>NC_136057.1:621724372-622924372 GCF_964261635.1 Lissotriton helveticus
TTCAAGACTTTATCAATTTACACGGACAACTATAGTTGCTTTCTCAAAAAATCTTTAATAAGAATGTCGGTGCATAAATATGGGCCTACAACCCCGTGGACCGGCCACGGAGCAGGCTGGAGCTGTAGGTGTGGGGATACTTTATTAGTAAAACTTTAGTGGAGTCGGTGGTCGTTTATTTCATAAAAAGTGCGCCAAGTGCAATAAAAATCATATTGAATCTTTAGTGTGAGGGAACATCATAAGCATCGAAATTTCAAACTTTCAATAATCATGATGCGCCAAATTCAACAACAATTCATTGTCCGAATGTTCAATTAATACCCATCCGATGTCAATTTACTGTCTGAACACATAATCAGTACCCATCCAATATCAATCCACTGTCCGAACATATAACCCGTACCCATCTCATATCAATTCATTTACCGAACTGACAGTACACATCCTATATCAATCCATTGTCCGAACTCATAACCAGTGCACATTCTATATCAATCTATATGTTTAAAAAGCTTAATACATATCCTATGACATCAAGGCTGAGCAATCGGGGTACAATAAGGAGTGTGAGAGTTTCATTTGCATCGGCGCCATTTTGGGTGCAGTCAGGCAGAACCAGGCATAGTCTAAATGTCTATTAACTCGTGGTTGGCTCAGAGCCTCTCTTGGTAGTCCAAAAGTTCCGTAAAAGGGCAAAAGAAAGGATCGGTGGTTTGAACCATCAGTCAAAAGGGGAGGGAGGCAACCATCTTTTTCTACCGGGTCATACTGTGCTTTCGCCGGAACTGATCCGAACTGTAGTCTGCAGGATTCTAGTCATTCAACCTGAGGCTGGCGACAGCATGGGAGCGCCGACGTCCTGCGGCTACATTACCGTCGTTCCGAGGGCACTCATGGCAGTCACTCCCCATCGGGGGTATTTGCGGGAGTCGGGGACTCCCGCGGCTCCTCTAGAATCTTCAAGGTTGTGGAGAACTATGGTGGTGGAGTCAACTGGTGACCGGGCCATTCCTTCGTGCTGGGCCCGCTCTTGCCAGGTCGATCGCCATTTTGAAAGTTCGGCAACTACTGGCGATCGCGGGGTCAAAGGAGCGGACGGGCTCCCACCTGCCGGGCGAGACGTTGCAGCATCGCCACAGTGGAAGAACCCTTTCCGGGCGCCTGGAGCGCTGAGGGTGCAGCTGGGAAGCCTCCACCTGGGGAGGCGGGAGAGGCCTGTTCGCATCGTCTCTCCCTCCCAGTGCACCCCACGGCGTCTCGCTTGACATTTGTTATGACCGGACCAGGCGATGAGGACGAGGGGGGGTCGGAGGCATGTGCAAGACATCCCCCCAGTGTTGTCGCAGCCAAAAAGAAAAAAGTGGTGCCTGGCGTGTTGCTGCTGCCATTACGGAGGAGAAAAGAAAGAAGTGGCGCCTGGCGTGTTGTCGCTGCCATTACGAAGGAGAAAAGGAAAACATGTCCTGTCCGTCTTTGGGCCGGGCTTCCGGTGGATGTCGGCCGGACGCCCCTTGCTCTGGCCCCATGAACGGGTTCCTTGGCTCATCGGCTGCAGCCGGATCCCGTTGGCCCCAGCCCCCGGCCGTTGGTGGCCGGACCGGAAGAGCATGTGGCGGGACTATCTGCAACTCTCAAGGGCCACCGCGGCCGGACTGGGAGAGAGAGGGGAGGGTCGAGGACATAGACATTCCCCCCCCCCCCTGCAACTCTCCGGTGTTGTCAAGGTAATCCCCTGGCCGGGTCCCGCTGGCCTCGGCCTCTCCTCCGGCTACACCCTACGTTAGGATCTCCTGGCCAACTGTTGGCGGCAGGACCCGCCTTATATGGGTTGCTTCCGGCTGGGCGTAGCCGTAAACTTGTTGCACTTTTGGAAGTTTCCAGAATGGGGGCGGATGTTCTGCTGACTTGCATTTTCTACAGTTTACCGTTCTTATTTCTAACGTTTCTTGTTTCTAGGGCATTAATAGGTTTTATTATTACGTATTGTTATTGTTTCTTTGTTCGTTATTTAAATAAAAATTCATGTTCATCAGTGGCCTACTGATTTCGTTTTCCTATTCCTCTCTTTCCAGGTCGTTTCATGCTAAAGTTTCTGTTAACAGGATACAGTGATCACTTCGCTATTATTGTATATGTCCTTTTTACTAGGGGTGCTTTCTGGTCGGGCCAGATGACCTTCCTCTAGTAAGTGGTCCGGGTGAAACTGGCGTATCAACCAGTGGGGAGTAGATAGGCATGACAGATTACAACGGGGGACAAAGGTCCGCATTACCTACCCTTCACTACTTGCAAAGACTTCTGTGCTTGTTTGCAAAATAGAGAATACCTCCAAAAAGAACCAATTCCCAAACAGTCAATGTTCGGGCAAACAATCAATCAATGAGGAACGAAATAGGTACGACGTGTTAAAGGTTTGCGTTACCTACCCTTCACTTTCTGCAAAGGGAGAGAGAATATTCCTATTCTTCCCCGTTTGCAGGCAGAGAAGATTCCTAAGAGAACCAACTTCGAACAATTCAATGCTCGATTCAATCAATCAATGGCGAGAAAAAAAAATAGGCACGACGTGTTAAAGTTGTGCGTTGCCTACCTTTCACTATCTGCAAAGACTAAACAGAGTATGGTGATTTCTGTGTTTGTTTGCAAATAGAGAATCTCCCAGAAGCAATCAATAGGCAATACTAGTATTTTCAAACAATCAATCAATCAATCAATTTCGCAATTTTGTCGTGTGTCACGACCTTACCCGGACCGGACCATGTGGGCAGTTCTTCGCCTTCCTTTTTCCAGCGCCCGATCGTTCTCTTTCTCCATGTTTTTACCGCAGCATTCCTGTGGGGTTCCAGTCAGGACAATAGGTCACTTTGAGAGAGGTCCGTTCGGAATCGGTGAAGTTCATTCAATCGGCAGCCGGACGAGGGCCCTCTCAAGGCAGGTATACTCCAATCATTTAGATGTTCACCCCATCGTCTGGACCTCTCTTACCGGACCCTATGTCGCTGATGGACCCCGCGTTGGGACGCCAATTGTAGAAAAGTCAGCCCATAACGCCCCGGATGCCCAGGCTGCTGGCGCAGGGCGACTCTTTGTTTCCATCTTGAATAATTGCCAAATAAAGAGACGGGCACTGGAAGTAGGAAAACAAGAACAGGGTTTATTACTCATGAGGAGAGCCTGTCCTTTGGGACACTCGCATAGTGTCTTCGGGAGGTGCTCTAACAAGTTTCTCTGAGGCTTCGTCTTTTATACACTGGTTTTAGACATGTGACCGTCTTTTAGTACAGCAAGGACATTGTAGAGCATGAAAACGACATCACCGGCACCCCCCCCCCCCCCCCAGTTCCGGCCCCTTCCAACACATGACAACAGTAGGGGCCCTTTCCCCTCATATGATTGGGAGGGGGTCATCACGCAGCTGAGTGTTCTGCTGATTCCATTGGAATGTGTGTGCCTGATCGAGTCTTAGGGGGTGGGGTGGCCATGATCAATAGTGGCCTCTTTCAGGAGAGGCGAGTGCATACAGAAATGGGCAATAAACTGTATCCTCAGGCTAAGGGATGACCAGTGGTTCGTGCAATCATTCAGGCTCAGAGGAAGAGGTCATCAAAAGGAGGGGTATTCATGGAGGGACAGGAGGTGTTGGTCAGGCGCGGGGTGCGATTCTTAGGGACAGAGTCATGCGGGAGGGGTGGGCTCATGACTCGCGCATGTGGGAGAGGGGCAGCCAGGGTGCATGGGGGAAGCTTGCAGGGTCAGGGAAGTGCGCTGATGAGCGATCGGGAACAGGGAAACCATGGTACCTAAAATGGCTGTCGTGTACGTGTGTGCATGGGTCTATGCTAGTGGGACAACGCAGTCAGAGTTTTAGCGATATCCATTCTGTTTACACCAAGGGGCACTGTGAACATAAATGAACGCCGCTTATGTACATACGTATTGCTATTTTTAACAGTCAGCCCCTAGTAAATGGTACCCTAGGTAGCCAGGGCATGGTGACCAGAGAAGACCCCTGAGGGCCGCAGCACTTATTGTGCCACCCTCAGGGGCCCTGTACCCTGGCTCCCACACACTGCCTTTGCAGGCTGAGTGCCTAAGTACAAAACTAAAGCAAGAGTCGACATGGCACACATCCCTGTGTGCCATGCCCACAGAACCCACTGCCATAGCATACTTCAGTCACCCCTCTAGCTGGGTGCCCTATGCCAGAGGTGAGGGCCCAGGTGCATGAGCCCTGTGCCCCTACAGTACCCAGGGCCATTTCTGGGCACCGTAAGTGCAGTGTTGCCATTTAAGAGTATATGGTGCTGGGAGGTTGTCATTCACGAACTCCACAGCACCATAATGGCTTCACTGAAGACTGACAAGTTTGGTACCAAACTTCTCAGCACATTAAACCCGCACTGATGCCAGTGTGGGATTTAATGTAAAATGCACAAGAGGGCATCTTAGAGATGCCCTCCAAAAACCCGAACCTACAATCCACGTCTGGGCTGAGTGGCTGCAGAGGCTGCCACACAGCAGACATGTTGCTGGACCCCTGGGTGGAGAGCCCCTCGCTCTCCTGGGTCTGCAACAAAGCACATCCTGGGCGAGGTGCTAGGTCTCCTCCCCCAGGATGGACAGGGGGAAGCTTCAAAGGCATACCGCCTCTGAGCGCTTCTCCAGACCATTTGCTGTACCCAGCAACCAGCCCTTCACCAGTCCTACCCCCACTCTGGCAGGAAAATCTAGGTCAGGAAGGGGGTTGTGCCAACCTGTGCCAACTCCACCCCTCAGGTGGAGGAGGCGAGGTGAAGCACGACCCCGGGTTCCGGCCATCTTTTAGATGGGGAGTCCTGCCCAATCCCAGCTAGGCTCCTGCCCCCCTCCCACACGAGAGTAGCAGGCTGGGGGTGTACTCACCCCAGGACAGGGACCCATTGGTCCCTGCCCTTGCCCTACCCGTAACACCCCTAAATTTAGTATTTAGGGGCTCCCTGTACCTTCCTTCCTCAGATCCCGATATCAAAAAGAAGAAAGAAGATAAAAAAGAAAGAAGATCAAGAAGAAGAAGACCCGCCGTGCAGCTGCTAACAACAGGACAACAACAACTGACTTGGCCCTAGCCCTACCGGCCTGTTGATCCTGGAACCTGCTCCTGCCTAAACCCGGCGACCTCCGCGGACAGCAACCTTGGGACACCCAGAGGACCTGCCTGCCTTGACCCTCTCGATGATTGGGACTCCCATCAGCAGAGGCTCTGCTGCAACAACCCACCTGGTGCCCACCAGGAAGCTCCGGACCAGCCCACTCTGCACCAGCTGAGCCTGGGCCGGGCCAACCCGAACCAAGACCACGAGGACGTCCCCCCGGCGACTGGGACCCGAAGTCCAGTGCCCAAAGACCCTCCTCGACGAACCAGCCGACACCTGCAGACTCAGAACCAGGGGCCACCCCAACCGCGACCAGCCAAGGGTAAGCTTTTCTGACCCCCAAAGACACCCCGGCGCCCCGCGGCCCCTTGTGTCACCCTTTGGGGTACCTACCTGTGCTCCAACATCCCAACTTACCTCTCGAAGTGCTGGTCGCCCCTGGAAAGTCACCGTCCCCGAGCCTGCAGCCTTTGTTCCTTTTTCAAGATTCTCATTGGATAACATTGAGCGCCCGACGGCTCAAAAGCACCCTGCACCCAGCCGCCCGAGTGCCGCTGGCTGTGACCTCTTTGCCCTATCCCACTTCCCCTCTTGCCCTTAGCAAGTGACCAGGAGCCCAGCTCCCAGAGCCTCGTGGCCTGCTCGCCAGCAGCCACCAACCGAAGGCCCCCTTTCCCTCATTGGATAACATTGGGCCTACCTACCTCTGCACCCGGCCGCCCCTGCGCCGCTGGGACTGAACTAACTGTACTCACCTGACCCTGGGGGACCCCTGAGTCTATGCCCAGAAGCCTAACTTCACCAACCAAGTACTCACCTGGAAAACGGTAATTCACCTACCTGCCATTGGATAACATTGACCCATTTTTGACTCGAAAATGTTCTACGTTTTGAAAACGGAAAATATTCCTATAAAATCAGCTAAAGTCCGAATTCGAAAATACTCACCTGTGATCAGGAGAAAAGCCAGTACTGTACCTTTCAGCCCAGTACTGAACCACTAAAGTAATCCCTAGTGGGTTTACTAGTAACATGTATTTTCTCCATAGGAACCCATTGTCTGCTTTTCTATAAAATTTCTTCTGTCTACTTTTGAAAACTGCAAATATTCTTTAAAAATCGTACGAAATACTGAAACGCAATTACCTACCTGTTTTGAGTTGAGCCCCCAGTGCTGGCCCTAGGAGACTAGTGCTGGGTTACAAAAGTAACGCGATCGTACTTTACCTGTAACCTGAATTTCCTCCCATTGAATAACATTGTGAGAATCACCTCGAAAAGTTTCTAAGTGTGAACTTTTAAAACTGCTTTATATTCAGGAAAAATCATCACTGTAACTAAAACGTTTTTGCTAATCTGGTTTCAGCTTAGACCCCAGGACTGAATCCAAGATCTAGTCCTGGAACTACCAAAGTAATCCATAAAGTAATCAACTGTACTTTCCTAAGAAAACCCATTGAGCTCAATGCTAGAGTGTGTTTCAGAACTGTATTGCTTATTAGCTAACCTGTAATTAATGTATGTACAAACTTATTGCTCCTCTGCAAAGTATTTACATGAGAGTACTCGTAACTTGAAAAGTATATTTTTATAACTGTTGGTTCTAAAAATAAAACAACCATATCTTTGGATATACAAACAATTGGTCTGGAGTTCAGTCCTTGAGTGTGTGAAACCTTTTGCTGACTGAGTGTGTACATCAAATGCTTTACACTGTCCTCTGGTACTGCCTTACTGCTCGACCAAGCTACCACTTTGGAGAGTAAGGTCTGTTCTGACTTTAACCTCTGTTATACCTCTGGGGTTGGTGGACTCTATACACACTGTACTTCCTTCTAGTCCAGTATATATAGAGCCACTTTCTCACTTTGGTGGATCAGCGGTGGGATACAAACTTGCATTTGTTGGACTACTTGGTTACCATCTGATCACACGACAGAACTCAAATTACCTTTAGAATTCTGAAATTGGTCTTTTCCAAAAATACTAAACCTCTGGTAGGGCCTTGCTTAAGTCCCATTAGAAGTTCTGAAAAATAAAAGTCACTACAAGCTAGGGTAGAGGGTTAGAACTATCAGGTTATAATGACTCAAAGGGCCCCAGCTGTTAGTGAAGATAACACAGACCTGGTGGAGGAGCTCGACCTCACACCTTACTTGCACTTGGACTTCAAGGAGTTGAGTATGCAAAAGACCACCCCTCTGAGCAGGGTGACACCCACATAGAGGAAGAAGTGAGGGAAGAGGGGGAGGATAATGGTCCTCCCCCCCCCCCCCCCCCATCCTTGGGGAAGAAGGGGTCTCTGTATCCTTGATTCCAATACTCAACATTTGGGAGCCTAGGAACCACACAGGTGGACTGGGCCCCAGAGAACCCATTGGGGGAAACCCCAGTGCAGAGGACGACTTTCTAGCAAAGTTGGCCAAGAGATTAGACCTAGAGACCAGGCTCCTGGCTCTAGAAAAATAAAGAAAAGAGATGGGCCTAACCCCCATCTCTGGTGGCAGCAATACCAATAACAAGGACAGAGAGCAATCTTATGATCCTAAAATCCCCAAAGGGATTGTCCCTAAATTTGAGGAAGGTGATGACATCACCAAATGGTAAACAGCCATTGAGAGGGCTTGTGATATCAGACAGCTAAAGAAACCTCTCTAGGGGGCACTCCTGTGGGAACTGTTCTCTGGTAACTGCAGAGACCGGCTTCTGGCCCTCTCTGGGCCAGATGCAGGGTCCTATGGCCTCATGAAGAAGACTCTGATTAAGGGATTTGGACTCACCACTGAGGAGTACAGAATTAGGTTCAGGGGGGCTCACAAAACCCAGACCCAACCTGGATAGATTTTGTAGACTACTCGGTAAAGACACTGGATGGTTGGTTAACTGGACACAATATGCATGACTTTACTGGATTGTATAATTTGTTTATGAAGGAACACATTTTGAGTAATTGCACAAATGAAAAGTTACATCAGCATTTGGTGGACCTAGGTCTAATTTCTCCCCAAGAATTGGGAAAGAAGGCAGACCACTGGGTCAAGACTAGGGTGACCAGGACAGCCACTGGGGGTGACCAAAAGAAAGTGGTCACAACCCCCCCCCCCCCCCCCCCATTGGAAAGGTGGTGAGAATCCCCCAGATAAAAAGTCTGAGTCTTCCAAAGGGCCCCAAAAACCTGTTCAGGGCGGTGGGTCCCAATCTACTCCCTGGGTGCCTCAGCCCTATAGGGGAAGAAACTTTGATCCTAACCAGGCCTATTGTAACAACTGTAAGAAGTTGGGACATTTAACTGTAGACAAGAACTGCCCCTACAACAAAGCCCCTAAGGCACCCATTCCAGTTACTCCAGGGACAGTAAATCTACAGATGGGATCAGAGGAGTGCCCAGAGCAAATCTGGGAATACACTCAAGCTAGTCTAGTCTGCTTGGGGAATATGAAGGTTGCCAGTGTGGCTGGGTGGCCAACCAACTGTAACAAATATATGCAATACCCCTCCATCAATGAAACAAGAGTAGAAGCCCTGAGGGATACAGGTGCCATCATCACTATGGTAAGGGAAAAGCTGGTTTCCCCAGAGCAATACCTGATAGGGAAAACCTACCCAGTCACCAATGCTGACAGCATTACCACCCAACGCCCCCTAGCGATGGTAACATTAGGATGGGGGGAAGTTACTAGCCTGAAACTGGTAGTGGTCTCACCACAATTGCCAGCTGATTGTCTGCTTGGAAATGACCTGGAGACCTCAGCCTGGGCTGAAGTTGAGCAAGTAACCCATGCAGCCATGCTGGGTATCCCTAGAGTGGTGTGTGTCCAAACCAGAGCACAGAGCAAAAGGAAGGGTGAACAAGTGTGTTTGGAGCCTGAAAGTATGGCCCAACCCACCAAGAGAAAAATCAAGAAGACTGGGGAACCAGCTTCTACACAGCCAGCCTCTCAGGACCCCTCTCCTCAGGAAGAGGACTTGGAAACCCTAGAGGGAACTGAGCCTTACCAGGCTGGCCTCCTGGGCCCAGGGGGACCCACTAGGAAAGAGCTGTGCCAGGGCCAGCGAGACTGCCCCACTCTTGAAAGCCTGAGGCAGCAAGCAGCTGCAGAAGCTAAGGGAGATGTCCGTGGTACCCACAGAGCTTATTGGGAAGAGGGATTACTGTATGCTGAGGCAAGAAACCCCCATCCTGGAACTACCAGAAGAGTGGTAGTGCCACAGAAGTACAGGGAGTTCCTCCTAGCTTTGGCTCATGACATACCCCTAGCTCGACACCTGGGGCAAACCAAAACTTGGGAAAGGTTGGTTAGCCACTTTTACTGGCCCCAGATGAACCAAAAAGTGAAGGAGTTTGTGAGCTCCTGTGCCACCTGTCAGGCCAGTGGCAAGACAGGTGGCAAGCCAAAGGCCCCCCTGATACCACTGCCAGTGGTGGTTGTGCCCTTTGAAAGGGTAGGTGTGGACATTGTGGATCCACTAGAACTTCCCACAGCCTCAGGAAACAAATTCATTCTAATAGTAGTGGATCATGCTACTAGGTACCCTGAGGCAATTCCCCTTAGGGTGACTACAGCTCCTGCAGTAGCCAAGGCCCTCCTAGGTGTCTTCACCAGGGTAGGGTTTCCTAAGGAGGTGGTTTCAGACAGAGGTACCAACTTCATGTCTGCTTACCTGAAACACATGTGGAAGGAGTGTGGGGTGCAGTACAAGTTCACTACCCCATACCACCCACAAACCAATGGTCTTGTAGAAAGGTTCAACAAGACATTGAAAGGTATGATCATGGGGCTCCCTGAAAAACACAAAAGGAGATGGGATGTCCTCTTGCCATGCCTGATTTTCGCTTATAGGAGTGTGCCACAGAAGGGAGTGGGGTTTTCACCCTTTGAACTTCTGTTTGGTCATCCTGTAAGGGGACGACTTTGTCTTGTAAAGGAGTGTTGGGAGAAGCCTCTCCAAGAACCCAAACAGGACATTGTGGACTATGTGCTTGGCCTAAGGTCCAGAATGGCTGAGTACATGGATAAGGCATCAAAAAATCTTGAGGCCAGCCAGGAGCTGCAGAAGCACTGGTATGACCAAAAAGCTGCCATGGTTGAATTTCAACCTTGGCAACAGGTATGGGTTTTGCAGCCAGTGGCACCAAGGGCTCTCCAAGACAGATGGAGTGGCCCTTACCCTATCAGGAGAAAAAGAGTGAGGTCACTTACTTAGTGGACTTGGGCACCAGCAGGACACCCAAAAGGGTTATCCATGTGAACCGCCTCAAGCTCTACCATGACAGGGCTGACCTCACCATGCTGATGGTGACTGATGAGGAACAGGAAGCAGAGACTGAACCTCTCCTTGATCTCCCCTCTACCAGCCCAAAAGATGGGTCAGTGGATGGAGTAGTCTTTTCAGACACCCTCACTCCCCAACAGCAGGCTGACTGCAAGCAGGTCTTGAAGCAGTTTGCTAGCATCTTTTCCTTGACCCCTGGTCTGACCAGCTGGTGTACCCATGACGTGGACACTGGTGACAGTAACCCTGTCAAAAACATGATCTATCGACAATCAGACCAAGTCAATGAAAGCTGAAGTCAGCAAGATGCTGGAGCTAGGGGTGATTGAACCCTCTGAGAGCCCCTGGGCCAGCCCAGTGGCTCTAGTCCCCAAACCTCATCAACAGGGTGGAAAGAGAGAGATAAGGTTCTTTGTGGACTATAGAGGGCTCAACTCTGTCACCAAGACAGATGCTCACCCCATTCCAAGAGCAGATGAGTTGATAGACAAACTAGGGGCAGCCCAAATTCTAAGCACCTTTGACTTGACTGCAGGGTACTGGCAAATTGGCATGGCCCCAGGAGCCAAAGAGAAAACAGCATACCCCACACCTGATGGGCACTATCAGTTTACTGTGATGCCTTTTGGGTTAAAGAATGCCCCTGCTACCTTCCAGAGGTTGGTGAACCAAGTCCTGACTGGGTTGGAATCCTTCAGTGCAGCCTATCTTGATGATATTGCTGTCTTTAGCTCCACCTGGCAGGATCACCTGATCCACCTTGGGAAGGTTCTGCAAGCCCTGCAATCTGCAGGACTGACTATCAAGGCATCCAAATGCCCGATAGGGCAGGGCACTGTGGTGTACTTGGGCCATCTTGTTGGTGGAGGCCAGGTCTAACCCTTACAGGCCATGATCCAGAGCATCCTGGACTGGGCAGCTCCAACCACCCAGACTCAAGTCAGGGCATTCCTTGGCTTGACTGGATATTACAGAAGGTTTGTGAAGGGATATGGGTCTATTGTGACTCCCCTCACAGAACTCACCTCCAATAAAATGCCCAAGAAAGTGAACTGGACTGTTAGCTGCCAAAAGGCTTTTGACACCCTGAAAGAAGCAATGTGCTCAGCACCCATTCTAAAAGCACCAGACTACTCCAAGTAGTTCATAGTGCAGACTGATGCCTCAGAGCTGGGGAAAGGAGCAGTCCTCTCCCAGATCAATGAGGAAGGCCAAGACCAACCTGTTGTTTTTATAAGCAGGAGGCTACTCCCCAGAGAGCAGCGTTGGAGTGCCATTGAGAGGGAGGCCTTTGATGTGGTTTGGTCCCTGAAGAAGTTGAGGCTCTACCTGTTTGGGACTCACTTCTTGGTTCAAACTGACCACAGACCTCTCAGATGGCTAATGGAGATGAAAGGGGAAAATCCAAAACTACTGAGATGGTCCATCTCCCTACAGGGTATGGACTTTGAAGTGGAACACCGTCCAGGGACTGCCCATGCCAATGCAGATGGACGTTCCAGGTTCTTCCACTTGGACATCTTTCGTTTAGGGGGGGGGGGGGGGGGGTTGTTGTGTGAGAAAGTGCCATCTTTCTTGACTTGGTATGCCCCCACTTTTTTATGAACTGCTGATGTACTTGAACTCAGTGTGCCCTGGGTCCCTGCCAATCATGTACCCAGGGCATGTGTTCCTTCCCTACAAAGAAAAGCTATGCTGAAACAAAATACCCAATTGGTATCTCTGGCCCCTGTCAGCCCCTAGTAAATGGTACCCTAGGTACCCTGGGCATGGTGACCAGAGAAGACCCCTGAGGGCCGCAGCACTTATTGTGCCCTGTACCCTGGCTCCCACACACTGCCTTTGCAGGCTGAGTGCCTAAGTACAAAACTAAAGCAAGAGTCGACATGGCACACATCCCTGTGTGCCATGCCCACAGAACCCACTGCCCTGGCATACTTCAGTCAACCCTCTAGCTGGGTGACCTTTGCCTCCAGGATGGACAGGGGGAAGCTTCAAAGGCATACCACCTCTGAGAGCTTCTCCAGAACATTTGCTGTACCCAGCAACCAACACCCCACCAGTCCTACCCCCACTCTGGCAGGAAGACTGGCGGGAAAAACTACATCAGGAAGGGGGGGTGCCAACCTGTGCCAACTCCACCCCTCAGGTGGAGGAGGCGAGGTGAAGCACGACCCCGGGCTCCGGCCATCTTGTAGATGGGGAGTCCTGCCCAATCCCAGCTAGGCTCCTGCCCCCCTCCCACAGTAGAAGAGCAGGCTAGGGGGTGTACTCACCCCAGGACAGGGACCCATTGGTCCCTGCCCTTGCCCTACCTGTAACGCCCCTAAATTTTGTTTTTAAGGGCTCCCTGAACCTTTCATATCCAGATATCAAAAAGAAGGAAGAAGATCAAGAAGAAGAAGACCCGCTGTGCAGCTGCTAACAACAGGACAACAACAACTGACTTGGCCCCAGCCCTACCGGCCTGTTGATCCTGGAACCTGCTCCTGCCTAAACCCGGCGACCTCCGCGGACAGCAACCTTGGACACCCTGAGGACTTGCCTGCCTTGACCCTCTCGACGATTGGGACTCCCATCAGCAGAGGCTCTGCAGAGGCTCTGCTGCAACAACCCACCTGGTGCCCACCAGGAAGATCCGGACCAGCGCACTCTGCACCAGCCGAGCCCGGGCCAGGCCAACCCCAACCAAGACCACGAGGACGTCCCCCCGGCGACTGGCACCCGAAGTCCAGTGCCCAAAGACCCTCCTCGACGAACCAGCCAACGCCTAGGGTCAGGTAGGTACAGTGGTTACACCCCCAGCGGCACAGGGGCAACCGGGTGCAGAGGTAGTTAGGCCTAATGTTATCCAATGAGAGGCAGGGGGCCTTCGGTTGGTGCTCAGGGCAAATGGGGAAGTAGGTTAGGACACAGGGTGCACGGCGTCGGGCGCTCAATGTTATTCAACGCCAAAGTTAAAAAGGGAACAAAGGCTGCAGACTCGGGGACGGTGATTCTTCAGGTGCGACCACCACTTCGAGAGGTAAATTGGGATCTCGGAGAAGATGTAGGTACCCCAAAGGAAGGCACAGGGGGCTGCAGGGGTGTCTTTGGGCGTTGGGAAATCTTACCCTCGGCTGGTCGCGGTTGGAGGGGTCCCTGATTCTGAGGCTGCAGGCGTCATCTGGTTCATCGAGGAGGCTCTTTGGGCTCTGGACCTCGGGTCCCAGTCGCCAGGGGACGTCCTCGTGGTCTTGGATCACTCGGGCACAGGCCGGGCTCGGCAGGTGCAGAGTTGGTTGGTCTGGTGCTTCTTGGCTGGCACCAAGGGTATGGTTGTTGAAGCAGAGCCTAGGCTTATGGGAGTCCCAGTCTTCAAGAGGGTCAAGGGAAGCAGGTCCTCCGGGGGTTCCAACATTGCTGTCCACAGGAGTCGCCGGGATTAAGCAGGAGCAGGTTCCAGGATCGACAGACTGGTAGGGCTGGGGCCAAGTCAGTGGGTGTCGTCCAGTTGTTAGCAGCTGCACGGCGGGTCTTCTTCTGCTTGATCTTCTTTCTTCTTTTCTTATCGGGATCTGAGGAAGGAAGGTTCAGGTAGCTCCTAAATACTGAATTTAGGGGCGTTACAGGTAGGGCAAGGGCAGGGACCAATAGGTCCCTGTCCTGGGGTGGGTACACCCCCTAGTCTGCTCCTCTCCTGTGGGAGGGGGTCGGGAGCCTAGCTGTGATTGGGCAGGGCTCCCCATCTTCAAGATGGCCGGAGCCCGGGGTCGTGCTTCACCTCGTCTCTCCCACCTGAGGGGTTAGGTTGGCACAGGCTGGCACACCCCCCTTCCTGACGTAGGGTTTCCCGCTAGTCTTCCCGCCAGAGTGGGGGTCAGAACCGGTGGGGGCCAGTTGCTGGGTACAACAAATGGTCTGGAGAAGCTCACAGAGGCAGCAGGCCTTTGAAATGTCCCCCTGCCCATCCTGGGGGAGGAGACCTAGCACCTCGCCCAGGATGTGCATTGTTGCAGGCCTAGGAGAGCGGGGGGCTCTCTACCCAGGGGTCCAGCAACATGTCTGCTGTGGGGCAGTCTAGGCAGCCTCTCAGTCCAGACGTGGATTGTAGGTTAGGTTTGAGGCGGCATCTCTAAGATGCCCTCTGGTGCATTTTATAATAAATCTCACACTGGCATCAGTGCAGGTTTAATGTGCTGAGAAGTTTGATACCAAACTTCTCAGTCTTCAGTGGGGCCATCATGGTGCTGTGGAATTCGTAATGTCGACCTCCAAGCACCATATACTCTTAATGGCAGCACTGCACTTACAGTGCCCAGGAATGGCCCTGGGTACTGTAGGGGCACAGGGCTCATGCACCTGTGCCCACACCACTGGCATAGGGCACCCAGCTAGAGGGGTGACTGAGGTATGCCAGGGCAGTGGGTCTTGTGGGCATGGCACACAGGGATGTGTGCCATGTCGACTCTTTGTCTAAGTACAGAATTAAACACTCAGCCTGCAAAGGCAGGGTGTTGGTGTCAGGGTGCAGTGCCCCTAAGGGTGGCACAGTAAGTGCTGCAGCCCTCAGGGGTCTTCTCTGGTCACCATGCCCTGGGTACCTAGGGTACCATTTACTAGGGACTGACAGGTGCCCAGAGATGCCAATTGGGTTTTAGGTTCAACACAGTTTTAGGGAAGGGACACAGGCCCTGGGTACCTGGTTGGCAGGAGCCCAGGGCACACTCAGTCAAAGCACATCAGCAGTTCAGCAAAAAGTGAGGGCATACCAATGCCCTAGTACGCTAAACATCTACCAGGTCAACCTTAGAATGTTTTTCGTACTATAAGAGGAAAAAGCTGGTTATTCAATACTCCACATAAGATGTTTCTACTAATCAAAAAAAATCTAGTTCCAAGCTCAAAATGAAATGGCTTTATCAGTGATTGTTTAAGCTTTATTTGGTTACCGTTTAGCTGGGAGACACAAGGCAGCATTAGCTTTCGTCTGTTTTTGGGTGGCCCGGTTTATGAAGATTAACCTATAATTCAGTACTGTTTCACATCACGAGGGCTTGAATGTGCCGATAAAGGGTAATAAATTCAAATTTGTTCCAAACAAGGGGCTCAAAATATATTTTGCCCAGTTCCGAACAAAGCCTCGAGAGGTCACTGAGGTCAGCCACCTTCCTGCTAGTCAATACCAGGCCTTCTAGTTCCCGGTTATAGCTTCACTGTTCCTGGCTTTAATCTGTAGCCTGCACACTTGTATGATCTATTGTACTATGCATACCCATAGTGTTTGGATAGAAATAGGTTTGAGCAGTCTTCTATAGAATTTTGTTACTTAAAAAAATAACATCATATAAATGTATGTTTTTTCACCATTTTTTACTTTCATGGAAGCCTCATCCGAGCTAGTCTACTAGAAATAGCTGTCTTAAAGAGGAATCCAGAGATGTCATGCAATAAAATGAAGGTAGTAATCGGCTTTGTGTCCAGCTCACTCACCCTTGGCAAGATGTTTAACTCCAAATCCTACACAATAATGACAAATAATGTTCTTGTTCCTCCAGGAGCTTGGAATAAAGCATCTGCTGCATCGGAAGAAACTTCAGCTAGCCCTTCAATCTTTGGGGTCTGAGGAGGAGAGCAACTACGGAAAGCTGGATTACAACTGGGTCACTAGTAAGCACTTTACTATGTTAACTCAAGTTTCTTAAAACAGTTTTCTTTTATTTTACTACCTAGCAAACTTGAACTCCAGTCTTGCAATCATTTATGAATTCCTGTTCACGTTTATTAATGGTATTCCAATAGATGTAATTCAAAACATTCAATACATAATTGTTTAAGGATGAAGAATTTAGGAAGGAATTAAAAAGGGAATGTCTTTTATATTATTTTCAGGAAAAATTGCAGCATAAAACTGAAGATTTTTCCTGCAAGCAGAACTCTTACATATGACCACGTTCTCCACCTTTCCTGCCCCCTTTCTCTGCTTATGGTAAACTTCAGTCCTTGCTTGGTCTCAAGTATACTGAAAGTCTTCCTCTGACCTCCGCTCTCCAAAGGCTGCACATTCGCTATGACCCTCTGTCTCCAGGATGCTGCAGCAAAAATACCTTTGTTAAAGGTTTTTTTAATGGTGTGCTAACCAAATCTGGATCCATTTGTCCAGCGGAAGCTTTTAACGTGTTCATTCTGCATATTCTACTGCCACCTTATGACTAGATAGTAATCTTTTTAAATGTTTAGGAACATTTCATGGGACTCAGCTGAGGGTGTGCTGGTATTTCAACCGTCATCGCCTTACCACAGAGCCCCAGAAAAGTTTGCTGAAGCCAGTAAAGTTTGAGTGAAATGTCTGTCGCTCATCTCTATACAAAACAAAACCCAAATGTTACAGGGATGTTCTAGTTAGCTTCAGATTTTAAACACACAAAATTCTAGAAATTCAGCAGCTATAGTTATCTCAAGTAACTAGTACTCGTTCCCTAAGGTAACTATAACTCGTACCCCAGTTTCTCATCAATAATTGTACTGCAAATGTTGCAGTAATATTATTATGAATGAGGTCATAGAAGTTGTCATGTCCGCAGGGTAATTAGCAGTGCATGGCGAGGATGCGAGTTATAATTACTTAGGATAACTATAACTACTGAATTTCTTTGGTTTTGTGTGTACAATATAATGTCCCTGTAACCTTTGTTTTTTGTTTTTTTTTGTGAATTTCTATTTCCCAACTATAACACCCTTGTAATCTTTGTGTATTTTCAGTGAATGTTTACAGTTAATGGCATTTACGAACTATAACGTCCCTGTAACATTCGATTTTTTTCCCCTAGTTAAAAAAAAATCATGACTTATGTACGTATGTATGTGAAATCAAAGTAATATTTGATTACCATACGTTAATCCATCCATCAGCGGATTTCTGGTCCCGGCGACCCCATCTCTCGGTGCTTGACCATAGAAAGTGGCAGAGGGGCACACAGCCCCACTCCCCGGGCCAGTTTGGCCCCGGGGACCCCATCCCTCGGTGCCCCCCACTTTTTCAAGTCAAAAGTTGGGCATGCAGCTCCCTTCCCATCACCAATATCGGCCCTTGGCACCCCATTCCCTTGTACCTGGCCAATTAAAAATGGGAGACTGGAGGGGGGTGGGGGGAGGGAGTGTGGCTCCCCTTCCCAAGCAGATTTTGGCCCCAAGGACCACAGGACCCAGCCAATGGAGGGTGGGTGCCCTGGGGCCCACGCAGGACATCCACTGCATCATTGTTGAGGGCCACCTGGCGAGCCCCAATGCCCTCACGGTCTCAGTTGGCTCTCTACCTCCAGGGGGAGCGACATTGCACCCGCCCGCAGGAACAGCTAAAACTGCAGCTTCCTGGAGGCTGGAGCAATATTTTTTAATGAGTTTCCCTGCCTGCTCCAGTGCGGGTAGGGAAACAAATGAAAAGTCCACTCCCAGCGGGTGGGAGCATTTGTCATGCTCTTGTCCTCTGGGAGCAGACCTAGTGTTTGCTCTCACTTGGCAGGAGCTGTGAAATTGCGGGCAGGGAAACCGCTATGTCCTAGGGTTTGGGGACCCTGGGAGATAGCTGGAACCCTCCCATTCGTCTGCATGGCTGAGCCCCGAGGTTTGAGGTCCCTTGGGTCGAAATCGGCCCAGGAGGGGGGACGCGTGCCCCCGTCCCCTTCATATTTCACGACCTGGCCTCGGGTTAGGGGGGGAAGAGTAAGTGCAGAAATCGACTCAGGAGGGGGCCATGTTCCCTCCTCCCACAATGAAATAAGGCTCGGCCCCGGGGGATGGGGCTGAAATAGGCCCGTGGAAGGGGGGCAACGTGCGCCCCTCCTACCCAATGTATTAAATAATTAATTCACCCCGGGGACCTAACCTACCCTCCGGGTGGGGCGGGGGGGCTAGTAAAACACCAGCACAGGAAACCGCACTCATGTTTTTCTTTTTTCATGCAGACTCTCCATTAAGTCGCGGGAACATTTAAAAACAAAAAACATTTTTGGACCCTACCATCAGGTTTAGGGAGTCAGGGTATTCCTACCCTGCTCCCTGGTCTTTTATTAATGTTTTTTCTTGCGACTTGGCTGAGTCCCGAGATGCATGCCACCACTTCCTAATGATGTGGTGCCAGCCAACCAGCTCTCACCATTAGATCTTTCGGATCCGTTGAGAGTCGGCGTTCCTACACATACATAAATCTTTTTTCTTTAACCCCATCCGCGCTAAGCGTTTTACCGCTGTGCGCTAACGATTTGTAAATACCGCGTTACATGACAAGCTCAGCTCGTCATGAGCGTACGACAGGCGTACCTCATGACGAGCTGAGTTCGTCATGAGCGTGGAAGGGGTTAATAAATCCAAAACTACTGAATGGATTTACAAAAAGGGCTCATTCTGCACGTTCTATTTATGTTCAACATTCAAAAATGTAATCAACTCCAGAGAATGGGGATTTGGTAGTGCCAAGGGGGACGGACCCTACCCAGGGTACGCTATATCTCCATAGGGATTTTAGACACAACTACAGCTCAAACCACTGAATGGAATTACACCAAATTTGGCAGAAAGCTAGCTCTTTGTCCAGATAGTTCTAGAGGAATACATATTTTCAGAAAAAAATGAGGAAACCAAAACATCAAACAATTTGTGGTCATCCATAATGTTCGGGTGTGCTGAATGATGGTTCCGGGCTAACGCAGTGAGGTTTAATCGCAGACCTTTGATGTAAAGCATTAGAGCTGTGTGAGCGCAGGCCGGATATACAGACGCGGAGGCTCTATGTATTTCTCAATGGTGAGGGGTTTATTAAGGTTATTCAAGTTCTCTGTTATAGGTTGTATATATCCTTCTCTGTCCTTCAGTTCTCCCTCCTCGGTGTGGAAGGTCTTGCGTCCTCCGTCTCGCCTTCTCTTCCCTACTTCCAGCGGTAGAAAGGAGAGGCCAGTCACTGCTCTGATTGGAGTTAGACGGTCGTGCCCCCTTCACCTCACTGCATCTAGTATCTCAAGACAAAAATAAAGGAGAAAGTGGAATTTACTACAGTTAAAAAAAAGAAGAAGAAAAATAAAAGAAACCAGAAGAGAGGCAATCCTGAAATGCTTCTTCTCAGGTTTGTCTGATCCAGTTTTAGAGAGGGGTCCTGCTTCCTAATTCAGCAGATCCTCTTGTCAAGCAGGAGGGATTTATGGTGGCCCTGTTTCGGGATCTCAGGGTGGTGTAGCACAGGGTCTCAGGGAAAGTGTGAAATGGGGATGACCAGCATTTTATACACTGTGCCCATGTTTGTGCTCTTGTTCCCCTCCCATTGCCCTTGGTACCTTCCTGTTGACCTCAGTCCCTTCCGATGTGCCCTTCTCCCGTTGACACTCACCGGCTCTGACGCAACTCTTCTCGAGTTGAGCAATGTCTCTGTTATGTATCCGGGTCACTTTCTGCTGTTGGATGTCAGATCGAGTATTATTATCCGGATGGATAGATAATTGTGGGGGACCGGCTGGGCCGCCTCACAAGGGCCTACTCCGTGCAATAAATGTGCAGATTGGTCTAAATCAATGATGAGTATAGTGGCTAAATCATGCCGGACTTTTTCAGAAAATATGTATTCCTCTAGAACTATCCCCTGATGGAGGGCTCATTGCCCGAAATGCATCGGGAGGGATGTAGAAAAAGTAAAGAGGATTGTATCCAACAATACATTGGATGTACATTATTGCTGACTGTAAGCAATGCAATGAAAATTCAATCTGAAAACGATAAACATTGTCTACCTGTTGATAAACACGTTCTATTTATGTTCAATGTTATAAAGGGACGGAACCTCCCTAGGGTACGCTATTTCTACATTGGATCCCACACTCTTGGATCAGAGAGTAACACCTGTGAGCACACTACAAACCGAGTACATTGAATACTTTGGAAGAAAGAGTTGTGCGTCTTCTCCCATATATTCTTGATTTAAAATCCCTGTGGGAAATTACATGGGGAAAGCCCGCTTTGGGACCCTCCCCTTTTTCTCTGCCCCTTCTTGACGAATTGCCCTGAAACTCTCCTGACAGGAGCTGAAGTGATGAGCTTACTAGTTTTGAAAGTTTAGTGAAGATTTATCAAAGGGCTCCAAAAACGCTTTGTCTACGGAAGCTAGGTCCTAAATATATCTACTTTCCGGCGACTGCCAGTAGGTAATAGATGTATTTATGTTCAAGGCATATGTGGCTGTAGATGCACATGAAGTGCATATTCCTGCCATCTATTATTGGGCCCGGATGTGTGCAGGTTATTTTTCTTCGAAGAAGTCTTTCAAGTCACGAGGTACTCTGACTCCTTCTCTTGGTGATAATGAGCATGGTCATTGACTCCTTTGTTAGATTGTTTTCTTGCAACTGTCTGGTTTGGACGTGTGCTACTGTACTCTGGTTTGACGAGTTGTGGTGCTCTTTTCACTTCACAAGGTTCCTTCCCTCCGTCGGTATTGTATCGTGTCTCTCTTACTTTCTATCTCGAGACGAAGTCCGATTACTTTGCTGAAGCGGGCTGAGTGGACCGTAGCCCATTCTGGGCCTTGCCCGTCGGAGCCTACTCCCATCTCTTTCGCATCTCTCCAACATTCTTCAACGGTGATGGAATGGATGCCATTTCAATATAGTCCTTACTGACATGCAAATTATCCATGGACCAATCTCCATCAGGTTCACAATCTGTTCCTATTGCCAGAACACAAAGACACCTACGACGCTTGCCACTGCTTCTGCTCCAAAAAGACTTTATGCAACCCTCGTGCTAGTTGACTCGATGCTGCATAAGGGCGGAATTCACCCCCCAGACCTCTTCATTTCCAAGTGCGTCTAGGTGGAACAACACCTATAAGCATCAACTACGGATGAAGAGGCCTTATCCCCTGGAGAAAATTCTGGCTCTGACCTGGAGATCGAGGACCTTACACCGGCTCAGCAGTTCGTGAGTATGGTACCACCTCCCCCTCGATACCACACTCGCCTGAGCAGCTTTCAGCCAAAGGGTACTCAGCCACTCTGGAACACCAGAGATGGGCTTTCGAATTGCCACTGCCTTCAGGTCATGGTCGGCACCAGCAAACCACTTCGGAGGCCCCACCTAACTCTGACACAGTGCCGTAGATTCCTTTGAGACCGACCACTTCTTCACCAGCCACCGCGGCACATAGCAGAATCTCTCCACTGACCACATCTGCCTCGTCACTGACCAGAACCACTGCCCTGAAATCAAAGCCACCGTCCGAGCCAAAAATGTTGCAGTCTACTAGCAAGTCCGACACAAGTGCAGTTGAACCAATTCTCCATAAGCTGCAGGAGCACCTCTACTCAAGCAGAAACATCTTGTTATTCACCCTTGAAACACTCGCGTCTACTCACTGCTCCACACAATACCTCCCCATGCTCAAGGGCATGCTACATCACACCCTGTCCAGGCTAGGGTTGTAACACTTAGAGTGGTACAAAATATAAAGCCTAACCCTTCTGACTCTATATTTGCGGTCAGCTCCCTTTCAACTCTCTGGTAATCACTAGTGCCCATAAGCAAGCCAACTCCCAGGCCCCCATGGATGCTCCGCCACCAGAAAAGGAAAGCAAATGCATAGATGCTGCAGGGAAATGGGATGGGGGGGTGGGCTACCCAATGGGCCAAACACTGGCACACAGCCAATTCTGTTGGCCTTCTTGCAAGATATGATTATGCCAACCGGGACAAAATAGAGGCGATCCTCCAATACCTCCTTGAAGAGCATTGAGTCAGGAGATATTTGTTGAGGGCAAGCTGATATCCAATACCTCTATTTGCTGTGCCGTAGACACGGCTGACACCACTGCCAGAGGGATAAATTCTAATATCTCTCGCTGTAAGCCAGATGTTCAGCAGAACCTGGTGTACATGCCCTTTGAGGATGAGCATCTCTTTGTTCAACAAGTCGACCAAGCTTTAGAAAAGATCAAATGGGATACAGAGACAGCCAAAGCAATGGGGGCACTGGAAACACCAGCTCCCTGCAGCTCCTTTCGCCCCATCCCATACTGTGGAGGCTCAAAGACCACCTCCACTGAAACCTCCATGTCCTATCAGCACTCCTAGAGCCAGTAATTCTCTCCCAGGGGTTATTTTAGAGGGTCCTAGAGAGACAGAAATTCCAGAGGCAAGTATAGCTCCACAACTTACAACAAACCCTGACTTGCCTCTTCTCCTTCACCACCCCCGACCACACAACATCTCTCAGGGGACACTACAGACCTTTTTTACCCAAGTGGTAAATTGTCACCCCAGACCAATGCGTGTTGGACATTACCCAACATGATTAGCACTTCCACGCCTCTCAACATTCCACCTCGCGAACACATCTTCTCACTGAAATATCAAAGGCTGCTCACAGAGGAGGTTAAAGCCCTCCTTCTCAAAGGAGCTATACGACCCGTCCCCGCCATCATTCAGGTACAGGAGTCTACTCACTGTACTTCCTAATACTCAAAAAAGATGAGTTCCACAGGCCCATTCTGGCGCTCAAGCCCCTAAACGAATACATCCTATCAGAGAATTTTCACATGGTGACCCTTCAGGATGTCATTCCACTTGTCCAGCAAGACGACTGTATGGTCTCGCTCTATCTAAAGGATACCCTATTTCCACATACCCATACATCTGGCTCATCACCGGTATCTCAGATTTGTGGTCAGCGGAAGGTGTTACCAGTTCAAGGTGCTCCTCTTTCGAGTGACTACTGTGCCTCGGGTGTTCACCAAATACTTTGTGGTGGTAGCTGCACACCTGAGCAGACAGGCCATACACGTTTTCCCATATCTGGACAATTCGCTTATCAAACATGCCACACGCCAGCAGTACCGCGAACACACACCGGTCACAATAGACCACTTTCTTCGCTAAAGGTTTGCCACTAACGTCTCAAAATCCAACATCCAACCCCTCCAGATCCTGCTCTACCAAGGTGCTATTCTCTACTCGGAGGTAGGCATAACCTATCCACATCCTGCCAGGATCCAGTCCTTTCAAGCACTGCTCCCCTTGTTTCAACCAAATCAACAACTCGCAGTCAGAACACGCATTGCCACAGTACCTCTTGCTAGGATTCACATGCATCTGTTGCAAGAATGTGTAGCGCTGGGGTGGTCTCAAGCTTAGGGTCATTAGGATGATCTAGTGTTGATCGTACTCATTGCTCTCTGCAGTGGTGAAACACAAACAAACTGTTGCAGGGGTGGCCTTTCCTTGACCCAGTTTGAAAAGGATTGCTACAACGGACACTTCTCTTACGGGTTGGGGAGCACACTTACAGGATTTGACTGTGCAGGGTTAGTTGGAAACCAAGTACCAGGGAACGTGGCACCCTCCATTTTTATTTTTTATAAATATATATATTTTTTATGTGCTTGTCCTGGGGGATGGGGTCCCTTGGGACCGAAATCTGCCCGGGAAGGGGGCCGTGCTGTTCCCCTTCCTGTTTTTTTTAATTACGTTGTTTTTTTTAAGTAGCAGGCCACGGCCCAAAATGGTCCAGGGAAATGAGGACCACTTGGTCCCCTTCCTAAAAATAGAAGAACAAGAGGGTCCTTGGAGGGGGCCAACAAGCCCTCCTGTTACCTCCAGTATGCACCACACAGTGGGATTTCTGAGAGAAGGTCGGAGGCCAAGCCCTCTTTCCCAGTCACTCTACAAATGCGCCTCTCTGCGCATTGTTGTTGGGGGGGGATGAGATCACCTTATCTCCTGAGGGCCTCAGGACTAAAGTGGACCTCCTCCCCATAGCAGTAGTGCACCAGGAGCTGTTTTTGCAGAGTGGTGGGAAAAGGGGCTGTGGCCTCTGATGACCTCTTGTTGCAGGGATTCTGCACATGCAAAGAACTATGTGCAGGGAAACAGGACCTCAGTGTATAGGGGTGTACCAAACTACCACATTAGTACCCAAAATCCCCAAACCGACTAGCTAGAGTGTCTCAATTCAATTCAATTCATGAAGCTTTATTCGGTACATATAAAATGACCATACAGGCACAAAATAAAAACAGAAAAAAAACATACCTAGAATAAAGAAATACATCAGGTTTCAGGGCAGGGAACAGCCAAGACATTACCGATGTGATTCTTAAAAACACATACTTTTCCTTGCATTAATACACTGAGTTAGAAACGTTGCAGTATAAAAACAGATATCGACAGATTGCAAATTAAAAATTAAACTCATTGCCTGGTTAACTGTACGTACGCCATATTTGACTAACATAGGTTTCAGATAGGCGGTACGAAAATTCATATACAGTTTGCAGAACAGTAAAAAGTGCAAAGTGCTCTGTTTAAATATTCCATCACACATACATGGCCCTAGCGGATGTCTCTTAAGGTTCGGCAGGGCCACTAAGTGATGTGCTACTCCAAACCTCAGTCTGGTCAGCACAAACTTGTGGGATGGCCTTGTCACCATACCAAATAATTTGGGAAACCTCCAACAGTGACATAACTATTATAAAACATAACAGTAGATAACGATCCATAGGCTAAGGCCCGCTTCCTTACAGTAAAAGCCAAAAATGTGGTTTTGAACTCTGTTTTGGGTATCTGGGATGCTGCACTGGGATCAATCAAAACATTTAGGTTAAATATCTCTGAAAAACAAACAACATATTTTAGCCAGGATATATTTAGATGTTTATCTAGCGAGATACACTCCTCAATGATTGATCTGTTAAAAGATTTTTCTTCCTGAAGCAAAATTGACCGCCAAATCATACGTGGCCTCAGGGATAACAGATCAGATAGAGAATAGGAATCCAGTTCCCGATGGATTAACTCAGTCGGAGCGGAGGTTGGTAAAGACAGGAGCTTTTTTAAGAAAGAGTTTTCCTCTTGCTGTAAGTGGTGGTCACTTCTGTGACCCCACACACCAGCCCCATAGAGGGCGATTGTAACACATCTGGCTTGGTAAATCTTAAGCATGTCCCTGGTGCGTCGATCCCCCACCTTAGCAGCGAATCTAAAAACACCATGGGCACTTTTAGCCATTTTAGTGCGAATATTACTGAATTCATTGGACCATTTTCTATCTTTGGAAAAGGTTATATCAAGGTAACAAAATTTATTTACTTGTTGCACCTTTTCTTGATCAATAAAAAAAGCATTTAAAAATTTACTTTTGGCTCCACACGTCATAGTGTGCGTTTTCCCCTTGCTAATGATCAGTTTTCGGTCCTTAATAAAGACAGAAAATCTATCAAGCAGACGCCGTAGTCCCAAAGGGGTTCTAGAGAGAAAGACAGCGTCATCGGCGTAAAGTAACACCGGGACGGGTACACCTTTGATCTACGGGGCATCCGCTTTAACATTTTTTAAAATTGCATCGATTCCATTAATAAATAAGATAAAAAGTAGGGGGGCCAGTACACAGCTCTGCCTAATCCCTCTTTTGACACTAAATTTTGGATTGCATTCGCCTTTAACGCCGTAACGCACAGATGTTTGTAATTTCCCGTACAGCCTTGCGAGAAAAAAAATAATACCCTCTGCTACTCCTAGCTGTAACAGGGTTGGCCATAAAATAGTGGTCAACCGTGTCAAAAGCACTACTAAGGTCTGCAAAACAGAGGTACAGTGATCCTTGTTTTGCTTCGGTATATTTACCGATCAGTAAATCAAGATTTATACACTGATCGAGTGTTGCCCGACCCTTTCTAAATCCATACTGACTGTCGGCAAGGATACCCTCTTGCTTGACCCATTCCTCTGGCCTAGCCAACATGACTCTACTCATGATCTTAACTGAGGAGTCAAGAAGGGAAATGGGGCGATAATTTTTCACATCAGATCTACTGCCGTTTTTGTGTATTGGTATAATAATAGATTCCCCCCATGTTTTGGGGGCCTCGGTGCATACTGCGGCGTTAAAAACAATGGCCACATCTCGGGGACTGCTTTATACACATCTACGGGCACCCCATCGGGGCCCTGAGCTTTCCCTCCCCTTACTAACACGTATGGCATGTTCAACCTCCCTAACCGTAATGTCCAATGGTAGAACTGCCCACCTTCTCGGGTTGGGATTAAGCATGGGCGGATTTTGCGAATTGGCAATCCGCGAAATTGCCTATTTACGGATTCGCAATCCGCGAACTCTCGCGAATTTTGCGGATTCCTTTTATTTTTTTTTGTGTTCGCAAGTGTTTCTGCCATTTCGCAAGGGTTTTTTACCAGTTCGCAAACGCGAACTTACTTGTCGGGTAGCAACGGTCGCGACCATGTTGTTTCTACGTCTGGTTCATCACAGCACCCTCTGTTTCACCACTGCCACCCTCTGGCTCACCCATGCCACCCTCTGGCTCACCAATGCCACCCTCTGGCTCACCCATGCCACCCTCTGGCTCACCCATGCCACCATGGGGGGAAAAGCACACCTGCCCTGCCTCAACTGACATGAATGAATTAGGGGCTGATTAATGTGTCACTGAATTTGAACTTCCAAGCTGGCACCTGCTTCCTTATCTGTAATTGCTTTCTGTTGCAGTGTCATTTTTTTAACAGGACCTTTGTTGTATACTTGTAAGCTATTCTCTGAGCCTGCTGTGAGGGTCAGAGCAGGGTCATAGAATAGTTGCAAGTAGGCAACTGAACTCTGAAGGGGCCCCTCAGGAAGCACTACAGGGAATGGTTACTAATGATAAGATTGAACTTTTGCACCTGCTGAGTGCTTTCAGTTTTGCAAAAATCCAAATATCCAGCAGCATCCACAAAAAGTAACCCTTCCATGTCAAGATCCAAATCAAAGTGACCAGCACATGAAGAAAGCACTGGGAGGAGCCTGCTGGACAGGAACAGGAAGTTGGAGACTGTGGGGCACTTCCTTCCTCCCCCCCCCCCCAAATGGACTCCTTGCAAAAAAAAAAAAGTGCAGGCAAATGTCAACCAGAGGAGTTATTCTGATAAAAATCATAATTTTCAAGGTTTATGCTGCCTGCTGGTGGATTTCTTGTGCGAAATTGCAAATTTTGCAATCTCGCAATTGCGAGATTGTCGCTGCCCGCCGCATCTACGTGTTCGCAAGTGTTTACTCCCGTGATGCGTGATCACAGGCCTTTATGACGTACTCGCGTTGCCAAACTCTCGCTGTGCTAGGTGGCAAACCGCGATGACGTCGACAAACTCCCGCGGGATCCCGCAGCAAGATCCAAAATGGCGCAGCAAACATAGAGAAAAACAACTCTGCAAACGCTGAATGATGGTAAGTGAACGCTGCGCGCCGCAAAATTGTATAGTATTCTAGTTGGCAAGTGCGACCAAGGAAAAAGTCCGCTTCGCACGGATTTACGAATTTTCGGCAAATTCGCGAGAGTTCGCGGATTGCGAATTTGCCGAAAATCCGCGAGCGGAACGGATTTTACGCCCATGCTTAGTTGGGATCTACACAGCTATTTGAATCAAAAATATCTGAAAAATGGGCAACCCATCTATCACTCGGGACATTCGAGGTTAACTCTGGTATATTTTCTCCCTTCAAAAAAGGAGAATTAACAGTAGCCCAAAACAGAGTACTGTCAGATAATTCAGCAGCTTGATTAAGTGAGTCCCAGGCCAACTGCTGTAACTCACACCTCCTCCGTTTTAGGGTATGCTTATATTCTACTCTTAAGTTTCTTATATAATTAATGTCCCTCGGCCTTTTGGCAAGTGCATGTTTCAATTCGGTTAATAGGCTGGTGCACGTGTGATCAAACCATCCTGAGTCGTTTCTACTCTGGGCACTCTTGGGCTTAGTAAACCTGGCATCAATGGATTTATTAATATCATTAAAAGTGAATAAAACCTGCTTGTGGTCTGTACTATTATCAAGGATACAGGTAATATCTACCAGACAGTCCCTGACAATAGTACCGATTAATTCATTAGCTTTGTCCCCTGCCCATCTTAGTCTGACTCCGTTTGGTCTGTGTGGTTCCACATTGATGACTGTAGTACCCAATTTAACAGAGGTTCCCCCCCCCCCCCCCCCCCGAAAATAGTTTCCAGGATGATACAGTTATGGTCACTTATAGAAGTTTCTTCAATCCTCGGTACAGCACAACTAGAAATGATGTTAGAAGAAATTATCACATGATCAATGGCCGAACTAGTGTGCCGATTCTTAAAGGTAGGAATAGTTTCGCCATTTTTATCTTTTGCAAAACCCAGAATTTCCAGATCATAGCAGCCCATAAATGTGTAGTGCCTCACCGTAGCGGTTATATCCAAAATGCAGGTCGTCAAATCCGGCATTATTAGTGAACCCACAGACTTTTTGTGTTGAAAATTTGCATAATAAAGTATTGAAATCGCCCACCCAAATGAAATCAAAACAAACATTTACTTCTAAAATTAGATTTTCGATGGCACTTGCCAGGTCATGTACTACTGTTAGCCTTGTGCTATCAAAAATAATATTGCAGTAATTTACCAGTAGAATATTATGTCCTTTATCCTCAAATAACCAGAGGATCTGCAGATGTGCTCCCACATTTATGTGCCTTTTAACTACAATCGGGCGATAAATCGATACTAAAATCAATAGGCCACCTTTAGCTCTCCCAGGTCCAGTGCCCTGCGCCGGCAGGTTGTAAGAAATAAACCCCTCAAAATTAAAGTCTTCCCTGCACCAGGTTTCTTGGAGGCATAGGATATCATACGTATTAATAAGGTCCGACCAGCCTAGAACATTCCCCTTTGATTTCAACCCTGCAATGTTCCAGCTAGAGATTGTTATCCCTTTGCCCGTTGTTCCATTGCTATCCAATATCGTAATTACATTACTACCATCTTCCTCCCTTAGATTTCCACTTGATAGAACCCCAGGGTCATTGATCAGATCTAGGTTGTCCACCCGGATCGGCTCATGGCCCAACGTGTTTTCACTTATCTCAGTTACAGAGGTATCTGAGATCTCACACAGGGAGGGCGTAAGGACCTGGGGAAGTCAATCATTAGTGTCCAAGCTATTTAAGGTATGAAATCGATTTCGAAATGGGATATCCAGTCCTGGCTGATGGAAAAGTGGAATTTACCGAATACTATTACTGTCATTAGCGTGGCCTTTAATGAGATGGCTATAAAAATAACCAAGTGGGCGGGCACAAACATTGTTATCAGCGATCGGTAAGGATGCTGCTCATAGCAAGACAGTAGCGGCATGTTGGGGGTGTTTAAAATTAATGATAACACAATCACCCCTGCTATTCTTTGTAGAGTTGCCGATCCAGTTGACCCTTCTGGTTGTTAATATTTGGTCGGAATAGGCCACAGGAAACCCACATTGCCTATGCAGCCATGAAACTGTTCCATTTTTAGGGCTCGCCTGCTGATGCGCTTCTGCGCACAGCTGGCGAAGCTCTATTATGGCTTATCCAGTGTTTAACAACACTGGCGATTCCTTGAAGTGCATGTGCTTTTTAGGTGATTGCGCAAGCGCAAGCCCTAAAAAGCGCGTGCACAATGCCACCAGCCGCCTGCCTGCCTGCCTCGCATTACCACTTCAAAGGCAGCCCTCCCAGCGCATTTCTCACCCCCTAATTATTCACGGCCGGCAAAACAGCAGACAGGGCACTCCAGCGCTCCAGCCCGGAGCCCAGGAGCCGAGGCTGCAGCCCCTTCCTTTTCGTGTTTTAATTATTTTCGGCCCGGCCGCACTGCCAATGCTCGTTTGCAAATGCCTTTGCCCTTCATCAAGGAACAGATCTTCGACCCAAATGTATTTACTGACTGCCTGAACTCTGCAGTCACTTTCCACGTCCCTTCATTATAAAGGGAATCTCAGCCTCCCTCCGTCTTAATTTCACTCGCATGAATATGCATTTCAGGCCAGACATGCCAACCCAACGTCCAGGGAAAGTATGTAAATGCATTAATTTGTTTCACACGGAAGCTCGATGAGTGGATAATTTAGGGCAGCCAAAACAAAAATATTCTTTATGCGACACTGCAGATAACTAGTAGGCCCAAACAGATTTGACCATCTGCGTGAATGTCTTTGAATCCTAATTACACGGTATGCATACAGGTAGAACGGTAAACATACAGCGAGCACTCCCAAATTATGCACACCTAAATATTCCAGGTACTGTGATGGTTCTCTATATAAATGAGAAATAAACAATACCTTGGTGGCAAAAGGCCTGTCTCAACGGCCATTGCCAAGCAGTCATAGAGAAAGGAGATCCTTTTAGGGCTGTGCTGGCCATGTATTAATCTCACAATCCACTGGAAAAACTGTTCATGAGAATTCTAGAAAAGAACAAGGGTATTTTTTTTTCCAAGCGCATTCTTTCGTTTGAAGGAAAGCAGCCTCTAGTACATTCTAGAACGTGTCATGCGCGGTATTTCTTCACCAGCTGCCCTTTATAAACGATGGTCTGCCCATGTGACATAAAATGTCCTCGATGATTAACTTTCCTGGTGTGTGGAGGGGGTGGGGACTAAAGCATCGGAGCAATGCTTATACCTGAAAAGGTTTATTTATAAGACCCGATGCTTGAAATTGAATGTGCTCTTCGCTATGGAACCGATGCAGCGATTGCGGGTGCTGGAGAAACATGGTCAGGTTTTTTATCAGCCTCAACATCAGTCTGGGATCCCGTTTTTAATTGGCTTGTTTTTGCAGTTTTATATAGTGCAAATTCGACTCTACGGTATCAGAGCGCTTTACATGAGCGCCAGTTGCATTACAGATGGACACTACATTTTTTGGCATGGAGATTTGCCAGGAATCCGAGGATGCAGAGCCTCACGCTCAGAATCAAACCCGGCTCCCTAGCTTCAACGTCTGCTGCTGTGGCCGTTAGGCCACATCCTCTCCCGCAACATCCTGGTAAACAGAAAATGTGATTCCGTGTCATGCTCGGAAGCGAGAATTATGCTAATCTTTCTTCACTGTATTCATTACAGCAGCTTGCAAACCAACATTAAGAACCACCTTTCCTATGAACCTAAAGGAGAGGAAACCGGAAAAATTAAACCAATCACAGTCCACCAATGTCCTTATAATCCAGTGTTCCTCTCTATGCCCTTTCTTTCTTTGCTGCTCCAGCAGCCTTCTGATATGTGCCACTGTGTTATTTAATGATTTTTATTGCATGGATGTGTATTATTCACTGCTTGTTTTATTTATCAGGCGTGCTTGCTAGGTTTCTGTAATGAATCTGTAAATAGAATCCTTTTTGCTCTTTTCTCCAACTTTGTTTCAGGGTTGGAGGAAAATAGGATAGCTTAAGTAAGAAATGAGCGCAGTAAAAGTTACAATAAAAAAACGTCAATGGGTGTGGGTGCTCTGCCACACATTTCACGACGCAGGATTTCCTGCTGTGCTTGCCGCGCTGCGGGAGTGTGAGGTTCACAATGGGGCGGCGTGGAGTGCACATTTCCTTGTGTTTGTCTGCACACTCCCGTGTCTGCCCCTAGGCCGTGCGCATCATTATGGGAGGTGTAGGAGGGACCCTCTAATACTGCGGAGCCCCGTGCTGTAATCTGCAGGTTCAAGCTGGAGTTTGTATGTGATGGCATTAATGGTCATCGTGTCTGTTGCGCAGCACTGCCGCTTGTTGCTCGGTCAGGTGTGAATGCCAGCAACAAAGCTCCACGCTCTCACGTGTTTCTAAAGGTGATTTACGAGTAACCCGCAGCTCATTAGTTTCAAACTGGGTAAGTTAGCTCAGTGGGGAAGAGCCTGTGCGTCACATCATTCCTACAAGTCCGGTCTATTGGCTTTGTCAGTGATTGTTAGTTGCCTAAAATAAATAAGCAGCAACTGTTGCTTGTTTATATTTATGTTCGGTTTTAATTGCTGCTAGGGTTGCTTTGAGTTTACACTGAAGAGCTGAGTGCTGGCATGGAGGAGTAAGGTCAGTCAACGGCCAGGTTAAGTTTGGCCAAGGACTATCTCAGGTTGTTAGAGCTGGGAAGAGCCAGTGACGTCAGACTCATGGTCCTGTGCGTGTTCATCACCATCCATAATTCTCTGGCAGTCAGCGCCCACCCGAGCCTTGTCCACATCTGGTATTGTTTGTTACTGCTACCTCTTTCACACGCACGCACACATACATTCACAACAAGATTTTTTTGCTTTTTAAACGCTCGCTGCTGACATCTGCAGTTATGTAATAAAGGTGATCAATTCACATCCTGGCAGGACCAACTCACACTTCCAGCTTCTAAGGTGGATGAATTGAGTACTGTTACATTGGGTAATAGTAGTTCCTTTTAATTGTGTGGTAAGTGCGGCTCTGGCCAAAATAGACTGCCATGTTAACGCATGCATGCAACACATAGAGCCAGTGGTTCAACGGCTCCGGCTGAGGGGGGATAAATATATCACTTTGTATGCAGACTAATTACTGAGATTAATGCGCATCAGTAAAAACGGAGGCCTGCGGTCGGCCAATTCTCATCACATTATCTGCCTCTCTCGTCATCCCGTCACTGTATATTGCCTGGAATGTGGCTCGCACAAAGCCTCCCTTTACCTGGGGAATGCTTCTGAGGAGCACGCTGCTGTAGTATCCTGTGTTTCCCTTTAAATGTTTCGTTCTTGCATTATTGCATTTCCTGTGTATCCTTTTAAATGCTGGTGTTCTGTGTTCTACAGTGCACTTTTAGAATGCTGGAATGTACCTAGGCCCATTCTACCACCTGACACTGAAGTACTAGGTTGTGCTTTTCTTCTTTGATTAAAGCTACCACTTAATCATTCTTCTAGTGGTATTATTGAATGAAAGAGAATACTACCCACAGCAGAAAATCTATAACTCACTCTATCTGTCTATCTATTTCACTCACTCTATCGCCATCACTCTATCTAGCTATCTATCGATCGCCCTCACTCTATCTGTCTATCTATCTATCTATCGCCCTCACTCTATCTAGCTATCGCCCTCACTCTATCTAGCTATCGCCCTCCCTCCCTTTATCTATCGCCTTCACTCTATCTATCGCCCTCACTCTATCTATCGCCCTTTATCTATCTCCGTATCTCTATCTATCTATCTATCTATCTATCTATCTATCTATCTACCTATCTCCCTCACTCTATCTATCGCCCTCACTCTATCTATCGCATCACCACAGCATCACTCAGGGGCATCACAACATCACTATGCGCTACCACAGCATCACTGAACACCACAGCATCACTCGCCGCAACCACATCACGCAGCGCCACCACAGAATCAATCTGTGCAGCCATTCAACAACAACTGGTTCAAATATGTTCTCTCAGTGTTTCAAGCTTTATTACAAATGTCACAAAAAGATGTTAATATTTCACTTCTGTTCTTGGATTTTCGTCACAATAAAATACACTGAACATAATATTCACAAAAGTTATTTACAAATGTTTAAGCTATTGCCTTTATACATTACAATAACTTTTATATAAGTATTAATTATTTAAAAAAATTAAAAGCCATTGTTATTTGTAATATCAATACATCTAAGTCACGTAAATACAAAACATGTTGCATTACAAATGCTATAGGTGTTTGCGAAAGTTATAACTATTGGCATTGTAAATGACAAAGCTATTAATTTAGCTATTTTAAAAAATAACACATAAATAAAAATTTTTTTATTTATAAGACCAATAGCTCAAACTTTCCTAATGCGAGCCCTATTGCATTTCCAATGCTTGTTTAAAGAGTCATGTGTTTCTTGTTGGGACTGGGTCATGCATGTTTCAATAGGCGGAACATTGGTTAAGACGACCACATAGGGGGCACAATCAGGGGCGAGGTTAATAAAACACCTTCTCTTCACTTCTGTCCACCCTTCTTTGTTCTCTCCTGCTGGTAAGGCCTTAATTTCCTGGCAAATTTTTGGTGGGCTGTCTAGTAGCACTGTCTCATTAACACTGTGCCTCCCCTCAGATGGGATTTTTACATCTTTACTCTCTATAGTGCCCTTCTCAGTGATCTTAGGTTCTCCAGCCAGGGCAATGTGAGTATCCAAAAGGCCCCCTAATCTGGCTACTTCTGCAGAAATCAGATCTAATTTAGCCACTAATGGTTTGATAATGCTTTCTATCTTGGCACCAATAAGGCTAACCAGGAAATCTAATTGCTCAGGGTTCAGTTTAGCTGTACCTTCTTTTTCCACGGCATCCTCCTCGCCTACTGTACTTTTGGGGGGGATCCTACTGTTTTTTTATTCCGATTACCCCCTCGTTTCATGGGCAGTTTCCTACAAGCTCTGACTACTCTACGGACCGGGGAGGCCTGTACTGATGTGTCAGAGAAGTCATCCATCACAGTCTGGTTTGGTGCAGCTAACACTAATACCTCATTATTAATAATATCCACATTGTCAACTTCGCAATCGTCATCTAGTACAGGTACGCCTAGAGGAGTAGACCAGTTGGGGGGACTACCACGGCCCGGCGAAGCTCACCGGTCATTATTCATTTTCTTGACTACTTTAACTAAATAATTATCCAGTATGGCAGGCACTGAGGGTTTTTTCCACTGTTTTCTGTGTAGACATTATTAAAACCGTCAACAAACCCCACAATATTTATGTTAAAAACCGAAAGCTATCATGAATCAAACAATATAATGATAATAACACAAATATAACAGTTCAGTTGCCTTAAGACTTAGATGAGTTTAAATATCGCATAGATTGGGGAACAATGGTCCTAGCTGCGGCGGCCAGGGTTTGTGGCCCAGCCCAGCCTCGGACTGCCACAGACTGTCCCGCCCTTGTCCCGGGCTTAGCCCACCGCAGCCCGCGCGCGTCCCGCGTTGCGTGAGCGGCAGGCCGTGATGTAGGAAAGAGAGCGGGGCGTAACGAGCCTCAGGTGCTCCCGGTTCTGTGGCCTGCAGAGGGGCTGCTGGTAGTTGTAGTCCTCACTGTGGTCATGGGGGAGCTGGAAACAGGATGGCGTCCTCCTTCAAAGTCGGGCCCCCCAACAAAGAGCTTCAGCCAGATAGCTGAACGGCCCCCACCAAACACGTAGCCACACAGACCACGCTCGAGCCCTCAGCGCAGCGGCATCCGCGCCAGCGGGTGCTGCAAGATGTTAAATATGCTGCGAGGCTAACGAGCCTCAGGTGCTCCCGGTTCTGTGACCTGCAGAGGGGCTGCTGGTAGTTGTAGTCCTCACTATGGTCAGGGGGGAGCTGGAAACAGGATGGCGTCCTCCTTCAAAGTCGGGCCCCCAACAAAGAGCCTCAGCCAGATAGCTGAACGGCCCCCACCAAACACGCAGCCACACGGACCACGCTCGAGCCCTCATTCGTTCTCCTTCAAATATCACAAAGCTACAAATGATTAGGCAACCCAGAACACAACACTCCCGACTCTCTGAGGAATGGCGGGAGCAAGGCATACCCTTTCGCTCAGTCACTCGTACTCGTCCACAATAGAATTGTCAGAGTCACTGAAAATAGTTCAAAAAGTTTATTTTAACTATGGTGCTCTACAATACAGTATACGAACCACTACCAGCAGCAAAATGCATGAACTCAGCACAGTTGGCATTGTTACAATTACATAATATACAAAGGGAGAAGTCCTCATATAAACACTGAGGAAAAAAGGGCAATTAGGCCTAACCACCCTCCCCTTGACTAGAAGAAGTTTATTTTATATGAACGAAGATCTCTGGGCTTTTGACAGCAGACCCCATACCTTAAAGCCTGGATGTAAGGTTTACATCAAAGGGACAGTGGAGCTTTTCTCCATGAAACACTTTCTCCAAAAGTGATAAAACAACATGCAACCCAGTAATATCAAAGCACGAGTCTTCAGTATTGCAGCTGTGTGTAGCATGTTATGTCTAGGTGCTACGGACTGACCAGAACAGAATAACAAGGAGTGTTGCTTATCGACCTTGCACATTGTGTTCAGACTAAACTTCAGGAAATGCAGAGAACGCGAAAAACAGCCAGTTTTCATGTGAAAGGCACAAACAGAGTCTTGCAAAATAGTCATGTAGCAACATGCGCAAAAGCAGCATGGCAGCAAAGCTCATGCTACTTTAGCACTGTCGACAATGTCCCTAGGGGCCATATAACACTCTCAGCAATGCAGCTGTGTTAGTCTTACTGGCGGCAACAGAAGGGCTAGTTCACTTTTGGGTTTTATATATAAATGTTTAAATGAAAGTACATGTAAAGGTGGCATACACAAGTTGTAGGGGTGAAAAGGGTGACTGAAAAGCATCCGCTTTCTACCATTGCAAGGATTTATTGATTCATTTCTAAATTCAGTTTCATTTTGAGCAACTTTTAAAAGAGAATGTTCTTTTTCAAAAGTGTCAAGGTTAGGCAGTGTTCTTTCTCAATAACTGAAAGATTATACAAGTCAAAGGATGCGTTATTATCAAATGAATTTTATTTATTTAAGTATTTACACTGGGCAGTGGAACGCTTCCAAGTAACTTGTGAGATAATGCACGTTTCATAAGGAACAGTAAAGCAATCAACCGGAAATGTGTAGACTGAAGATATTTATTATTAGGTCTTTCCTGAAATCAAGAAGATTAGGGTTTATCTTAATGGGAAACAGAATAACTTTCTCCATTCTGAGTATTTAGGACTAGGCAAGATAATCATACCTTGATATTTTGTCTTGTATCATCGGGGTATTTTCAAAGTTAGGCAATTTCTGCTCCTCATTGCTCTTTGGTGATCTGTGGAGTATAGATAAGTAGTTGGGGCAAAATTAATGGATTTATGTGTGATGTATGAAATCTTGATGTCGACTCTAACTCTAGTTTCAAGCTGCCACCTGTGAAGGCGTTTTAGGATGAACTAGATGTTATCTGATTTCCTGGCCCCTGTAACTTGTATTGCTCCAGGAGGTGAAGTGGTAGATTTTGGGAGGCCAGTTATGATGGCATTTCCTCCTTCCAGATGAGTGAGTACGAGGGCAGATGCTGCAGTCTGTATGGGAAATAGTAGGGTTCATTTTTCTGAGTCAGTGCAGTTGATGGGATGTCTATTTCGTAAGTTTAGCAATGGTGTCATTTACAGTAAAATCTTTAAGATGTAGACAGGTGACTTTTCATATGGGATCAGGGATAGCCAAGGTTAGTTTTGTACTCTGAAGGATTTTCAGTTGAGATTAGGAGTAGGAATTCCATTCCTTGATGGTTCTGTTTTAAGGGCTGATTGCATCCAATTTGCTAGATAACAGAGGTAGAACTTTAGAGTTTGTATGTTTGAGAGCTTCGACACTTGAAGGTAAAGCTGGGCGTTGCCAACATATTGATGAATGGAGAAGGTATTTTCATATAAGATTTCTGCTATAAGTTGCATATGGCTGAATAAATGAGACATTCATACGGAAATTCCTAGTCCAATCGCATATTACCCAATTCGTATTCCAAAACTACATTGCTCAAATATGTTTTAATCTCCTTTCATCCAACCTTTGTTCTAATATTCTAATCTCACTTTATTCCGGTAATATGCCTTTCCCATATTATCCAATTCAATAGAAGAATTATATGCTAGAAAGGCCATACTTCGCATTTAAGGTTTTATATTTAGTGTTATAAATGTCTGACATCATAATTATGTGATACTGGTTTGAAAAGAATAATACGGAAAAAGAAAGCGTTACAGAAACATACACTTTATTACAGTTTGGATGTTATTGATCAAACTCTTGTCTCCATTCCTAGGATGGCTAGATGACATAGGACTACCTCAGTATAAGACTCAATTTGACGATGGGAAAGTTGATGGTCGGATGCTCCATTACATGGCTGTTGTAAGTAATGTATCACATGCTTGCCTTTGCATTATTTTTACAATGCATTTTCAGTTTTTTCTTTAGCCTCTCTTTCAGATTTAGAAATGGGAGGGTGCCATTGCTGTATAGTAACAAATATCTATTTTCCTTGTGTGTGGCTTGTATTGGAAGCTAGTATTGCCAATGCCCATTTCAAATTGTTATTTACTGCTTTAAAGTCTGATCATTAAACATTTGTTTTCATTGCTGTGATGTCAAAGTAGTCAAAACTGGGTGTGGGTGTCTGTGCTAAATAACCACTTTCCTCTTACTTCTAGAGAGGTGTTAGAATGGTGAATGACTATCTGTTGTCTTCCAATCCTTTCTCGTCTCTGCTGACCCAAGGGTGGCAGCAGAAGGTGGATGGTACTCTGGCACAACCAACAGTTGTGTTCCCTGTCAAATATGGGTATGGCAGACTTGTTGAGAGGTAATTTCTCTGAATGCTGAAAGTGTCTCAGAGACACAATTCGAAGAAAGCATGGCCCTGCGTTGTAAGGGACAGGAGGGCTCAGGATGCTGAGGTAGTGTTTCAGAGGTTGTTGAGTGTACTAAAGGAGGGTGGCAGGTCACCAGAAATCGTTAATTGGGTGGAAAAAGAAGGGTGGCAGGAAGTAATTGTATTGGACATATGGGGAGATGGGGGGCAGATGAACGCAAGAGATGTTAAGGAAGGACATCTTGCACATAGCTTTCAAATGTCTACCTTCTCACTGACCTCTAATCCATGGGATCTGCTCAGTGGGTGTGGCCATTACGGGTATGGAGGTGTTAGAATTGGGGTATCTGGCTATCAGATTAAGCACCCTGTGGAAGGGGGACCCACCACTCTAGTCAGGGTAAGCTTGACGCACAAACGTAACCTGTGCTCACCCACGGGTAACTTGGGTGAGAGCAGTCAGACTTGTCTAAAGAGACAATGTGTAAAGTATTTGTGCAGAACACACAGTAACACAACTAAGACATCAATAAAATACTCCACACCAGGTTAGAAAAATAGATGAAATAGAGTGTACTTTTATTAATAAAAACAAGACCAAAACGACAAAAATCCATTAAGTAGAAACAGAGTTATGAATGATTAAAGAGTACTTCAAAAAGTAGTGCTTAGAAGCAAATGGCACTTAGTGGTTGCTTGACGTCGCCCTGGACTGGGGTAGATGCAAAGTTCAAGCCGACTGCGATGGAGGGCAGACTGACTACAGACACACTCAGGTCCAGCTGAAAGAGTACCCTGGATTGAGCAAGGTTCGACGTGGAAGGCTCGATACTTCGGTTCCGATCCGACCAGGCGATGAAGATTTCGCCGGTTAATCCCTTTATTGTGCAGGTGCTGCCTCGTCATCGAGACGCGTTGTTGTTGATTGGCTCCTGCCTCTGCGTCAAAGGGCAATGCATTGGTTCCAATCTGTGCAAAGTCATCACTGAGTTGCTTTTAATGGTTCCGTACAGCAGAGCTCACTTTCAATAGGCCAAGACTGGATTGGCACCACTTGGGAGGGCAGGACTCGAAAATGGCAGAGTCCAGGTGCTGTTGCAGAGCTGTAGGAAGTGTTTGATGGCCCTGAGAATTTAGAACAAGGGGGCAAACCCTTAGAGCAACTCTGGGTCAAGTGAGATGGGTCCAGTCCTTTTCCTCAACCTGGTAGAGATCAACAAGCAGCAGGGCAGGACACGGCAGCACAGCAAAGCAGTTCTTCCAGAGCAGCAGTAAAGCAGAGTGTAAATCTTGTAGCACAGCATTCTTTACTCCTGGCAGTGTACTTCACAGGTCCAGTAGTGGACTGTTTTATAGGGGGAGAGACCTCGTAAGCTTTTTGCTGCCCCCAGCAACTGACTCCCACCAGTTCTACCCCCAGTTTGGGCAGGAGAATGGGCAGGGAAAATCAAGCTAGGAAGAGAGTTATGTCCCTCAGGTGGGGGCAGCGGGGTGAAGCACACATCTCAGCCTCCTCCATCTTGTAGATGAGGGGACCAACCAATCTGGAAGAGGCTCATGCCCCGTTTCCACTGGAGGATGGCATACAAGGAAGAGTCATTGGTCCCGAGCTGCACACCCTTTTTAATGCACCTAAATGTATTATTTAGGGGCGACCCTGATCCTTGCCTCCTCAGATTTGAGGAAGAAAGAAGGACTGAAGAGCCATGCTGACCAAGGAAGAAAACACCTACTGCTTTGGCCCCAGCCCTACTGGCCTGTCCCGACTCCGACCTGCCTACAGCAAAGACACCGGCATATCTAGCAGCCCTCCAGAGCCTGGGACCTTCCCTGCTCTCACCATACAGAATCTGTCTCCTGTGAGCACCGGATTTGCTCAAACCAAAGACTCCAAGACCAGAACCTGGATCCAAACGGCTCTGCGGTCCTTCAGCACTCTGCACCTGGCCGCCATGGCCCGTGTCCGAGTGACCCAACACCACAAGTAGGTCTCCCCAGCGATCCTGACCTGGGATCTAGTAACCCCTGACCTCCCGCAAGCTTTGGGACGGCACCTGCAGCCTAAACCTGAAGGCCACCTCCCCACCCCCGACCGCGACTGAAGCGGTCTGAAAAGCATGACCGCATTTGGTCAGAAGAATCCAACGCAAAAAGGACCCCCCACAGCCTTGGGTGACCCCACCAACGGTGTCCTGGCACCCCCCCAGATCCCAGCCTACCTCTTCAGCCAGTGGTCGCCTTCAGGACGTCCCCCTGCCCGAGCCTATCAGGAGGAGGGTGGGAGCACACTGCCTCACATCCCAGCACTCTGTTTGCCCCGATGCATCATAGTAAATGCAGTGCATGATCACACTTAATTCGATGCCAGGCTTTAGTTTTTCACCCTTGTTGGTGTAGCCAGTGCTGTGTATCTCTTGACACGTGTTTCTCCATTGATATCCACTGGGTCCCCAACGTCGCCTTGGCACTCTGCACCCTGCCGCCCCTTTGTCCCTGGTGGTGCAGCTCCTGTGCTGATTGTTGTCCCCTGCCGTGCTGATCTTAACCCCAGAAGCTATGCTCCCACACCCCAGTGGCCTGTTCGTAAGCAGCCCCTGACCAAATGCCCACATAGCCCAATTGGCTAACATTGGGCCTCTGCACTCTACCACCAGCCGCCCCAGTGCTGCTGGTGGTGCAACTTGAGTGCCAACCTAGACCTTGGGGAACCTTGATCCTAAACCCCACAGGTGCAACTCATAAGACTTTCACTGACCTATGAAACCGATAACTATTTTTCTCCCATAGGAACCAAAGTTACGTGTTTTGTTCCTAAAAGTTCTGTGTTAGGCTGATGTTTTGTATTGAGAAAAAGTAACTACACTGTAAATCCTAAAATGTCTTACTTACCTTGTATTGTGAGTTCCCCGATGTGGTATTTAGGCATACCACCTGAGTAGTTAATCTAATCTGAAAGTAATCTAAAACCAATCCAAAAGTAACTAGTAACTATTGTATAAAACTGCGTTTTGAAACCTTAATAACCTGTAACAATTGCAAATCCATTTCTAATTGTATTTCTGTTTAAAGGATTTCAACTGAAAGTATATTTTACCTACCTGTACCAAGTCCCGCTTGGTTCTAGAATTAAAACACAAGTATATCTTTTTTATACTTCCCCAATTGGTCTGGAGTGTGTGCAATCAGTCCATGAGTGAGTAAGTACAATAAATGCTTAACACACCCTCTGGATAAGCTTAGCTGCTCGCCCACACTACCTTGAAGACAACTGCTAGTACTTACCTAATTTAGCCTCTGCTATACCTCTGGGGAACCCCTGGACACTCTGCACACTATACCTTACTTTGCTATAGTATATGCAGAGCCAGCTTCCTACACTCTGCACTTGGTCTGTTTCAGGGAGTCAAATGCTTTTAGGCATCCCTCTATCCACATCACATTTCTGGGCTGCTTCCTAGAAGTCAGCTTTGTCATGGGGCAACAATGGTGCCATATTCCTTGATAAACCTCCTGTAGTACCCAGTGAGGCGAAAAAGTTTCTCCGGAAAACATTAGGAAGTTTCTCCGGAAAACATTAGGAAGTGAGTTGGAATAAAAATTCTACGATAATAGGATTATCTTATGATTACAGGTTCAACTAATTAGACAAGACAGTTAACTAGAAATAAACGAAAAGAAGCAGAAGAGAGGCACAGCTCTTGAGAGTTCCGGGTAGGTGACTAAATAGTTAAACTTCATCTAAGAGAAAGATAGGAAGGGAAAGGAAAGAAAATAGTAGATTAATTGTGTATTCGTTTCTTGGGTTCAAAAGACTATTAGAAGTTACTGACGATTAAGAACCAGAAGAACAGCTCAGGACCAGTCTCTTCTTTGTTTGTTATTTTGTCCAATTACCCCTTCCCCCAAGGAAATAATTTAGAGGCTCAGTACTACTTGACCTCTGACTTGTTTCTGAGAGGGTTTTGGGACCTAGCATCTCTGGTCCAGTGCAAGCCCATGGTAAGAATTGAAGAGTGATTACATAACATAGTAGAGTCTGACACTCATCAGCCCCGGAGAATGAGATGAGCATATGTTTTTGTAACGAAGTTGAGCCCTCTATAGTCCACATAGATACGGTACTGTGCCCTGTGGGGAAGCTTTTGGTACCAGAACCACAGGACTGGACCAGGGGCTACTGGAGAGTTCTATTCCCCTCAATTCCAGCATTTTAAAGATAGAGACTGCACTCTTAATACTGGCCCTCACCTTATTCAACAACCTGTAAGACATATTCTTAACAGGGAGATCCTCCGTGTGCATATCACAGGTCCGTAGTCCCAGGAATACGGACAGAGAGACGTACTCTTTCGCAATTCCAGCATTTTAGAGGCTGTTAATACTGGCCCTCACCTTATCTGACAACCTGTAAGACTTATTCTTAACACAGGGGACAGGTTGTTACTCTGATCTGGACAGTCATGGACCATGTCATAGCACTGATCCAGTCCGGTAACTCCAACATCTCCACATTAGGCTTGATTGCGACTTCCTTCCAGGTAGTATGCCCATGGTCATTACCAAGCAAACTGTCCACGGGCATGGCAGGTGGTCAGATTGGGAATGAGGCCCTTTCCTCTGTGTGCTGTTTTTGGGACATTTAGACAACTCAGTCTTTTTATCTCCCCCCTTCTTCTTGTGGTGGGAAACCTGACCCCCCCTTTTGGGATTCCCCTTCAGATACATGATTGGATACTTGGGTGCTGACCCAGATGTCCACCTCCTCGGCACATTTCTTATGGTCCGTTAACTTGCTATCAACCAGGTGTTTGTGCAGCTCTGAAAAACAAATATCAAGCATGTGCTCCTTTAAAATCATTTTACAGGCCTGAATAATTATCAATCTTGCTGCCCCTCACACAGCATCTTCAGTGCCTTGCTGGCATAATCCAAGAAATCCACCCATGTTTTTGATGAGATCTTGTGGTTACCCCTGTATCTTAGTCTATACATCTCAGGGGTCAGCTCAAACACACACTGCTATGAAGGCCATCCTAATCTGTATCATGTCTGGTCCTCTACCTTTAGTGTAAGGAGTGTGTCCCTTCCTACTGTTGGCATATACCTCTAGAAACTACCACCCGAGAACTCCTCTGGGACGTTGTGCACTCTTGGAGCCAATTTATAGGCTGCAAACCATTTGTCGGTCATCCCCACCGCATAACCTGGCACCAAATCCTTGGGCATCCTGACTCCCCAATTGACATTGCAGGTGTGCTGCTACCATTGCTGTCGCTGGGCTCCACTTGTAGGGCTCTCATGTCCAGTTCTCTCAAACTGAGCTTATGGGCAATTTTATTCTCCTCCATGGCCAGTTTTTTCTCTTCTAGAGCTTATTCTATCTCCATTTTAGCAAGGGCCTGCTCGTTCTGTAGCTTGGCAAGGGCCTGCTCCTTCTCCCATTTAAATTTTGCAAGCTCTAGCTTCACCTTTTTCAATTCCATTGTGTCCTCTAGCAACCCCCTTTCTGGGACAGGTAAATTGAAGACCTTAAAGTGTACTGCTGTTGTGGTAGGGTCAGAGGCCTCGTACTTATACCCAGTTGTGCCTTAGAAGTGGGAGTGACTTCAAAGCAGGCACTTAAAGTGCACAGGTCCCGCTTTCTTTCCATCCCTGGCTCCAGACTATCAGTAGGGGGTAATCAGCCCCTAGTGTTGGAAACAGAACACTGCATATTCAGATGAAAGTGTTGGCTCCCCCTCTCTCTACCTGCCGAGGAAGAGCTATCAAAATGCAGAAGAGTTTTCTGTCACATCCACCGTTCCTGTGTTTGTGGCTGTTTAGAGGGAATGCACAAAGTGTAGCTGTCACCCACACTAGACTAGTTATTGAGACAGGCTGCAAGGCACACAGAGCAGTAAGAACAGAGAAGTGTCCACTTTCTAAAAATGGCATTGCTAAAACAGTAATGTTAAATCCAACTTTACCATTAAAGAGGATTTGTCATTACCATTCCAAGGATGTGAAACATGATGTAGCTACCCCTTTCTAATCAGGAATTACAGCTTTAAAGTGCTTTGAGGAATTCTCAATGCTAGCCTATGAGAGTAATAGGCCTCATAGTATGAAAAACAAATGTAGCTGTTTGTCACTACCAGGACATGTAAAACTAAAAAGTACATGCCCTACCTTTTAGTTACACAGTCCCATGTAATGAGAGCTACCTAGAGCCTACCTTAGGGGTGACGTATGTATAATAAAAGGGAAGTTTAAGTATTGAACCGATCACCGCTGTATCCACTTCTCCTTCAAGAAGCCCACCACGCACCACCTCATCCATCAGATGCCTCGCCGCTGCTGGAGCAAAGTCATCGGAGACCAGCTAACCACCACCCTAGCCCAGAGCCCTCACGCAGACCCCACCGACCCCGACACCGCCTCCCACAACTCTAGACAGTGGATTAACAACTGCACGAACACCCTCGCCCCGCTCAAGATACCCTCCAACAGTCACACCAGTCTGGATCACAGAAGACCTCCAAGCAAACCTGCCGAAAAATGGAAAAGAACTGGCTCCGTGAACGAACACCAGAAAGCTACGCAGCTCCACAAGAACGCCGCCCGCAGACACCACCACCTCATCAGATCCGCTAAAAGGGCCTGCTTCAAAGACCGCCTAGACAACAACTCACACAACAGCAAAGAACTCTTCAACATCGTGAAGGAACTCTCCAACCCCAGCTCTAACACCAACGACATCCCACCCTCGCAAGACCTGTGCCCAACCGCAAGATCGCAGACATCCACGACAGCTTAAACGCCACGACCGCCCCGACAACCACTTAGACTTATGCCCCCACTACCAACACCCGCACCAACCACATACTCTCCTGGACCAACATCAACTACACCATCAAGATCATGAACACCATCCACTCCGGATCTCCGTCAGACCCATGCCCATACCACATCTTCAACAGAGCCAGCACAGCCATCGCACCCCATCTCCGGAAAGTCATCAACATTTCCTTTGTCCTTTGAGGCAGCAACCTTCCCGGAGAGCTGGAAGCACGTCGAGATCAACGCCTTACTCAAGAAACCCAAGGCGGACCCCAAGAAGTTCGGGCTGGACTGTTCCCATGGGGCACAGGGTCAAGACTGATTTGCATATGGCTGGGTTCAAACTGGAATGGCATGGTGAGCAAAAAAATGATGGATTTAGGCCCAGATCTCTGTACTGGGGTGAATGTATGACATTGTTCTGCATTCTGTTCATCAACTGTTGTTTTTGCATTTGTCACTTCCAGGAGAACCGCATCCTGGACCCTTCCCAATCTGGGTTCCGCAGCAACCACTGCACCGAAACTGTCCTCGTCGCCGCCACTGATGACATCAGGACCCTACTAGACAGCGGAGAAACCGCGGCCAACATCCTTATGGACCTGTCAGCCGCCTTCGACACGGTCTGCCACCGCACACTATGAACACACCTTCACGACGCTGGGATCCAAGAGAAGGCCCTGGAGTGGACCTCCTCCTTCCTCTCCGGCAGAACACAGAACGTCCGCCTTCCGCCTCAGAAGCCACCGAGATCATCTGTGGCGTACCCCAGGGTTCACCCCTCAGCACTATGCTGTTTAACATCTACATGGCACCGCTCGCCCACGTTGCCAGACTACACAACCTCAACATCATCTCCTACGCCGATGACACCCAGCTGATCCTCTCCCTCACCAACGACCCCCTCACCGCCAAAACCAACCTAAACGCAGGATGAAGGCCATAGCCGATTGGATGAGGAAAAGCCGACTGAAGCTGAACTCGGACAAGACGGAGGTCCTCATTCTCGGATCCACCCAGTCGACCTGGGACGACTCCTGGTGGCCAACCTCACTGGGAACAGCTCCAACACCCACCGACCACGTACCCAACCTAGGGGTCATCCTCGACTCCACCCTCTCCATGACTAAGCAGGTCACAGCCGTCTCTTCCTCCTGCTTCAACACCCTCCGCATACTCTGCAGGTTCTACAAGTGAATCCCCACCGAAAAGAGAAGAACGGTCACCCAGGCCCTCGTCAGCAGCAGTTTGGACTACGGAAACTCCCTCTACGCAAGAGCCTCGGCCAAACTCCTGAGACGGCTTCAATTATATGGATCCATTAGCTATAGATGGCTATGAGCTATGGAGAGATACAATAGATCTTAAATCTGTTTGGGGTTCTAAACCCTGGCAGGTGCAAGGCACTGAAGCTTTGCATGGTGCATGTCTTATTCCGAACCACATGTGGTTTTTGAATAGTACCATTTCTCAAACAACGTGTTTAGGTTTGGCTACTTCAAAACAAATTAATGTCCCTAAAATTCCTAATCTGTATGCTTACCCTACATGGGACAATCATACAAATATGTCCCTTGATGATTTGCAATCATTAATTTCAAACACCTTATTTAACATTTTGTCCCTGGATCCTGAAGGTTGGGTGTTATGGCAAACAAGTTCTCATTCTTGCCAACATCGCTTTCTGGGTCTGGCCCCTGGCTACACACAGGACAGACCGGATCCCCGTTTTGAAACTTCCCGTTCAGTTACTACTTATTCAGTAGGGAAATTATGTCAAAATTGTCTTAAACATTCCACCCTAGCATCTGTTAAACATAATTTATCGTTGCTAACTGACGATGTTGATTTGACTGACTTTGTTAAAGGACCTGTGGGTGGCAGATCCAAAAGATATATATATATATGCTATTTACATTTGAAGTTTAAAAACTGTCGCAAATTGAGGCTGCTTCTCGTTTAAGGGCTATAAATCAAGATAATTTCGAAAAAGTGCTTTCTGTCGTTGACAATAGCATTAACACGCGTTCCTCCAGGATTTATACCTCAGATAACATTGTTTCATCTGTTGTGGGTATTGTGAAGGATGAAGTGTCTGTTTTGTACCATGGTCAAAATCAATTGCGTTCCATAAATGGACTATATCAGGAGGTTCGAGATCCAATAGAAGTACTAAAAGTCTGCTCCTGAAACCTCGCAGATTCCGTAAGGAAAAAACCTACAAGCGCTCCTTCTCAGGAATGGCACCGAGGATCTGGAATGCTCTCCCTCCTGAAACGAGGATTATCTCCTCCACTGTACTCTTCAAGAAAGAAGTGAAAGCCATCCTTATGGCCAAGTTTACATGATCCTCTCTGTTGCTGCTCAGAGTCTATGCACCGATCGTGTAAAGTCGGATAATTAGTGATCCATTAACTTTCTGTTCATGACCTATTGATCTCTTTTGCAGCTGGATCATAGACCCTGCACCGTCCTATAGTATTGTCTTTTGAGGGTTTACTGGTATCCACTGATCTCTATGGCAGCTAGATCAGTGTCTCTGCACCACCCTATCCTAATGTCTATGTGAATGTTTATTATTATCTCTAGACCTGTATTGTAGCTAGCTCAGACTCAGCACCGTCCTATACTTTTGTCTATTTGAGTGTTCTCTGCTACCTCATGATCTCTATTTAGTTAGATCAAAGACTCTGCACCGCCTTATTTTACTGTCTAGCTGAGTGTTTACCTTTATCTTATTGCACATGATTGTTATCCTATTATGCTACCGTTCACTGTACTGTACCCAATTACTATGTCTACTCACCCTACTGTGAAGCGCTCTGATATCTGCTAAGATCTTGTTCGCGCTATATAAAACTTTGAATAAAATGAATACTTCATCATTGTTTTTACCTTTTAATTTAACTGAAAGACAACAGTTCATGTCCATGAAGGATGCAAAATATTCTCTTTTGCATATTGAAAAATTACAACCATTACCGTTTTCTGTTGCCAAAACGAATTCTGCTGTGTGGCTCATCCATGGGTTGATAACACTACCTTTCTCTTTTTTAAGTTTAGTTCATGTATGAAACACTATGCATTAGGCAAGTATGACCCACTGCAGAGTTCAAGTCAACTGTAGATTGATCGCTCCAGGACTCACCGACGTTGTCTGCAGCCTCTGCATAGAGACCACCCCCACTGCAAGTGGCCCGTAAGGTGAAATCCGACTTCAAAAGACATCCCTGCATCCAGTCACCATGGTCCCTGGGGAAGAGAACCAGAGGTGCACCTACGTTCCTGAGCCCTCCAACTTATTTGCCCAGGTGTTGGTTCCTCCTGGAAGGTCTTCCTGGACCGAGACTGCAGCCAAAATCCCAAACCTGCAACTCCCATTGAAAACAGGGCACTCAACGCCAAAACAGCACCAGTACCCAGCTGCCCCTGCGGGTGCACCCTGTTTGATAACTCGGATCCCCCTTTGCTCTAAGCCTAACACCAGGAGCTTTGCTCCCACAACCTTGTGGCTCGTTCGTGAGCAGCCACCAATCGGAGGTCCCCCATTGGATAACATTGGGCCTCAGCACTCTTCACCCGGCCAACCTAGTGCCACTGAGGGTGGTTTGAAAGTGCATCCTTGACCCTGGGGGAACCCTGGTTCTAACCCCAGAACACCAACTCCCACAAACTTCTACTTACCTTTAAACCGATAACTCAATTTCCTTCCATATGATTACATTGACTGCTTTTTCCTGAAAATTGTTCCTAGTGTGGAGTTGGGTTTGTATGAAACATTGAAAAATTGCAAATAACTAAAAACTGCTTTACTTGCCTTTTCTCTAGGAAAAGTCCCAGGGTTATATCTTGGCATATCACACTGAGTAGAAAAAGTAATCCATAAAGTAATCTGACAGTAATTTCCACAGTATTGAAAGCATTTACAAACCTGTAACAGTCATTTTTATTCAGCTTGCTTGTATTGTTCAACCTGCCTTGAAAAGTACCATTTACACTTACCTGTACCAGGTTTGCTTGGTCCTAGAAATTACATATAACTAAATAATATTTTTATACAAATCAAATTGGTCTGAGTTCAGTCTTTGAGTGTGTGACATCATTTGCTGATTGAGTGTGTACAACAAATGCTTAACACTACCCTCTGATAAAACCTTACTGCTCGCCCACACTACCAAAAACAGAGAGTAAGGTGCTATCTACTTTTACCTCGGCCTACCTTTGGGGTTCCACTGGACTCTGTGCACACTATACCTCGTTTTGGTATAGTATATACAGAGCCAGCTTCCTACAGAATTGTTTTCTGCTTTGCCGAGCTGCCTTGCTTCCTGCTGATCTCTGCACTGCTGAGGACAAGGACTGGACACATCTCACTTGAACCCAGAGTGACTCCTACGGCTTTCTGGCTTGCCCCCTCAATGATGTCAAAGACTTCCTGCGACAATGCAACAACACCTGTATTCTGCCCTACCAAGTGGTAGCCATGCAGTCATGGGCCCTTTAAAGGGGATTTCTGCTGTCCAGACAATTGAAATTGAAGCTGTGATGACTTTGCACCAATTGTAACCGATGCACTGCCGATCTGAGGACATCCCTGCATGGTTCGACGACGATCTGGGACCCGACTGTGATAGTCGATGATGCAGCACCTCTACCATAAGGGATCCAATGCAGATGCAGGTCCCCGTCTGCGGAGGCTCGACGACAACACATCTATCCAACTACAGGAATCGAACAGACTCATTGAGTCTTCGACACCGATGCTTTGTCCATCCAAGGTACTTTTTCAGTGGACCCTGCCTGGGTCTTGTACCTGGCCTGCACTCCATTGCGGCCAGCCTGCACTGTGGATTTACCCCAGTCCAACACGACCCCAAGTAACTATTGGTTATTGACTCAAAGCACTACTTGACTTAAAGCACTACTTTTAGATTTAATCTTTAAAAACTCATAACTCTGGTTCTACTTATTGGATATTTTTCGTTTTGGTCTTGATTTTCTCACACAAATATCCTCTCTTTTCTAAAAACCTGTGTGGTGTTTTCATTGTGTTAGTGTGTGTGTGTGTGTGTGTGTGTGTGTGTGTGTGTGTGTATGTATGCATATGTTGCACAAATACTTTACACATTCACTCTTTAGATAAGCCTGACTGCTCTGTGCCCAGCTAACAGAGTCACAGAGTTATCTTTTATTGTGTATCCAGCATATCCTGATTAGTATTGTGGTCCCTACTTGGACAGGGTGCATACCTCTGCCAACTGGAGACCCACTTTCTAATAAATGGAATGTCTCAGTCCTTTTTGGAAGATAATTTAACTATTGTTGCATAGAACCCTTTCTTGCTTGCTGGAGACATCAATATGAAATTAAATTCAGCCCAATCAGATGATGAATGCATAGACCTGTACCAATGATGTGGTGTACCCAGAGCCCACTTAAGAATTTTTCAGTGGAGCATAGAGCAGTAGCACTGGGCTGCCCTGCTGGTCCATTAGGGATTGGTATGCTACAATGGCAGGAATCTGAATGATTCCCCTGTCCAACAAACATTTTGCAGCAGTTCTAGCATGGCCCTTACTGACTATATTGTCGTAGCTATTAAAAATTATGATATTTTTCCAATTTTGTGGTGACTAATGCAGCTAGTAGTGACCATTGCAAACTGTGTTGCAATACTGATACTGTAATATCCTATATTCTTTGTTTAGGAATATGTTATCTTCACAGAATCCGTACAAAACATTGATGAAGGTTTAAACAGACTATCTAATGTGCAACCAGATTTAAAAATGTCATACTTTTACCCATGAACTCTCATTGAAAGGATGCAAGACTTTAATTTGCTGGGTCTTTTCTAGTGTAAACGTGGTGGGGGTGCTAAGAAAAAAATGGATACAATTGTCTAACCAAAGTTTGTAAACCTTGGTTATGTCCTGAATGTAGAGCAATCATTACAGACCTCAAGGCTGCAGAACATACACTTAGGAAGTATCCCCATCCAGGATAAGTAGCAGAGGTTTGCCTTCTGATGATCTAATGTGGAAGGTTGCATAAGGATACAAAATATTTTTCTCAAGAACAAGTGTGATGATCCGAATGTAATTGACTCTGGAAACACTGAAGAATTCTGGAGATTGATGAATTGAGGGCATAAAGGGAATTCCAATCCATCAGGCCTGGAATGTGTGGTGCCAGGGACCTCTTTGGTTGATTATCTCTTAGCTTTATTTTGGAGGTGGGGGTAATCCCAGTATTGAGGAGGCTCTCCCCTAGAGGAATGTGTAGTTGACAAATATCTTTTTGCTCATGTGTAATTTAAGCATATTTTTTAGGCCATTTTGGTAATGGAAATAACATGACCTGCCACAGGTCCTGATAATGTACCCACTATGCTCTTCAGAAAGAAGGCTTAATAATGTTCGTCTTATGCACTCTTAGACACTATTTCGAAAGCCTTTGCAAAACGGATCTTAAGAATTCTCTTAGTCTGTGCAGAGGAAATTGAGATTATTCCATTGAAAGGAGTTTTTTGCATGAACTATTCTACAATGGATCACTTTTTTACACTATGATTTCAGCTCAGTGTCATTCATTCATTAGTGTAGCTGAGTTGCTGCTTCGTCCACTTGTGAGCAGATTCCGGCCCAGTTAGCAGAGTAATGTTGTGTGAAAGACTCAAATCTTGAGATATTTCACCTCTGTTGTAATCTGTATCGATTTAATTGCAAAATGAAAATTGGGCTCAGTTGAAGTTGATGAGGAGGGCAGTCCTTTTGAGCGCATTCCTACTAAAAATGGCTTTAAGCATAGCTGTGTAGTTGCTCCAACTTGTTTGAGTTTTGAAGCGCAATTTGGGCAGTTTTGGGGGGATTATTGCAAAGAGAATAAGTTATCTGTCATTGTGGAACAAAGTTAAGATCATGACTTTTGCCTATAATGTTCAGACATTTTTGTGGTGGTTAGTGATCGTGTACTTGGAACAGCTTTTCCAGATCAGAGGACCATGGGGTAAGAAGGAGCTACTGAGCCCAACCATGGGGACGTTAAGGCTTTTTAGGGCTCGGCTGAACGCGCGGAAGCGCGTCTCCGCCGAAGCTCTTTTGTCGGCATGTGTGCTTCACAGGAGACAATCCTGGCCGCGCGCTTCGCCTTTGAGGCGATTTGAAAGTGGCACGCGCTGACTGGCACGCGCCGCGCTCGGCCAGGCTGTCTCCTGGGAAGCACAAACATACCCAGGCACACCTCCCCCTGCACGCATGCGGCCACACACACACGAGCGCAGACAGACATGCAGACACGCAGACAGAGACACTCCCCCCTCCCCCGCACACAGAGACACACACACAGGAGCGCACATACACGCACACATACAGAGACACATGTACACACATCCACACCGTGATGCCTTTAAAATGTGGCGCGCATGGCCCTTGCGGTGCAGTTTACCCTATTTCCAGACGTGGCTCGCACCCATCCATGCCCGGTCGCCTGGCGCCCTCTCCCGGTCCCTCCTCCGGGTCTTGCTCTGCTCCCCTCTGTGGGTCCCCGTCCTCCGTAGCTCTCCAGAGCGACCCCTGGCGGAGAGTGTGTGTCCGTGCCTGCTACGTCCGGCTTCGCTGGGCAGCCCCGAACTCCTCGTTGCTGCTTGATCTGGGAGTCCTTGGGGCCGCCCGACCCCCTGTTGGTCCTAAGTTCTCTGCCGCGCTCCGGGCTCCTCTCTGCGGCTGCAGCCCTCTGCTCTCTGCCCCTGACCTCTGCCTCCCTCGGCTCGCACACTCCCCGATCCCTCTCTCAGACCCCGGAGGTCTCCGCTCCTCCTCCTTCTCCCGGCCCGCACTTCCCTCCTCCACAACTCATCCCCCTCCCCTGATTTGGACGTCCTTTTCCAGGACACCCCTCCCCTGCACCTCCTCCTCCTTCTCTCTTTATTTATTTATATATTTATTTATGCATTTTTATATAGCGCGGACTTTACCCGAAGGCGTCAGAGCGCTTCACATTAGGAACAGAAATAAAACATAATGAGAAACATTACAAAAGAACAGATTGCAAAAACAAACGTTACTTACATAAGGTAATAGTGACAATTGTGAGCAACCAAAATACATGAGGTAGTAAAAACTGTGAGCAACCAAAATTACATGAGGTAGTAAAGGTAATAGTGACAATCGTGAGCAAACAAAATACTTGAGTAAAAATTGTGAGCAACCAAAATACATGAGGTAGTCAAAAGTGCACAAGAGGCCCCCTCCTGCCCAGGCATCGGAGCAGCAGCCACCTGGGTATGTATAACCACTGGAGTACGCCATAGCCTGTGCCATCACTCACACGGAGTCTGACAGCATACGGGGTTACCTGGCAACGTGCACTGTCCTCCCCTTGTAATTGGTAGCCTCCACTAGTATTCCCGTGAATACCTGATGGCGCGCACAGTTGCGCACATATAGTGTATGTAAACAATGATTGGTAGCCCCAGGGAGCAAATGACACCATGCATTATTACCTCGGGCAGTACCCCACAGAATGGATTGTTGCCCATAGGGAATAGGGCATATGTGCAAGCATGCCACGTTAGCCCTGCACCACACCCGGTAGTAATAGCATACAGGCTTTAATGCCTAGCCTACATTATTAGTCCCAGGCAGTACATGCAGTATGCTTTGTTGGTCACGGGAATATTCAACAGGATGCACTGTTACCGCTCCCCCCACTCCCCCCCCCCCCCCCCCCTGATCTAACTTGCAGTTTTATCCCCAGCCTATCTGACGCCTGCATTGTTAGTCCCAGGTTGTACATGACAGCATGTACTGTTGGTATCAGACACGGAATTTCTGAGTGTGTGCACATTTACAGCATGACGGCATAAACTGTTAGACCGAGGTGGTGTTTGACAGCATGTTTTTTTTACCCTACAACATGTATTGTTATTTGCTCCATTATTATTCCCAGGGAGTATCTGACTGACAGCGGTCACTGTTGCGAACACAGAGATTCAGTAAACCATTTTTATCCCACAGGGAGTAACTCACACCATGCATTGTTACCCCCAGGAGTAACTCTCAGAATACAATGTCATTTATTTAAGATTTAAAAAAATAAATAAAGAGCAATGCCAATAGCTCTACCTTTAATGCTGCCGAGACCATTGCATTGTAAATGCTTGTTACTCCTGATGTCCTGTAGCCCAGCATACGGAGTCCTGAGTACCTGAACCATTTACTACCGTTTCAGCATTTCACTATTTGATAGAGACTTCTAACTGCAGATTGCTTACCTTTGAATTTCCCTGGCATCAGTCTGGTTCAGCAAACTTTTGCTGAGCAATATCGCTTGCGCGCTACGTCGGGTGGCTCCATTCGGCTTCGTGTGACGTTGATGGCGTCGGTTATGATGTCACGGTGCCTACATAAGCGCCACGCAGTCGCGCGTACGTCAGTTCTTTTCTTTCCGTGCCAGTCAAGTGCTGATTCGGGAAGAGCTACCCCTCGGCCGCTTTTTAGCAGGCTTTTTCTCGACTTTTGTCAAAATTTTTGACGACTTAGTGCAAGGGATGTCGGGTAGGAAGTCCGGTTTTAAACCATGCCGGACTTGTTCCCATACAATATCGGTTACCGATCCACACCGCGTATATCTGTGGTGTCTAGAACATAACCACGATTCAAAGTAGTGTTCAGACTGCCAGGCAATGGCTCTGAAGACCTGAGGGAGCGGACAACGAAGTTGGTCGCAACCCAGTAGTAGACACCATTAAGCGAGACTCCGAGGAGCTCACAATCCGTTCGAAGAAGAGGAGATCGCGGGATCACTCACGGAGCCCTAAGTTCTCTTCCTCCCATTCGAGGTCGTCTGGCCACTCTGGAAAGAGGCACAAGAAGAAGAAGTAGTAGTCCAAGCGAACTTCGACTTCACCTCAACTAGTGTCAGTCGTCAAAAGAGGTAAGGAGCACCGACGCTCTAGGCGCGGTTCTGCAGAGCCGGAGCCAGAGTCGACTTCGCGCCTCCCTCCATTTCCGTGAGACGGAGCGACTCCTGCTCAAATTAAGGATTTTTACGGGGCCATGCACCGCGCATTTGAGCAGAACGACTGCATTGGTGACCCCTCGGGCCACATGGGGTCGAAAGGGGCCCCATCAGGTTTGACGTCGTCGGCTTCGGCCACGGTGGGTTCTCAATGGTCCGATCTATGATCCGGTTCGACGCAGGTCGTACCAACGTAACCTCCCCGACATCGAAACCGAAGTCGGTGCCAGCGGCTTCGCCGGAGGTTATCGGTGGCGCTAGCCCCATTCTCATCCCCGACGAGACTAAGCCGTAACGGCGTCGTACAACCCCAATTCCGACGTCAACAGAACCCAGGGGTTCTATGTTGTCACCTGAGCACTTTATGGACGTGCTAGGTTCAGGAGGGGAATGGGAAGAGTCTGGAGACCATTTAGAGAACCAGGATGTCTCTAAGGAGACAATGGACTGATATGGGGAACTTGGGGAAGTTCCCAGTGGTCTGGATACTTCCCCAGACTGTGGCATGCTCTCTCCACCTACAGCGGCTACGGAGGAGGGGTGTCCTATGCTATGGTGGTTTAGAGGGCAGCTGAGGCCCTTGGACTGGAGCTGCCCTCCGTGCAGGTCAGGACTAATCTCCTGACCTAAGTGCTTCAACCTGGGGCTTCCACCTCTGAACCCATTTTGCCCTTTAATGAGGCACTTACGGACGTCCTATTAGGAACTTGGTCCATGCCTAGCACAGGGGCTACTGTGAACAGGACAATTGCACGTCTCCATCGCCCAGCACCGGGTAACCCAAGGATCCTCAGCCAACACCCCACCCCAGAAAGTTTGATGGTGCTGGCCTCTACTTCCCAGGGCACATTCCCTTCCGCCCCTCCAGATAGGGAATCCAAGAGACTGGACTCATTTGGAAAGAAGATGTTTTCTCCCTCCAGTCTGGCATTGCGGTCGGTGAATACTGCATGCTTATTGGGCTATTTCTCCCACTCTCTTTGGGAGACGGTTGCACAGGTGCTGCCACAAGTTCCGGAGGAGGCCCGGGCTGTGCTCTCCCAGGCTGTCAAGGACAGTAGAGATGCAGCAAAATTCACCATATGGTGTGGTTTGGATACGACCAATTCGCTGGGCAGGTCTATTTCAACGACAGTGGCCTTGAGGTGCCACGCCTGGCTTCTCAGGGATGTCCAAGCCAATTTGATGTACATGCTCTTTGATGGAATCAGCTGTTTAGTTAAACCAAGGGCCACATGCACAACAATTTTCTTTTGAGTCTCACAATTTGTGAGTTTTAGCGACTCGCAAATGTAGACTCGCGATAGGAAATGTACTAATGTGTCTCAGACTCATTTTGTGATTCCCAATGGGGTCGCAAATGACCAGCCTCATCAATATTCATGAGGCAGGTCGCAATTTGCGACCTATTGGGAATGGGCAATAACACAGTGATGTTGGCCTGCTGGTGACAGGGGGTTGTAGGCAGTATGTGTTTAAATCAAAAGAAATCCACGTTCCTTGCCACCGCCTCGAACTTCCGTGGACAACACAGGAACAGTGAGCACACAGGTTTCTTGACTCCCCTAGCCAATCACTGCTAATCGCAGCGCCATGGTTCAGCACTCACATGGGGTCTATGAGCCAATGCATGTTCTCCACCCAGGCTGTAATACTAGCGGAAAAGCTGCAGCTGGCTGGAGCCCTAATTCATTCATCAGGATGTGTTTCATCAACAGTGGGCTGTTTAATGTTGTCTAATTCTCCCTTCAGTACATGTTGTCCTATCAAACTAGAGGATCTCAATAAAAATGCTGAACTCTTCCAAAGAATGTCTGCATCAAAAGCTGCAAAAATGATGTCTTCAAGAGCCCGCAGTTATCCTTTCTCTCGACGCCCGCTTGGCATTCGATATGGTGGAATGGCCTTACTTGTTCTCAGACACCTGGGCTTTGGCCCCAAGTTCAGCGCATGTGTGAAATTACTGTACTCACGTCCACTGGCACATGTGGTGGCAAATGGTCATATCTCTAGAGACTTGCCGTTGGGACGGGGTACGCGCCAGGGCTGACCCTTGTCTCCCTTACTGTTTGCATTGACGCTGGAGCCATTGGCGGCCTGGATCCGATGGGACCCCATGATTCGGGGCCTTAACTGGACTGCGACTTGGGAGGACCGCATCTCTCTCTATGCGGATGACGTGCTGTTATTCCTGTCTTCCCCAAGACGCTCAATATTAGTACTTTTAAATATTTGTGAAATCTTCGGTCGGGCATCGGGTTATACCATCAATTGGTCCAAATCAGAGTTGTTTGTCCTTAAGGGCCCGCCCCCATTGCTCCCGGCGGACTGTCCACTTATGGTCAAGGAAGACTCTTTTAAGTACCTGGGCATTTGGGTAACGACCGGATCGGATGCCTTCTTCGTTAAAAATGTTGACCCCCTCTCAAAAGATTTAGGCGTGATGTGATGCACTGGCATAACCTGCCTCTGACCCTCCTGGGCAAGGCAGCCCTTTTTAAAATGATGACGCTTCCCCGACTTCTTTATGTGCAGGAAAATACCCCGTTTCAAGTCCCTTTAAAAATATTTTAAAAATATAGAAGCGATGGTCTCAGACCTGCTATGGGGAAATAAACCTGCACGTATTTCAAGGGGTGAACCGATCCGGGGCTGGTATGATGGTGGTATAGCCCTCCCAGATATTCAGTTGTATTACCGGGCAGCCCAACTGAAAATAATTAATCAGTGGTTACACGCACCCCAAAAAGAACCAGCGTTCCAGGCGGACGGGTATGAACTGGGTGAGGCAGGAGTTCTCTCCGCATTATATGATGGAAGCTGCTCCTCCCTTTTGGGACCGACGGCGCGTACAGTTAGCATCTGGTATACAGCACAGACCCATCTTAAATGCAAAAATACTATCACTCAAATGACCCCCCTATGGTCAGCGCGTTAACTGGGTAGAGTTCGCAATAGCAAGGGATTCAGGCTTGGGACCTAATAGGCATCTCCACGGTGGGAATTTATGGAAGAAGGGTGCGGTAGTGTCATTTGAACAGCTTCAGGCCCAATACGACTTGGCACCCACCGAGAAGTTCTGATATATACAGATCAAACATGCCCTGGAGTCGGTTCTCCCGCCGGGCACAGATGTGCCTGAGGCCACTCCTTTAGAGGACAGATTGCTTATTGAGCATATGCCCAGGAAGGCGACATCATTTACTTATCGTAAATTAGTCAACAACACACCGGACCCAACATTAAAATTAAAGCTCAAATGATCCACTGATTTGGGGGAATTCGACGAGGCGTACTGGCAGACAGCGCCGTCCTCCCTGCGGGAGGTGGCTACACCCTCTAGACTCCGACTGGTACAACTAAAGATATTGCACCACGTATACTATACGAGGGTCACCCTTCACAACATAGGGAGGGCCACACACCACTTTTGCCTCAGGGATTGCGGGGAGGAGGGAACGTTCTTTCACACTATCTGGCAATGCCCCCAAGATGGCAGCGTACTGGGCTAAAATCATGAGAACGGTATCTCAGGTGGTCGAGGTGTCGGTGGTCCTGGAGCCCAGATGTTGCCTCCTGAACCTATGGGAGCCGAATGATCTAACCCAACCCGCTCAGGACTGGGTAACGCTGGGTGTAATGTATGCTAAACGAAATATAGCCATATATTGGGGATCCAAGGAGGTACCGACGCTTAAAGATTTGTGCATGGACCTGGATGCAGCAATGATGGCAGAGAGTGGTTTATCTACACCGTGGATGCCCCCGGAAATGTGAGAACATTTGGGGGGCCTGGAACAAGTACAGAGGTTATTTATGTAAACCACCAACGTTAGATGGGGAGAGTGAATCTGAGTAGGAGGTGGGGGGGAGGGATGGACTCCGGTGAGGTACCAATGGGAATGAGTTTCTTATCACAGATTTTGCTGATGAGTATATTGTCGCAAATGTCTAATGTAATCTGTGCTACCCAATGTCTGTGCCATTTGATTGTCATGTGCCCTGCATTGTTTTCAATAAAAACATTATTAAAAAAAAGCTGCAAAAATGCCCTAAAGAACAAGATCATTTTTTCATTACTGAGGAAGACTTAAAAGCTGCATGGCCTTGCCAGACAAAATGTAAATGATGTTAATATTTGCTGCAAGTAGATCTTCTCTTCGTCACATCCAATATGGCATGTATCTTTTTCCTCTGTCCACATTTGTGTGGAATAAGGTTAAAGATATTTGTAGTTTGTGTGGATTTTGTTTCTTTGTGATATGTATGTCAATTAGACATGGAACCTTTATAGTTCCATTTCTAATTGTCCTGTTAGTTCGACCAATATTTCTGGTCTCCAGAGATATTCTTACTGGCCAATACAGTACCTCCAGTTTCCAGAAAAACAGATATATTAGAAATTGAACCTCGAGGGCCACTAAGAAATGGGGACTAACAAGAGGAAACTGATTTACCTTGCACCTGTTTATCTTAATGTCCACTTGGATATTTTAACGTCTTTAAACCGTTCATCTATCTTGGGGGAAATTGCCCAGGCATATGGGTTTACCATGTTACTCGTACCTCGATGGGCTTGGTAAGTCGAATTGCTGGGCTCATCAGGCATTACAAGTAACCCTTCATGAATCCTTGTGTGTTTTTGAAGATGTTACAACTCAATTATGTTTTACAGCTGTTAAATAGATTATGCTTAAAGCTCTCAATTTTCAGTTTTTACTGTTTTAATTTTATATTTTACAGATACATACACACAAAAAAGTGTTTCTTGTTTGTATTTAGTTTTAAAAGTGGAAAAAAAACATATCATTAGGCAATTAATGGACTCTTCATGCAGTGATTCAAGAATTTCAGGCCAAGAGCTAGACCAATTCACGGCATAGTGAGTTAAAAAAAAAAATGGAATGAGATTTCCTTAAATCACTGCATATCTCAACATATGTTTGTTATATTATGCTAATATTTTCATGTGGGTGTAGTTTTATTTCATTTGGTTGTATAATGTGCTCAAAGTTGGCTGGTATCAAAGTGTGAGTGAACATTATCACTGAAATAAATGTGGAAATGTAAGAGTTATAACTCCATTTGTTTCCAAAATTAAAAATAAAAATGCATACATTTTCAAAAAATTCATGCCATAAAACCGGGATCCCTAGCTATGCAGAACCATGCTTTTCCGTATGAGATTATCTAATTTGTTGGGCTTGTTTACTCTAGGCATTGCTCTGAAATTATACTGATATTTTGGTTTTATGTTTGTCCACAGGATGATTTGGTGTCACTAAAAGTGGTTAGTGTCCTGCATCATCTCAGCATCAAGCGAGCCATTCAGGTGTTGCGAATAAATAATTTTGAGCCAAACTGTCTGCGTAGGAGGCCTTCTGATGAGGTAATATAAGATGATAGTTTGAGTTCGCCAAAATTGTATTCGGATTTACTTTGTATCATATTTTCTGAATTGACATTTAATTATCAGTCGTACTTATTGTCATTAAAAAACAAGGTTTCTTGTTCACCATGGGGTCAATGATGAAAGGAGATTGAGGCCACAAATCAGCTGGGACAGAAAGCTCTACTCTGTGTACAATAGCAGTCAAATGGTTTCTGCTCCTATCCTATTCAAATATCAAGATGGCAGGTTTGATAACTGGAAGAAAACATAATTTGCCATTACTTATGAATGACTGATACATAGAAACGAGAAAATATGTCTGTTCACCATTGGTTAATTTGGCTCTGGTTGGTTAATATGCACCATACTGCATTGAGGAAGACTGCATCAAGAAACCGCAACACTGCTCTGGCTGCAGGGTGAAGAACTTGTGAGTCAAATTAGATGCCAATTTATCGATGAAGACTCAAATTCAAACTATTGCTGATACATGCTTTGGCCTTTTAAAAATGGTTTAAAAAAATCTCTCTCTGCTACAGGTTGATTGCCGTAAAACTGTCATGCAAGCTTTGATCTCGTCTAGGTTGGACTATGTCAACGTACTTAATGTACGCTTACTGAAATTTCTACTCAATTGGCTGCAGGTGGTTCAGAATGCTGCAGCCAGAGCATTTCTCATGGTAAATCCCAGAACGCATATGTCGCCCCACCTGAAGGCATTGCACTGGCTTCCAGTTAGGAGGATTCAGTTTAAGGCGCTAGTGCTGGCCTACCGAAGGAGGATTCAGTTTAAGGTGCTAGTGGTGGCCTACCAAGCATTCCCGGGCACTTGTGCTGTCTATTTGAGAATGAGGCTCCATCATTATGAGCCTGAATGGGTCTTTAGGTCCGCAGGGCAGTCCCTCATGCTCATTCCTAAATTAGCTCAGTCTCGGGCGGGGGGGGGAAGCGCTCTTTTCAAGTCCTGGTGGCGTGCCTATGGAATATGCCTCTGCATCTTAGACAGGTACAGGACTTTTAGGACACAACTGAAATCCTGGTTGTTCCAGCAATAGCATATTGGCAGGCAGGGCCCGAGCTCTTAATGATTGTGATTTTTGGTGGTCAAGCGCCGGGACACACTACGTGAGTAGCCGCCTGTGCTTTATAAATACCAATTTTCATTTCAATGGAGGTCATTGGTGCAGAACAAATTAGTGAAGTTCAAATGGTTTTGGTGCGGTGTTAGTTATTCAAAGGTATGTATTATGAAATAGATGGTATGTTTATTTCTCCAACATACATTCTTGGTCTGCCAGGAGAAGGTGACTCAAGCCCAACCAATCTTTTTAATACATCTTGGATGACTCGTTCTTATTTTTTTCTTACAGGTTTTATTAGTTTTCCATCAAGTACCCATAACAAAACATAGCGTTGTCTTTGGTGCAGTCAATTCACAAGCCGTACTAAATCTCAATTACCAATTATCAGTACTTTCTCGCTGGCCCCACCAGTACAGTCTTTATTCAGCTATTTGTTTACCTATTACCCTAACATGTTGCCCCATTGTGCCTTTCACTGTGAGTTATCAGCTAGGGGATCTGCTATTCTCAGAACCATTCCCCTCATGTCGCCAGGTCTTCTGCTGCATGCCTGGGTGAGAAAGTGCTCTCTTTCTTGCATGGTTTGCCCCCACTTTTTGCTGAATTGCTGATGTGCTTTGACTGAGTGTGCCGTGGGCTCCTGCCAATCAGGTACCCAGGGCCTGTGTTCCTTCCCTAAACCTGCATTGAAGCCTAAACCCAATTGGCAACTGAGTTCCAAACAGACAAAACCGAAAGGTGAAACGGTTGGGATGAAACGATGCACAAATTGCGTGCACTGCAATAATATGATTTTGGGTAACAGTGTATCTCACCCCCACACTGGAGAAAGAATTAAACTGAACTATAAAGGAGACTGTAACACGAATAATGTAATTTACGTCATAAAATGTCCATGTGGCCTACTCTATATAGGCATAACTGAAAGAAAACTTAAAATTCGAAATCTCAGAACACAAGAGTAGAATACGCAGTAAAAATCTTTCCTCTTCGTTAGCTGTGCACTGGATAGAGGAAAACACTCAATAGCTCAACTGAGATTCCAAATAATAGAGACGGTCAATATGAGAGTAGATACTGATATAAACAAAAGATGCCCCAAAGGGAGACTTTCTGGATTAAAAGGTTGGGTTCCATGACCCCCAGAGGGCTGAATGACCGTATGGAATTAAGTTGCTTCCTGTAAATGAGTTTTTTTAAGCCATGAGTTTAAAAGTCAAAATGTGATAAGCATCGTACGGTTTTCTTTGAGCCATGTACTGATTAAACAAATTTCTTCTTCTCTTCTCTTATTATTTTCTAATTTTCTAATTTCTCTTTTCTCTCCTTGTTTTCTCTCCATTCTTTGACCTTTTATATCGTATTCTCATCGGTATTTTTATTAGTGCATTACAACAGAGGTCGGTTTTCCGTCACGGGTAATATCACCATCCGGTATTATAAGGCATAATTCGGTGTTAAGCTGTAGAAAACTAAGCAGGATTGTTTAACATACGTTACAGAGACCGCGTAAATGCATAGTCTGTTTTTCTTCACGGTACTGCTCAAATCGTACTTTCGGTTGTGGTAAGCAAGCATCAATAAAGCTAATTGTGAGCGTCCTCAGTTACCGGGACTACCACGTAGATTCGTAGACCAATAAAACACCGTCGGGAAGCGTCACGTAATGACGTTATGTGTGTGTACACGTGACAGGGTGATTCGGAGAGCCATCGCGGCGTATTGAGAAGCGTTTGGCGTGTTAAAAGGTATGTGGTACACAGACTGATCGCGAATATTTTGGAATCTTAATAGATCCTTGGGGCCGCTTAACCACTTGGGAGCTAGTAAACAAACCTCCCCAGTGCTGCGCTGTCCATTATCCGGTGCTGAACTGGACGTCCAGCGGTCGCACGCAGCACTGGGGAGGTAGTGCCCGTGACGACCGTTGGCCGACGGCAGCACTTAAGGGGTTAAATAACAGTAGTTCTTTCATTTTATACTCAAGGTATTTGTATTGGTTCGATATTACGAGTGACTGAGGGACGTGATTGAAGGCGAACTATAGAAATTGGAGAAGGTACGTGCTGATTGAAGTTTAGCATATTGTCGGTTATGTTTGAAACATGAACGGTAGTCTCGTTACAGTGTACTTTTCACCTATTTTAATGCAGCTATTATTTGAAGAATATGTAAGAGTGGACTACAGAGATTAATGCCCGATCCTCACATTGTATCTAGTAAGTTGCACGCTAATACTCTTAACATTGACAGTGGCATATAGGTTACACAGGAAATAATTCGACACGTTGTTTTTTATCAGAACCTTTGAAGACTTGAACTGCAAAGTGGCTCTCTCTTGAAAGATGTTATCTACAGAGTAAATGTAGTTCATAATTCGTACTCACTCCTTGGTTAGAATTCCTCACCTGTGGTGACGGTTTCTGCTTTTCATCTTTTAAGTTGACAACTCTTTTGACTTACTCATAAGAAACAGTGGCTTGAAATGATATATTTGTATGTGTATTGCTGAAACGTATTTGAATTCCCATTAGAAAAACAATCATTATTTATTATTATGTTTATTGTTTGAATTTCAGTGTTGCCCCTGACAAAGGGACATTGAAAAAGTCCCGAAATGCATTGGGCTATCGACATCTACATGATTTAAAGAAAATATGAACAGATAAATGTTCTCAAAAAAACTTGTATCTGTGATGAACATGATTGAAACTTTTATGATATATGTAAATAGTGATTTGAACAAAAAAGTGTTTCAATACAATCTTGTCTAATTAATTAAAGTATTTGAATAACTTGCTTATAAATTGTATGTTTGAGTAGAGAAGTAAATCCATAAGAGTAGTGCGTGCCTGAGTCTAGTAGGCTACTTTGCCACCTAGCCCCTATTTTCCTTTATTTTAGAGTGTTTTAGGTACACTCATTCAGACACGGCACACTGATCAAAAAAACAGATACAAAATAGGGATTAGGGAGTGGTGGTCACTCCTGGAAGATCCTCGTCCCCGAGTTTCTTTGTCCCGGAGACTACCCATTGAAATCAACAGGGCACCCGACCTCAAAACAGCACCCTGCACCCGGCTGCCCTAGTGCCGCTGAGGGTGCCCCTTTTGTGCTAACTTGGTCCGCATGCTTTCCCTGAGCTTAACCCTAGGAGCTTTGCTCCCACAACCCTGTGGCCTGCTTGCCAGCCACCACCAACAGAAGCCCCCCCCTATCCTCCATAGGATAACATTGGGTCTCCACACTCTGCACCCGGCTGCCTGAGTGCCGCTGAGGGTGCAACAACAGTGCATCACTGATCCTGGGAGACCCCCGAGTCTAACCCCAGAACCCTAGCTCAAAAGACCGATTACTTACCTTGAAACCGATAACTAATTTTTCCTCATAGGGTAACATTGACACTTTTTCTCCCAAAAAGTTTGTCGACTTTTGAAAACTACAAATATTCCTTAAAAATCAGCCGAATAACCAAAACTCATTTTCTCAACTGTTTTCCGGAAATGTCCCTGTGCTGAATCTAGGTATCCAGCACTGAGTAAGAAAAAGTATCAATAACCTAACTTACCTGCTAAGTGAATTTCCTCCCATAGAATAACATTTATGATTCTATGTGAAAAAGTTTCTAAGTGTTGACTTTTGAAATACAATAATATTCTTTAGAAATCGTACCTTTAACCAAAACACATTTACTCACCTGTTTTCAGGAAATGTCCCAGGGCTGAATCTATGATCCAGTCCTGTGTTAGCAAAAGTAATCTGAAAAGTAATTAACTGCATTTTACTTAAAAAGCCCATTCAATTGAATGTACTATACCTGCAATGTGTTGCAAACTGCTTTCTTAAAACTGCAACCAAAACCAATACAAGTTAAACTGCAATTTTAAACTGTGTTCATACAAGTAATTTACTACTGAAAAGTATTTTTATGCTTAGCTGTAACAGGCTTGCTTGGTTCTAGAAATAAAACAAACAGTATATTTTTTTATACCAAACATTTGGCCTAGAGTTCAGTTTTTGAGTGTGTGGATTCATTTGCTGACTGTGTGTACATCAAATGCTTTATACTGTCCTCTGATCCTGCCTTACTGCTTGACCAAGCTACCGCTTTAGAGAGTAAGGTTCTATCTAACTTTAACCTCTGCCAAACCTCTGGAGTCCCTTGGACTCTATATACACTGTACCTCACTTTGGTACAGTATATCTAGAGCCAGTGTCTTACAGCCCGACCCTGTTGGTACGCTTAAAGTGTTGTTTGTCCACCAGTGGATACTCCTGTAAGTCACGTCTCCAAGCCGAGACCGCTGGCTACCTGCCAACTGATTGTGATGCAGCATCTTGCCAGTACCAACCCCAGCGCAAAAATTCGGCCCGGCATTTTTGGTATCTTGTTCCCCCGCGAGAGCACTTCTAGGAACACAGTTTCATAATTTGCGGCAGTAGGCCCCTGTTGTGTAGCAAAAGCATGATAACTGGCCAAACTGGTCCAGAACCATGATAAATGGCAACATCTGGAAGAGGAACCTGGGCATATCTTGGAGAGTCCGAGAGGGTTCAGGTAAGTTTCGTGCAGGTAGGTAAATTGTATGAGTTTAAAGCAGGAGTTGGGGGGCCCAAACCAGACGTGCTCAGGCTTTATGCCACTCAACCTGTCAGTTCTTCCCCGTAGTCTGTGCCCCATCTCTCTCTAGTGTCTGTTGTTCCTCCCCCCCAAATTTGTTAGTAGGTCAATAGGAAGGTGCGTGATGAGTCACCTGCAGCCCACCAGGTCCCCCAATCATTGCAGCACCACGTGCATCCTGTGGTGCGTCCGGAAACGTTGCCCAGACTCCCAAGCTGTGTGTGACAGCCAGTCGTGCTGCAAGAATTGACCCTAGCCAATTCCAAATTGCTATTGGGCATGGTCAAACGTAATAAACCATTTGTTGACAAATAGGTCTCCAGGCGTCTCCCAGCATCCCTTCTGCCGTCACTCGAATGACATATTATGTGAAAGGACAGAGAATGTTCCATGTGTCCCGAGGGGCAAATCTACAGCCTAGGGCTTCCTACACAGTTCCACAGCTACTACCCTGTCCCAGACCCTACCCATTTGACGCAGTAAGAAGGGGAGGAAATCTAGGACCATGTTCCCCAGCATAAGGCTAGGTCTTCCTATCATTAGGCAACATTATGATAGTCTCATACTCTAGGAATTCTCCTCTGTCTCCCCCGTTACCATATATACCTCCAGCGGTTTCTTCAGTGCTCTAGTCAGCCGCAGCTGGTACAACTCTGTTGTTGTGCAGAGGTGTCCTCTCCACTGTCTTTCTAAGTGTGTAGCCTAAGCTCATAGTAATTGTGTCTCGTGAAGGCGTGCCACCTGCACCTTGTACGTCCATTGTTACTAGTACACACAACATCTCTTCATACATTATTCAGGCCCCAGAAATTCCATGTTACTAGTGTCCTGTTCATTGTACACAACAAGAATTTGCAAATAACGCTCCAGTGGGGGTGGGGGGGTGGGGTGGGAGCAAATTCACCTGTACAACCTTGGCCCTCACACCTGATTCAATGTCCTAGGCACTGCCTGTGCATATCTTTTGCTGTTCCTGAAACACTGGTCCACTCCCCCCCCCCCCCCCCCCCCCAAAAAAAAAAACACCCTTCCTCACCCCCTTCTCCCTGTGCAGACATACCTCTGTCCCCAACTGGAACCCCTATCAGATGTAACATCTAGGAATCCAATTGATAATCTCTGAATACCAAAACCCTCCCTCCCTCTTGTAACTAAGTTTTAACATAACGTTTACACCACTCATGCTGTCGCTCTTTGACCTGATAGCCAGGAGTCCTAGCTTATCACAAGCACCCCACCCATACCTCCCTGTTATTCCTGCTGATGCTTGTCCTCACATGGAGTGGCCCCCATTCGTACAGCGGTGTCTAAATTGGTGCCTCCTATTCCACTTCCCTGTCTCCAGTCACCTTTACCAAGTTCCCTCCAGCCTCACCCAAGTGGGTAGACTCAAGATATCACAATGTCATTCATGAGGGAGGACTCCATCTTCTCAGTTTGTTCCCCCGCGATCTCCTCTTGTCCATGTCCTGGTCTGGAGTGCTCTTGCCCTCTAGTGTGGAGTCATAAATTCTGCCCATCATGCCATTAGGGCGAATTGTGATTCTTGGAGACCCCAAGCCAGCCACCCCTCTGGCCCCTGGAGTGCTTCTGGTTATTGCTGTTCACTGTTGGCCACTGCAAGCCCTGCTCAGCTGCTCTTCGAGAGTTGACAGCTCGTTGGCCCTGGCCCAGCCTTATTCCATACTTCCAACCATGCCCTTGTCTCCTTAGCGGTGTCAAAGAAGTGGCTTTTACCCTGGGATATCATTTTGAGGCGGGTTGGGAATCAATCAATCAATCAATCAATCATTGCATTTATAGAGCGCACTACTTACCCGTGAGGGTCTCACTACTTACCCGTGAGGGTGGGGGATGCTGCTACTGCTCGAAGAGCCAGGTCTTCAGGATTCTTCTGAAGGTCAGCAGGTCTTGGGTCAGTCGTAGGTGGGTGGGGAGGGTGTTCCAAGACTTGGCGGCGAGGTGGGAGAATGATCTGCCACTGGAGGCCGCTCTTCGGATGCGGGGGACTGTGTCGAGGGTGAGGTCGGCGGAGCTGGCGGGTGGGGGTGTAGAAGCAGAGTCGGCTGTTGAGGTACGCTGGTCCGGTGTTGTGGAGTGCCTTGTGTGCGTGGGTGAGGAGCTTCAAGGTTATCCTCTTGTTGACGGGGAGCCAGTGCAGGTCTCTCAGGTGGGGTGTGATGTGGCTACGACGAGGGATGTCATTGATCAGGCATGCGGAGAGGGCGTTCCCATAGCAACATATATTGAAAATTCATTGCTCACAGTGGATTCCACCTCTAGTAGGATTTGCATTGTGAATGAACTTTCATAGTATAGTCCAGGTTGATGGAGATAGCATTATTCTCAAATGCCAATCATTCAGAATGCAGTCCCAGTCCCTGTAATTAAGGATTCTGGTAATCGTGAGGGGTATCGGGGGGTCAGTGTCCTGTGGGCCCACTCCAGCACAAAAAAATGCAGTGAGGCCTTTTCATTTCAGCACATCATATACCCGTAGTTCCAGGAATAGCGTGGCATCGGCTCCTCTGCTTACTTTGTGAAACCCAGGAATCACAGGTTTTTTTCGGTGGAAAGATTTTTCCACATCTTCTACCCTTCCACCCAGTTGAACAACAGTCAAGCGCAGAGAGGTCACCTGAGTCTTTCCACTGTGTTAACTCTTTCAGCCACATTACTGAGGTCCGTGCAGAACCGGTTCACATAAATTGCAATTTCTGCTATTCTCCCCTACAGTGCCTCGTGAGAGTTCAAAATAGCCTCTCTAGAGGGTTCCTCGTGGGCATCCCCCTGTTGCCTCCTTGGGGTCTCAGACTCTCGTGCTGTGAATGTCTATATATTGCATTATTGTGTTTTGTTGTGGGTTAGGGGCCATGTCCTTGCCCATGTTTTCTCCAGGGAATGTGCTGTGACCACAGTCTAATATGCCCAACACCTTTCCATGCTGGGTCTGGTGTATCAGGCTCCTCCCCTTCTCAGGTACAGCCCTTTTGAATAGTCATCCAGGATACTAATGCAGCAGAGTTGGCGACTACCTTATTACATTTGGGCCCCTGTGTCATCCTAAGCATCATTAGTGTGTATTTCCCTCTCACCAAAGCCCCTGATCTGCCGGCCTTACCAGTCTCTGCTCCTGCTCCGGTTCATCAGCTCACAGATCTTCCAGGGGGCTGTATCGTTTCCCCAGGCCTCTGATTTTGGCCGGCAGGCAATACACATACTGTGGCACAGGCATAAAAACAAGTAAAACCTCCTGTGAACTCAGCCAGTCCAGCTCCCCGTCGCCTCTCTGGTCTCCAGTCCTGTATCTCTCCACTCAGGGGGCACTTCTTTTGAGGACAGCCTCGCCATTTGCACTGCACCATCATCCAGGATCCTCTGCTCTAGCAAATGGCACAGCACTGTGAAGCTTCTGTGTCCCCCATAGGAGTCTCCAGGTGCCCAGATTCACTGGCTAAGCACCATGTTCTCCGGGCAGCACCGCTGCACTCTCTCGCTCTGCTGTTCTCCCAGCCCCTGCCTGAATATGAGCTTTACTCCAGGGCCCTCGGCAGGATGAACGCAGCCCGCTCCTCCAACTTTGCATCTATCCCATGAGTCTAGCCTCTCTCCAGCTCATGGGATGAGGGTGGGTCTCCCTCTGGTAGACCACAGTCCCGCTGCATCCTCAGAGGAGTTTTAGGGGGCATACGTGGCTCTCATCATTCCAGTCTCCTGGCCCTGCCCAGCATCACTCCTCACTGAGGCCAGGACACTCAACCGTACGCTTTCAGGCCCTAGCTGCAGGATTCGTACAGCCCCGCCTTACCCAAACAAGAGATGGGCCCCAGATCATTGGAATCCCGCCCCTCATGCCTCCGGGTCCAGCTACACAGGAGGGAAGCCGCACCCTAGTGCCCTGTGGCTCCAGTGTCCCATAGACCAGATGCCCCCACCCCCACAGAAACAGGCGAATTCAGGCCTCACTGTCGTCCTCATCCCACCTCTGGCGATTGCTGTTTCAGCGCCACCAGGATGTTTGGTGCCACACTGATACTAATCCAGGGCCTATTTATACCCCCAGTGACATACTTATCGGCATCTGCCAGGTTGCATTACAAAGGATTTTGCTTGGCTACAGGAGCGGCTAACGTTAGTGTTCGAGGCATGTGGGCTGCTAAATTCATATCTTTTGCATTAGATCGCCGCCTAGTGTTGGGTCCGGATGATCGCACATTGTTGTCCTGGAAGAGTCTTCGAAGTATCCTGAGATAGGTGGCTCCTCCCCTGGACTACAGTGCGCATGGGCATCGGCTCCATCCCCAGATTGTTTTTTTCCGCCATTGGGTTCGGATGCGGTCTCGACGTCTCTCTGTCGGAGCCGAGAAAACTAGCTTTTTTACGGCCAAAAGGCCTTAGTTTCATTACGTCGCTATTGTTTGCGTACGGTCTCGAGTTCTTCCGCCTCTTTGAGTCGGAATCTGCGGAGTCGTATCACTCTTCGGACATCGAGGCCTTCTCATCGCAACACGACTGAAACTTTTCATCATGGAGCGGAGCCCGTTTAAATACTGTCCCGTCTGTGGGTCCAAATACCCACATATCGACGTGCACCCGGTCTGTAACAAATGCCTCTCGCCAGACCATAACGAAGAGAACTGCATGGCCTGCTCCAGATTCAGGTCAAAGAAGACGCTCAAGCTTCGGCGCGCGGTGCGCCTTGAGGCCAGACAAGCGGCCCCGGCTCCAGAGAACATCTTCGGCGACCAGGAAGAAGAGGGCCGAAGCCATCATCTTGAAATCTCGCCGCCCGCGACGGAGGTCGAGGCGGTACCGGAAGACGACGACGGAGTCGTGGATCAAGGCCTTGAATACGTCGACGAGGTAGGGGACGTCGAAGAAGTTTATGGGGCCGCGGAAGATAGCTCTGGGGATGAGCTATGCCCCGAAGGTTACGCGGATCAGGCTCGGGTCCGGGATCGCCACTCGGCCTTACCCAAGACCCCGTACCGCAAGCCACAGCCCCGCCTTCAGGCCCGGCCACGGACATACTTGCTACGCAGCCCGTATCGAAACCGAAACCGAAAACAACGGTATCGACAACACCTAAAATGGCCGACCCAAAAACGAAACCGAAACTAACGGATTCGAGTGCACCTAAGATGGCGGTCGTTCCACCAAAACCCCCAAAGCCTGCTACCTCATCGACTCCGTCGGCCTCCGGTCCACAGAAGTCGAAGAAAACTGTCGATTCGACAGTGCCGAAGTCGTCAGCGGAGGAGGTATCCTCTAAGAAGGTCGTCCGGCACGGGTCGACCGGGACGACGCCGTCAAAGTCCGCCAAAGCCAGCGACAAGACTCCGGTACCGACTGGGACGTCGTTAGTCGGACGCGTGGTTGACACGGAGCCTGCAAGATCCCACGGATCGAAGAGCGGAAGCTCAACACATCGGTCCAAGGACTCGGTGTCTACGGCTGCAGCATCGACGTCTAAGACTCCGAAGGGCCCACAAGACGTCGGATCCGACGGCAAGGAGAAGGCCTCTTCGTCGGTGCCAAGTGCTGCTGTGAGTGACGTATCCCTCATCGCCACTTCACTCCAGAGAATTCGGGATAAGGCCTCTACGACGTCGGCTCCGGCGCCGTCGCACCAGAAGCCGATGGACGTGCCGGCGAAGCCTGCTAGCAAACTTCTCTTCCTTCTGCCGCCAAAGGAGGCACCAAAGGCCTTTACGCCAAAGTCGGCGCAAAAGACATCTGACTCATCCGCGTCTGCTGGAGTATCGGGTCGACAACTCGACTCAGGAGACGATTCTGAGCATTTTATCGACGCAGACACGGGCAAGTTGACCCTTTACAAGAGGAAGATCACTTCACAACCAGTGGACTCCTATGTTATCCCACTGAAGAAGAAAAGGCTTGCACAGGACGCTCCAGTCCTGATTGAACCTATCCAGCCTCCTCCTAGAAGGAGTCCAACACCTTCCCCCGACCACTCTGAGGGAGAGGAATATGGACAAGATGACCAGTACACTTTCCCGATCAATGAACCCGATGCACAGCAGGATTCCTATGATGACATAGGTGACCAAGGAATACTGAATGTGGGGCAGGACCCACAGCCTTCCACTGCACGTGCATCCCCAACAGAAGACTCTGCAGGATTTCATGCACTCATTGAACGGGCAGCTGCTAATCATGATGTAGACATGCATGCTGACCCAGTGGAAGAAGATTTTCTGTTTGACACTTTTTCAGTCTCCGAAAGGACAGTAAAGACACTGCCTATGCTCAAAGGTGTCCTTAAGCATGCTGCGGACATCTTTAAAGAACCTACCAGGGCGAGGGTGGTCAATCCACGCCTCGAGAAGAAATACAGACCTGCACCTGCAGACCCTGCTTACATTAGGGGACAGTTGCCACTAGACTCTCTTGTGGTCGCAAATGCCCGCAAAAGGGCAAACTCCCAGACGACGGGTGAAGCTCCTCCCCCAGACAAGGAGTCTAAAGTGCTTGAGGCAGGGGGCAAAAGAGTAGCTGCGCAGGCTGCCAATTTCTGGCGTATTGCAAATACACAGGCGCTATTGGCACGTTATGATAGGGCGCATTACGACACCCTAGAGCAAGTCTTACAACACCTGCCTTCGCAGTTTCAAGAGGGTACCAAACTGCTTATAGAAGAGGGTAAACTCATCTCCAATGCAGCCATAAAGTGTGCACTTGATGCCGCGGACACAGCAGCTCGGGCTATTAACACTAGCGTCATGCTGAGACGACAGGCGTGGCTACGCATATCAGGTTTTAAACCAGACATTCAAACGACCATACTCAATCAGCCCGTCAATCCTGATAGACTGTTTGGTCCTGATGTTGACACCACCCTCGAAAAGATTAAGAAAGACAACGAAACTGCTTAGTCTATGGGGGCCCTTCAATCACAACAATTCCGGGGCAACACTTTTCGTCGCTCAGGTGCACGTGGAGTCACCAGAGGACAGATGGGTCAACAATCACAGTTCAATAGAGGTGGAGCGCAGTCCTCGTACCCCAAGCAGAATAAAGGGGGTTATCGAGGAAACGGCAACAGAGGACGTGGCAGGGGAAACAACAACTCCCGTTCCTCTGCCCCAAACAAACAGTGACTCTCTGTCACTGCCCCCCGACCATTTAACACCTGTCGGGGGGAGACTCCAGCAGTTCCTGCCAGTCTGGACACACATCACCACAGACAGGTGGGTGCGACAACTTGTCCAGTACGGTTATTGTCTAGAGTTAAAGTCCACTCCACCCAACATTCCACCAAGGCAACGGCCTATGTCCGCAGAGCACTTGCACTTATTGCAGCAAGAAGTAGTGGTGATGCTGCAAAAAGGCGCAATCGAGCTCGTGCCGGTGGAAGAGGAAGGCACAGGGGTATATTCCCTGTACTTCCTTATTCCAAAGAAGGACGGATCTCTCAGACCCATTCTAGATCTGCGTCCCCTCAACCTGTATATACTGTCAGAACATTTCCATATGCTTACACTGCAACAGATTCTTCCCTTGTTAAACCAAGAGGACTTCTTAGCAACCTTAGACCTCAAGGATGCTTATTTCCACATACCACTACACCCGTCCCACAGAAAATACCTCAGGTTCACTATCCAAGGCAAGCATTATCAGTTCAAAGTCCTACCCTTTGGAGTGACCACCGCCCCAAGAGTGTTTACCAAGTGTCTGGCGACGGTAGCGGCGCACCTCAGGAGGCAGAACATCCATGTCTACCCCTACCTGGACGACTGGCTCGTTCAAGCCAAGTCGGAACAACAGTGCGCCGCGGACATGTCGACTACCATTCACCTCCTTCACAATCTGGGCTTCTCGCTGAACTACCCAAAGTCGCACCTTCAGCCGGCCCATGTCCGGCAGTTTCTGGGCGCGTCGATCAATACCCTGACGGCCATGGCTCAGCCAAACCAGGTCAGGATAGACAGCATGCAGTCTCTAATCCAAAAGTTCAAACCACAACACTCGCTTCCAGCGAGAGTGTTCATGCAGTTGATTGGCATGATGGCCTCCTGCATCTTCATAGTCCCTCACGCACGGCTACATATGCGTCCGCTCCAGGAGTGCTTAGCAAATCAGTGGACTCAGGCTCAGGGACAATTGACAGACCTAGTGTTGGTTACCAGTCGGGTGTACAACTCTCTGCATTGGTGGAATCCACACAACCTTTGCAAGGGCCGACTGTTCCAAGAGCCAGTGCCACAGATTATCCTGACGACGGACGCATCTCTCCAGGGATGGGGAGCTCATCTGCTCACTTACACAGTGCAGGGACTATGGACGACGCAGCAACAGAAGATGCACATCAACTATCTGGAACTAATGGCAATCTTCATGGCGCTCAAGTCCTTCAATGTACATCTGTGCAACAAGATAGTGTTAGTCCGGACGGACAACATGACAGCGATGTACTACATTCAAACATTCAAAAGCAGGGGGGCACCCACTCGCCACAGCTGTCTCATCTGGCTCAGAGCATGTGGAAGTGGGCCATTCAGAGGAACATTTTCCTCATGGCAGAACACCTCCCCGGCAAGGACAATCAGATGGCGGATCTGCTCAGCAGATACAGCCATCAAATGCACGAGTGGGAGTTACACCCATCAGTACTCCACCCGTACTTCCAGCAGTGGGGTCATCCGGAGATAGACCTGTTTGCCACAAACGAAAACGCAAAATGCCAACACTTTGCCGCCAGGTTCCCTCACCCACAGTCGCAGGGGAATGCGATATGGATGAACTGGTCAGGCAAATTTGCGTACGCTTTTCCACCAGCCCCTCTGATACCGCTGGTGGCAAGAAAACTAAGGCAGCACTCGATGACACTCATCCTAGTTGCTCCAACGTGGGCACACCAAGCATGGTACACCACGTTTCTGGAACTCTCGGTGGTGCCGCATCAAAGGCTGCGCCTAACGCCCAGGCTTTTGACGCAGAACCATGGAGACATTCAGCATCCAGATCCGCAACAGCTCAACCTGGCGATCTGGCTCCTGAAGTCCTAGAGTTTGGCTACCTTCACCTACCTCCGGAATGCATGGACATCATCAAGGAGGCAAGGAAGCCGACTACCAGAGCATGCTATGCTGCAAAATGGAAGCGTTTCGTCCTTCACTGTACAGCCAATAACATAAACCCGCTAGATGCATCTATCCCTAACATCATTTGCTATCTGTTACATCTTTATAAGTGCAATCTAGCCTACACTTCCATTCGGATACATCTATCCGCCATAGCAGCTTATCTTCAGAACAGGCAACATCTCTCTGTCTTCAGAGTGCCTGCCATTAAAGCCTTCCTTGAAGGTCTGAAACGAGTCATTCCCCCAAGAACACCGCCAGCTCCGGTGTGGAACCTCAATGTGGTCCTCACCAGGCTGATGGGACCACCTTTTGAGCCACTACACTCGTGTGAACTCCAGTTCCTAACGTGGAAAGTGGCTTTCCTTATTGCTATTACGTCACTGAGACGTGTCAGTGAGCTGCAAGCGCTCACAATCCAAGAGCCATTCATACAAATTCATCCAAATAGGGTGGTACTACGTACTAACCCCAAATTCCTTCCGAAGGTGGTGTCACAGTTTCATCTCAACCAAACTATTGACTTGCCTGCATTCTTCCAAAACCCACAAACAGTGGCGGAAAGAATGCTCCATACTTTGGATGTTAAGAGGGCGTTGATGTACTATATTGACAGGACACAACACTTTAGGAAGACAAAACAACTTTTTGTTGCCTTCTCGCCACAGCACAAGGGCAACCCTATTTCCAAAGCAGGAATAGCCAGATGGATTGTTAAGTGCATCCAGATCTGCTATCAAAAGGCTAAACGCACCTTAACAATACCCCCAAGGGCGCACTCCACACGCAAATTGGGGGCATCCATGGCTTTCCTGGGGAACATTCCTTTAGAGGACATCTGTAGAGCAGCCACATGGGTTACACCACATACCTTTACAAAACACTACTGTGTTGATGTGCATTCCAAACAGCAGGCAGCTGTTGGGCAGGCTGTTCTCAAGACACTCTTTCAAGTTTCTGCAGCTGGCACAGGCAACCGCCGCTAACGGAGGGACTGCTGTATATTCTATGCAAAAGATATGAATTTAGCAGCCCACATGCCTCGAACTGAATAGGCTACTTACCAGTATGCATCTGTTCTTGGCATGTAGGGCTGCTAACATTCATATCGCCCACCCTCCTCCCCGGTGCCTGTCGCAGCTGCAGACATATTCTTGCATTCAATCATTAGCATGGACATCCTTTACACTTTACACTCCATCTCTGCCACAATGGCTAAAAACAATCTGGGGATGGAGCCGATGCCCATGCGCACTGTAGTCCAGGGGAGGAGCCACCTATCTCAGGATACTTCGAAGACTCTTCCAGGACAACAATGTGCGATCATCCGGACCCAACACTAGGCGGCGATCTAATGCAAAAGATATGAATGTTAGCAGCCCTACATGCCAAGAACAGATGCATACTGGTAAGTAGCATATTCACTACTTCTCCATCTTGCTAGGCCACCCTCGCCCAGATTCTCCTTTTGTGCAGTTAACATATTAATGGATTTTTCACCATACCTCTTTCTATAGGACAGTAATAATTTGTGCTTCATGAACTCTACCAAAATATTGGTGTGGAGAGGATAGTGAGCAGAACACCTGCATACAGTACAAATGTGTGTGATGTAATAATGCATTCTGATTAATACATCTAAATGTAGATTTCTCACCTTTATAATGTTCCCCAAACGCCAGACTGGATCGAGAAACTTTTCAAAGCAGCTCTTCTATGTGGCTTAGTGTGGCGCCACATAGGCTTTGTTCTCCCATGGAAGTGATCAACTGTAGCGCGCATAGAAGTGCCACCCCTAGGTGCCGAAATCTATTGGGTTTTTTTGGGCCTTTGAACGCAGTTCTGGATCTCCGCTCCCACTTTTGTCGGTCTTCAATGACTTCCAAAGCAAAATCGAGTATGCAGAGAAATTGTCCTCTCCTGAAACTGCAGGCTTCAAACTATGCAGTGACTACTCAAAACAGATGTCAATAACGGACCCACATCAGCTGTGCCTTTGACTTCTGAGCTTGGGCCACAACTCCATTTTGTGCAGTAACTCTGCCCTTATGCACCCTAATTGATGCGGGACCTTGAAGCAAAGCTGTATGTCTTTGAACATTGAAATTAGTCTACGTTCCTCGTGCAAGTCCAGATTCTGCTTCAAGTTGGGGATATGGACTTGCTCCTGCTCTCAAGGTCGATCCCAAGACAGATCCTCGTCGAAGTCTAAACCATTAGGTAAGTCAAAGTTTGAGTTGAAGTCAAAACAAAATTAATTGAGACTCTACCTAATCCACCATTATTGAAAGAGAAGTCGTGAGGATGTCAATACCAGCTCGAGGAGTCTATTTTACCGTTCGCCCCGATGTGTCAGAGTTCCTCGGTCTATCATTGATTCTGCAGCAAGTCAAGATGCTTTGTATTGTTGGTACTCTACCAGCTCCCTTTGGTATGTCTAAGGCACTCCAGGATCCGCAGGGGCCTCCAGTCGGGTTACACCCAGCTGGTCCTCACTCTGTGCCATCTGAACCCTCTTGGATTCTGTACTAACTCTGTCACCAGCTCCCAGTTCGGCACCAAGACTTGCAGCTGTACCTCTTTCAGTGATGCTAGTTCTAGTTCTAGTTCAAAATACACTTTATTCGATTTGGTTAAAATCATAAAAGCCAATAAAAACACAGTAATATTTACAATTTAAAAAGTACATACAGATCTTCAGGATGTGCAACACTTTAGACAGTCATGAATAACGGAACAGAAATATCAACAATCAAGTTACAACGTTACCCTTTTTAGATCTCGACTTGATTCTAAATGCAGCGACTAAAAAGCTAGCTACAGAATATGTGATGAAGATATTACCTAAGGACTGTAAGTACAACATGGCAGGTCTAACTTGTATAAAACCGGCATCCTTTAAAACCGGTACTAAATATTTATTTCTTGGCTCCCTGAAAAAACTGCAAAACATTATAAAGTGCAACGTGTCCTGTGTTGAAAATTCATCACATTTACATGGGACTCCAGATTCTGGCGTGCTCCAAAGGTGGAAGCAGCCCAGCACGTAGGGAATCTGGTTAAATCTAAATTTAATAAGATGTCTGTGTAATGGTTTGCTAACAAAGGTAAGATAAGGCGCTATGGAAGGGGAGGATAGCAACATATAATGTGATCTTACTGATTTTTTAGTCAGCTCGTCTTCCTCCCGGGCTAACCTCGCATTCTCCATAAAATATTTTTTAGCCCATTTAATATCTTCAACCCTGATAGAAGATGGCAGATTAAAAAGGCCTGGGCGTCCAAGGTTTTCAAACGCCAGGCGCACGTATTCTAACCAGGGAATTTTCTTCCTTTGATCAAGGGACATGACATCTTTCAAAATAGCATGATTGAGGGACAATTCTTCATTCAACCAACACGTTAAGGGAGCCAATTTCAACTTGTCAGAGATATAATCTAGACCAAACTCTGCATGCAATGAAAAAGTCGGTGTTGATTGAGGAACAGAAAGTAATTGACGAAGGAATTTATTTTCGGCCCTTTGTAGTAGATCATTAGACAAGTATCCCCAAAGGGGCGCGCCATATGTGGCTATAGCAATACATTTCGCGTTATATATTTTTAAAATGGCCTCCATTGGTCTGCCTCCCAGCCTGTTTGCAAACCCTACGAGAGCTGAGGCGGCTCTGGTCATGGCCAGCTTTTTTATCTTGATCTGTGGGCCCCAGGTGCCCTTTTCATCAAAGGTTACGCCCAGATAGGGGAACGATGTTACTTGGGACACAACCTCACCTTTACAATAAAGGGACATGGTTTTATGCTTCTTACGGGACACCACCATAGTATTGGACTTCTTGGTGTTGATCTTAAGGTTTAATTGGTCCATAAAGTTGCCAAATGAGTCTAGCAGGCGTTGGAGGCCCACCCCGGTTCTGGCTATCAGGACAGCATCGTCCGCGTATAGGAGAGCTAGTATTTTCCTCTCTCCTACACGCGGAACGTCCCCCCCCCCCACGGCCATCAGGTGTTTCTCAAGCCCGTTTATGTAGATCGTAAAAAGGAGGGGGGCTAAGATGCAGCCCTGCCGAACCCCTCTTTCCGATCTAAAACAGGTGGTGCACCTACCCTCCTTCGTCACTCTCACTTTGGCAAACAGGTCCTGGTGTAGAGAGGCTATAAAATTCACCAAGGAGCCGTCCACCCCCATCTCCAGCATAACTGGCCATAATTTAGCCCTATTGACCATATCAAAGGCCGAGGAGAGGTCCATGAATGCAAGAAACAGAGACCCCTCCTTGGCGACCGTATACTTAGAGATCAATAGTTGCAGGTTAAGGCATTGGTCCACGGTTCCCCTCTTGTCCCTGAAACCGTGCTGCAGGTTTTACAGTCCCTCCCCCTTCTTGATGTTTTCTCTCAGTTGGAACAATAGGACTCTGCCCAGGATCTTAATCGCAGAGTCCAAGAGGGAGATGGGCCTGTAGCAACCTGGGTCATCGCGCTGGCCCTTTTTAAAGATTGGTACGATGACCGCGGTTGCCCAACTTTTGGGAAAAATGTTCTTATTGGCTGCTCTAAAGACCTGACTTGGGACACCTGCCCACAATTTAGGAGTGGACATATAAAAATCACCAGGCACCCCATCCGGGCCTGGGGCTTTCCTTTTAGAGGTCTCTAGGATAGCCCTTTCTACCTCTCCTACAGTGAAGACCAATGGGGCACACGCCAAGGGTTCCCACCTTTCAGTTTGATTGGTCATCTCACCAGAACCATAAATTGTGCCAAAGTGGGATAGCCACTTATCATCGGGTATCACACAATCCATGGGACAATTGTCTGACTCTGAGAGAAATGGTTGATTCACAGTGGCCCAGAACAATGAGCTATCCCGGACAACTACTGAAGAAGTTAAATTATCCCATGCTGCTTCTTTGAGCGCTTTTTTCCTCCCAGTAATGGATGCTTTATATACTCTTCTTGCTTCTGAGATTGTATCCCTGTCTCTCGGACAACATTTGAGTGCCTTCATAAGTGACCTGTGGGCTTTTGAGCACTTGTCATCAAACCACCTGTGGGGTTTAGGGGGACCATGGGTGCAATTAACAGTTAGAGCGGCCGAGACCTCCGAACAAATTGATTCAAAGCTACTCATAATAGTTTCAACAGGTGTGCCGGCCTCCTGACAGATCGCTATATGGGGCCCAATCTTTGGTGAGATTTCCTGCATGAAATTCTCAGGGACCACATTTGCCCATTTCAATCTGCGTCCTTGATCTATGGGACGTACTGACGGTCCCGGGACAACCCCTCGTAGCTTAGTGTGCAACCATTCCGCCCCCTGTGTCACTAACAGGACAGGATTGTGATCACTATAGGCTACAAAAAAAGCATTATATTTCTTGACTCTAGATAATATGCCCGGTGACACAAAGATGTAATCTACTATGGAGCCGGGGGATGTTCCCTTAAAAGTGACTGTCCTTTCGCCTTTCTCCGTAATGTTTGCTTCAAGCAAGTTGTACAGTGCCATTAATTCCTCAAGGGCTTCCCCCCCTTTAGAGTGTTCAAAATGTGGCACCTGGTTATAAGGTAGATCTTCCCAGTCTTCAGTTCCACATAAATCATTGCACAGATGTACATTAAAATCACCTAGTAAAACCAACTCGAACACAGTGTGATTATTTAAACTATACAATGAGAGAAAATTATCCAGTCCAGCCAGATGTTCACTTTCAGTAGTTCTCTCCCACGCATTATAGAAATTAATAAAAAGAATGGTGCAGGCTGGTGAAACAACCCATTCAATGGCTAGGAGATTTGGTGAATCGCAATGGATTTGCCTAAAGCTGCCCTTCAGTTTAAGGGAAAACGTGGACATTAAACCCCCCTTGGCTCTGCCTGATCGACTAGGGACTGCAGGTGTAGTGAAGGTAATGAAACCGTCCACCCAAAAGTCAGGGGAGCTATCCCATGTCTCCTGGCAGGCAATAATCTCGTGTGCCTTAATAAGCTCCAACCAAGATGTGTCGGTCCTTTTGGCTCTTAGGCCTGCAATGTTCCAGCTAATACTTTTGCAGACCTCTACAACTGTAGGTATATTGGACGCAGGACTTGTGTTGTGTATGGGGGCTGGCTGTCAATCCAATTCCTCTATGTCTGAAAGGGGAGCATAACGGTTGGTCTGGGTCACTGTCATAAGGTCATTACACAAGGGCTGGGGCACCACAGACGGCGTGATGATGGGAGACAAAATACTCCCAGGGGTGGAATATGACCGTGTGCTGGGCCTATGTCCGCTTGCCCAGGTAGGATTAGTCTCCCTGCGACTGGGAATGCGAGTATGCCTAGGTCCCCATGCCGATGGAGAGGGCGGGTAAAAATACCCTAACGGGACTGGTCTCAGGGAATCCTCGCTGGTAATATTAGAACCGTCCCAGAACAGTCTATGGGCCGCATCAGGGATGTTGAAATTTACAATGACACAATCGCCCTTAATGTGTTTGTCCCTTTTCCCAATCCATCTTACCCTGCGAGCAAAAATCACATTATTAGTAATATCAGAGCCACCACTACATGACCCCGCACACCAAGATTTTGCTTTGTTAACGAGGGACGTTGATGATTCCACCACCCCCTCTAATAATGGCGGGACGCCCACAAATACAGCCACAAGCGGGGCTGCTTCTGGGGGTAGTTCAGTGGTTGGAAAACCATGCTGTCTCTCCCGATATGCATCACTCCGGTTTGGTTTACTGTCCATTGTCTGATGTAATTGCTTAGGGTAGGTTAAAAGTGTACTTTTTGCTATTTGTATTCCAGTCCCAATCAAGTCTTTAGTGTTCCCACCACTAGTAGAAGGGGTTCGCCGAAACTGTGGCGTCTGGTGGTCCCATGTCCCTTGGAGCAGTTCCCCCGGCCAGCTGTAGGGATATGGTCGCAAAGTCTTTCACTAGCTTATCGACTAAGGAGCATTTAGCCAGCAACCCAGATAAACAGGTATTAAGAGTTTCCACGATATCCTTGGCTATATCCACAATTAGAGGCTCAATACGTGAGATAGCAAAATAATGGGACCCCCTCTAAGACTTACTTAGGGCCAGGGAAAAGAGAGGACAAAATAAGCAAGAACCCACTGGGCGATCATTTAGAATCCTTGTTTATCTCACGTATTGAGGTACAGAGAAATTCCCCTGTGGCCTTATATTTTCATATGTGACATAGTTCAGACTATAATTTTTTATTAATAGAATCCCATTTAGACACACAAATTACATAAAACCTATATTTCGTTAATTTCTTTTATTCATTTACTTTTTTTGCACATGAGATACTTTCATTTTTTACTTTTTTGTTGAACATTTTCATTATATAAACATTTAATAAATACTATACATAATTCAAGTATCAAAAAGGATATAAACAATATTTAGAGAAAAACCCTGTTATCCACACATACAAAAACAATCACTCTCTATTCATACATACTTGATACTGTTACCCACACAACATACAATTCAACCAAACATATTCTGTGTTTGAGGTAGTCCAGATGGCTTAAAGGACTAAGTACGCCAGGTCTACGCTAGGTGTTGCGGTACGTGGCGGCCTAGCTAGGTGTTGCGGTACGTGGCGGAGCATGACGACTCTGGACAGAACGATGAAAAGGACTCTAAATTGATAAACCAGAGGAATAGGACGGGTATAAAAGAAAAAAAGGAAAAACATATAAAGGGAAGGCGGCTTCATTGAGAAAGCCTTGCGGTGAGGACACAGGATATTAATTTATAAACACGACAACACCTCTGCAACCTCCTTTTGACCCTTAATGAACTTCTGATGAGGTGACAAAGATCTCGTTCTTACATTATTAAAATAAAGAAATCATAGAAAGAAGCAGACACTAAAGTGATATCTCTGACGTTTTTTGATATCAGGATATAATATATCCTCCACCCATTGACCGAATTGAAGCCTTCAAGCGACACCTGTACCCCTGATTAATATCTTTCCTGACATATTATAGAAACCCTATCTCCACAAGAGTCAAAGGGAGAAAATCTGTTGGTCCTGAGGAAGGTGGTGTCAACCCACCGAAACGCGTAGACCTGGCGTACTTAGTCCTTTAAGCCATCTGGACTACCTCAAACACAGAATATGTTTGGTTGAATTGTATGTTGTGTGGGTAACAGTATCAAGTATGTATGAATAGAGAGTGATTGTTTTTGTATGTGTGGATAACAGGGTTTTTCTCTAAATATTGTTTATATCCTTTTTGATACTTGAATTATGTATAGTATTTATTAAATGTTTATATAATGAAAATGTTCAACAAAAAAGTAAAAAATGAAAGTATCATGTGCAAAAAAAGTAAATGAATAAAAGAAATTAACGAAATATAGGTTTTATGTAATTTGTGTGTCTAAATGGGATTCTATTAATAAAAAATTATAGTCTGAACTATGTCACATATGAAAATATAAGGCCACAGGGGAATTTCTCTGTACCTCAATACGTGAGATAAACAAGGATTCTAAATGATCGCCCAGTGGGTTCTCTATCAGTAAGGATGTAGAGGGTATACCTCCCGTTTTCTTCCTCCTATTCGCGGTATGCTTTGCGCCGTTTGCTTGTACAGGGGCGGGCTTAGAAACCAAGGGGGCCATACTGCTAATAGGTGAGGATAACTCCACAATAGTCGGCGCAGTAGTGGGTTTGACAATCAACACCTCAGGGTCCAAAGGGATTGGAGGCACCGCAACTGGTGAGAATGATTGTGGCAACGGTGACGTTGTAGGGAGACCCAGTTCGAATTCAGCGTGTGCAATTTCTTTGGTGCGTGCCCCCACCGCTGACGAAAGGTACAATAGTATGGATTCGGAATGGGTGGTAGTTTTCGCTTTCTTACCTCCCTGTTCAGGATGCGCCGTGCCTTTTCTTTTTCCCATGCTACAAGCTTGGGGGGTGGCCCAGCCCTGCCTCCTCCTGCCCCGGACGGCCACAGACGGCCCCGCCCTTGACCCGGGCTTAACCCCGAGCACTCCCGCGGGCGCGACTCGCGGGGCGAGAGGCGCGGGCTGTTTAGTAGCGCCTCCTGGCGCTCTGCACCCGTCACTGGTGCGCCGCCGCCCCCGAGGCTGCTGGGGGATGTAGTGCCGTTCCCCTCACGGCTGCCCGATGGCGTGGATGGCGACCCGCAACCAGGTCGGAGTCCAGAGAGTCTCCCGGCGCTCCCTCTTTGCCTTACACTCTGCCGTTCCCCTCACGGCTGCCCGTTGGCGTGGTGAGTGTCTGCCTGCTGCTGATACCGATGTCAATGCGGCCAGAGGAGGATACTGTGCAAATTCTGATGCCCAAAACAAAACAGTCTTGACCCTGACGGAGAGCTCACTCCGACTTCGCTCCAGCACATCCAGTTTGTTATGATTCGTAATGTGCCTCAACATAGGCCTCAGTAGTCACTTAACTTTTCACCTACATTTACCGTACCATTGTACTACATAATGGGATGGGCTGACCTTTTACCTAGTTAGATGCTGCGTAAATGTCGTGTTCTCCGAAAATTAGCCGCATTTATTATGCATGAGGTTTCTCAGAATCACAGCAGGAGTACCATCTTCTGCATCTCCTGCATAATAGCTACGTATAAGTGTCATCTCTATCGTCGTCCTCTGCCGACAAGACACAGCAAAGTAGAACCCCTGAGGGTACCTTTGGAGTATATAAACACAATATCTTTGCTGTGGTGGGCAGAGAAAGACTTCCATGCTGATATGCTGACACAAGACGCTGAGGTTCCTGCACGCAGACACTCCAGCACGCAGTGGTCTGACATCCCTCGCAGGGTGTTTATCTCGAGACCAAGACTGTGTCCTTTGTTCTCTCACATCTCATAATGAGTTGCTCTTATCCTAGGGGGATTCTTGGCTCTACACCTATATACATGCTAGGTACATCTAGTTAGGGTTAGCATCGTAGGAGTACGCAATATTACTGTCATATATTCATTGTTTTAGCACTATGGTAGAAGTGTACCATCTGTTTACTCTGTTGGTGCTCATAACCATATATATCTGTTTCTGTCTTATGGCTGTTGCAGCACACATATTTTACACTAGAATGACGCTGGTTCAATAAATGCTTATTTAAATTGTCCCCATCGTTTATTCCGTGTATCTCACTGAGACAAAGTGAGCACGAGTGACTGAGAATAATGTACTGTTTTCATGATCCCTGAGGGGACGGGGTTGTCATGTTCGATAGTTGCCAGAAACTATTCTCACCTTGGTAAGAGAGGGTTCATAGTGGCACTGTGAGGTAGCTGGTATACAAGCGAGCATATCCGGTGGGGGTGTCTGGAATCAGTCTGGACACCACTCCCACACTTTGTTGTCTAAACGCGCAGATCCTATATAGATTTATAGAAACTACATGACATGGTGCCGCCAACGTTGGTTTGGTTCTTATTTAATGGTCAAATCTGAGTAAGTCAGTCGTGCTGTTCTCGGAGACCCCTGCTCACATTCACCCAGAGACTTCTGGGGTGTGAAGGGAAAAAATCCTCCACAGCTGAGTAGGCATATCCTTTGTATTGGCTGTAGGTTTGTTCAAGCTTAAAGGATTATAGTTCCCCATTGTGCATAAAACCTTATCTCAGTTGTCTTGAAACTCTTTCAACAGTGTCTGTCGAAGAGAACGCAGCATTACAAGTGAATGCAGCAGGAGAGGTAGAGCAGGAAGATGCTATAAACATTTCAGAAAATGTCAGAAATGCACTTAATTTAAAACTAGCAGAGTTTGGAGTCTCAGCATTAGATGGGACTTTAACATTTGTGATTGAAGCACAGGAGTCATTCAGAACAGAGGTATTCTATTCATGGGTTAAATTCCCACCTGCAGATGCACACACTAATGCATTTCATACTTTCACTCCCAATGAAACACCAGAAGAATACTGTCTGTATGAGGACATTGAAGTTCCGCTCAGTTACCAGGAGCATATAAACTGGTTTAAAGGTGCCCTTCCACACACAACAGAAAAAGTAAGACTCGGTCCGCTCAGCAGAGACGGAGCAACTTGGCCGGTCCTAGCGGCTTACACGCCGCACCTAGACATTGCCACATTGTCAATAACAGAACTGCATCCGCTTCACATAGAAATAATACAACTTTACAGAAACTTGACATTGTTCGTTATGGGAATTCTCACACTACACCAACAAAAATTTCCACAGCAGGTCAACTTCAAGGGACTGCAACCAAAATCACCCCACAAACACTGAACGAGATTATGGGAAGAATGCCCACTAAACGTGAGCAAATGCCTTTCTGGATAGCACAGAAAATAGCACAGTTGTAGGAAGTGTTTCCACACACAGGCCCACAAGAAAAACACAGAATACTGACAATTTGCTTGCCAATGGGGATAGCCCCCCCACCCCCCCCCCCCCCCGGATAGAGGGTTGTACCTCTTGGGATACAGTTTTTGCTGCCATGTATACCAGAACTCATGGTATCCTTTCAATTGCCGTGATACCAAAAGTAGTGAGACAAATACAGAATGAGTATGGAGCAAAACCTGCTTTAAACTAGGGGATGAAATTATTAGGTAATTTTTCCCAGGTATCAACAATTATGTTAGCAAACATAAAAGGGGAGGCAGCAGCGGTGGCTGTACCCCAATGTCTGAGGGAATGCCCTCCTACACAACAGGAACAAGAATTACCTAAAATTATCAAAGATCGAAAGGCTGAATTCGGCTGAGATCATTTGGGAGCTAGAGCTACAACACCGCAAGTAATGAGTAGTCCTCAAAAGGACACCAGCAAGCAAACACCTGATTCTTCTAAGAAGAAATGGGAGAATACAAAACAGAAAATTAGAAACAATAGATCACAATCCACAGGAACCCTCCGAAAGGAAGTATAACCTTAGGAATCATGATAACATTAAAAGACGTTACTCTCGTTCCTTTCAGTGTTCATCAAAAAACTCAGAGAGAGAAGGACAGTCAGAACACACATCAGAAGAAAGTTCAAAGTCCAGAGATAACATCGTACTTCAGACTCTAATATCAAAAAAGAAGTTAAATCAAAATCTCAATTTTAAAAGAAGAAAGTAGCTGGCCTTAAAGAAAGAAATGCCCAGGCTGCTGAGGACTGAATGGGGAATGGGCTCCGAGGATGCTAGACAGCGCATCAGAAGTAACAATAGCTCACCAGAACCTGATGGAATTTCTGGTGACAGTGGCGTTGAATGAACATATCACAGTGGAAACACCTGATACTAGAGTAAGTGTCCCAGTGCAGTTATATAAAGTAACACTCCAAAGGGAGAGGGGACTAACCCAGGAAGGTTAAAGGTGTCTTTTGGGAGAACCTGAATTTTATATGCAACATCCTGTTGGCTGAGAAAGATTAGCCACCTGGGTTTGTTATGGATTGTCTTTAAGGAAAAGCAGTAATTTTACCTGCTTTCTCTGATCTCGTTCCAAAATCATTACAATATACGCGCAGGACTGGGCCTATAAAAATAGGAGGAAGGCCACGGATCGTTGGTTTAATGAGGAGCTGAAACAGCTCCGCATGCTCCGCAAGAAGGCGGAAAGGAAATGGAGGAAGGAGTACCATGAGGAAGATAAAAAAGATCTAAGACTGAGACAGCTGTACTATAAAGAGCGCATCCTCAAGGCTAAGGCAGATTTCTATGCCAGCTCAATAGTACAAGCTTCAAATGATACAAAAGCGCTTATTAAAATTAACAAGGACATGTCCGCCCCTACATGTATGGATAATAAAGTGGCAGCATCTCAAAAACTATGCGACAAGATCGCTCTACATTTCCAGGATAAGATTGAAAAAATTGTGGATACTCTCCATGTTAACAATAAGGTTGAACAACTTAATCCTGGACAGTTGGGAGTTGAAGATCAACAATAGTCGGTATCTTTGGATAACTTCCCAACTTTAACAGAAGCTGCATTTGACAGTTTGGTGGATAGTGTCTCCTCAGGTTCCCCGCTTGATCCATTCCCCTCCAAAATATGGAAGTCATCTGGCCGAGACACTCTTCCCTGGCTGAGGCAGATTTGCAACCAGTCCCTGGAAGAAGGAGTGGTCCCGGACGGCTGGAAATTGGCGGTGGTGATTCCGCTGATAAAAAAGCCTTCCCTGGACCCGTTAGTACCAGCAAACTTTAGATCTATTTCTCTCCTACCCTATTCGGTGAAAATTTTTGAAAAAACAGTCAGTAGGGAACTGTTGTGCTTTTTGGAGGAGAATTCCCTGCTTGACAAAGACCATTTTGGTTTTCGCCCAGGTCACGGGACGGAGACGGCTTTGGTCACAATGCTGTACAACTTGCGTATGCGTGCCGACAACGGGAATGCCACCGTCCTAGTGCTTCTCAATATGTCGGCCGCATTCGACACGGTGAACCATCTTATCCTAATGGAAAGACTCAAGAAGATAGGAGTGAAAGGTCGGGCACTGCAATGGTTACATTCTTATCTAGCAGAACGACATCAGGTGGTAACATTAGCACCATTCTCTTCTAGTAAATCACCAGTCATTCATTGGGTGCCGCAGGGTTCTGCGATCAGTCCTATTGTTTTTAATATTTATCTGCAGCCCCTGTGCCCCATCATAAAGTCCTCCAGAGTATGCCTAGTCAACTATGCCGATGACACGCAATTGGCATTCTCTTTAGAAGGTAACCATGCACTATCCCTGGACTTGTTCCAGCAATTCATGTGGCTGACAACTGACTGGCTTAGAAGGAATTTCTTACAATTTAACGGTGGAAAGACCGAGGTGGTATACTGCTCATCTGGTAGGCTGCCTAGACAATTTCCATCTGAATTCAGGCTTACTCCAGAGGAGGAACCACTAATCCTGGTCAGTAAGGTATGTAATCTGGGGGTGCTGATTGATGATGATCTTCAGATGGAATCACAGGCAAGTAAGACCACCAGTGTATGTTTTGCCTTAATACGTACGTTACGTAAAGTACTCCCTTTACTACCTAAAGAGTCACGATCACTGGTGGTAAGCAGCACAGTGGGAAGCAGACTGGACTATTGCAACTCCCTGTATTTAGGGGCCCCATTATACATCTTTCAGAATCCAGTCTGCAGCAGCTAAACTGGCCCTTGGCAGGCAACGTAGCTCCTCTACAACTCTGGCTTTGAGAGAGCTACATTGGCTGCCTATAATGGAAAGGGTTCATTTTAAATCCCTATGTCTGGTTTTTAAAGCAGTGCATGAGTTAGGTCCGGTTCCCATGCAGGAAAGGTATTCATGGTATCTACCCACAAGGCAGCTCCGTTCCTCTAGTGCCGGTCTACTGACGGTTCCTAGATTTAAACGGTCCAGGTTAGGAGGAAGGGAATTTAGTGTGGCTGGTGCCCGTTTGTGGAATGAACTCCCCCAGAGTCTTAGGCAGTCCAGCTCCCTGCTACAGTTTCGCAGGAACCTAAAAACGTGGCTTTTTCTCAAGGTTTAGTTTCCTGTCTCTTTTTCCTGTTCTTTCTGTTGTGACCTGTTTCCACTCTGGTTTACTAGTCTGAAGCGCCAGGATACCCGTGGGGTGACAGAACGCGCTATATAAGTTTCAAAATCAATCAATATACAAGAATCGCGTAGGGTAGGATGCTGAGTCGCCTCACCATGAAATCCCAGTAAAAACTACTCCCAACTCCACAGAGACAGTACCCAATAAAACATGACACGAAAAACCAGACAGGGAGATCTTAGATCAACTTGAATACCAAGGTGTAATAGAAAATTGCACCTCTTCCATGAATAATCCTTTGTTTCCCGTAATGGAACCCGATAATTCATATAGTCTAGTATTAGACTACAGGCATTTGAACACATAGACATTTGCAGTACAGAATTCACACAGTGCCGCATTAATGAATAACATTGTGCGGAAAAAATACAAAACACTAGATATCTCAAATGGATTCTTTTGCGAAAATATAGCACCTGAGAACAAATATTTGACATAATTTTCAGCCCTAGGCTTTCAGCGTCAATTCTGTTGACTGCCCTATGGGTAAAAGAATAGCCCTGGGTTGTTTTCAGCAAGAGTAACCGAGTTGCCTCAAACCTTTGATAAGGAGGCATTGTCCTATGTAGATGATATTTATCTGATGGAGGATGAACTATTAAATCACTTGGCCAGAGTGAACCACATTATTTTGGGGTTTGCATCTGAGGGCTACAAATTCAACTTTAAAAACAACCACACCTGCCCACCTCAATGTCCTATTGTTGGGATATGAGTTGTCAAGTTAAGGAAAAAGCCTAGCAGCTAACTTTTTAGAAAAGTGTGTACTGCTCCAACCTCTAAAAAGTCTGAAAAACTTACAATCCATTTTAGGGTTACTAAATTTTGGCAGAACATACATTTTGGATTACGCAGAAAAAGTAAAACCTTTCTACAACTTACTAATACCTGATTTCTCAGACCATCATTGGACACAGGAACACGCAAAGTTACTTTGTTCCTTACAAGTTGACATGATCGCTTCCAAACACTTACACACAGGTGTGAACACTACGAACTTGGTAATCCGGTAAGTCGCGGGTCAATTAGGGTACACTTACCTAACCTTCAATGATGACGAAACTGTAGCTATAGCATACAAATCTCATTTGTGCCCTAACACTAAGGTGCACTTTGCATCCACTGAAAATATTCTAACAGCAGTACAGACAGTTGTAGTGAGAGAAAGAGCACTGGCACAGGTGAAACGTATAATTGTCGTGACTCCAGTACCGGCCTTAGAGGCTGTTACAAAAGCTAACGTTCCACATGCAAAAGCTTTACATCCACGATGGATACAGTAGGCTAATTCTCACTGCAACAGATGTAGACTACAAATTTAATTCTACATTAAAAAATCAAGCATTTCTGCAGTACGAACAAGAATGAAATGATGCCTCTAGATCGGTATGAATACATTATTTACACTGATGAATCTGCTCAGCCTGCCGTAGAAAGTAAACCGCAATACAGCGCGGCTTGTGCGATTGTAAAAGGACGTATGTGGGACAGCAAGTTCGGTCCTAGCAATACGCAGACGCAGTTTCTAGGAGATTGCAGGGCTCACCTGGCAGAACTAAAAGTCCTAGTACTGGCACTAAAGAATATGGATTGACAATGGCAGCACTGCACTTACAAGCTGAGAATGCATTAACTACACTTGCTTAATTTAGAGAGAAGGAAAAGTTATATCTTTAGTGTAAAGTTTAATTTCTTTCTTATGTATATTTACTTATCTTCTTAGTGAACACATTTTGACTTTCTCTCTTTCTTTTTTTTTTTAAGGTACTGTTGGGTAGGGAGTAGGTTGAGCCTTATGCTGCTTCTTAGGGTAGCTGCCAATTCAGCGGCAGCAGTATTTGGGGAGGGGGGGGGTTGCTCCCTCTCGAGGGAGGTGAGGGGGTGGGGGGGGTTTCTTTTGGAAAAAGCAACTCCGGGAGGAGATTTTTTTTAAATTGGTCGAGAAGTTTATTTGGTTCATTTTTGCAGAATGAAATGATTTATTTGAATTCTCTTTTAAAATGTTACTAAGATGTCTGGCATGGAATGTTGCAGGCCTTAATAATAAAAGTAAAAGACGCTTGGTCCGGGAAGAGCTGGCACTGTTTGACCCACATTTTGTTTTTTTATCCGAGACACATATTGCTTATAAGGATAGAAAGGTATTGGGGCAGCTTGGGTATGAGGTTATAATTTGTTCTACTTTCAATGCCTCTATAAGGGGGGTTGCCATCCTTAAAGATAAACGCTTCAAGATAGAAATCTGTAAAACTATATGTGACGATGGGCTATAGTGCAACTATTAATTGAAAAATGTAAATGTATTTTTTGTGTGGTTTATTGTTCAAATTTTGATGATGCTTTCGTTTTTGATCAATTGAATATGGAACTGTTGGAGTGGGAAGGAGAACGTGTTATTATGGGTGATTTTAATTGCATAATGAATTACCAACTTGATACCACCAGGCACGATGCTTTCCAACGTATGCGCAGAATTCGGGCTGCTATCTTAGAAATAGGACTTATCCAAAATATCAAAGATGTTTGGCGCAGTATTCACCCTAATGTGCCCGGCTATACATATTACTCTGCCCCTCATAAACTTTGCTCCCGTATTGATATGGCCTGGGCATCGGACAACCTGGTGAATACTAGCTCTATAGCACTATGCCCACGAGTAACCTCAGATCACAATCCCATTTTATTTTTGTTTAATACTGTACAAAATCATACAGCACTCCGGTCGTTTTCCTTCCCCAGGCATCTGTTCACAAATACCTTGTTTATCTCTCAACTTAAGCTACATATTATAGATTTTATTAAACTTAACCTTAATTCCACTTCATGTATTATTGTTTGGGATGCCTGTCAGGCTAGTATCCGGGGGTTCTCTCAGCAATTTCTATTCTGACAAAACTCTGAGCGCCGTAAAACAGATAAAACACTGATTAATAATATCCTTTCAGTTGAACATCTATTGGCTGATGCTCTTCGTTTACGTTCCTCCAATGTTGTGGAACTAGGATTACAGTTAGGGTGATTAAAAGCTACTCCAGAAACTTTTTATCCTGAACATTTAACACTGTTTTTGATTGATTTAGTATGTCGTCCGGTCAGAGGAGGAGTGAGTGTTAAGATTCGTAATGTACCCCAATATAGGCCTAGGTAGTCACCTAACCTTATACCTACATTTACCATACCATTGTACTACATAATGGGTATGTGCTGACCTTTTACCTAGTTAGATGCTGCATAAATGTTGTGGGGTTTTCTCTTAAAATAGCCTCATTTATTATGCATGAGGTTTCTCAGAATCACAGCAGGAGTACCATCTTCTGCATCTCCTGTATAATAAATATGTATAAGGGTCATCCCTATCGTCATCCTCGGCTGACATGACGCAGCAAAGTAGAACCCCTGAGGTTACCTTTTGGGTATATAAACACCATATCTTTGCTGGGGCGGGCAGAGGAGAAAGACGACTTCCATAATGACACGAGACGCTGTGGTTCCTGCATGAAGACATTCCAGCTCGCAGTGGTCTGACATCCTTCGCAGGGTGTCCATCTTGAGACCAGACTGGGTCCTTCATTCTCTCACATCAGGTAATGGGGTTGCGCTTATCCTAGGGGGATTCTTGGCTCTACACCTAAACACATGCTAGGTACATTTAGGTACATCTAGTTGGGGTTAGCATCTTAGGAGTACGCATTATTACTGTCTTGTATTTATATGCCTGCATATCTTCATTGTTTTAGCACTATGGTACAAGTCTACCACCTATTTACTCTGTTGGTGCTCATAACTGTATATATCTGTTTCTGTCTTATGGTTGTTGCAGCACACATATTTTACACTAGAATGATGCTGGTTCAATAAATCCTTATTGAAATTGTCCCCCATTGTTTACTCTGTGTATCTCTCTGAGACAAAGTGAGAAAAGTGACTGAGCAAAAGGTACTGTACTGTTTCCACGATCCATGAGGGGACGGGGTTGTCATGTTTGATAGTTGCCAGAAACTATTCTCTCCTTGGTAAGGGGGTTTCATAGTGGCACTGTGAGCTATACAGGCAAGCATATCCTGTGGGGGTGTCTGGAATCAGTCTGGACACCACTCCCACAGTTTATGTTCTCTAAACATGCAGATCCTATATAGATTTATAGGAACTACACAACAGGTTCCTATACAGTCTGATTATGGCATTGAACCACGGCAAGCACAGAGCTGCCTCAGAGGCTGCATTATCTTTTTGGTTCTGATTCAGACCAGAGTCTACCTTCCAGAGAGGTTAATGAGGATGATTTACCCCAGCATTAAAATGAGAGCTTGTATATGGACCTACAGTTAGCCAGTAGGCTTGATACTTCCCTCCAATAGGAGGTTGTTTCCCCTCTTAGGTCACAAACACAAGTTGGAATTCGACATGCTGCTGATGTCTTGGACCTACAATTGTCTTCTGGGAAAGTTAAAACAAATGTCTTTATGGATGTTCTGCAGCCTGGGTCTGCACCCTCTGAGCCCTTACTGCCATTCAAAACACCCCTAACTGATATTCTGATGGGCACTTGTTCTAAGCCTTTTGCTTGCCTGCCCTTTAACCAGCAGGTGGCCAGATCGGTGACGCTGCTTTTCTTGCACAGTAAAATTTGGTGGTCCAAGCTTCCACCAGCAACATAAAACTCCAGATTAGCCATGAGGGTTCAGTTAATGCTGTTTGCATGTTAGGCTGCTACATGTCCATCCTCTGGGTCATGGCCAACAAGGTCTTGCTGGTGGTCCTAGAAGAACTAACTTGGGGCCTTTTGGCTCAAACCATTAAAGATGCAGTTGAACACATGATCCATACTGGACTGGTTACTACTGATTGCCTAGGGCAAGCGTTCAATACCAGTGTGCCCTGTGGCCATGCGTGAATGCAATCCACAAGTCTCTCAGGAGATGTGCAGGCATCCTTTATGGATATGGTTAGGCGTATGTGAGTACCTCCTCCTACATTTCTTAGTGTTCTTCCATTAACAGATATAGTTCACAGTTCCAGGTGGTGATTTTAAATATATTTATTTATTTAGATGTCTGGTATTCATTGCAAAGTGAGGTACAATAAAAGGTCCTAAATAGCTAAAACGCGGTTCACCCTACTGGGGCAATCAGACCAGGTCTCCCTCAAGGCTTTCATAGAAATAACATCAGATTTTTCAAATTCAGCTCAGGGTAAATGAATCTTGTGGTACAAAGATCATTCTGCATTTACAATTTAAGTGCGGTCTGTATGTCAGCGTCCTTCCTGATGCGGTCCTGATTGCTTTTAAGGCCTTGTGCTAGGCACATAAAGTGCTACGTGGGTCAGGTCTAGAATATCTCAGAAGCAAATTTAGATTGTATTTCCCTATGACACCCCTGCAGTCTGCCATATCTTGGTGAGTAACTGTTTCTAGACTGGTAGCCATAGTTTGTGCAGCAGGTGCTCTTGGGAACATGTTGCCCAGCACATAAAAAGTCAGATTAATCTGCGTTGCTACCGTAAGCTTCTTAATACTTGGTTATTCTTTTTTCCCCCTCATAACACAGTTGGTCTATGCTGTCAGCATTTCTGTGATTGCAAGTATAAGAGGCTTTCGGGCATTCACACAATCTAGAAGTCGAAATCTAATTAAGGAACAGGTGGAAGAGAAAGGGAAGGAAAGGAGGGAAAGATATATTTCTAGTAGTAGAGGGACCTGACACTCTTGTCAAGAAAACAACATTTCTCATTCGTTTTGGGGTGGGATGAGCTGTCCCACAAGTTACACTTGATGCTTGTGGGCTTGAAAGCAAAAGGTCTTTAGCCCTCAGGTAATTTTCTGTAATGAGAAATATCCACTTCACAGTAAGAATGCTACTGATTTTAAAAAGAAAAAAAGAATAGCTACATTTGCACAAGTAAGAAACTTGTGATCGGCTGTGGTTCATCAAAGTATTAACCAGTTGTTTGAAAATCTAGGTGCATTTTTCCATCTTAGTTAAAAATAGGGTAACAGGGATGTTAATTTTATATATGAAACCACGTTGAGAGCCAAAAAGCCTGTCCTTTCTGCATTGACCAATTAAAGAAGACCGCTTGTTATTTTCATGTATTTCAATTGCATCCACCGCAGTAGGCTGCATAGTAATAGACTGCAACTAACAAGTGGCCAAATCTGATTTAAATGTATAATTGAACCTACCAATATTGAGTTACAAATCTCTTATGTATTGGACGTAGCAAAGTTCCAGAGGAGCATGCCACTTCCCATAAGAGGAAAAAAATCTAGAAGTTTGTTTACCCTAAATAATGCAGGTTTTACTAGTTTAACTGCTGTCCCAGAACATTTGCGGAAACGTTTTTCGGTAAGCCTGGTGTTGCTTCCCCTAAGTATTCAAGGACAGTGTAATTTACTATTCAAAATGCACACAACAGATTTGTCTGGTTCAGTCTTCCAGATGGTTAGCAACCCATGCTTGTCGTATAACTGCTATGGGGTAAGATCGTAAAGGACACAAAAGCTACTAAGTTGTTGAGTGAAGTATTCCTCTGCCGGCACCTTTTGCATGATAAAGTGTATTTGACAGTACCCTATTTTTTCAGATGTACATTTAATCAAAAATGTAACTCAAGAAATGTAAGTTGAGTGCTTATTTTTCAGAATAACATCACGCCATCAGAAGTGTCCCAGTGGACCAATCATCGAGTTATGGAATGGCTGCGATCTGTCGACCTTGCAGAGTATGCACCCAATCTAAGAGGCAGCGGTGTGCATGGTGGATTGATGGTAACGTTTTTTAAGCTTCATTACTTGCTAAACGCGTGTATTATGCTAGATGTTGAGTTTTTTCTACTTTAAGTAATTAATTTCATAACATGCTTTTATCCATAGCTTGGGGCACACTTATTTTTTCCGATATTTGTACACTGTGGACTGACTTATATATCACATATGTAAACTGTCAGTGACTCCACAAATGAATATGGGAGCCAAATCAAGCTTTCTCATAATAAACACACTGTGATGTATCTTCCCGCACCTAGGATCCACACACAAGGTTCATGCTACCATCGCTATTGTATTGTCAAAACTGGACTATGCTAATATTCTGTATTATGGGTCAATTTTGTAAACTATGAGAATACTACAAAGAATTCAGAAGGCTGCGCTAGACTCTTCCTAAATGTAAAGCCACAGGCATTCATCTCTCCTGCTTCGAGGGTGCCTCACTGAAGACCAGTTGCCAGAAGATACTCTTTTAAGATGCTTTGATTCACACACAAAGCAATACATGGCAAAGGACCACACTTCATCAGGAAGAAAATCAACAAATACATACACCAAAAAACTAACACTCAAGAATGGCTCTCCGCCTCATACCTACATACAAAGGGAAAAAAACCTTGGGTGGAACATCTTTCTCTGTACAAGCAGCCAAAATATGGAATTCCCTATCCACAAAAATAAGACCCACAGACAACTACTTCCACTTCAGAAGATTAGTCAAGAGCTGGCTCTTCCCCACATGGCGACTACGCTCACAACTCAGGAATGTGCCATATACCACAACAGTATACTCGGATACAGCAAATTATACTTCTCACAGTATGGAAAGGAGCTGCTATACAAGTGCATGCCATTGTACTTTGAACTGTGCCTCCTGTTACAAACTGATACATTTATTAAGGGGACAACTATATATTACACCATAAGATACATGTGTATGTTAGACCATGTCAAAATTGCTGCTGCTATGTAGATATAAGTGTGTATAGAGATGGTTATGCATGCTACTAATAACTACAATAGGCGACATGTAAATTAATATGTATATATGTTAATTACAATTATTCAAAACCATAATTCTGATGGATACATCTGCCTGTGGATTCCTCACCTTATGAATATCCCCTGCGCCAGCATTCCGCGGAAATTTATCGTAGCTCTCCACGCCGACGAGGTAGTCATAGCGTCATGGCTCCGCACGCGGTTCCGCATGACGTCACCGGAGCCATAAGAAGACCACGTCGGCGTGTTGACGTCCGTTCCCTTTTTTCTGCGCTGTCGACGCTAACGTTTTTTTGGGGGGGACTCTCCATACTTCTTTTGGATACTTTGTATTTTTGATTGTATATCTTTCTTTCTTTGTCATGTCTCCTCCGGGGAAGTCAGGGTTTAAACTTTGCAGAGAATGCGGTAAACATATGACGATTACTGAACCAATTGAGGACTGCCTTTGGTGTTTGTCTTCAGACAATGACGTCGAGGGATGCTCATCGTGCAGGAAGATTAACCCGAAGGCATTAAAGGAGCAAGAAGCCAGAAAAGGAGTTGAAAAAGATCAAAGTCGAGTCCTTTGGCGTCGCACGACTCCAAGAAGGAGTATAAGAAGAAGGGACATGCTTCTCGACGTCGTTCTTCGAAGTCGGTGGTGTCGAGGTCGCCTTCACCTGTTCCTCGACGTCAAGAAAAGGACTTTTTCTTCTTCACCTTCGGTGTCCCCTCAGGCGACTCCAGTTCATTCTCCTTCCTATAAGGGGACCCTGGAGCAGGCAACAACGCCGAGATTCTCGCCATCGAATCTAGCTGATGATGATGAGGTTCCTTCGGCTCCAGCTGTTCCACCTGTGGCTCCAGCGGCTCCGATACCAGAGGTACCTTGATCGGATCCTGAAACGGCTTCTTATCCTCCATTTCCGATGCCGGGTTCCGATCCCTCGCATTTTTTAAATGCAATGTATGGTGTTTTCACCAGGGCCTCGTACACCTCTGGAGCACCTTCGGGTCCCATGGGTCCGTTGGCTTATAATTTGGGTGTGCCTCATCAGTATCCTCAGGCCCCCTTTATGCCGTTTATGCCAGCGACGTCGTCCTGGTCTTTTCCGGCTCCGAGAATGTCGATGCGGTCTGGGCAGTCTCCTTCTCCATCCCGTGAAGCTTTTCTGATTCGCACGGCGCCGCTTATGGATCCACCTTTGACGCCACTTCAGGAGCCATCGACGCCGCGTGTGGCGCCGCAGATGCCATAACCGAAGATGCGCTCGAGAAGAGCGGTGCAGAGGTTAGTGGGGAAAGAGTAGTACCGGGATGAAGAGAGAAAGGAAAAAGAAGTGTATGACACTGAGGATACTTTTAAAGACTTGTGTGAAGCAAGTGGACTTGACACTTCCCCAGAGTGGGACTTTGTTTCTCAAAAGGCTTCTCACTCTAAGGATGTTGCACCATATCACACAGGTATTGGGAAGGCTGCGGAACCTATGGACTTGCAGCTTCCTGTAGCAGAGTATAAACCTAATATTCTCACCGAAGTGCTTCATTCTCCATCTTTGGTGATTGAGCCTCTTTTGCCATTTAATGATACTCTAAATGAGCCGATACTTGAGGTGTGGCACAATCCTCTTTCAGCACCTGCATTTTCAAGGTCGGTCTCAAGAAGATATAGACCCGCTCCAGGAGATCCGATTTTCCTATCCACCTGGTCAACAGGTTGTAAGTACAGACGTCGACCCTGTTCACCATACCGGGACAGGCTTCGGTTCCACCTTCGGGTACAGGTGCACACCGACCAAAACCTTCCGACGCCCTGCCTTCTGCCTCGGCAGCGAAGAATATAAAAAAGCCTTCAGTCGACTCGGGCTCGAGTCAGTCTGTCAGTCCCGAAAAGCAGAAGGTCCTTAAGCCAAAATTAACACAGGCACCAAAGCATCCTTCGGTACCAAAAATGGTGGAACCGAAAGCAAGTTCGGCACAGAAAGAGGTTCCCAAAGCTGCCGAACCAAAAAACACCCTGTAAAAAGTCTAAACATACTACGGGAACAAAAACTCCGGATCCAAAGAGCACGGATCCTAGGAAAAAGTCTTCGGAACCAAAACCTGCTCTAAAGACAATAGACACTGTTAAAGCTAAGCTTTTCGGCCCCAAACCAGATAAATCGGCGCCGAAAAAGGATTTTACAGTAGAAGAGCTTTTTTAACCTGATCCAAAGCAAAAAACTCTTCATATTAATCCAAAGGCTGGACATATCACTTCAGTTCCTGAAAAGAGGAAAATGGACTATCCTAAACCACCGCCAGTTCCTCTAAAGTTCAAACTTCACCCATAAGGATTCCTTCACCAGAAGTACAAATACCAGTAGATATTTCTCCTGTACATTCACCATCTAGTACACCTAGTCTTATACCACAAGATGAGGATGATGGGGATAGCTACTCACAAGTGGTAGAGAGTGAACATCACATGGATGACATTAATGCCCCTGATGATATTCTTGGACCATCAGGTGACCCATGGGAAGATTATAATGCACCAGATGCACCAGACCTGCCACAGGATGATGTGTACCCATCTAGACCATCTCCCCCAGATGACACTATTGGGTTTACGCAGCTCATTCATAGAGCAGCCACTTTTCATGGAGTAGACTTACACACAGATACAGTGGAAGAAGTCTTCTTAATGGACACACTAATGTCGTAACCCCAGACTGAAAAAGAAGTACAAAGCGGCTCCAACTGATCCAGCATACATTAAAGGACAGTTGCCATTTGACTCCGTGGTGGTGTCAAATGCAAGAAAAAGAGCTAACTCGCAAACAACAGGGGATGCTCCACCCCCTGACAAAGAGTCTAAGCTTATATATGCTTCGGGAAAGCGCACCATTTCACAAGCAGCCAATGTCTGGAGGATGGCTAACTCTCAAGCTTTGTTAGCACAATATGATAGAGCTCATTATGATGAGTTAGTCACTCATGCAACACTTGCCAGAACAATATAAAACCAGGGCTTCTGACCTAATACAGGAAGGCAAGGTTATTACAAATTCCTCCATAAGATGTGCACTAGACACAGCAGATACAGCCTCTAGAGCAATAAATACAGGGGTATTGTTGCGTAGACATGCATGGTTACGCATCTCTGGGTTTAAACCAGAAGTACAAGCAAGTATCTTAAACCAACCATTTGACCAACATCTTTTCGGTCCATCAGTCGATAGTGCACTAGAAAATCCATGGGAGCTTTACAAACACAAGCCCATAGACCTTCCTTTCGTCGCTCCTCATATAGGGGCACCTCTAAGGGTTTCCAAACAGACAATACCTCCTCTTCCTACTAAGCGCCCAACCAAACCTCGCCCAGTAAAGGATATTATAGAGGAGGTTATAGAGGAAACAACAATAAGGGCAGAGTTAGAGGAAACAACAATTGCAACACCTCTACTCCCAAACAGTGACTTCCCTTCCATCCCCCCAGACCATTCCACTCCTGTCGGGGGGGGAGGTTACAACTTTTCCTACCTGTCTGGAACTCCATCACCACAGACAGGTGGGTAAGACAAATAATTCAGTCAGGTTATTGCCTGGAGCTCACTTCCACTCCCCCAACAATACCACCCAGACAGCGTCACCTCATACTGCTAAGACAAGAGGTAGAATCTCTACTGCAAAAGAATGCAATAGAACCAGTCCCAAAACAACATCAAAACACAGGAGTTTATTCTCTATAATTTCTCATACCCAAAAACGACGGGTCCCTCAGACCTATTTTAGATCTTAGGCCCCTAAATCTGTACATACAATCAGACCACTTTCATATGGTCACACTACAACAGGTTCTACCGTTGGTAAAGAAGGGAGACTTCCTTGCCACATTAGATCTCAAGGACGCCTACTTCCACATTCCCATACATCAATCGCACAGAAAGTACCTGCGGTTCATTCTAGAAGGTCAACACTACCAATTCAAGGTACTCCCTTTCGGAGTAACTACGGCACCTCGAGTATTCACAAAGTGTCTAGCAGTAGTAGCAGCACACTTAAGAAGGGACAACATTCACGTCTTCCCATACTTGAACGATTGGTTAATAAAATCCAAGTCATAGAACCAATGTGTACAGCACACGCATCAAACAATATGCCTGCTACACCAACTGGGATTTACAGTAAATCAAAAGAAGTCCCATCTCCAACCGTCTCTGTCTCAGCAGTATCTAGGTGCTACAATAGATACCTCCAAGGCAATAGCGTACCCCAACCCAACAAGAATACAAACTATGCAGGATCTTATCAAAAGGTTCCAGCCACAACACTCACTACCAGCTCGAGTGTTCATGCAATTAATAGGAATGATGGCATCTTGCGTTTTCATAGTATCATATGCAAGACTGCAAATGCGCCCCATACAAGATTGCTTGGCAAGTCAGTGGAATCAGGCTCAGCAACAAATAACCGATCTGGTGGTGGTAGACGACCGGACATATCGTTCTCTGCAATGGTGGAACACCAAAAACCTTTCCAAGGCCCGGCCGTATATAGAGCCGGTTCCACAAATAGTACTAAACACAGACACATCTCTCACAGGATGGGGAGCGCATTTACAAAATCACACAGTACAGGGTACATGGACAATGCAACAAAAACTACGCCACATAAATCATCTGGAGTTACTAGCGATTTTTCTAGCTCTAAATTCGTTTCAGCATTACCTATCAAACAAAGCTGTACTAGTCCGGACGGACATCATGACAGCAATGTATTACATTCAAAAACAAGGAGGAACACGCTCCCTACAGCTCTCCCGGCTGGCGCAGAGCGTATGGAGGTCGGCCATTCCTCAGAACATTTTTCTATTAGCAGAACATGTACCAGGAGTTCACAATCAACTTGCAGATCTGTTAAGTCGTCAGAGACAACAGATACACGAATGGGAACTTCATCAGCTCTCCAACCTCAGAACTCTCCAACACCAGCTCCAACACCAACGACATCCCACCATCACAAGACCTGTGCGACTCCCTGGCCACCTTCTTTCACCGCAAGATCACCGACATCCACGACAGCTTCAACTCCGACACCCCCGTACCCACCCCCGCGACCTCCACCCGCACCAGTCGCCTGACCGCCTGGTCCAACGTCAACGACGAAGACACCATCAAAACCATGAACTACCATTCACTCCGGATCCCCATCTGACCCCTGCCCTCACCACATCCTCAACAAAGCCAGCACAACCATCGCGCCCCACCTCCGAAAAACAATCAACAGCTCCTTCGAGACAGCAACCTTCCCGGAAAGCTGGAAGCATGCCGAGATTAATGCCCTTCTGAAGAAGCCCAAGGCGGACCTCAAGAACTTCCGGCCCATCTCCCTGCTCCTGTTCCCGGCAAAGGTGACAGAAGATTGTCAAAAAACCGCTAACCCCCACGTCGGACGTCCAGTCCTACTATCAGGCGTCGCACCTGCTTGTCCTTAACGAATGGTGGTATGGGGATCGGGGTGACCCGACCTACGCCCTAGAGAGATATCTGATGGACCCGGATACGCTTCATACTATCCTATACTCGGCGGCTATTCGGAAGAGGCTTCCAATGGTCACCCAGGTAGTTTTCAGAGTGTGGCGCTGCGCTCTCCGCCGCATGGGGTGGTGGAATAGGTTAACAAGCGAGACTCCCCTGTGGCACAATGGGAGGTTGCCAGGCTTGGCTTCACTGCGGGGCTTCGAAGGCTGGGATGCCATCGGCATCTCGGCGCTGGGCCATGTTCTAAAGGGCACGACCCTCAAATCATTCCAAGCACTGCGGGAGGAATATGACATGCCCCAGTCCCAATTCTTCAGATACCTACAGCTCCGACACGCTCTGGCCCCCGCGCTAGCAGACATAACGTCCTTACCAGAATTTAGCCCCTTAGAAGCTAAGATATTTATGGGGGACTTGGAAACCAAGAAAATTTCGACTATATACCAAACGTTGGTGACCCACTGTTCCCCCTCTCTTGCTAAACTACGGGCGGTCTGGGAGGGTGAGCTGGGGGGGTTGGAGGAGGAGGACTGGAGGGAAGCCCTGGAGGCCCCTAGGGGAGCAGCGATAGCAGTGCGCCTGCGCTTTATCCAGTTTAAGTACCTACATAGGGCGTACTATACGAGGGAGCGACTGTGGAAGGCGGGGCTGATAGCCTCCCCGGAGTGCCTGAGGTGTGGAAGTGCGATAGGCTCCTTCTTACATACGGTATGGGAATGTGTACGGCTACAGAGATTTTGGACTGGCGTGTGGGACTGCCTCGAGGAAGTTTTGGCATGGGAACTCCCCCGCACACCGAAACTGGGCCTCCTTCATGTTATGGAACAAGTAGGGGGTAACAGATAGAAACGACACCTGCTTCTTCTGGGTCTCACGGTGGCCAAGAGGGACATAGCCCAAGCTTGGAAAGCCCCCAGGGCTCCGCTGGTAGGGGTGTGGAAGCGAGGCATGGACTTCAACATGGGTTTGGAACGCCCAATCTTTGAGGCCAGGGGCTGCCCCAAGAAGCACTATCGGATCTGGAAGAAATGGGCAGATTATAGGGGCCTGTTACTAGACCCCCCGGCAACTCGGGCCTCTGATATTGACCTTATTCACACTGCCCCTGAGTGAACTGAACCGCATGCTGTTCTTGAGATGCTTAAGCTCCTGTTCTGGACAATGTTAACACCGTGCAGGGTGGGGGGTGGGTACTGGGCTGGATTACGGGTAGGGGGGCTCAGGGGAACGTTGATTGAATATTTTGACTATAATTGCACTTATAAGCTCACTGTCTTCCTGCTTCAACGGAAGCAGTGTTTCTTTTCTATTCTGTCAACTGCTAAAACCAAATAAAATTTGTTCTGAAAAAAAAAAAACGCTAACCCGCTACCTCGAAGTCAACAACATCCTGGACCCTTCCCAATCCGGTTTCCGCAGCAACCACAGCACCGAGACCGCCCTCATCGCCGCCACTGACGACATCAGGATCCTGATGGACAAAGGAGAAACAGCCGCCCTCATCCTCCTAGACCTATCAGCAGCCTTTGACACAGTCTGCCACCGCACCCTCTCAGCACGCCTCCATGACGCCGGAATTCAAGAGAAGGCCCTGGCCTGGACCACATCCTTCCTCTCCGGCAGAACCCAGAGCTTCCGCCTCCCACCCTTCCGCTCGCAATCCACCGAGATCATCTGCGGGGTCCCACAGGGATCCTCCCTCAGCCCGACGCTGTTCAATATCTACATGGCACCGCTCGCCCACGTTTCACGACAACATAACCTCAACAACATCTCCTACGCCGACGACACCCAGCTGATCATATCCCTCACCGAAGACCCCCACGCCGCCAAAGCCAACCTCCACAGAGGAATGAAGGCCGTAGCCGACTGGATGAAGGACCGCAGACTGAAGCTGAACTATGACAAGACGGAGGTCCTCATTCTCGGACCCACCCCATCAGCATGGGACGACTCCTGGTGGCCCACATCGCTAGGAACAGCCCCAGAACCCACAGACCACGTACGCAACCTGGGGGTCATCCTCGACTCCACCCTCTTCATGACCAGGCAAGTCAACGCCGTCTCCGCGTCCTGCTTCAACACCCTCCGCATGCTCCGTGGATCTTCAAATGGATCCCTCCCGACACAAGGAAAACCGTCACCCAGGCCCTCGTCACCAGCAGACTCGACTACGGGAACGCCCTCTACCTCAGGAACAACAACCAAGCTCCTGAGACGACTGCATCGAATCCAGAACGCCTCAGCACGACTGATCCTCGACGCCCCCGACGCAGCCACAGCACACCCCACCTGAGAGGCCTGCACTGGCTCCCCATCAACAAGAGGATCACCTTCAAGCTCCTCATCCACGCACACAAAGCCCTTCACAACACCGGACCTGCATACCTCAAGAACCGACTCAGCTTCCACACCCCCACCTGAAGCCTCCGCTCAGCCAACCTCGCCCTCGCCACAGTTCCCCGTATCCGAAGGGCCACAGCCGGCGGAAGATCCTTCTCCTACCTCGCCGCCAAGACCTGGAACGCTCTCCCCACCAGCCTACGACAGACTCAGGACCTGCTGGCCTTCAGAAGACTCCTCAAGACCTGGCTCTTCAATCAATAGCGGCCCCCCTCCCAGCGCCTTGAGACCCTCACGGGTATGTAGCGCGCTTTATAAATGCAGTGATTGATTGATCATCAAGTTCTTCAGCCATTTTTTCAAAAGTGGGGTCAACCAGAGATAGATCTGTTTGCTACAAACCACAACTCCAAATGCCCAAGCTTCGCTGCCAGATACCCACACCCATTATCCAAAGGCAATGCGGTATGGATGAACTGCTCAAACAAATTTGCGTACACTTTTCCACCTCTCCCACTAATTCCATTAGTGGTACGCAAGCTACAGGAGCATTCTCTCACATTGATTCTCATAGCACCAACGTGGGCAAGACAACCCTGGTACACCACGCTGCTAATCTCTCAGTAGTACCACGCCACAAACTAAAACTCTCCCCACATCTATTGACACAGAACCATGGAGAGATTATGCATCCAGACCCAATGCAGCTCAATCTAGCGATTTGGCTCCTGAGGGCTTAGAATTTAGATATCTAAATTTACCACCTGATTGCATGAATGTCATTAAAGAAGCAAGACGTTCTACCACTAGAGCATGTTATGCAGCAAAGTGGAAAAGGTTTGTTGTATATTGTACAAATAACAACATCAATCCCTTAGATGATTCCATACAAAACATCATATGCTACCTGTTACATCTGCAAAGGTCTAACTTAGCGTATTCCTCAATCAGGTTACATCTTGCTGCTATAGCAGCATATCTTCAAAACATACAATATTTGTCATTGTTTAGAGTACCTGCAATCAAAGCGTTTATGGAAGGACTCAAAAGAATAATTCCTCCCAGAATACCACCCTCTCCAGTGTGAAATTTAAATGTGGTTCTCACAAGACTTATGGGTCCTCCTTTCGAACCATTACATAAGTGTGAATTACAGTTCCTTACATGGAAGGTTGTTTTTTTAGTAGTTGTTCCTTCACTTAGAAGAGTAAGTGAGATCCAAGCATTAACAATTCAAGAACCATTTATACAACTTCATCACAATAAAGTGGTTCTAAAACAAATCCAAAGTTTCTGCCAAAGGTCATTTCACCTTCCACCTCAACCAATCTATTGAGTTGCCAGTATTTTTTCCCCAACCACAAACAGTTGCAAAAAGAGCTCTAAATATGTTAGATGGAAAAAGAGCGCTTCTATACTACATTGATAGGGCAAAACCTTTTCGTAAAACTAAACAGCTGCTTGTGTTTTTTTCTCCTCCACATAAGAGAAATCCTATTTCAAAATCAAGCATTGCAAGATGGATTGTTAAGTGCATTCAAATTTGTTACCAAAAAGCAAAACACACTCTATTCATTCCCCCTAGGGCTCATTCTACCCGTATGGCATTCCTAGGAAATATACCATTAGATGACATCTGTAAAGCAGCTATCTGAAAGAGACACGTTTGTATTAGATTCCTTACCTTAGAATATCCCCAGGCGTCAGACTGGATCCGGAAACTTTTGCGTAGCAGTACCCTTGCGCGTCGGTAGGCGTCGTCTGCGGCTCTGCGGCCGTCGTGGGCTCCGTGATGACGTCGTCGGAGTACTTAGACGCCGCCTCGGCGTGCTGACGTCAGTTCTTCTTTTTTCCGCGCCAGCAAGCGCAGATCTGGAAAAAGCAGTAACCCTAGTCAATTTTTGACTAACTTTTTGATAGTTTTTTGATCATTTCTCGAGTCTTCGACTCCGATTGGTGCCGTAGGGATGCCCGGCTTTAAGCATTGCGAGGATTGCGACCGCACGATGTCGGTCACGGATCCGCACCACCTGTGTTTAACTTGTCTAGGCGTCGATCACGACGACAAGGCCTGCTCCGACTGCCGGGCCCTCTCTACGAAAGCCAGGCGGGAGCGGTCCCGCAGGCGACTCGAACTCAGGCAGTCGGTCCCGCGCCGCGAGAGGTCTCGGTCCCACAGGAGGTCGAGGGACAGGTCGCGGGCTCGGAGCCACCACAGCTCCGAGAGTAGGCCTCACTCCTCTGGGTCGAAGTCGTCGTCAGGTAAGAAGCACAAGAAGTCCAAGAGGCGTCATCGCTCTGCGGACTCCCCCTGACGCTCGCGTGATGCGGCCGGGGGTTCGGGTGACACCGCCCACGCAGCTCCGTCGGAGTCGCGGGCGCCGCGTTCAGCTCCACACCCTCCGGTCCCTGGGCTCAACGCGACGCCGGAGGAGATCGAGCGCTTCCTCGTGGCCATGAGGCAACTCTCTCCTCCGACGGGCTCCGCGGCGCCTTCGGGCCCAGCGGACCCGTCTGGGACCTCTAGCGGGTCGGGGGTTTTGGCCCCGGCGCCGTCGGGTGCTTCGGCCCGACGACCCCGACGCCTTCGGGCCCGGCGCTGCAGGTTCCCACTATCCCGACGCCGCCGGTGCCTCCGGGCCCGGCGCCGCAGGGTACAGCTGTCCTGACGCTGCCGGTGCCTTCGGGCCTGGCGCCGCGGGACGCCGCTAGACCTTCTTCGGGATCTGGATCGTCGCCGGTGGACCTTAGGACCTCCCCGGCGTCGGACCATCAGGTGTCGCCTCCGGCGCCTTCCTGTTCCGACGTCGGGACGGCCCCGATGGGCGCCGCTCCAGACGTCGTTTGGGGAGTTTCACTTCTATGAGCAGGCCCCATTAGTTGAGAACCCTGAGTTTCAGAAGATGGGTGATGAAGGGGATTGGGAGGGGTCTGAGGACCCCCTGACCCGAGAGTGTCAGTCTCGTGAGAACTGGGCAGGAGACCTTGGGGAGGCCAGTGGCCTGGACACCTCTCCAGACACTGGTTTTGTCTCCCCTCCTACCGTGGCTTCGGAGGAGGGGGCAACCTACAGTGTGGTGTTGATGAGGGCTGCCAAGGCCTTGGGCCTTGAGCTCCCCGTCGCGGCCGTGAGGACTAATCACCTCACTGAGGTCCTTAAACCGCAGTCAAGCTCGGCCGAGCCTCTGCTGCCCTTTAATGAGGCCTTGACCGACGTTCTTCTGGGCACTTGGTCCAAGCCCGCTACGGGTTCGCCCGTAGATAGGAACGTGGCCAGACGCCACCGCCCAGCACCGGGCTACCCATGTTTCCTGTCCACCCACCCTACCCCCGAGAGCCTGGTCATCCAGGCCTCCAATTCCCAGACCGCATTCCCGTCGGCACCGCCAGACAGGGAATCCAAGAGGTACGAGCAGTACGGCAAAAAGATCTTCTCGTCCCTTAGTCTGGGACTGCGGTCTTCCAACACCGCATGCCTCTTGGGCCGCTACACCCACTCTCTGTGGGATACGGTTGCGGAAGTGCTGCCAGAGTGTCCGTTGGAGGTACGGGCCAAACTCGGCCAAGCCCTTGTGGAGGGCCGGGATGCAGCCAAATATTCTATACGGTGTGGGCTGGATACCACCGACTCACTGGGTAGAGCGATGGCAACGACGGTGGCGGTCAGACGTCACGCCTGGTTGAGGTCCGCCAACTTTTCGGCTGATGTCCAGAACACCTTGATGGACATGCCGTTTGATGGCCGTCGCCTCTTTGGCGACAAGGCAGACCATGCGCTCGAGCGCTTTAAGGACTCCAGGGCTACGGCCAAGTCCTTGGGCCTCTCGGCCCCGCGCCAGCAATCGGCTGCCTTTCATTCCTTTCGTGGCCACGGAAGGGGTGTACCCACACGTGCCGCCAGCCACGCTCCGCAGGGTAATACCCAACGCGGTGGCGGCCGTGGGAACCGCCGTCCCGGCAGTCGGGGACAACGGCGAAGTCAGTCCACACCTTTCCCCGCAGCATCCGCCTCAAAACCCTCCTAGTCCGTGCTTTCAGGCCCATGGGACGCCAGTGGGGGGCAGGGTTTGCCATCACCACCTTCACTGGCGCACCGTCACTTCGGACAGGTGGGTGCTGCAGATCGTCCGAAGTGGCTACTCCCTCCCCTTCGAGGCGACTCCTCCAGCCATGCCACCGCAGAACCACCGTGTATCGGGGGATCATGTGCGACTTCTGCAGGAGGAAGTTACGGCCCTCTTGGCCAAGGGGGCCATCGAGCGCGTTCCTGGGCCAGAAGTAGGGTGTGGTTGCTACTCCCACTACTTTCTGGTACCCAAGAAGGGCAAAGGGGGCCTACGCCCTATCTTGGACCTAAGGAACGTCAACCGCTTCCTCCGGAAGGAGAAGTTCAAAATGCTGACACTGTCTCAGGTCCTAGCTGCCCTGGACCCAGGAGACTGGATGGTAGCATTGGACTTGCAGGACGCTTATTTCCACATCCCCGTCCTGCCGACCCACCGGCGCTACCTGCGGTTCACGGTTGGCCACGAGCACTTTCAGTATACCGTGCTCCCCTTCGGCCTTACCAGCGCCCCACGGGTTTTCACAAAGGTGATGGCGGTGGTCTCAGCTCATCTGCGCAGGTTAGGGGTTTCAGTCTTCCCCTACCTCGACGACTGGTTGTTGAAGGCGGGCTCGCCCCAGACAGTCGTCAGCCACCTCCAGACTACGGCAGATCTCCTGCACCGGCTGGGGTTCTCCGTCAATGTGCCAAAGTGACACCTGTGCCCCTCTCCTTTTCATTGGAGCGGTTCTCGACTCGGCGCGGTTTCGGGTTTATCCACCTGAACAGCGGGCCCGGGATATTCAGGCTCTGATTCCCATCTTTCAGCCGTTATCCCGGGTCTCGGTCAGGTTGACGCTGCGGCTTCTGGGGCTAATGGCCTCCTGCATCCTGCTGGTGCATCACGCCAGGTGGCGGATGCGGGCTCTGCAGTGGGACCTGAAGTTTCAGTGGGCCCAGCATCAGGGCAACCTGTCCGACCACGTCCTGATCTCGGAGGGCACTGCGAGACAGCTGCAGTGGTGGCTCACGGACCGCGATTGGGTCAGCGGCAGATCCCTCTCCCTTCCCCAACCGGAGCACGTAGTTGTGACGGACGCGTCCCTCCAGGGCTGGGGAGGCCACATGGGAGAGGCGGAGATCAGAGGCCTCTGGTCTCCGGCGGAGGCCCGGCTCCACATCAACCTGTTGGAGTTACGGGCGATTCGTCTAGCACTGAAAGCATTCCTCCCCTCTGTCCGGGGGAGTGTAGTGCAGGTGTTCACGGACAACACCACCGCCATGTGGTACTGCAACAAACAGGGCGGGGTGGGGTCGTGGACCCTTTGCCAGGAGGCTCTGCGCCTCTGGCAATGGCTGGAACGCAAGGGCGTGACCCTGGTGGCTCAACACCTGGCAGGTTCTCTGAACGCCAGGGCGGACGAGCTCAGCCGTCGGTGCATGATGGATCACGAATGGAGTCTGAACTCTGACGTGGCGCAAGGCCTCTTTCAGCAATGGGGAGAGCCTTGGTTAGATCTATTCGCCACCGAAGAGAACGCGCAATGTCATCAGTTCTGCGCGTTGGAATTTCCAAGGCGGCACTTGCTCGGAGACGCTTTTCGTCGCGAGTGGAGCTGCGGTCTACTGTACGCCTTTCCGCCTATACCACTTCTGCCCAGAGTGCTGAAGATCAAGCGCGAACGGGCCCAAGTCATCCTTGTGGCTCCGGACTGGGCTCGAAGGTACTGGTATCCAGAGCTACTCAGTATGTCAGTCGATCCCCCGGTTCGTCTGCCTCTTCAGGAGGACCTTCTGTCACAGCAGCAGGGGACGGTCTTCCACCCGAACCTGTCCAGTCTCCACCTCCATGCTTGGAGATTGAGCGGCGACAGTTGAGGCCATTTGACTTGCCTCCTGAAGTCTGTAACGTCATTCTGGCAGCCAGGCGTCCCTCCACAAAGTCGGTATACGCCTGCAGGTGGAACAGATTTGTGGCATGCTGCACAACAAAGGCTGTGGATCCTCTTGCTGCCCCTCTTTCTGAGGTTCTTCTCTTCTTTCTCTCTCTTGCCCAGCAGGGCTCTGCTCTGGGCACTATCAAGAGCTACCTTTCTGCCCTTTCAGCCTTTCTGAGGCTGCCTGATCAACCTTCTTTGTTCAAGTCCCCTATTGTAAATAGATTTCTAAAAGGCATCACACACACATCCCCTACTGTTCCGTTTGTGATGCCTCAGTGGGACTTGAACCTGCTTCTTACGTTTCTGATGTGCGCTCCTTTTGAGCCACTTCACAACTGTCCTCACCGCCTTCTAACTCTGAAGACTGCTTTCCTGGTTGCCATCACCTCTGCCAGGAGAGTGAGTGAGCTCCAGGCCCTTTCTTGTACTCCACCTTTCCTTTCTGTCCATCCGGACAAAGTGGTGTTGCGTACTAAGCCATCTTTCCTGCCCAAGGTTGTCACGGCCTTCCACATCGGGCAGTCTATCACCTTGCCAACCTTCTTCCCGCCACTGCATCCCTCTAAAGAGGAAGAGCGGCTCCACCGTCTGGACCCAACACGTGCGCTTTCATTTTACTTGGATCGCACACGCCAGTTCCGGGTGGATGACCAACTCTTTGTTGGTTACGTGGGCGTCAAGAAGGGGAAAGCGGTGCACAAGAGGACCATCTCCCGGTGGATCATCTTGTGTATCCAGGCATGCTACTCCTTGGCTAGAAAGGAGCCCCCTGTTGGATTACGGGCTCATTCCACCCGAGCCATGGCGACTACAACTGCCCTGGGCCGGGGGGTGCCCTTACAAGACATCTGTCAGGCAGCTACGTGGGCATCACTGCACACGTTTGCAAGACACTACTGCCTGGACAGCCAAGTCCGGAGGGATGGCTTCTTTGGCCGTTCTGTCCTCCAGGACTTTCTGGTGTGATTATTGGTTCGCAGACCCACCACCGGGGTTGGTATTGCTGGGGTATCTATTCTAAGGTAAGGAATCTTATACTAACGTGTCTCTTTCAGATGCACAAGTTACTACTTGTGTAACGATATATCTGTAAGAGACATTAGTTAGTATTAGATTCCTTACCGACCCATCCATCCTTCCCGTTCTGCGAACCGATATCTAGGGTTAGGGTTACCCCCTTTCAGGGCCCTAGTTTCAATGGCACCAGTGTTGGTTTTTAACATGGCTCTGCGTTTCTGGCGCGGAAAAGCTGTGTCTAAGAACTGACGTCAGCACGCGGGTGCGGCGTCTAAGTACTCCGACGACGTCATCACGGCGCCGACGACGGACGCGGAGCCGCAGACGACGCCTACAGACGCGCAAGGGTACTGCTACGCAAAAGTTTCCGGATCCAGTCTGACGCCTGGGGATATTCTAAGGTAAGGAATCTAATACTAACTAATGTCTCTTACAGATATATTGTTACACAAGTAGTAACTTGTCACATGGTCTACTCTGTACACATTTACAAAACACTACTGTGTAAATGTGCATGCAAAACAACAAGCAAGTGTGGGCCAGGCTGTACTCAAAACATTATTTCAAACTACCTCAACAGATGTGGGTCGTTGGCACTAAGGGAGAAACTGCTGTGCAATCTATGCAATAGTGTGTGGTCTGCAGCCCATATGCCTCGAATGGAAAATGCTACTTACCAGTATGCATCTGTTCTTGGCATGTAGGGCTACAGAACCACACACGCCCACCCGCCTCCCCGGCTACCTGTATCTGTTCCAGTATTATCTTATTTAGATACACAACACATGGTCATCTTTATATGTACTCATACAACTCCATCATTTGCCCAGTGGCGAAAACAATCTGAGGATGGAGTCGATGCCCATGCACACTACAATCTAAGGGAGGAGTCATTCAACAGACAGACTCTTCCAAGACAACAACAAAGTGTAATCATCCGGGCCCACCACCAGATGGTGATCTAATGCAATAGTGTGTGGTTCTGCAGTCCTACATGCCAAGAACAGATGCCTACTGGTAAGTAGCATTCTCCTTTTCTGTTCCAGGAGAAATAAATTATAAAATTATGTATAGATGGCACGCCACCCACGACAGATTGCACACCATCAACAAACCATTCTCGGGGTCATGCTGGAGACAATGTGGTGGAACCGGTACGATACCACTTATGCTCTGGTTATGCCCCATCCAAGCTTGACAATTTTTGGACATTGCTATTATTCATCATAATGACGGTTAAGGGCACTGATTGTAGCAAGAATGTAACGTCTGTTTTTCTGGGGTCCCGATAGAGGACGCATAATTACTTCAGTGTCCTCCGAAGAGAATATCTCAATTACTTTGGCTGCCTAGTAAACCATTTTGGGACTACCGGGCTAAGCTTATGCCTACTGGAACTGTGGCTTCATAGACTGTGGCAGCTGCTAGCTAATGAAGAAATTGCATGAATTGAAATCACACAGATTCAGCAGGGGCCCAGTTTTGTTGTTCCTCAAGATTCACAATATTGGTCTAAAGCACCCAAACAGGTTGCATACCCTTGTACTTTTGGACAAGGAAAGATACCCCTGGAAGACAGACTGGGTAGACCCAGACGAAGGTACCAAAACTTCGATGGAGTAAAGTCATCAACAGGTACTGTATACTGATCCGAAAGGTGACTCAAGGGGGAAGATGAGAGGTTGGGGGTTGTTCTTCTTAACCGTTTCCAATGAGTATGCCTACCTGACATGCTATATGTTGAAAACCCCTAATAAAAACCTAGAGCTGGATATATCCACTGTAAGTCGAGCCTTTTATTCAGCAGCTATATACTTCAAAAAGGGGCTTCTTCAATAGTAGCGCCCTAAATTTCCTATTAAAAGCGTACCATCACGCTACTCACACATCTTCTCCTGTACAAATCAAAATCAGAAAGATAGGAGCCTTCTCTTCTCTCCGACCGCCCGGGTACGATAAATCCCGATGGCGGTCGGAGAGAAGAGAAGGCTCCTATCTTTCTGATTTTGATTTGTACAGGAGAAGATGTGTGAGTAGCGTGATGGTACGCTTTTAATAGGAAATTTAGGGCGCTACTATTGAAGAAGCCCCTTTTTGAAGTATATAGCTGCTGAATAAAAGGCTCGACTTACAGTGGATATATCCAGCTCTAGGGCTCAAAGATTGAAAGAAAATATAAGCTTGATGGAGGGAGCCGCTAATGTTTAAAACTTTGGAAAATCGCAGATAATGGAAAGATTGCACAAACAATAGGCCAAGCCCTGATGACGTCCTATATCCAGGACGAAACGCGTCGGCTGTAAAGAAAAAGATTGAACATATCAAGATTATATGAAATATTCTCTGTTCTGTTTTATCAATTATTGAATCTGTGATGACAAAATTGTGATTAAATATTATCACTGGAAAAAAGAAAATGTATGTACTCCCAGTTCATCTTTTTGAATACATTGTAGGCTAGTATAGGGTTGGACGGTGCCCTAGTGACTCGTAGTAGTACAACCAAATATACTCTAATTAAACTATCCCTCAGAGTGCACCCAAGGACACCCTACGTCGTCCTCCTTTTTTTTGAATAAATTACCCTAATAAAAACCATTAAAACCTTTAAAAAAAAAAAGGAAATGAAAGATTTCCAGAGGCAACACTCCTTGTGGAATATGGGCTGGCAACCATGCCTGACATTTGCAAAGTTCAGCAAACAAATCCTGAGGCAAATGCAGGATTTTTTACAGATTTCTACCCTGAGGTTCATATGTGAAATGAAAACTTATGCTAGCAGAAAAGATAGGCACAATAGCTGTTAAACCTGTGTGATGCTCTCAAGAACCATAGACGTGTACTCCTCAGAATCCAAGTGATGCACAAAGATGTCCACCTCTTGACATCCCCCAACTCTGAAATGATACGACAGAGTATTAGGGCGATCAAGCGAGGGAAGGCAATTAGGATAGGAACAACTGGGAATAGGATACCTGTAGAGAGAGAACACAACACTGGTTAATCAATTCCATAATAAAGAATTAAACTCATATACTCTCACTAAACTGAGCTACATCATAACCAGGCAGTCATCTCTTCAATCATATCTCGGATTCTGAAGTGCGTTACCATGTCCCAACTACATCCATCTATAGAATTGAACCGCAAAATCAATACATCTTCATCTCATCCAAATGTAGAAATACTTTGATCTCCCAACACACTCTCACATGCCAGCTTCTTCCATATTAAATTCGAAAAGAGAACAAAAACCGTGAAAATAGATGCCACAAAAATAAAGGGACTTAAATAATAGCGCAATGTTTGTTCGTGTCTCCCAATTGCTGTCAATAGAAAAGTAAAGGGAGTAAGAAATCCTGCTTACAAATAATCAATCCAAATGAGCCATTAGACCAGAACAAAATACATTTCCCAAGAGAATTAATACTCCGTTTACATTGTCTTCCAAAGTACACAGTAAATCAAAGAACCTCCTTGTTTCCTGTGAAAATGAAAGTACATCTAATACAAAGTAACTACCTACCTGGAAGTCTTCAAATATGGAAAAGAGGTGGTACCTTACTTAAAGCTGTCCAACAACCCAACCTCCTGTTAAGTCTTGAGCCACGAAAACAAACAAACAACCCACCCAGAATTGGATAGTCGGAGAATGAGACTCCTTTCCCTCCGCAGTACCAGCGACCTAGAATGCAGTGGGCCGGTTTCCAGGAATCATGCGGAGGAAGCTGTAGTAAGTCCGTGGACACCCGCGGGTACCAACAACTGGATTACGAGTAACAGAGGAGAGCCGATCCTCATCGCTCCCAGGAAAAGTGGAAAAGTTCTCCCAAGACTCGCGAGAGCAGCCACTTGCGAAGCAAAGAAGCCTTTCAGCAGAACGGCCAGAATGACCGGAACAGGATAGAATTACACACGCCAGCACTCTGTGCCTCCCCCCTCCTTCCGAGCCAAGCCTCCTGGGAGTTGTTGATGTCCCCCATTTAGCCTACAGATGAACGAGGTGGGTGCTTCCAGACCGGAACCCTGACAGTATCATCTGCACTAAATGTCTGGCAGAGAAAGAAGGCATGAAGACACCATTAAGACTCGTAAAAATAATAGGCACTCCCTATCAACAGTTCTCACAACATTAAAAGCAAGCATTTGCAACTCAATAGGTCTCGCATTTACGAGAGTTTAAGCAATTGGCATTGTAAATGACAATGCCTTTTATTTGTGCTTTAAAAACAAAAAATGGCAGTCATTTGCAGTGTCAATATCTCAAGCTCTTGTAAATGCGAGACCTATTGCAGTGCAAATGCTTGTTGTAAAACGGCTTCCTGCACGAGTTTTATACAGCAACGTTGTGTCCCTTGTACTTGATTAATATAAGATTATGCTGAAATTCACCCCAGTCTGTCTGTCATGCGCTGTGATGAATAAAGATTTACTTCGCCTCTTATTCGATATAGATTTGTTTCTGGTCAGAGCCCAAAAACGGAAACGATTTTTAAATTCGAAATTAACCACTGCACCAGTTGCACCGGCCTTGCAGTAGTGCTCATGACGTTCCCAGGCCTCTCATTCAGAGTGATATATAGAAACATTCCCAAATGAGATGCTTTGCTTTATCACATAGCTGCCAAGGTTTGAGATTGCTGTGTGTGACATTTTCATAATTTCATTGTAATTATGAGGGACATTTCAACGTCTATGAGTGACACTTTATCACAAGCAAAAGTATGCGATAAAGATGAGGGGAAACGTATAAAAATCAGAAATTACACTCATTTGAGTAACGGGAACCTCTAAAAAGATCTTAAAGCTACTCCAAAGCACCAGAAATGGAAGGGCACTAACCAGAGACATACTGCGTGACCGCAGTTCTCAGTAACAGAAGGCAAGCAGGCACTGCAGCTGCTCAGAAGATCTAATTGATTTGATCATTAATGACCGCATGCTAACCTAAAAAACAAAGTTCATAGCAAGTGCAACTAGAAGATTATACCATAAAGCAGGCCTCTCCGAGATCGGCCAAACTAAGTGACAAACTAACTTTGTTTTCATTTCTGTTCGAGAACTGACTAGAGAACATGCTGAACATTTAACACAGTAGACACCATCCCAAATGCATACATTTGCTACGGTGTTACTGTCAGGGCTGGCAGCCAAGGGCCCCCTTCTACTCTGTTGGTAAAGATGGTATTGTTATACCCTTGCCAAACCCAAAAAGTCCTTGGTTATTTGTGCACATTGTTATCATAGCCTATTTTACATTCTGTGTTATACTATTTGAAAATAATGACGTGCATATTCATAGTGCTGCCAGAGGCTAGGACTCCATAGCATTTCAAATACATGTTCCTAATCTTCAATGCATCAACAAGGGTTATATTCTGTGTCGATGTTACAAACCGACACCTGTAGTGATCACATTAACCAGCTGAGCTTCCACGACCTAACTGCATTTCCCACCTGCTAGTTTAACTTGCATGTATGTCCTTCATTAAATGTGTGTACATTTTATTGTATAAGCAGTTACCTGCAGGTAAAAGGCAAGCAGAAGAGTTAAAAAATGTTTTGTTTCTAGCCACGTCACTGGTTCATCCCCATTGCACTCGGGATAGCTTCATATTCTTTCTTACGACCCGCTGGTGAAAATACGAGTAGTATGAGCTATGCTGCGCTTTTTGAACTACACTAAAGTCTCCCTCTTGCATCTTTCCCCACTGAATCTAACACCTGTTGTGCGTTTCCTACGGACGGCACCCTTCACCCTGGGGTTATAAGGCCTGCGAAGAAAAAAAGACACTGAACTAAGGAGGTCAGGTTTGCCTATTGAACTAAAATATACTTTGAGGTACTGTAGGACAATGCCAACTGAGCTTGGAAACGGGGATTGCTGCAGCTGGTGATGAGCCGCCGATCCAAATGTCTTGCACGGGGGCAAATGGAACCTCCGGAACTTGGCGGCCGTTACTGTGTTTAGTCATTCCAGCCCCCCTATGGCATTTCAGTTACGCATCACATACACAGTAGTGTGTAAGTGTGACAACACAAAGTGGCAGGCTGCTTGGCTAGAAGTACTTACTGTCTCTCTCTAACACCTGGGCCGGTCCTAGGACTTTTGGGGCCCCGGGCAGAAAGGAAATGTGTGAGGCCCCCCTAATTTACATACAGCGTGAAATCACAGAACATGACATCACAGGAAGTGCTATCAATTGTTTATTTTTAAGCGACTTTGCAGGAAGCACCTTTCTTGGTGAGAATATCAGTAAAACAATAACATAAATATTAACACTATTAGAATAAGCACATATTTTACATTTCAATTAACTGGACATACTTTATGTAAGTCACACTGGATGGAAAGTTTTAGCCTAAGTCTCTCCAAAACGTATAAGTTAAATCAGATGTTAACAATTTGTTTCCAGATTAGTGCATTAGATACATATATGTGCATGCTGTATTTATATAGGACAGGGAATGGGCCCCTCAAGTCATGCTGCGCTTGACCATGTCTGTGAGGTCCACACAAGAGACAGCTTATTTCTGAACCGTACCCACCATGGTCCAGCACAGCAAACCACAGGGGAGGGCCCTTCCTCCTCTAGCAGTTGCAGCATCGGGTAATGGCTAGGATCCCTTGATTAAAAGAATCAATCCCTAACTTCTAAAAGTGAAGAGCATGCTCCACCCAACCTATCCCTCGGCATCCACCTGGGACAGAAGTCAGCTTTCCATCATTACTTTGCAGGACTCTAAGGGTGCTTGTGGTATCACCAAGATGATGTATATATGGAGGTTACCAAATATCACTGAGTTCATTTTGAGGTTTTCATTCCATGACGCCCTGTCCTAAATCAGACTCCTATTCTCTTTAACACATAAAGAATATTGGAAAGTTATGAGTCTTCAAACAAGCTATCTTGGTTCTCCTACTTGACCAAATTGTTTGATCTTGGCCAAATCACGTTCTTCCTGTACCTTTAACTTCTTAAATGTCATTCTCATGAGCTGACTGGCCATTATCTCAAAGACTTTATGGTGAGTGCTGCTTGTTCTGGGGTGATTCATTCCCACTGTTTACATTCCTCAATTTTAGCAACCCTAAAGGTGAAAATGTTTAATAAAGTGGCCTGTGTACGGCACTTCCTTTGGGGCAGGTACTCCATCCCAGTTACCATGTTAGTAAATGCTGCCCTCTTGCACCGCTGTAAAGGAAAGCCATTGTTAAGACAATGCCACTAGGCTATGTTGCTCCAGGCTTACCGGCTACACTGTTTGTTTTTTACACCATATTGATTAGACTACTTGTCTAAATCAGTTCCTTGGCAAGCAAAAAGGGTTAAACGGTTGATATCCTGCAGGAACTCACTACAGTATGCTGTGCAAACATCTAAAAGTAAAGCAGAGCAATCCAGCAAACTGCCTTCCTCTTTCGGTGGGCTTCCCTATACTGGACCATGGCTGTGATGTCCAGGGGAGTGAAGGCCTCTCCGCACATGCAGCGCTGGACCATGGCTTTGAGGTATAGGTGAGTGGGCTAGCGGTGTAGCAATGGTGCCATGGGTCATGGTTACTGCAAGGTAAATGGGCCACTCTCGTCGTCGTCCCCCCCCCACGCCCGATCCCTAAGATGGATATACAACATCCATAATTCTGGTAGATATGGTCCAAAGCACCCCGGACTCCAGTGCCATTGCACCTACTGCACTATTAATTCCAAGACCCTGGGTGGGGCCACATTCCATGGACCTCGCAGCCATAGTCCTGTACAAGACAGACATAATCTAGGTACATAGGGGACCTAACACCCTACAGTTCCACTTTATCTGCACCTGCTGCACTTTAATTAGCCACGCCTCTACAAGGGGTCTCACAATGATGGTCTTGTGATGCGAGACCTGACAGTGGATGAACATGGTTGAGAGAGGAAGGGAAACTGTGCCGTAACAGTGGTGCATTGAGCCCCGAGGCAAACAAGGTACATTGTTCCTCCGTCTACTGAATGGACAGTAAAATACAGCCATAATGTAAGTACATTGGCCCCAAAACCCCACAAGGCAACAGAGACACTTCACTTGCTTTTCAGTCTATAGCTACAACCCTCAGAGTGGAGGAGTGTGGCTCACTGATTAGAGCGGCAGACCTGATGCAGAGGTCTGGCCCGGGACCAGGGTTCAATTCCCGACGCGGCAGGGTCCTGAGCCCAAAATGTCCACGGACTCGATAATTCTCGCCTCGGTGCCTATTCTAATCATGGGGTCCCACGCTGCAACTCTGGGCAATAGTTGCTTAATCTCCACTACGGCGGCCCACCCCGCTGCGGGATGCCTGGCTTTCACCCTGGGGATACCCAGTAGGGGTTATCTCACAGGGAAAAAGCCAGGACGGGTTCCCAAGGCAAGCGCCTTGATGCCTTCGGGTGATACGTGCGCTATATAAGTCGCAATACATTTACATACATTCAGAGCCATGGTCCAGTGCTGGGAGGCTTAGGACAGAAGCTAGGACAGAAGGATACCTTTCTTGGGACTCTGAGCACTAGACCAAGGCTTTAAAGCCTAGGAGAGGATAGGCTTTTCCGGGTCCTCACAGCTCTAGGTCAAGGCTCTGGGGTGCATGGGAGAAGGGACCAGTGGCAAAGTATGGGCTTAGATGCAAGTAAACGATGCTGGACAGTAAAACTCAGCAATACCTTTGGTGCACTGGCTCTTTGCCACCCATGTACCCTGGTGCCATAGCACCTGCTGCACTGATAGCTACACCCATGATAGAGCGACACCTCCCCCATGGTCTCATAGCCATGGACTAGTGCCTCAAAGCTCATGGGAGGGCACTCCCTGCACTGGGTATCCAACCGTGGCTGATGGGCCCAGGGGAGAATCTGCTCTCAGCCTCAGAATGCAGAAACATGGCTGTGAGGCCTATGAAAGACAGGCAAGTTGCATAGCAATGGTGCTAGGACCCTGGTGCAAAGGAAAAGTGTCCCCTTAACTTTGCCCACTGCGTGCACAGTAAAATACTGCTATAGATTGGGTACCTTGGGCACCCAATACCCCTGGCTTGGTACTAGGTGTAGGTGAAGGAGTCTAACTCCCTTGGGCCTTGCAGCACTGAACCATGGCTTCGCACCCTAGAGTGCCCCCTCCCAACCCTGCCTGCCTTGGGCCTCTCAACCACGGTCTAGAGCAACGGGGCCTAGGAGAGCGGAGTCCAGTATAATGGCAGCCTCTTCCCTGCATCTCGCAACAATGGTCTGGCACTGCAAGCCCAGTTAATGGGGATTTTCTCTGTTGCACATTCCCCATGATCCAGAGCTGAATGGAGCAGGGGAGTGAGTAGGGGCTTTTCCCTGGGCCTCACATCTATGATCTAGTGTTGTGAGACCAAGGGGGGGGGTGGTCCCACTCCACTATGTCCCCAGCAGTGGTCTAGCACTGCTAGGCCAAGGGGAGGGTGGTCCCATCTCCATGGTGGGTCCCATCCCCTAGTCCTCAAATCTACTGGCTGGTGTTGCAAGGCCCATGAGAGGCGTTCCCACAGACTTGGGCCTCTCATCAATGGTCTAGTCCATCTGCAAGTCTCAGAGGAGAAGAGTCTCCATTCCTGGGCCACATAGATATGACCCATCACTATGTCCCAGGAGAAGGGGGCCCATCCCCTGGAGCTCACAGGCATGCACTAGCAGTGAGAGTCCATAGTAGGGTGGTCAATTTCCAATTTTGCTTTCACCGGGGGCTTTGTGCCTTTTGAGACACATTGTGTTTGCTGAAACATCCAACGTTTCTTGTGTAGCAGAGGAACTGCAAAGTCACATAGAAGATTTTTGGAACTTCATTTTAAATCTCTGCCTCTGACACAAACCATCTTAAAATAATTCAGCTGGAGGCTGAGTTTATTGATTGTGATTGCTATTCATACCGTATGTGATTTTTGGATCCTGTTACCACGCCCTGGAGTAAGCCTTAACTACTCACTATTGGAAACTTTGAGTGTCAAGTTTAGAAAATGAACTCTGGTATTCATATGGAATGAAGTGCTTAAGCTTTTAAACACCAGTAGCAAATATCAGTCTCTAGCAGCGTCTAGTAGTAACATCCACCACAGGACCTTGTCCAGTGGGTATGTTTTAGCCAGGGAACTGTTAGTTAACATCTAATCTCAGCTTTACCATTTCACCTGAATATGATGGATATAAACACTATAACTAAAATGAAATTTCACTGAGAAGGGCACCCCATTGACCAGTGGACTAGCTGTAAATGTGGAACGAGGGGCCACATTTTTTAACCCCGGCCTCTCACCTGAACAAATTCTGTGTTCTTGGGCAATCACTTTTCTTAAATTATTGCTGTGCTCCTTTTTTTGGCAACACTGGGAGTATTTTGACCCCATTTAAAAACTGCTAGAAAGAGTATGATTACAACATGGACTGCGGTCCTGATTATGACTACAGCAGTCTACCCGCCGTATCATGACTTTGGCAGTTGGACTGCCACAGTACAGATGCAACCTGTCAGAGGCTGCAATATATTGGCATTGCCGCAGCACCGCCGAGCATATTATGATTTGCCTCACCACCATCCATTTCATTGTGGTGAGACTGCCATGAAAAAGAGTGGTGGTGAGGCAGCAAACAGGGCCCTAACAGGGCCCCCTGGTTTCTGTGCATGCGGGAGGGCCACGTTTTGCCGCCCTGTATCTTTGCACCCCAGTTCCTGCACGGGATGGAATTCATGACATGGAGTATTCCTTACCTGCAGGAACGTACAGCGGCAGTCCCATGGCGGTGCCTTTCTAAGACACCGCTGCAGCATATCCGCCTGCCAAGGATTACAGTCATAATCCGGCAGGCGATGTGGGGACGGCTTTGGCGGTCCTACCATGAAGCACTGGTGTGGCGCTCCACGGGAGGACAGCCAAAGTCGAAATCAGGCCTTAAATATTACCTGGGAGAGAAGTGCCCAGTCACATGGTATTTCACCTAAATGCAATAAAGTGGTAAATGTATAGCCAGGGCTACTGAAACTAAGCAATTGTGTGACCAGGGTGGTTTTCCCATAATTATGGAATTGACACATTTGCCACATAATCGATCATCTGCTCCATAATCTACAGATTTTAACCATAAAAAAATGTTACTTGCTCTATGTTAGACCTGGCACCTTGGCGTGAGTTTCCCTTCCACTTTTTGCTGTTGTGCCTCAAATGTTTTGATGGTGTCTGCTACTCAGGGCACTGCGCCACGGCCAACCCGTGCCGCAGTGCAAGTGCTCCCTACTGTAAAGTGTACATATGATTGATGTCCATGATTGGTTCATTGGATTGACTGTTAGTCCCTAGTAAAGTGCACCAGGAGTGCCAGGGCTTGTGAATGCCAATACTGCTAGTGGGCCTGCAGCGCTGGTTGCGCCACCCACAGAAGCAGCCTTAAAATGTGTCTAGGGTCTGCCATTGCAGAACCTGCGTGCAGTCTGGTACTGTCACCCTGGCTGGGCAAGTGCACACACTTGCCAGCCCCTGAACCTTCCCTTAAACTTCATATTAGTCACCCCTATGGTAGGCCTGAGGGCAGGGTGCATTGTAAGGATAAGGTAGAACATGCCCTGATGTGTGTGGCATGTTCTAATAGTGAATTACTGCCAAATTCGTTTTTCACTATTGTAAGGCTACCTGTTCCCTTCTAGGCCAGATGGGCTGCTGGAATTATTACACTCTATAATCCCAGCAGGCTCAGGGAACATGGTAGAAATTCATGTTTAGTATGCCTGAACTCAGAATAATAAAATACTTCTTTTAGTAAAGTTTATTTTAATATCCTGGGTTTGCAACTGCTACTTTTAGAAAGTTAGCATTTGCTTGCCTAACCATTTCAGCCCGCCTCTGCTTGGATGTGGATCTGACTGTCTGGTGTGTGTGAGTGACAGGGCTGGGAGTTGACAGGTAGTGATTAGCAGGAGGACCCCTTAATGGGTGGTGGGAGTTTCCCCTGAATGATGCATCAGGCTGTGCTCTGCCTCCACAATGCTGGCTCCGCCCTCCTGGGGAGCGACTGATGACTCAGCCTGCACCTGGCCCAGGAAGGGCCGAAGCTTGTCAACAAAGTACTCAGGCCACTCCTGACCTCTCAATGCCGGCTCCGCCCCCCTGGGGAGCGGCTGATGTGCCTGCCCTCACACTGAATACAGAAGTCATAAGTACCCACAACAAGTACTCAGAGACTGAAGCAGTTATGCAAAGGCCCCCCTGGCCAGTGAGAACAAAAGAAACTGTGTATAAAAGTAGGAGCCCTGCTCCTTGTAAATTAGATCCAGTTTGCGCAAAGAAGAAGCTCTGCCTGAAGAGGAGGACCCTGGAAGCTGCAAGGAGAAGTACTGACTCTGACCCCAAGAGACTGGCCTGTAGTGGGTGCCTTGCTGCTGAAGGAGAGCAGGAGAAGGAAGACTGAAAGACTTTGCTTTTATCCACCTTGTGCTAAAACTTTTACCAAGATCTCCAAGGGCTTGCTGTGAACTTGCCCCCTGACCAGCGCCCCAGGAACAGTGGGCGCTACCCTATCCCCCTGGAAGAAGGAGCCGCTGTGAGCCAGCAACCTGATCGACACAGCTGCTGAAGGAAAGAGGAGCGCGCCGTGAAAGAATCCCTGCGCCCCTCCTACGAGGCCCTTGGCACCCCGACCCGCCGAGCACCGCATCTGCTAACTGGCCGGCACCAGGTGACACTGAAAGGCCCAGCCTCGCTGGTCTAATCACCGTCCCTACCGCCGGCCTAACTGCGAAGCACCGCAAGAACGGACTGAGCCGAGTATCCGCTGTGACCTGAGAGGCTTGTGTGCGCCTCACGCTGCTACCCGGGGCTCTGCCCCCCCCTTTTCCAGGACCTGAGGTGTGTCGCCGTCTACCCGACCCGCGCCGCAACGCCAACCTCCGAGCCAGAGCCGAGCCGCCGCTCGCTCCAACCTCGGGAGGAAGACACCGCGACGTGGACCACCGTGCCGGCCTGCACCCGACCGCTCCCAAAAGACAAAGGTACTGTTTCCCGTCCCGCGGTGCGAGCCGCTGTCCCACCTCGCTCGCACCACCATCTGCTCAGCCGACTCCCCCGGAGCCGCGCAGTGAGCACTCCCCGGGCCCCCGCTCTCTCCCCTGACAGCCGTGCAGCGCGCTCGTCAGGCTGACAGTGACTCCCCGGCCGCCGATCCCGCTAGAGGCGTGAGATTGGGCAGACCGGGTCCGATCGTTGGCGCAGAGAGGCCCTGGCGGATGGAAATTCTTGCTGAAGGAACGTACCAGGACTAGGGAAGAGTCCGCAAACCTTTTTAAGCACCAGAACAATTCTTTTTAACGCTGATACAAAGACCTGTGGCATAATCAAAGAGTAACTGGAACCATTTTCTTAAACTACGCAAAGACTGTATTTACAAGCCTGATCTAAAGATATATATAAAGACGATATTTTTACAGAAATACAGTCTAGTGTCATTGTGTGGTGGGTTGATGGTCGTTGTGTGTGATGTTGCAAATGTTTAACCTTATGTACTCCAGAGTTTAGCCTAGACTGCTTGCGCCACACTACCTAAAGGGCGAGTAGGGGGTTATTTCTGGGAGTAATCCTTTGCCCTGACTTAGAGGAGAGGGTCCCTGCTTGTCGCAAGTACAAACCTGCGCCAACCAGAGACCCCCAATTCTAACATTGGACGCAGCGGTGAGGATCTCGAATTTACATTTGCAGTGTCCATACATTGACTAGTGACCATTGCACAGTGATTTCAATCCAGTAACTGAGCCACAGATTTCTTTTTAAGTGACTTTGCTCTGCTAGAAGAAGATCCCTTTTTGTCTAAAGCCATGCCTGGAACCAACAGCGTAGAGAAAACCGCGTCTGTGACCTCTGAGGTGTTGGAGATAGAATGGGATGTGTCAAAACTGGATGAATACAAGAAAGATGAGCTAATCTTCTTTGCCAAGAGATTCAAGGTTCCACGTGCAGGGTGCAAGAACAAGACGGATTACTACAAAGCCCTGAAAGCCTGGATTGAATCTAGGAATGCACCTGAGGATCAGGAGTTACCTGATGATACTGGTGTACCTGACAAGGAAGGCAGCATCCATAGCTTTGGCAGAGGCCTGTCGCCAGAGGAGCTGGCAGACAGAAAAGAAACCAGGAATCATGAAATGAAGCTGGCAGAATTAAACGTGAAGAGCCAACTGGAGCTGGAGAGCAAAAGGATGGCTCTGGAAGAGCGAAAACTCCAGTTGGAGTTTGATGTGAAAATGAGGGAGATGAGTCTAAAAGAGAAAGCCTTGGATCATCCTCCCTCTGGTGGCAGCACAACGCCGGTGCAGGTAGAGTCAAGAGTGCACATCCCCAAAGATGTAGTTAAAGAGTTCTTTAAGGGGGATGACATAGGACAGTGGTTTAGGGCATATGAGGTAGCCATGCTTTCCCACCGGGTCCCTGAGAGGGATTGGGGAGCGGGGTTATGGGGGAGGTTCCTTAGCGAAGGGCGGGACACCCTGCTAGATTTGCCCACTGAAGACCAGAGATCCTATCCCCCTATGAAAGAAGCTTTAATGACCAGGTATGGGCTTACCCCTGAAATGTATAGACAGAAGTTTAGGGGGTGTAATAAGCGGCCTGGGAATACGTATGTGGAGTTTGTGACTTTTTTTTGCAGAGCACTGGATGGTTGGGTGAAGGGTAACAAAGTGAATGATTTTCAAGGTCTCTTTGATTTAATTGCATGGGAGCACTTGTCTGATCAATGTTTTCCTGAGTTACGCCAGCACCTGATTGATAGCAAGTTGTCCAACCCGAGGAAACTTGCTGAGGAGGCGGACCGCTGGCTCAGCACCAGGGTCCACAAGGGTCCAGTGGGAGACTCCGCCAAGGGTGGGCAGGGTCCCCAGCAGAAGAGTGGGGGGGACAAGGGAAAACAGAAAGGGTTCCAAAAAGGCCCCCAAAGTAATCCCCAAGAGGACCAGCAGAAAGGTTCTCAGCCTCCCCCACCCCCTAAGCAGAATGGGGCCCCGACAGGTCGGCCTGTTCCAAAGGGGCCCTTCAATTGTTACAAATGTGGTGACCCGGGGCACATAGCCAGTGACCCCAAGTGTCGCCTGTTTGGAAAACCAGCACCCACTGGTGCTCCGCCCCGACAAGTGACCAGTGTTCACTTAGGAGAAGAAGTGATGGTCCCGGGGGGTGGAGATCCTGTTCAGATGACCCTAGTCTCACTAGGAGACAGTGAGATGGTCCCTACAAGCTACCTGCCCTCTAACACTAAAAAATATGGGCAGGTGGTTACCATCAATGGTAAGAAAGCTGAGGCTCTTAGAGACACAGGAGCCAGTGTGACTGCAGTGAGGCATCACCTGGTGTCTCAAGAGCAGGTTGTACCCCATGCCTACTGTAGGGTTGTCAACGCTGACAATTCAGAGAGTCAGTGTCCGATGGCTCAAGTTCCCTTCGAGTGGGGGGGGGTCTCTGGTACTCTGCAGGTCTGTGTGAGGAAAGCCATGCCTGTTGACTGTTTGCTAGGGAATGACTTGGAGGACTCCCCTTGGGAAAAGGTGGAGAAAACGACTCACCTGAAGATGGTGGGTCTACCTGACTGGGCGTGCGTGACCACCCGGTCAATGGCAGCCAGTAGGGGTGATCAAGAGGTCCTGGGGCCTGACGGAGAGGCCCAGGAACCGGCCTTAGGGAGAAGGCGCAGGGCGCGCGGGAAACCGGCCCCTGAAGTTCCCACGGTCCAGGAGGAAGCAGACCTTGAGGGGGATGCCCTGGAGCCTACTGGGGAACAGATTGCCGAACTGGGGGACCTGCCTGAGCTGACCCATTGGCAGCAAGAAGGAGGCCCCTCCAGGGAGGAATTCTGCAGGGAGCAGAAAGAATGCCCTTCTCTCGTGGGTATGCGGCAGCAGGCTGCAGACCAGGCCAATGGTGTTCAGGCCAAAACACATTATGTGTACTGGGAGAATGACCTCCTGTACTCAGAGCCTAAGGCTGCTGAACCTGGGTCAGCCCGTGTGCTGGTGGTACCCCAGAAGTTCAGAGCCTTCCTACTGGGACTGGCTCATGATGTGCCTTTAGCAGGACATTTGGGGATGGACAAGACCTATGACAGGCTTGTCACCCACTTCTACTGGCCCCAAATGCACAAGAGCTCAGATGCTCATTGTAGGACCTGTCCAACTTGCCAGGCAAGTGGGAAGTGCGGAGGGAAGAACAAGGCTCCCCTCCAACCCTTCCCTGTGGTCAGTACGCCATTCCAACGAGTGGGTATTGATATTGTTGGGCCTCTGGACCCCAAGACAGCCATGGGCAACAGGTTCATCCTGGTCTTGGTGGATCATGCCACCTGGTACCCTGAAGCCATCCCTCTGAGGACAGTGACGGCCCCCGTGGTGGGGCGTGCACTAATGGGAATTTTCTCCAGAGTGGGGTTCCCTCTAGAGGTGGTGAGCGACAGAGGGACCAACTTCATATCCAAGTATATGAAGTCCCTTTGGCAAGAGTGTGGTGTAACCTACAAGTTCACCACCCCTTACCATCCCCAAGGAAATGGGTTGGTTGAAAGATTCAACCGAACCCTGAAGGGCATGATCATGGGCCTGGAAGGTCCAATGAGGCGTAAGTGGGACGTCCTCTTACCATGCCTGCTCTTTGCATACCGCGAGGTGCCACAGAAGTCTCTAGGGTTCAGCCCCTTTGAGCTGCTGTATGGTCACCCCGTGAGAGGACCACTGAGTTTGGTAAAGGAAGGCTGGGAGCAATCTCCCAGGAAACCTCCCCAGAATGTATATAGCTACATGCTGGCCTTCAGAAACCAAACCAGGCGCTTCAGACAACTTGCTGAGGCAAATCTGGAAGCTAGCCAGGAGGAGATGAAGCGGTGGTACGACCAGAATGCCACTCTGGTAGAGCTTCAGCCTGGTCAAGAGGTGTATGTCTTGGCCCCAGTGGAACCCTGTGCACTTCAGGATAAGTGGACAGGTCCATTTGAGGTTGTGGAGCGCAAGAGCTCAGTGACATACTTGGTGGACATGAAGACGCCCAGGAATCCTTTAAGGGTCTTGCATGTCAACCGCCTCAAGCCCCACTTGAAAAGGTCCGAAGTGGGAATGCTGTTGGCCACTGATGATGGAATGGAGGAGGAGTCTGAGCCTCTTCCTGACCTCTTAGTGGCCTGTGAGAAGGATGGGTCAGTGGATGGAGTTAACCTCTCACCCACCCTGACCCCTGAGCAACAGGAAGACTGCCGCCAGTTGCTGGGGCAGTTTCCAGACCTGTTCTCCCTGGTTCCTAGTGTCACAGATTGGTGCGTCCATGATGTGGACACAGGGGACAGCTTACCTGTGAAGCATAAGGCTTACAGGGTAACTGACAGGGTCCGGGCCTGCATCAAGGAGGAGGTCTCCAAGATGCTTGCTCTTAGGGTGGTTGAGTCTTCCAGCAGTCCTTGGTCCAGCCCCGTGGTCTTGGTCCCAAAGGCTGCTGCGCCGGGAGCCACACCTGAACTCCGGTTCTGTGTGGACTACAGAGGACTCAATTCAGTCACCAAGACTGACGCGCACCCTATCCCCAGAGCTGATGAGCTCATTGATCGGCTAGGGGCTGCCCGGTTCCTCAGCACGTTTGATTTAACGTCTGGGTACTGGCAGATCGCCTTGACCGATGGGGCAAAGGAGAGGTCAGCATTCTCCACACCAGATGGGCATTTCCAGTTCCGGGTTATGCCATTTGGGATGAAGAATGCCCCTGCCACCTTTCAGAGGTTGGTCAACCAGGTGTTGGTCGGGCTGGATGAGTTCAGTGCCGCCTACCTGGATGACATCGCAGTGTTCAGTGGCACCTGGCCAGAACACCTGCGGCACCTCTGGGAAGTGTTGATGGCGCTGCGCAAGGCAGGCCTCACAATCAAGGCAAGCAAGTGCCAGATTGGGCAGGGTTCAGTGGTGTACTTGGGACACCAAGTGGGGAGTGGCAAGGTGGCACCCTTGCAACCCAAAATTGAGACCATCCTGGCTTGGGAACCCCCCAAGACCCAGACTGCAGTGAGAGCCTTCCTGGGGCTCACTGGGTATTACAGGAGGTTTGTCAAGGGCTATGGCACTATTGTGACCCCCTTGACAGAACTGACTTCTAAGAAGCAGCCCAGGAATGTGATTTGGACTGACACCTGTCAGAAGGCTTTTGACACCCTGAAGACTGCCATGTGCACGGCGCCCGTGCTCCTGGCTCCTGATTTCTCCAAGGAATTCATAGTGCAAACAGACGCTTCAGAGCATGGTGTAGGGGCTGTTCTCTCACAGATGACTGAGGAGGGCTGGGACCAACCCGTAGCCTTCATCAGTAGGAGGTTACTTCCACGGGAAAGTAGGTGGAGTGCAATAGAGCGAGAAGCATTTGCTGTGGTCTGGGCGCTGAAGAAGCTAAGACCCTACTTGTTTGGGTCTCACTTCCGGGTTCAGACGGACCACAGGCCCCTCAGATGGTTGATGCAAATGAGGGGTGAGAACCCAAAACTGTTGAGGTGGTCCATCTCCCTACAGGGTATGGACTTCACGGTGGAACACCGCCCTGGCACAGATCACGCCAACGCTGATGGTCTGTCCAGATTTTTCCGCCTTAGTGATGAGGAACTCCCTGGGGAAGGGTAGTTCTCCCCACATTTCAGCTGGAGGGGACACGTGTTAGACCTGGCACCTTGGCGTGAGTTTCCCTTCCACTTTTTGCTGTTGTGCCTCAAATGTTTTGATGGTGTCTGCTACTCAGGGCACTGCGCCACGGCCAACCCGTGCCGCAGTGCAAGTGCTCCCTACTGTAAAGTGTACATATGATTGATGTCCATGATTGGTTCATTGGATTGACTGTTAGTCCCTAGTAAAGTGCACCAGGAGTGCCAGGGCTTGTGAATGCCAATACTGCTAGTGGGCCTGCAGCGCTGGTTGCGCCACCCACAGAAGCAGCCTTAAAATGTGTCTAGGGTCTGCCATTGCAGAACCTGCGTGCAGTCTGGTACTGTCACCCTGGCTGGGCAAGTGCACACACTTGCCAGCCCCTGAACCTTCCCTTAAACTTCATATTAGTCACCCCTATGGTAGGCCTGAGGGCAGGGTGCATTGTAAGGATAAGGTAGAACATGCCCTGATGTGTGTGGCATGTTCTAATAGTGAATTACTGCCAAATTCGTTTTTCACTATTGTAAGGCTACCTGTTCCCTTCTAGGCCAGATGGGCTGCTGGAATTATTACACTCTATAATCCCAGCAGGCTCAGGGAACATGGTAGAAATTCATGTTTAGTATGCCTGAACTCAGAATAATAAAATACTTCTTTTAGTAAAGTTTATTTTAATATCCTGGGTTTGCAACTGCTACTTTTAGAAAGTTAGCATTTGCTTGCCTAACCATTTCAGCCCGCCTCTGCTTGGATGTGGATCTGACTGTCTGGTGTGTGTGAGTGACAGGGCTGGGAGTTGACAGGTAGTGATTAGCAGGAGGACCCCTTAATGGGTGGTGGGAGTTTCCCCTGAATGATGCATCAGGCTGTGCTCTGCCTCCACAATGCTGGCTCCGCCCTCCTGGGGAGCGACTGATGACTCAGCCTGCACCTGGCCCAGGAAGGGCCGAAGCTTGTCAACAAAGTACTCAGGCCACTCCTGACCTCTCAATGCCGGCTCCGCCCCCCTGGGGAGCGGCTGATGTGCCTGCCCTCACACTGAATACAGAAGTCATAAGTACCCACAACAAGTACTCAGAGACTGAAGCAGTTATGCAAAGGCCCCCCTGGCCAGTGAGAACAAAAGAAACTGTGTATAAAAGTAGGAGCCCTGCTCCTTGTAAATTAGATCCAGTTTGCGCAAAGAAGAAGCTCTGCCTGAAGAGGAGGACCCTGGAAGCTGCAAGGAGAAGTACTGACTCTGACCCCAAGAGACTGGCCTGTAGTGGGTGCCTTGCTGCTGAAGGAGAGCAGGAGAAGGAAGACTGAAAGACTTTGCTTTTATCCACCTTGTGCTAAAACTTTTACCAAGATCTCCAAGGGCTTGCTGTGAACTTGCCCCCTGACCAGCGCCCCAGGAACAGTGGGCGCTACCCTATCCCCCTGGAAGAAGGAGCCGCTGTGAGCCAGCAACCTGATCGACACAGCTGCTGAAGGAAAGAGGAGCGCGCCGTGAAAGAATCCCTGCGCCCCTCCTACGAGGCCCTTGGCACCCCGACCCGCCGAGCACCGCATCTGCTAACTGGCCGGCACCAGGTGACACTGAAAGGCCCAGCCTCGCTGGTCTAATCACCGTCCCTACCGCCGGCCTAACTGCGAAGCACCGCAAGAACGGACTGAGCCGAGTATCCGCTGTGACCTGAGAGGCTTGTGTGCGCCTCACGCTGCTACCCGGGGCTCTGCCCCCCCCTTTTCCAGGACCTGAGGTGTGTCGCCGTCTACCCGACCCGCGCCGCAACGCCAACCTCCGAGCCAGAGCCGAGCCGCCGCTCGCTCCAACCTCGGGAGGAAGACACCGCGACGTGGACCACCGTGCCGGCCTGCACCCGACCGCTCCCAAAAGACAAAGGTACTGTTTCCCGTCCCGCGGTGCGAGCCGCTGTCCCACCTCGCTCGCACCACCATCTGCTCAGCCGACTCCCCCGGAGCCGCGCAGTGAGCACTCCCCGGGCCCCCGCTCTCTCCCCTGACAGCCGTGCAGCGCGCTCGTCAGGCTGACAGTGACTCCCCGGCCGCCGATCCCGCTAGAGGCGTGAGATTGGGCAGACCGGGTCCGATCGTTGGCGCAGAGAGGCCCTGGCGGATGGAAATTCTTGCTGAAGGAACGTACCAGGACTAGGGAAGAGTCCGCAAACCTTTTTAAGCACCAGAACAATTCTTTTTAACGCTGATACAAAGACCTGTGGCATAATCAAAGAGTAACTGGAACCATTTTCTTAAACTACGCAAAGACTGTATTTACAAGCCTGATCTAAAGATATATATAAAGACGATATTTTTACAGAAATACAGTCTAGTGTCATTGTGTGGTGGGTTGATGGTCGTTGTGTGTGATGTTGCAAATGTTTAACCTTATGTACTCCAGAGTTTAGCCTAGACTGCTTGCGCCACACTACCTAAAGGGCGAGTAGGGGGTTATTTCTGGGAGTAATCCTTTGCCCTGACTTAGAGGAGAGGGTCCCTGCTTGTCGCAAGTACAAACCTGCGCCAACCAGAGACCCCCAATTCTAACACTCTAACAGTTCAAAAGTTACTAAAAACCCAGCAACGTGTTGCCATGCAATGAAAAGCCCATGTCAAAGGTTCACTGGTCACCTATTGTTTTCTTATTACTATGTTTGGGTGTTGAATTGATACTAATGGGGGCAGACTGTGCACCAACGATGTTAACAAGCATAAAATGAAGGAAGAATTAAGTAATACTGAGATCAAATATACTGCATTACACTGCATACACTTTTTACCACATAATTTAGTGAACTCTGCCGCACAATTTGGCTGTCCTCTGCTGCATAATTACAGTGGGCCTGTGCATTGTCTTTACAACAAGTAGGAGTGTGTCACAGACCTGGCTCTACTAATTTAATCAACTGTTTGTTCCTGGGCAAATACTAATCGCCTTGTTCCTCCTTTAGTGATTTGACCATGTGACAGCCCTTTGAAATAACCTTACAGGGCATACCCTCAGTACAGGTCCTTGGAATAGCTTTCATGCACTCATTTAAGGCTGTTTGCATCCTGGTGACTAAAGGCTCTAAGGAAGTTGCATTGCACGGGACCCCTCCTGTGCTGCACTGCGTCCCTGTCTGCTATCCACAAGCACCTCTTTCACAGCTCATCAAAGGGCTGAAAGAGAGGCGCTCGTCTTTTGAAGGGTTGAAAGTGCGCAATTTAGGGTGTCCTGCAGTGTCTTTGTATGGGCAGCGTGAGACATGATCCCCATTCACAGGAGCCGATTACCCTGGGAGAGGTCCTTTGTTCCCGAGCATACTACTTAAGGTGTAGAGCTGCGAGGCCCAGGGGGTGAGGCCCCTTTCCATGTGGCTCCCACGCAGTAATGGCAGTGTGGCGAGGCCCAGGGAAGTTCGTCCCTGCACTTAATATTTCCATAGGCGCACGCACATGATTGCGAGGCCTGGGGCCTCGCGCCTCTACATCACAGCTGTGAGGCCCAAGGCAGGAGCTTTAGAAGTGCGAGGCCCCTTGTTGGTCGGCTGGGCGCGGGGCCCTGGGCAGCTACCCACACTGCCTATGCCTAGCGCCGGCCCTGTCTAACACTGTGTGTTCATTTAACTGTTGGGCAGCGCCCCCACAGCTGTGTCGACTGTGACTCTGCAGCCGAGATCATGCTGCCGAAGGTAGTACTACTGTTTTGTTTACTCACTGTATAATGTGGCGGGACGACAGGACTTTGTAACTGCCAGCACGCCTCCAGACAGTCCCAGGGCTTCTTGAATCCCACCTCACTTCCGTCCAGGACAAGGAGGACGTAAGGTCACACCCCCCGCAGCTCCACAGCCAGTTATCAAACCATTGAAGGCAGAGGCCCCCGCTCGGGTGTCTCTGTATTGGGCACTACCTCGGCCGGTCCGTCTGACGTCATGCCTGGCTCAGGCTGTAATCAGTGAGTGACTCAACCGCTCGGCACCACACGGCCCGGGTGGGAATATTAATACAGTAGGCACTTAAGATAAATTGTAGCAGCAGTGCACATAATTAACTGTTACTGTGCTGGTGGCAGCTGAGCGCCCGGCGGCACGTCTGCAGGGAGCAGCAGAGCCGGTGCAGGCCACAGGCGCGCGTGCGCTCCAGCAGCCTTCAATGGCCAGTACTTCATTGCTGGTAAAGAGCCAGTGGGATTAAAATGCGTGATAATGCATTTCAGTGCGGTGATGTGGAACAACACACTGTAATGCATTAGTCACGTTTGATGCGTGATACTTGGCAGGACTGTTATCATGCAAATATGTGGCAGGTGTTTAATAACAGGGCTTAGTGTGAAAAGGAAAGCATAATTAGCTGTCAAACACCCGAGATCTATGGCCGGCACATTAACTGAAGAAATGCGCTTAGCAAAAACAAAAAACACGATACCCAAGCTTTCAAGAGCTGATCCCGGAGCTTGACCTCGGAAGTGGTGCTGCCATGAGGGGTGAGGCCACTTTGCGGGTGGCAGAGGGGAGGGGTGAGGAAGGAACGTATAATGCGCTAATAAATACGCAAATTCTTCCACTTTTTGTTTGTAACCAGAAGGGTGGGGGTGGATATACGATCCCAGCTGTTCAGAACTACTGTACTTGCTTTTTTTTAAATTTAATACTAGCAAAAAGTAAGACTTCTACTCCATAGTTTTGTGTTTCCTTTCTAAGAAGGGTTCCGCTGAGCGTCTTATGGCAGGAAGCCACGGACCCCAAAATTAAAATAATGCTAACCCCACGTACTAAGTAAAGAAAACAAGGATGGCTCAGCAATTAGCTGCATTATATATGTTAGCGCTATGTAAGTCCAGATGTTACTGCTGGTGCCCAGTACTTTCTTCGCAAACCAGCAGAAACCAGAGCCTTTGACCTCGCTACACATTAAAGTTATCTCTTATTTGTGGACGGGGGAAGCCTGTTAAACAATGAAGTCTGCAGCTGGTTGGTGCCTTCTGAGGCTGTCGTATTAGAATGCTTAGCTGCCTCGCATACCTCTTATGCACTCCAGAGGCCGGCCGGCTGACTTTGCAAAGACAAGAACTGTCCTCTCCGTGATTCATTAACGGGCCTGTGATGCTAATTGGCAGAATGTTCATAAAAACAGTTTTTGAAGAAGGGTTAATTACAATTCATTACACAGCAACGTGCCCTGCCCCCTGGGCTATTGTTAAAATAATGCTAAAGTTCCAGGGCCTTATACTTTAAGTCTCATTTCAACATGTCACATAAAATGTGTTCATCTAAGTTCCATTCATTAGACTTTAGGCTAAATACCCTTTAGTGGGTTAATTAACATTCCACGCTTACTATATGAAGTTGAGTGGGCCGCAGATTAGCTCAAAGTCATAACAAGCATTTGCAAAAAGCTCAGCGCGTTGTGTTTAATTAGCAACCTGATCCACGACGAGGAATGCAGCTGCCACCCTGCGCGCTGCTACTTGCTCCCGAGAGCAAAACGCCGTGGGAGTGAACATTAAAAAAGACGGTGGGACATGCACCCGCCTTTAGCCATTTGCCTGCTTTCCTTAGTGAAAGAGACACGCAAAAGCCAATCCTATGTGTGGGGGGAGTCAGACCCATACGGAGTAGTTTAGAGTGCTTACAAGAAGCCTCGCAGAGCAGCGCATGCGCGCTGGCTCAGGCTCAACCTAATGAGGCTTGAGGAGACACAGAATTGGGCCCATCCTAATTAACACTTAAGAGTCGCCCCATAAAAGCAGAAAATAGAAGCATGAAATCTTAGATTTAAAACCACCTTATAAATGTGCTACCTAATGTCCAGCTGACAGATGTAGTCTACACAGATATCTTTTGGTCTGAGAGTGTCCAGTAAATGCAAAATGTTCACTTAAAAGCTCATGAAGTAGATCGTTGTGCACTTTGCACAAAGTTGAAAATGTGCATGGCAGGTCTTGTGCCTCCTCATTCATGAATCATTGAAGTCGCTGTTCTATTTCAGGTTACTTGTGTGCGGCGGGGGCTGAAGCAGGACTCGGACGCCATAAGTGACATTTCTGTCTGTTTGTGTGCTCATGTGTATGGCTTCTCACAATATATTTATTGTTCAATTAGTAGTGGGTCTGATTGTTAAGAGCTGTGATTATTATCTACAGGTCAGATGGAGTAGGGTATTGGGGAGGGGAGACAGTGGCTATTGTTTTATTTCTTAATATTAACACAAAAATAGATCTGATCAGTTAAGCTTTTTTGAAAGTAGGAGCCGATTTAACACATGCTGATGTGCGCACAAAAGGAAACCTGGCTAGAAGATACTAAGGGAATGATTTACAATAAACTAACGCAGCACGGTGCGGCAAGTCATTTTGCTGCGCTGGGCTGTGTTAGTTTGGAAAGCACAGCGATGCAACATTTTTACAACAATCTGCTGCATCTCTGTGCTTCCCCTGCACTGGCGCACAAACTGCTACCATGCGCCGACGCAGGTCCCCTTGCACCGTGGTGCAAGGTTGCCTGCGTCGTGGGGAGATTGTTTTTGTTCCGGAAGGGTTCCTTTCCTACACAAAAACAATCTGAAATGCCGTTTTTCAACTTATGTGTGCTGCATTAGCACACATAGATGTTGAAAAACAGCATTCTTTCAATTCTAGTTTATGTGCAGGAAGGGAATCCTTCCTGAACAAAAATAATCATTAGAGGTGATTTCCTCTTTCAACGTGCACTGCAGATGCAGCACCCATAGAAACAGGAAACAAAAACGAGGAGAAATGTATCAATTTCTCCTTGTTGCGCCTTCCCTGGGGAGGAGTAGCATTCACAGGCTTTTCCAGATTTACGATTCCTCGTAAATCTGGAAATGTGTCTCGTTCCATGGGTGTTGCGTGGAAACACCCGCAGCAACACCCATAGAACTCCCCTTTCACGCAAAGTGCTGTGTGTTAAGAGACTATATTTACAAGGACAGGAAAGCCACGCAGGGTGGCTTTTCCTCTCCTTGTAAATATAGGGCAGTGTATTGCGCTGCCAGTGCGTCGCAGAAAGTGATGTATTGGCAGCACAAGGAGCTTGTATATCTGCCCCTAAGTGGGTAGGTTGAAACACTTTCAAAACATACACACATGATGTATTATTAGAGTGGTAATCTAAAATATCTGACAGTTTCCTCGGAAGGCCCTTTAGGTCGCCTATTTTGACTAAATACTTCATATAATAGGTCACAGAATGAAAAATGACTGCTTGGCATCAGAACGGTTTGTTAGGAGTTCGCCACAAGATAGTTCAAATTCACTGTTAAACAATGTTCTGACTTAAATGTATGCTCTAGGTGGGAGACCTGGTGGGGCGCTGGCAGGACTCGTAAAAAATAGGGTATGTGCTGCTCATGAAAATAAAGGACAAGGTGAAGGAGTACACATGGACCAAACGGAAGGTAACCTCTGAGCATAATGGCTGAATGTGTGCTCCCTAAACCAAACGAATATCATGGTTACCAGCTGTAGAACGTCTTTTGAAGTGGGTACCATCTGAGCCATTCCAAAATAAGGACATTAATACACCTGTACCAGACAGGGTTCATTCCAGATTTACCATCCAGCTGCAATCTGCACCAATAACACCGTAATCTGTTCAAAGTCTCGAGCAGGATCGACTATGAATGCGAGAAAGCCTTCAAGTATGATTCTTGTATTTAAGGAACAGGGTTGAACTTCTGGATCAGTCCTTTTGTAAGGGTTTCTAAGCTAAGCAGTGAACCCTTGTGTGGGTTTACTCGAGTGTCAGGGACGTACTTTGTCCCACCTGTTATTTGAAATAGCCATAAATTCACAGACCTCAGTTCTATCTGGAGGGTGTAGGGTATAACGGCGCATAGCGTAGAATCTAAATCAACACAATATGCAGATTATTTTCTTATATTTGTGTCTGATACAAAGACCAGTCTCGCACTAATTAGCGAGGTTTCTGATCGTTATGTAAATTGGATTCAATTAAAGTGTTTGTGCTCTTATTTAAATGTGCAACTATCACGTTAATATACTTTGATATTCACAAATGCAATGTTTTGCGAGGCACATTGCATCAGTAATATTCTAAAATGCTTCATTGGCCCGAAAGAAATCACCCTAACAGGTACGCATGCACTGATTTTTGGTGCTTATTGCAAGAGACAAGTTAAGCAATGCACATTGGGGTTTAAAACAAGGCAGGAATTTACTTGAAAGCTGTGTCTGACTGCGACGCTGAATGTGCTAGTGTGTCACATGGAATGTACTGTAACACCTTTGTCATAAGTGATTCATGTTTTTCAGTGAATTCAACGTTCGTATTTTCAACAAAAAATCAACTCTTCTGAAATCTTAAAAGTTTATACAGATACCGATCTATCATTGCGTGCAAAGGCAGCACCTATAAAGAGTCAAAATATATTTCCAGAGCAAAGTTCTTTTCTGCTGTGTGCAGTACATACTAGTGTCCCCTTCCCCCTCACATGCTCGATCTTTGTTATCGTTCAGCATTGTATAACATTGTTTTTAATGTTAAGACACTCGGTGTCAGTCTTGTTGGCCGGACCCCAGGCTGAATTGTGTGCCTCTGATTGAAATGAGTGAGTGGGTGTAAGTTTGCTTAAAATTGCATATTTTTGAGCACATGGCTACAATTTCATTATTTACGTTCCTTTGTCATAGGTATTGGAGCCTCGTTTTAATGTTGAAACACTGGCTCAGTTACTCAACATCCCACCAAACAAAACCCTGCTTCGACGTCATTTGGCAACGCATTTCAACCTCTTGGTAGGTAATGAAGCACAACAGCAGAAGCAAGAAGCTTTAGAGTCACCTGACTATGTACTACTGACGGCCACTGCTAAAGTGAAGGTAAGAGAAGACCCATCTTATGTCAAATATAATGTCAAAGTTATCTAATTGTAATTCACACACTGTAGAGCCAGACCATTTTGTTGCACACTATTTCTTCAGCTTGTAGAACTCATGGTATCAAAATTAAGTTTGATGCTTTTTCTTGTTGTTATTTAAGCAATGGCTGCACTAAAAGAAGATTTCTCGTAGGGAGGCAGTAGCTAAGGGCTGCATTAATAAGCTGGTTATTCTTCCAGAAAAACAGATTGATTTTGATAAAATAACACACCAGCATTGAAAAAAGTAGAGCTTGCTTATCTCAATGTCAAGTAGTAAAATCTAGCCCAGATTTCAGAATGTCCACAGATATGGAAGTAATTGCCACCGAAATGTATACTTAAATATTTTTTTCAGGCATATTTATTGTGAATATTCTGTCAAGTTGGCCAGAGAACTCGTGATCTAAAAATGACATTTCATTATTTAAAATGGTATTTTAGCATTAGCTTGTTTGTTTAATGTTTCATAATATGAACCTAATGGTCGTAACATTCATTTGGATTTGGTACACTTTTAATGAGTTTATCTCAGTTGTTGCATGTAATGCTGCTGTTGGCTGCATTCTGACGTTTCTTTGGTATTCCGTTTGTGTTGGATTGCACCCTAATACCAATATCAAATTTAATGTCTTTAACACTTTCTACTAGCCAAAGAAGCCGGTATTTGGAAGTTTTGGAAGTTTGAGAAAGAAGAAGCAGGAAGATGGAGAAGAGTATGTATGTCCGATGGAATTGGGGCACTTATCCGGAATAAATTCTGGGAAAGGATATAAGCCTGGAATGGATTTGAGGCTATATGATGATGAGGATTTGGACAGGCTAGAACAGGTGAGCTTTTGTAACCTTGCTGTTGCTGATTAAATGCTGAGATACAACACTTCTATAACTGATTGTGCAGTTTATATTTAGAGATGTCTTAACAGGAATTGAAACTAAAAAAGAAAAAACATTGTATAAGATACAATGCCATGTGTGACTTGATCTGTTTATCGAATCATGCTATCAGAAAAGCATATTTTCTGAAACCATTTTCAAAATAGTGTATTTTAAAACTTTGAGATTGTTGAGGTACTTTGGATAATTTAAAATTATGTAACAAGCAGCACCCTTGGCACTAGTCCTAATTGTGTCCTATCCCAATTTGTGTGTATAAAATTGTCTGTGCTGAAGCTGAAACTTGAAGACTCTTAAATCATGGTAAATATTTTGATATCCTTCTAGAGGCGAAGTTTTAAGTTTGAGTTCTTGTTTCATGTTTCTTTCGTGCCCTCCTCCATTTGTCCTTACACTAACCTCCTTTACTTCCTATCGGATTTCTCCCTCGGCCACCTCCTATCCCCTAACAGCCTCTGCTCCCTGCTTCTGGCCTGCCCTGTTTGTCCTCACACATACCTTCTAAAGTCTGTCTCCCTAGTGGCTGTCCCCTGCAAAGTTTTCAAGCACCCAATTAATCTCTTACCTTTCACTACTCCCACTTCCCCTAACCTATGCTTTCTCCTCTCTCTACCTTTTTTCCTCTCTACCCTGTCTCCTCTCCTGATCCTTTCTTCTTCATACTTCTTTTTGGCCTTGTCTTACCCTTCAATCTGTCTGTCTCTCCCCCATCTCCACTTACTTTCCACCCACTTCTAGCTCCCTCTCTTTCTCATATATTCTTGTCTAGACCCATTTCCCCACATTCTTATGTCCATTCAATCCCTACAACTCTTGCTTCCACATCTGATAGAGAGTTCTAGCTGCAGATTCCTTACCTTTGGAATTCCCCAGGTGTCAAACAGGATCCGGAAACTTTTGCGTGAGCAGTACACTTGCGCGTCGTCAGCTGGCTCCATTCTGCTCCAGGTTACATCGTCAGCATGGTTAGTGTTGGTTATGGCGTCGTGGTTACCGATAAAGAAAACGCGCGGACGTCAGTTTTTTTCTCCACGTGCCTGTTAAGCGCTGATCCGGTGAAGAACTACCCCTCTGTCTCTTTTTTGACAGGCCTTTTTCAACATTTTGTTGTGGAATTCTTTTCTTGTGTATTGTTGATGTCATCTAGCCGTACAGAGTTTAACCATGTGGGGCCTGTCACCCCGCCATGTCAGTAACTGACTCCCACCTCATCTGCTTGTGGTGCCTTGAGCACAACAACGAAACGAAGTTGTGCTACGATTGCCGGGTCATGGCTCGGAAGGGCTTGCAGGAGTGATCTTTGAAGTTCTTTGCGGCCCGGCAGTCGAGTGACACTCTTTAGAGATCCCTTTTGAGGAAGAGGAGGTCGCAGAACCATTCCAGGAACCCCAAGTCCTCTTCTTCTCACTCGAGGTCCTCAGGACACTCGAGGAAGAGGCACAAAAATAAGTCCAAGCGGACTTCGACTTTACATCGTCTGCCATTCGTCGACCAGACAGGCATGGAGCATCGACATTCTAGGCATGGTTCTGTGGAGCCGGAACCAGGTTCGATTCCGCGACTCCCCCCTTTTCTGGAAGCCAGAATGACCCCCGCTCAAATGAAGGAATTTTCCGAGGTCAGGCTCCACATATTTGACTGGGCCGACTCCTCCGCTGTGCTTTTAGGACCCCTGGGTTGGAGGAGGCCCCACCAGGTTATATGTCCTCTTCACAAGCCACGGAGCTGGTGGGGTCTTATGGATCCGATTCTGGATTTGGGTCAACGTCTGTCGTACCAATACAATCTTCCCCCAGCATCAGACCGAAAGTAGATGCCCCATCCTATTACCCGACGACTCGGAGTCGGATCGACGTAGCTTGACGACGACTCCTGTGCCAGCAGAGCCTAGAGGTTCTACGTCTTAGCCTGTGCTTATTTTAGGATATTTCAGGCATGGGTGATGATTGAGAGATATCTATGGACCCTTTAGACCTACAACTGGATGTTCCTTTGGAACAATTGGACTGGTGTGAGGATCTTGGGGAAGCCAGTGGTCTGGGCACATCTCCATGTACTGGAATGCTCTCTCCATCTAGTGTTGCTACGGAGGAGGGGGCATTTGATGCCATGGTGGTGAGGAGGGTAGCTGAGGTTCTTGGCCTGGAACTGCCCTCAGTGTAGATCAGGACTAATCTCGTGACCGAGTTGCTCCGGCCTGGGGCTTCCACGTTCAGATCCCTTTTTCCCTTTAATGAATCACTAAAAGATGTCCTTCTTGGCACGTGTTCCATGCCTAGCACAGGGGCTCCTGTGAACAGGACAATCACACGCCACCATCGCCCTGCACCAAGCTATCCAAAGTTCCTTAGCCAACACCCCGCCTCTGAGAGCTTGGCAGTTCAGGCTTCAACATTCCATAGCGTCCCTTGCCACGTTCCCTTCCGCACCTCTAGATAGGGAATCCAAGAGGCTAGATGCACTTGGGAAGAAGATGTTTTTGCGGTTGGTGAATAACATATGCTTATTAAGCCACTTCTCGCACACCCTTTGGGAAATGGTTGTGCAAGTGCTGCCACAGGCCCCGAAGGAGGCCCAGGCTGCACTCTCCCAGGCAGTGAAGGATGGGAGAGATTCAGCAGAATTCACCATCAGGTGTGGTTTAGACACAGGGTTTTGTCGACAATGGCCTTACGGTGCCGCACCTGGCTGAGAACATCTGGCTTCTCCGGTGCTATCCAGGCTAATCTCATGGACATGCCTTTAGACTGGACTCGTCTTTTTGGAGAGAAAGTGGACTCTGCCTCGAAGCGCTTCAAGGAATCTCCTGCTACGGCCAGATCCTTGGGCCTCTCGGACACATCTTGTGCCCAGTCTAGCTTTCTCCCCTTACATGGCAATGGAAGGGGTTTTCAACCACGTCCACCATATCCCAGATACCATCCTACGCAGACTCCCCAAGTTGTGCGAGGAAATGGACGCAGTTCATTCCGACCTCGGTATGGTACCCAGAAGTCATCTGCCAACCAGTCCTCAGCAGCTGCAGCCTCCAAGCATTCCTAGTTTGATTCTGTAAGGTCACGTTACTCTAGTCAGAGGAAGAATTCAACACCATCTCCTCCCCAGGAGGTCCAAAACATCGGACAAATGGGTCTTGCAGATTATTCAGGAAGGCTTTTATTTTCCTCCTCCTTTACCGTCAACTCAAGAACGGCTGGCAGAGGATCATCTAGCATTACCCCAAGAGGAAGTTACAGCGGTCCTGGCCAAGGGAGCTATAAAAGGGTTTTGATTTCAGAAAAAAGCAGGGGTTGTTACTCCAGCTACTTTCTGATACTGATAAAGAACAGAGGGTTGAGGCCCATTTTGGACCTTCAGTCCATCAATCTTTTCCTCAAAAAGGAGAAATTAAAGATGCTTATGTTGGCTCAGGTCTTTTCTGCCCTTGGCCAAATGGCTGGTAGCATTTGACTTGCAGGATGCATATTTTCACATCCCCATCCTGCCTGCCCACAGGCGTTACATGTGGTTCAAGGTAGACCATGAGCACTTTCAATTCACTGTGCTTCCATTTGGCCTTATAAGGGCCCTGGGGTGTTCACCAAGGTGATGCATTGGTCGCAGCTCATCTGCGCAGATTAGTGGTGTTCGGTTTTCCCTATCTCGATGACTGGCTGTTGAAGGCGCCTTTGCCCCAGGCTGACGTCTCCCACCTCCAAACTATGGCGAACCTCCTGCATTCTCTGGGGAGATCTATAAATGTGCAAAAGTCAGACCTGACTCTGTCTCAGATGCTCCCTTTCATCTGAGCTGTTCTGGACACAGTGCAGTTTTGGACTTATCCTCACGAGCAGCGAGTCCAGGATGTTTGGGTTATGATACCGGTGTTTCAGCCTATAGCTTGGAATTCAGTGAAAATTAATCTGAGGCTGCTGGGACTCATGGCTTTCTGCATCCTATTGGTAAATCACGCCAGATGGCGTATGGAGCATATGAAACCTGAAGTTCCAGTGGGGACATGAGGGGAATCTCTCCAACATAGTCCAGATCTCAGAGGGAACTGCGAAGGACTTGATGAGGTGGTTGACAAACCACGATTTGGTCAGTGGCAAACCCCTCTCCCGTCCCTAATCAGATCTCACAGTAGTGACAAATGTACCACTCCTTGAATGAGGCATCCATCTGGAAGAGGTGGAGATCAGGGGACACTGGTCTCCAGCAGTCGAGGCTCCACATCAGTTTGTTGGAGCTTTGACACTTGGCACTGAAAGCTTTTCTTTCATCTGTCAAGGGGAAGTTAGTGCAAGTGTTCACAGACAACACTACCGCCATGTGGTACTGCAACAAGCAGGGCGGGTGGAATTGTGGACTCTTTGTCTGGAGTCCCTACATCTCTGAACATAACAGGAACTGCAGGGCATACCCCTAGAGGGTCAACACCTGGCAGGTTCTGTGAATGCCAGGGTAGACAAACTCAGCCATCGATGCGCAATCAGAGGCTTTGTCATACCACAGTGAGATCTTAATTTTGTCCTCGCATCTCTCATGTGTGCTCTCATCGAACCATTACGTAATTGTCACCTCCAGCTGCTTACCATCAAGACAGCCTTTTCTGGTGTTGATGACATCTGCCCGGAGAGTGAGTGAGGTGCAGGCTTTATCATGCAAGCCTCCCTAAATTATGACTTTTGTGGTTAAGGTGGTGCTTCGTTCTTACCAAAAGTGGTGACCCTTTTCCATCTGGGTCAATCAATCACTCTGCCCACCTTTTTTGCTCCCCCATCCCTCTAAGGAAGGGGAGCGTCTCCATCATCTGGACTGAAAAAGAGCATTGTCGTTCTACCTTGACCGCACAAAAGAGTTCTGGGTGGACGACTGTGAGAGACTGGCTTAGTATATGATGCTCACTTATGTAACTAATCCAAACAACCCTTATGGTGGTTTTAGTGGTCTTAGACAACCTTAGAAAGCTCTCTAAGTGGTAGCTGTGGAAAGCAGTTTCAGGCTTAGTCCAGAAGGAGTGTAAAGCAGTTTGTTTTACCAGAACTTAATTTTATTGGTATAGGTGAAGTGAAAAAGAACCACACACTATTTATAAAAATATGCATTTATTATAAGATACTCACTAACACATCACAATATCTCTTACCCGGAGATATAACACAATGCACATGATACTCGGCAAATAAAACAGGTAAGTAGCTGTAACGGAGTAGCCATACAGGATAACCACGTCACTGGTCAAGGGACATTACGGGACGTTTTTCCACCTTCAACACCCCTCTTCTACCCTTCACAGAGCATCAGTGCCCAAGCCAGCACACAGGAGAACGAGGAGATTCACTGGCCCTTTAAGGGAAGAGGGGTTGGCCAAACGGCTAAGGCACACGACCTCGGACCTGGGGATCTGGGTTCGAGTCTCGGTAACGATGCCAAAAACCCCCTGTGATTCTGGGCAAATCACTTAATCTCCCCGTGCCTAAAATGAAAGTGTGTCCTCATGTAACGTAACTGGTGCTATGTAAAGCGCTCTGATAACTGATTCGGTTCGGTTCTAGTTCGCGCTATATAAAACTGCAAAAAAAAAAAAAAAGGATCAGACAGCAGAGGAATGGGCGGGGCTGTATGATGAGGTGGAGACGTCTTATTGGAGACGTCTTATACGAAGGAACGCCAGAACCAGGTGTGCTTGTTCACCCGGAGAGAAACTAATGAGGAGAGAAGGTCTACGGACGTGGAAGCAGAGGGAACGGAAGATTCGAAGGACGGTGAAGTTGCGATCTCAAGAGCGGACGAGAAGCCAGGAGGCCAACGGCTTTACGAGTCGCCCAGCCACACATCCAGGGGAGGTGTGTGGCTAACCCAGGTACGTGAAACTATCCGGAACTGGGTGGGACGTAAGGGCGGTTCGCCTAATTAACCTCGATACCTCCTGGACCTGGTGTACCTTTTCCCGGGCACTGTCCTGCACCTTTACCGTTACTTATAAAAGAGTGTTACACCGGTTACTGTGTCCTCAATCCTTTTTCCCTCACAAATAGACAAATGTAAAGCACCCTTCTCACGAGAGATTATTTCTATTTGTTTGAAACCGAGAGTCAAGACGGATCCGGAAGAAGAAAGACGACGACGGAGTCCAGAAGGCTTTCACCGACTCGACCCCTCTGAGCGTCACCCTAGACGACCCAATAGAAGTAGATCTCCACGACGGAATACACCCTTAAGGAGAACATGTACCGATCACCTGTACAATATAATAAAGCCCGTTAAAACTAAAACCCGCTTATTACCGATTCCTCTTGACCCCGTCACAGTGGTGGAGAATGCGGGCACAGACACCATCTGTATAGAAAAGATGGAAACAGTAGTACAACAACTAGTGAAAGGGCAAGAGAGACTTGAGTGGGTTGTAGAACAACAACTGTCATCCGCACAAGCTGACCGAGAGATTTTGAAAAAAGCTTTAGAAGAACGAACCGAAGTCCCCCCTATCCACCCTGGACTGACCCAGTACAGCGGACTGGGAGGGGGGAAAGGCCCATTACACATGGAGCGCCAGCAGTTTCTCTTCAAAAATACCAACATGGAGAAGATCCCGACTCGTTCCTTTTGAACTTTGAACGAGCAGCTAGAGCATGCGGGTGGCCCACCAGTAAATGGCCCTTCTTCCTAGCACCCTTACTAGGAGGTGAAGCACATGCCGCATACCAAGTAGCCAACCCCAACGGAGATACTCCTTATAAAGACATAAAGAAAATAATATTAGACCACCTAGGTCTGGACGCAGAGGCCTATTGACTACGGTTCCGAAAAGAGAGAGGGAACGTTGGAGAAAATCCAAAAACTCTTTTTGTTAGACTAAAAATGGCAGCCGATAAGTGGCTCACTCCAGCAACCAGTAGTAAAGAAGAAATACTTGATCGTATCTACCTTGAACAATTCCTAGAGGCTCTCCCTTATGCCGCATAGAGGTGGCTTAGACAACACCATAATCTGACAACAAATCAAGCCGGCAAGATGGCCTCCACATTTTCCCGAGCTCAACCTAAGAATCCTGCTTGGGATTATGAAAAGTCCTATAAACCGAACCCAAAACCAGAAAAGCGATTAACAAGACCAGTGGACCCTCCACGATCTCGCACATGGAGAAACGAACATGCGGGACCATCAGAACCACAGTGCTTCAATTGCGGTAACTGGGGACATATCGCCCGTCTATGCCCAAAACGGAGAAATACAGAGGAACCGATGGAGGTCGGATACCTGCCACAAGCTGTATTATATTCAGCAGAAATGGGAGCTTCATACAGAGTAAGTGTTGAGGTGAATGGTTCCTCTATACAAGCACTATTAGATTCAGGCTGTCGGCAATCTGTTATCCAATCCCAACACTTGCCTTTTGATCAGTATATTCCACAAGAGAAAGTAAATATCAGGTGTGTACACGGGGATATTAGACCTTACCCCTTGGCCAACGTACCATTCCAACCCACCCTGGGAAAACCTCATACTATTAGGGTGGGAGTCCTCGCTACTCTCCCTGAAGATCTCATTATAGGGACAGATAACCCGAGATTTTTACAAATGCTTAAAAAGACTTTGGAACAGGATTCAGACGTACAACACCAAGATAATTTTCATAAAGAACTGGGCACAAAAGGAATTAACTACAAAGAAAAAAATACTGTTGTACTACGTTTTGTAAAATTATCTAAAAATGCTACTACTCCAACAAAAGGCTCCAATAAAGCAGCCGGTTATGATTTATACAGTGCCTATGATTATATAATTCCTGCACAAGAAAAAGTACTGATAAAAACAGACATTCAAATTGCTGTTCCCCCAGGCTGTTATGGAAGACTCGCACCAAGGTCTGGATTGCCGGCGAAGTATATCATTGATGTAGGGGCTGGAGTCATTGATGAAGACTACAGAGGAAATATTGGAATCATCCTTTTTAACTTTGGAAAGAATGAGTTTCAAGTAAAAAAAGGTGATCGAGTCGCACAATTAATTTGTGAGCGCATATCATACCCTACCTTAAAAGAGATGAACATGCTGGATAACACTGAACGAGGTTCTGGAGGTTTTGGCTCCACAGACAAGCAACATGGTCCATTTCCAGCCTTACTCTCACCAGATCCATGGATCATGAATAAAAGTTTTCGTTTCGCACAGTTCAACGATCCTACACTATACAATGCCTGGGAACAGGCTCATGAAAGTCAGGATAAGAATATCAGTGTATATCCCAAATTCGTAATACACAACGATCTACTTTACAGACACGGAAAACCTGACGATCCTCTCCAACTTCTAGTGCCCGTGTCCTTTCGGGAACAAGTATTATTTTTCGGCCACAGTCATTTAATTGCCGGACATACAGGAACGGAGAAGACTACACAAAACATTCTCTCAAAAAAAAATTCTGGCCGGGAATATATAAGGACACATCGGTATATTGCAAGGAATGTGGGATATGTCAGAAGAAAAACATGACCAAACCACCGTCAGTTCCGTGACAACCATTACCTATTATTGGTAAGCCATTTGAGAGAGTCGGCATGGATCTGATTGGGCCCTTACCCAAGACCAGAAAGGGTTTCCAACACATACTCGTGATAGTCGACTATGCCACATGGTTTCCCGAGGCCTTCCCTTTAACAACCGCTACGTCTAAACAGGTTGGCGAAAAAATTATTGAGTTATTCAGCAGAGTGGGATTCCCCAAGGAGATCCTAACGGATCAGGGCACACCGTTTGTATCGAAATTGATGAAAGAAATTTGCCACAATCTGAATATCCACCAGATTCGTGCCTCTGTATACCACCCTCAGACGGACGGCCTGGTGGAGCGTTATAATCGCACTCTGAAATCAACACTCAGGAAGATGATAGAAGTAAGCGGATCAGATTGGGACCAAATGCTGCCTCTAGCATTGTATACCATAAGGGGCCAGAAACATAGCAGTATGGGAACATCTCCATTAGAACTCCTATATGGACGGCTTCCACGATCTCTTCTGGAGATGACCAGAGATGCTTGGGAGAATGAGACTCCTGAGGAAACGGCCGCCACACTAGACTATGCCAGAAACTTGAGAACCAGACTGGGGAAGCTTACAGAATTGGCTTCAACTCACCTGGAGGAAAGTCAGAGACGTCAGAAGACGGCCTATGATAAAGGAAAAAAATGGAGACAACTTCACATAGATGACTGGGCTCTCGTTCTTCTTCCCTCGTCCACACAGAAATTTCGGGCTGAATGGGTCGGACCCTATAAAGTGATTGAAACGATTGGACAAACGAGCTACAAGCTGCAGATAACACAACACAAACAGCAAACATACCACATCAATTTGCTTAAAAAATGGTTGGGACCCCTGCCTGCAGCCGTACATATGGTATCGGATCCACAACGTCACTCCTCCACTCGTGATCAATTAATCCTGAACGATGAAATTACTGTTCAGCAACAAAAAGACCTGCAGAACATACTGTTAAGACATGATTCCTTATTTTCGAACACACCTGGTAGGACAACACTGGCGGAACATTGTATAGACACGCCCCCCGGTAAGAGAGTGAAGATACGCCCTTATAGAATCCCAGAGGCGAGAAGGGCTGCCATCAGAAAAGAAATAACCGACATGTTGGACATGGGGATTATACGTCCCTCAAAAAGCGACTGGTCGAGTCCCATTGTCATGGTTCCAAAGCCCGACGGGAGTCGGCGGTTTTGCATGGATTTTCGTGCCCTTAATGAAATTTCAACATTCGATGCGTACCCGATTTCACGGGTGGACGAACTTATTGAGAAACTGGGTGATGCCCAATACATCACCACGCTGGACCTCACGAAGGGGTATTGGCAAGTGCCCCTCAAAGAGGACGACAGAAGGAAAACTGCTTTTTCCACTGAAGATGGACACTTTGAATTTAATGTACTCCCCTTTGGCCTGCACGGGGCCCCCGCCACGTTTCAGCGCCTCATGAATACTGTTTTGAAAGGCTTGACAGATTTCACCTCAGCATATCTTGACGATATTGTCATCTATAGCCCGGATTGGTCCACACATGTCTCCCACTTACACACGGTCTTCAAAGAGTTGGCAAAAGCAGGTTTGCGGATTAATGCGAAAAAATCTAAAATGGCCTTTCAAAAAGTAAAGTATCTGGGCTATTTACTCGGACATGGAGTTATTGAGCCGCAGATAGAGAAAATTCGGGCCATAGCTGACACACCATTCCCTACGAACAGGAAAGAGATGAGGGCCTTCCTAGGGTTGGTTGGATACTACCGGCGTTTTATACCACAGTTCGCCCACGTGGCTGCCCCCCTCACTGACGCTCTGAAACACCAGGGTAAGTCCACAACCCCCATTAAACCCACAACTGGTATACAGGACGCCTTCCATAGATTGAAATCAATTATCACATCTACACCGGTCCTTACTTCTCCGGACTTCTCCAAATCTTTTATTTTACACACCGACGCCTCTGACTATGGTATTGGCGCGGTCCTTTCCCAGATGGGATCGGACGATCAGGAACATCCCATATTATACATAAGCAGAAAACTCTTTCCCCGTGAGCTAAAGTATGCTACAATAGAAAAAGAATGCCTTGCCATAAAATGGGCCGTAGAGAAGCTCGCATACTATCTTGAAGGACACAAATTTGCACTATATACTGACCATGCCCCCCTGTTGTGGATATTTTCAAAAAAGGGGTGGTGATGGACAGAGTATCTGAGTTAATCAGAACACTCCTACCCAGTCAACAGATCAGGGCTTGATCCATCACCGTTTTTTAGCTCACTGCACCATCCCAGTTCAGAACCTGGCTATATGCAAATGAGTCTGTCCCTGGCCCAGTGCATCATGGGAACAGGGCAGACCAAACTACCAAGCCAATTCTTCACTGGAAAGGAAACAAGCTTCCTGTTGTGGATGGCCCGCAACAAATCGAACAATGCCAGGGTTATGAGGTGGTTTTTGTCCCTTCAGCCCTTTACATTCACTATCCATCACCGAAAAGGTTCGGACAATGTCGGGGCAGATTTTCTATCCCGTCACCCACTCCCCGATCGTGAGTGTCTAAGGGGGGAGGTGTGTAACGGAGTAGCCATACAGGATAACCACGTCACTGGTCAAAGGACATTACGGGACGTTTTTCCACCTTCAACACCCCTCTTCTACCCTTCACAGAGCATCAGTGCCCAAGCCAGCACACAGGAGAACGAGGAGATTCACTGGCCCTTTAAGGATCAGACAGCAGAGGAATGGGCGGGGCTGTACGATGAGGCAGAGACGTCTTATACGAAGGAACGCCAGAACCAGGTGTGCTTGTTCACCCGGAGAGAAACTGACGAGGAGAGGTGGTCTACGGACGTGGAAGCAGAGGGAACGGAAGATTCGAAGGACGGTGAAGTTGCGGTCTCAAGAGCGGACGAGAAGCCAGGAGGCCAACGGCTTTATGAGTCGCCCAGCCACACATCATGGGGAGGTGTGTGGCTAACCCAGGTACGTGAAACTATCCGGAACTGGGTGGGACGTAAGGGCGGTTCGCCTAATTACCCTCGATACCTCCTGGACCTGGTGTACCTTTTCCCGAGCACTGTCCTGCACCTTTACTGTTACTTATAAAAGGGTGTTACACCGGTTACTGTGTCCTCACTCCCTTTTACCTCACAAATAGACAGATGTAAAGCACCCTTCTCACGAGAGATTATTTCTATTTGTTTGAAACCGAGAGTCAAGACGGACCCGGAAGAAGAAAGACCACGACGGAGTCCAGAAGGCTTTCGCCGACTCGACCCCTCTGAGCGTCACCATAGACGGCCCAATAGAAGTAGATCTCCACGACGGAATACACCCTTAAGGAGAACATGTACCGATCACCTGTACAATATAATAAAGCCCGTTAAAACTAAAACCCGCTTATTACCGATTCCTCTTGCAGGTGAGGTTGACGATGCCCTTGAAGTTACAGCTGTGCAGACCAGGCAATGCTTTATAAGACCAGGAGACTGTCCCACATCGGATATCGAGAGCCAAGGGGTCAGTGTCCGGTAGGGGCACGAACAAGCCTTGGCAGCGGCAAACAACGTGGATGAAAAAGGGGCAGGGTCGGGACCAGCAGGGTCCAAGTGACTGACCATGAGCAGGTACGTCAGAGCAGGCCCCGAGCAAGCAGGGGAGCCCACTGAAGCCAAAGAAGACCCTCAAGAGGACCCACGGGCCGAATGCACAGGAGTAGCAAGAGGACCTCTAGCAGCTCACCAATGATGAAGGACCAAGGTGCAGAGGAAGCAGTGAGGGCGAAGATCTTGGCTGCAGTAGTTGCTTGAGGTTAAAGTTTCTTGGAGCCCGAAGATCTCTGGAGGAGAGAGCCAACAAACCTTGGCAACATCGAGTCGACGCGGTGCACAGGAGTGCTGTTCCAGCGGTTACGAGGAGGGATACTGGCCTCAAACACGGTATGAAGACAGTAAAGGCTTCAGGGAAGTTGCAGAACGACCACCTGTGTTAATGAACCTTTTGGAGTCCGTGGGAGCCCATGGTCAGCAGACCGGTCAGCAATGTTTCAGTGCCTTCAGATGCAGGGGATTGACTCCTTCACTCCAAGGGAGATTCCTTCAGGTGTCTTGGATGGCCGCAGGCCTGGTGAATAACCTGTATGGAGCATGGACACAGATGTTGCAGAAGTCCAGCAGGACGACAAGACCAGGAGCAAAAGGAATCTTCCTAGGTGCAGTCTTAGTTCCCAAAGCAAATTCAAGCGAAGTCCAGAGTGTCCAAACGTTCGAAGTTGAAGTGGTAATATGATCTGAATCTTTTCCCATAAAAAGTCTAGGGACCCACCCACAGGTAAGCCCTTAAGTACCCTTAGGAAAGGGTTGGGACGATTCAAGGGTCCCTCCCAGAGGAGGGGACAAGACAGTGGGGAGGATACTCCCATGTCCTTTGTCCAGTTTCGCACCCGAGCCGGGCCGAAGGCTCCCTGAACTGGTTTTAACTTGCTTATGCAAGGAGGGCCCTTCAAGCAGTCTTAATGGCGCTGGCAAGCACCCCCACCCTGCCCCGATACACTAAACCCTGTCTAGGAGGTGGTCACACCTCCCAGTGACAGGATACCTAATGTTCTGCTTTTCCCCGCTCACGCTTGGCTAAGCAGTAGGAGGGGAGAATCGTGTCTCCAGCCGGCTGCAGCCCTAGCTTGCTGTCCGGTTCTGGAAGACTGGTACCAGGAGCACAGAGGCCCCCCGGAGGAGCTTTACAGTGCATGGAATCATACCTCCCACACCGTTTACGGTGTGTGGGTATGATTCCAATATGTTTGATACCAGAGATGAGAGGGTTTGTTACAGCCAGTTTAGAGATGGACAGCACGTAATGACACATGGCCACTCTATATGTCGGTATGGCTGATGCACTTACAACCTGGGATAATGGACTCTGAAGGTTGTAGGGGTGCCCTGCTCATGCAGGGGCACCCTCACATTTAGAACCAAGCACCCTGCCTTCAGGATTGAAAGCCCTGCCTTAGGGGTGACTTATAGGTTTCAAGTGCAGTGACCTCCGATATAAGGAAACTTATATCTGTTGTAAGTGGTGCTAGCACCAGCTTACACAGTCTGCAATGGCAATCCTGGAGTCACAATTTGAGTGGTCTCTCATGGGTAGCATAATACATGCTTCAGCCCATGGGAGACCCCTGGTGTACCCATATGCTTGGTACCTTAGTACCATATACTACGGACTCATCTTGGTACACCAGTAGCCAATCTTGAGTGTACCCAAGTACTCCTCATGCCCAATTTAGGAAAGAAGCACAGAATGGGGTCCTGATTAGCAGATCCCAGTCAGACTAGTTAGAAAAACATGACACCAGCAAAAAGTGGGGGTGATCAGGTAAAGCAGATCCTACTTTCCTACAACGGCCAACTCTTTGTGGGTTACGTGGGAGCTAGAAAAGGTCGAGCAATGCAGAAATGGACCATTTTGTGCTGGATCGTTATCTGCGTTAAGATCTGCTATTCCCTGGCTAGGAAGCAGCCTCCTAGGGGTTTACGGGCCCATTCTACCAGTGGAAAAGCTGCAACCAGTTTACTTGCTTGCAGTGTCCCATTACTGCATATCTGCCAAGCAACCAACGTGGGCGTCTTTGCACACGTTTGCCAAGCACTACTGCCTGGACAGTCAGGTTTCTAGGAACAGACATTTCACCTGTTCAGTCCTGCAGGACTTTTTAGTTTAGTCAGGCTGCCCACAGCCCACCGCCAGGATGGTATGGCTTGGGTATCTAATTCAAAGGTAAGGAATCTGCAATTTGAAGTCTCTATAACATAAACCAGTTACTTACCTTCTGTTACGCATTCTCTAGTAGAGACCATATCTAGCTGCAGATTCCCTACAGACCCATCCTTGCCTCCCTGCTCTGCGGACTCATTTAATAGGGATAGGGTTGTGCCCTTTTAAGGACCCTAGTCGTGACACACACAAGTCAGTTGACTTCATGGCTCCGCGCTTCTGGCATGGAAAAGTGAAAAATAACCGACATCTGCACGCCTGGGTGGCACCTATATAGGTGACCACAACATCATAACTGATGCTAACGATGCCAATGACATCACTCGGAGCCTAACCGAGCCACCCAACGGGGCGCAAGGGTACTGTTCACACAAAAGTTTCCGGATCCAGTCTGGCGCCTGGGGAAATTGAATTCTTTCATCTGCAGCTATCTATTGTCTCTACCAAATAATGTGCTACCGAAGGTAAGTAACTTGTTCTTCACCCCCATCCCCAACCTCATTCACTTTCTTCAGAACCCTCTCTCTGTCTTCCCTACTCTTTGCTCTGCTCTTACTATATGGTTGTAACTAATTAATTCCCGGCGATTGACTCTTGCCTCTGGTATGCGATCCTTTGCCATTTTGTTTGACTTTCATCTTTCTAGTTTATGTTCTGTGTCAAACCTTTTTATCATTGCTGTTCCTTCTAAAGCTCCGCTGTTACTCTGGCACCATATAAAACTGTTAAATAAATGTTTACGTGGGAAATGGTGACATTTTCTAAAATAATTTTGGGGCTACTGCTAGCATTTCACATAATACCGAAAGCATATGAATTGTTTAAAGATATTTTGGAGAAGGAGTTTTGCAGGTAAATATTATATTTCATGAAAAAGCGGGACATGTCCCCATTCAAAAGAAGGTGTCCCATTCAAGAAGGATATAGCCCCTTGAAGTGCAGGCTGGGAAGGTGAAGCCGGACTATGAGGGGACCACGGCTAATGCACCTGGAGGGTGGCCAAAATTCCAGTGAAAATGTGCGCTCCGCATTGGAAGGCTTGATTTGAAGTGCCCCATAGCAGGCGAGAGGCGTGGCTGTAACGCACCCAAAAGGAACAAGTTGCAACAGGCAGCCGATCTTGCAGTGATCTTCGACTGCTAAATTATTTTGATTTATGATGTGCTAATCATTTGATGTGCAAGGAAATTGCATGCGTTGGTACATATTAATGATCAATGTGTTTGTGATGATTTATGCCCCATTGTAGATTAAAAATGTTAATAAAATGTGCCCGTTTTACACACCAGAAGAAAGCTGTATGTATATGGTCCTTTGATGGTAAAGTGGGAGAAACTAGTAGAGGCCAGGGAAGAGAGGCTCGCCCGTCTTGGGTGGTGTGGTAGTGTGGGGCCCTAGGCCCACATGGTAGAAGAACTGCGACACAGACACTAGAAGTATGGTGGGTTAGTGAGCCACGAGCACGTGCGCTCGGCTCCTTTTATTGACTGTGTCACGTGATGTCGTGACATCAGTGGTGGGTGGGTGTTTAGTGTAAGCATACACAGTTAACCCTTAACAGTGTCAGCTAGGACACTACATTCCTCCCAAACTTTAATAAAAATTAAGGAAAGGCAAAAGTCCGAGCCTGTGGGAGGAAGTACATAAATATATAGTAATTACAAATTTACAGTGAGTCTCTTCAGCTGCTTGCTTGATGACGGTGATGGAAATTGCTGCTGAGACTATATTTATTCTTGGCTCGACGTCCTGGTTCTCGGTGGGCGTGTTCTTCTTTGCTTGCGCCGTGGACGTGTGGTGGTCAGTCCACGGAGATCTTACTTTTGAGGATGACGTCAAACAGGATGACCAGAAGTTAGACTTGGATGGGGTTGTCTTCAGCTGGTCCGTCGGTTTCTTCACTGTAGGCAGCTTGGCTTCTCTATTCAAAGGGTGGAGTGTTCGAAGGACATTCTTCTCACTAGGACGCCCCTCTCGCGGGTGTTCTCCTGCCACGAGATATCACCGGAGGCCCTTTTACCAGGTTTCCACTGGGCCGGGTATTATTCCACAGCGTTGCTCCAACTCCACAGTCTGCGTGTGAATGGAGGAGTCGATTGGGTACTACCTCGCAAAGTCCGTAGCTCCACCTGAAGGGTAGTTGTTGACTCTTGCCTTTGCGCACAAATTCCTCATCTTCCTGGGACGCGCAGGTTAGACGGCGATGGACTCATCTCTCGTGTTGGGACCCTCTGCCACCGGTGTCCCTGAGGCCTTTGCCCCTTGGATCTCCACGGGCTGGTGTGGATTGGTCAGTTCTCCTTGTTCAGGACATCTGAACTCCCTCAGCTTCCAGACTTCCGCTCAATCCCAAAGGTGGGTGTTGCCAATGGTCCGGCCTGTGCTCTCCTACCGTCCACGGGTCGTCGGGGTCTTGTGAATAGGTGCCTGTTCTGTTCTTGGTGCTATCAGTGTTCTCCAGGACGTGCGGGTCACTGTACACGATGTTGTAGTGTGTCACCTCTTCTTCTTCTTGTAGGTGTGTGGACTTGTCACACCTCTCTTCACCTTTTCCAGAAGTTGTTGATGATGGCGTCGTGCCACGTGACTTCTTCAGTTCTCTTCTTCATGGCATCGTGCCACTCTTCTCCTTTTCACGACACAGTGCGGTCACCTTTCTTCCTTTGTTTTGCTGACCAGGCTTCTTCAAGCAGCGTGCACTCCGCCTGTTTCCTTCTGGTCTTGTCCTGTCTTTAGGACACTGTCTTCTCTCCACTCTTCGGTGACTGGACCGGTCATTACGATCTTCTCTCTTGCCTCCTTTTACTTCCAGTTACTCTTGGTGTTGCGTCGGTTTCTCCGGGTCTTCTGATCTCTCGGTTTATGGACGTCTTCTGGCAGGACATATTCATCCTGACTTGGCAGAATTTCTTCTTTCGTTTCTGGCGATCATTTTGGGTGATCGGCTTTAGTTTGGGCGCCCCTCTGGCTTGTCGGATCATCCTTTTTCCTGGGCGATCTTCTTTGCTACCAGATGGGGTGGACAGCTTGCTCTTCGTGAGTCTTCTTGCTATCCGCGACCGTTGGGATCGCTGTTGGTTCTGCTGCAGTGCTTTTGCGTTGGCGCAGTTTCTCCTGCGCTCTACGTGTGCTCTGCTTTTCTGGAGGGTTAGCTTCACCTCTCCCTGGACCTTCTCCGGTGGATGCACTTCTCGTGCTCGCTTCCGGTGAGGCTCTTTAGCTTCTTGGGGCGTTCACCTTGCTTGGTTGTTTCGCCTCCTTTTGGCTGCGGGGTAACTTTGCGTTACTCTTCCGGTGCACGTCAGTGTGCAGTGTAGTGGCAAGTTCTTGCTTCACTTGGTACCGTCGTGATACATCTTCAGTGTAGCTTTGTTCCTTGCGGTTCATTAGATTCTTTGGCGTTGTCGCTCTTCCACTTGCGTGTCGCACTTTTCTTCTTCACACTTGGGTACTTGCCTCGCACGTCTTCTGGTGCTTTGGGTGTGGCTCCCTTACTTTCAGGCGCTGTCCTGTACTGTCTGCGACCGGGGTACATTGGCGCTCTTCCAGTCGGTTGCCTGTGAATCTTGCTGCTTGCGGTAGAAGTTTCTGACTCTCCCTCGACGTCCAGCGTGAGGTCGTTGTCTTCTGCGATTGCGGTGAGCACCTGTGGCCACAGGCGTCACTTCAGCAGTGTTGATGGGTCTCCGTCGCTGCAGGCTTGTTCTCCCTTGTAGGCTTTCCCTTGCGTTGTCTTGTGCTTGTTTGCTTCTTAGTGCTTCTTGTGGTGCAATTCTCCCCAGTGTCCACTAGATGGCAGTGTAGGCTGCTTTTCTTCAGCAGTGGCCTTCTTTCCTGTTTGTGCTTCCTTCCTTTGTGCTTGGAGTCCCAGGCTTGCAGGACCTGCTGTTGTCCAGGAGTGTGCAGGACAGGAGGGGGCTGGAGTCATTGCTGGTCACAGGTAAGTCCCATGTCTTTTCCTTCTTCTCCAGTGGATGCACTTCTTGTCCCTCCATTTTGTTGTGCAGCGAACTGCGGGTCTCGCGTTGTTGCTGCTATTACCTCGTTCCGGTGGGACTTGGCTGCTTTACATGTCCAGCTGTGGCACTAGTGTCAGGCAGGTGCAAACGCTTTTCCCCTGTTGCAGATATGCGTTACCTCCTCGCAGGGCTGATTCTCCTGCAATGTGCTTTTGTTTCTGGGTGCAATTCGCGGAACGGCCACACGGTGGCGATGTGTCCTTATTTCTTAAACTGCGAGCCTCGGAAAGTCCTCAGTGCTGCAGGCCTCAATGCTCACACCTCGCACGAACGGGGACTTTCTCTGATGACTGCTACCCGCGGCCATTCACCAGGACCCTCTCAGCTCGTGGGACAACTCCCCCTAATGCGGTGAACATTTTGCTTTTCCTCTGGGGGCCTGTGTCTTTTCCTTGCTGGCGTCGGACAGAGGTGAGGCATTTCTGTGGGCTGCGCGCTGCAATTCGCTCCTCTTGTGCTTTCGGTGCTCGGGGGACTTCAGAGCACTTTTCAGGTCGGCGCTTTCACAGGTGGGCAAAGTTAGTGGACACAGCGGGTAGGCTCCGCTTACAGCTGATAGGCGCCCGCTGCAGGCGCTTGCCTTTTAAGTCAATTCCCCCACCGCCGCACTTTGCACACGCTGCGCGGCGGGGGACGGCTGCAGGCAGGCAGGCCGCGGGTGGGCTCCGCTGGCCTTGCTGAAGTCATTGTTCAAAAGTGCATTGTCGGCCGTCTCGCGCTCTGGGCATGCGGGTGAGCTCCGCTTTGCGCAATCGATGAGGGGGGGTCGCTTCTGGCATACGCGACCCCTCCGGGCCATGCACAGTGTAACGTATCTTTCTTACAAATGATGGCACTGGGCTTAATTATTCATTAATTAAACTTTATTAGAAATTGTGGTTAACAGAGGAGCGCCGGCCGGCGCTTCCGATCTCTCTGGCCCTTCGCGCGCTCTGCCTAACTGCGCGCGCAGCTTCTGTCCTTCCTCCCGTCGCACGTCACGCCTACGTGACGTGCAACAACTAGACTGCGGATGCTACATATCTCCCCCTTTTTATCAAACAAGAAAGAGTCACTCACAGTTCATTGTCCAATTCAAAATCTCGGTATCTGGAAGGTCTTACCACCTGCCTTCCACTCCTTGTGACCCTGACGGGGTTCTCCATTGACTCTTGACTCTGAGTCTCAGGGTTTACTGTCCCTTCGTTCTCAACTCCTCCTTCTTGCGTGCTTCTCTCCTGCCTGTCCCAGTCCATTCCTTGACTTCCACTTTCTCCTTCTTCTTCACTTTCCGTTCCAACTCTCACTTCAACTTGCTGTTCCTCAGCTGCTTGATTCCTCTCCACTTCCGAACCTTCCTTGTCTTCCCAATCGACGTTCTGTGGCTCCCAGCCCAATACTTTATTACACCTGGCCATGCGGTCTTGGGACCACACGTTGCCGTCGCTTAGTAAGGCGGCCCGATCATACACTTCTACCACTTGCAACGGCTTGCTGTATTTGCTGTCTCCCTTCTTCTGCAGGGTGGCCAATCTTACTCTTACCCACTCTCCTTGCTCCAAGCCTGTGCCTTGGACATTCCTTCGTTTGTTGTAGTGGTTACTGTAAATTGTCTGTGCTTTTTCCAGGTTGGCCCGCACCACTGCAGGGGACCATTCACTGGTGATAAGCTTTTCTTTCCAAATCCTGTTGTCGTGGGTGAAGGGTTCACGTCCTCTCAGTATTTGAAATGGACTATACCCCGTACCAGTGGGGGTGATTCGGTAGGCCCATACCATGTTCTCTAGTGCCTTCTCCCAGTTCTGTTCACTTGATATGGCCGCTTGTATGGCTCCCATCACTACCCTATTAAATCTCTCCACCAACCCGTTACCGGCCGGATGGTAGATTGCGGTGTGTTTGACAGTGATGCCATTTCTGTGCATGAACTGAGTCCATTTTTCCGACGTGAACTGGGGCCCATTATCGCTCAAGATCGATTTAGGTATTCCTTCCCTCGTGAAAGTCTCAGACAAAAACTTAAGGATGTTCTCCGTGTCCATGGATTCATCTACTCTCAATTCTGGCCACTTAGAATAGCGGTCCATAAGCACACACACATATTTCGGTGTGCCTTGGTCGTCTAGGACCGGTCCCAAAATGTCTATGGAGAGTTCCTCCCACGGATTTGAAGGATGGTCAAACTTTCCTATCGCTGGCCTCAATGGTTTTAATGTCTTGTCTGCCCGTTGACATTGAGGACACTCTCTGACATGCCTTTCAGCCTTTATGTCCATGCCTGGCCACCAATAATTCTGTTTGGCACGTGCTTTGAGTTTCCCTATGCCCAGGTGTCCCTCGTGTAGCAAGTCCATCAGTTTTGAGGTGAGGGATCTTGGGGGAATCACCTTATCTCCTCTGTATATGAAGATCCCTTTGTCTCCTACCGACAATTCTTCCCGCACTTCGAAGTACGGCTTGAGGCCCGCTTTCATGCTTCTTTTGTCCGGCCATCCTTGTACAATGTACTCCTTCACTTCCTTTATGTCAGTGTCCTCTTCATATGACCTCGTCCATTCTTGCAGACTAATCAGTTTCTCTTGGTCCTCTATTAGGGCTACCAATTCCCCACTGCCAACAGGGTCTTCCTCTCCTGGCTCCATGGCAGCTGCCCTGCTCAAATAGTCCGCTACTCGGTTCCGGCTTCCGGGGATGTACTCAACATCATACCTGAACTCAAGCAACTTTAGAGACATCTTGGATATCCGAGGGGTGGCATTTGCATGTCCACTCGACGTCAGCACCTTCACCAACGGTTTGTGATCTGTTCTGAGTAGGAAACGTGTTCCCCACAGAAATTGCCGGAATCTCATCATGGCCCACACGACCGCCAGCATTTCTTTCTCGATCACACTGTATTTACTCTCCGTGTCTGTTAGTGCTCTGGACGCAAAGCTGATGGTCTCCATCTCTCCTCTGCCTCTGTCTTGCATGAGTACCGCACCCAGGCCTTTGTCGCTGGCATCTGTCGTCAGTACCGTGGTGCCTTGTGGGTCATACCCCTTGAGGGGAACAGCTCCAATGACATCCCTTTTGATCAATTCGAACTCTGCTTGGGCTTCTGGTGTCCACTGGAACACCGTGCTGTCTCTGGTCAACATCCTCAAATTGTATGTTTTGGAAGCGAAGTGCACTACAAACTTGCTGTAGTACTCCGCCATCCCCAGGAACGACCTGACCTCTTCCTTGTTCCTGGGCGGCGGTGCTTCAGCGATGGCTTTGACATTCTCCAATTTAGGGGTAACGCCCTGTCGTCCGATCTCATGACCTAGGTACGTCACTGACTGCAGTCCCAATCTACACTTCGACCACTCCGCCGTGAGGCCTTTGTTCTCTAGTGTTTTCAACACTTTTCCCAGCTTCTGATCGTGATCCTGCTGGTGTCGCCCCATCACCAAGATGTCATCCTGAAAATACTGGACATCCTTGCAGTCTCTGAACAGTTGATGCATCATTTTCTGGAAAACAGCAGCCGCTGAGGCCAACCCAAAAGGCATCCGGCAAAATTGGTAACACCCAAACGGGGTGATGAAGGAGGTGAGCCGTTTGCTGTCCGGGTGCAGTGCAATTTGGTGATAGGCCGAGGTCAAATCGATAGTGGAGTACCACTGTACCCCTCTGGTCTTGGTCAACATTTCCTCAATTCTGGGGAGGGGAAATTTCTCCACAACGATATTCTTATTCAGTTCTCTCAGGTCCACGCAGAGCCGGACCTTCCCATTTGGCTTCATTACGACCACCAGGGGTGCCAACCATTCTGCACAGGTTATCGGCTCGATTATCCCTTTCTTTTCCAGCTCTTGGAGTTCCTTTTGGACTGCCTCTCGCACCGCAATCGGTACATTCCTCACCTTGTGGGCTACCGGAATGGCCCCTTCCTTGAGCACAATCCTGTGTTGGAAGTTTTCCATCCGTCCCACTGTTCCACCAAACACTTTCGGGTAGTTCTCCTTCCATTTATTCAGGTCTGGCCATTCTTCCTGCTCAGTCAGTAATATTTGCTCTTTTCCTCCTGGATCCAGTTTGATCCCTAGGTCTCCCTGGTCTAGCCATCCCAAGACCGAGGGTCCCTTTTCTGCAATGTACAGCTTGCACCATGCTGACCGGCCCCTGAATTCGAACAGTAGGCGGCGGAACCCCAACCTTGGAATGCGGTCCCCATTATAAGTGACCGGTCTGATGTCTAGCTTTTCCAACTCCGGTCCCAACTTGGGTCTGAATGTTTCTTCCCATACTGCCTGTTGGATGATGGTGAAGGGGGATCCTGTGTCCGCCACCACGGTGATGGTGATCCCTCCCATTGCCATGTCCAGGATGGGTTTCGTGGATTTCCTCCCCTCTATGCTCATTACCTGGTCGTATATACACAGGACGGTGATCACCTCTTCTTCTGCTACTTCTTCCAGATCTTCTTCACCCTGCTCAACGCATTTAACCGTTTCCTTCGATTGTTTCTTCCTACACACCTTTTCATAATGGCCCAGGATACCGCAGTGTAGGCACTTAGCTCTGAACGCGGGACATCTTCTGTCCCGGGCATCATGGGACCAACTGCCACATCTGTAGCACGATTTCTTGCTGTCGCTCCCAGGTTGTCTCCCTTGCCACCTGCTAGTGCCTTTGGCTGCTGAGTCTTTTCCTCTTTGGTCCTTACGGTGGTCTCCTTCTTGTATTCTGTTCACCATTGTCGGGGTGCCCACGTCTTTCTTGGTTGCTGCCGCACACCTCCTAGCAAGCTCGGCCCTCTTTACTATGACCATGACTTCTTTGAGCGTGGTGTCGCCACTCGCCCACAGCTTGTCTTGGACCTGTGTACTCGTAGTGTGCATCACGATCTGGTCTTTTATAAATTCATCCTCCCACAGTGCATATTTACACGGGGCCGCTAGTTTCCTCAACGCTCCTACATACTCCTCTATGGTTTCTCCGGCCCGTTGTTTCCTTTGCTGGAAGTTGAACCTATCCACCGACACACATATGGTGGGGCGGTACCTCTCATCCAGATCTTCTACTGCATGGGCATAGACGTCCGTGTCCGTGTCTTCTCTCTTCTTGGGCACCAGACTCTTGTAAACCCTGAGACCCTCCGGTCCCAGGTTCAGCAGCAAGATGCGTTTCTTCCTTTGGGAGGTGAACTTCTCTTCATTTTCGTCCTCCAGGACCCCTATGAAATTATCAATATATTCCTTCCAATCCTCCCACTTCATCAGGGGTTCCCCAGGTTTTGGTAGGAATTGCACCGGTGCAATTGCGTATCCTGCCGGCGTGCTCATCCTCACCTCCTTGCTCTCTGTCGCTTCGACGGCCTTGCTGGTGGGGCTCCCTGGGGTGCTGTCTTTTACTTCCGTATCAGCGTCCTCCTGGGGACTCCTAGTGCCAGTCCCCCCTCCTTCTTCCTTGGTAGCCAGCGCTGTTCCTACCTTCCACGGTGTTCTTGGAGGGTATTTGCGGTGATCGGAGTTCTGTGGTTTGCAGCGCAGCCTCTCTGGCCACTGCGCCGCCCTTCTGGTTGCTGTGGCACTGCCACGCTCCTCTGCCTGTGCTCCTTGGTGGGTTCTGCTTTGCCCCCTTGTGCTCTCCACTCACTGGCCCAGTGGTCTCCGCTCCGTGCTCTGTGCTGTGTCCCCCTTTGGCCTGGGGTTGCCTGCTTGGCTGCAGTCCACGTGGAGGTTCGATTTTTTTTTTTTTTTTTTTTTTTTTTTTTCTGGAGGATGCCAGTGGGTGCATCCCGCCCTCGTCGCCACTGTAACGTATCTTTCTTACAAATGATGGCACTGGGCTTAATTATTCATTAATTAAACTTTATTAGAAATTGTGGTTAACAGAGGAGCGCCGGCCGGCGCTTCCGATCTCTCTGGCCCTTTGCGCGCTCTGCCTAACTGCGCGCGCAGCTTCTGTCCTTCCTCCCGTCGCACGTCACGCCTACGTGACGTGCAACAACTAGACTGCGGATGCTACACACAGCTCGTCGGCTCACCTCCGGCCTACGGGCCTTGCAGTCGGGCTCCGGCCGCGGCGGGTGGGCTCCGCCCGGTCAGCAATCCGCTCCAGTGGGGTCCCTGCTGCTTCGGCCGACTCGGGTGGGCTCCGCTCGGTCCGCTTGGGTCACAGTTGCGGCCGGTGCAGGTGGGCTCTGGCCGGTCCGCTTTTTCGTCGACGCTGGGCCCGGGGCTTAGTACACGCCCCTCGGGCCACTCGGCGGCCGGCGCCGCCTCACCAGGGGGTGCCCTTCACACGGGCTGGCATTCTCCTCCCTTTTGGCAGTGGCTGCGTCGCGTGGAGTTCGAACCACTCCCTCGTCGCCATTGTGGTAGTGTGGGGCCCTAGGCCCACATGGTAGAAGAACTGCGACACAGACACTAGAAGTATGGTGGGTTAGTGAGCCACGAGCACGTGCGCTCGGCTCCTTTTATTGACTGTGTCACGTGATGTCGTGACATCAGTGGTGGGTGGGTGTTTAGTGTAAGCATACACAGTTAACCCTTAACAGTGTCAGCTAGGACACTACAGGTGGGTTAACAATTTGACTTCTTTGTGCACGTTTCTTTCGCATAAGAAAACTTGCATTTTTGTCATTTCTAGAAGTTGCTGATAGTTGTAAAATTATTTCTGCATCATCTGCGCCTCAGACAACGGGCCGGCGTGTTCACCCGTCAGAGGTCAGACAGTTCTATTTGTTCTATATGTGGCCAGCAGCGGTAGCCTTGTGGTGTCTTTTTTGGCTTCATACGCTCATGAATTAATATATGCCGTGCAGAAAACACGTAGGCAGGAGTCCTGACTGCATGTTTCTAGGGATAGGCGGTGTTTCCTCATCTGAGCAGCCTAAGCGACTTCCCTCCGTGTCTCTACTCCCTAGCAGCGCTGCAATCGCTTGGACTCTTGGGAAAGTTTTGGTTCCACGACTGGCCTCTCGAAAACTTTGTGCACTATCTGCTGTACTACAGCGCCATCTAGTGTTGGTATAAAGCCAACACTAGAATGTAGTGTTTTGAATCGGAATACAGTGGAACTATTAAATACCAGGAAGGCTTCGAAACATTTGTAAATTTAAATTACAAGTAGTAATCAAAATTCCTGAAATGTAGCCACCATCATGATCGTCCAGGGTCTTTCCCAAAATCGCCAATGATTGCCTTATGTACTCCCTTCAGAATGATATATATTGTTGCAGCAGTGAAAGAGGTTTTTAATTGTAAATCTGTTTTGTGGGTATTTTAGAGCTTTCTTACGAAAGACCATAAGAACCAGTGTTCAAGATTTCAAATTTTCCACTTTTTTTGTCATTCAGGGTGAGCATATGAAATGTCAAACTAGTGAAGCTTGTGTGTAGTTGTATCCCAGAGTAGCTTCAGTTTGCAATTAAAGTGTTCATACACATATTTATTATGGATTACAGTAACACGGACTTACAAATTAATGCCACAATTACAAAGTCCTTGATGTCAGACCCCTACCCTTTCACCACCTCGGTATCGGTTCAGTTTGCTGTTTTTGTCATCATCTCTGAACTGCCTACAGATCCGTGTCCATGAGCTATACTAGCTATTTGTGCTGCATCTGCATCATGGTGTAATGCACCCTCCTCTGCTTTTCTGTGGTTCTGAGTGTCTTCACCTGGAACTTGACGCACACCTTGCAGCCTTCGGTGCTGTGTCTCTGGGCAGATAGTTTACAACCTACAGCTTTCCTTTTGTGAAAACTTCTGGTAATACTTGGGGCCGAGAACTTAGACAGGGTGTTCTCCTATCCCATCCACATTTCAATGGTACCTCCAATCCTCAACCCACTCCTCTGGAGGCACATTATTCGACCCCTATGGTTGACTTCACTCCACATGATGTACCTACTTTTTGGTGAAATCCAGTGTTAATTCATCTGTCTTCATGGGTCCTTTCCTTGTTTGTTCTTTTCCCCATCTGCCTGGGCCACGTTGACATAGATCGATGTACAACATTATTTCTGTGAATATCTCACAGGTGGCGGTGAGACTATCTGAGAGGAAGTGTTAGACCTGAAGCCTTAGGGTGTTCTTCCCCCAACTTGTTGCCTGCCTCTCTCCATTTTTCTGTACTTGTTTTTTGCTGGCTTTAGGAGACTGTGTACTTTACCAGTGCTGAAGTGCTTGTGCTTTCTTCCCTAAACATGGTAACTTTGGCTCATACCCAATTGGTTTATTTAATTTTCTTATGTCCCTAATAAAGTGCACTACATGTGCCCATGGCTTATGAATTAAATGCTAATAGTGGGTCTGCAGCACTTTTTGTGCCAACCCCATAAGTAACCCTTTAACTATGTTTCAGCATGTAAAACAACTTGCCAAGCCTTAAACTCCCCTTTATATTACATATTAGTCACCCCTAGGGAAGGTCCTTGGTAACCCAAAGTGCAAGATGGTATGTACGTACAAAGTAAGACATGTACTTTTATGTTTTACCTGTCCTAGCAGTGAGAAACAAATACACGTGATTTTCACTGCTGTGAAGCCTACTCATCTTATAGGCTGGCATTAGGAATTCCTTAAAATACCTTTAAGCTGTAATTCCTGGTTGGAAAGGATTAGCTTTTCGTGTTACATCTCTTTAGAATGGTAATGATACATCATCTTTACAGGTGAAGTCAGATTTAGCATTACTATTTTAAGAATGCCTGTTTTAGGAAGACTACATTTCTCGGCTCTTACTGCTCTGTGTGCCTTAGAACCTGTCTCTAATACAGGCTTGGCTAGGTGACTGAACCCTATGTGCATTCCTTATAGACTGCCACAAAGAAAAGAAGGGCTGGGAGTGATTTAGCAACCATCTACATTCATCTGAAGTCTGATGGGTCTTCTGGGCAGATGGGAGAAAGTGGTTTACCCTGCCACTTCAAAGGGTATTGCATAGAAAGGACTGATAACCCCCAACTGGTAGTCTGGAGCAAGGACTTGGTTGAAAGTGATAGTGGTGCACTTCAAAACCACTCTTTTTAAAGTTTGCCTCACATCAAGGCACATTTGGGGGCGAAAAATTGGGTCTCTGACCTCATCTAACCAGACACTTCTGTATCTTGAACTAAACCTCTATCAGTGGACTGGGGTGGTACTCAATGGACTCAACAGGGCTGCTTTTCTAGAAGGACAGCTTTCCTGGTTGTTGCCCTGCTGCCTGCTACTCCCGGACTCTGCTAGAAGGAGAGTTGGACTCCGCCTTCCCTCCAAACTGATCTCAAGGTGCTTGTTAGCTTGCCTCCTGTTTCTAAAGCCTCTGGGCACAAAAGACTTCCTGCAGTCCGTTGCTGCTGGACACTGCCTTCTCTGAGTCCTACCCTTGCCTGAGGTGCCCCCTCCAAGTTCTGGGCCTCGGAAGTGGGTTCTGTAGCTGAGGTCCGGTCAAATCTGCCGTGAAGCAAAGCCCCACGAATAGTTGATATCTCGGGGTAACTAACACCGGACAACGCGAAAGAACCGATGGCGGATGGTGAAAAGCTTAGCAGAATTCGATCGAAGATATTATGTTCAGCGGGCACAAATGTGTCCCTATAGCTGGCCCGTGCTCCATTGCTGTCAGCCTGAACTTTAGATTTTCACTGCTCCCTCGCATCCTGAAATAACCTTTTTAGTGTTGCATGCTTCTATGCACTTCATTTGCATTTATTTCTACAAAATTCAATATCCCGATGTCTACTTGACAGATAGTGATAATTTTGGTCTTTTACCCACATAAATATACTCTATTGTTCTAAACTGTTGTGGCGTCCTTTTGGGTGTATTTACTGTGTCATTGTATGGGTTATTTCACAAATACTTTACACATTGACTTCTGAGTTAAGCCTGCCTGCTCAATGCCAAGCTACCAGAGGTTGAGCACAGGATAATTTAGGATTGTGTTGTGACTTACCCTAACTAGGATTGTGGTCCCTGCTTGAAAAGGGTGCATACCTCTGCCAACCAGCGAAAACAATTTCCAACAGGAAGCGATTGCGAAGATATTATTCTTAACTGGTAGAGCTTCATGGATATCTGTCTCTTACTGGCAGGTAGTTTAGTGTTAGGCACACCAAATTAGCCAGTTACAGCCCTCAAAGTTTCAACAGAAAAAAACAAGAAAACCACCTCGAACTCACTTTTCTTTACCTATTTCACCTACCTGAGAAGCCTTATACCCATTGTGCCTCAGCAAGGCCAACAGTATTCAGATAAGATGCCACTTGTGTCACCAAAATTACTCTGTCAATAGCGTTTAAGAAAAATGTGGCAAAGACATGAATCGAATGGTAGATGTAAATGAGACTGAAAAGGGCTATTTTGCAGATTTTCTCACAAGTAACCCTACTTAATTAACATGGGGTGTATGTCAATATGCATATGGAAGCAAAGCAAATCAAGTCATCACAGGTCGTCCATCGCTCCAACGACCCCAATTTCTTACTCCAGCATCACACTCCTGAGAGTTTGGTGGTGCAAGAGTTCACCAGAAGAGTCAACCCCAACTCCTTACTGACTACTCCTATTGACGGAGGGACCAAACGTATGGGAACGTTTGTCAAAAGACTATTCTCCTCAGCCAGCTTTGCCTTGAGGTCGTTCAACATTGTCCATCTCTTGGAAGTTATACCCACGCTCTTTGAACTGTGATTGGTGAGTACTTAGCAGAAGTCCCAGAAGACCTAGGGCTTGCTTGGCCCGCATTTATTTATTTTATTTATTCAAAGTTTTATATAGCGCGAACAAGATCCTTACAGATATCAGAGCGTTTCACAAAGACAGGGTAGGGGCAGTAGGAATGAAACCGAGATAATGGGAACAGTATAATAGTCACTAACATGGTAGTATAATAATAACATACATAAGACATATCAATATACAATCCGGTAAACAAGTAATATGACGGCACAAGTCATTGAACCCACTACAGAGGTGTTCAGGTACACCATGGGTGTGTGGATGGCTATACCAGTGTTTTAGTATAGAGAGAACACTGAGTGGGGGCATCGGGAGAGTGAATCAGTAGACCAACGTGTATCATATATTGGTCGGTAGTAAGTGAGTAGCGTAGTAGTGTCCCCATCAAGTAGAAGTATAGTGCCAAAGGACAAGGTGAACAGTGATACAAAGCAGTGCAGAGTCTCTGATTCAGTACCTATAAGGTTCAGGAGATCTTGGCCAGAAGGATGGTTTTCACCTCTTTCTTGAAGAGTGCAGCGGAGGAGATAAGCCTGGTTTCAGGAGGGAGCGCATTCCAGATCCTGGGTGCCATTCCTGAGAAGGAGCGCTTGTATGTTTTCTCTTTCCAGAATCTACGAGGTTTCAGAAGTAGATTTTTTGAACTTCTGTTGGATCTCGAACCTCCTGATATAGACAACTTTTGGGCAAGGTAGTTGGGTGCATTGTGGTGCACGGCCGCGTGTGTCATAACTGCAATTTTTAGCTGTATTCTGGCTTCAAAAGGTAGCCATTTTAGAGATTTTAAGTCTGGGGATATATGTGAATGTTTTCTTGAGCCAGTAATGAGTCTCGCGGCAGCGTTCAAGGAGGCTCTTAAGGGTGCTGTTGTGGATAGCGGGAGTCCGCTAAGGGCTACAATTCCATAGTCTATTCGAGGGATGACTAAAGCTTGTACAGCAGTTTTGAAGTCTTCGACAGGGAGGAAGGGTTTAATTTTCCTCAGTGTGTTGATTTGGAAATTAGCTGCTTTTGTGGCTTTGCTAACGTGCTGCTGCATGTTGAGCTTGGCGTCGAGTGTGATGCCTAAGGATTTCGCCGAATCCACGATGGTAGGTTGGACATTGAGTGCTGTTAGGTTATTGAGCCAGGTTTGGGTGGAGGAAATTTTCGCCGGGGGTGAGATGAGTAGGAACTCAGTTTTCAGAGCATTTAGTTTGAGCCAGGCTTGTCATCTGCTCAGGTCTAGACGCCACTGATTGTCTAGGAAAGGCTACTGGGTCTAGTGTTTTGCATGGGAGAGATCCACAAGCTTTTCCGGAGACATGCTTTGACAGGTTACTGCTTGTTTGGCGAAAAGACAGGACTCTGCCCTGGAGCTTTTAAGCATTTTGGCGCCAGTCCAGCAATCTCCAAAACGATATCGCCCTTTTTGGCAATCATGCCATGGGCTTGATATAACAACAGCATCAGGCCCCCACACCCCCTGCTCAATAGACCTCAGTGATATTTACTACATCCTGCTTCTTGTGCTGTGACAAGTTGCTATGTCATTAGACCTGTCATAAGGTTGCATAACCTAGGTGCAGTTCGGAAAATTAGTTTTGAAGAGAGGCTGGGCTGGAACCAAAAGCTTTTAGTGTTGGCTGAGATGATTTCCTTGTACTTAAATAAAGAACTACATCTACCATTGAGGCATTTACCTCTTTATATTTGCAACAAGCTGGAAAAGAACCCTTAGCACCACAACTTCATTCGAATTTAAAGGAAGATTGAGGTTTATGAGCGCCTCAGACAACGGCGTGTTCATCCTTCAGAGGTCAGACAGTTCTATTTGTTCTATATGTGGCCAGCAGCGTCACCCTGTGGTATCTTTTTTTGGCTTCATACGCTCATGAATTAATATATGCCGTGCAGAAAACATGTAGGCAGGAGTCCTGACTACATGTTTCTAGGCGGTGTTTCCTCATCTGAGCAGCATAAGCGACTTCCCTCCGTGTCTCTACTCCCTAGCAGCGCTGCAATCGCTTGGACTCTTGGGAAAGTTTTGGTTCCACAACAGGCCTCTCGAGAACTTTGTGCACTATCTGCTATACTACGGCGCCATCTAGTGTTGGCATATAGCCAATACTAGAATGTAGACTTTTGAATGGGAATACAGTGGAACTATAAAATTACTGCTGTCTCTGAAAACAACCCTCATATTCTGAATATTTGTTCATTTTTCAATCTTTATTTCGATCACTTGGATCATAAAAGATGTACATCATAAAACATTCATAATATGATACATATAGATAAAAAGAGAATTAAAACCAATAATTACAATTATCATTTTGTGTCAATTTATGAGTGCTAGTGCAAGGTGCAAATCTGACAACTGCATGCTATGGAATTTCGCATTTCTGAGGAATGATAAAGCCATTACAGATCATACAATTTTGGCCTAGTCTATACCTTAAAAATGATTAAGAGGCCAGTAGTGGGTCTCCCCCAGGATTCTGTATATAGCGAGTATACAGAGTGCAGCATCATCTGGTGTGGATACGTCCTACGTAGAACAGTAAAGAAAAGAGAAGATCAAAAGCCATTTGACCTTTAGTATTACATTGAAATTGCTTTAGGTGAGGGTTTTCGGGTATCTAATCGAGTGGGATATCTGGTATCGGATATCGGAGTCGAGTTTTTTTGTATTTTTGACATTTATTATTGTACTAGTGATAAGGTGGTGCAAAGATGCAGAATGTGCCTCCACCTTAATTTTTTCCAATGAATCCACGAGAACCTCATTTGAAATGGGGAAAGTGGAAAAATGTATATAGTTAGTCATCCACGTGTTTGTGGACATCTTTCAGCGTGCAGTGTAAGATGTTTTTACTATTGCATTGCCCTGGACCAGAGTGTCAAGAAGTATTTCAACATCTACCCAGTTTATCTAGTGATGATGCGTGCGATTTAAATGAATTTGAGATATGTTTGAAAACATTTGATTTACATTTCCTTCCTAAAGTCTCGACTGAGTTTAAAAGATACCACTCTGGGAAAAGAATGCAAAGATCTGAGAAAACGTATAAGAATATATATATCGATACTCAGAAACTCCGCATCAAATTGTAATTTTGGAATGAATAGTGAAGAAAGACTGAGGGATCATTTAATCTTGGGATGTGGTGTGGAGAAAGCCAAGGAGATATTTTGACTGAAAGACAACTCCACGTTAACGGAGGTAATAGCTAATGCTAAGGCTTGTGAACATAGTCAAGCTTGTGTCTAAATCTTTTAGTGGTAATCATGGGGTGGGTCCTCAAACCACATCTCAACAAATGTCATCTTTTAGACAATCAAGTGGTAAAGAGAAAGATAGTAAAAAAATTGCAAGGGTTTGTTTGCTTTAAATGTGGTGAACATGGTCACTTGGCCAATAACAAAGAGTGCCCAAGATGGAAAGCTATTTACCAAACATGTGGGAAGAAGCGTCATGTAACGAAGAGTTTTAAGAGTACTGTTGTAAAAGAAAAACATCTGAGAAGTGAGATGGTAGGAAAATGATGAGCGTGAAGAGATTATTTTACAAGTAAAAGAGGACACCTATGATGGTCCATTTGAGGTTGTGCAGATTGAAGAGGTTCCTGTACCAATGTTATTTGACTCTGGAGCTAAAATGGTAATCCCCAGAGAGGTTTATGAGTCTAAATTGAAAGAAAGAGTTGTGTTAATGAAACCTGAGCTTAGGCCCAAACGTTACGAGGGAGAACCTATTAAATTATTGGATTATTTCACAGGAGTGATCCGTTTTAAAGGAGGATTTACAGCTGGCAAAGTTTGTGTCCTTGAAAGGTGATGGTCTGATCCGCTGGGGTCATCAGAGGGATTTACTTGTTTTCTTAGATCTCAGTGAGGGCTCATCTGTGTCTGAAGGAGCTAGGTCAGATTAATCAAATTGAAGACAATGCTCCTAACTCTTAAAAAGAATTTCCAGAGGTATTTGAAGAAGAGCTGGGTTGTCTTAAGGGTTATCTGCACAAAATATGAATAAAAATGAACTCCGTGCCTGCAGTGAGTAAGGTTAGAAGTGTTTAATTGGGTTTTAAGGATAAAATAACGATGGAAGTGGAAAGATTCATGCAATGCGGAATTATTGAAAGGGTTGAGGCAACGAATGGCCCGCTCCGGTGATGATGGCACATAAATCCAACAAAGAAGTGAGATTGTGTGTTGACTTACTGGGACTCAACAAAAATGTGATGTATGCCACAACTCTGCAGACTGCAAAGGCCTTTCACAGTTCTACATTTCCCAGAAACTATGTGGACAAATTGTGGTCTGTAACTAAGTTGTTTAATATCTGGAGGATGATGTGCCATTAAAGGAGTCCAAATGCGAACAGGTAATGTATGGTACAGTGCGAAATGGGTATTTAGCAAATATGTTCAATAATATGTTTAGGAAAATATTGTTAATCATTACCTTTACTTTTGTGTGCCAACAATTTTAGAAGTTCTCTTACAGATTAGTAATTCTAGGATAACATAATTAAGAGGTTTCTCTATATATTTCAGATGGAAGACTCGGAAGGGACAGTAAGGCAAATTGGAGCGTTTTCTGAAGGCATCAACAATTTAACAGTATGTAATAAGCTCCTAAATTATGTTCATTACCAATACCTATAAACTCTCAACCCATCTCCTCTTCTTTTCACAGCCATGCAAGCTGTCTCACGTCCTTACATGACACTCACTCACATAACCCCATAACTTTACCCAACCCTGTCATGTTTCAGACAGAAGTAATTAAAAATACATTTTCTACCAGGTCTTCTCTAGTGCCATGCCTTTAACCGCTCTTGAAAAACCTTTAACCCTCAGAGCTTCTTTCCAACCTGCTCTGATTAATTGGGCCCAGTCCACTGCTCCACAAACCGGTCATGCACCATGTGGAGCTATTTATCATTTTAGATTGCCACATTCTCTCCCCTCTCTCTAATCATCAGTTAACTTTTTCATTCAGCTGCTCCCTGCCTATCCTCACATTTCTGTATTGAATCTGCAGTACTTGTGCCCCATTTATTAGGTCGAGCCTGGGCAACGCATGCGCTGCTCTGCAAGGCATTCTGTATTCAGGTATGGACTTGAAGCCCTTCTCAGTTTCCTGCCATCTTTTTAATTGGCTCCTGTCACTGACATTTGTAAACTGTGGCTTTTCATTGGTCAATAGGCTAAGTAGGCCCTCCTTAGTATCGCCTTGTCTCATCTTCTAACCTCCCATAAGGTCGGACCCTCTTATGTGTGTTGTTACTTGGTAGGTTTTAAGTACAGCCTCCGAGCACTATTTGGTTAAATGGTTTTCTTCTGGCAGGACACACTCTCTCGCAACACTTTCTTTTTTGTTTTTCATAGCACACCCGTGCCTTTGGTTTGTATGTGGTGCAGAGCGCGGCCGAATGGGTTTTTTTCTTCCTGTTTTTATTAACTTTTGACAATGATTTAACCCTGAACAGGCTATACTCAAGGGAACACTGTCCTGGTGCAACTCCTTCCTACTACCCTACTCCGTACACTACAACTCTTTCAGTTCTACATCACCAGACATTCCAGTTAACATCCCCCCAGGCATTGTTCTTGGTCTTCTCATTTTCCAACTCTGCACCGCTTTTGCAGGCACAATCTATTTTTATAGGTCTAGGTTTTGGCAGCACAGATTTCAAACATTCCTATCTATTGCTTGCAATATCTTTTGAGTGGACTTTGTTTTGTTTAGATTTTTTTTATATTATTAGTCATTTCTTTTTTGTCAAAGCTTTTTTGAGCTTTACCTCCCAGTGTACTTTAGGTATGTCCCTTTAAAAAAAACTGCAGGTTTGAAACCCTATGGAACCCCTTGTCACAGGCAGATGTCTGTGACAAACCCCCAACTGGTTTGCTTGTGGTGCCTGCAGCCGGGCTACGACTCCAAAGTCTGCCTTGCGATGAACCGCAAGGCACTCTGCGCGCATGCCTTGAAGCTTCTGGTCACCCGGCATCAAACAACTCTGCACCGCCCCAGATCCTGATCTCACGTGGAAGGTCCCTGGCCCGCTCGAGGAGGCATTTTCATTGGTTGTCGTCAAGGTGTAAATCTTCATTGGATTAGTCCCACAAGAAGTTGTAACGCTCTTTGACTTCACTGCACTGATCCACTCATTGGTCGAAATGCAGGAACAAATTCACAAGCCCAGACGTTGTTCCCACGTTTCTCCCATAGTGTCTGAATCCGGGTCCGTTCCATAACTCCCTGAATTTTCCGAGCCGGTGTAATCCTGTCCCACTGAAGGAATTGTATGAGGCTGTGCAACTCATATTTTGGTGAGCTGGTCACTCTGGAGGACCTTCAGGCCTCACAGGTTCACAAGTTGACCCACCTGGATTTCTGCCAGCGGGTTCACCTTTGGTGCCAGTTGGACCCTTTGGATCTGTTCCTTCACTAGAGCCAATTCCAGTGGCCCCATTCCCCATCATCATCATTCCTGACTCTGGTACGGAGCTGGACCGGAGATGTCCGGCATAGACTTTGTGCTTACTGGACCAAGAGCCTCTGAGTCAGAGACAGACATTTTTGACAGGCCCTTTAAAGAATACACTTCGGGCGGAAGTGAAGTCCCCATGGTTCCCCTGACCCTTCAAACAACCCTCCCCCTTTGTGGAGTCCTGGGCCAAGGGTAACTGGTAGGAGGAACTCATGGTAGGGACTACCTTCCAGGTCCTTTCTACCCAACCACCATGGCCAACAGGCTCTCCAATCTATTTGTGGTCACAGACACCGCTCCTGCAAGCTTTGTGGGACCGACAGCCAGAGATCTGCCCAGACTGCCAATTCCCCTGTATGTATGCATGTATCCAGTATTTGTAAAGTGCAAACTAATCACCCCTAGGTGTCTCAATACGCCGGGAGCCGTCGGAGAGATTAAATGAGCCGTTGCCCAGAGGCACAGAGTGCTGAGCTGAGCTAACTTTGGGGATCTAACTGTGAGCCCCTGCTCCGGAGTCAGCCACTCTGGTTGCTGCACCATACCTCTCCTCTTCGCAGCCTCCAAACGCCTTTAAGATGCCCTCACAACACCACGGCCAACCAGTCAGCAGCAAGATCAAACATCACCTGTTCCGCTGGCAGTCTATCACTTCGGGCAAAAGGGTGCTCCAAATTATTCAGCGGGGTTATGCCTTTCTATTCACAGAAACCCCACCACCCATTCCACCATCATCAGATAGGCGGACGGTGTATCATCTCTCCTTGCTGCTTCAGGAAATGCATGCTCTTTTGGCCATAGAAATCATCAGAAGTAGGTCAGAGTTGCCATTCCTGCTACTTTCTGGTGCCAAAAAAGGATGGAGGCCTCCGCACTATACTAGGCTTGCGCCCTCCTAACTACTTCCTGAAGAAGGAGAAATTCAAAATGCTCAAGGCTCAGTTCTTGTCTGCCCAGGACACTGGACAGTAGCGTTTTACTTGCAGGACACATATGTTCATATACCCTGCTTGCCGGCCCACAGACATTACCTACGGTTAACAGTAGGCAGCAAGCACTTTCAATACACTGCGCCTCCCCTTTGGCCTCACGAGTGCCCCTCAGGTGCTCAAGAAAGTGATGGCTGTGGTTGCAGTTGATCTGTGGAGGTTAAAGGTTCCAGTCTTAGCCTACCTTGACGGTTAGCTGTTGAAGATGAGCTCGCCCTAGGAAGTAATCACCAACCAGCAGATGATGGCGGACCTCCTGCATTTGCTGGGGTTCTCTTTCAACATGCCAAAGTCACACCCAACTCCCTCTCAGATGCTCCGTTTCATTAAAGCCATTCTGAACACTTTGAAGTAGCGCGCCTATCCTCCACAGAGGCGAGTCAAGAATATTGAGGTTTTGATTCCAATGTTTCAATCTCTATCCTGGATTTCAGTGAGACTGACTCTGAGGCTGCTGGATCTTCAGGCCTCCTGCATCCTACTGGTACAACAACATCTCCTTTGGCATGTGCAGGCTCTGCAGTGAGACCTAAAGTCCCAGTGGGCATGAACAAATTAAGTGGTTCAGTGGGACTGTTTTGTTATGAAGTCAATATAAAACTCTCTCTCAACATTATAACCAATTTACTCTATGTATTCTTCTAATAGGTATAATGTATCATATACAATTAAAATTGGTGCAGACGGCGCAGTGCTGATATGTGTAGTGGTGTGCAACATTAACGATGTGTATATACTATCTAGATGTCTCCAAGTTTCATGTAAATAGGCAGTTCGATATATATATTATGATTACTATCGCCAAGTTGTTAAATATAAGACAATCCCTATAACAATGTCGATGTTTAGACCCTAGACACAATTTACGCAGGTCTCTTCAGAATATAAGAGTGCTGCCTGGCACAACACCTCCAAGCAGTGTACATCATTCATATGCTGGGGTGGTCTCTGCTAGTTGGCCTCTGAACCCCAGCTTGTCTATGGAACAAGGGTATTATTGGATCTCAATCCCATGTAGGAGTCTTTCTCCAGCGCTGCACACTAACTATCTCCATCCAAGACAAAGACGTCCGGGGCACAACAGCAGGGGAATCTCTCTGACCTTGTCCAGATATCGGAGGGAACTTCGAATGATCTGCAGTGGTGCTTCACAAACAGAGATTGGGTTAGCGGCAGACCCCTCACCTTTCCCTACTCAAATGTCACAGTGATGATAGATGCATCACTCATTGGTTGGTGGGCCATTTGGGAGAGGTAGAGATCAGAGGACTCTGGTCTCCAGCGGAGTCCCAGCTCCACATCAACTTGTTGGAGTTGAGAACAATTCATTTTGCATTAAAGGCCTTCCTCCCTTCCATCCAGGAACGGCTAGTTCAGCTGTTAACTAACAGCACCACTGCCATGCAACAAACAGGAACCTGTGCCGGAACGCTCTGTGCCTCTGGACATGGTTGGAATGTCTGGATGTTTTCCTGGTCATGAAACACCTGATTTTGTCTTTAAACACCAGAAAGGAAGAACTCCGCCTTCGATGCCTCACAGATCATGAATGGCTTCTACATCCGTAGATGGTGTAAGGTCTATTTCGTGACCTGGAAAGAACCTAGATTTGATCTGTTTGCCTCTGCCAAGAAAGTGAAAAGTCTGCACATCTGGGTGTTGGTGTTTCCCAGGCGGTTGTCTGTCTGAGACCCGGTTCGTTGTAAGTGGGAACTCGGGACTCCTGCATGCTTACCCCCTCGCTCCCCCATAATGCTCCTGCCAGCTTTCTGATGAAGATCAGGGCGGCCCGTGCCCACATCCTCCTCGTGGCTCCAGATTAGGCACAAGGAGCAAGGTATCCTGAACTCCTGAACATCAGTTCTCCAATTAGACTGCCCCTCAGGAGGGAGCTCCTGTCAGAGCAACAGGATCGGGTTCTACACCCGAACCCGGGCATGCTCTGTCCTAATGCATGGAGGTTGAGTGTCAACAGCTGAGAGTTTTCTATCTCCCTCCTGATGTCTGAGAGGTCATCTTCACAGCCAGGGGTCCATTCACAAAAGTGTGTACGCCTGCCGTTGGGAAAGCTTTGTGGACTGACAAGCATGTAATCCCTCTGCTCACACCCTTGTCTGAAGTGTTGCTGTTGTTTTTGTCTTTAGCCAGGCATGGTTTTGCTTTGGGCACAGTAAAAGATATCTTTCATCCTTTTTGGCTTTTTTTTTTGCAGTTGCCGGATTAGCCTCCTGTTCAAGTCACCTTTTGTAATACATTTTCTGAAGGGCCTCCAACATATGTTAACAGCAAAACCTTTTCTTATACCCTAATGGAACCGTAATTTGGTTTGAACTTTCTTAATGTGTTCACCCTTTAAACCTATTAAGACAGTCTTCCTTGTGCCCATCACATTGGCCAGGAGGGTCAATGAGCTGCAGGTTCTTTGTTAACCCACCGTACACCAGCGTCTTTCCAGACAAACTGGTTCTCTGCACCCATACTTCTTTTTGATCAAAGGTGGTGACACCTTTCTACGTCCTCCAAATCATCATGCTTTATACCTTTTTTGCTCTGTTTCACCCTTCCAAGGAGGAGACACTCCACTGCTTGGGCCTGAAATGAGCGTTGTCATTTTACATCAATTGCACCAAAGAAAATGGATGGACGATAAACTTTTTATCGGGTTCACTGGAACGGAAAAGGGAAAATCCGTGCAGAAACAGACCATCTTCAGATGGATACTACTCTGCATTAAGATCTGCTTCGCATTGGTCAAAAAGCAACCCCCTATGGGCTTGTAGGCTCATTCCACCAGAGACAAAGCTGCGACCCCTGTTTTAGGGTATCTATCAGACTGCTACGTGGGCTTCTCTGCACACGTTTACTAGACACTACTGCTTTGACAGTCAGGTCCGTCATTACGGGCACTTTGTCCGTTTTGGTCCTCCAGGTTGTTTTGGTCTGAAACAGTTCACAGGCCTATCTCTGAGGAGATATTGCTTTGGCACCTATTCTAAGGTAAGGAATCTGCAGCTGCAAGTCTCTATCAGATAAACAACTTACTTTTGAAAATGCCTTCTCTCCTAGAGTCTTTGTCAAGCCACAAATTGCTTACTTACCCTCCCAGAATCCCTGCTTCTGTAAACAGATCTTCCTACCTAAAAGGTCCCTGTAGGCCTTTAGTTTCTGCACACTGGTTAATTGTCCTTCGGAAGTGGCTTTGTGCTTCTGGCGCAGTCACATAAAGAATCTAATGTCAGCGTGCTAGAGTGGTGCCTACATAGGCACCGCACACATCAAATCTGACATGGTGATGTCAAGCTTAGCTGATCTGCACCATGTACTGGAATGCAGAGGTACTGCTCAAGATTTTCTGGATCCAGTCTGACAACTAGTGATTGTTCTACAGTAAGGAATCTGCAGCTAAATAGTCTCTACCAGATGAGGTGTTACCAAAGGTAAATAACTTGTACTTCTGCTTTCAGTGCAGCACTTGTATTGAACTGCTTGATGGAATACTTTACCAGATTGTGTCCCCTTTTGCTGACTCCCTCATGTGTTTCCCCCATTGCTCCTTATCATGCTCCCCCATTCCTTTTTTCTTCTGTGTGCTCCTCGTTCTCCCCATTCCTCGCTCCTCCCCCTGAGTGGTCCTTGTTACCCCCACGGCTTCCTCCTCTCCTAGTTCCTTCCTACCCCTTCCTCCTTCGCCTGTAAGCTCATTGTTATCCTTGCCCACTCTACCTTGCAATTTTCCCACCCGCCAGCTTCTTATAACTGCCGCCAGAACTGATAATTCTTTGTCTTCGTTATAAAGAAACTAACATTTCTGCTGTAGGGAAGACATCCTCGCCTTCAATCCTGTTCTCTTTGTATTTCCTAGTTAAAACAATGTGAGGTAGCACAGAAGCCTACATTATAGTTGTTTTCCTTCAATTACACAAACTAAAGGAGGATTATAAGGAAGTCTCCCATGCCATCCTTTACTTTGAAAGTAAAACAAAATCAAGGTTATATTGAAGGCAAAGAAGCCTTCAATGCAGCCGTTCCTTTTCTTCTCTGGTCTAGCTTTTGATGTGGTTCTGCTGCCTGTGTAAGCATATTAAACCCAGATATCTTGACTTTATTAGTGCTTGTTGAAAAAATACTCTCTCTTTCAGGTCATTACAAAATCTTTCCATTCTCTTCTCAAACTGCTCGTTATCTAGGCCTGGATCATTGACGGTCTTCATGCTTTTAGGCATGTGGTGGTTCTGGGATGCTTGATCTTAATTGTAGACTAAATTCAATCATCAATTTACCTGCTTCCGCTAGCCAGAATCACCCAAGTCTCAAATATCCCTTTAGACACATTCATCTGGTCTCCATATTGACTCACAGATGAGATCTAATTCTCATTGCACCCAGCATACTAGTGCGACATCTACAAGATGTTCACGATCTTACATACCAATCAACTGATACTCTAATACCAATGCAGATGTCAAAACCCCGCCAAGCTTTCCACAAATTCTCCTTGGAATCGCTAGACAAAGTGTAACAGCCACACTCTTTAGAATGTTTCGCCCTCCCTCCTGTGTACTGCTCCCAACATTGTGTGCTGCAGGAGACACAAACGAACCCCCTTCAAATGTTTATCCTAGTGTACAGATTGCTCTATCGACTTGGTTTCTAAATCGGTGTCCACATCTCTAACTGTCCTTCTGTCTCAAACCCTCCTTTGCTTCACTACTCCCAACCCATCCTGTGTCTCTTCAAGATTCGTCACTGCACGAGCACACCTCCTCTTGGTCACAATGCTTAAAACAAACCTCTGCGCCGTCATCAGTACTAAATAAACAAGACCTTTTAAATTGCTTTTAATTTTGTCAGCGTTTTCCAAATCCAGATCCTCCACTACCCACCAGAACAGCTCTGTATAAAACTGCATTTCTGATGGATACATCTGCCTGTGGATTCATCACCTTTTGAATATCCCCTGTGCCAGCATTCTGCAAAAAATTTCCCCAGCTCTCCACGCCGACGTCACAATGCCACGGCTCCGCGCGTGACTCCGCAAAACGTCACCGGAGCCATAAGAGAGCATAGTCAGCGTGATGTCAGTTCCCTTTTTTCTGCTCCGGTGGATCCGGCAGGTCCGACACCGGATGTTCCTCGTGTGGATCCTGGTTCGAATCCATATCCGCAGTTTCCTACTCCAGGTTCGGATCCAACGCATTTTTTAAATGCAATGTATGGAGTATTTGCTAAGGCAGCCTTCCCCTCCGGAGCACCTTCAGGTCCTGTGGGTCCGCTGGCCTTCAACTAGTGCGTGCCGCAACACTGTGCCCAGGCACCCATTGTGCCTTTCATGCCGACTGCGCCGTCATGGCAGTTTCCGGTTCCGAGGGTTTCAACGCCGTTTATGGAGTCCCCGCCGCCGTCTGGTGGGCTTTACTCTTGGCCTCATATGGCGCTGATTCCACCTTCGGATCCTCCTCCGACGCCCGCTCCGGAGCTGTCTGTGGCACCGTCGATGCCGCAACCAAGATTTCGCTCAAGGAGAGAGGCATAGAGACTGCTGGAGGAGGAGCAGTATCAGAGGCAGGAGGTTGAAGAGGGTGAGATAGATGAATTAGTGGATGATTTTAATTAATCTAGCACGGCTCTAAAATGTAGCTAGGCTACCTGTTTGTTGGGCCGTTATATACATGCTTTGATGGATTCGGCGAAGCAATGGGCACCCAAGTTGCCTGATGAGCGGAGAAATTTTATGGAGGTTCTGTCAGATGCTCAAGCTGTAGCTAGACAGGGTATTCAGTCCAACCTGAATACCGCTGATTCGGTTGCTAGAGTTATGGGTTCCTTCACAGTTACCAGGAGACAAGCTTGACTCCTCTGGATTTTCCCAGAATGTTCAGGCTACCCTTCTTGATTTGCCCTTTGATGGTTCAAAGCTTTTCGGGGAGAAGGCTGATTCTGCACTTCAAAGGTTTAAGGATAGCAGAGCCATGGCAAAATCCTTGGGATTGCAATCCCAGTCAGGGGGTTTGGATAAAAAAAATAGTGTGGGTTTGGAAGGTCTTCCTTTCGTGGCTTGCAACAACCTCAGCAGCAGCAGCAAAATCCGCTCTGTCATATAGAGGGAAAGTCAGAGGTCACCAACGTGGTTCTGCCCGCAATCTCTCCTCCTCCTCTACCTCCCCTGCTCCCCCTTGTAATGTGGAAAGCAGCCCTAGATCCCACATCCTGGATCATGTAGGTCCTTTAGGGGGTCGGTTATCTCACTTTCTACAGGGTTGGAAATCGATCACGTTAGACCTTTGGGTTTAAAACCTTGTAGACGATCGGTACACCCTTCCCTTTCGGGAGTTTTCTCCTCCTTACCCTCGTTGCCAAGGATTTTGTTCAAGAGTATTTGCTTTTTCTTCAGAAGGAGGTCCTTGCCTTACTACAAAAAGGTGTGATAGAGGTGGTCCCGGAGCAGGAGAGGAGTCAGGGATGCTACTCCCGGTATTTCCTGATCCCTAAAAAGGATGGCAGGTTACGTCAGATTCTGGACCTCAGGGTCTTGAATTTTTACCTGAAGCTGGAGAAATTCAAGTTGCTGACCCTTGAGCAGGTTCTTCTGGCGCTGCAGCAAGAGGACTGAATGCCGTTGATCGATTTACAGGATGCATATTTTCCCATCCTGAGGTCGCACAGGAAGTATCTCCGTTTTACTGTAGGGTCGCAGCACTACCAGTTTGCGGTCCTGCTGTTTGGTCTTACTACTGCACCTCAAGTCTTCACGAAGGTGATGGCAGAGGTGACAGCTCATCTCATGAGATAAGGAATTCTAGTTTTCCCTTATCTGGACGATTGGCTGCTCAAAGCGGAGTCGCTAGAGATGGTGCTTCTTAATCAGTGAGTAACAACTCAGCTGTTGTTCAACTTGGGCTTTTAAATAAATGTGCCCAAATCTCACCTGGTGCCCTCTCAGCGCAACCTGTTCATAGGGGCGACTGGATACTACTGTATGTCGAGCTTTTGCACCTCCACAAAGAATTCTCGACATTCAGGAGATGATTCCTTTGTTTTACGATTGAGCGGTTGCTCCGGTCCTGAAGGTCCTTCGCCTGCTCGGTCTGTTCGCTTCCTGCATACTGTTGGTCATTCATACACGCTGGCACATGAGGGCGCTCCAGTGGTGTCTCCGCAAGCAGTGGTATCAACACAACGGAGATCTCAGGGAGTCAGTCCGGATCTCCCGAGATGCTGTAGCGGAGCTGACTTGGTGGAGTGTGCAGGGCAACCTGTCTCAAGGCATGCCCTTTTAACCTCCTCTGCCGGTGGCCACAGTGATCACGGATGCCTCCACTCTGGGGTGGGGTGCTTATCTGGGGAATCTGGAGGTCAAGGGTCTTTGGTCTCCATAGGAAAGGTTGCTTCACATCAACCTTCTGGAATTGCCTGTGATTCATTTGGCACTGAAGGCTTTCCTCCCGTCCCTTCGCGGTCAGTCATTCTGATGGACAACACTACGGCTATGTGGTACATCAACAAACAGGGAGGTGCAGGGTCTTATCGTCTCTGTCGAGAAGCTCTGCGACTCTGGTCCTGTGCTCAGGACCATCAGATCAGTGTTTTTGCAAATGATCTAGCCGGGGTTCTGAATGTTCGTGCGGACAAGATCAGTCGGCATTACTCGGCTGATCACGAGGGGCTGCTTCATCTGGAGGTGGTCCATCACATCTTTCATATGTGGGGGTCTCCTCGGTTGGACCTGTTTTCCACTCATGAGAATGCTCACTGCCCCGTTGTTCTGCAGTCTCCAGTATCCGATGCATGGGGCGCTGGGGGAAGCGTTTCAGTTGGATTGGAGTTACGCGTTTCCTCCTATAACCTTGATTCCTCGGGTTCTGAGGAAGATTCGCCAAGACTGGACCCAAGTCATATTGATCGCCCCGGATTGGCCAAGAAGGGTGTGGTACACAGATCTACTTCATCTCTCGTTGCATCCTCCGCTCCGTCTCCCTCTCAGGGCAGACCTCCTCTCGCAGTCACAGGGGCAGATTCTACATCCCCTTCCTCCAGAGCCTGCACCTTCATGCCTGGACATTAAATGGGCAACCTGAGTTCCTTATCTCTCCCGCCGAATATGGTGGATGTTATCTTAACGTCCCGGTGACACTCCACTAAGTGAATTTACTCTTATAGATGATCTAAATTTGTTTAATGGTGTTGAGAGAGATCCATTGATCCTTTAAAGACCCACTTGTCAGATGTTCTTAAGTTTTCACTTCTCTTGGCTCAGCAGGGTTGTGCTGTGTCCACTGTTAAGGGATATTTGTCGGCTTTATTGGCGTTTCTTTGTTTGCTGGATCAGCCGTCTTTATGTAAATCTCCCATTGTTTTGAGGTTTATTAAGGGCCTTACCAATAGGTTTCTGCCTACTCTTTGTGTTATGCCTCAATGGGATTTGAATCTTGTTTTAACTTTCTTAATGGGTTCCCTGTTTGAACCCTTACATAGTTGTCCTTTGAGGATTTTGTCTTTTAAAACGATCTTTCTTGTGGCTATTACCTCAGCAAGAAGGGTGAGTGAGCTTCAGGCTCTCAGTTCAAAACCCCCATCTGTAACCTTACATGCTGAAAGGATGGTCCTTGGGACCAGGGCTGCTTTTCTGCCTAAGGTGGTTACTCCCTTCCATCTAGAGCAGTCCATTACTCTTCCTGTGTTCTATCCTCTCCCTCACCCTTCCAAGGCGGAGGCGAGACTTCACCGCCTGGATCCTAGAACAGCGGTGAGCTTTTATTTGGACAGGACTAAGGACTTGCACGTGGACAATCAGCTTTTTGTGGGCTACGTTGGACGCATGAAGGGCAAGGCTGTGCACAAGCGCACTCTATCCAGATGGATCATCTTGTGCATCAAGATCTGCTAAGCCCTGGCTGGTAAGGAGCCTCCTGAAGGTATTGGGGCTCATTTTACCAGAGCCAAGCCGTCAACTTCTGCTTTGGCCAGAGGTGTACCTGTAGTGGACATTTGTAAGGCAGCGACTTGGGCCTCCCTCCACACTTTCGCAAAGCATTATTGCTTGGACTCCGAAATGAGGAGGGGGGGCCACTCTGCGCGCTCTTTCCTGCAGGAATTTTTGGTATAGGAGGGTGGACACCCTCCTTCGGAAGTGGGACTGCTGTGGGAATCTATTCATAAGTTGAGGAATCCACTGGCAGATGTATCCGTCAGAACAAGTTACTTACCTTCAGTAGCACTTTTTCTGGTGGATAGAGTATCTGCCTGTGGATTCCTCACTGACCCACCCTCCTCCCTGTTGTCCATACTTGTATACGCTAAAGGTTACTTTGTTTGACATATTGTTTTACATTGTATCTTTTATCTATCTGGTACATTTATAGGAAATGCTTTTATTCTTGGGCCTTCCTTTTAATTTTACACTGTGTATTTGTTTGAATATTGTGTACTGTGTATACTTTGAATCTGTTGTCGGTCCACCTGTTCGCCTCGGAGGCATGGAAAAAATGGGTGGAACTGACGTCATCATGCCGACGAGTCTCTCTTATGGCTCCGGTGACATCATGCAGAGTCACGAGCGGAGCTGTGGCATTGTGACGTCCTCGTCGGCGTGGAGAGCTGGGAAAAAATCCGCTGGAGCAGGGGATATTCATAAGGTGAGGAATCCACAGGCAGATACTGTATCCACCGGAAAAAGCACTACCGAAGGTAAGTAACTTGTTCATTTGTCCTATTCCCATTTGTCCTATTCCCAACTCTGAACCTCCATCCACTGATTTCTGTAACTATGCACTCCCTCCTCTGACACATTGCAGTATTGGAGACTTGTACTTCATCATACTCTTAAATATAAATACCACTGATCTGATTTCTAAAGTGCTGTTTTCTTTTTGTTTACCAGCACATGTTGAAAGAGGATGAAATGTTCAAAGATCTCTCTGCCCGTTCTCCCAGCGCCAGCATCACAGATGACGACTCCAACGTGTGACGTGGGAGGGCGTGATCGCAGAGTGACAGTGTTCGTGTGTATGATGGGACACCCCGTCGATGGCTCCTGCTTCTGTTTGTTAGAAGTGCAATGGAAAGTGCCTATTTTAAAGTTGTTATGAAGCACACTGGTGAAAGCTAGTGCACCTCTTACCGTATTTATTGTGGGAAAAACACTTCCGAGTAATGCATTTGAATGAATTTTAGTTTAATGCCATGTACTCGAGACAGTGAATATGTATTTTAAATAGTGTTCCAAAGTGCAACAGTGCCAAGTACACTTATTCAATTGTGTAAGCATTTTTAAGTCAAATATTTTATGGCTGCCACTTCTAATAGTGCTAGTTAACAGTCAAGAAATGTTTGTGCCTTTTTTTATTTTTAAAAAAAGGAGGGATCACAAGTGGATCTGCATTGCGTAGGGCTTCAAAAAGACTGTTGCTTTGTTTTTCTACATTTTTAAAAAAAAATAATAATGTTAATCGCATAAAAAACGCAAATTTATTTTGTGACATAGGATGTTAAAGGTTTGCTTTTATAGATTGCTCGGTTTGTAGACCAGCTGGTTACTGGAGAAGTCAGTTGTATCAACGGTTCATTTGTCATTTTCTACACATTGTATAAATACCAGATGTAATTTCCATTGTGAATTGAAGCCATAACGGGAAAAAAGAAAAACGTGTGCCTAAAAGGCAGTATTTCCTTGAGGGACTATTTATTATTTTGATGAAGTGAAATGGGTTCATAGCTCTCATTAATCAAGACTGAGTGAATCCCTTTATGAGGTCCAGTGTTTGTCAAATGAGTCACTACACTGAGAAGTTTGCAGTCTGATGGGAAACACAGTTAACGTAGCTGAACCTCATAGAGTAGTGTTAACTTATTATGAGGAAGGATAATCTTGTGAGAGAGAAGAACTCAAAATGAAAGAGAATAGGAAGAAGTTGCGTTCACAAAATCAGTATTGCATGGGTTCTTTAAGTGAATGTGCCACATAGGTGTCCTTGGGAGCGGAGTCGACTATAAAGGTTGGTTTGATACCTGCTTGGAACCGGAGACCTAAACTATTTTCAGTGTGTAGAGCTGCTGAGCGCTGCAAGCATTGTGCAGCTAGTAACCAAAGAATCGGTCAGTTCTATCAAACGTCTAAAAAGATGGGTCGAGAAACTTCTCTAAAAGCTCAGTGGGTGCAGCAATGATTGTGCAGTACAGCAGGCAGCTGTGGGGTCGCATTAGACACCTAAGTATGCCTTTCTTTTCCTGTTGCCACTCAAAAGCAAAACGTTCTTTGAAGAATTATCAGGTCTATTTATTTCTTGGTTGTCCGAAGTTCCTTACTCATTGGTACATAATCAGGTTCCATGCTACATGTGCAGAAATGCTCACAGTAGATACCTTTGTCATTGTAGAATTCACCTTTAATAGACTGTGTTCCAGGCTCAAAGGTGCTGGGGTACCTCGTTGAAGAATCTTGTCCACAGCTTGGAAACGATCTGAACCGAAATATATCACAGTTGCAACCAAACAAGAAATTCCCATTTCTGATCTGAGTTTCCATATTCAGCAAAGGCTAGTGAAGCATTTTTTATATCTGTGCCTTGAAGCACAATGTCTTTCTGCAAGATGAACTTGTCACAGGTGGTGTTTTAATGTACTGATACACTGAGTTGGTCACTTACTTCAGGCCACTAAAAACCTAAAACAGGGTTCAAGTCCATGCTAAAACAGTTCATTTGCCACAATACACATTTGACAGACTGACCATTTGCTGTAAAACTATGCCACTGAGCGACAAGACTAACACCACCTATCTGGAAAGTGATGTCAAGGTAGATTGTGTGTTGAAGCATATTGTAATGTAGAATGCAGTGGGATGTTTGCATTTTAATGAATACTTTAACTTTTTTTCATTTTTGAAAACTACTTCGAAATCAGAATACACTATTTCAGTTTTTCTATTAAAAAAGTGAATAGACCTTACTTGCTTCGGCAGTCTTAGAAATATGGCATCCATCAGAGGAATTTGACAACTTTTATTTCTAACTATACATTCAGTGCTTCTCCAAGCTTACCTCTATGCTCTGAATGTTGAAAATGTTCTTTGTAGCAAAACTTGCATTGTTATTTCAAACTGGAAGACCCTTAGCTCGTCTTTAATGTTCGAAATGGTGAAGGTACCTTGTCGGTCACAGATCACAGAGTAGTACACACACAGGAGCAAGGCTAGGCAGAGGGCGGAATTAGGACGCTGTTGTAGTTGGCTTGGTTGACAGTGAGTAATGCACAACACATTCTATTGTCCAATTGCTCCCTATATATAACACTAAATTATGAATAGTCTTCCGCAGGTACCCACTAAAAGGCGAACACTCAAAATGTATATTTATAAAAGCACACGTATTTTACATACTTTATATATTTCTAATAAAACGGTCAAGCTGATATATTGCTCATTGGCAATGGCAAACATATGCCACTTTTAACTTTTTTTTAATTACTGAGAGTTGTATCTTACTCACTACATGACGTGCGGTTAGTGCATGATAATGATCATGAGGCCTTGTGACAGCCATAATGGTTCTCCAGGTTATTGGCTTGCAATCCTGTGCACAATGTGAACTAGGATGTTAGTCATAGAGTTATCCTTCTACTCTGGAACACAATATTTAGATTAGTTCTCTAATACGTGAATCAACACTTTATACTGGGGATTTGATTTTCAGACCTTTGAACCAAATATTCCTGTATGTTGGAAAATTGAGCCAGGTTCCTTTTTTAAATTCCATTGGTCGGTGAAGGGTTTTTTATGTGCTGCTTTTAAATGGAGGTAAGGCCTTTCTACCAAGGAATCACCTACCACAATGAGTGATCTTTAAAATTTTTAACTTTAATGGCTAATGTTACTGCCATGGTGCAAGTGGAGTTTTTTATAGGTCCTCGCGGGAGGACTGGATTTTACACAGGGCCAGACATGGATGCACTGATTCGCAATGTCCAAGCATCAGTGTGTTGCTGCCTCACATTCACTTTTTTCAAACAGTCTTCTAATTGTTGCAAAAGATTAGTATTCAAGTCCAGCCCATATTTATTTTATATATATATATATATATATCAGCAGTATATACCGTTTCAACATCATATTGATTAAGAATAAGTTTCAAAGTTCTCTGCTCGTTAATTTTAATCTTTCGGTGCTGACTTACTTTTTTAAAACTGAAGCCAGATTTGTATTCTACCAGAATAACTTGTTTAGGAGATGTGGCCCGACATATGGGTAAAGTAAGAGATTTATAAAATCTATATATTAGGGCCAAAAGAAGAAATGTATCTGTGCATCTAAGTACTGCAACTGTCTGAAAGGTTCATGAGTTCAAAGTTGGGTAGGTGTTCCTTATTAAAAAGTTACATTGTTGGGAGGTCTAAATGTTCACCTAGCCTAATGATAAAGGAGATGTCTTTAAAAACCTTGCAATAAATCGATGAACATTGTTTTGCATCCTCACTTGTATACAGCTCAAGCTTATATTTTGTATTTACTAGTAAACTTAAAAACTATCGGATATTACTCAAAGGACTGGCTTTAATATTTAATAATTGTAGCATATTGTAGTCCTGTTCTAACACTAAAATGATAGTTTATGCAACATTTGTAATATTGTTTGGAATGTGTGGTACTAAGGAAAATGCCATATTAAGATGTAGCACAGTTTTGGCTATTTTTCTTATTAAAATTTAGCATAAAACACAGGTTAAATCGTGGAAGTATTCGCTACTAAAATTGAACTTTCGTGATCGCCATTGTACTTTAGAGACCTATTACTTCTTCAAAACTTCACTAGGTATGATTGCTCAGTATGTAACTGTAAACATTTCATATTGAACAGCATTTACCTTACACATCATGTGATTGGTATTTAATTTTATTTGTACAGGGCAAGCAGCTAAGATATATTGTCATTTATTAAAAAATAAAATATGTTTGAAAATGCAAAGATTGGCTACTTTTTTTATAGTGTTTATTCTGGCTATTAACTTTTTCAATGCTTGTGTTTTTGCTTGATTTAACATAATACAAGAAAAATATGTAATGTTAATTTCGTTTTCACATTTCTTAACCCCTCCTACTTTCCACATTTTTGGTATGGGCCATTCTTAATTTTACAAAACCTGTTATTTTTCCCTTGTTTTTGTCATAGGGCTACTTCTGAGCACTTTCTGGAGTTTTAGATGGTGTATTATTTTTACATTGATTATAGGTGAAAAATATATGAAGACAGTGGCCTTTCACAGCCCCTTTCCCCAGTCCATATATGGTGCAGAACAACCTTGGGGTCCTGTTCAATGTGGAAATTTAATGGGAGGTACATACATACAGTGAAGTTTTGTGTATGCAGATAGATTCCACTATGTTTGTATCACGACAGGGCTAAGGCAAACTTTTATTTGTATAATTGAAAACAGTATAGTTTGATTTTTGTTCGTTTGATCTGTTTAATAAAGATTTGTCATTTTGTATATATGAATACAGAGCAATATAACATCTGTGGTAGCACCATAGAGACAGTAGGTAGACTAAGAAAATTCAGGCAAGAATTAAATGACAGCGGCATAATTACATCAATATGCATAAACAAAATAGCTAATAACTTGTGGCATAGCCTGTCAGCCACAACATCTCCTCCCTCCATCCGAAAACGATACGATCACGTATGGTGCATCATACTTGAAACAGTGCAACATGCAAAGAGTTACAACATCACATTTTGTATGTCTTTACTTCGGCATAGCAAAGAAATCAGAGTATAGAGTCAAACATTTTTGAGAAAAACACCAAACATGGGGAAAACTATCAGGAAAAGGGATGGGAAGGGAAGCAAGAGACTCAGCAAGGGATGGAGGGCAACTAAAGTCCCCAGCATCCTAGAATAACGTCCTATCAATTAACCTATAGGTGTACAAGCAAACTACTGGAAGAAGTGATCATCTAGTAAATAAGGGCAGAGGTCCCAGCAACATATCAATGCACATTCAGGACATGGGTTTGCTCAGTGCGACCTTGCTAGTCGTCAAGAAGAGAATCGTCGTCCAGTGAATCATCCAATACCAACAACCCCTGTAGCGCACACCACATAGTATTCCATTTGGCGGCAATAGGGAATCGGCGCAAACCTAGCGTATCCTCCCGTATCAGGGAGACCGCTTCAGCCTTCACCCAATTCATCATGGAGAGGAACCAAGCTTTCATCAGAGGGGGGTCCTCCAACTTCCACCTGCGAGGAAACAATCACTTGACCATAATAAAGCCCAAATCAAGAAACCTGGTGGAAGCTTTTTGTGTTTTTTTCCTAGAGAACAGGCAAGTGATGCATGTCTCCCACATCTTTTGTACCTCCCCATCTGTGCAGGTAACTAATGCCTCCAGTACCCCCTCCCAGTAAGCCTGCAGTGCGGCACAGGACCCCAGAGCATGGGTAAGAAATCTGCATTCACCATCTTACAGGGCGGGCAGCACTCATCCTGTCTGTGAAAGTAACGATTAATTTTATCCGGTGAGAGATAGGCTCCATGAATCATATCAAATTTAAACAAGCGTTCCTGGGAACTTGCTTGGGGCTTTCTAGGACCAGTGACCGTTCTTTCTCAGAGTAAGGCCTCCCTCGATCTGCCTCCCACTTATCACGCAACAGCATTAAATCCGCTAGGGTATGTTTCCTGATCGATTCTGCTAACCACTTCACCAAGTGGCGACTTTTGCCCATAACGTGCACGTATTGCACTAGAAGATGCGTCGCAGGTTCCTGTGTTACATCTCCCCACCAATGTCTCATCGCAGCCATCCAGGAGGCATGATTCAGAAATATGCCCGGGGGCACACCATCTTTGTTTGAGATATCAACAAACTGCCGCAGTGTACTGTCTCCATATAAGTCTTCTGAAGTAGTTACACCAGCTGCCACCCAAGTGGCAAGGCACATACTCCGAACTCGCCCATGCTCTATCTGCACACCTGGTAGAGGCACGCCAGGTGCTTATGGTATGACTCGTCTAGTAAGGCCAAGTGCCAGACAGAAACACTTCAGTGCTATCGAAATCAGTAAGGGGAGAGATCCATTAAGTTTGCTACGGGTAGGAACTAGACAGAGAATCTTGCCCAAAGAAAACAGGAGGGTGGGGGGAGGGTTCTTGCTCTGCCGAGGCTGATAAATGTAATTCCTCCACCCATTTTGCCACCCAAAGGACTTGAGATGCCAGGTACTAGTGTTCGAAGTTGGGCAAGGCCAGCCCCCCTTTGACAATGCCCCCTCTGCCCCCCCCCCATCGGCAGTTGTTCCAGATAAATTCCAGAACAATCCTTTCCAGAGAGCGAAAAAAGGAGCCGGTCAGGTAGAGTGGTAACGTAGCAAAGTAGTAAAGGAGGTGTGGCAGCATAATAATTTTGATTAACTCCACCCTACCTATGACCGAAAGATTCAGCATCTTCCAGAATTCAATTTGAGACTTTAGTGCTGTAACCGCCCGCGTGATATTGCCATCCATAAGACCTTGTGTGGTATGGTAGATACGGACACCTAGATATCGAAATGCTACTGGTTGCCATTGCACCGCCGTCCCGTTCACTGTCAAGCCCGGATCCCCTGCATTAGGATTGATGGGGTATAAACAAGACTTGCCCCAGTGCACCCCAAGCCCAGATAATGAAGCACAATGTTTCAACGTATCAGGGATGACTTGTGGGATTACCAGTATATCCTGCACATACAGCAAGATGCCTTCTGCGGCATGTATGCCATCCCTAAGGCGTATTCCCCCAATCCAATGCAGAGGCGCGTAGAGCCATCGCTAACGGTTAAATCACCAATGCGAAGATCAATGGAGAAAGGGGACACCCCGACGAGTCCCCTGTTCGATCAAAATAGGTTCAGAAAAAAGAGACCGCAACCGAATCTTAGGGGTCCCATATAATAGCCTAATAAGGCTTAAAATATAAGGTCCAAATCCGTATCGATGGAGCCCAGCAAACATAAAAGACCACCGTGTTGAAGGCCTTCTCCGGGTCTAGCACGGCACAGCCGGCCGTCGGCCTATCCATGATGGCGCAGCTCATCACCCTGAACAGTCGCCGTATGTTAAGCGATGTGTTAAGATCTGGCACTAACCCATTCTGGTCTTGGTGGACCAGGTGTGGGACTAGCAGCGACTGTCTATTAGCTAGGACGATACTCCCCCACTGAAGTACGATCCCTTCCTTGTCTGGGAAGCGTAATCAACATGGCCTCTGTCATCAAAGCAGGAAGGGCCTCCATGTATACTTTGAGCAGCTGGGGGCTCATGGAGTCAGCATATGTTTTATAAAATTCGTGAGAAAGACCATCGGGCCAGGAACCTTGTCAGAGGGCAAAGCCCTCATTGTACCTTGCACCTCATCAAGCATTACCAGGGAATCTAAATCCATTCGCTGTTCTGAAGACAGGACTGGAAATGGGAGACCCCCTAAGAATTGCTGAATCGCCTCATCCGAGGCCTGTGGGCCAGCTTTATACAGTGACGTGAAATGTGTCGACCGTTCACTATGAATTTCTAGCTGTGTGTGCCGAAGCTCTCCGCCTGAAGAACGATGAGCCGTGATCAGCCTACCCGGCTGTTCCTGTGCGACCAACCAAGGAAGAAGGGGTCCATAGTGATCTGCTTTGGCAAATGCGGACGCTGAGTGCACTGCAAAATTAAGGCAGCGCTGTTTTTCAAGAAGCTCCACATGTTTCTTCCGCACTTCGTGAAACTAGTCATTCCCCCAGCATCTATCACAGCCTTAGATTCCAACGGCAACAGGCGTCGCTCCACCTCAAGCAGGTCTGAGGTTACCTGTTGTCGCAACCCTCAACCCAATCAGAGGCACTTACCTCTCAGGGTGACTTTCATAGCTGCCCATTCTACTAGCGCAGAAGAGGCAGACCCAGCATTAAGTTCAAAATAGTCCCCTATCGCCTCACCAATCCATCCCGAAACACCAGATCTTTTAACATGGCTGGTTGCATCCTCCATGCAGAAATACTCTGAACCTTGAGCATCCACAAGTCCTTCACGGACCTCAAAAACCTCCTGCACCTCTCCGAGCTCACTCTCTCGAAGATCAGGCTCTCACAGAACTCTACCCCCCCCCCCATCCTACTCCAAGCCCCGTCTCCACCCATTCCCGTTACCCCTGAGACACCTGCACCCTCACAGGCAGCCCTGCTACCTCACAGAGGAAGAAATACTGGCCCTCCTCCTATCCTACAAACCTACCCCTGCTACGACTAGCGCTAAGGAACTCTCGGAGGATGAAATTGCTGACCTCATTAGCTATGAACACCCATGCCCCTCTGAACCGAAGAAAGATCAACCTATACGCACGGTTGCAATCAATCCCTATAGATCAGCCACTCTCCGCAACAGAGGAATAGTCAACAGTAACCTAGCGCGAGTCGCAACCTCCGCCTCTAGTCACGATCCGCATACCGTCCCCTCTCTATACGGTCTCCTTATCAACTGCCGCTCTGCGGTAAAGCATTCCGCCGATGTCGCCAATCTCATCCTGAACCTAAACACAGACGTAGCGATCCTGACGGAATCCTGGCTAAATTAATCATCTTCTCCCTGCCGTGACCTAGTCCCGCCCAACTATCTCATCGTAAGGTTGGACAGGCAATCACAAAAAAAAGGGGGTGGCATTGCCTGCATCTAACGCTCTAACCTCCTTATCACTGAACTTCTAGCCAAACCTACTGATTCCGGCGAATATCTTGCTCTATCTGTCTGCAACACCTCCCTTCAGTGCAGACTGCACATCTTTTACCACCCCCCAGGTAAGAATGACACCTTCACAGACTACCTCATGTAAATCATCACAGCCAAGGCCTCTCAGAACGCCAATGACATTTTTCTTGGCGACTTCAACTTGCACTGGAACGACCCCAAGGACCTGCAGGTCAACGCCATTAGAGACTTCCTGGCAGACCAAAGCCTTACCCAAGCCTGCTCCCTCCCTACTCACTCAAAAGGGGCCACTCTAGACTGGATCATCTCAAAGGAATCTGCGGTCAAACTCATTTCCATAGATCCCTGCAACTGGCCTGACCACCACGCTATCACCTTCTGTCTTCCTGGCACTCACAAAACATGGACACCGCAACCGGTGATCCCCAAAAGATGGATCAGGGACACCAAGAACCTGGATCACGAGAAATTGGCAGCCCGCTGTGCAACTGACCTCCCTGCATATCACCACGGTCGACAACCTCACTGAACACTATTCCACAACGATAGCCAATATAATCGATGACCTTGCCCTGCTAAAACTGAAAAGAGCACAGATCAAAGACAGGAACCCCTGGTTCAATGGATCCCTTAACAATGAAAGGAGGTCCCTCTGACAAACAGAACGGAACTGGAAAAAGCACCCTTCCGCCGACCATCTTAAACTTCTCGGTCTGGCCAGAAATGCCTACAACAAAATAACTGAGCTGAACTGGGTAACGCTAAGAATAGACCTCGCAAATTATTCGAGCTGGTCAAACACCAATCAAATAAACTTGCTAAATCATACTAAGAAACCCCTATTTCTACAATGCCATGTGATCAATTCTCCTCCTTCTGTGATAAAATCTCTGCCCTAGGAAAGGAACTCATATCTGCTACCTATTCTCAAACCCCCCTGTTCTTCATCCCCACTCAGCGCTGCCCTCCCAGACCTCCCCAAAAACCAAGCGTCATGGTCCAACTTCAAAGTCTATGATGAACACTCGATCTCAAAAACTCTTTCCGTCTTAAGCCCCATCGGCCCTCTCCCTTCAAACTGCCTTGCCTCTGTTACTCAGGCTATCATCAATTCTTGGACGACTATAATCAACTCCTCCCTCCTACAGGGATCGATTCCTGACTCTCTCAAAAGCCGGCCAGGTGGTCCCCATTCTAAAAAAAAAAAACACTTTAGATCCTGCCTCTCCTGACAATTACAGACCTATCTCTAACATCCCTCTCCTAGCTAAAGTGCTGGACAAATGTGTACAGCAACAGCTAAGCCAGCACATCTCCAACTGCCACCTTCTAGATGACTTGCAATCTGGTTTCAGACCTGGGCACAGCACGGAAACCATACTCCTCCACATTGTAGATGATGCCCTTCAAGCCCTTGACCAAGGCAAAACCTGCCTCTTGACCCTCCTTGACCTATCCTCAGCTTTTGACACGGTTGACCACAAAAATATCCTGAATCGCCTCAAACTTAGGATGGGCCTGGATGGCACCGTTCTGGCTTGGTTCCGATCCTTCCTCCAGAACCGCTCGCAGAGAGTCTTGATCAACGGCAACCTATCCGCCTCATCTCCGATCACAGTTGGAGTTCCCAAAGGATCAACCTTATCCCCTACCCTCTTCAATCTGTACCTCGAACCGCACTCAGAGGTGCTGCGCACTGCCAATATCTCCTACCACATGTATGCATACCACACAGTTCTACATCAATATCTCCTCTCCAGAGGATATCCGTTCCCTGAATGAGGCCCTGAAACTAACTGTTCACTGGCTCACATCTAACCAGCTTAAACTCAATGCCAAAAAAACAGAGTTCCTCTTAATCTCTCCACCCAACGCCAATAAAGACATTCAAGTTTGGACCAAGGCTATCACAGCGCTAAACTGCTCTCCTACCTATGGTGGACTCTGCTAAATCCCTGGGAATGACCTTAGACGGCAACCTGAACATGCGTGGCCATATCAACGCGATGGCCAAAACCGCCAGGTTTCACCTGAACTACCTACGAAACTTGAAACCTTTCCTCAACCCCCTCCCCCTGATCTAAAATCGGCTATTCAGGCCTTATTCATCTCTCAACTAGAATATGGTTGCTCCACCCTTGCAGGCCTACCCAAGATCTCCCTGGCACCCTTGAAAGCCTCTTGGAAAAACGGATCGTGAGTAACGTTACTTACGCGGGCGCACAGCAATTACTTGCGTTGAATGGTAATTTTTCAAAATTCAACAAATTAATCCATGTACTCTTGAAGATTTATGATAATTTCATTTATTTATTTCAGTTGATAAATCACATGTGAGATAAAATGTTTGAACTGCTTCTCATGCCACAGATATGCTACTCCAAGCCTTTTTCTGGGCACGCCAACAAACCTAAAACATTCTCGATAGTGAATTGTTTAATACCCAATGCATTTCGACCTTTGCTGAGCTCTTCTTCAGGGGTTTCACTATAAGTAACAATACATGTGTCAAAATAGGTTACAACTTCAAACCGTCAAAACATGCACTGTGTACTTATTTTTCCAAAACATTCAGCATTTCAGATCCATTTCAGTATCCCTTGAACAACGCATTCCCTCCAAAACCGTATCCTTCAGTTACCCAAACAATGTCCCAGAGATCCCTTCATCACAGTTCCACCTCAGTACTTCCCTCTTGTAATTACAACCCATGATAATGACAGCCACCACCGTTTTCCTGTACCTCGGTACCCCTCTTCAAAAAGCACCCGCCTGCACACATACCTTCGTGTTCATCCTCCATCCCAAACTGTTACTGAATTACAGCATCTGCCTTTCTGCACGTTCTTTGCTTTTTAACCCTGAACCAAAGCCCCTCCTCTTTCAATCAACCAATAGTACACCCTCATCCTCTTGGCAATCGTCCTAATGACTACCCAACCCACAATGCAATGTGTTCCAACCTTAAGCTGTCACAAAAACCTACCCTTTGTTTACAAAACCCAACTACATACGACCGATCACTGCCCCTGGACATTCGTGAAAATTACCCCGCCCGCCCTTTTGATGTTAAACAACGCTGCTCAGAAAAGGTGTAATTCGTAAGTACGGACTGCATTCTATGTATCTAAACTGTCAATGCGGAAACCAATTGTACAATTATTGCAAGATCATATTTTAAGAACACTTTTTAAGAGTCCATGGTTAGAGAAAATGCAACCTGATGTTTGAACAACACAGTTCCTTAGAGATGTGCATCCCACGTGGAAGTTCGCATAAACTATTTTTCCATGTTCCTCCGATATGCCGATGGGTGCAGCAAGTAATTAGGGCAGAATCCAAACGTAGTTTCCAATAAAGAGCTACTGTGCACACCGTGATGATTCCTTTCTTCTTGCTGTTCATTCCGAACCAACCACCAGGTTTCACCTGAACTACCTACAAAACTTAAAACCTTTCCTTGACCCCCCTGATCTAAAATCGGCTATCCAGGCCTTAGTCAAATCTCGACTAGAATATGGTTGCTCCACCCTCGCAGGCCTACCCAAGATCTCCCTGGCACCCTTGAAAGCCTGCCTCAATGCCGTCGCCAGACTTCTAACTGGCTCTAAGAAGTTTGACCACATCTCGCCCCACCTAAAGCTCTGAACTGGCTTCCTCTGGAGGCCAGAATCCAATTCAAACTGGTTTGCATCACCCACAAGGCTCTCTATTCCAAGTCCCCTGCTTTTCTCGCACAGAAACTTGTGTTATCTGGAGGAATCAGAAACTCCCTGTCCGCCAGAGCCCTTTTGCTCCAACCTGCACTCTTCAAGAAAAAAAGAACTTACAATTGGGCTTTCTCTGGGGCCACCCCAAGAATATGGAACTCACTCCAGTGGAAGAGGTGTGGCGCCGCGGCCAGGGCGACTGACGCTGGAATCTGGGGACCACGGTTCGATGCCCGGCTCCGGCGGCAGGTTAGCCCAGCACCATGTGACTCTGGGCAATAGCTCGCTTAATCTTCCCGACGGCCCCCCAGCGCCTAGAGACCCTTACGGGTGATTGTGCGCTTTACAAATGTGGACTTTACTTTACTTTACTTTACTCCCACCCGCCATTAGAGGAATACCGTCTCTAGCCCACTTCAAAAAGGAGACTACAACTTTCCTAATGGGCAAATTCCTCTCCTAAAGCTCACGCTACAATCACCCCCTCAACCTGACTTTACCTATCACTGCTCTATTCCTTGGCTGCCTCCCCCTATGTTACCCACCCTGCACTTTGAACAATCCTTCAGGGTGATGAGACTGCTTTTCTAGTTTATTGCATCGTTTTTGCTCCTATCCCTTGTAGTAGTCGGATTTTATGACTGTTTGTTTTACCATATATTGTTTCTATGTGTTTCCCTATCCCTGGGCTCTCCTCTCCCTTTGTTCTGTATCCCACCTGATACTACTGTAAAACGCTCTGATACCCTCACGGGTCTGGTTCGCGATCTATAAAACACTAAATAAATAAATAAACCCCACCCTCCCAAGCCACCACAACACAGTGGGGATTATGATCAGAATGCGTACGCCCCAAATACTCTGATCTCAAAACATAAGCAGGGGGCCCAAAGAACCTATCCAGCCGAACGTGTAATTTGTGGGGTATAGAGAAAAAGGAATACACTCTCTCCCCTGGGTGATGTCTCCAAAAATCAACTAGACCCCAACCCCGTGCCCAACCATTTAACACCACAGAATTGGTTGTGTTGAGTTTTAACGGGGTAACCCGCGTAAAATTACCAGACCTGGGTCAGTATTACAGTACAATAGGGTGGCGGTCGTGGTAGCAACTTTTTAACACAAAACTCTTGCTTATGTATGATGCTCAAATCAGATTTTAATTCTAAAGTAAAGAGGCATCAAATGCAATATAAAGTCAAAGCATTACTGAGTGGCAACACGGTTGCTCCAATAGATAGTAGTGGAAGCAATATTTACAGTGCTCTTGGTGTGAAGGAAGAAGGAAGGGTAGGGTAGATGGCGGTGAATTTGTGGGTGAAGGACAGGGTAAAGGTATAGTGACATATATACATTATTAATACATGGAGTTAAACCTTTCCAGCCTAACATAGGTCAATTGCTCCTGAATCCAAAGTAGCAATGTACATGTTATTCGTAATAGTCAGTCCTTTGAGCTTGTGATTGGGTTGTTGGTTGTCAACGTTTCGACCCCTGGAGTTGAGGGAGAATTAATCCTCACGTTGGGGTCTTCGTCAGAACAGGGCTGGGAAGAGGACCTACGAGTAATCAGAAAAAGTGTGAGTGAGGTGGAGGTATATACAAAAGAGGGGTGAGTGCTTGGATGATTGAGGTAACAAATACCTACTTTTGAGGGGGGGAATACGGTCCGTGTGCGTTCCCGAGTGGGCTATTGAGTAGCTCCTGAAGTCGAAAGAAAAAGAAAGTAAATCAGTTTGAGAGATCCACAGCGGTGGTAGGGTATCTCACTCACTGGACTCGACCAAGAAAAACGTGTGGAAACTCACTTTGTAAACGAGGTTGCTGTCTTGGTCAAGAATCTCTCATAGCAGGGAATCAATCCAAAACAATATCTAGTACAAGGAGAGGGGGTCAATTAGAATGCTCCTAAAGCGCGAACTATCTGAAATAAATATAGATCAAGTCTAAGCAGGGCTTGACATAGTGTCTGCATCGTCCATGTGAGAACCCTCGGAGGGTGGTACCACAGTGGAGGAAAGATGACTCGGTGCTTAATGGAATTGTGTGTCTATGCCTGAAAAGTCACAACGTGCTGTTGATCAGGCTAGGACGTCACTTGTCAAAAGGGTGGGAAAACACAAAGATGACTCCATGCTAAAAAGTCATCAGGCGTCAGTGCGAAAGTGGTCGCAGTGTCCTGTGAACTAGCATAAGGCGTTTAAAAGCAAAGGTGGCACAGTGCTAAACAAAGACTAAAACCTAAAAACATGCGTCTGCCAGTGTGTTCACAGTGTTCTGTGCAAAAGGTGGTTCAGTGTCAAATCAGATCATTATCGGCACGTTCGTTAACAGTGTGATCCTGGACACTGTTTGGAACAATAAAGGTGTCTACGCGGTATTAGCAGTGTAACCCAACGCAAGGGCATTTCCAAAGTGAAAGTGCGCGAGGGCTCGTGGTCAAGTCAAAGTGGAAGCAAAGCGCCGGGCATGATTAGCGTAGCAGAAGGGCTTACCTCTCTGAAGGCCACCCGGCTCAAGAGTGAGCCCGATTGCCAAATCTCACGCTTCTTGTAACGAGTGGCAGGGTGCGCGTGCACCACGAGGTGCAGCCACTAAATGTTTCCCGGGGGCTCGTCAGCCCACGGCCAATGGTGGGACAGGGAGACGTCATTGACTGCAGGGCAGAAGCTCCCATATCACAAAGTGAGCAGATGGTAATATGGCAGGCGACTCGTGGGGGAAACCCATAGTGTAAGTGTCATCGCTGAGCAAATGTTATTCTCACCCTAAAGATCCGTAGTAAGTACAGTCACACATGTCCAGATGTGTTGCAGATTTATGGAGTGTAGTCATAGTGTTAAACATGGGGCCTGTATATTATTTTCGTATACAATACAAAAGTCTCATATTGTGCAATAAAATCGGTACTCAGTGGTTTTAGCATATATCATTACATAATGTATAGCCCAGTCTATTTACGGTTATTCTTTAAAAACACAGAAAAATGACTGCCCCCCATGTTTAATGAATAGGCTCAACTAGAGTCCTTAATTAACAACATACAAAGATGAGCTCACTGAAACCAAACACATGACCACATTTTTAGGAAAATACAAAACATAATTTTATTTATTTTTCCTATTCAAGGATATTTTCAAAATATTATTTCATTATACACAATAAATAATTTAGATACACATTCCACACACTCCTACATGCATTCAATCAAACTACACAACAACAAACACACAGACAGAATATTTGTGCTACATCTGACTCTGGAAGTAAGAGTGTTGAACAAATAAACCATGTATGGGTATGCCTGATGATAGAAAATGCTTGATGTGGTTTAATGAGTGTGTTTGTTGTTGTGTAGTTTGATTGAATGCATGTAGGAGTGTGTGAAATGTGTATCTAAATTATTTATTGTGTATAATGAAATAATATTTTGAAAATATCCTTGAATAGGAAAAATAAATAAAATTATGTTTTGTATTTTCCTAAAAATGTGGTCATGTGTTTGGTTTCAGGGAGCTCATCTTTGTATGTTGTTAATTAAGGACTCTAATTGAGCCTATTCATTAAACATGGGGGGCAGTCATTTTTCTGTGTTTGTAAAGTTTTGAATTTCCCCCTGCCTATCTGCCCCATATTATTGATTACAGGGGGCCCCTTTTCCTTATTGACCTTATTTACGGTTATTCTCCCACATGTATTATGCCCTTATCACATTTCTAAAAGATTGTATATTCTGTCACAAGGTTCAAGGCGAGTATATGCATTATAGTTAGTTAGTTCATTCACATACACACTGATGTGTTGCAGATTTGTGGAGTGTGGTCATAATGTTATACTGTGGGCCTGTATATTAGTTGCGGGTGCAATACAAAAATCTCATATTGTGCACTAACATCGGTACTCTGTGGTTTTAGCATATATCAATACATAACAAATAGCCCAGTATATTTTCTGTTATTCTCCCGCATGTCTAGGGCCCTTTTCGCATTTCTAAAAGATTGTATATTATGTCACAGGGTTCAAGGCGAGGATATGCATTGTATCACAGAGAACCATCACAATATTTGCAATTAAACAGTGTGTGCCAATGAAAAGTAAGAGGCATCAGTAATCATTGTCTAAATCACATCACCATTTGAGTGTGTATAATGCATGTAGAGCCTTCACAGAGTCTTGTAAGGGTCCGGACACATAGTGTTGTCATACAGTTACTCGGTTGATAGTCCAGCTAACTGGGCATTCGTACCATCTTGCTCTTTCAGTCCATTGGTCACTGTGTCCAACAAGTGTATCCACTTGCATTCCCTTAGGTTGAGAATAGGGTAGATGTCTCAGCCCCGTTGTCCCAATGATACCTTCTCAAGCACCAACCACTTGATGGATTCGGGGATGTGTGTGTGGTTCGTGAAGTGTTCTACAAGGGGTGCCCCAATTGTCTTGCATCTGATTCTGCTGCAGTGCTGTAAGATTTGTGTCTTGATTTTTTTGCCTTGTTTGTCAAACGTACAGCTGGTAGCAAGGGCACAGGATCGCATAAATTACATCAGATGTATTGCAGTTGGTGTGATGTTTGTAGCTGAACGTTTTTGTTTCGATGGTCATTTCGCACGGCTTACATTTAGTACATTTATAATGCCCCACCACTTCTGGTAAGTTCCACATTCTCTGGATGGTCTGTTTGGGTGAAACCTCAATAGTGTGTTGCGTTCTGCAGGTTTCCTGTAGAGAGTGGTATATAGGTGGTCTCCTGATACCTTGATACTTGTATCCAAAAAGTCGATGTATGTCTGTCCCAATGCATGGGGAACTTGATGGCGTTGGAGCGGGTGTTGAGCCAGTCAAAGAAACCCATCAGTTCAAGCTCATCTCCTGTCCAAATAAGAAGCACATCATCTATGTATCTCCTCCATTCGGTGATGTGATTCCCGAATGGATTTGCTGACAAGAAGATATAGTTGTCTTCAAAATTATCTATGAAGAGGATCGCAAAGTCCGTGGCGAAAGCCGCCCCATAACGAATCCTTTGCTTTGTATGAAAAATTATTTTTGGAAAATAAAGTAGTTCATCATCTTGGCTACCTCTAGGAGTTCAACTATGAATCCCGTGGGGACATTGATTGGATGAGGTCTTCTGTCAAGTGCCAGTTTCATGGAGTCCAATGCTGGTTGTTGAGGAATACTGGTATAGAGTGAGACGATATCTAGTGTTACCAATATTTATTTGTTTGGGTCAAATTTCATATCGTCCACCAGGTTGATCACCTGCATCGTATCTCAGAGATATGTTTTCGTGGTTTCAGCCAGCGGTTTAAGGAAGAAGTCAACGTATTTGCAGACCGGCTCCAGGAGTGAGCCACATCCAGAAATGATTGGTCTTCCAAGTGGTTTGCGCAGGTCATTGTGTACCTTAGGTAAGGTATATATTGTTGGAATGCGTGGTTGGTTAATGTTCAAGTATTCAAATTCCTTTTCCGAAAGGAAACTGGCATCTTTCCCTCTTTCGGTGATGTGTCTGATCTTATTGCGGACTTCTTTGAGGGGATCGTTGCTGACAGAGGTGTAACTGATACCATCCCTTAATTGTGAGTATATTTCAGCCTTATAATCTTGGATGTTTTGAACCACAATGGCTCCCCCCTCGTCTGCTGATGTGATTACTATGGTCTTGTTCTTCAGGGTGTTGAGTGCTGCACGTTCACCTCTGGTGATATTGTGTTTCACGTATGATTTACTTGCACAGGCTTTCATGACGTCACGTAGGACCACGCTCTCAAAGGTCAAGATTTTATGGTGTACCGTGTGTGCTGGAGGCATGAAGGTAGATGGTGGTCGCATCCCAGTAAATTTTTTCTATTGTTGCTGAACTCTCTCTCCCTGACCGGGTCACTCCTCAGCCTCTACCTTCACAAGCCCTGTGCAATTCTCTCAATTCCTTTTTTTCTGATAAGATCTCTACGATCAAAAACAACATTCCCCCTACTACTTTGTCTCATGATTCTGTTCTCCCTCCCTCGAACCCTTGTTCCTTCTCTGAATTTCCCCCTATCTCTTTGGATACTTTTCTTTCACTACTTCAGACTGTGAGCTCCGGCTCTCCTAAGGATTGCTGCCCTACATCTATTTTAAGAGCTGCCTTTGTGGCCTGCCCCGGCCCCCCTCTTGACCTCCTTAACCAATCTCTCTTGTCAGGCTCTGTCCCCAATGCTTTCAAAAGCGCTGTGGTGGTCCCCATTTAAAAAAAAACCTGGGCTTGATCCTACCACGTTGGCAAACTATCGTCCCATTTCCCTCCTCCCTTACCTGGGAAAGGTCTTGGAGACTTATGTCACCCGCTGCCTCAGTGCTTTTATCGAGGAAACACACTTCCTCGATGATCGACAGGCTGGTTTTAGACCTGCTCACTCCACTGAGGCAGTGGTGGTGGCAGTCATGGACACGCTGAAACAGGGAGCTGATAAGAACTTGGCCCAGGCCCTTGTACTTCTAGATCTTTCAGCCGCATTTGACACGGTCGACCATGGAATCCTGGTCGACCGTGTCAGAAATGCTGGCATCTCTGGGCTGGCCCTGTCATGGGTGGTATCCTTTCTCCAATCCCGTTCTCAATCTGTTCGCCTTTCCTCCTTCTCTGCCCCCCTATCTTCACTCTCCTGTGGTGTTCCCCAGGGTTCTGCTCTGTCCCCGCTTTTGTTCAACCTTTATATGCAGCCCCTCCTTGTTTCTCTTCGTCAGTTTTCAGTTACTGCTTTCAACTACGCAGATGATCTGCAGCTTATTTTTCCCATCAATCCTTCCCCTTCCTCCTGTTCCAATTTTCAAAATGCCATGCTCTTTATTTATGAGTGGATGAACCTTAGCCAATTAAAGCTCAATCCAAGTAAAACGGAGCTGGTGGTGACCGGCGGCCCCCTCACTCCCTGGTCTCCCAACTTTTGGCCTACCGCTCTGGGTTCCCCTCCTTGTCCAGTGAATACTGTGAAGAGCTTGGGGGTTACCATTTCTAGTGACCTCTCGATGCGGCCACATATTAACACCGTCACCTCGGCCTGTTTTTATCATCTTCGCCGAATCGGGAAGATCCGCAGGTTTTTATCCCAAGAGGCCCTTATTCTTGTTATCCTGGCCCTCATCACCTCACGTCTAGACTATGCCAACTGTCTATACGTGGGGGTTCCTGCCTGTCACCTCTCCCGACTTCAACTGGTTCAGAACCAGGCAGCCAGATTATTCTTTCAGCAGCCTAAACATCAGCATGTCACCCCTCTGCTGAAGACCTTACACTGGCTCCCAGTTGCGCAACGGTGTGTCTTTAAGATGGCCTGCACCATTTTTAAATCCCTGTTTACCTGTGCCCCTGCCTTTATCTCCTCTTGTTTGCACGCTTATGTTCCTTCCCGTCACCTCAGATCTTCGGCCCACAATCTTCTGATCACTCCCAGGTTCAACCGCAAGAAACACGGGGGTGCCTGTTTCTCTTTTCTTGCTCCCGCTATCTGGAATTCCCTTCCTCTTTTTATTCGTCTGTCCACCGACTATCGCTGCTTTCGCACTTTATTGAAGACCCACCTGTTCCGCCTTGCGCATGGTTAGCTGCCTGATCCCGACTGTTTTCCTCCACCCGGTCTCGAGCGCCAAGAAACCAATTGGTGTATGTGCGCGGTACCAAATCTCTTTTAATAATAATAATAATAAAATGTGGATGATATGGGTAGTGAGTGTTTGAAGAAGTGTCTCAAGCGAATCTTCCGGATGAAGCGGTATAGTTCTGCCTTTATGTTGAAACGGTTGGCATGGGAGGTTGGCACAAAAGACAATCCCTTGTATAGGAGTATAGGATGCTGGTTTTGTCGGTAGACCGCGTGTAAGTAGACAAATTGATGATAGGGCTCTTTTGTTGGACTACCACCTGTAGGTCCTCCTCCGGGTGTTGATCTCCCCGTGGTTCTCTGGTTGGAATCGTGGCAGCCGTGGACCCAAGTGGAGGAAAGGATCTATCCACCCCTACATCTAAAACACTATTGAGGAAACAATATAGTTTGATACCTAGGTCATACTCATTCTGTTCTTTAAATCTGTCAGGCTTGTGCTTATAGTCCAGTAGTCCTTTAATTTTTAGCCAGTGGAGTGTAGTTCCTTCCTAGGAGCGTACCAGCTAGATGTCTAAATATTAACAATGAGGCTGGCTGCATAACCACAGCATGGACCAGCTATGGCAGGAACCGCATGGGAAAAACACCTTGCACAAGGCGCAAATTATGGAATTTGTTCTTTGTTGCGTTGTTGACTTGGGATTGGAAGGATAAAGAGATGCTGAATAGTACACTGGGGTTGCAGACATTTTGCTTGGGTGAAGAAGCGGTGAGTCGTGAGAGACGAAAATTGAAGGATTTCTTAGATGGATCTCTCTTTTTTCATTTGAGATTGTTATGGATAAGATCTACATTTGTTGTTCCTGTCTGAGGTCAGTGGAAACAGTACCAGATAGTTACAGAAAGGTCATAACACAAATCATGTTTGCGTTCGCAGATAGATACAAATTCGAAAGGGAGTAGGAGCATTGGTTATGTACCCACAAGAAGATCGTTGTCCCTGTGGCCTACATAGTGCCCAAAAAGTTCATGTGTAACTGGCAGCAAGCCCATTGCACTTACTACCAAGACTTGCATACCTCTGATCCCTTAAACCTCTGAGTAGACCTTCATCAATTTGTAGCAGATCTACCAGTACCCAGTCTGTCACCCACAGACTGCAAGTCCATGGAAGCTGAAGTCACTTGCATAGAACTACGGGCGGCCCTGATGCAGCTTCATGCAGGCAAGGCACTGGGTCCCAATGGAGTCCCAGGAGAATTTTGTTATTTGGTATTGCCCGAGACTGGCCCCACATTACTGGCAGCCTTCAAAGAGGCAGTAAGACACAATGAGCGGTCGCCAGATCTTATGGTGTCTGAAATAGTCGTAATCCCGAAACCGGGGATGGACGATACACACTGCGAAAGCTATAGACCGATTTCCTTATTGAACTCAGAAGTGAAAATCTAGGCCAAGATGGTGGCCTTTCTACTCACAAAAGTCATCACTCACCTACTTCATCCGGACCAGGATGGATGTGTGCCCCATCGCGCCACTCGCCATGATATGCAGTGTCCACAATGCCATTGAATTGTGCAGAGATCATCACAGACCCCAAGCCTCACTCTTGGTTTACTTCAGGAAAGCTTTTGACTCAGTGTACTGAGATTATTTATTTGTCCTGCTGCCTGTCTTGGGCCAATGTTTACTGGGTATGTGCGCTTGCTGTACATTAATCTTAGGGCCAGAATGCGGGTCGGAGGGGCGTCCTCGGATTGGTACCCAATAGAAAGAGGCAACCACCAAGGGTGCCCTTAGTCTCCCTTGCTCTTTGTTTTGTCAATCAAACCCTTGGCAGCATGGGTGCGGATGAACGTGCCGTTCCGGGGCTTCCAGTGGTTCCCTCTAGATGGGTGACAGAATCGCACTGTATGCCAATGACGTTCTGATGTTCCTGGGTGATCCTGAAACGACGGGTGCCTAGGCACTACAGATCGTTCAGATATTTGATTTGTACTCTGGCATACGTATGAACATCCAAAAATCTGCTCTCCACCCCATTGTTCCCTGCCCTTGGTTATGACATGGTGCCAGAAATACAGGTTCTCCCATGGTGTTATGTTTCATATAGGTACCCCAATATAGCCTCAGGTAGCAACTTAACCTTTCACCTATATTCTCCCCTACCATTACACTACATAATGGTTCTTGGGACTGACCTTTTACCTAGTCATGGTACTGCTTACCAGACATGGGTTTTCCTTGAAAACTAGGCTCATCCATTATGCATGAGGATTCTTGGAAATTCAGCAGGACTACCATCTCCTGCATAACAACTATGTATAAGGGTGATTTCTTCCCTCATCCTAAGTCCGACACGACACAGCAAGGTAGAACCTCTTTGGGTATATATACACCATATCTTTGCTGAGGCAGGGAGAGGAGAAAAAGGACTTCCATGCTGACACACTGACGTGAGACGCTGAGGTTCCTGCAGCAGACACTCCAGCTCGCAGTGGTCTGACATCCCTCGCTGGGTGTCCATCTCGAGACCAAGACGGGGTCCCACAGTCTCTCACTTCAGGTAATGGAGTTGACTTTATCCTAGAGGGATACTTGGCTCAACACCTACATACATGCTAGGTACGCTTAGGTACATCTAGTGAGGGTCACATTATAGGAGTAGCATTTTATTGTCATGTATTTTTATACCTGCCTGTATTAATTGTTTTAGCACTATAGTAGAAATCTACCATCCTTTACTCTGTTGGTGCTTATAATCATTTATATCTGTTTCTGTCTAATGGTTGTTTCAGCACACCTATTTTACACTAGAATGACGCTGGTTCTATAAATGCATATTGAAAACGTCCCCACCGTTTATTCTGTGTATCTCTCTGAGACAAAGTGAGCACGAGTGACTGAGCGAAAGATATCGCACTGTTTCCACGATCCCTGATGGGACAGAGTTGTCATGTTCGATAGTTGCCGAGAATTATTCTCTCCTTGGTAAGTGGGGTTTCTAGTGGCACTGTGGGCTAGCTGGTATACAGGCAAACATACTCTGTTGGGGTGTCGGGAATCAGTCGGGACACCAATCCCACAGTCTATGTTGTCTAAACGCACAGATCCTATATAGGTTTAAAGGAACTACACGACAATGGGTTTTAGTCCCTAGAGGTCTACATTACAGATAATATTCTGCGGTTGTATGAACGTATTCTCCTGTCACAGCTAGAATTCCTTGGAAAGGAGACAAAATTCTGGTCCAATCTCCCTTTGTCCCTACTAGGACGCTCTGGCATTCTCTAAATGTTTTTTTCTTCTGCGCCTCCTATACCAGCTGCAAAATGTCCATTTCCCATATGACCAGACCTTTTTTTACTGAGGCAAACACATTGATTAGGAAACTCCTATGGGGTGGGGGCTCTCCTCGAACATCTTTGCGGACATGCTCGTCTTTTACGGAGGGATAACTACTCCTGACATTCTTTTGTATTATACAGCAGCACATTTACTTATAATAAACAAATGGTGGATTGAGGGCTTTGATGACCCGGTATATGCATCAGCGGGATAGGCGATGAATCGTTCCAACCTCCCACATTTGCTATACAGTGGAGGCCACACTCAGAAACTGCCCTCTACCACGAAAGTGGCACTGGTGGTTTAGACTGCTGCTGTGAAATCCATGGGCTGGAAACTCCATTGTGGCAGGTAACGGACTCCCACAAGTCGTGGTCCTCAAGGGTTTCGCTGCTTGGGACACTATCAGCATCTCTAAATTAAGTGATGTGATGCACAACGGGACACTAACATCCTTTCAGAACTTGTAATGGAATGGCATGCACCGCACGCAGTTCTTTCGATACCTCTAGCTCCGTCATGCACTCTTACCGACTATACAATAGAGGAAGCCATACCTGAATACTCCCCCACTTGAAGCGAAAATTGTCCTCACAAACATAATGGACCACAAGTTATCTGACATATATTAAATGCTTATCTCGAATTTACCAGACCCAATGGCTGGGGTGAGAATGGTGTGGGAGAGGGACTTGGGACCGATGGATGATGAAGATTGGCAATAGACGGTGGAAGCTCCTAGAGAGGCAGTAATAGCCTCCCAATTTTGATTGAAACTACTTAAGTTGCTTCCCCGCATATATCTCACTAGAGCAAGATTGCACCGAATGGGACTGATGGCTGTGGGGAGCCACTTGCGGTGTGATGACCCACATGGGGATTTGCCCCATACGTTCTGGCACTGCCCTGCACTTTCACAATTCTGGAAAGGGGTGCTGAGACACGTAGAGGGAGTGCTGGGCTTAAGCATACCTAGAGACCCCAGAGTGCTACATCTGCTCTCTCGTGGTGCACGACAGTATTTGTCCTATCTTGGATCAGAATGCCTGTATCTTGGGGCACTCCCAGAGTGTGGGTTAGGGATTCTGGGTTATGAAAACCTCAAAGACATTTATAAATGTCCACCTTTCCGATTCGAAACACACATGTTCTGTTAAAATATGCCCTGTGGAGGTTCTTTAATTGTATAAGTCGAAAGCCTAGTCTAGCCACGGCTTCTGTTGTATATCTACAGGCTTCCTCGCAATGGCCATCATCGATCACCCCCAGCTCTACCTCCCATTTATGCCTGAGCGACTCAATAATGTTAGTGTGTTGTCTGTATTCCTGGAGCTGAAGGAAAGAGCCTAGACACTGAATTGTGGAATGTTGGTGACAGGTCTTTCCTTAGAAATTCTATGAGATTCTTTTAGCAGAGGATTACTGATTTGTCTTTATTGAGGAAAGCCATTTGGCTGAAAGATCGAGAGGTTGGGGTCGATAGTGGGGAGGCTGCAGAATACATTGTCAAGAATGAATAATAGTCCAGACAAGGCCTGCCATTTTGTCTTCCTGATTTCTACTTTATGATGGCTGATGACAGAGAGGTGCTGAGTCTTCACCCTTCATTGTGTAGTCCTTGTTTTGGAGACTCCTGCTGGGAGCCAGCATCATCACTAGCTGCTATGAGAGTCGTGACCTTGCACAAAGGCTGTATCTGCACTGTAGCCAGAAGGAATCACCCCAAACTGTTTTCTGGACTTTAAAGAATGAATCAGTATTCTCTTTCTGGAAAATGAGTATAAAGGTGGTACCCAAACCATCCCTCTTTGTTTGACTTGCAAGTCCTTTTTGACCAAGAAAGGGAGTGTACAGCAGAGTACTCCAAAAGCTACTGTGATCCAAGGCTAGTGTGTGTTTGGTAGCCAGTCTCCCAGAGGCGACAGAACATCACCTGAAGTTTGCAACTTCCTGGAGAAGCCATGGGTCTTCCTAGTGCCTGGAAGCCTGTGTGCCTGCTCAGAGATGGAAGGAGAGGGCCAGGCCCTGCCAGAGGAGAGACTGTCCAGGACAAGCCCATTTTTGTCCCCAGAGTTTGAGAAACTACAAAAGCCAGGTTTTAGTAGCCACGTCTAGAGCTTTGAGGGGTCACTTGCCCTGACTATGTAGATCATGTGGCAAACTATGTAACACATTGCAGAACCCTGAATGATCGCATGCTGTCTGGCATCGCCACAGCACCCTGAGTGACCTGCTCTGCAGGTGCCTGACGTGCAGTGCAACTTACAAAGCCAATAATTCCACTGTAGTGGAAAGACCTCTCATAGCCCAGAGGATACACCTGTCAAATGTGTTCAACTGCGACAGCAAAGGCCGGCTGTGCTAATTGTGTTCAGCTGGAAGTTCCAAGAAGTGGTGGCATCGTGACCCTGCGCCGGCTGACAAGTGATGCTTAGAACTGCAAATCGCATTTCAAAACAACCTCCGTGATGAAGCGTCACGTGGACAGGTAATACATAGTCTTGTTGAAAGACTGATAGATGATGTCTTGCATTAAAAGGGTAGATCTGTTTGGTAGAAACAAGTAATGATTGCCAGTGTGAGTGCTTTTGCATGGTACAAACTGTATTTGACCTATTTATTACATATCCTATGAGCTGCTTGCATAAGCTATATAGTGAATTTATACTTGTGCTGATTTTATTACATAAATGGACGCAACCATTATGCAATAACCTTTTATTGTTGCCCCATATGCAGCCCTTTAAAGAGCATGTGTTATATAATGAATAAAAATATTCTATTAAGAACTTTAAACAATATATAACATCATGGTAACTAGACATCATCCTCTCTTATTCACTGCTCCTCTACTGTTATGTATAGCTTTCTTTGACTCTGAACTATATGATGTGCAATGTATAATCTTGCTTGGTTGACCTTTTACCTGACCGGCTTAGCTTACAGCCGACAGGTACATGGTGCCCTTTGTGATCCTTATGGTTTACTTTGTATAATTTTTACTTGGTTAGACCATTTAAATTGGCCGCCTCTCACTTACAAATAACAGGTAATTGGTGTTGTTTATGGTGTTGATGGAGCGGGATTACCAGCTTGGGTTTATCTCTAAAACACCATACTCACCTGGGCCCAATAAACATTCCTACAATAAGCTGGCAATCTTGCACTGACGATCAAGGCTTAATTTTACCTTATAGTGAATTATACCTATACACCATTTCTTACCAATACTTTATCACCTTAGTTCTCAATTTCCTCTGGTCCATAGATCAGGTTGTTAGCATAATAGACATAAACAACATTTACTTTTAATCTTAATGACCACAGACTCTGGGGAGTTTTAAAACCTTTATCTATGCAATAATTTTGTGGGCCAAATACCAAAACATGTCAAAACACCAATTTTTCGAAGAGAAATTATGATTTAAGTAAAGACATAAAAACTTAGCAAAATCTCATGACGTTGGTACCTGAGATGCGTGGAAAAGAAAACGGTACAAGGACATACCACACAGATTTATATTTACCTAGAATGGTGTGAGGACCAACCCCTGGCCAAGGGCAGGAAAAAGGACTTCTGAGTAGTCAGGAGCCAACAGGTCAGGACAGATTCAAAACAGGACAGGTAACCTCTTGTAAGTTCAATGCCTGCGTTACACCCCTCTATGATACTGCTCGCAATTCTCCCCTTCTAGATGGACAGGTACGTCTTCTTCAGCGATCTCTCCGGCTCTTCTCTCTCTCTGGCTCTATTTTCTGTCAGAATGCTCGAGCAGCGTCTCTGACCTCCGTGGCCTCCGGCGTCTTCTGAAGCAATGATGGGTCCGTGATAAGTCTGACAAGTCGGTGAGAATCTAACTGGCTGACCCTATCTTAGTTATACTATTCTAGGTGTGTGTACCACTCCCAAATGTTTCAATGTTCATGAATCCCCTACTGGTGTTTGAACAATTGGATGGGGAGAAGTCATCACACCATACTATGTAATGTCAGATTTTCTTAGGTTTATTGTTCTATGTTCCCTCCCCTTACTTATTTCCCATGCTTTATTCTTTCCCACCCGCATTTCACATTGGGTTTACAACATTGTTTGCAAAATGTTATGTTCTCCATCCCCTCTTCGGGTCAAGAGGTGCTGTTTCCAGGCACATCTTCTGGTCACTGTACTTTTGGCAGACTTTCAATGTCATTTCGTGAAGTTTGCAACATCCAATGCACCTGCGTCCCCCACAACAAGATAGCGCTTTCAGTCACCCTCCAGGCCCAAATACGAACTAATAATAAAGTCAAAGTAAAACATGTTAGAATACAAATATAAATGAATATACTGTATACCACGTATTCCTACTCTAATTCCCTTAATTTATTTTAGCTATTGCATTAGCAGTTTAGTAAGACAAGCGAGGTTTAGTTTCAGCATAGCATGTGCATTATCATGTGAGTTTCAAGCGGCCATTTTAAATACTACTACGCAGCTGCAAAAGTTTCCCACCAAAGCGAAAGACTTCATACTACGTAGATGCAGTAGACGCATGCGCAGAAGAGTTTCCGTGTTTTCAGCAGCCATTTTAAGACACTCTGGTTACTAATTAGTAAAGCACATTGGAAAACTTCCCTTAGATGAAATAAATGTTGTGTGGTGCACTTATTAGTTTTCACAAAACCTATTGATTACGTTATTATGTTATTCGAGAGGATTGAATTCGAGCAAGTTTCTTTACATACGAAACCTTGCTCCATCAATCCCCTCTTTGATGGCATTCTATGCTCTTACTAATTTCTTAAACGAGGCGCCAACTTTAGCAATTTCCCATTTCTACTACTTCTATCACTTTGGAATTTCCTTTTCCCTTTCTCTTTTGTAAATATCTCCTTTTTTTTCTTCTTCAAGCTGAATTTCACTTTTCCTTCCCTTTACATTCACTCCATACCATTTCCTTTTCCAGAGGCATTTGCACCAAACCATTATTGTTAAAACTATTAATGTTATTCCTATTATTGACATCAGTATTTGACCTATAATACTTTTCCCTACATTAGAAAAACAACTACCTATAGAAGAAATACAATTTGTTAGTTTCTTCCATACACTGTCTGCTTGCAGTGGTTTTAATTCTTCTTCCAAACTTGTGATATTTTTTACATATCTCCCAAGTTCATCAGGATTGTCAGGTATGTAGGTGCAACAATGTTGCGCCTTCAACATTTTATAGACTCTGCCCTCTTTTGGCAATAATATATCAAGAGCAAGTCAATTTTGCAAAACCATAGATCTTACCACAACCAATTCGGTATTGATCAATAAATATTCTCCAGCAGTGTCAGTTGATAAGCGATCTACCACTGTTGATAATTTACAAATTCTTTGTGTAATCAGAATTACTCCCACTGAAGGTATCAATGCACTGAATATATCTCCTACATTTTCTCAAAAACTAGCCCTTTTCTTCCATGTTAATCCGTTATTTTCTTTATTGCTTCCAGTGATTCTTTTTACATGGTACACCTTTGGGAATACTATTTCGAAATAGTAACTCCCATACCAGTGGTCAGGCAGCATGAAATAAACTTTGTTCCCACATACATGATAAATTCCAGAAAATACTGGATCAGTTCCACCTTATAGTCCCCATCCCCCATTATGAGGAAATTGTGCTCACATTCACTGGAACCAATACATATATTGTTATACTCTGTGTTTAACCCATAGAGACAGATTTTCCCTTTCTTTTCAAGGTCCAGTGACATAGAAGCATGAGTCTTGCCGGTTGTAATAAAATCTTCCCTCTCAGCCCATTTAGGTATTTGAGGTATCGGTTCAGTAGCCCTTCTATGGAAATCCTGTCTCCTTTTCTCTACTAAATTCAAACATATATTTTAATCTTCATGTAACTTACAAGTTAGATTGTACTTATGTGCTTCAGCTATATCTATTGCTTTCTTTTTTTTTTTTTCTTTTTTTTTTATTAAAGATTTTTCACTTTTTCGTGCAGGGCACGGCAACCTATTACAACAGAGCTAAATATAATATATTTTACTTTATCTTCTTTGGTAAAGGATAAACCACAATACAATCAGAATGGAAAGCAATTAACATACTTAGTCTTTCTAATTCATAAAGTCTCTACACTTTACCATCTTATACCAGTATTAAATAATAATTCTTACCAAACAGTAAAAAATAGAAGAATAAAGGGGGTTTGAGGCAAACGTCAAGCACTAACATATATATGTAGTCTAACCCACAGTGAATATTTATATTTCTAACCGTTCAATCCAAACTCCCTTCTTTCCATCGGGTAATGGGACCCCAGATTTGTATACCAAGCTTCCTTCCATTTTTCCCCTTCCTTGCGTATATCTCAGTCTCCAGGTTATATACTACTAGTAGTTTGGCCAACCAGTGATGAAATGAAGGCGGTAGAGGATCTAACCATGCAGATGCTATACAAAGTCTCATAACTGACAAAGCTACAAACAAGAATTCCCCTCCTGCGCTGCGAGGCCTCAGGGTAGTTATGCGCTATACAAGTGTAATTTTTCATTTCATTTCATTTCCTCCCTGCATTTGACCCTCATCCTCCTTCACTCCCAAAAGAATTATCGAAGGGGTTAAGAGAGTTTCAGTTCCTAATACCTTGTTTATAAAACCCTCGATATCTTTTTTAAGCAATTGTAGATGAGGGCATGTCGCAAACACATGTATCAAATCTTCATCCAAGCTTCCACACCTAAAACAACTAATTCCTGTTGTGCCTCCCCACTGAGCTATCTTTGCAGGCGTGTAATACAAATGGTATATAGTTTTATAATGTTGCGCCTGGAGAGGCGCTGAGCACAACAGTGTATATCCCTTTTCTAGGGACATGTAAAAGCTTTCCTCGCTAATATCCAAGCTGTTTTTCCATTTGTTTGCCCATTTTTCAATATCGTCCTGCTTTGAAGTTATCAATTCAGCATAAAACCTCTTTATTGTACAATCGTCCCCTACTTGGATCACTTCCATAATAGGATTTTTGCTGAAGCCCGCCGGTCCTCCCTTCTTATTATACAAAAAGCTCCTTATTTGTAGATATTTGAAAAACTGCCTATTATCTAAAGCAAACTTTGTCTGTAATTCAGAAAACTGGAAAACCCCTTGTTGTCCCAAAACATCCCCTACCATTCTGACACCCTTCCTTTCCCATTCTGTGAATATAGGTCCAGAGAAGACCTCTTCTGGTAGATTTGGATTTTCTTTCAATCTAGTGTATAAATTATACTTCCCCAGCCCAAACCTTTTAGCGAAAGCTTTCCAGACTGTGTAAGCTGCAATAAGCGTCTTAAACCGTGTCCTTTTGAAGTAACTAGCCTCTGTATATTTTAAAAGTACATTCTCAGCTTCTGAGCCCAGAATTAATCCATATATCGCCAGTGAGCCAAACTCGTTCCATCCTTCAGACTCTCCCCACCCCACCAAACCTGCCATATATTGTAAAGCTGCTGCCCAGTAATATAGCTTGAAGTCTGGCAGTGCCCACCCTCCCCTCTCCCTTGGAAGTGTCATAAACCTGAGTGCCCTCCTAGTTTTCCCCTTTGCCCAAATAAATCTGTTAATCACATGTTCAACATTCTTAAATAACTTGGCCTCAAATAATAACGGTATTGCTCTGAAACAATATAAAAACTTTGGTAAGACCAACATTTTTACGACATTCGTCCGCCCCACAATAGAGAGATGTAAATTATCCAATCTATCCAAGTCCTTCCGGACTTTGTTGATTAGAGGTGTTATATTCTTTTCTACTAGGCTATCTAGATCAGCCGAGATAGTCACCCCTAAGTATATTCCTGCCTGTACCACTCGGCTATCTGTACAGATATTATGACAATTTTTAATTATCTGTGTTTTTGCCGTATTTAATTTGTATCCCGAAATCTGCCCGAACCTCAGGGCCTCAATTTCAACTTGAACAATAGCCTCCATAGGGGTCGGTGTAATCACTGCGACATCGTCTGCGTATGCTAATGCCTTACACTGGCCGATACGTGTATGCAATGGCGTTATTAGCTCACACATCTCTATTCTACGAATCAGTGGATCCATGTACATGGCGAATAAAAGCGGTGAGCAGGGGCACGCACCCCTGTCTCGTACCTCTCCTTATCCGAAATTGTCCTGTGGACCCCGCATTCACTTGCACAGAAGCCACTGGATTTACATATAGTGCCTGGATTGCTTTAACAAATCGCTTTTTGACACCTGATCTTTCCATTATATGCCAGAGGTAGTCCCAGGAGACCCGATCAAAGGCTTTTTCTGCGTCTAAAAACATAACCGCCATCGGGTCCCCTGAGACTGCTGTGGCATCAAATAAAGTTATCACCTTACGTGTGTGGTGAGTAGTGCCCCGTCCGGGTATGAAGCCATGCTGACTTTTGCTCACCACCTTATCTATTATCCTAGCGTATCTTGTTGCTAGAGCTTTAGAGAATACCTTAGTATCCGTATTCATAAGGGTAATGGGCCTGTATGATCCAGGTTCTTCCGGGGGCTTCCCTTTTTTCAGAATTATCACGATATCCGCACCTCCCCATGATCCAGGAATAGATTCACCTATCTGTGCCTGCTGCATTGTCTTAATTATATCCCCTTCTAGAGTGTCCCAGAACACTTTATAAAACTCTATCGGGATTTGATCAGGGCCCGCTGCTTTCCCTGAGGGGAGGTTCAAGATAGCTATTTTGATTTCTTCTACCTGCAGAGCCTCTTCCAAACCTTCTGCATCCTCCTCCGTGAACTTAACTACCGGAATCTCCTGTAAGTAATCTCTGAATCCCCGGATATCTCCCCTCAATTGTTCGTCATACAATTCTTCATAAAAGGTTCTGAAGACTTCTCTTATTTCCACTGAATCTGTATGAATCCTGCCTGCGGTATCCCTGATCTCCCTCACAGTGCCCGACGCTTCCTGTTGCCTTGTCCGCATAGCTAAAGTTCTCCCCACTGTCTCACTGAATTCATGACATCTCTCTCTTTTTGTCATATATATTTTTGCAGCTTTTCTGGCAATATCTCCCTCTGCCTCCCCTTTAGCTTTCAAGAGTTCTATCATAGCAGTGTCTAATGGGGTTACAGTCATGACACACTTCTCCAGCTCCTCCTCAGCCTTAAGCACTGCCCCAGTAATTCCTATATTCCGCAGGTGCTCCTGCTTTCGTTTAAAAGAATTAAAACTCAACATCTCTCCCCGAACTCCCGCCTTAAAAGTATCCCAAACCACTCCTGTTGCAGCACTACCCCTGTTGATCTCAAAAAATTCCCTAATCCATTTTTTCATATGTTCCACATATTTATCTTCTTGTAAAAGCCCTCTTTCAAAAGTCCACAATCTTTGCTGTCTAATATTTGTTAGCTTAGTGATTGTAAGCACAAGGGGATTATGATCACTGAGGATACGCGGGAGTCTTTCTATCCTTGAGTTCGAGTGAATAGTACTAGAAACAAAAAAGTAGTCCAATGTAACACAGGTTTGGTGTGGAGCGGAATAATATGTAAAGCCTTTTTTATCTGCCCATTTTTTTCCCCAGACATCTGATAAAGCGTTGTTTGCTACTAAACTCTGTAGTGCCTGACTTACTCTTCTCTTCCTACCTTGATATTTACCAAACGAACCTAACCCCAGGCCATCAGCGCCATTAATGTTAAAGTCCCCTGCCAAGATAATTTTAGGCGCCCAAGTAGCTAGTTCCACATCCAAAAACGGGAAAATCTCAGGGTCGTCCTCGGTTGATCCATATACCGTTACTAATGTAGTCCACTCCCCATCAATCATACACTCAATCATTGCCCATCTCCCCCATTGATCCTGTGCCTTTTTTCTCGTTAACAGATTTTGATTTCTAGATAATATAGCTACCCCCCTTTTTTTGACACCTTGTCGCGAGTTTACTAATACATGAAAACCCAACTGTTTCAAAAAATATTCTTGCGAAGCCATGACGTGTTTCCTGTAAAAAAATAAAGTCAACATTCATTTGTCTTAAAACAACTGAAATCTTTAGCCTTTTCTGGGCATCATTTAAACCGCAGACATTCCATGTTACATATCTAGTCCCCATGAATAATTCTTAGGCCATTACCATCTATCCTCGTACATTTATTAACCATATTTATTTTTCCATTGTGTTTTGATTCTTTTACTTTGTGCCAATCACGAAATAGTGCCTTCCTTCCTTCAAACCCCTTATACCTAGTCGTGTCCCCCTTCTTTACCCCCTCTTCTTCTATGAAAGATTTCAACTTTTGCTGCCATACCGTGCCCTGCACCACCCCTTCCCCTCCCCCCCCCAGACCCCTACCCCCCCCCTTTACTGGCAAATAGGTCAATGCTGACCTATGTCTGACAGCCGAACCCCCCTAGGAATCTTCTCCCACCAACTCTCCCGTCATCCCCTTCTTAGTCCTGCTGGGCTGGGCTGATCCATGCTAATCCCATCACTTCTCTTCCTTCCTTCCTTTTTTGCTATGTCAAATGGGCTGTTTGTCTTATAGCTGCAACCCGGTCGCTTTGCGCCTTTCCTTCTCTTTGCACCCTTCCTTCTCTTAAATAAGTAAGGTACTCCTGTGCCACTATTTCAGAATAAAATACCCTGAACTGACCATTAAATCCAACTTTGAGGCGACAGGGAAACATCAAGAATACATCACATCCTACATTTTAGAAGGGTGTTATTAGCTGCCTCATACGCCATCTTCTCTCCACCGTAGTGTGGCAAAAGTCCGGACGAGCAAAAAAAGTTATATCTTTGTATGATCTTTTGGCCATTGGTTTTGCCTTACTGATTACCTCCTCCCTTAGCAGAAAATGTCCCACATACACCAATATGGCCCTTGCTTTGGAGCCTACATTGTTCTTTCTCTGAGTCAAAGGGAAGCGATGCGCCCGCTGCACCTCCTTGTCCCAGTCCCACTTGTCCATCTCTGGAAAGGCCCCTTTCAACAGATCAACAACAAAGGCACGCACGTCACCCCCCTCCTTCCCTTCCTCAATTCCAATCAGCCTTATATTATTGCGCCTTTGTCTATTCTCGAACTCTTCGAGTTTCCAGAGAACGTCCGATGAAGTCTTTTCTTGCTCGTGTCTATACTCCTGTAATTTCACTACTTCATCCTCCACTTTACCTGTCCTCTCTTCCACTTCTACCAGTCCGCCAGACACTTCCACATACATCTTATTAACTTTGCGCAGAGACCCTTGTATCTTCTTGTTTACGTGCTTAGCTCTCTGACTCTCACGTCGAGCCTCCCCCTGAATTTCCTTCAGGGTTGAAAACAGTAAATCAAAGCTGGCTGATCCTGCGTCTGAGCCTGAGCCTGGTTTGATTGTTGGGAGCCACCAACTGCGCCCTCTTGGTATAGCTGTGAAGTAGCTGCATAGTCCCAATCCAATTTCTTAGCTACATTCATTTGCATAGTGCTCCCAAGTTTTTTTGATCTTCTGCGGGACCTTCTTTTGGCTCTACTCAAGTTACGTACTGGGTTTCGCTTCAGTGCAGTGTTATGCTCAGACTCCGATTCTAGCTCTGAAGTATCTACCTCGGACTCCTCCGAGCAGCTCTCCGTAGATAATGATAGAACATCTGACTTAGTAGACAAGTCATCACTTAGAGCTGAGTTTTCACCCTCCTCCTCTTCATCCTTATCCTCATTATCCTCTTTGTATCTTCATTCCCAGTATGGAAGCAGTCGTCACTAGGTGAGCCAGTGGCTGTGGGAGGCAAACAATTTTTCCTGCTATCTGTTCCTCCATTAGCCTTCCCCCCCATCCACCGATTGAGCATTATCAAGGTTTTTGTAGGCGGCGCCCTCACAAGTGACTGCCATATTGCCACCTTTAGCTTTGCTCGTTTTATCTGCTGTCTCTTTATTTGAAAGGAGACCCTCCGGCACTTCCTTATCTCCCATTACTTGCTGCACCTCCGCCACTGCCAGGGTACCGTCACTCAGTATAGCAGCACCCTCCTGCGCCTTACTTATCTGGACTTGCTCCACGCTCTGCACAGGTATTAATATTGGTAAAGACACAGTCTCTAAAGCAGCTGTAACGTTCCCCTGTGTGTCTGCTTGCTCCCCCATATTCCCAGACACAAGACTTGTCTGTTTCAATCCAGTTGGCTGCTCCCAAACTGTTACATTGGGCTGCTCCTTACTTTTACAAGCGCTCTCTAGATCTGAGGCGATCATATTTTCACTCTCTTCCCTCTGGGCCGGCTGCATCAGAGCTGTTGCCTCACCTTCAATCTCCTTCCGTAGACCACTGCAAACATTCTCAGCGTCATGAGACTCTTCTCCGTGACTCATGGCAGCTGCTGCCCCGGGCAGCGCCTCGCTCCTCAGACCATTGACGTCACCCTCTAGCTCGACCTCTTGGTGCACGGCCTCGCTTACATCCATCAATAGGCTCGGCTGCTCTGTAATCCCAACAGACTCGGCAAGGCCCAATAGCATCAACAGGTACATTCTCTGCTCTAAGCGCCAGGAACGATTCAAACAGCGTAGGCTGCCGCAGGTTGACTTCTCTCGAGGTATCAGAGCCGGCTTCCATGTTCTTGAAAAGTCCTTTTCCAGGTACCTCCTTTTTCCTTTTCTCAGCTTCTCTGTCCTGCTTTCTTCTGTCGGTTGCAGACAGCCTTTCCTCTTCACGCAACCTGGCAGCCTCTCTTCGTGCTTGCGCTCTATGACGGGCTTTTGCTCTCAAATTAGCAGCCGGTATATCGGAATCACTCACTAGTGAATCCTCCTCTTCTCTCCCAGTTACGTCCTTGATCACCCTCTGCACCTTCGGAGCCATGACCCGCCTTGCAGTGTCCCAACCTGTTTGAAAGCGCCGGAGTGTTTCCAAAATCGTCACCCCGACTATCCGCCAGATAGTACTTTGATCTTCCTTAGAGCGGATATACGGGCGTGTTGGAGGCCACTCTGTCTGAATAAACCAGTTAGTGAAAACCTCGAGCATTACTCTTCACAGCCCAGCTATTCCTCCTCAAAACACGATATGGAGCATATTCTCACGTATGCCTTATTTCTCTACAAGAAGGATCCAATAGCCTTTTCAAATTCGCTTAAAGCCGAGACTCCAGCACATCACCATGGGAGAGTAGGTTGGAAGCTGCTACCTCCTACGGTCTGTCGGCGGCCATCTTGCCTCCCTGGTAATATATCTATTGCTTTCATTGTTAGAAAATATTCACCCATGAATTGTGATCTCTACTACTAAGGACGGGGTTCATGTTTTTCCATAAAGGGATTTCAGAGAAAATCACATCTACATTAGAATATTAATATTGTAACTTTCCAGTTCTATAAAATAAACTAGCTAAAATACTACATGAAATACCATGTGTCAGTGGTAAATGATATGTTACTCCTTCTGCTACAGAGGTTGGCATTTTCATGCACACATAACAATCGCTAACTTCCATGGTTTCTACATGGTGTACGAACAGGTTAGCAAAAACATTTAAATCTGCATTCATTTTATATACGCTGTGGTGTAAATCTGTCTCATCTGGTGTTTTTCTAATCCTACTCTGTCTTGCCTAATATTAGCTACCTTTCCATGTGCACTAGTGTTGTTCTGTTTACTTTCGGTCATTAGATAAGGAATGGCTATTGTTAGTCCTAACCATATTATAAGTAGTAAAAATATGCTACATATACACATTTTACAGCATCTTTCTACACAGTTGTTTCGGTTTTCCAGTAAATCTAGCATCAGCCATTTTGGACTAGGAAAATGTTTCTCCTCTTTTTGAATTTTTTTTGTACAGGGTACAACCTGGGGAATTTCTTTCTTTCAAGTTGGTTTCAATTTGTCTATTCTATCAACTTTTAATTCTTCATCACTTTCTCCACTTATTTCCAGATTCTCGAAATCTTCAAGAATTACGCATATCCATTCAGGACCCTTGAATTTATTATTCAGTCTTTGCAATAGTGGACTTCTCCCTCTTGGTTTTTCAGTGGACGGTCCTGTTTGGCTTGTTACTTAATTTACTTGGTCAGGTTCTTCATTTATTGTCTTAAAGCAATATTTCAGTCTCTTCATATTACTAGGCCAAGTATCACCTTTTCTGAGTCTTTTAGCTTGCACTGTGCTTTTCGGACTCTTCGTGTGTTCTTTTATTTTCGTTGATTTGTGGCGCAATTTTGATTATTTCCGTCTTCAGAATTCCTCTCTATCTGACCTTGTCATGGGCTTATTATCTTTGCCGTTTCTTCCTGGATGGGTTCTTCTTCTCTATTCGACCCTGTTCAGGAGTTTGCTTGCTTTGGCTTTGTTCTCCTTCTTCTTCCTGAACTGTTTTTCTTTACCTAACTGGTCCTGCTCAGGTCTTTCAATTTCTTGATTTTCCTCTGCCTGGGCATTTTCTCTACTATCTATCTGTCCCTCCTCAGACTCACAAGTGTTGCTTTTATTTGCTTCTGTCTGAGTACATTGCTCTTTCCTTATCTGGTCCTCCTCAGATTTTATGTTAGCTTTATTTTCTGCAATCTAAGTATGTTCATCTATTCCTGTCTCATCCTCACTCTCGTCCTGTCTTTCTAATAGAGTTTGACTTTGTGTTTTCACAATAATTTCAGGTATGTCTACCACTCGGATCCAGTCATCCTGACTAGTGCTAGGTTGTTCTTGATCAGCTACTTCAGAATCTATTGCCTGTGATTCTTCAGCTGTACAACCATCAGCCTTTTCAAACACTTGAGTTTGCTGTGAATCTACTTCGTCAGGTGTTGGTAACCTCTTTGTGTGCCTTGCATGTATCTAATTAGGCAAGCCTGCACATTTTATAGCTGTTGTTGTAACCAATATAACCTGATGTGGCTTTCCCCACCTTGGTGCCAGGCACAATTCTCAAGTGTGATCTTTCACTACTACCCAGTCACCAGTATTCAGATCATGGGCTTGGTTCGGCTGCCTGGCAACAGCGTCTTCCCCAACCTGGTGAGAGTTAGAGCACACTTGGTCAGCCAACTCTTTGCAATGCTCCAGTACCAAATTATCAGATATAGTCAACAGCTTGTGTCCTGGTATACATGCTTGCCTCATTCCCCTTCCCAATCAGTCTCTCATGGGGACTCAAGCCTGTATTTTTGTCTGGGATGCTTCTGAGTCCCACCAGGACAAGAGGTAAAGCATCGCGCCACTCCAGTGGGGTGGATGCACACACCTTTCCCAGCCTTGACTTGATTGTGCCATTTAGTTGTTCTACCACTCCAGAAGCCTCTGGACGTTATGCACAGTGTAGTTTTTGTTCAATTTTGAATGCTTCACAAATTATCTGACTACCTATTTTCTCCCACTCTTCCTTTTCTTTTACATCTGCTTCATCTTGTAATTCTCTCACTTCTTACCATGTGCCTATACCCCCAAGTAGCATAAGTTGGCAGCTGATTCCACATGCAACAATTTTCTTGTTTACCGATATCTTGTATTTAGCACAATGTTGGGCAACTTGGTCAGCATAACGATTACCAGCTGTCGCCTTGTCATTTCCTGACTGATGAGCAGTACACTTGACCACAGCCACTTCTTTTGGCAATTGAATTGCTTCAATGAATTCTTTACGAAATTTCCATTTTTAATAGGGGTTCCTGAAGTCATGAAATACCTTTGCATCCAGAGCTGGCCAAAGTCATGCACGACCCCGTAACCATACTGACTGTCAGTGTAAATGGTTACTCTCCAAGTTTTCCAAATTTTGCAAGCTTTAATTAAAGCCACCAATTCAGCTATTTGTGCAGACTTGATTCCTGGTGAATAGGATGCTTCGACTCTTCCATTCGATGTACATACAGCATAAGCAGCGCTCAATCCTCCTTCCTCATGGCGCATACATAAGCCATCTACAAACAGCTCATGTTCTGCATTCTTTAATGGTTCTTCCTGTATGTCTGGACGAGGCTTGGTACTTAGTTCCTTGACATCAAGGCACTCATGTTCGACTTCATCCTTTACTTCTTCAAAATATGGATCAGGCAACAGAGTTTTAGGGTTTAACCCCTTTGCTGCAGGGATAATTCCCCCGCGGTGCGGGGGGGGGGGCCGTGACACCGCTGAGCTCGTCACAGACCCGCCCACTGATGAATTCTCCCGCACAGGCGGGAAATTAACCACACATGGTCCGGCTGCGCCCATTATGATGAGCTCAGCTCGTCATGAGCACAGGTCCACTGTGACTCATGACGAGCTGAGCTCGTCATGAGCACCGAAGGTGTTAAGACAGTACATCGGACTATTGTTACATTTTCAGCACCTACTATAACTCGCTCATATTTAGTCAGCCGACTAGGAGTAAGACACTGAGTTCGAGTTCGTGTTAACAGAATTACTACTGCATGTGGGACATACACCGCTACAGGGTGTGCCATTACAGTGGATTCACTTTGTTCCAGACTCGTACATGTTGCAGCAACAGCTTTCAGACACCCTGGCAATGCAGATGCAACTGGGTCCAAAGTAGCAGAGAAATATGCCACAGGACGTCGCATTAGGCCACGTCTCTGTGTTAGGACTGAGAGTGCACAATTAACTCTTTCATCAAAGAATGGGGGCGTGGCTTGGCGTCCAGCAAGATGGCCACACATTAGTGTAGATCTGCCAGCCGCAGTAATTATCCTGTAGTGATCCTTCCCCTACCACGCCATCCACTTCTACACTGAGCGATAATGGCTATCAGACACTGCCATTATCGACACCCGGGATTGCCTAGCTGAGCAGTAAGATTGGCGGAGAGCGGACCACGCTGTAATGGCGGCCACGTGAGCTGAGCTGCAGGGGACCGGTGCTGCCCGACCCTGTGATTGTCGGCTTCACTGTGCAGTGTCTGGAGGCGGAGACACAACATGCTGTAGGCGGACTGCTCGGGGAGCACGAAATTCATCTCTGTGGCCGCGGGGAGGCCTGCACCGGATGGAAGGGCGGGGGCTGGCTGGCGGAGGTGCGCGAGGCGCCGGCTCCGGCGTGTGCAGTGGGCCGCAGGCCACCCGTCAGGAGCTGTGTGTGTCTCCTTGGTGCTCCCCGTGCAGGCCTGGATAGCGCTGCTTGTGCAGGGGGTGAGCTCCCGTCTGACATTTAGACGTGAGTAGGACACGGAGGCCCCCCTGAAGATCGCGGTAAAGAGGAAGCGCCCAAGCGTCCTTAGTCGTACTGCCCCATAGTGTGGGAAGGGAAGAGGGTGCTGACACCAGCGAGCAGAAGGGAACTTCAGATTTGATAGGAGCACTTTTATCTGCATGGACATGGACTCTCTGCCCGCCCTCCCCCAGCTGTGAGATAGTTGTTGGCACTTAGACTGTGAGAGCATTTGAATATTGATAACTGTGGGCCTGACACGTGGATTGCTATATACTGGCAAGGCAAGGAGTAATCCAGCGGCGGCATGAGGGCACAGTGTTTGGCGCCATCCTAATTAACGACACTCCTAGATTGCAGAGAGACACATAGATTGTTGGCACGCCTTGCACTTCGCCCTGAAGGTGCCCACGTGGTGACATATAGTGCCCTTTAAGTGCGGGCGGTGGGCCCTCCACTTTGAACGTGCTAGTTAGTCATCATGGGCAAACCCGACAAAACTCAGCCACGGCTCACGTTTGAGCTACGCCAAGGCAGCAAGTCGTCGCAAAATGCAGCATCTGACTCTGAATTAGACGCAACGGCGCCGCCCCCTACGGCGCTGGAGTGGTCATTGGCCGCCATACAGGCCAGCCTGCAGGCCACTGACGGGAAGATAGAGGCATTAAATGGCAGAATGGACCACTTTTCCTCCAAGCTCGACAAACAGGTAGCGCGGCTGGGGGAAGCTGAGCAACGTATCTCGGATGCAGAGGATGGACTCCAGCAAGTCGCTACGAAGACGTCCGACATTACGAAGCTGCTTGCTGTAATACAGGCCAAAAACGAGGACATTGAAGCGCGATCGAGGCGCAACAACGTGCGCATTTTGGGCCTTCCAGAGTCCACCAATGTCGGGCGGCTTGAAGATTATGTGGAGACTCTTTTGCGTGATATTTGCGGAGCGGATAGCCTGTCGCCCATGTTCGCAGTGGAGCGGGCGCATAGATCACTTGCGGTGCGGCCCCCTCCTGGTGCCCCGGCAAGACCGATTATCGCACGACTATTACATTTCAGGGACCGCGACACTGTCCTGCGCGTCACTTGTCAAAAGGGGATGATCATCCATCAGGGGAATGTGCTCACGTTCTACCCAGACATTAAAGCTACAGTTCAGGAGGCCCGTAAAGAATTTCAAGGTGTTAAAACAACTGCTCATGAAAGAACAAATTCCATACGCCATGCTTTACCCAGCGCGGCTGCGCATTGGTGAGGCAAACGTGGCAAAGATATTCACGAATCCTAAGCAGGCCATGGAACATGCCAAATCCCTTCGCGGTCGGAGGAGCTCTCCAGCTCGCACTTCAGATGTAGATGACTAAACAATCTGGAACTGAGGGTGCTGTAAATATGCTTACCTTTTCTTGAGGCTAGAGGTGCCAGTAGTTGTTTGCACGCTGCGACAATATGGCACATGGTTTATCTTCTTGTACAGTACATATGTTTAAGGTGGGAGGGAAGGCCCCCCGCCACCCCTCTAATATGTGTGTGCCGCTAGGACTTGTTGGGCACACTGGTTGCTGAACTGCTTTCAATTGGCGCACTTATATGTATGTATTACATGTTTTTCTAATTGCAGGGCTGATAGGGGAGGATGTCGGGTGTAGTGATATTGTGACCCTGATGTTGGTGCTTGGCTCGAGATTCTTCTATGTTGGATTTGTGGGATGGATGTGGTTAGGAGGATGTAATAGTTCTTCTGCGGCCCCTCCCTACTAGATCGGGGAGTGTATTATGCCGTTACGTCCCCCCATTACGTTATTCACATCTGATTTTGTGGGGTACTGCCCAGTGGGTTTCCTGCCTGTTGCAATTTACTGGGTTGGTGCTTTTGAGTTACGGGATGCAAGAGGGTGAGGCCTTTAGCAATTTGGGGCTGCTGAAGTGGGTGGGGGGAGGGTGGGATTGTTCATATTGTTTACGCTGTGGGTACTGTGATTGGTATGTTGATGATGCAGACGCTTGCTATGCTTACTTATGCATACACTATGGAATAACTGCTTGATCTCATTTTGCTGCTTACTGTCATAAATGAGAGATGTGACGTTTAAACGTGTGACCTGGAATGTCCGAGGATTAAATACGCCTAAGAAGACACGGCAAGTTTAGCGTACCTAGACAGACATGATCTCAGCAAACACACTGAGGGTAAAATAGCTAATAGGTGGGCTGCTTACCGACTGGCTTCCTCGTACTCCACCTATGCAAGAGGGGTGCTTATTCTTATTAAGAAAGGGGTGCTAGGGGGCGTGGCTAGAGGCCGCGAGTAATGGCCGCAGCTTAAGCGAGCTCTGCCCTGCCTGTGGTGAACTATCCGTGTACAGCCTGCGGACCCGGACCAATTCGCGGCAAAGTGGCCGACTGGATGGCTGGCGCCCTCGGGGTGGCTCCGGTGCAGTGTTTGCGGGGCCGCTGCCCCCTAGAAGCGGTGCTGGAACGTCCGACTGATTCGAAGGCTGAGGCACACAAGATGGCGACTCCGACGTGGTGACCGGAGCGAAGACCCGGTCTGCTCCCTGTGGCCCCCTAACCTCCCCCCCGGCTGAAGGCTGCTTGGGGCCCGGACCCCTGAGAGCGACGGTGAAGCGCCGTGGGGGAGCCGAGACTATAGCTTTCCGGTTTCCAACTCCGGACTGAGTGCCGGTGTCTGCCCCGGTGCGGGGCAAAAATTGAGGCCCCGGCATTGGGGCCTACCGGTGGCCGGCGCCGGTACGGAGGCAGTGACGCGGTCCCGACCCAGCTGGCGAGAGGAGCGCTAAATACAGGTTCGAGGCGGCACTGCCTGGTGTCCTCCCCCATAGTAGGGGCCCCCGTGGCCCGTGAGACGCTTTCCACCGTCTGCGTGTTTCCCAAGGCCTACTGAAGTGCACGCTACAGGTGGCAGCGCACCTGCCAATCAAGAGACGGCGCTTGCTTCCCGAGGTACAATCTCTGGGCTCTGTCAGTGCTGGAGGCTGCAGCCAGATTCGCAGTGCACCCTACATATTGCGGCACCTGGAAGCCCTGGAGGATCCGCCGCGAGACAGCATATATCTTTGCCCCCTCCCCCCCGGCAAGGCCTGCTGTGGACGGGGCGCACCCGGCCTTGTTTCTTTACTTACCTGGAGGCACCCACAGGCCGGCCCTGCTGTGCACGGAGTGTGGTGCTGACCTGTGGGCCACGGTGTGGACCTGTGACTTCCGCGGGGGTGCCCCTGTGAATGGCCACATACTGCTGGAGCCAATTTGTCGGATCGGCTGTGGCTGGTGGGCACGACCCAGCCCACCAGCCACAGCCCATGTCGGCAAAGAAAATGGCTACGGGGGGCAGAGGTTCAAGGAGTAGCGCTCAAACGAAGCTGTCCAAATTCGCTTGGAAACAAAGCGGAGACAAACACGATTCGCCGAGAGCGGACAAGGACAGTGCAATAATGTCGTCCCCCCCGGCTAAAGAACCTACGCTACACGACGTCCTGGCGGCCATAGGGGGAATGCGCACATCCATGGACTCAGTCACGGTGGAAGTTTCCCTACTCCGTGCTGACTTTAAGCAGATGAACGAGAAAGTGATGGAACTCAAGGATTGTGACGGTGGCGTTACAAGAAGACACTTCCAAACTGCAGTGCCAAATGTCCGACATGGAAAAAAAACAGACTCGTATGGCGCAACAGCTGGATGATTACGAAGGGAGGGCCCGCCGAAATAAAGTAAGAATCCTTGGGGTTCTGGAAAAAACGGAAGGGCCTGCAGCGGACCTTTATGCAGAGGAACTGATCACGAAACACCTAAAGCCCAAGGTGCTCTCTGCTTATTTTTCCATAGAACGGGCCCATAGGGTGCCGGGCGGGCGACCCAAGCCTGGGGCCCCGCCTCGACCCATGATTGCCAGAGTTTTCAATTCACAGGAACAGGATAATATTTTGCAAGCCTCCAGAGCGGGCCCTCCGTTAAAGATTGACAATTACGAGGTTTCCTTTTTCCCTGACTTTACGGCAAGGGTCCAGGCGCAACGACGAAGTTTCTAGGCAGTTAAACAGGAACTCCGCAGCAGGGACATTAAATATGCGATGCTTTTTCCAGCAAAATTGAGAGTTGAATGGGACGGTAAACCATGGTTATTCGACTCACCTGATGCAACCTGGGACTGGCTAGAGGGTTGAACGAAGGTTGGTGACACGAATGGCAGCCGCCTCAATACTGCAGAGCGGAGGACCGGTGGCAGGCCTGAAAAGACAGCGACGGGGGCCGAACTGGGGGCAAGCGGCCTGTCTGAGCAGGAATGAGGGACATCCGCAGCCTCTTGATGGACCAGTCCTGGTGGACATTCGCAAGTACTGGGTGGGGTGTGGGGAGGTATCAGTGAAAGAGTGAATGTATGTAGGTGCTTGGGTTTAAAGGTTCCGGGTATGTAACGTGCTTAATTTGCAATTGGTCTAGACATGTCATGATATTTTTCTTTAGGATGCTATCCACGATTGAAGGCTGTACTGTATTGCTGACTTTAGAGACTGCCACCTCTGCGCATTTAGCACGGTTGGGGGGTACACAGGCACTCTGCCGGGTTGGGGGGTGGGCAGTTTGAGGTCCACAGGCAGGGGAGCAGGGAGGGGGGTGGAGGGGACTCAGTGGGACGTTTCAGGGGTAAGGAGGGGTGGTGGTATTGTTTGCTATGTCAATGCACAGATTCTGAACGCAAAGGCGGAGGGGGGAAGGGTGGTTAAGTTTTGTTTTTACTTTTAGTTTTGGGCTGCATTTCAAAGTTCTATCTGCTAAGATGCATGCTGCAGAGATTGGTTCAAGGAGATGTCTTAATTATGATGGAAGAAGTCGACTTGATGAGCACTGCGGCGGATGTTAGTACCCCCCTGATGGCCCCGGTGTCTCCTATGACCCTACTCACCTGGAATGTGCACGGGCTGGGGGATAAAATTAAACGGGGATTGGTATTGCAGTATGTTCGCCGCACAGCCCCGGCACTGGTGTTGCTTCAAGAAACACATCTGGTGGGTTTGTAAAGCTATGGACCGTTGGGGGTACACAATGGTAGTGCACTCAGAGTTTACAACAGGCTCTAGAGGGGTGGGCATACTAGTACGCAAACGCTTCCCAATAATTGTACAGCAGGTCTGGAAGGACACGCAGGGACAATTTGCGGCGGTTTCATGCCTGTGGGAAGGGAGACAGTTTAATGTGGTGACAGTCTATGTTACCCCGGCCCTTCATTCTGTTGTGCTTCCTGCCCTTAGTGCATTTTTACTTACGCTGCCGGATGGGGAGCTAATAATAGGAGGCGATTTCAACGCAGTTATAAATGACGAGCTAGACCGCTACCCCTGCAGGACGCCTGGTGCGGGCAGGCCCGACTGGCAGGCTTTCTAGATGCACTGGGCCTCACGGACGGGTGGAGGTTCCAACATCCTGGGGATCGCGGATACACTTTTTATTCTGGGGTTCACAATAGTCTTTCCCGAATTGATTATTTTCTCCTTTCCGCCGACAGTTTACCTCACTTGATGGAGACTAGGATAGGCCCGCTCGGCATTTCCAATCATTCCCCGGTCACCAAGACCTACACCTCCTATGTTAAAGCCCGGAGGTGTATCTTTCCGATCTCCCCTGGCTATTTACACAACTCAAAAATTAGAAAAGAGCTGATTACTGTTACAAAGCATTACTTCCAAGAAAATACAGACTCGGTACAATCACCGGGTGTCCTGTGGGAGGCATACAAGACGGTGCTAAGGGGTCAAGCTATAGCCTCGATAACGGGTCTCAGGCGAGCGGCAAACAACGACCTGCAAACGCTCAAAACTGACCTGTCCGTGCTACAGGCCCGACATGAGACCGGCCCCACTGAAGAGACCGCGCAACAACTGCGTCTCAAACAATCTGAATTCACGGAATCACAAAGGGGAACGGGTTAGACAACGGCTCCAACACACGCAGCACACTATTTATGAGGTAGGAGATAAGGCGGGGAAGCTCCTGGCCTGGTTGGATAGGAAGGAAAAGGCCCAGAGGACGATAGCGCAACTCCACACCCCGGAGGGCCTATTGGTCACTACACCAGCGGATATTGTAGACGCCCTAGCTGATCATTTTGAAACAGTTTATACCCCCACTGAACATATGTCCACAGAAGAAGCGCAAACCTATATCAAGGATATAAAAATGCCTTCCATATCGGAGGACGAGGCCTCGGCTCTGGACACTGATTTCACAAAGGATGAGGTCCTTGCTGCAGTCCACTCTTTACAATCGGGTAAAGCCTTGGGTCCCAATGGGATCCCCATAGAACTTTATAAGCGAGTATCTGACCTAACTGCTCCGCACCTTCTGGGGATGTTCTTAGATAGTTTGAGCAAGGGGGAATTGCCGCGAGACCAACGAAGAGCTACAATAATTGCTATTCCGAAACCTGGCATACCCCCGGACCTGTGCAGCTCGTATCGTCCGATCTCCTTATTGAATGCGGAGGCAAAGATACTGGCAAAAATGATAGCTCACCGGCTGACCCCGCATCTAGAGACACTGATTCACCCGGACCAATCTGGGTTCATGCCAAACAGAAATACTGCTCTTAATCTACGCCGTGTTCATGCGGTGATGGCACAGATACCGAATCTTCCAGAGCCGGCGGTGATCCTCTCGCTGGACGGCCGAATGGCGTTCAACATGGTTGAACTCTTTGCGGTTCTTCGGCATCTTGGCTTCGGACCCAAATTTTGTGCGTGGGTGAAGATACTCTACACTAAGCCCCTAGCCCATGTGGTGGCTAACGGCCATATCTCCAGAGATTTCCAACTGGGTCGCGGCACACGTCAGGGATGCCCCCTGTCGCCCTTGCTTTTCACCCTGATCCTTGAGCCGTTGGCCGCGTGGATGCGGTGGGACCCCATGATTAAAGGACTCAGCTGGACTGAGACGTGGGGGGACAGCATATCATTGTATGCTGATGATATCCTTCTCTATTTGACCCTGCCCAGACGCTCGATTATAGTGCTTCTTAACATCTTTGAAATCTTTGGACGGGCCTCGGGGTATACCATTAATTGGTCCAAGTCCATTTTATTTGTCCTTAAAGGCCCCCCACCGCAGCTTCTGGCTGACTGTCAGTTGGTGGTCACTGCCGAGCCCTTTAAATATCTGGGGGTCTGGGTGACGCCCAACCAGGAGGCCTTCTTTCGACATAATTTGACGCCCCCTCTCAAGCGTTTTCGTAGTGACGTAAAGCACAGGCACACCTTACCGCTGACCCTTCTGGGAAAGGCGGCATTATTTAAAATGATGACTCTGCCTCGGGTACTTTATATCCTCGAGAATACCCCATTTCTTGTACCTCCTAAATATTTCAGGGCCATAGACGCACTGGTCTCGGGTCTCCTTTGGGGGGGCCAAACCAGCGCGCATTTCCCGACATAACTTAGTTAGGGGCTGGTTTGATGGAGGCATAGCACTCCCTGATATTCAGCTATATTACTGGGCGCCCAGTTGAAGATCATAAACCAATGGCTGCATGCTCCGCAGACTGAGCCTGCATTCAAGGCGGACAGGTATGACCGCACTTTACGACAAAAAAAGTGCTGCGGCCTTGGTTGGCCCCACGGCCCATACGGTGAGGTTGTGGTATTTGGCTTCGGCCCGCCTGAAATGTAAGGATACACTTACGCAGATGACGCCGCTCTGGTCGTCACATCAACTGGGCCTTCTATGTAACAGTAAAGGCTTTGAGGCCTGGGACTTGATAGGCATCTCCACGGTGGGAGACCTCTGGAGGAGAGGTGCTGTTCTCTCCTTTGAACAGCTTGTGGAACAATATGATTTAGCGCACACGGAACGATTCCGGTATTTGCAAATTAGTCACGCCCTGAGGTCGCTTGTCCACCCTGGCGACGATTTACCTGAATCCACCCCACTAGAGGATAGGCTTCTGACGGAGCACATGCCCAAAAAGGCGACCTCGTTTGTCTATCGTAAACTTAATAATAACCTGCCTGATCCCACTCTGAAGCTCAAGGCGGCCTGGACCGTGAAGGTGGGAGAGTTCGACGAGTTGGATTGGCAAACTGCGCTCTCCTCACCACGGGAGGTGGCCATACCATCTAGACTCCGATTAATACAGTTGAAAATTCTACACCGTGTTTACTACACTAGGGTCACCCTTCATAAGATACGGAAAGCCGCACATAAGTACTGTCTGCGGGGTTGCGGAGAGGAGGGGACATTCTTTCATACCATCTGGGACTGCTCCCGGGTTGCCGATTTCTGGGCCAGGTTATGTGGACTATATCACAAGTGGTGAAAGACTCCTTGCTCCCGGAACCGCGATGCTGCTTATTAAACATTTGGGAGCCTACTGATCTTAATCACTCCATGCAGGACTGGGTCACATTGGGTATCATGTATGCTAAAAGAAATATTGCCAGATTCTGGGGATCTCATGTGGTACCAACGCTCAGGGATTGGTGTTCAGATTTAGATACTGCAATGGTGGCTGAAAGGGCAGTGTATCTGAATCGTAAATGTCCGCCGAAATGGATCAGGATCTGGGGTGCATGGAATGAATACCGAGGGTGTATTTGCGAGCCACCACAGCTTGATAGCGACAGCGATTCGGAGTAGAGTGGAGGGAGGTGTGGAACTGAGGGGGGCAGTGGGGTCGCCTAATTGACACAGCTGAATTGCCTTCTTCTATGTATTCATGTACTGCATTTCTTGATTTGACTCTCTCTCTGTATGCAAGGAATGTATTTTATATGCCCAATGACTGTTCTTCATATCAATAAAATTGTTTTAAAAAAAAAAAAAAGAAAGGGGTGCCGTTTACGGTCATGCAAACACGTATGGACACTGAAGGTCGATGGGCTATGGTTCAGGGCAAGTTGGGACTGACGGTGATAACCATTGTAAATACATATGACCCTGTGGTAGATTATGCCACACCCTTCCTGCATTTGCTTGACGTACTGCGTACTTGGCCGGAAGCGGCCCTTTTGTGGGGAGGCGATCTTAATACTCACCTTGATCCTCTAGTGGATAAGTCCGACCCAACTGGGGCTCGTATGATTAAAGTAGCACAGTGCATCAGGTGGGCCATGGTGGAATTGGGATTGGTGGATGCTTGGCGCTTGTGGAACGAGGGCGTTCTGACAGGCACACATATAACACCGGCGTTTAATAGCTGGTCTCGGCTGAATTACTGGTTGCTCAGTGAAGACGCAAATACATGGGTAGAGAAGGTTGACATCCACCCTCTGACTTTATCCGACCACAGCCCAGTTATAATTGAAGTGTCCCTGCCTGATACTCCCCATAGACCCTTCACATGGCGATTTAGAGCAGCGGCGTTGTTAGATCCGGTTTTTGCTGAAACTATGAGATCTAATATAGTGCAATTTATTGAGTTGTAAACAGGCTCGGTGGACAGTCAGGCAACCCTCTGGGAGGCGTTCAAGGTTACGATTAGAGGGGTGTGCATTGGTACAACTGCAGGGATCCTCAGGGATATCAGAGGACAACTGTTGACAATTGAAGAGCGGCTTAGGGGGCTAGAGGACCAATACAAACACACACCCACCATGGAAACATTAGCGCATATCCGAAACGACAGAGGAATATACCACGCTAGCAGAAATGGAAATAAAATATCTGTCCAGACCCCACGTCGCTCGAGCCTATGGAGAGGGAGGGAGGCCAAGTAGGACTCTAGCAGATAAGTTGCATCGCAGATCAGATAACCCCCCAATCGACCACATAGTGGACACTAATGGAGTCTCACATTACACACATAATGCAATAGTGGAGCAGTTCCGCCAGTTCTATGCCTCTGTGTACTCCACCAGGGGAGGTATGGCTGAAGCCGTTATGACTGCCTACCTGGAAGACACGGCTATAGCGTGGCTATCTGACGTGCACAGAAAATATTTGAGTTTACCTATAGATGACAAAGACATTAAAGAGGCCATATTCTCTTTACCAAATATTAAGGCTCCGGGGCCGGACGGCCTAACCGCGGAATTTTATAAACACTATGCAGACCTACTTAATCCGCATCTGCTAGAGATGTATGCTAAAGCCTACGATACAGGCCATTTTCCTCCTTTCCTGAGACAGGCCTTCATTATCACTCTATTGAAGAAAGATAAACCCCCGACAAGCTATGACTCGTATCGCCCACTGTCTTTAATAAAACTTGACGCGAACATTTTAGCGAAAGTCTTAGCCACAAAATTACAGCCCCTTATTAGTACTTCCGGACCAATCTGGATTCATCCCAGAGCGCTCCACCTCCCTTAATTGGCGCACCATTTTGCCATGTTTTATGTGTTAAACTCTGACTTGCCTGCCGTTGCAGTGCTTTTGGATGCAAAGGCATTTGATTCTGTGGAATGAAGATGCCTGTTTCACATGCTTCATAGAATGGGTTTCCCCCCTGTATTCATTAGGTGGGTACAGGTTCTTCACATTGACATCACAGCGAGGGTAAGAGTGGGTGGAATCACGTAGGAACCATTTCCTGTGGAGAGAGGTACCAGGGAGGGCTGCCCTCTGTCTCCTCTTCTTTTCGCCTTTATTCTGGAACCCCTGGCATGCAAGATAAGGCAGAGCCACAGCGCTGCTGCACTAAACGTTAACAATTGGCCTGTGGGGGATATCTCTATATGCAGACGACATGGTTGTCTATGTTCGAGAGCCGCACAATTATCTCTCTCAAGTAATTCGCGAATACATAAAATTTGGCCTTTTCTCAGGGCTCCAAATCAACTGGGAAAAATCAGTTATCATCCCTCTGACGCAAATCACTGCTCCGCCACAGTTGGAATACCCACTGATATGGTCTGAAGACCCAGTAAAATATCTAGGAGTGAGGGTTCATCGTGACCCTGAGGTAGTGATTAAGGAAAGCTATAGCCAGGCTTACACAACACTGACACAACAGATTGACCGTTGGATGTGCATGCCTCTCTCCCTTTCAGACCGCATAGCAATAATAAAAATTGTCATCCTTCCAAAATTTCTATATTTGTTCTACAACATCCCTATTTGCTTAACTAAACACTTTTTTAAACTACTTCAGACTCAGTTGTTACGGTTAGTGTGGGAGAATAAGCAACCGAGAATCAGTTGGCATACACTTAGGCCGACATATGAAAGGGGGGGATTTCAGGCCCCGGACTTTTACGTTTATTATCTGTGCAGCCAGGCACAATATGCTTATTTTTGGTTTAAACCACATAGCTTCATACCACACATAGCGGTGGAGGAGGGTGATGCGAATCCTGTGCCGCTGAGCGGGGTCCTTACCCACACCAAGAGACATACGCCCATAAACGAGATCAACACCATAGATGTAACAGTGACGGCATGGCAGGAAATCGGAAAGAGAACTAGCGGGCTTCCACTGTATGCACCTGCTATGCCGATAGTGGGATATGCCGCCCTGTCGGTGGCGCAGGAGCATGGCGCGGTCACTACGATCAGAGAGGTGGGGATAACAGTAGTGGGTGACCTATATACAGAAGGGAAATATATAGCTGATAATGATCTAGATTACATACAAAATCCTAGGCCACTCTTCCAGTATACTTGTTATAGATTGCGTCAGGCGATGAAGGCTCATTACACTACTTTTCCGGATGAACTGAGAATGTCCGAGGCGCTACAGATGGTAATAGTGGCTCCTGGCAGGAAAAAGTTAATATCAAAACTGTACAAATCATTACAAGGAGACACAGATCCGGGGCGTGATAAGAGCCTGGACCGCTGGAATGCGGTGATGGTTTCCCTGATTACGAACAAGGACTGGGAACAGATCTGTATGTAGACTAACTTCGAACAACAACCTGCGAATCATACATCTTAAGTTCCTACATCAGGAGTACTACTCCCCCAAAAATTACACAGGCTGGGACTGCGTGAATCAGCCTGCTGCAAGAGATGTGGGCAGGATGGGCTGACTACTTACATTTGGCACGGCAGTGCGGGCGGTGTTTAGATACTGGGAAAAGGTTACAGCTCTTATTCACACGAGGACAGGCCAGACGTTGCAGTGTACACCTTCAGAATGCCTGTTAAGTTACATCCCCCGGTGCAGATCAACAGTGGGACGGTTTGTGCGAGTGGCTTTATTGTTAGCTAAAAGACGTATATTGTTCACTTGGGATAGTCGGCAAAAACCAAATGTTGATCTGTGGCTTAAAGACATGGCGTACTGCCAGGAACAACTAGAACTCTATGCAGAAGAATTACCAACGTCTTCCAGACCTAGGGATATATGGGCCCCCTTCAGGGAACATTTGTGGGCAGAAAATGAACAAACTTCGGAATAATGGCTGCCGTGCTAGTGCACTTGATCAGCTATATGAAGATCGGACTTGATAATTATAGGACAAGAGCAGCAACTAAGATGTATATGTGTGTTATAGCAACCGATCACTGAGTTGTACCTGTTATATGCGGCCAAATGTTGTTTGATATGACAAAGTTGTTATTATGTGGAGAAATTCTATCATATTGTGCTGGAGGAATGCGTTCATATTGTATGCTTTCTCAGAATCTCCAATAAGCACATTTTTTTAAAAACTCTTTCATCAAAGAATAATGGAAATTCTTAGGACTAATCTGGCATAACTAAAGCAGGTGCTTCACACAAACAGTTTCGTAGTTTCACAAAAGCTGTCATGCTTTCATCATCCCACTCTACTGGATCCTTTGCTCTTTTCTTTGTCATTTGTATCAAAGGTTTGGATAGTACTGCAAATCCCACAATCCACTGCCTGCCATAACCTATGACTCCAAGAAACACCCTTATTTCTGTCTGGGTCTGTGGTAACTGCATATGTTTTATTATTGTTATTCTTTCTGAGGTCACTCTTCTGACTCCTCTTTCTATTTGGTGTCCCAAATATTTGACTGAAGTTGTGCAAATGTAATTTCTCTGGTGACACTTTATGTCCATCTTTAGCCAGATGATTTAATAATGCAATTGAATCAATAATACAATCACTTTGAGTTTTAGATGCGACCAATAGGTCATCAATGTATTGCACCAAAACTGATTGTCTGGGCAACACCAGAGATTCAAGAAACTTTTTCAGAATTTGATTAAAAGTTGAAGACTTTCAGTGTACCCTTGTGGAACACGATTCCAAACGTAAACATGCTCATCAAATTTGAACAAAAATAAAAAATGGCTATCAGGATACAATGAAATGGAGAAAAAGCCATGGCACAAATCGATTACTGTGAACCAGCCTGCGTTCCACGATATCTGGTATAGAATTACTGCTGGATTTAGCACTATCGGACAACATGGAACGACAATTTTGTTAATTGTCCTCAAGTCTTGGACCACCTATATTTTCCTTTAGGTTTCTTTATACGAATTATAGGTGAATTACAAGGACTACTCATTATTTCTTTTAATATGCCTTGCTCAACCAATCGTTCAAATTCTGCTGCGACACCAGCTTTAATTTCTGGGCTCATTTTGTACTGTCAGATATTTGGGTAAACTGCACCTTCTTTTACGGTTACCTTTACTGGGTCTACATTTGCCATTAATTCTACTTCTTTTCCAGTAAAATCCCACACATCAGGATTTACTGTATTTTGGACCTCATCTGGTAATTCGTCTGATGTCATCATAGAAAACATGTCATTCACTTCTGTTCCCTGTATAGCTAACATGATCTTGTATACTCCGTCTTCATCAGGAGTCTGAATTGCAACACCATCCGGTGTGCAAAATATTGTGCAGTTCATTTTGCACAATAAATCCCTTCCTAGCAAGTTTCTAGGACTCGAGTCACACACAACAAATTTGTGCATTTCTCTGAAGTTGTCAATACATACCTCCATTGGTTCAGTAATTGGGGTCCTAATTTGTTTATTAGAAGCGCCCACAACTTGGATCGCTTCTCCCGAGAGGGGTAGGTTTGGGATGTCTGCTGTTCTCACAGTAGAACGGGTAGCACCAGTATCCAATAAGAAGGTGATGTCATTTCCTTCAACTTTATCACCTGTAAATGGACCTGACTGATCTACCGGCAAGGATGCACAAGTACGCATTCCTCTCCCACCCCCCTCTCAGGCACCATCATTGTGATTCTGCCTCAGAAAATGAATCCTGCAAAAGAAACTGTGGTGTTACAGAATTTTTCTTACCACTTCCCTCCCGGAATCCGTTGTGCACACTGTACTTGGCTTGACTCTCAAAATGTGGCATAGAGGCAGGTGACAATTGACTCTGTACAACTGCTGTGGTTGCCCCCTGGCAATCAAGATACGTCAGGACCTGATTGATACAGGCATTCCATTAAGGGGGGCGACCCATCTTTTTACTGCATATGCAGACGATATTATTCTGTAACTTCAGGATCTCCACCTCCCCCCTAGACCTGCTATGTGAGTTGTTTCGGCCATTTGAAGCAATCTCAGGCCTTGCCATTAATGCAGAAAAGTCCTACGTTTTTTATTTCACTGAACATGAGAACATCAGTACTATCGAGATTGGGGATGTCAGTCTGCAGGTCGCACAACACACTTTCAAGTATTTAGGAATACAGATATATCGGACTCATGCAGATATGCTGGAAGGTAACTTGAATAAGGCAATAAGAGCCCTGCGTTCCAGTGTGGCTTTCTGGACTACTCTACCATTGTCGGCTGTGGGGAGAGCGGCCCTGGCGAACATGGTGGTACTCCCCCGTTTGATTATTTTACTAATTTACCCCTTTTAATACCACATACCACGCTCATGGCATTGAATACCCTGCTTACAGACCTCGTGTGGGGATCGGGGCGGCGTTGCATTAGTTTTAAGAAACTAAAACTGCGCACGAATAGTGGGGGCCTGGGCGCCCCTGACCTAAGAGCATATTACTACATGTGCCAACTACAGTGGCTGTCATAGTGGGCTGCGGCACTCTGCATGTCCTCTTGCTTCCTAATAGCAGGCCTCCGATGCGTCTCCCCACCCTACTGCACATAGCGCTTCGTAGCTGGGAAGCGGCGATACACTACACTGGTACCAACATTTTTTACGCTGGTAATATCCCATTAAAGGGAATTCCACTGATGGACGGCCAGGTCACTACACATAGGATAACTCCGTGGCTGGATGTGGGGATCGGCACGGTGGCTGACTTGTTTGGGGATGGGACACTCTTAAACCATGATACCTTTGTACATGAAACTGGAGCGCCGGCGCACTTATATTTATTACATGCTTCACTGGTTCAATATGTGAAACTACACTGGGCCCCGCAAAGGCAGGAGCCCCCTACACATGAACTGGTTAAGATACTTTATTATATGGGATGTGGTAGACACCTGGTTAAGTGGCTGTATGCAGGGATTCGCTCCCACATGGATGTTAGTCTAGACTCACTGCGGCCCGCATGGGCGGGAGATGCCGGGCAAGACTTGACAGACAAGGAATGGGAGGTTATTGTTGAACGCCCCAAAAAGATATCCCAAAATTTAAATTTATTTACACCATGGTCCTTCACAGTGCCTATCTTACCCCCCCATAAATTGGATAAAATGTTCCCACAGTCACAACACCATTGCCCGAGATGTTCCTTGGACGGGGCAGATCTATTATATATGTTGTGGGCTTGCCCTAAAATCATGGGGTTTTGGGATATGGTTCGGGGCACAGTACATGAGACTGCACGGCGGGAATTGCAGCCTACAGTAGCAGAATGTATATTAGGCTTACATGTGAAAGTATCGAAACACAAAGTACAATATCGGTTCGTGAATCTAGCACTTATATTAGCGGTACGTGCCATCACAATGCGCTGGAAGTCGCGTAGGCCGTCCACGGGACACGCATGGCATACTGAACTGCTTAGATGGAGTAGAGCGGACAGCGCCGCTTTGTGCAGGGAGGAACTGAGGGGATTACGTAGAGTCCCCATAGCACTGGAGTGGGAATTTATGTTGGAGGCACTTACAACAATAGAGGTGAAGCAATATGATACCCCTGAATGTACACAGTAAACTGTATAGTTTGCAGGGCACATACCGAACGCCACTGTTTCACAAATGCTTCTGTATTTTACATACCAGTGTACAGGCCTCACAGGACCAGGAAAGACCAGATGCGGTATTCTTTATGGTACATACAATTTTTAGCTGGACCGTGGGGGGTGGAGGGGAGGGGGTGCTGTTGGGAAGTTGGATTTCTGTCTGGAACGTAGCCAAAAAGTCTGATGGGAATGAATAGTCAATGCAATACACTCTGTTTGCCTTATACAATGTAATACAAAGAACTTGTACTGTTTGATGCATTATGGTATACGGCTAGAATCGAGTGCATGTCCTGTAACGAAATGACATGATGGCCTAAGTTACAAAAAACAATAAAAGTATGTTTATAAAAAAAAAAACTGCTGCCGTTGCCTCATTTCACCTCATTCTGCATCTGTGGATTTAAATTTTGAGTTTGGACATTCTATATAAGTTTACACTCGCTTTTCCAATGCTCCAATTTTCCACACCTGTGACAGGGAAACTTTTTCTTTGCCTCCTCTTTGCTCATTCACCCTCTTTGTTTGCCCCCACTGTTTTCACCTTGCCCTTTTCCTGAGTTTTCTGCCTGATTACTTAGCTGAAGTTCTTGCTGGTCTGCTAATTTTATTTGGGCCCACATTACTTTTTCTTATAATTTTTTCCGTCTATTGTCGATCTCATCCCCACAATATTTTGCATACTTAAGGATTTTGTCTATTGGCTTTGCTTGCCAGCATAACATGTGCTGTTTAATCATTTGCGATATTTCAAACCTCAACCCAGATACAAATCGATACACAAAATGAGACATGTCTTTGTTTTCAAACCCACTATACTGTTTGAACACCTGTAAGAGACGTTCATAATATGCATGTACTGACTCATCCTTTTCTTGGGTGGTTCTGTCTATTTTTTCCCAATCCGTTTCTTTTGGTGGAATCTTCCCTTTCAGAAAAGTAATTACATCATGATTTTTTTTATCACATCGTCTGACGGAGCTCCTGTTTTTGCACTCATCGTTAGGCCAATCTACGGTGATACTTCATTCTGCCCATAAATCAGCAGGAACAACAATGTCAAATAAACCATCTAGATCCTTCAACAAAACTTTCAAGACTTTCACAAACCTTTCAACTTGCCTAAACCATTCTACTGGTGTATCTCTAAGCTTTGGGAAATCGTTTGTGAATGATAAAATATCTTGTCAGGTCCATGGCGCATGTACATAACCACCTCCTGGAACTTCTCTCATTGGGCACAACCTTTCAACCTTTTCTGCATCTTTCATTAAGTACTCAGATGTCGTTCGATCTGCCTGTGTTTCTTCCTTTTTCTCTGTCCATCTAACTTTCCATCTATCCAAATCTCCCCATTTTTGCAATAATGTCAATAATTCTTTTATCTGCAATTTTCTTCCTGACACATTCATGTTTTCTAAATCTTTGTCAGAAAATTCTGCTCAATATGGTTTCTGCAGTACTTTGGATTTACCTATGTCGATCCCCATTTCTGAAGCCAAATTCATTAGTTTTTAATTTTTCTATCCATACATTCCCAGCAATCATTTCTTCTAATTCTACTTGTAATTTAAATATATCCAATACCTTTGGTTGTGTTTTGGGCTTTTCTATATCTTGTGTCCATCTTTCTATTCCTTCTGGGTTTACTACAGTAGCACTCTTTGTCACTGTGGGTGTTTCGATCTGTACCTCTTTTGAGCATCCTGGTGTAATTTTTCTGAATGAATCATTTATTGGCTCTCTTATTGGCAAATCCATTAAGGAAATTATCGACTCTCACTCACTTTCTTGATCATCAATATTTTCTTTTCTAGGTTGTGTGATCGGTGTAGTCAGAACAGGAGTTTTAGGACAGTTTGGCTTATCCCCGTATATGGGGACAATGGGACATATAGTTACCAGTATTGTTAGAGCTTCAGGATTTGTACTAACTGGCTTATATTCTGAATTAACTCACTTCTGTTTTTATTTATTGCTTCCCTTTCTTTTTCTTGAAGTACCCTTTCCATTGTAGTCTCATGTACAACCTGTGGAACCAAAGGTGTTTTCAGAAACTGGGCACTAGGGGTAATTCTATTTCATTCTTCTTGATAAGGTGGAGGATTTGTCATTAATATATCTTCAACATAATCATCTTCTGAATCTCCACTACCAGTCATTAAATGCTTTGTTTTCTCTGTACATTTACTTCCTGTCGTTTCTTCTGTGGTCAGTACAGGATATAATCCTTCCAATACCGTGGCCTGTCTCCATTGTTTCATCTGTTTGTCTCGGGTCTCGCAAGGAAACCTGGGATAAAATGTACTCGAGTTCCTGTCACATCCTGGTCTGTCTCACTCAAAGGCCTCAGTTTCCCATTCTTCTAAGGCTTTGTACTGGGTTAATCTAGGTCTTGGTTCTAACTCATTCATGCAAGTTCGTAAATTATGTAGAATTCTCCCATTAAATGTTCCATACTTGGGGAATGCTAATACTCCATCATCTTTTGTGTACTCTCTCCAAATTTCTAACCATACGTTAGTGTGGTAGCCTCTTTCTATCTTCATATATGATGCAGGTGTATTCGGGGGAGGAATAATAGTTTTCTTTACTCTCCATACATTGTTTTTGGATTCCCTCTAATGTATTGTTCATGAGCAAATCCTAAAAATCTCTTGTCTGGATGGGTCCCTATTATAGTAGGATCGGGGTTCCACATTTAATCCCCACTATCGATTAACAACTGAACTTCGATTTTTTCGACTAATCACTTGTTTACTTCTACTCTAATGCTTCTCCAATACCAGCGTGTCTTTTATTCTGATGACCAATTTACGTTTGATTTACTGAATTATTTTAACCAATGCTTGCGTGGGTTTTCTGTGACGTCAAGTTCACTCCTCCTGACTCACCCCTCCTTTACAAATTTACCTCCGCTACACACCCGCTGTTTCTAACAATCCCAGTGTGGCTCTCAGTGACGTCAGTGCAACACCCTCAACTGACCCCTCCTTTGCAAAGTAATACAAAACTCAAGTTTAATTAATTAACAACATAGAAACATTCGCTACTGTGCCTGATTGACGAATTCAAAGGAAAGTCAATTTCTTTCGCTGTGAGTAAACCCTTCTGTTTACCCTTCACACACTATGAGTAAAACCCTTTCTGCTTACTCTTCCCTCAAGCATCAAAAAACCTGCTACTTCTTCAGTATTACCCTTTCTAGGTGATACAAGACCAAAGTTTCACCAGCGAACTCCTTTGCTACCAATTACTTTCACTTTTCTACAAGAAATAATCCCTAATTAGTGCTTCAAGTTCTACCTAACTTTTCACACTTTCTTCATCAAAGCCAGTAACCTCACTGCAGTGTGGCTTCCATTTACCACCCGCTATTCAACATCCCCTGGGAAATTCTGGACAACATAAAACAGTACAAACGGGTTTTTGTTAACACATAAATCAATATTCAAATACATGACTAACTACCTATCTTAACTAAAACCTAACCATAGCTCTGCTACCAAGAAAAACTGATGGAGCTGGTTTACCAGCTTGGGTTTATCTCTAAAACACCATACTCACCTGGGCCCATTAAACATTCCTACAATAAGCTGACAATCAGGGCTTAATTTTACCTTATAGTGAATTATCGCTATACACCATTTCTTACCAATACTTTATCTCCTTAGTTCTCAATTTCCTCTGATCCATAGATCAAGTTGTTAGCATAATAGGCATGAATAACATTTACTTTTTATCTGAATGATCACAGACTCTGGAGAGTTTTAAAACCTTTATCTATTGAATGCAAAACATGTCAAAACACCAATTTTTCAAAGAGAAATAATGATTTAAGTAAAGACATAAAAACTTAGCAAAATCTCATGACGTTGGTACCTGAGGTGGGTGGAAAAGGAAACGGTGCAAGGCCATACCACACAGATTTATATTTACCTAGAATGGTGTGAGGACCCCTGGCCAAGGGCTGGGAAAAGAACTCCCGAGTAGTCAGGACCCAACAGGTCAGGTCAGGTTCAAAACAGGACAGGTAACCTTTTCTAAGTGCAACGCCTGCGTTACACCCCTCTCTGATACTGCTCTCAATTCTCCCCTTCTAGATGGACAGGTACGTCTTCTTCAGTGATCTCTCCGGCTCTCCTTTCTCTACGGCTCTCTTTTCTCAATTCTTCTGTCAGAGTGCTCGAGCAGCGTCTCTGACCTCTGTCTCCTCCGGCGTCTTCTGTAGCAGTGATGGGTTGGTGAGAAGTCTGACAAGTCGGTGAGAATCTAACTGGCTGAGCCTACCTTAGTTATACTATTCTCGGTGTATGTACCACCCCCGAATGTTTCAATGTTTGTGAATCCCCTACTTGTGATTGGACAGTGGGATGGGGAGAAGTCATCACACCATACTATTTAATGTCAGTTTTTCTTAGGTTTATTGTTCTATGTTCCTCCCCTTACTTATTTCCCATGCTTTATTCTTTCCCACCCGCATTTCAGGGTTTACAACATTGTATGCAAAATGTTATATTCTGCTTCCCCCTCTTAGGGTCAAGAGGTGCTGTTCCCAGGCACATCTTCTGGTCACTGTACTTTTGGCAGACGTTCAATGTCATTTCGTGATGTTTGCAACATCCAATGCACCTGCGTCCCCCACGACAAGATGGCACTTTCAGTCACCCTCCAGGCCAAATACGAACTAATAATAAAGTCACAGACAAACATGTTAGAATACAAATATAAATGAATGCACTGTTTACCACTTATTCCTACTCTAATTCCCTTAATTTATTTTAGCTATTGCATTAGCAGTTTAATAAGACAAGCAAGGTTTAGTTTCAGCGTAGCATGTGCGTTATCATGTGAGTTTCAAGCGACCATTTTAAATACTACTGCCCAGCTGCAAAAGTTTCCCACCAAAGACTTCATACTACGTAGATGCAGTAGACTCATACGCAGAACAGTTTCTGCGTTTTCAGGAGCCATTTTAAGCCACTCTGGTTACTTATTAGTAAAGCACATTGGAAAGCTTCTCCTAGATGAAATAAATGTCGTGTGGTGCACTTATTCGTTTTCACCAAACATATTGGTTACGTTATTATGTTATTCGAGAGGATTGAATTTGGGCAAGTTTCTTTATGTACGAAACTTTGCTCCATCATTGTGCCCACCTTTCCAATTTCTGGTTGGGTACTTGGTTTAATGCCAGTTAGCAGAGTATTTATAGGTATTTAAAGAAATAACGCAAATTCAATGTCCTGCCTTGTACGAGCACTGCACTTACAGTGATTCCGCCGTCCAGAACCGTGGGAGACCAGTCGCGCTGTTCCAAACAGCAGAGGCGCAGGGCTGCCATCGGCGGGGTTCTCAGAGTCAGGCCACGGAGACACTATTTCTTGCCACAGCCGCTTCTACTTCCCACTGCTCGCTAGCCGCAGGGATAGAGGATGGCAGCACAGGGACAGAGGTTGAAAGAATAGTTACACTACCCACCCCAATTTCAAAGGATTCCTCCAATTTGAGGAGGACTGGGCCAGTCCCTTCTTCATGCAATGAAACGCAAGAAAGGGAAAGGAAGACAATAGAAATGAACTAAGCCATATAAGACCTTACGTGTGTTTTACCATGACTACTCACACTTTACTGAGTTTCTTTGAGAAAGAACTCAAGTCCTCCTTAAAAGAGGCTGTGGAAGCAGTTTTTAACAGAAGAAAAAGGAATTACCCTGCTGAAGAGGACTCAGTTATTCTCTCAGAGGAAGAAAACCCTTCACCAAAGAAAGGAGGTAAGGCCTTAAAAAAGACAAAACACTTGAGAGATGAGCCTCATAGTAGCCTGTGCGCTACAAAGGAACAGAAACAAATCCCTGGGTAGCCTGTGTGCAACGAATGACCTGGGTTTCCACAGTGGCATACTGGCAAGAGCAGCCATATTGGCGCAAACAGTTCAGGTGTCCCTCGTGGCACAAGAAGATCGAGTGACCTTTATGGCACAAAATACCTCAGTTTTCAATCTTATATCTTACCCGAAGTCTTGCTCCAACTGTCGGGCCATGAACCCGAAGTCTTTGCGGGATCAGTCCTGAAAGCTTCTGGAGGCCCGGTAGTTGGCTCTGCGCTGCTCGAGGTTCCGGTCGAGAGAAAGCTCTTGGGACCAGTTGCAGAGCCATCACCACTCGTCATCGAAGTCTTTGCACTCCTCTGGTAATATAATATAATATAACCTCTGGTAAGTTGAAGCACAAGAAGCATTGTCGCTCTTTGCCTTCTCCCCGTCAGCTGACGTGACGCGGGAACCAGAGCGACGTTGCTCTCCGGCTCTGCCTTTTGGAGCCCGCTTCTGGGACACCTCTGTGCTTCCCTCTCTTTCCGGGAGCTGAAGCGTCCCCTGCCCAGCTTCAAGCTTTCTACGAAGCGCTGCATAGTATCTTTGGGCAGCCCGAATCCGCCAGCGCGCCTTTGGGTCCTGCGGACTCCGCTGGGAGCTCTGGGCCTTAGAGGCCAGCAGCTTCGGTGCTGAAGGGCCACCGAGGATCCACGCCTGGATCCGGATCGGTGCCGGTCGACCTCACAGTACCTTCCCCAAGAGCGGATTCCGGTGCCGACGCCGGTTGCGCCCCCAACCGGCGTCGACCCCAGCCTCACCCCAACTTGGGCACTGAGCCGGACCGGCATCGACCGGTACTTTTGTGCCACTGTTCTTTTCTGGTGTTCCCTACCGCCCTGACTGGCAGCCAGAGGAGGATGAAGATGACTGGGAGGGGTATGGTGACCCTCTAGCTGACCAACTTGAGGAGCCGGACTGGTGAGAGGAGTTGGGTTAGGCCAGTGGTCTGAATACCTCACCAGACCTTGGTATGCTCTCTCAACCTTTCGTGGCTACTGATGAGGGGGCCTCCTATGCTGTTGCATAGGGCTGCTGAAGACGTTGGCCTTGAGCTTACTACGGTGTCAGTCAGGACTAACCTCCTGACTGAGGTGCTTCGGCCAGCAGCGGCCTCTTCGGAGCCCCTACTGCCTTTCAATGAGACATCCTTCTGGGTACTTGGTCCAAGCTCAGCACAGGGGCTCCTGTGGATAGGATGATTGTCCGATGCCACCGCCTGGCCTCAGGCGACCCACTTTTTCTCTCCAAACACTCTACCCCCGAGAGCATAGTGGTCCAAGCCTCAACATCAAAAGGTGTGTTCCCTACTGCTCCCCTATACAGGGAATCCAAGAAGCTGGACCATCTCGGGAAGAAGATGTTTTCTTCTGCCAACTTAGGACTGTGGTTGGTGAACACCGCATGCCTCTCAGGCCGTTTCCCACACTCTGTGTGGGACACGACACGGTTGCGCAAGTGTTACCACAGTGCCCAGAGGAGGCCCGGGCCCTTCTCACCCGTGCTGTTGCAAAGGATCGGTACGCAGCAAAGTTCGTTATCAGATGTGGACTGGATAACGCCGTTGGGTAGAACCATTTCTACATCAGTAGCTCTGAGGCACTACGTCTGGCTGAGGTCCACTGGCTTCTCTGGGGATGTCCAATCGACCCTTTTGGACATGCCCTTTGATGGCCGTCGCCTGTTTGGCGACAAGACGGACAACGCGCTTGGGCGTTTCAAGGATGCTAGTGCTACAGCTAGATCCTTGGGCCTCGCTGCCACCTCTCGCCATATGCAGTCTGCCTTTCGCCCCTTTCGTGGCTACAGAAGGGATGCCCCACCACCATCCACACAGAGCCACAGGCCTGCGCAAGCTACCCAGCCACTGCGTGTCCAAGGACATGGAACCCAACGTCCTTGGTCTGGGGGCCAGCGGGCGGGCCAGTCCACCAATGCCCCTCCTGCAGCAGCATCCAAACCTTCCTAGTCTGACTTTTTAGTGCCACCACTTACCAGTGACCGTGAGGATCCATCATCCCCTCCCCCACTGGCGCAACATCATGTCGGACAGGTGGGTTTTGCAGATAGTCCAAAGGGGCTACTCCCTCCCCTTCAAAACTACCCCTTCTTCCATGCTATCTACACTCCATCGCATGTCGGAGGATCATGTGGCCCTTCTCTGCCAGGAAGTTACGGGTCTCTTGGCCAAGGGAGCTATAGAACGCATCCCTGTGCCAGAAGTAGGTTGTGGTTGCTACTCTCACTACTTTCTGGTGCCAAAAAAGGAAAAAGGCCTGCGTCTTATCTTAGACCTTAGGTATGTCAACCGCTTCCTCCGGAGGGAGAAGTTCATGATGTTAACTTTGGCTCAGATTTTGTCTGCCCTCTACCCTGGAGACTGGATTGTAGCATTGGGCTTGCAGGATACTTACTTTCACATCCCCGTCTTGCCTGCCCATCTGTGTTACCTACAGTTCACGGTTGGCCACAAGCATTTTCAGTTCACTGTGCTCCCATTTGGCTTTACCAGCGCCCTTCGGGAGTTCACGAACGTGATGGCGGTGGTTGCACCTCATCTGTGCAGATCAGGGGTTCCAGTCTTTCCCTATCTAGACGGGCTATTGAAGGCAGGTTCGCCCTGGGCTGTCGTTTGCCACCTCCAGACTACGGCAGACCCCCTGCATTGGCTGGGGGTCACTATCAATGTGCCGAAGTCGCACCTGATTCCCTCTCAGAAGCTCCTTTTCATCTGAGCGGTTCGGGACACAGCACAGTTTCGTGTCCATCCACCCGAGCAGTGAGTCCAGGATATTCGGGCTATGATACCGATGTTTCAGCTGATATCTTGGATTTTGGTGAGTATGACCCTGAGGTTGCTGGGCCTCATGGCCTCCTGTATCCTTCTGGTAGATCATGCCAGACCGCATACGCAGGCTCTGCAGTGGGACCTCAAGTTCCAGTTGGCGCAGCATCAGAGGTATCTTTCCAATGTCGTCCAGATCTCAGAGGGGACTGCCAGTCAGTTGCAGTGGTGTCTCACTAACTAGGATTGGGTCAGTGGCAGATCCCTCTCCCTTCCCCAACCATAGTTCAGAGTAGTGATAGATGCATCACTTCTGGGATGGGTTGGCCACATGGGGTGGTGGCGATCAGAGGCCTCTGGTCTCCGACGGAATCCGGGCTCCACGTCAACCTTCTGGAGCTCTGGGCATTTCGTCTTGCACTGTAGGCATTCCTTCCCTCTGTCAAAGGAATAGTAGTGCAGGTGTTCATTGACAACAATACCACCATGCGGGTCTGCAACCAATAGGGCGGAGTGGGTTCATGGACCCTATGTCAAGAGGCTCTGAGCCTTTGGACATGGATGGAACATCAGGGAATGTTCCTGGTGGTTCAACACCTGGCAGGTTCCCTGAACGCCAAGGCGGATGAACTCAGCCACCGGTGCATGATGGATCACGAATGGCGTCTTCACTCGGAGGTGGGGCAAGGTCTCTTTCAGCAGTGGGGAAGCCTTGGTTAGATCTATTCGCCACCAAAGAGAATACGCAATGTCAGCAGTTCTGCACGTTGGAGTTTCCAAGGCGGCACTTGCTCTGCGATGCCTTTCATAGCGAGTAGAATAGCGGCATCCTGTATGCCTTTCCGCCTGTACCACTTCTACCCAGAGTGATGAAGAAGATCAAGCACGACCCGACCCAAGTCATTCTTGTGGCTCCGGACTCAGTACGAAGAGTCTGGTACCCAGAGCTCTTGAGCATTGTTATCGATCCTCCGATCAGACTACCTCTTCAGAAGGATCTTCTGTCGCAGCATCAGGGTACGGTCCTCCACCCGAACCTGTCCAGCCTCCAGCTCCTTGCTTGAAGATTGAGCGGCGACAGTTGACAGCATTCAACCTTCCTCCCAAAGTCTGTAATGTCATCTTGGCAGCCAGGCATCCCTCCACCAAAACAGTATGCGGCGGTAGATGGAACAAATTTGTGGCATGGTGCACAGCAAATACTGTGGATCTCCTTTCTGCCCCTCTTTCAGAGGTTCTCCTCTTCATTTTTTCCTTGGCCTAGCAGGGCTCTGCTCTGGGCACTCTTAAGGGTTATCTTTCAGCCATTTCGGCCTTTCTTCACCTTCCTGATCAGCCTTCCCTTTTCAAGTACCCAATTGTAAAAAAATTCCTCAAGGGCATTACTCATCTCTTTCCTCCTTCTCCTTTCGTAATGACCAGTAGAACTTGACCCTTGTGCTCACTTATCTTATGTGTGCTCCCTTTGAGCCACTACATAATTGTCCTCTTCGTCTCCTCACTTTGAAGACTGCTTTCTTGGTTGCCATCACCTCTGCCCGCAGGGTGAGTGAGCTTCAAGCTTTATCTTCTAAACCTCCCTTTCGTGCTGTCCATCCGGACAAAGTTTACCTCCGTACTATGCTCTCTTTTCTGCCCAAAGTGGTCACTTCCTTCCACATAGGTCAGACCATCACATTGCCCACCTTCTTCCCACCTCCACACCCTTCCAAAGAGGAGGAGAGACTCCACCATCTGGACCCAGAGCGTGCGCTGTCTTTCTACCTTGACCGCACAAAAGACTTCCGGGTGGACGATCAACTCTTCATGGGTTATGTGGGTGCTAAGAAAGGTCGGGCAGTGCAGAAACATACCACCTCTCGATGGGTTGTCCTATGTATCAAGATCGGTTATTCTTCAGCTAAAAAGGCACCTCCAATGGGACTTCGCACCCACTCTACCAGGGCAACGGCAGCCACTACTGCTTTGGAACGCGGAGTTCCCTTATTTGACATCTGTCAGGCAGCCACGTGGGCATCCTTGCACACGTTCACCGAGCATTACTGCCTGGACAGCCAAGTCCAGAGAGACCGCTTTTTCAGGCCGTTCTGTTCTCCAGGACTTCCTAGTGTGAATTTAGTTCGGCAACCCTCCTCCGGGGTTGGCATTGCCGAGGTATTTATTCTAAAATAAGGAATCTATAAGTACGGGCTGTTTCAGATGAACAAGTTACTTCCCTTTGGTAATTATGTATGTGTAAGATACATTAGTAGTTATAGATGTCTTACCACCCCACCCATCCTCCCAGTTCTGCTAACTGACTTCCAGGGTTAGGGTCTCCCTTACAGGGCCCTAGTTATGTGCACCAGTTTTCAGTGTCTTGCATGGCTCTGCGCTTCTGGTGTCGAAAGTCATGTCAGACCTGACATCAGTGCACAGGAGAGGCGTCTAAATGTACACGCGACGTCATCCCAGCAACCACGACAATGAACGCAGAGTCGACCGACGCCAACTACTGAGGCGCAGGATACTGCTAAGAAAAAATTTCCCCGGATCCAGTCTGACACCTGGGGGTATTTCTAAGGTAAGGAATCTATAACTACTAATGTCTTTTACAGATACATTGTTAACGAAGGTAAGTAACTTGTTCAATGGTGTTAGAACTCGCTAGACCTGTAACAACCGTACTAGAATACTGTGGTGGCGCTTAAACTAGCAATTATACCAGAGCACTGTGGTTGGTGTGGGAACTGTCGAAATTGGCTAATGCCCTGTAGCTGTGTGGAGTAGAACCCTTTAGCTGCACCCACATCATGGTGTGTAGTTTTTTGCATTTTACTAAGATCGTTATTGAGCTAGAGAGTGCTTTGCTGTCACTGTTTCTTTATTGTTTTAGTTCTGAGTCTCTGCCCACACACTAACTCCCTAGGAAGCCTTTGCAGGTTTCCCTCATGACCCTGAGATCAAGAGCTGAAAGGTTCTTCTTGGCCCAGTTTCCGATTTATAATAGGACGGACCCCAACCACCCACCAAGCTGCCCAACCTCCAAGGTTGTTGCCCAGTAGTTCCAGTATGTCCTTTCCGTCCTTTTTAAGTGGCGTGGCAGTCATCAAGAAATGCTCCACTCAGTGAATTATGCCAAATGCAGCATACAGTCAACCATTCCCCTGGCCATGGTGAGCTAGAAAAGATGCCCAGGGCCTGAGTCCAATAATACTATATGACCCATTATAGACGGAAAGACATAACCATAGTAAAGGATTCAAAGCTCCTACTAATAACCAGTGCACTTAGAATGACTATCTGTTATTCTGAAAGTGCTTTGTGACAAATCATTGTTTTACTATACTACACTATGTGTATGTTTAGCACAGGACTCGCAGTAGGTAAGCGATGTAGGTACAGAACAGTGTGATCAGCCCTCTGAAAGCCTGCTGATAGGGTGCTGGAGCTGTGAGCTACCAGACTTACTGAGAAGTAGTCCATGATCTCTACCCGTTACCCCAAATATGAAGTCACTGGTGCACATTTTAGCACAAACGAATCAGTAAAAATAACACAGTCCGCTTCTATGAACTCTGTCCACTCCTTTACCCCGTAAACCTGAACCGGGGCAATTTTCCAACATGGCTACCCTTTTTATATAAAACATATTGCTCTTTTTCCTGTCTTATGCTGTTATCCCACTCCTCCTTTATACTACCCTGGGCTATCTTGGGGCATGTAGACTCTAAGCTGACTGGCTTCTGGAAAATAACCAAATTAGTCACTTCACTGGTGAAGCCTAGAAAAGACCTTTGTGTTTCTCCATTAAAATGTAGCCATTATTAGTAGAATGCTGCCCGTTTTGCCTCTACAGATTGTTTTTATCAATCGTTTTGCAAGGCCGGTTGACTCAATGTTAAGTGAAATTGAGCTGCGTGATCTGTCGCTCTATCTGCTAAGTGCCTTAAATGTAATCAAATAGAAAGTGAATCTCTAACAGATCCAGCTTTGAGCAAAAGTTACATTCCTGTAGAAAGGTTGTTATTCGGCATTGGTATATTTTATTGATTACATGCGACCTTCCCCGCGAGATGTCTGTCGGTTTGTTCTTGGTACCGCTTGTTCTGAATTTAAAACGTGGAGCCACTGGGAGGGATCACAGACTGTCTGGAGGGTATGGGTAGAAATGAGCTCATCTGACTATAAAAGGGAACCTCTTCGAGGCCCTTTGGCTTAAGGAAATAAAGAGTTTTTAATGGCACACTCCCAGCTTGATACCTTTGGATTAAAGAAAGAAAGTGTTTTAATGGCACACTCCCAGCTTGATACCTGTTGGACTTGGCCCTTAGGGCAGGTTCACCCCTAAACTTTTTTGCTTTTATTTGTGACCCAGTGTTAGTGATTTTTGGGTCTCTGCGCACTTTTTCCCTGTGTCCCAGAGTAAAGTGCGTGCGTGTAGTATGGCTGGCCTGCCCTCCCATAGGAATGCATGGGGAATGTGTGTGTCCCTGGTAGTTCCTGATGCGTGGGGAGTGCTGGCTCGAGTTTAGTATGTGTGAACTCGTGAGAGTGAATACTGCGAGATGGTGTATGCGGCATGTATGTGTCTACTAGGGAAGTGACACTTCCAGACATTGATATGTGTGTGCAGTGAAGGTGCTGGAGCGTGATTGGCTGGAGCTGGCTGGCATGCCAGGCTCCAGGAAGTCTGGATGGGTTTGCCCGGTGGTGAGTGTGAGATTAGCATGAGTGATGTGTGGGAGGAGTGTACCTGCGTCCTGAATGGGCTGGGTTTTCCCCACACACTGCTGGCTCCGCCCCCCTGTGGTGTGTCTGATGACCCTAGCCCTGCCAGTGAATGAAAGGGGTGGTTGGGCCATCAAGGGTGCTCCAAAGCCAGCTGCAACTGGTTTCCCCCCACCCTGCACCCTTAGACAAAGGAATGTGGTGTATAAAAATGGGGCTGTGTCCCCACAGAAGTTGTTCTCTTCCAGGATCCTGAGGGGGCTGCTGCTGCTGCTGCTGTTGCTGGGCCAGAGGACCGCCACTTGGAGTGTCTCCCTGCCTGGAGACCCAGTGAGCTGGCTCTGGGCCCAGCCTTGCCCCCCTGCCTGCCTACAAGGACTTTTGCTGGACTTTGTTGTCCTATAGCGCCTGGGGTTGCTGCATTTGATTGATAGCGCTGGGTGCGCTTTTCTTTCCCCTTCTAGCGCTTAAGAGCGCTTTATTTTGCAATTAGCGCAGGGAGCGCTTTAAATTGCCTTTTAGTGCTGAGGAGCACTTTACTTTTAGAAGCCGGAGTCTACCCGGCGTTTGCCCCGCTGCGTGACGATCTTCGAGTCCTCTGGCAGGTGCCCGCCCTGCCAGGGACATTGCCGCCTTTGAGCGAGTGCCACCTCGCCTTGTATATTAAGTGGAAGCCGGTGCCCACCCGGCATTGCCCCGGTTTATTTAATTGTTTAAGAGCCGGTGCCCACCCGGCATTGCCTCGAGATCACCGCCGCAGCCCAGGGACATCGAAACCGTGGCCGGGCCGCTGCCTAGAGCGACCCGGAAGTCCCACCTCCATACCCCCAGGGCCGCACTGCCATTGGCGGCCCCAGAGGAAGTCAGGCGAATTGCAGCGTGACGGGGCCAGGTGGAGAAGCAGGAAGCAGCCTGCACGTCCTGCCGAGGCTCCCGAGTGAGAGGAGAGCCCCGGACCTCTGCCAGTCGCCGGTGAAGAGGAGCCGTCCCAGAGAGGAGCCCCCGCCTGCCAGAGTCCCGGTGAGTGAAGCAGTGTTGCCCAGGGAAGGGGGAGGCGTCGGGGCACATTGCCGGTGCCCGCCCCCCCCCTCGTGCTCTCTCCCCGAGTGAGGGAAATTGTTGTTGGAGCCCGAGGCTCCTGGGGGGCATATTTGTTGAGCCCTGCGAGGCTCCCCGCCCAAAGTTGATGGTGAGCCCAGAGAGGCTCCAGAGCGCCCCCATTGTTTCCTGACCCCACGAGAGGCTCGAGGCGCCCTAGTTGTGGTGCGAGGTCCACGTGGGCCCTGGGGGCACCTGTGTTGTTGAGCCCGGAGAGGCTCCAGAGACGGCGCATTTTGTGTTTGAGCCTGAAAGGCTCCAGGGGGCATTTTTGATTACTGAGAGCCCACGAGGGGCTCAGGCGCCACCAGTATCTTTCAGAGCCCAGTGAGGCTCAGGGGGACATTTTGTTTCTGCAGAGCCTGTGAGGCTCCCACATCGTGTTCGCCCCGCCAGGGTTCAGAGCCTAGAGAGGCTCCCACGTTGGCCCCATCATTTGCACCAGTTGCTCAGCACTTTGTGGGCAACTGCTACGTTTAGGCTTGTGTTCTTGGCTGCCTGCGCAGCCTGCCTGACATTGGGACTAAGGGCATTGCAGCCCTTGCAAGGCCAGTGGGCCTATGGACAGTCACAGGTGGTGACTTAAGTGAGTCTGGCGCAATTGTTCATTTTCTGCACCTATGAATGTATTGTTGATGCATCATGTGTTTTCCTTCCTTACACCTCTGAATGAATGTTATGCATTGCATCATGTGTTATGTTCTTACACCCCTACAGGTATTGTAATACTTAGGTGGTTGTCTTTCTCCTAGTGCAGGTGGTGCTAGTGAGGTCCTGGTTACCAGTGATTACTGGTTGTGTGCTCTATTTTTATATTGTGTGCTACAGTGATTTTACATTCTAAAGTGCTATTTCTAAAAGTGTTACTTCTAAAAGTGCATACCCCTGACAGTGGTCCAGGTGGCCCTGTCCTGTACAATATCCCTTGTAAATTCCGCCCGTGCCTGTTGGCACAGTGTAACAATATGTGTGTTTTATCTAATGTATATTTATTATAATACAAAGGCTCTTTTTATATAACCTAGTGTGGAGTTCCCGTTGTGGTGGGCCCTTGGGTGTTGTTGCCGGCGTGCGTGCGCAAATAATTAACTCACATCGCCTCCGAGTTTAGCCTTGCTGCTCGCGCCACGTTACCTAGAGGGTGAGCAGGGGTTATCTTGGCATGTAACTCCCTTGCCCTGACTTAGGAGTGGTGGTCTCTGACTGACTTTGGCGCAAGCCCTGGCCAGCCAGGAATCCCATTTCCAACATTGGTGGCAGCGGTGGGATAAGGATTTGTGTTTGCGTTGTACCACAGTAGCAGCTGGCCGCACTACAAAGCTCTACATTTTTAGATAACCACATTTTGGGGATTATTGGGTTTTTGGTGAAGTTCCATTATTGCTTCTCCTGAAGAGTGTCATTTGATAATTGTGTTCAGTACATTTGTCCCCCGCCCTGCTTCCAGAGTTTGGTACCTGTGTCACTTATGGTCAGGTTGAGAAGTCAGGGGTGGTAGAAACTGCCTTACCGATCCGAGGGGAGGGTGTGTGTGGATGAATGGTGTGTTTTCCTGGACGCATGAGTATGAGTTTTCTTTGATAAGGAGATTGTTGAAATTTTGGAATTGTGTACTCTTACTTCAGACTGCTGAGGTCCCTTGTGTTGCACGTGTCTGTGAGCATCCTGTTGAGATGGAATCTCCTTTTAACCTCTGTGGCCTGTTTAAGTACAGTGTGCATGAGTTGGTACGGTTTTGTGAGGAGAGAGACATCCCAGTGAGTGAGTCAGACACCCAGTCCAAGCTTAGGGATAACATGATCCTATGGCAGAAGGATGACTGGGAGCGTGAGCACAGTGAGAGAGAGAGGGCCCGGGCCGCACGCCATGAGGGTGGTGGGTCTGAGGGGAGCCCTGAAGAGTCTGAAGAGGAGGATGGAAATGACAGTGGATGGGCACCAGCAGATAGTGAGGACCCCATAGATAGGGAGTCCCTTGCTGGGTCCAGCGTAGGAGGCAGCGCCTCATCCCTTTCCCTGTCCCCAGAGGCGAATAGGAGATTAGCCTTAGAGGAGAAAATGGCATTATGGGCTCATGAGTTGAGTCTTAGGACATTGGCCCTTGAGCAACAAAGGCTAGAGACTGAGAAGGTCTTAGCGCAGGAAAGGATGGCGGAGGCTGAGAGGGCCTTTGCCAGAGAGGGATTAGCTCAGGAGGGTAGATTGTCCACTGAGCGCAGTTTTAATTTTCTGGATTCCCCGGGGAGGGTTGAGTCCAGTGGTGGCAGCAATATAGATTTCAGTGCAGGAAGTCCCAGTTCCCAGAGTATGGTACCTGTTTCCCCAGAGGAGGAGTATAGGTTGAGATTCAGGGGCAGTAGGAAACTGTCTCACCAGTCTTGGGGAGAGTTTGTGGATGAATGTCAAGATGCACTGTCTGATTGGTCATCGGTTCACACAGAATCTGATTTTGTCAAACTGTTTGATCTGGTTCTCAGAGAGCAGGTGCTCAGTAGTTGTTTGCCAGGGTTGCGACAACACCTGTTGGACTATGGGTTGACTGATCCAGACACCCTGGCAGAAGAAGCAGACCGCTGGGAAAGTGCCAGAGGTTCTGCAGAGTCATTGGTGAGTGATTCCGAAAGTAGTGGGTCAGGTATCTTCCAGCCCAGCGTGGTGGAAGAGGCTCAGTGTAGCCCAGCTAGGTCCCAGTATAGTGAGAGGGGTGGAGAGGCTGACTACCTGGTTCAGTGGAGCAGGAGTCAGTGGGTGGCTGAGAGTCCCCAGATGCCCGAAGCCCTGTCTCAGAACCGGGGTGGTTTCTTGAGGGAACACCAGGTTGGGGACCTAGGCTGTCCTGTTAGCCCATTTGAGGAAGATCTCCTAGTGAGTAGAGGACCTGGAGCATCTGTAACCAGAGCTCCTGGGGTTCTAGAGTATGGCAGTACCGCTCCGGTAGGGAGGGTACAGGAGTCCAGCGTGAGGAGTGATTGGGGGATGAGTTTCCCAGTGGATGCACCAGTGGACCAGGGACTAGCCAGTTGGGCTAGATCTTCTTGGGGGGACCCGGGTGGTGCCACTTCTGGTCTGGGGATCTCCGCGCACTGTCAGGTGGACAGGGGACGGGAGATCTGCGCCAGACAGACAGTCACACAACAGATGTGTCATTTGTTAGCCTCAGGGGGAGGGTGTGTGAATCCCCAGAAGTCCTGGAGTGCCAGGCCATTGTTCCACCAAAAGTTTTAGACCGGAGGTTGGGAGGCCAGGTTCAGGGTCAGCCTGACCTGAAGGGTAGGACGACTGTAACCAGTGTCCTGACCGGTTCTTCTTCCAGAGGAACTTCTCCAGTTGGGAGAGGGCAGACCTCTGGAAGGGGGTGCAGAGGGTGGGAGAGCCCACGTCTGACCCCGGTACAACCTGAGGGGTTTAAACCCTAGGTTGGAATGGCGTTCTAGGTGTACCCCTCGCAGGAGCAGAAACCCTAAAAGAAGAGGTAAGGGGAGGAGAGCCTTCCCTGAGACTCCTGGTCCGCCTGAGGTTGTAGACCCTAGGCTGGAGAACCAGTGGCAGTCTAGCCCTGTCTCGCAGACAGGAAGGGTGGAGAGTGGCTACTATGTGCCTGGGGTTACTACCCCCCACTTCGTGAATAGGCAAGAACCAGTGGCACCTGGGTGGCCTAGGGCCTGGTCCTGGCCGCGGACAGCTGAGGAGTACCAGTGGGGTAGCCCAGTTGGTCCTTACAGTAGCTTTAGAAGGAACCCTAGGGGTTCACCGTGGCATAAAACAGGAGGGTGTCCCTGCAGTTGCGGGCCCGCGTCCGTGTTTTATCGCCCCAAGCAGGGAAGCCCATCACGGTGGTGATTGGTCTGCCCTGCGTTTTGGCTGGAAGGGGGTTGTGTTGGACTTGGCCCTTAGGGCAGGTTCACCCCTAAACTTTTTTGCTTTTATTTGTGACCCAGTGTTAGTGATTTTTGGGTCTCTGTGCACTTTTTCCCTGTGTCCCAGAGTAAAGTGCGTGCGTGTAGTATGGCTGGCCTGCCCCCCCATAGGAATGCATGGGGAATGTGTGTGTCCCTGGTAGTTCCTGATGCGTGGGTAGTGCTGGCTCGAGTTTAGTATGTGTGAACTCGTGAGAGTGAATGCTGCGAGATGGTGTATGCGGCATGTATGTGTCTACTAGGGAAGTGCCACTTCCAGACATTGATATGTGTGTGCAGTGAGGGTGCTGGAGCGTGATTGGCTGGAGCTGGCTGGCATGCCAGGCTCCAAGAAGTCTGGATGGGTTTGCCCGGTGGTGAGTGTGAGATTAGCATGAGTGATGTGTGGGAGGAGTGTACCTGCGTCCTGAATGGGCTGGGTTTTCCCCACACAATGCTGGCTCCGCCCCCCTGTGGTGTGTCTGATGACCCTAGCCCTGCCAGTGAATGAAAGGGGTGGTTGGGCCATCAAGGGTGCTCCAAAGCCAGCTGCAACTGGTTTCCCCCCACCCTGCACCCTTAGACAAAGGAATGTGGTGTATAAAAATGGGGCTGTGTCCCCACAGAAGTTGTTCTCTTCCAGGATCCTGAGGGGGCTGCTGCTGCTGTCGCTGGGCCAGAGGACCGCCACTTGGAGTGTCTCCCTTCCTGGAGACCCAGTGAGCTGGCTCTGGGCCCAGCCTTGCCCCCCTGCCTGCCTACAAGGACTTTTGCTGGACTTTGTTGTCCTATAGCGCCTGGGGATGCTGCATTTGATTGATAGCGCTGGGTGCGCTTTTCTTTCCCCTTCTAGCGCTTTATTTTGCAATTAGCGCAGGGAGCGCTTTAAATTGCCTTTTAGTGCTGAGGAGCGCTTTACTTTTGGAAGCCGTAGTCTGCCCGGCGTTTGCCCCACTGCGTGACGATCTTCGAGTCCTCTGGCAGGTGCCCGCCCTGTCAGGGACAATGCCGCCTTTGAGCGAGTGCCACCTCGCCTTGTATATTAAGTGGAAGCCGGAGCCCACCCGGCATTGCCCCGGTTTATTTAATTGTTTAAAAGCCGGTGCCCACCCGGCATTGCCTCGAGATCACCGCCGCAGCCCAGGGACATCGAAACCGTGGCCGGGCCGCTTCCTAGAGCGACCCGGAAGTCCCGCCTCCATACCCCCAGGGCCGCGCTGCCATTGGCGGCCCCAGAGGAAGTCAGGCGAATTGCAGCGTGACGGGGCCAGGCGGAGAAGCAGGAAGCAGCCTGCACGTCCTGCCGAGGCTCCCGAGTGAGAGGAGAGCCCCGGACCTCTGCCAGCCGCCGGTGAAGAGGAGCCGTCCCAGAGAGGAGCCCCCGCCTGCCAGAGTCCCGGTGAGTGAAGCAGTGTTGGTCAGGGAAGGGGGAGGCGTCGGGGCACATTGCCGGTGCCCGCCACCCCCCTCGTGCTCTCTCCCCGAGTGAGGGAAATTGTTGTTGGAGCCCGAGGCTCCTGGGGGGCATATTTGTTGAGCCCTGCGAGGCTCCCCGCCCAAAGTTGATGGTGAGCCCAGATAGGCTCCAGAGCGCCCCCATTGTTTCCTGAGCCCACGAGAGGCTCAAGGTGCCCTAGTTGTGGTGCGAGGTCCACGGGGGCCCTGGGGGCACCTGTGTTGTTGAGCCCGGAGAGGCTCCAGAGACGGGGCATTTTGTGTTTGAGCCTGAAAGGCTCAAGGGGGCATTTTTGATTACTGAGAGCCCACGAGGGGCTCAGGCGCCACCAGTATCTTTAAGAGCCCAGTGAGGCTCAGGGGGACATTTTGTTTCTGCAGAGCCTGTGAGGCTCCCACATCGTGTTCGCCCCGCCAGTGTTCAGAGCCTAGAGAGGCTCCCACGTTGGCCCCATCATTTGCACCAGTTGCCCAGCACTTTGTGGGCAACTGCTACGTTTAGGCTTGTGTTCTTGGCTGCCTGCGCAGCCTGCCTGACATTGGGACTAAGGGCATTGCAGCCCTTGCAAGGCCAGTGGGCCTATGGACAGTCACAGGTGGTGACTTAAGTGAGTCTGGCGCAATTGTTCATTTTCTGCACCTCTGAATGTATTGTTGATGCATCATGTGTTTTCCTTCCTTACACCTCTGAATGAATGTTATGCATTGCATCATGTGTTATGTTCTTACACCCCTACAGGTATTGTAATACTTAGGTGGTTGTCTTTCTCCTAGTGCAGGTGGTGCTAGTGAGGTCCTGGTTACCAGTGCTTACTGGTTGTGTGCTCTATTTTTATATTGTGTGCTACAGTGATTTTACATTCTAAAGTGCTATTTCTAAAAGTGTTACTTCTAAAAGTGCATACCCCTGACAGTGGTCCAGGTGGCCCTGTCCTGTACAATATCCCTTGTAAATTCCGCCCGTGCCTGTTGGCACAGTGTAACAATATGTGTGTTTTATCTAATGTATATTTATTATAATACAAAGGCTATTTTTATATAACCTGGTGTGGAGTTTCCTTTGTGGTGGGCCTTTGGGTGATGTTGCTGGGGTGCGTGCGCAAATACTTAACTCACATCGCCTCCGAGTTTAGCCTTGCTGCTCGCGCCACGTTACCTAGAGGGTGAGCAGGGGTTATCTTGGCGTGTAACTCCCTTGCCCTGACTTGGGAGTGGTGGTCTCTGACTGACTTTGGCGCAAGCCCTGGCCAGCCAGGAATCCCATTTCCAACAGTACCTTTGGCTTAAAGAAATAAAGTGTTTTTAATGGCACACTCCCAGCTTGATACCTTTGGCTTAAAGAAAGAAAGTGTTTTTAATGGCACACTCCCAGCTTGATACCTTTGGCTTAAAGAAATAAAGTGTTTTTAATGGCACACTCCCAGCTTAGCCCTGATAAGTGTATTTCTGCAGCTCACACCAGAGTCGCCGTGAAGTTCCCTCCTAAGAATCCTAGATAAAGCAAGTGCTTCAGCTGCCAGCCAGTGATGTGTGGGGATGGGGAGGGCCCGTGGGTAGTTGAAGATGGTTTGCTCTCATTTGTCTAGAGGCCCCTCGAAACCCCTCCCGCCCCTATAATTAAGAATATTAAGGCATTGCACTCTCATATTGAAGCTGTGAGGAGTGCTGGTTACTTATGTTATACCTTTGTTCCTAGGTTTTCCCACCCCTCCCTTGATATCGCACGAAAATCAGATTGACCACAGTCCCCTTCTTGCCCCACCGCCTTCCAGCTACTTTCCACCTTCTAACATTTTGACATGATATTTTCATACTCCCTCTGTTTTCCAGTCCTTCTAAGTTTGTCTTCCACCTTTATGCATGTAGTCTTTTTCCATTTCCTATTATTTGATCCCCGTGTTGTTTCCTTGCTTTCAACCCCCTCCATTGGTGTCACGCTCAGGTTGCCTTCCTATTGGGTCTCAATCTACCCCCCAGCCTTTGGCCAAACTCTTTTGTTATTTCATTTGGGACCCCTACACTCCAACCATGAAAGTCATTTAGGGGTCACCAGGAGTTGTAGCTTGGACCCCTGGCTTGCCCCTTGCAACCTCTGGCACAGCCATTCCTACCCCTGCCTTCAGAGGAGTCAAAATCAGTGTCAAGAGCACAAGAGTTGCTTCACATTTATTATTGCTTACCAGTTTTTCATTACACTAGTAGTACATAATCTATTATTCACCATTAGTATAATAAAGAATGGAGCACACTTATGACTTTGGTGACAGCTGTGGTAAGTAAATTAGTTTTAAATGTATGTTGTATGTGAGTGTGTGTTTAAGTGAGAGAGAAAGAGAACGAGCATATGTGTAAGTGCGTTTCTGTGTGTAAGCGAGAGTCAAGTAACCAGTAATAAGTGAAATTGTGGTCCAGATTTTCTATTATTTGGCGCAAGGCATTGCTGCGACGAAGTTGCTGCAATGGCATTCATCGAATGGAGGGAGAAAAAAATGCACCAAATCTAATAAGATATGATGCCTTTTTTCACACATCTAGCACACTTTTGGCAACCATGCTGTGGTTCTGAAAAATATGGATCCGTAATAGTACCAGACTCGAGAATAAAAAACTTCGTCGAAATAGGACGAATTTGGTATCAAAAGACCGGAAATGACGAGTACATCAAGTACATGTATTTTCGGTATATTCGAGTGACAATTTCACATCGAAATCGTCATTTACCTTCTGAACCCTTAGTTGCATGTTGCCCTCTACATAGGCCTTAATCCAGTCGAATTTGATTCCACAAGGACACATACTCCTTAATCGACTTCTTCCTGACCCCAGTACAAGTTAGAACCATTGCCCCAGGCCGAGCTCGTTAGGTCAGTTCCCTCCCAGTGGCCAAGCAAGATAATATCTAGGCCCAACCGGCCATAAAGCCATTTCAGCACGCACACCTGCCATATCTCGCTCACATCTTTCTTCACTCCTTTTTCTCTCTTATTTTATGGTGGGGAGGTGACCATTTTTATTAGGGGTCCAGCGATATCTGATGAAATGTTGGGCCTTGCCGGATGATTTGTTACGGGCAGCACGACGTGAAATATGTACATGTCATCATGACTCTGCTTTCTTTTTGTAATCAGTAACCATAAATGAAATACCACGCACCCAAGGAATGTTTCGCCAAAGGGTAAATATTGTGTATAAGAAGAGAAGCCTAACTTTGTGAAAGTGTGCAGTCTCCTGAATATACTTGTATCGTACTTCTAGGACCCTGTCACCTTGGTTGCAGCCAATAAACGAATCTTTGACTTTACCTGGAAGACTCTGAAGTTTCTGTGGGTCTGACTCAGGAGAACCCGAGGTCTTTGGTGTGTTGATCCCCTGGCACCGCTGGGTTACCGGTTCGGTACCGGTTCCTAAAAACCCAGTACCTCATTTGGCGCCCAGCGTTGGGGCGATTCCAGTGGTACCAATCAGCCTGAAGATCGTGAGGAGCTTCGTGTGAAAATTCCAGAGGAGGGCCCACCACCTCATCGACCCCTGCATGTCGACGTGGTCCGAAGGTCTTTACTGCGAGGTTCCCCGCTTCTCGACGGCTACAAGGACTGCTGCCCTGGCTATCGCCCTGATGTTGGACCCTTGAAATTTTCGGTAGAGCGAAACGCTGAGACGAGTCTTCTGGTGAAGCCATCGATAATTTTCAGTTAAGTATAAGTGGAGCGTCTCCTAGTCCTTAGTTGGACTTACTTTGTGATATCTTAGAGATACATAAAGGTTTTTATTGGTTCTTGCAAGCACCATAACCGAAGGACTCGTGTTTTCACGAGCAATATCGTAATCGATAAATCCTTTGAAGTTTTGGAACTAGACTAGAGAAGAAGGATGCCTAGTCTTAGACTCGGAAATTTGTTTTGTCTTGGTAGTAATAATAGGGACTCCCGATTGGAGGACTCATGTCCGGTTCCTCCAGTTGGAACTCCGACTTACGAGCTGTACGCTAAACATGGGGTAGGCCCCATCGTTTACAACGAGGTATGGATTAAATACACTAGGAAAGACGGTGTTTTGAAATGGCCCCAATATGGTAGCTTTGATTCTGAAATTTTAGACAACCTTGAAGTTAAACTCTTCAAAAAGAAAGCCCGGCCGGCGATGTTTGACTCTTTCCGCATATGGCGCAAAGAAGCCAAACAAAAAGAAATTAAATTAGCTAAGAAAAATAAGAGAGAAGAGGGACTTTCAGTAATGCAAGCTGCCGTACAGTTTAAAGATAATGAGGAAGAGCAGATAAATGAACAATTGCACAGGCAACGTAAAATGGCAATAGATAAGTGCTATCCAGTTTTGCCGTCTCTTCAGCAAGGGACAGCAAAAGAGCGTGAAAAAGACCAATTAATGTCGCAATTGTTAACTTCACCACCGCCCTATGCGCAGAATGCTACAGCACCCCCGCAACCTTTAGTTGCACAAGCTGCGCCTCTGGCTCTTCCACAGCACCCACCAGCTGTTCTTCAGCTGGCTCCTACTTCTTCGGTGCAGCCTCCTCCAGGCCCACCGACCACTTCTGCTTCATCTATGTCTTCTACGATTTTGCCTACTGTACTTTCTACATCTCCTAATGCCCCTTCTATGATTTTGCCTAGTACCACATCTATTATTCCTCATACCTCTTCTGCCATCTCTGCACCCGCTTTACCTCACCCCGTTTTTTCATCTGTTTGTTCTTCCGTTTCACCTTCCCTTCGGCAGAAAATGGCCAGCACTGTTACTAATCTTCTTTTACCCCTTTTCGGGTCGCCTGCTACGACCCCTAACATAGGAAGAAGACAGTTGCGAAGTCAACTGCCCGATTATCAAGAGAGAGATTCCCTGAATAGTTTAGCTCGGAAATGGGTCTTGGACACTGCAAAATATGATTTACAGTCTGTCATGGAAGTTTTCCATCAATGGGAAACAGCGACACAGAGATATGTGTTCGAACAGATGTGTGTTTTTCTTTGCGAGGATTTAGAAGACAATGATCAGGATTGCCTCCCACAAGAGATGTGTCGTATAAGGTTTAAGTTTAGTCTGGGTATGATTGTAGGTCCCGATGTGGAAGAAGCAGTTGAAATGCTATTATCACATCGAAGTAAGGGAAGTAGTTCTGGGTCACCATCAGAATCTAGTGCATCTAGTAGGAAAAAGGCACGACAATACCCTATGAGAGAAGTTCCCCCACAGTGGAGAGAGGGTGACGCGACAGCTGTCCCACCTGTCCTGCCCCACTTTCACCGAGTATGGGTACATGTTCCATGGAAGCGAGCAGAAGTTTTAGCACTCAAACAAACACTACCAGACCCGCGTAAAAATCCTGCAGGCTACTATAAAGAATTGTCGCAAACTGCTGGATCATGTATTATGAATTTAGCCGATATCGATATGTTATTCCGGAACGTCGTTCCACAGCCTTTATGGGGAAAAATTCGTCATGTAGATCATGACCAGGAATTAGGTGACACGTGGGCTAATATTACTGCTGCAGATGCACGACAAGTTGGTGGTGCCAAGCCTGAGCCCCTGATAGCGGAACTACCTGGTAGGATAGTAGATTACATGAAGACAATAATGCCTGCGATACGTGTAAATTGGGATAAGTTATCTGCATGCAAGCAAAAGAAAGAAGAAACTGTGTCAGATTTCTTCACCAGATTTGAAGAAACATTCATTGACCACAGCGGTCAAGATATGACCACAGAAGGTGGCCAGAGATTGTTTGTCGATAAATTTGTGCACAATCTGCTTCCAGACTTGTGTAGAAAATTGAAAGATTCAGAAAGCTCTTGGGCAGTCTCATCTTCAGCCCAGATATTAGCTACCGCACAGTACTACGAGAATAGAGACAAGGATGAGAAAGATAAAGTAGAGAAGAAAACTAGAGAACTCAAAACGAAGGTTTTGCTACAGCAAGCCTATCCTCCACGTGGTGGTGGTAATAAAAATAATAATGGTCCGAATCACTACCGGAACACTTTTCAGCAGCCTCAGAGAAACTTGCAGAGATTCGATTACAATCAAAACCGCGTAGGTCCCAATCAGTGTTTATACTGCAAACAAGAAGGTCATTACAAATATGACTGTCCTGCCCTGCCACAACGAACAAACGAATTTTCTGGTGTAAGAGGTCGTGGTAGTCAGCAAGCGCCTAGAGGTAGAGGGCGTGGAAACACCCCTCAGGACGCACGTCCCCTTCCACCACAAAACTCTATGAACAGGTTTGACCAGCAAAATAACGTATCTGACAGGACAGCTCAATACTACGTCGATGAGTATTACACAGAAAATGAGCAGTGGGAGAATAACGATTGCTAGGACAGCCTTAGACGAAGAGAGGGAGTTGTTTCAGTTCCAGTAGATCAGAGTGGACCTTACGTTGAGGTGATTACATCGGGTGTGTCAGAACCTTTTCTGTTGGATACTGGTGCTACAAAGAGTTCTATTATGCACTCCAAACTCCCTGGCGCACCTTTGTCTGGCGAAATGAACGTTTCCGTAGGTTTTTCTGGCGCCCCGGTTAGAAATCCGATTTCTGACCCTTTATCTCTTTCTGTTGGTCCTTGTGAATTCGAAGCACCCCTTATTTTGACAACAGGTTGTGGTGAAAATTTGCTAGGATTAGATTTGCTAAAAAGATTGTATGCGACTTTGTACTGTTCTCCCTCAGGAGTACAACTGACTTTGGGAAAGAAAGTGGTTTCTCCCATGTATTTGTCGAGAAATACGCTTCCAACAGAATTGGTACTTCTTCCGGATATTCTTTGGGCTACTGGTCCAAATGATGTAGGTCTTTTAGAAATTCCACCATATGTTGTAACATTGAAGCCGAATGTCAAAATGCCACGAATTCCCCAATACAGAATATCCAATGAGGGCGAAAAAGCTTTGCTAGCGATTGTTTACGAGTTAATTGAGAAAGACGTAATTGAAGAAACACGAGGCAATGTTTGCAATAGTCCTCTTCTGCCTGTTTTAAAACGAACTGACCCTTCTCAGCCACCTGTGTATAGATTTGTGATTGATCTTAGGGAAGTAAATAAGATAGTGGTGCCACAATTCCCAGTTGTCCCCGACATTACAACATTATTGACTATGATTCCAGCCTCTGCATCCTGGTTTTCGGTGATTGACCTGAAGAATGCTTTCTTCAGTATCCCGATTGCTGAGGAAAGCAGGGATATTTTTTCCTTTAGTTTAGGTGGTCGCAGTTTCCGCTTTAAACGCGCTCCTCAAGGCTACTGTGAGAGCCCCTCAATATACAGTCAAGCTCTGAAAAGTCAGCTTGGCGCAATGGTTCTGCCCAAAGGTGCCACTCTCGTACAGTACGTGGACGATTTGCTCATAGCCGCGGATACTGAGAAAATATGTAAAATGGCCACATTGGCACTACTGCGTCATCTATGTGATCTACATCACAAGGTGTCACTTTCCTAGCTCCAATATTGCCGACAAGAAGTGACCTACTTAGGTCATCTCTTATCGAAGGAGGGAAGGAAACTGACCCCAGAAAGAATTCAGGCAATAGCGAAATTAAATGTGCCAAGAACGCAGAGAGAAGTACGCGCTTTCTTGGGCATTACATCGTACTGTAGACAGTGGATTCCAAATTTTTCGTTATTAGCCAAACCCTTGGTGGCATTAACGTGTACAAATACACCCAATCCCATTCCTTGGTCTAATGAGTGTCAGAAAAGTTTTCTCGAATTACGCACAGCATTATGTTCGGCCCCTGTGTTAGGTAACCCCAACTACAGTAAGCCTTTCACATTATATGTCCACGAGAAGGAGGGCTGTGCATTGTCTGTGCTGACTCAGTTATACGGAGATAGACAACGGCCATGCGCCTATTTTTCGTCAACTTTGGATCCGGTAGCACGAGCATTGCCAAGTTGTCTAAGGGCCACAGCAGCAGCAGCTGTTTCTATTCGACAGTCTGCAGGTCTAGTAATGAATAATACACTAATCGTGATGGTTCCGCATGCAGTAGACACATTGTTAAATAGGACTAAGACACAGCACTTAACTAGTGCTCGACTGTCCAGTTATGAATTGACGCTACTAGCAAGCCATGTGCACATCAAAAGATGCAGTACCCTGAACATAGCCACCTTGTTACCAATTGCTGAGGAATCGGATGTTTCAGAACAGCACGATTGTTTCCTCAGAACGGAGGAGGAAACCAAAGGGAGAGTTGATCTATTCGATACTCCTCTCGCTGAATGTGATGGTACATTATGGGTGGATGGGTCATGCTTTAAACTCCCAAATGGTAACGTGACTACAGCATATGCTGTCACAACTCTGCACACAATCGTTGAAACTGCGCGAATACCACATGGTTCGGCTCAAGCCGCCGAACTCGTGGCGTTAACAAGAGCATGTGTGTTATCGAAAGGAATGAAAGTGACTGTCTATACCGACAGTCAGTATGCTTTTGGAGTGGCTCATAGTTTTGGTCGATTATGGAGAGAGCGTGGGTTCCTGACTTCGCATGGAGCTAAAATTCAGCATGGTCAGTTGGTGAATGAGCTTCTTGAATCACTGACGTTGCCCCTGAAAGTAGCAGTTGTAAAATGTAGTGCACACAAGAAAGTGATCGATGATGTTGGTCGTGGAAATGCATTTGCTGATGAAACTGCTAAAGAAACGGCAAAGAATGTGATGAGCCGAATGTATGTTGCGAGCCCAGAAAGATGGACTGGTGATGTTGGAATATGTGAAGACACACTAGAAAGTGTGAAGTCCATCCAAGCTGAGGCCACGGAGAAAGAGTTAAGCATGTGGAAAGAAAGTACAGGGAGAATGGATGCAAATGGTTGTTGGATTGAATCTACAGAGCAACAAAGATGGATGTTACCCGATGCATATGTGCCTGCAGTGGTTACAATGGCTCATGGGATGGCCCATATCAGCGCGAAAGGGATTTGCGAGTTGTTGGCCCCAGTGTGGAAGAATTCAGGGATTCCCAAGTGTGCAGAGAATGTTGTCAAGAATTGCATGGTATGTCTGAAACACAATCCTGGTAGGGGGACCCCAACTCCAGCTGGTCATTTCGCACCTCCTACGTATCCGTTCGAGGTTTTGCAGCTAGATTTCATACACATGGAGAGGTGCAACAACTTAAAATATGTGCTCGTGGTTGTTTGCGCCTTCTCAAGGTGGGTAGAAGCCTATCCCCTAAGGGACAATACTGCCTTGTCCACAGCGAAAGCCCTTGTGAAAGAGTTCTTTCCCAGATTCGGAATGCCTAGAATGGTCTGGTCGGACAACGGAAGTGAATTTGTGGGTTGTGTGATGAAACGAGTGTGTGAAGGGCTAGGCATTAGTCAGAAGTTCCACGCTGCAAATCACCCCCAATCAGCTGGATTAGTGGAATGTTACAATGGCACGCTTAAACTTAAATTGGCCAAAATCCAAGCGAGCACGGGTCTTAAATGGCCCGACGCTCTACCCTTAGCACTCCTATCCACCAGAATGACTGTGCATTCGCGAATGAAACTCAGCCCCTATGAAATAATCTTTGGTCGGCCAGCCAACATATGGGGAGTGCCTAGGCCCACGAAGTTTAGCGAGCTGCAACACCCCATTTTGCTCGACTATCTGTATGAATTGACGGCTAAATTGCGTGTTTTATATCAACAGGTCCACAACACCTTGCCTCCGGTTTCCGAGACACCGGGTCACTCCATTGACCCTGGCTCCTGGGTTCTGGTCAAGAATTTCAAGAGGACAAGAAACGACCAGCCCAGATGGACCGGACCGCACCTCGTCCTCCTGTCTACAAGGTCGACTGTTAAAGTGGAGGGAAAGGCCAATTGGGTCCACGGGATCCACTGTAAGAGAATACCTTTCCCTCTGCCACATGACCAATGGGTCCGGACAGGAGGCACTGACTCAAAGCGTACGACTGATGAACGTGTCAAAGAAGTTAAACGTGATTGTGACAGTAAGGACATTTTTCAAGAAACTACGCCGCCATCAGAACAATTGAACTCTGTGGAACCTGAGCTACTATTTCCGGACCAGACAGCACCCGGAAAAAGACGCTATAATTTCCGACCGAGAAAAACAGACTAAAGTAAAAGTGATTTATTTTTTTTGATCCGAGAGAAAAACCTGTGGACTAATAAAATAATAAGTTTTTCCTTCCAAAATGCTATTTTGAAAATGCAGATTCTCCCATCTAGGTAACTTGCTTATTTTTGTTTTTTCGAACCGCCATCCGGGTTCAGCTGCTAGGGTCGCGGTTGATTAAAGACTTTTGGGTGCAGCTGACAACAATAGGTTGCTGGTTCCAGTTGGTCGAAGGGAGCCACCCTAGACTGACGGAAGCATCCTTTAGCAGAAACAACCTACCGCCGCGGGCAGCACCTTAGAGAGGATGGAGTTTCCTGATGTGGAGAGAGCTGCCAAACAAATGAACTTTAAGCAGAGACTTTTGAAAGCAATGAGAAAGAAAATTTTTATAATAATGTGTATTTTTATGCTATTTAGCGTAATGGTGTTTTTGATAAGCTATGTTTTATTCTCTTCTCATATGACATTCACGCCTACTACATCGCCCATACCTCCCCCTACTGTTTCCTCTCATTCTTTCCACTCTTTGCCTGACCACGAATCAAATAGGAGATTAGAGTTCATTAATAACTCCTTCGTTCAGCTATTACACCAACACCAACTTGTAATGAACACAACCAACTGTTGGGTGTGTGGTCTCATGCCCCACACCACGGACAGAGGTATCCCCTATTTGGTCCTGCCATTTAGTCGCAATGGGTCAGTATGGGCATATAGAACAATGTTCATATATGCACGAGAAATCCAACCCCTACGTTCTGTAAAAGACAACCTCAAGACTAGCGCCCTAGTGAAGGGTATAGTTGACATGATCAAGGAAGTGACTTCTTACGAAGATACCCCAGATGATGAGATACTTGCATATGTAGGTTGGAATGTGACCGGATATGGCGCTACATTGAGTGAGAAACAGCAAGCCAAGAGATCGTCCCCTATCTGGATCGTACCCCATCAAGGTCACCTGTGTCTGCAAGGTATTGGTAGGAATACCAGAGCTCAGCTAGGGAAGAGTGTCTGCACAGAAACGTATGTTTTTGGATCTCAGACTTCCCCTGCCTTCTTAGCTGCAAAGGGTACTTATTTCATCTGCCACAATAGAGCCTATACATGGTTGCCCCCTGACTTCTCGGGCTCATGTTTTGTTTCATTCCTGTTACCCCCCACCTACACAGCAGCGGCGGATTACCATCGGACAAGGGTAGTTAGAGGTGTTTTGAGTAAAGAAGACACTGCGGGTCAAGAATTTGGTGACTTTGCAATGGGTATTCTGCCGTTCTGGGGAGCCATGGTTAACAGCAGAAACATAAGGCAATTGACAAGGGTAGTTGAATCCACCGTGATTGAAACTGCCGGTGCCCTTAGTAACCTGACTGCTGAGCTCCAGTCGGATCGACTGATGACCCTTCAGAACCGGGTCGCTTTGGATGTAATACTTGCGGACCGGGGTGGAGTATGCAAATTGATCCAGTCCAGTTGTTGCATTTTTATTCCAGATAATGCTCCAACAGTGTACAGGGCCATCTCCAAACTACATAAGATTTCCGAATCTATCCATGTGGACAAAGGAGATTGGTCATTAATGGGATGGTTCTGGGGGCTGATATCTGCCTGGGGATGGAAAATTCTGATGGTCATTGGGATGGTCTTAGCCATTCTTTTCCTGTTCTGTCTATGTATACAGTGTGCTCCTGCAATATGTGGCCTCTGTGCTACATCATGTGTAAGGAAGCCTGTGTCAAGACACGAACTCAGCACTAGAATGATGTTGCAGCAACATCTCAATGACTTTAGGAATATAGATCTGGACTCAGATTAACATGAGGATAGATTAATTGCCTATGTAAGGGCAAAAGGAGGGTCTGTGGTTCTGAAAAATATGGATCCGTAATAGTACCGGACTCGAGAATAAAAAACTTCGTCGAAATAGGACGAATTTGGTATCAAAAGACCGGAAATGACGAGTACATCAAGTACATGTATTTTCGGTATATTCGAGTGACAATTTCACCTCGAAATCGTCATTTACCTTCTGAACCCTTAGTTGCATGTTGCCCTCTACATAGGCCTTAATCCAGTCGAATTTGATTCCACAAGGACACATACTCCTTAAGCGACTTCTTCCTGACCCCAGTACAAGTTAGAACCATTGCCCCAGGCCGAGCTCGTTAGGTCAGTTCCCTCCCAGTGGCCAAGCAAGATAATATCTAGGCCCAACCGGCCATAAAGCCATTTCAGCACGCACACCTGCCATATCTCGCTCACATCTTTCTTCACTCCTTTTTCTCTCTTATTTTATGGTGGGGAGGTGACCATTTTTATTAGGGGTCCAGCGATATCTGATGAAATGTTGGGCCTTGCCGGATGATTTGTTACGGGCAGCACGACGTGAAATATGTACATGTCATCATGACTCTGCTTTCTTTTTGTAATCAGTAACCATAAATGAAATACCACGCACCCAAGGAATGTTTCGCCAAAGGGTAAATATTGTGTATAAGAAGAGAAGCCTAACTTTGTGAAAGTGTGCAGTCTCCTGAATATACTTGTATCGTACTTCTAGGACCCTGTCACCTTGGTTGCAGCCAATAAACGAATCTTTGACTTCACCTGGAAGACTCTGAAGTTTCTGTGGGTCTGACTCAGGAGAACCCGAGGTCTTTGGTGTGTTGATCCCCTGGCACCGCTGGGTTACCGGTTCGGTACCGGTTCCTAAAAACCCAGTACCTCAATGCACACACCCTTGGGCCATAGTGCAAGGGTGCGTGAATAGGTTTTATCCTGGAAGGGGTTCCTTCCAATACAAAAACTATGCCTTAAGGCTTTTCACACTTTATATGTGTAATGTACTATATATAGCACACGTGCAAAGTTGGAAAAATTAGGAGAATTAAAATACAATTCTCGTTATGCTTGCCTCAAGATTCTGCCACAAATTGCTGTTTATAAATGTTTGTAGCTATGGATTTGCATCAAAACCCATGGGTGGTTGAAGGAGAAGAGCCATGCACCACCCATGGAACGCCCCCTTGATAGAAAATAATATAAAGCAGCGCAAAGTGCAACTGCGTTATGTTGGATACTATCCAAGCAAATCTTCAATTGTATAAATGTTGTCATGTTACATGCCTTTCTGCAAAAAATTCAGGGTCAGGGGTCTTAGCAACCTATGACCCTGCTCGCAGGCAGGTCGCTCCCCACTCTGCTGCACGGCTCTGCCTGCATTGTTTTTGCCTAATCTTGTATTTTTCCCCTGTGCCTAACTTGCTTTCTTATGTTATAGTGAACAGAAGGTCCTTAGCTTATTTCACAATCAAGAACAAAATACTGTATAGAAACACAATGGAAAACTATACGTTATAAAATTTCCAAACCCAGCCGGGAGAGGAGTTTATTTTATACAGAAACAATGTTCAATTCAACAATACAAAGGTAATCACAAGACACAAGCCTGTGCCGTACGTAAAAGTAGGAAAAAGAAAAAATAGAATAAGGGTGAAAGGGGTGTCTATCAGGCATAGAGCGTGAGCAAAGACAGGGCACTGTTGATAGGTAAAAAATCAATAACAGTATCGCCTGGAGTGGAATATAAACAATCTTATTGGTCAATATTGTAAATATGAGCCCACTCATGGGTGTCGACGTTTCGATCCCTATTGCTCAAATTAGATACATGGGATCATCATCAGGACAATTGTAATGAACAAGAAATGCCTGATTGTAAGGAAGCCACGCAGTAAATTGCCGTGGAGGTCTCTTCGGGGGTCCGGGAGGAATTTGTAATGGAGAATAATTACAAAGTTTTATTGTTTTCAACCGCAAACGATGGCGCTTGATTAGCTCAACAGGGCAGATGGATACGAAAATAACAAGTTACCGTGTAGGCAGCAGATGCCGTACACGTGGGGTGCCAACAATGTGGCTTTACGACGTTAGTCCAGATGAGGACTCGTCTTTCCCGTTGCTTCTTGGTCGGTGCCGCATTCGGCACCGACCAAGAAGCAACGGGAAAGACGAGTCCTCATCTGGACTAACGTCGTAAAGCCACATTGTTGGCACCCCACGTGTACGGCATCTGCTGCCTACACGGTAACTTGTTATTTTCGTATCCATCTGCCCTGTTGAGCTAATCAAGCGCCATCGTTTGCGGTTGAAAACAATAAAACTTTGTAATTATTCTCCATTACAAATTCCTCCCGGACCCCCGAAGAGACCTCCACGGCAATTTACTGCGTGGCTTCCTTACAATCAGGCATTTCTTGTTCATTACAATTGTCCTGATGATGATCCCACGTTGTTATACCCATGGTACTTAGCTATCTGTTGGGTCCCCCTTGTGTCTTAAATAACTTGCTTTCTTGCCCAAACTTGTTTTTATTTCCCTGTGCCTGTACTTGCTTTCTTGCCCAGACTTGTGTTTATTCCCTGTGCCTGTACTTGCTTTCTTGCCCAGACTTGTTTTTATTCCCCTGTGCCTGTACTTGCTTTCTTGCCCAGACTTGTTTTTATTCCCCTGTGCCTAACTTGCTTTCTTGCCCAGACTTGTTTTTATTCCTCTGTGCCTGTACTTGTTTTCTTGCCTAAACTTGTTTTTCCTTCCTGTGCCCAGTTCTCCCGCGGCCCCCGCCCGTTTTTCCCTCTGCTGCTTCCCTGCGGCCCCGCCCACCTGCAAACCCATTCGCTGCCCCGCTCCCGCCTCCCAGCTGCTCCTCCCTCCCACATCCCCTCATATGGAACCTGCTAGCGCACCTAAGGCAAGCCCGTCTGTGCCCGTCCGTGCCTGGACCGCGCCCAGCGCCAGGACTCCTGGACACCACGAACGCCACGACGCCCGACACCGCTACGATGCCAGAACCCTCCACGCACTCAACGCCGGCCGATCACACACCTGCTTCCTGGCTGCCCCGAAGCGCACCCACGGAGCTTCCACCTGCCGGAACTGCAGCTTCACAAGCATCCGCCCCACCATGCTGCTGACCAGGAAAGAACCCAACCACCTCAGATGCATCCTTCTCAACACCCGCTCTGCCCAAAAACATGCTGTTGAACTCTTGGACCTACTCGACTCAAACTCCCCAGACGTCACCTTCCTGAGAGAGACCTGGCTGAACCCCACCTCGGCACCTGACATAGCCATAGCCGTCCCGGAAGGCTACAAGATCACCCACAAGGACCGCACCAACAGAGCGGGAGGAGGACTCCCCATCGTCCACAGGAACACTCTCAGAGTCTCGACCAACACCGACGACACCCTCAGCACCGCCGAACACCTGCACTTCCAGATCCACACCGACCCCAACACCACCCTCAGAGGAACGCTCATCTACAGACCGCCCGGACCCCGACCACAGTTCAGCGACTCCATCGCCGACTTCGTCAGCACACACGCCCTCGCCTCCATGGACTACATCCTCCTCGGGGACCTGAACTTCCACCTCGAGAACAATGCCGACACCAACTCCACCACTCTGATCGTCAACCTAGCCAACCTCGGACTCCGACAACTCGTCACAACACCCACTCACTCTGCCGGTCATACGCTTGACCCCATCTTCTCCGTAAGCCTCCACTTCTCTTTCAACCATCCCACCGAACTCCACTGGACCGACCACTGCTGCATCCACTTCACCTTTAAGAAACCCACCACGCACCACCGCACCCAACAGATGCCTCACCGCTGCTGGAGCAGAGTCACCGAAGACCAGCTAACCACCACCCTCGCCAGAGCCCACCCGCCGACCATACCGAACCCTACACCACCGCCCGCAACCTCAGACAGTGGATCAACAACTGCGCCAACACCCTCGCCCCGATCAAGAAACCCTCCAACAATCATACCAACAAGAAAGCCAGCTGGTTCACTGAAGACCTCCGGGCCTCCAAGCAAACCTGCCGAAAGCTGGAGAAGATCTGGCTCTGTGAACGAACACCAGACAGCCACGCCGCCCACAAGAATGCCACCCGCAGACACCATCACCTCATCAGATCCGCAAAAGGGCCTCCTTCAAAGACCTCCTAGACAACAACGCGCACAACAGCAAAGAGCTCTTTAACATTGTGAAGGAACTCTCAAACCCCAGCTCCAACACCAACGACGTCCCACCCTCGCAAGACCTGTGCGACTCGCTGGCCACCTTCTTACACCGCAAGATCACAGACATCCATGACAGTTTCAACGCCACGACCGCCCCGACAACCACTGAGACCTCCGCCCCCACGACCACCATCCGCACCAACCGCCTGCTCTACTGGACCAACATCAACGACGATGACACCATCAAGATCATGAACACCATCCACTCCGGATCTCCGTCAGATCCATGCCCACACCACATCTTCAACAAAGCCAGCACATCCATCGCACCCCATCTCCGGAAAGTCATCAACACCTCCTTTGAGACAGCAACCTTCCCGGAGAGCTGGAAGCACGCCGAGATCAACGCCTTACTCAAGAAACCCAAGGCGGGCCCCAAGGACCTCAAGAACTTCCAGCCCATCTCCCTGCTCCCGTTCCCGGCAAAGGTCATCGAGAAACCGTCAATGAACAACTGACCCGCTACCTCGAGGAGAACAACATCCTGGACCCTTCCCAGTCCGGGTTCCGCAGCAACCACAGCACCGAGACTGCCCTCATCGCCGCCACCGATGACATCAAGTCCCTGCTGGACAACGGAGATATGGTGGCCCTCATCCTCCTGGACCTGTCAGCCGCCTTCGACAAAGTCTGTCACCACACACTACGAACACGCCTCCACAACGCTTGGATCCAAGAGAAGGCCCTGGACTGGAATACCTCCTTCCTCTCTGGCAGAACACAGAGCGTCCGCCTTCACCCCTTCCACTCCGAAGCCACCGAGATCTGCGGCATACCCCAGGGTTCATCCCTCAGCCCAACCCTGTTTAACATCTACATGGCACCGCTCGCCCACGTCGCCCGTCGGCACGACCTCAACATCCTCTCCTATGCCGATGACACCCAGCTGATACTCTCGCTCACCAAGGACCCCCACACTGCCAAAACCAACCTTCACAAAGGAATGAAGGCCGCTGCTGAATGGATGAGGAACAGCCGACTGAAGCTGAACTCGGACAAGACGGAGGTCCTCGGATCCAACCCTTCGGCCTGGGACGACTCCTGGTGGCCGACCGCACTGGGAACCCCTCCAACACCCACCGACCACGCACGCAACCTAGGCGTCATCCTCGACTCCACCCTCTCCATGACTAAACAGGTCAACGCCGTCTCCTCCTCCTGCTTCAACACCCTCCGCATGCTCCGTAGTATCTACAAGTGGATCCCCACTGAAACAAGAAGAACAGTCACCCAGGCCCTTGTCAGCAGCAGGTTGTACTATGGAAACGCCCTCTACGCAGGAGCCTCAGCCAAACTCCTGAGACGGCTCCAACACATCCAGAACGCCTTTGCACACCTGATCCTCGACATCCCTCACCGCAGCCACATCACACCCCACCTGAGAGACCTGCACTGGCTCCCGGTCAACCAGAGGATAACCTTCAAGCTCCTCACCCACGCACACAAGGCACTCCACAACACTGGACCAACGTACCTCAACAGACGACTCAGCTTCTACACCCCCACCTGCCAGCTCCGCTCCGCTGACCTCGCCCTCGCTATAGTCCCCCGCTTCCGAAGAGCGACCTCAGGCGGCAGATCGTTCTCCCACCTCACTACCAAGACCTGGAACACCCTCCCCATCCACCTACGGCAGACCCAAGACCTGCTGACCTTCGGAAAACTCCTCAAGACCTGGCTTTTCGAGCAGTAGCAGCATTCCCCACCCCAGCGCCTTGAGACCCTCACGGGTGAGTAGTGCGCTTTACAAATGATATGATTGATTGATTGATTGATTATGTTGTCACTGACCTTAATGGCATCACAGGAAAAGGGTATGTGTTGTCACTTCTGCTTCTCATACGTTTTGGTGAATCAACCCCCATGACTCCATCCCTGTCCCAGAATGCCCACCATACCTTCTTCCTCAGGCAGCCGGACTCTTTATACGTCGATCTTTGTTATACCAGGGGCAGCTCCTCCACTAGGGCGGAGGAGTGTCGCCCCACTGCTTTCTCACAGTGCAAGAAGCAGAAACATTCAATGGTAATAACTACCATTTTATATTTTTGCTTCTCGCACTATGAGAAAGCAGAACAGAAGGGTTTGGTTGCGGGCGGGCAGGTGGGCAGGCTCTACGAGCAGGGCTGGGCAAGGGAGGAGTGGTGTGTCCACTTCTGAGCGCGCATGACTGGTTTAGTCGGACCTCTGGGGGATCCCAAACCAGTCATGTGCACTCTGCCCTTTCTTCATGCAGCCTACATGGAGAAAATGGCCGCCCCATAAGCCCCTGGCTGGGCAGCGTCCCCACCAATCACAACGCTACAATGGCAACATTGTGATTGGCTTAGGGGAGGGAGGTCGCCTGCTTCGTGTTCCTGGCAGGAGAGCAGGGGGAGGGGCTGTACAGGACTGGTGCCTAGAAAACGCGAAGCCCGACCTGCAGACACGTACATTTTTCCTTTAGTATTAACCCCCCTCCTCCCCGCACAACACACCGCACAACCCCCCGCAACCCCACCCACGATTAATGCCGGCCGCCACTGTGTTATACTCTAGCACAATTTCAGGAATTGCTTTGTATTTCTGCTTATTGCTAGTCTTCTCTCCATATCTCTGTAAATGGGCAGGTTCCTCTGTCCCCGTGGCCCTTGATTTGCTGATAACCAAGGTCTTGTTAAAAACTCTGAAGTGTGGCTTTTGATATGGCAGCCATGTTTCCTTGTGGGTTCCTTGCAAACAGTCTGTACTTTCCAAAGTCATGGCAGAGTGTGGGCCTATGGACAATAAGGTGGGGGCTTTCCTTCTGTCGAAAGAGTCTGAGAAGTGTGCATGGGCCTCGTAGGTGTTCTAGCAGAATAGAAATCTAATGACCCCCACATCCTTAGGTTAGTGCCTCCGCTGGGTATGCCCCACAGGAATAGATCATGGAGGGATAAGAGGCTCACCTTTTAGAAGCAATGCTTTGCTGGGATCCCAAACCAGTCCCTACAATATATGTGTGGGCCAAGAAAGGAAAGGCTAGAACTGTCCTGAGTGCCTTTATAGTCTGAACGATATAGGACAAAGTGATTCTCTATCAGTACTTTTTCTAGGTTACACTGCTGGAAGATTCTATTTGTGGTTTGATCTGTGTTGGACAGTCTCTATATAGTCAGTCTGTATTTGGAGAGTGGTTGCCTCTGCTTTGGTTTTCTCAGCACAGCAAGGTATTCTGTAAGATTAAAGTTTTGTGCATGTGGTCTTCAGCAGTCTAGCTTGCTGTGTGCCCAAGTCGTGCCATCCAGTAGATTGTGTGGTGCTTTCTTTGAGCCAGGTAGTCCCTTGGCAGTCGTTCTAATGGTTTGTTATGTTTAGGTTCTGAAAGAGGGCTGATCATGAGGATTATGTGCGGTCTGATATTATTCAAGTAAGTTTGGCAGTTTGGTCTTGCTGCGCCTTTTAGGATTTTGGCGCGAAGTATGTACACGTCATCCAAGAAATGTCAATACAAAATTGATCATGGTTGCATTTTGTTTTCCCACATTAACATATTTAACATTTCAAACATTGCAATGATATTCAGCCTTCAATTTAAAACACATGTTGCGGAGTACATTGGCAAAGCGATGTGATAGAGCTGATAAATAATCAGTCTTTCTTCCTAAAATAGCCTAGGCCTGGCTTGTAGCAGAAAGCGTCTCATCATTCATTATTGCGAGTGTGTGTGTGTGTGGCATTGTGGACTAGTGAGTGGGTGAACGCAAGAATGTGTAAGTGGGTGTATAAATGGATGGCAGAGTGCAAAGATGAGCGATTGAGAGCATGGATGATGGACCCATGAGAGCTAGTATGGGTTCACATGTCTTACTAAGTTTTGACCTGATATGCCACATGACGAGTAAAAACCTAGAAATTGCAAAGACTATATGTTGGCTTGTGTCAGTTCCATAGATCATGAGGGCTTCCATATGCTGTGTAGTTCTAAGATTGCAATATAATAGAATTATCTATTTAACCCTGGGCTTTAAATACACAGTACAGAATAAAAGGATATGTATCACTGTTTCAGATGGGGAGCCACAAGGCAAACAAGTCATCTTAATGGGAATGGTCGAGCAAGCCCACCTGGCAGTGAATGGTTTTGACGGCAGAGTCCCAAACCTGAAGTGAACGAAGAGCTTCCTGGCTAAGACAGTTTGGATCTCATCAAGGTACTGCTCACCTCTAAATTCATCCTTCCTCACAAGAAAAACATCAGTCAGTTAGCCATGAGAGGATCTAGATAAGAGAGAGCTCAGCTGAAGCTGTTTATAGTGACTCTTGAGGACAGCTTTGGGATTGGGAGAAGATACCCCTCCGAGTCTTCCCATAATCTATCGTTCCCCATCTCCCTCTGCGTCTATCTTATGTACTTTGACCAGGGAAGGTCTCTAGACGCTGAAAGACTAAGGATTTCCTCCAACCTCTTGTCGGTAGGAGTGAAGCTCGGTAGTAGCCCAAATTCTTCTCCAGTATAGAATTGGCATAATGCCGACCCCAACGGAAATGCCCAACTTCCAGTGTAAGGGGTAGCAACAGCGCACTAACTGGGGGTAGCAACAGCGCACTACCTGGGAGTCCCAGCAGCTGCTGCAAAAAGTGGTTACCTAGGATTACCAAGGTGCTAACATCCTTATGGCTCCATTGCACTGCTCCTTAAAGAGCGGCATCCAGGGCTTGGAAATTATAGATTGAATTACCGGGGAGATAAGTCTAGAGTGAGGGCCCCGTTGGAGCTTTAGCAACACCCCCTCCCTTTGTGATGTTCCAGTTTAAGTCTGTGCCTGGAGATATGCGTTGCCCACTCCATTTGCTCGGTGAGGGTAATCCCCAGATATTCAATGGTGCACACCCACTCTGGAGGGGTCCGTTTCAGGGTGGAGTTGGGTCTGATAGTCAGACAAGAATTAAAAAACATATATTTCGTTTTTGCCACGGTAAGTTCCAGTCCCCGTAGTCTGCAAAAACGATTGAATTAGTCTAGGATTTACTGTAGCTCCATTGGATATTTAGACAAAAGGAGCTTATCATCAGCAAACATTAAGGCTAGAACCTTCATATTTGCTAACCTAGGGGCATCATTCTCACATAAGTTTAGATGGGCTATCAGACAATTAAAATACAAAGTAAAAAGAGTTGGGCCAAGTACACAGTCCTGTCTCTCCCCCCCTATTGACAGGAAAAGGTTCTGCCACTTTGCCCAGCCAGCTACATCTAACCTGAGCAAAGTTTTGCTCGCAGAGCCATGTAGAAATACCGAGAAGGTAGTTAGGAATCCCCATGTCTTCTAACACTAGCTACAACATGAGTCTGGGGCAGGGTCTGCTCCTCTATTGGAACATTCAGGGGGGTTGGGGCACGCCGCGGACATGCACAACGGGATTACCTTATTGCATCATGGTAAATGTAGTTTTCAAGGTTGCTTGCTTCGGATAAATTCATCAAATTTCATGGCCAGTACCCGTATCCCTATACACGTGTTTCGAGATTCTTCTCGCTTCAGTAGGGAAAAAAGTTCATAGGTTCCTGTGCATGCTGCCATCATCTTATCAGGGATATTACCACTCTCAGCATGCGTCGCGCACCCCAGAGCTCATCAGCTCGTGGCCCGTGGGAGCCAATTTAAACATTCAGGGGGGGGTGGGGGCACGCCGCGGACATGCACAACGGGATTACCTTATTGCATCATGGTAAATGTAGTTTTCAAGGTTGCTTGCTTCGGATAAATTCATCAAGTTTCATGGCCAGTGCCCATATCCCTATACACGTGTTTTGAGATTCTTCTCTCTTCAGTAGGGAAAAAAGTTCATAGGTTCCGGTGCATGCTGCCGTCATCTTATCAGGGATATTACCACTCTCAGCATGCGTCGCACACCCCAGAGCTCGTCAGCTCGTGGCCCGTGGGAGCCAATTTAAACATTCAAGGGGGGGAGGGGGGGGGCTCGCCGCGGACATGCACAACGGGATTACCTTATTGCATCATGGTAAATGTAGTTTTCAAGGTTGCTTGCTTCGGATAAATTCATCAAGTTTCATGGCCAGTGCCCGTATCCCTATACACGTGTTTTGAGATTCTTCTCTCTTCAGTAGGGAAAAAAGTTCATAGGTTCCTGTCCATGCTGCCGTTATCTTATCAGGGATATTACTACTCTCAGCATGCGTCGCGCACCCCAGAGCTCGTCAGCTCGTGGCCCGTGGGAGCCAATTTAAACATTCAGGGGGGGTGGGGCACGCCGCGGACATGCACAACGGGATTACCTTATTGCATCATGGTAAATTTAGTTTTCAAGGTTGCTTGCTTCGGATAAATTCATCAAGTTTCATGGCCAGTGCCCGTATCCCTATACACGTGTTTCGAGATTCTTCTCTCTTCAGTAGGGAAAAAAGTTCATAGGTTCCTGTGCATGCTGCCGTCATCTTATCAGGGATATTACCACTCTCAGCATGCGTCGCACACCCCAGAGCTCGTCAGCTCGTGGATCGTGGGAGCCAATTTAAACATTATGGGGGGGTGGGGCTCGCCGCGGACATGCACAACGGAATTACCTTATTGCATCATGGTAAATGTAGTTTTCAAGGTTGCTTGCTTCGGATAAATTCATCAAGTTTCATGGCAAGTGCCGTATCCCTATGTTGTTAATGTTAATGGTGCTTATAAAGCGCAAACAATCATCCTGAGTAGGATATCACAGCGCTATCAGTATCAGTAGTGGGTGGTAAGCAAATAACAGAGTCGTTCTTTTAGTCCCGCTTGGGGAAGAGAAACGTTTTCAATTGCTTCCTGAAGGAAAGGTGACAGTCCGTCAATCTAAGATTCAGGGCCAGCTCGTTCCAGCTGGTTGCCGCCAGGTGGGAGAAGGCCCGTCCACCCATCCTGGCTGTCTTCACATGGGTAGTTCTTGCTCTCGCTGTTGTTTGAGAGCGTAGGTTTCTGGATGGCGCATAGAATTTGATTTTGTTTTTTAAAATATGTGGGCCTGTGTTGTGCAATGCTCTATGCGTTATGCGCAATAGTTTAAAGATAGCTCTTTGTTTCATTGGCAGCCAGTGGAGCTCTCTCATGCAACTCTTGGCTGGGTCGTATTTCCTTTTGTTGCAAATTGCCTTTGCCGCAGCGTTCTGTACGACCTGTAATTTGGTAAAGAGATAGTCAGCCATTCCCACGAACAGGGAGTTTCCATAGTCCAGCCTACTCATCAGTAGGGACTGGACCAGGATCTTTCAGCACTCAGTAGGAATCCATGGAAAGACTCTTCTGAGCATTTTCAATAATGCAAAGCCTTTACCACAGATTATTGATACATGGGTTTTCATGGACAGAGTGTTGTCCAGTGTCACACCTAAATTCTTTGCTGTCATTGTCGGGCTGGGAGGGGTACCCAGGGTTATGGGCCACCAGCTGCTGTCCCATAGCTGTGTGTGTCTGCCAAACAGGAGTATTTCGGACTTATCTGCATTTAACTTTAGGCAGTGGCTATGCATCCAGTTAGCTAGTTCAGTGAGGCAGTTTAGTAGCCTATCCTTTGGGTCATCTTCCTCATCTAATGTAATCATCAGCTGGGTGTCGTCTGCATAGGAACAGATATCGACACCCCACTTTCTTCCTGTTTCAGCCAACGAGGAGACAAACACGTTGAACAATGTGGGGCTCAATGAGGCCCCTTGTGGGACCCCATAGTTGATGTTCCGGGGAGGGGATGAGAAGTCGCCCATGCGTACTGATTGTCTTCTGTCCTGCATAAAAGATTGCAGCCACCCTAATGCTTTTTCCCGGATGCCTTTTGCTGCAAGGATTTCCAGTACAGAGATTCTTCTCTCTTCAGTAGGGAAAAAAGTTCTGCTCCTCTATTGGAACCTGAACAAAAGGGGGTGGTTCCCATGAGGCACAGGGTCAGACTGATTTGCATATAGCCATGTCTGAAATGGGGTGGCTGAGTGGGCTAAAGAATGGTGATGGATTAAACCCAGATCAGTTGACTGGGGGTGAGTGTTTGATTTGCTCAGACGCTCCATCCATCATCCCCTTTTGTATCGCTTTGTTCGCCCTAAGTGTGGCAGGGTATGCTCAGACGTGAGTCCCTTGCTCACTTGGCCACTGGATTCAAGATAGCCTGGCTGATGAGGATTATGAATCCGAAACCGGTCCCAGGATGCTTGTTTCCGGTCCATGGAAGACATGGCTTGGCAGTTCGGGCTGGACTGTTCCCATGAGGCACAGGGTCAGACTGATTTGCATATAGCCATGTCTGAAATGGGGTGGCTGAGTGGGCTAAAGAATGGTGATGGATTAAACCCAGATCAGTTGACTGGGGGTGAGTGTTTGATTTGCTCAGACGCTCCATCCATCATCCCCTTTTGTATCCCTCTATTGGAACCTGACATGGGCGCTATAAACCTCTCAACCCAGCTGTCTCAGACAGCTGGGTTGATGGCCTTCGCAGGCATCTACTGTCCTCGGTAGCACCGAGAGATGTCATTTCCTCCAATCCTGGCGCTTCTCTCATGCTGAGAGCTGCGCCAGGATTGGTTAAGTAGGTTAGCTGGGGTCCTGCATGTGACGTCTGAAAAGAAGATGACCAGAGCAAGGAGGACGTGTCTGCGGCAGCAGGTAAGTGTTTTTTAATTTTATTTTATGTATTTATGTTGTGTTTTTATTTTATGCCCCTACCCGTTTGTCCGTCCCTTCAATCGGTGCACTTGCCAGCAGCCACTGGTCTGGGGACCAAATCAAAAGCAGATCGTAGGTCCACAAACAGCACGTACAGCCGACCACCCTCAAGTCGACAGGACTGGCATTGGGACGTGTTTCTTCCGGGGGTTGCTAAGGGTGTACTACTAGATCAATTGGGGCCCTAATGCGCGGCACAATGCTGGTATGGTGTTCTAGAGAGTAGTCACCTTGGATCGCATCATCAAAAATTGGGATGAGTAATCTATTCACCCACCCGCCTGCCACTGCATATTCAAATGACCCCCAGAGCTTGTTACTACAGGCGGTACAATACAATCAACACCCCCAATATCTAAGAGTCAGTCGACTCCTTTTAGGGTGGCATATCGTTTGGAAATGGGAACATTATAAACCACATAGTTTCGTTGCAGACCCTCAGATTCTGGGGCTAAAACCGGGGGATACAGAAGTTTTGCTCTGACAGGACACGGTCATGCCTGATGTAACTGATGGGTTTACAGAAATAAAGTAGGGGCATTAATGCAATGCCCGGCCCACCTTCCTATATTTACCACTGGGGTAAAGATCAGCCTATATACCAAATGTACCCTTGAAGTTGATTATTACACAATCCCCAAGATGATACTGCGAGTGAATAATATATTGTTAGCCAAAGAAAGAGAAAAATCCTTATTCCGCTTGAGCCAGTCCAGTGTTTTGTTGGCTTGCTCATTGTATGATTCTCGCTGATCCTTTTGCAGCCGGGGAACTCCTGTCAAATTTGCCACAAGACGCTCGGGAATAGTTTACCAGGGGATATTTCTGAATGCAAAATGGGCCACTGGATCCAGAAAACTCATTGATGCTGTCTTTAAGGGGCAATTGGACTCCCTTGGGAACTCATGTTAGTCTGTTCACCTTGTTGCAGGGGCTCACCGGACGGAGCAAAGTTAAGGCTAGGTTTGGAACACTAATAGCCGGTGTAACAATTCTAGAAACTGCAGAAAGTGTGAGGGCTGAGCTGGAAGAGTCTCCCACCCTACTTGTGGCAGCAGGCCCAGGTCCTTGCAGGGTAAGAAGCTGCGCTTTGCTAATGTCATTGAGTCCACGTTCCATTGCCATAAGGCATGCCAAAATTGGGGCAAGCTCCAAACCCAAGATGTCCTTGACTTGGGCAGCAAGATCCACCACTAATTGTGCCAGCCAAGGCGGCGGACTAACGTTGCCCTCCCCTATCAAAGAAATGGGGAGAAGATCATGGAAGAGCTGACCTAAGTGTATATCTACTTGTTTTCTCACACTCAGTAAGTTTGGTCTAGGTCACCCTTTTAGACCTCTTGGTTAATAACGGGTATCGACATCTCTCACAGGATAACAAAAGGGCTCGTGCTGGCTGATGGGGGCTGAAGTTCCTGTTGTAGACCCTGCAGAGAAAGCAGATATGACGTCCCGCGCTTGCGGGAGCCCGGTGCACTTTTATGAGCTGCCTCATTGGAGCTCTCTCCTCTCCCGGGTTTGTGCTGGAGGCTGAAATCCATGCTGCAGTCCCGACAGAGAAAGCAAATATGATGTTCCCAGGTGGTGTTTCTCTGCTTTTTAGGGTCGAGTCACAGTTTAAAGTTGTGCGAGGAATATACCCCGATGTACCAAAAGGTGATCCGGTAACGTGATGCCAAACTGTACGTTGCTTAGCATTGCATGAAGTTGTGTAGGGCTGCTGCTACTTGAAGTCAAGAGCATTAACCCTTTCCAGCTCTCAGCGCCAGTCCCACGATAGATCGATTTCCAAGTTTTTGTGTAGGTCAAAATCCAAGGAGTAACAGAAGCAGGCCTCATCCCAACCTCCCTATTCTCCATCTGAGAAGTCGCAAGTATGTCAAGGTGTCCTCCTGTCTCGCTCCTAGTCTCAGACCGAGGAGTCAATTCCACAGCAGATTACGGTGCATGCTAAATTCCCAGATCCATTGCCAACACCATAACAGATAGAAGTGTTTAAGGATGCCATGCTCTGCATCTTCATCATCCTACTGGTTCACTCTGGCTCTCCTATGGTCCCCATTAATCTGCAGACTCGGTGCAGCCTGTGCCTCCTGAACCCGCTTCGCGTTCAGCTCCTACTCTGGAGTCGACTACACGCCCAGCACCATGATCAATGCCGGTTCCTGCCATGTCAGCACAGGAGGAATACATTGATCTCATTTTCTGTCCGACTCTGAACCAAATCAGTCTTGACTTCGGCTGAAGATGCGCTTGAGCTCAGTCCCTACCCAGAACTCCAACAACTTTTCAGATCAGACACTGACCAGTGGCAACTAGCTTTTGGTGATGATGGGGACGACTTCTCCCCATAACCCCTTCGGTGCTCATGACGAGCTCAGCTCGTCATGGCATATACCTCTCAGGTGCTCATGACGAGCTGAGCTCGTCATGACCACACCCGTTTTTATTGCTGTCCAGCACAGGAGAAGAATATCATCAGCAGCGATGTGGATAATATTATGATGACAATTTTTAAATGGACCTCTAAAGAGGCCAATGGGCTGGACACTTCCCCAGTCACAGGGTTGGTCTCACCCTCTGGTCCTTCCATGGAAGAGTCTACTTTATTCCCCATGATCATTAGATGGGCGGCTAAAATTTTAGATCTGCAATTCCCTTCTGTTGCGTTAAAAACCAAAGTTCTCACAGAAGTGGTACAACCCTGACAATCCTAATCTGATCCTCTGCTACCATTCAATGAGGCCCTGACTGACACCCTCATGGGCACTTGGACCAAAGCCTGCTCTTACCCACCTTTAAAGAGACAGGCGGCACATTATCACAGGCTCAGTCTGGGTGACCCTGCCTTCCTAACACAGCACCCTACTCCTGAAAGCCTAGTAGAACAGGCCTCCAACCAGGGTTAACCCCAATTATTTCCCTTCAACCCCTCAGACAGAGCCAAAATGAATTTGGAAAGAGGATGTTTTCTTACTCTAGCCTCCCACTCAAGTCAGTTGATCCCAGCTGTTTGCTCGGAAGGTACTACCATGCATTATGGTACTCAGTTGCTGATAGTTTATTAATAGTCTCAGAGGAATTTGAATCCAATTTAGCACAGGCCATTCAAGATGGTCAGAATGCTGCTAAGTGCATCAGGTGGTCCGGTGTGGGCACAACTGAATGCTTAATAATAGTTGTCAACACTAGCGTGGTGACGGGTCATCACGCGTGAATGAGATCCACAAGCTTTTCTAGTGACGTTCAAGCGTCACTTATGGATATGCTTTTTGACTAGTCTCACCTCTTTGGTGTGAAGGCCAACTCTGCCCTCACCCTCAAGTGCTTCATAGTGAGTAGAGCTACTGCACACTTGCTCAGTCTTTCCACACCCTCAAAGCAGTATTACCAGCACTTTTACCCCTTTTAGGAGTTTGCTAGGGGTTTCACTTTCACACCATGTCAAGGCCCATCAACCCAATAACAAGCACTCCAGTCCCGTCGGGATAAGGGACCCGGCAGACAGGGTCCAAGCCAGCAGGGGCAGTAAACTTCCTAGTGCCCAACTCCTCCGACAGCAGCCTCCTAGCTGCTTTATTGTGCCCTTAGTGGCATAAAATCACCCCATGGGAGGCAGGATCACTAATTTCTCATTTTCTCCACGGGTGGCACACCATAACATCAGATAGGTGGGTCATATAGATATTCCAACAAGGATATGTCTTGACATTCCTTCCCACACTGCTGCCTCTTCCCCCCCTGTATCAGAGCAGTTTTCTAAAGGACAATTTGTGCAGTTTTCTTCAGAAAGTGGGGCCTCTTTTGGAGAAAGCCATAGAAAGCATACCATCCTCGGAGATCGGAACTGGGTTCTTCTTGTGTTACTTCCAAATGCTGTAGAAGGGCCAAGGCATTTGTCCTATTTTATATCTTCAACCTCTCATTTTCTTCATACAGATGGACAAATTCAAGATGCTTATACTGGCCAAGGTTCTATCTGCTTTGGATCCAGGCAATTGGGTGGTGGCATTGGACCTGCAGGATGCCTTTTTCCACATCTTCCTCCAGCAGGTCCCCAGGTGCTACATGTAAGGTCGGCCACAATCATTTTCAGTCTGCCATGTTCCCTTTCGGCCTCACAAGTGCCCCTCTGGAGTTCACAAAGGGGAAAGTATTGGTCGCAGCGCACCTTTGGAGTTTGTGGTACCAGTCTTCCCCTAACTCGACAACTGGCTGTTCAAAGCAGGCTCACCACAGTCAGTCATGGACCACCCCTAGATGACTGCATACTCCTGACAACATGATCAACGTGTCAAAGCCACACCTGACTCCTTCCCAGAGGCCCCCTTTCTTCAAAGCCATTCTGGATACGGAACACTTTCTCCCCTTTTGTCCCGATTAAAAAGTCCAAGACATTTGTGCTATAATCTTGATGTTTCAGCCTCTGTCCTGGGTCTCAGTGAGAATGGCTTTGAAAGTCCTTCGACTACTGGCATCCTGCTTGTCGTCAATGCTAGGTCTTCAAAGGGATCTGAAGTCTCAGTGGGCCCAGCACCAAGGCAACCTGTTGAACTCTATCCAGGTTTCAGAGGAGATTGCAAATGTTCTGCAGTGGTGACTGCAGACCACATTTAGACCAGCAGCAAACTGCTCTCTATACCCCAGTCAGCGCTGATGGTGGTAACAGTGCATCGCTGCTTGGTTGGGGAGATAATCAGGCATAACTGGAAATCAGAGGATAGAGGACTCTGGTCTCTTTGACAGAGACTTGCCTCCACATCATTCTCCAGTAATTACAGGACATTCACTTGGGATGTAAAGCCTTCCTCTTGCCCATTGAGAGCAGATTGGTTCAGGGCCTCACGAACAGCACAACTGCCACGTGGTATTGCAACAAGCAGGGCAGGGTGGGGTCCTGGGATCTGTGCCATGAGGCCTTATACTCCTGGACTGGCTGATTCATCAGAGCATCTATTTGATTTAGGTATCACCTGACAGGATGTTAAATGAAACGGCAGACAGGCAGCATACGAGCGCTACATGACAATTTTTCAACACACAAAACAGTTCATACACTACCACCAGTCCGGTAATAGCGCCAGAGGTACTTGAGGCTGGGGTTGAGTTTGCATGACATTTTATTTATTTCCCAGTGCGCTTTGTTAGCATTAAGTGCAAACTTCTAGTTTCACAGAGCACTGTATAGACTGGATCGCTTCTGGGTGCTATATTTAAATGTAATGCTCTGAAGGATGTCCCAATGACAACACAGGAAATTAATTTGATATAAAGTAATTGCAGATCACACGCTTTTCAGGTTGGGCAGGTCCAGCCCCTTTAGATTAATTTCACGCTTTGCATCATGGTATTCGTAGTCTCTCAATTGTCATTCATTCATGCTCAGCACTGTAACTTTTCACAAACATATGTTGATTTTTCTTTAAGTTTTGTAAAAAAAAAGCATCTACTCACAGTGTAGACAAGGGCACAGATCAAAGGGCAAGGGATAGAATTGCCTCTCGAGGGGCGCACGCACCCCCGCACAGGAAGCAAGGCTCCGACGGACCATGTTAATATGCCTGAAAGCGTGAGAGCTACCCCGACAAATCAGCTCTTTCAACATTTAAAAGTGCTCGGCCCCCGTTGAGGGATTCATTTCACGCGAGGTATTATAGGACTTGTCGTTTTTAGGTTTTGCTTGGCAATGCGTACGAAGTACGCATGCGCTAGCAAAATCTTATGTTTTGCTCTGTGAGGTCGGGTATCCGCCCCCTCCTCGCCCCCTCCTCCCATTGGCTAGCTCCATAAATGGAGGCTAGCCATTGGGAGCCGGATCTGTCCGTCAAGGCCGGACCAGATTCGGGGGCGTTCCCGACATTTTTTCCCTCTCCGCCTCTGCGATGTCGTCATCGCGGCGGTGGGCGGAGTTACGTTTTTTTTTACATTTGTTTGTTTTTTCCCATTACGCGGCAGACCGCCGCTGGAGGAAGTCGAGGTGAGTGCTGCCGTTCCCTCCCCCCTCCCGCTGTCCGTGAGCCCCCCGCCCACCTCCCATGAGTGAAAGAACGGCGCTACACGGGAGGACGGCAAGGGTGCTTTTTTTTCGGAGGTCCCGCAGACAAGTACCATGGCGCACACCCTGCCGATAGGTGAGTCCTCTAAGCGCTGGACAGCGATCTTCCAAGCGAGACATCTTCCCCTCACAGACAGCCCCGTGACCCTCATCAAATCTGCAGGGCACGTGCACTGGGGGTCTTGACCTCTCGTGGCTGTCTCCGTTCTGAAACGGTCTCTAGCAAGGCGCTGTCAGCTGCGCGCCCCTGAGAGGGAGCACGACCCGGGGTACTGGTACAACATTGGGCGGCTCTGCTCCTTGGATGCTTTAGCATCTTGCAGGGCCTTGCCCCCTGCCGTACATACACGTGAGTGCGTGCGTGGCTCTGCGTGTTTTGGGAGACTGCACGGTGCTGTCATCTTGATCCCTTCGGTTTCGGGGACACTGGCAGATTGCGCGGCTCCTGGTGCTGGGGCACATTACGCGGTGCCGCCACCCTGTACCCTCCTGGGGCGCACACTCATGGTACATTGGATGTATCCTCCCGGAGCGCAGGGCTCATGGGACATTGGCACATTGCACGGTAGTTGTCATCCTGCACCCTCCCGGGGCGCACGGCTCGTGGGACATTGGCACATTGAGAAGGGGGGCTGCCACACTGGTCCCTCCCAGAGAGTATAGCTCGTGGGACATTGGCACAGTGCTGTCACTCTGTAACCTCTCAGAGCGCACAACGGTGGAGCGCACACTCATGGGACATTGCCACATTGAGGAGGGGGCTGTCACACTGGTCCCTCCCAGAGAGGGCAGCTCGTGGGACATTGGCACATTGCACAGTGCTATCACTATGTACCCTCCCAGACCGCACGGCGCGTGGTACATTGCCACATTGAAGAGGGGGCTGTCACACTGGCCCCTCCAGAAAGGATAGCTTGTGGCACATTGCACAGTGCTGTCACTCTGTACCCTGCCGGGCGCACGGCTCACAGCGGGGTGTGCTTAATTTGTGCCGGTGCTTTCCGGTGCTTAGCACCGGCACTTAATTGACAGGGCCGGGTCTACATGCATTGCAGCACGTCATTGACTTTCTTGGATAATAATTTACATGACCTCTATTACTGTACTTGGCTGTGTGTATCACAGTGTGTTACTGTTATTTTATGTTACAGTGGCTGCTGCTGAGTTCGTCCGTCTGTCTCATTCTCATCAATCAGAGTCAGTGCAATGAAATCTCTATGTTCCGCGGCCGTGCTGCCCTTTGTTCAGTGTTCCCGGCTGGAGGGGCGGGATGGGCTGGATTGTGGTTCTTCTGCGGGGGTTGGGCGGCAGCAGACAGCGTGAGCATGCGCAGATTTCCGATTGCGCATTGCCACGCCCTACCATTGCCGCGCACGAGCCGGTCGCACCCCACCACTGAGTAAACGTGACTACTGGTACTTCAATCAATGGCCGTTCAACTTAAGTCTCCAGCGACGACCGACAACTACGTTGGTTGAGGATCGCAGGCAGCAGTAGTAGTGGGGCCATACTACAGTAAACAGGCAACAGCTGCAGCACAAGGTGAGGCAGGCACTGCAGGCCCGCCTGGCCCAGTGTGCCCTTATTTTTCAGTTAACGCACACACCGCAGCGCACTTTCTGCACTCTGCAGTCACTGCGTGTCTGCGTTCTTCTGGCTTTGCTGTATTTTTGAACACTGACTGACTGACGACTCACCCGGTCCCCGGCCCCCTCCCCCGACGTTCCATTGATCCTACACCCCCCACTCCTTGAAAAAGTATGCTAGTCTACCAGGGCCGGTCCTAGGACTTCTGGGGCCCCGGGCGAAATGGAAGATGTGAGGCCCCTCGAATTTGCAACATCAAAGGCCGGCGTTAGGGATGGTGACCCTCGGTGCGACAATGTTTGTTGGCGCCTCGCCAATGAGCTCCTTTGCTATGAATTCCCTCACTACCACCCTTTAACAGCGCTCCTCAAGTTATGCTATGTGGATTGATGCTCAGCAGATTTATAAAGCGCATAGCTGCCCGAGGGCTTCCCAGTGCTGCGTGAGTCATCGTGTTGTCTAGCGGGATTCTGAGGCAGTACATGTCTAAGGCTAGTGGTGGTAAAGCCATGTTTTAAGCATATTTCTGAATCTGGTCTCGTTCATATATATTCTGCGCTCAGCGGGCATAGCATTCCAAAGCTGAGGCTCAATGCGACAAGGATACACATCCCCCAATCTGATCCTTTGGACCTTTAGCAATCTCGCATTGGAGGATCTTAAGGTCCTGCTAGGAGTGTAAGGTACCAGAAGATCCACTATTATGGTTGATTCCTCTATGCGCCAAGTAAAATGCCTTGAATTGTATCCTTTCCTCCACTCAAGCCAGTGCAAGGAAGCCACTGCAAGTTTCGCTGAGGTATGTTTGGGAGGCTTGAGGATAGTCCTTGCTGCCACACTTTTGACTAATTGGAGTCCCTTGATAATATATTTGGGTGAGCCCATATTCAGGGAGTTCCCATCGTCCAAGCAAAAAAGAATCAGCACTCGGACCTCTATTCTCCTAGATTGTGTAGGTAGGAGGTCTATGATTTTCCGTAGAGTTCTAATAAGGCCACAGCAAGATGATGTAAATATTTTTACTTGAGCCTCCATAGATAGAGAGCTATCCAACCACATACCTAAGTTCGTAATGGGGAAGGAAGGGATTGGATGTGCCCCCAGGAACTCTGGCCCTCCGAGGTTTGTTTGCGGTGTTGGCTTGTTTCCTAAAACCATCAGCTTGGCTTTGTTTCCCTTCAATTTAAGTGGGCAGTTAGCCATCCATCGTGCAACTGTCTCTAGCCAAGGGGCAAGTTGTTGATGTAAACCTGTTCTAGGGTAAAGGGAGACTACCAGTTGGGTGTCGTCAGCATAGGAGACCATCAACACCCAAAATTCCTTGACGATGTCTACCAATAGACTCAAATAAATGTTGAAAAGTGTAGGCCTCAATGCAAAGCCCTGCGGAACCCACACTTCAAACGGAAGACATCTGAATCACTGGGAGGTTCACAAATTTGAAAGGACTTTTCTTTTAGGAACGAGAAAAGCCAGGTCAGAGCACAATTTTGTATTCCTATTTCACTTATCCAGAGCACTGGAGTCTCGTAGCCAACGGTATTGAACGCTGCGCTCAGGTAGAGAAAGATAATGGCCATGGAACCTCCTTTCTCCAGCAATATTTTCAGCTCCCCTTTTATTGCTAATAATGCGGTTTCCATGCTATGCTGTGGACCAAAATCAGTCTGAGTCGGATTAAGAAGAGAGTTCTCCTGAACACAAGCAATAGCCTCACTGAAAGCCCTGACCTTGGGTTTATGCCACTCACCTTGCTTTGGCTCGACGCTGACTTTTAATTAATGCTTTTACCTGCCCTGGACCTTGCAGTTATAATGCAGAAGTATGAAGCCAGGGAGAGGGTCCTTCTCTCCTGGGCCTCACAGGGATAGATTATGTCTGCAATGAGGCTTAATGTTGGGGGCCCCTCTCACTTTGCACTCAGAAAAAAGAAAACAATCTCTATGTGAAAAGAATAGGCAGCAATTTGTCAGAACACATCGCCTGACATTTAACGTCTGTTTTTGAAATTTACAGGCATCTTTATTGCTCATTCACCTTCTGAACTCCAGCATTTTAATTTCAGGGGTACTGCAGTCTCCCCTTCCCCCCCAACACCCCCACACTCCTATTTCCAGCACCTCTATCCTTCTTTGTCTCCCATACGGTCCTCGAATGCATGTACCGTATTTCTTTACATTTTTCCTCGCCTCCTCCTGGTCTAAGCATACTGTTTCCCCATATTCACCTGCTCTCCCTTCTCAGCCTCCCTTCACCATCTTGTCTCTTGATCACCTTTCTCCTCTTAACCCATACTGTCTCACGTTTGAAGTTTTACCATTTCTCCTCCATTGCTATATTTTGTCTTCACTTTTGCTCTGCACTCTCCCATCCACTTATATCCTTAAAGGGCAGGGTAAAGTGCACACACAACAAATGTGACAACATTAAAGCAATAATTTAAAAGCATCTTTATTGCTCCTTCACCCGTGGGACAACAGCAGGGTTATTTGGGGAGGGCTGTAGCACCCCACTCACCCCTACTTCCAGCGCATGTGAAAATTCTCTGGACTGCCCACACAGCAAATGCACCCACAACATTTAAAACTCTGCCACTTTTCATGGACTCTGGAACCAAAGTCAGGCATGACTCACAGTTCCAGAACGTGAGAGGATTTTCAGTTTTACATGATGTGAACTGAGCCCTAAGTCATTAGAGAGCTTTACGTGACCATCAGTTACATTACAAAATGATATATTCATTTTTTAGGGGCATGTGGAAATAGTGTTATGCCCAGAATCACTGAATGTTCAGCAGACGCTGAGACTCTAACCTAGTTCCTTAGTTCGTATAAGCTGCTCAATGCGTGCAAATCCCTGGGGGAAGTGTTTCATCCCATGGCTTCACAGTCATACTGAAATAGTAGGAAGTTCAGGAGATGGGGGGCACCCTACCCTGGGCCGCACAGTACTGAATAATGACAGTACGGCCAAGGGCAGGGGGGCCCACAGTTAGACCTTGAACCCTGATCCAGTGCTGCAAGGCTCAGGAGGGGGGCCTCTCGTGCCCTGGGCCTCACAGCACTGGATAATGGATGCAAGGCCAAGAGAAGGGGGCCCCACACTTGGGCCCTGGTCCAGAGTTTCGAAGCTCAGTGAAGTGGGGACTACCACCCCTGGACTTTAAAGAAGTGTGGCGCTTTGCCTATAAACATTGCCCAGCCACGGCTTCTCTCTGTTCTTCTGAGCCGCCTCTCCTGACCCATTAGTATGCAGCCGATCCTGAAAACAAAAGGGCCATTCGTTGCGTGGAAACGCGAATGGCACCTTTTCAACAGAGCACAGCCCCGCCCTTGACCTGCTCACACAAACACAATTATCTTTGCTGCTGTCCCAAGACCCCCGGGCATTCTTTCCATCCCCCCCCACACCCGAAATCCCAGGAATTACACCACGCCTTTAGGACTGCCGAGATTAAGGCACCTCGTTTACATGTTTGGGTTATCTTTGTTACTGCTCACATCATTATATTTTTCCTCCTTTCTCTCTTCTCCACCTTTCTCTCTTTCGTGATTTTTCATCACATTCTGAAGATGAAAAATAATTCGCAGTCTCCATAATTGAGTGTCGGTACCAGCCACCTGCACACACCAGCACAGATTACGCACAGGTGGGAGTACAACATCCTCAATTTGGTTGGACTATGCCTAGATGTTCCCTCTTCTGCCTGCCACAGTCTTTTTTTTACAGCACTTTGTATTGACCAAGAAGTGATATATTAAAAGCATACAATATACCTTTTTTAAGTAAATAAATGTTCTCCTTTCTTTCCCCCATATTCCTATCCAATTTACAGTGGAGTTAAGGCAGTAGCATTGTGGACCTTTTAACTGTCCCGTCAATTCATCCACGAAATAGCACAGCACTCGTGTAAAAACGAAGTAGTACATTTAATGGGAAGAACAAGACTATCTGAAAGCCATTCAACTGCGGGGCCGGCGGCGGGGCCCCCCCTGAGCGCGAGGCCCTGGGCAGCTGCCCATACCGCCCATGGCTAGGACCGGCCCTGTAGTCTACTGTAGAATGAGCACCTACCTCCTGGCACATTGTCTGCGTGCGTCTGCGGTAGTAGTTCACCTCTGGCCTTAAAATGTTAGCGCAATAATATAAACAAAAGAATGCATTTTATTTCGAATGCAAACACATACAGATTTTTAGTAATCCAGGCCAGCCGCCCGGCCCACCACGTCAACAAACAAACCCTAAGTTTAAGTAGATGTAAGCAGGAAGTTAGTTAACTAAACAAGTAGTGTAGTAGCAAGTGCGACGTAGAGTAGCCACCATGCGCCTGCCGTCCATGCCATGATGATTGATGATCATCTTCAGCTAGACATACCTCTCCAGCGCTCCAGTTACACTGAGCACTTCATTGTCTGCCTTGTTTTCCCTGCAATGTCACCTTAGGGCCCACAACATCGCAGTGTGAATTTCCTTTCAGATATATAAAAGTTTTAGTTTTAATATGTTTATGTAATCTTTTTATCGATCCACTTAAAGGATATATTGCAGGTTTCCCCATTGACATAAAACACGAAGTGACAAACAAACATATTGTGGATAATGGCGTGATTAAAATGAGAACCCGATGTTCAATCCATAAGTAATTTAACAAGACTGTTAGTACCTTCCAAGTCACTGCTTAATACTGCTTTGTTTTCGTCTCGTGTCTTCCGTGCCTCTGCTACTTCATCTCCCCTCGCTGTGTTGTCCCCATGCCCCCACCACTAGCTGCTTTAAAAACACTCTTAAGATGGCCTTTTTTTAATGTACACTGTTTGTGTGTAGACTGACTCATGGTCTATCAAGTTACCCAATCTGGTGGTAAGTGGTTTTATTTTATAAACTGTTGTAATTCATTTTAATTTTCAGGCTGTTAAGTTGTAGTTTCACTCATGTTTGTTTTTTTCGACTCACTTGTTTCACTTGTTCGAATGCCTGTTTCACTTGTTCAAATGGAATATGCATAATGATGTTACTTTCACCCTATTAGACAACAAACTCGTCCTGCTTCCTTCTTTTCTAATCACACTTTACGCTCTTTGGCTTGTTACCTGATCTGCCATGTTTTATTGTAGAAAGAACACCATATCAGCCAAAATAATCCAAACAACAATTAATTTGCAATGCAACAGGTCTTGCATTTATGCGAATTTGAGCTATAGGCATGTAAATGACAATGCCTTTTATGTATGGTTTGGTTTTTAAACTGACGTGTAGTGGCACTTCTATCATTCATGCTGAACATATATTCTATACATACTCCCTATGGCTTTGGTTCAGCCTCCTTCTGCTTGTGGCTTCTTTGGTTCAAGAACCTTCAGACATTGGCTTGAAATATTGTCAGTCACATCTTGGATCAGCCACAGGAATATTTTTGTTTCATCTTCTGTATGAGGGACTATTAGATTAAGCTATTGACATTGTAAATGACAATGCCATTTATTTATCTGTTTTCAAAACCAACACATAAATAAACAATTTGTCATTTACAATGCTAATAGCTCTAACTTTGGCAAAGGCAAAACCGTTGCATTGTAAATGCTTGTTATAATTTCAATTCATTCATTCATGTTTTTTCGCCATTGTAATTCACGACATGTACGTACTTTGCTTTATGCTATACTAATCCGTTAAAAAACCCACACACTTCCTGCAGCAGATGAGCCAAGAAATGAGGGGAGGCAGAGCCTCGCAGCATCCCTCCCTGCTCCAGGCACCAGGGCCCCCTCCTGGAATTGGAGCCTCCCATATCCTCTGCTGCGTCATCCCCCAGGGACGCTAAACTCCCATTGCTGCACCCCCCACATCCATACTCCTTCTTTCACCTCTGCTGAGATTTCATACAGGGGTTATAACTCCTGCTATAGGCTCCTGCTATTGCTTTGCCCACAAGTATGTATTTACTCTACCCTTCCCCTGTGAAGTCATGACTCTCTTGCCCCTTCCATTGCAAAATGCTGATTTTAGCCCCAAATACAATTTGTCCTATATGCCTTCCTTTAAACTGCTGTATTTCCAGATCGTGCTGCTACATTTAACTACACTTAACCGCACAACAGTTCATGTAACTTTAATATTTTTATAACTTTACAAACTTGTTTTTCGAGTGACATCACACTGGAAATGTCCAATGTCAACCTTGCGCTTGTCTTTCTTTTTTGCGATGTCACTCAAAGTTCATGTTAAGATTGAAAAGTTTGAGTGACATTGCACTGAAAATGTCAAATTTCAACCTCACGCTTGTTGAGAAAGCACTTTTCAAAAGTCAGTCATGCGCTTCCTTCCACTTTCATTCACCCATCATTCATCCACCCATCCATCCGCTCTCCATACTTCCACACTTTCATCCATCCATTCATCCACCCACCATTTCAACCGTCCATCCATTCAGCCTTCCACACTTTCATCCACCCATCCTTCATCCATCCATTCTTCATTCATCCACCCTTTCATCCATCCATTCACCCACCCACCGTTTCACCCACCCATCCATTCAGCCTTCCACCCTTTCGAATATAAACGTTTGAGTGACATCGCACTCAATGTATCATCGCACTCAAATGTAACATCACACTCAAATGTAACAGCGGGCTTGTTCATTTTGATAGAACCCTTTGAGTGACATCGCACTGAAAATGTCCAATGTCAACCTTGCGCTTGTCTTTCTTTTTTTGAGTGACATCGCACTGAAAATGTCCAATGTCAACCTTGCGCTTGTCTTTCTTTTTTGCGATGTCACTCAAAGTTCATGTTAAGATAGAAAAGTTTGAGTGACATTGCACTGAAAATGTGAAATTTCAACTGACATTGCACTGAAAATGTCAATTTTCAACCTGCGCTTGTTGAGAAAGCACTTTTCAAAAGTCAGTCATGCGCTTCCTTCCACTTTCACTGTTTCAAATAAAAGCGGCTATTGCAGTGCCAGGGTGCATATTCACAGCTTCTCCCTTGACTCTGGAATTAAAAACGCTTAAGGGTGAATACAAGTATGTGCAAGTTTGTGTGCTTTGGTACTGAGCGGGGGAGATGACTGGTTCATGAAGTCGTGCTAGTTTTGTTTATTGTGACAGTGGGTTTTGGTCACATTATTACATACAAGGCCATGTTGAGTTGACTGATTTGATATGGTTCACTGCCATATTGTAGCACTAGGACTGTTGTTGACCGTTCTTATATTGGCACTTTTACAATTTTGTTTCCTGCACATGGTGCACATATTGGTTGATTCACTTTTCCGCCACTCCTTGTCGAGTGTTAATCAGGAGGTCAGCACATCAGGGTTTGGGAGAATATCACCCTCACACCCCCTCACCCTCCCAACCCTCTCATCCTCACACACCCTCACTCACCCTCACTCACTCACCCTCATACACCCTCATCAGCATAGCATAACAAAACATAGCATGGCATAACAAAACAAGCATTTACAATGCAACGGTTTTGCCTTTGCCAAAGTTAGAGCTATTAGCATTGTAAATGACAAATTGTTTATTTATGTGTTGGTTTTGAAAACAGATAAATAAATGGCATTGTCATTTACAATGTCAATAGCTTAATCTAATAGTCCCTCATACAGAAGATGAAACAAAAATACTCCTGTGGCTGATCCAAGATGTGACTGACAATATTTCAAGCCAATGTCTGAAGGTTCTTGAACCAAAGAAGCCACAAGCAGAAGGAGGCTGAACCAAAGCCATAGGGAGTATGTATAGAATATATGTTCAGCATGAATGATAGAAGTGCCACTACACGTCAGTTTAAAAACCAAACCATACATAAAAGGCATTGTCATTTACATGCCTATAGCTCAAATTCGCATAAATGCAAGACCTGTTGCATTGCAAATTAATTGTTGTTTGGATTATTTTGGCTGATATGGTGTTCTTTCTACAATAAAACATGGCAGATCAGGTAACAAGCCAAAGAGCGTAAAGTGTGATTAGAAAAGAAGGAAGCAGGACGAGTTTGTTGTCTAATAGGGTGAAAGTAACATCATTATGCATATTCCATTTGAACAAGTGAAACAGGCATTCGAACAAGTGAAACAAGTGAGTCGAAAAAAACAAACATGAGTGAAACTACAACTTAACAGCCTGAAAATTAAAATGAATTACAACAGTTTATAAAATAAAACCACTTACCACCAGATTGGGTAACTTGATAGACCATGAGTCAGTCTACACACAAACAGTGTACATTAAAAAAAGGCCATCTTAAGAGTGTTTTTAAAGCAGCTAGTGGTGGGGGCATGGGGACAACACAGCAAGGGGAGATGAAGTAGCAGAGGCACGGAAGACACGAGACGAAAACAAAGCAGTATTAAGCAGTGACTTGGAAGGTACTAACAGTCTTGTTAAATTACTTATGGATTGAACATCGGGTTCTCATTTTAATCACGCCATTATCCACAATATGTTTGTTTGTCACTTCGTGTTTTATGTCAATGGGGAAACCTGCAATATATCCTTTAAGTGGATCGATAAAAAGATTAGATAAACATATTAAAACTAAAACTTTTTTTTTATCTGAAAGGAAATTCGCACTGCGATGTTGTGGGCCCTAAGGTGACATTGCAGGGAAAACAAGGCAGACAATGAAGTGCTCAGTGTAACTGGAGCGCTGGAGAGGTATGTCTAGCTGAAGATGATCATCAATCATCATGGCATGGACGGCAGGCGCATGGTGGCTACTCTACGTCGCACTTGCTACTACACTACTTGTTTAGTTAACTAACTTCCTGCTTACATCTACTTAAACTTAGGGTTTGTTTGTTGACGTGGTGGGCCGGGCAGCTGGCCTGGATTACTAAAAATCTGTATGTGTTTGCATTCGAAATAAAATGCATTCTTTTGTTTATATTATTGCGCTAACATTTTAAGGCCAGAGGTGAACTACTACCGCAGACGCACGCAGACAATGTGCCAGGAGGTAGGTGCTCATTCTACAGTAGACTAGCATACTTTTTCAAGGAGTGGGGGGTGTAGGATCAATGGAACGTCGGGGGAGGGGGCCGGGGACCGGGTGAGTCGTCAGTCAGTCAGTGTTCAAAAATACAGCAAAGCCAGAAGAACGCAGACACGCAGTGACTGCAGAGTGCAGAAAGTGCGCTGCGGTGTGTGCGTTAACTGAAAAATAAGGGCACACTGGGCCAGGCGGGCCTGCAGTGCCTGCCTCACCTTGTGCTGCAGCTGTTGCCTGTTTACTGTAGTATGGCCCCACTACTACTGCTGCCTGCGATCCTCAACCAACGTAGTTGTCGGTCGTCGCTGGAGACTTAAGTTGAACGGCCATTGATTGAAGTACCAGTAGTCACGTTTACTCAGTGGTGGGGTGCGACCGGCTCGTGCGCGGCAATGGTAGGGCGTGGCAATGCGCAATCGGAAATCTGCGCACGCTTCACGCTGTCTGCTGCCGCCCAACCCCCGCAGAAGAACCACAATCCAGCCCATCCCGCCCCTCCAGCCGGGAACACTGAACAAAGGGCAGCACGGCCGCGGAACATAGAGATTTCATTGCACTGACTCTGATTGATGAGAATGAGACAGACGGACGAACTCAGCAGCAGACACTGTAACATAAAATAACAGTAACACACTGTGATACACACAGCCAAGTACAGTAATAGAGGTCATGTAAATTATTATCCAAGAAAGTCAATGACGTGCTGCAATGCATGTAGACCTGGCCCTGTCAATTAAGTGCCGGTGCTAAGCACCGGAAAGCACCGGCACAAATTCAGCACACCCCGCTGTGAGCCGTGCGCCCGGCAGGGTACAGAGTGACAGCACTGTGCAATGTGCCACAAGCTATCCTTTCTGGAGGGGCCAGTGTGACAGCCCCCCTCTTCAATGTGGCAATGTACCACGCGCCGTGCGGTCTGGGAGGGTACATAGTGATAGCACTGTGCAATGTGCCAATGTCCCACGAGCTGCCCTCTCTGGGAGGGACCAGTGTGACAGCCCCCTCCTCAATGTGGCAATGTCCCATGAGTGTGCGCTCCACCGTTGTGCGCTCTGAGAGGTTACAGAGTGACAGCACTGTGCCAATGTCCCACGAGCTATACTCTCTGGGAGGGACCAGTGTGGCAGCCCCCCTTCTCAATGTGCCAATGTCCCACGAGCCACGCGCCCCGGGAGGGTGCAGGATGACAACTACCGTGCAATGTGCCAATGTCCCATGAGCCCTGCGCTCCGGGAGGATACATCCAATGTACCATGAGTGTGCGCCCCAGGAGGGTACAGGGTGGCGGCACCGCGTAATGTGCCCCAGCACCAGGAGCCACGCAATCTGCCAGTGTCCCCGAAACCGAAGGGATCAAGATGACAGCACCGTGCAGTCTCCCAAAACACGCAGATCCACGCACGCACTCACGTGTATGTACGGCAGGGGGCAAGGCCCTGCAAGATGCTAAAGCATCCAAGGAGCAGAGCCGCCCAATGTTGTACCAGTACCCCGGGTCGTGCTCCCTCTCAGGGGCGCGCAGCTGACAGCGCCTTGCTAGAGACCGTTTCAGAACGGAGACAGCCACGAGAGGTCAAGACCCCCAGTGCACGTGCCGTGCAGATTTGATGAGGGTCACGGGGCTGTCTGTGAGGGGAAGATGCCTCGCTTGGAAGATCGCTGTCCAGCGCTTAGAGGACTCACCTATCGGCAGGGTGTGCGCCATGGTACTTGTCTGCGGGACCTCCGAAAAAAAGCACCCCTCGCCGTCCTCCCGTGTAGCGCCGTTCTTTCACTCATGGGAGGTGGGCGGGGGGCTCACGGACAGCGGGAGGGGGGAGGGAACGGCAGCACTCACCTCGACTTCCTCCAGCGGCGGTCTGCCGCGTAATGGGAAAAAACAAACAAATGTAAAAAAAAAAACGTAACTCCGCCCACCGCCGCGATGACGACATCGCAGAGGCGGAGAGGGAAAAAATGTCGGGAACGCCCCCGAATCTGGTCCGGCCTTGACGGACAGATCCGGCTCCCAATGGCTAGCCTCCATTTATGGAGCTAGCCAATGGGAGGAGGGGGCGAGGAGGGGGCGGATACCCGACCTCACAGAGCAAAACATAAGATTTTGCTAGCGCATGCGTACTTCGTACGCATTGCCAAGCAAAACCTAAAAAGCATAGGATACACAACCCTCTCACCCTCACCCTCGCTCTAACACACTCACCCTCACTCACCCTCACTCACTCACCCACCCACCCTCACCCACCCACCCACCCTCACCCACCCACCCACCCACCCTCACTCACCCACCCACCCTCACTCACCCACCCTCACCCACCCACCCTCACTCACCCACCCTCACTCACCCACCCTCACCCACCCACCCTCACTCACCCTCACCAGCATAGCATAACAAAACATAGCATAGCATAACAAAACAAAGCATAGGATAGGAAAACATAGCATAGCATAACAAAGCATAGCATAACAAAACACAACAAAACATACCATAGCATAACAAAACATAGCATAACAAAACAAAGCATAGCAAAACAAAACATAGAATAGTATAACAAAGCATAGCATAGCAAAACAAAACATAGCAAAACACAACAAAGCATAGCATAACAAAACATAGCATCACAAAACATAGCATAACAAAACATAGCAAAACACAACAAAACATAGCATACATAACAAAACATAGCATAGCATAGCATAACAAAACACAACAAAGCATAACAAAACACAGCAAAGCATAGCATAGCATAACAAAACATAGCATAACAAAACATAGCATAACATAACAAAACATAGCATAACAAAATACAACAACACATAGCATGGCTTAACAAAACATAACAAAACATATAGCATAGCAAAGCACAGCATAGTATACCAAACACAGCAAAACATAGCATAGCATAACAAAACATAGCATAGCAAAACAAAGCATAGCATAATAAAACACAACATAGCATAGCATAAAACAACATAACATAACAAAGCATAGCAGAGCAAAACATAGCATAGCATAACATAGCATAGCATAACAAAGCATAGCCTAGCAAAACACAACAAAACATAGCATAGCATAACAAAACACAACAAAACATAGCATAACAAAACAAAGCATAGGATAGCAAAACTAAACATAGCATAACAAAACAAAGCATAGGATAGCAAAACAAAACATAGCATAGCATAACAAAACATAGCATAACATAACAAAACATAGCATAACAAAACAGCATAGCGTAACAAAACAAAACATAGCATGGCTGAACAAAACGTAACAAAACATAATAACATAGCAAAACACAGCATAGCATACCAACACAACAAAACATAGCATAGCATAGCAAAACAAAGCATAGCATAATAAAACACAACAAAGCATAGCATAGCAGAGCAAAACATAGCATGGCATAACATAGCATAGCATAGCAAAACAGCATAGCATAGCAAAACATAGCATAGCATAACAAAACAGCATAGCATAGCATAACAAAACAAAACATAGGATAGCAAAACAAAACATAGAATAGCATACAGCATCACTCAGCACCACCACAGCATCACTCAGTGGCACCACGACATCACTGAGCTCCACCACAGCATCAATCTGTGCAACCATTCAACAACAACTAGTTCAAATATGTTATCTCAATGTTTCAAGCTTTATTACAAATGTAACAAAAAGATGTTAATATTTGACATATGTTCTTGGATTTTCGTCACAATAAAATACACTGAACATAATCTTCACAAATGTTATTTACAAAAGTTTAAGCTATTGCCATTATAAATTACAATAACTTTTATTTAAGTATTAATTATTTTAAAAAATTTAAAAACATTGTTATTTGTAATATCAATACATGTAAGTCACGTAAATACAACACATATTGCATTACAAATGCTATAGGTGTCACATTTGCAAGAGTTATAACTATTGGCATTGTAAATGACAAAGCTATTAATTTCGCAATTTTCAAAAACAAAACCTAAATAAAAAATGTGTCATTTACAATACCAATAGCTCTAACTTTCTTAATACGAGACCTATTGCATTGCAAATGCTTGTTTATTCATACGTCCATGGCGATGCATTATCGTGCAATTGTATCAAAACAATAAAATTCAGTTTATAAAAAAAAATACTTGTGTTACTGAATGAAAAAGCCCAGCAAATGAGTAAAACACTTTTAAGTGTGGCAGGAGGAAAGGATGTGGATGAGATGGTTCTCACACATATGCTTAAAATGTGTCAACTTGTATTTAAAAATTAGTTATTTAAAGTAGCCCATTAGTAAATCAAAGTGGTTTTAGCCATGCGTACAAACAAGGGTAAAATAAATGTGCATTGGTTTGTTTTTTCAACCGATTTCGAAGCTCGCCTGCCACCACTTTCTGCAATTAAAACGCCTCGTTTTTAATATTTGTTAAAAAATAAAAAAGGAGCTGTGTTTTACACACGTGCCTTTCCATGTGTCATTCTTGACCGATCACCACAATGATACAAAGATTGTCGGCAAACGCTGTCAGGACACATAATATAAGCTTTGATGGGCATGGCAGGGGATGGGTGGTGGTTTAGGTTTTACTCTGGTCTCTCATTACCGTTTAATTTTCACTGAGTTTGAACAACAGCTAAAGCTGCGTGAAAAGAAAACAAACTGACAGGCCTTGTTGTCTTAGGATATCTTTATGAACAGCCTCCGGGTCTGGGAGTGCTACAGCCCCTGCCGCCCCCTACTTCTAGTGCCCTTGAGGGCGAGCAGTGATGCTGGAGCTAGCCTACAATATTGACAATGTCGTATGAGTAAATTCTTCAAATTTGAGGTTTTTTCTAGGTTGACCCTTCTAAACAAGAATAAAACATTGCTTGCCTTTCCGCTCTGACAAACCTACCTTTATCATCATTCCCTCTTGGTGGGGGGAGTCCGTGCCTGAGCCGAACCGTCTTCACTTGAGTCAGGGCCGGTTCAATTTGTGCTTCTAGAGTACCGAGGATGAGACTTTTGATCTTTTTGTTGAGCTTTCCAGGTTTTCAATCCCTGTATCAGAGATATAGGAACCTATGAAATTCCAAGCTTAAAAACATAGCTTGAAATCATGGCATTCAGAGATAGAACTGATTTTCTTCTACTTGACAATCTTTTTTAATTTCATCCAGCAAGGGTTCTATGTTTTTTGCAAACACTTGATGCTACAGAAATGCTAACCCAAGTCCACACAAATCATAAACGTATGTATGTATTTGTATATGTATTTTTTTGACTAAAAAGGGTGCACCTGAGGTGCTTTTCGTGGACCAAATACTCGAATTATTTTCATCCCATAACAAGTGCCTTAAACTTAACAAATAATTGAAAACAACATGTGATACCACACATATTCATCCTTAGCGCCTGCAGCATCAATATTCACGAGGATCCGTTTCAGTGCAGTCCCTTCTGTTGGGGAGTGAGCACATACGACTCATGACTGCTCCTCGGCCCAATTAGCTATTCCTGCAGCTCTGCTTTCGGGGCTGTGTTTTCCAAACTGCTTCTGACGTGGTTCCTCTAAGGTCGGTGCCCTTGCAGTTACAGTATTGCTGGTTTTTGTGGTAACGGTCTAGTTGTCCGCAACCAGAGGCGGAACCGGAAGACTGCAAATCGGAACTGGAAGGCGGCCATCTTGTGTACGCCGGACGGCCGAAGGAGAGCCACACAGCCCCGGCGCTCCGGGGGAATAAAGAACGTGTTTAACACATGCACGGCTCCTGGTCTTTCTTGCATAAGTAGCATTCCCACAATGGCGACGAGGCGGGATCTGAACTAGATCTACAAAAAAAAAAACGAACACTGGAAGAAACGGGAATTGGGCCAACCGACAGTGAAACAGAAGGAGCGAACCCCGGAGCGCGGCAGAGGGCGAGTGACGACGCAATTGCCGTACCTGCAACATGCCACAGCCACCCGACCAGCAGGTGAAGGAGGCGGACAGCGCGAGCACCGAAGACGCATCGCGCTGAGTGAGGTCCACGTGGCGAACCCAGCAATACACGCAAGGGGGTGAGGGAAGCATCACCCGGCACCGGACCACCCCACACCGCAGCACGCTGGCGGACCAACAGGCGAGAGGCGAAGGGCCAAGCAGAGCAGAAAAGGACAGACCACGAGTGAACCCAGCTACGGAGGGTGCAACGGGTGGGGCAGACAGCAGAGGGACCAGTGAAAGGGACAGAGAAGAAAGGCAAGCGCCAGGCAGCCCGCCCAACAACGCAGTTCCCGCTCAGGAAGTCCCGAGGAACGACGGAAGAATGGCGACACCGTCCACGTCCCTCACCCACATGGTACCCTTCCTCCCAAAAAGGGGGGAACCCACGATGCCGTGGGAGGATTGGAAGCGATACTTCCTTAATTACTTGGAAGCTCTGGAGGAGGAGAGTGAGGCCGCCTACACGAGCCTGAGGAGGAAGAAGATACTATTACACAATCTGGGCCCGGAGGGACTGAGAGTGTACGACACTATAGTCAAAGGTCCAAGAGATGCGGCCGACAACGATGTATTCAGTCATGCCTTGGAAGACATGAATGCACACTACAGACCGGTGGTGTGCGTAGCTATAGACAGATACAATTTTTTTCAGAGAAAACAGGGAAGTGGAGAGACGGTTGATGAATATGTGGCGGCACTGCAAAAGTTAGCACTGACGTGTAAATTCGGTACCCTCCACGATGAGCTGGTAAGGGACCAAATCATTATGCACACATCGAGCACACACGTTCAGGAAAAACTGTGGGTTAACGGCGACGCTCCCCTGAAGGAGGTATGGGCATTGGTGAAGAAAGCAGAGATGTCCAAACGATGTGCTCAAGCAGCCAGAAAAGACACTGGAGGCACACAAACAGTCTGTAAAGTCATGTTGCACAACAAGGGAGACAAATTCAAGCAACGGGAACCACCAAGAGGCCAAGACACCAGAAGAGGCCAACAGTCAGGGGGAGCAACCCCGAAGACGGAAAGGGGTGGAAGGCCAAGCTGCTACAGATGTGGGAGCGCATCGCACCTGGGCAACGACAAGGTATGCCCAGCGTTTAGGGCAAAGTGCGAGTTCTGCGGAGTATTTGGGCACTATGAGAAAGTGTGCCGTCGAAAGCCAAAGAGAACCACCGTCAAATACATAGAGCAAGGCGGCCCAGAAGAAGAAGAAACGCAGGAGGAAGAAGAAGACCTGGAAGAAGTTCCCTACATCGATGCCCAAGTCCTGGATGTGGGTTGTAAGGAGTCAGACAAACCAAGGCTCAACATGCACATCGGAGGAGTGCCGATTGAAATAATAGCAGACTCGGGAGCCCCCATCACGATCGTTCAAAGACAAGTGTGGGAGGAAAAGTTCAGGACGAAAGTTAAGGACGCGCTGCGTCCCATGGATGTGAGACCGGTCACCTACACAGGGCAGAAGATACCCATGCTGGGCTATTGCCCTTTACTATTCGAATTTAAGGGACGCCAAGCCAACTGCAAACTATACGTAGCGGAGAGAGGACCATCGGTGCTTAGCTGGAAAGATCAAGGCGCGCTGGGGATCCAGCTGAATCCAGGAGCTATAGAAAAAGTACTGCTGATGAACATGGAGGACGGAAAAGAGGACGAAGCGTGGCACAGAGAATACCCGAAAGTGTTCAGCGGACAGATAGGAGAATTTACTAAGTTCAAGCACATGATACGGCTGAGAAAAGGAGCCAAACCGGTCATCCACAAGGTACGAAACATTCCTTTCCGTTGCAGAGAGGCGGTACAAGAAGAACTCGACAGATTGGAGAGAAGTGGAGTGATACAGGCCATAGAGAGCGCGGAGTGGCTGTCACCCTTGGTGGTAGCCCAAAAGCCAAACGGGAAGGTGAGGCTGTGTGTAGACCTCAGGGAACTTAACAAAAATATACTAATTGACAAATTTCCACTCCCACGCATAAATGAGATGCTTGCCAAGACAAAAGGGATTAAGTGGTTTTCGACTGTGGACCTGTCGTCAGCCTACCATCAAGTAAAACTCCATCCCTCCAGCAACCACCTAACCTCCTTCATAACACCGTTCGGGTGTTACAAATTTTTGAGGATACCGTTTGGTCTGGCGTCGGCGGCAGCTGTGTTTCAAAAGCTAATGCACAGACTCTTTCAAAAGGTGGAAGGAGTTCAGTTTTTCCAGGATGATATCCTCGTAATGGGGAAATCCAAACAGGACCACAACGAGAAGCTACACACGGTGCTACGCACATTACAAGAAAACGGACTCACCGCTGAATGGACAAAGTGCAACTTTGGGGTGCAGTCAGTTACCTATCTGGGTCATGAAGTGAGCGAGAAAGGAATAGAGCCAAAGAGGGCCAACATGGAGGTAATCAAGAGCGCACCGGCCCCAGGGAAGAAAGAAGATGTCAGGTCATTCCTGGGGATGGCCGAATTCTATAGCTAATTCATTCCTAACTTTGCTACCAAGACACACTGCCTACGCCAATTGCTGAAGGAGAGGAACGGATTCAAGTGGAATAAGGAGGAGCAGGAGGAATTTGAGTCCTTGAAGCGGGAAATGGGCGAGGCATACCCCTTAAAGGATTTGACCCGGACGCAGAATCCATCCTTACCACCGATGCCAGTGACCGAGGCCTAGGGGCAGTATTAATGCAAAGAACAGTAAATGGTGAACTAATCCAGATCCCTGGCACCCAACGAGGAGAAGTTCAGTGTCATAGAGAAGGAGATGTTAGCGGTGGTATGGGCGATGGAGCGCTTCAGGCAATACTTGTGGGGAGCCAAGTTCTTGGTCTGCACGGACCATAAGCCCCTGATCAAGGTATTGACATCAAATGGTCATGCACATGCTACCCCGAGAATAGCAAAAATGACACTAAGACTGCTAGACTTCGTGTACAAGGTGGAGTACATACCGGGGCCTCAAAACAAAATAGCAGACTTCCTGAGCAGAGCAGCGGCTAAAGAAGGAGTGGAAGAACAGGAGACGCCGGGATGGGAAGGCTACATGGTGGCGACCGTGCAAGACATGGAGCAAGTGATCAGTGCGCAAGAATGGGAAGAGGCTTACAAGCGAGATGAAGACTTAGAGGCGGTAAAGGGATATGTCGTCCATGGGTGGCCGGAGAAGAGGCACCTGAAAGAGACCCTGAGGAGATACTGGGAAGTGAGAGACGAGATGTCACTAGGGGAAAACCCACTGTTCCTGTTCAGGGGTGACAAGGTCATCCCCCCAAGGGCTCATAGACCACTTGATGGTGTTGTTACATGAAGGACATCAGGGAATCACAAAGACGAAAGCCTTAGCCAGACAGGCGTACTGGTGACCGGCAATCGACGCCCAAGTGGAAAGGCATGTGATACTGTGTGACTCCTGCTCCTAAGCGGACAAATCCCAATCTATGCTGAGGCCACAGTTGGGGAAGTTCCCCGTGCCGGGAGGACCATGGGAGATGGTGTCCATTGACATCATTGGACCCATCCTGAACATTAAAGGGGTACAGAAGTACGCTATAGTGTTAATTGACAGGTACTCCAAATGGCCGGAGGTAGAAGTGAAGGACACAGTGAATACTGAAGCGGTGATAACGTTCTTGAACACCGTATTCCTAAAAGAAGGAATCCCCAAGGTCATAACGTGCGACAATGGGCCACAGTTTGTATCGGCCAAATGGGAGGCCTTCATATCCAGGAATGGGATAGAGGTCAAACACACTCTCATATATCACCCAGCTGGGAATGGACTGGCGGAACGTTTCAATTGTGTGATAATGGGTGTGAGAAGTTGGCCTGATATATGATGCTCACTAGTTCTAGTGATCACCTTGTATCAGTCCAAACAACCCTTATGGTGATTGGTTGTAAGTCAACCTTATAGACCAGCTATCCTAATGGTAGCATGGACAAAGCAGTCTTAGGCTAAACTCTTTTGGCATGTGAAGCCAGCTGTTTTACCACAATATAACCCCTTGAATACCAAGTGAAAGGACACCACACAGGTTGTTATGAAAATAAACAGTATATTTATTAATAACAACACCTCTGAACTCTTTATGAGGTCAGAGGGCTAAGCACATGACAATCTCTTACAAAAAATACTATAAGTTGCACGAAATTACAATGGTGTCCTAGGGGCACGACAAACCATATACTAAGTAAGTGGAATGTGAAAGTCAGTAAAAGGAATGGAGCTGTCCAGAGGCTGTAGGATCGGTGGGACCACGCTATACTAACTTCAGGTAAGTAATAGGAGGCCCACGGAACGCGTGTGCAGTGTGAGAACTCACACGCGAGATGCGTAACAACGTCTATGGACAGTACAGTTCAAGTTAAAGGTGAGTACGGACAATCCTGACTAGGTAGGACTAAAACGACTGTGGAACTGGACACTAGGGCAGTTAAACTACCCCTGAGCACCGAAATGCTCTTGTTACCTCACCCACGGGCCGCGGGTGCATAGGTGTCAAAGTGCGTCGGGTTCTCGCGTTGAAGTCAATGGAGCCTGAAAGAAAAGATGCTGCAGGCGACCAGGAGGAAGATGTCCGGTGCAATCCAAGGGTGGATTGTTGAAGAAGGAGACCTGAAAGCAGAGGGGACTATGTTCACAGTCACTAGCCAGTGACTGGAGTGGAACCAGGAAGGAACCAGATGTCGTCGTCGCGATCAGGTGAAGAGTGGACGCTTGACTCTGCAGCCACGTGGACCAGGAGGTGTCTTCGACGACCAGGATGGAGGCACGAGCTGTCCCACGCAGGCTCTCGCTGTCGGCGGTGTCCAATCTGGGATTGGACTCAACAGGCCTTGGCAAAGGCAACCCGCGCGGTGAGTGAAGAAAGCGTCTGGTGCGGACTAGGAGAGTCCGGGGTGCCCCTCTTTTGGAAGGGAGCAAGGGCCAGTCTGGAGCAACTAGACCAGCAGCAAAGATTCAAAGGTTCGTCGCCTGGGAGGCCACTAGCCAGCCGGCAAGTGACCAGACGACGCATCGAGCAGCAACAAAGCAGAAGGGCCCCACGCAGATCTCGTGGATGCTGGAGGGCTGATCTTCAGTGCAGGGGCTGCTCGGGGTTGGGGCTTCTCAGTCCCCAAAGCACTTGGTCGAGTTTACCTCGGGAGTCGTGCTGTAAGCGAAGTGCAGGTTCGTTCAAGATGGCCGGTCCCACGTGTCTCGTCGCACCCACGGGTCTCAGCTTTGCTGTAGATGCAGGTAGAGGTCGGAGAGGTCTGGGAATCCAGGTCTCGTCGGGCTCTGAAGTCTGGATCCTCGAGGGAAGACGACAAAGTGAAGCCGCTGGACGCTTGATGGTGCCTGCAGTTGCAGGGTGGACACTCCTTGTCCACAAGGGAGATTCTTCAGTCTTCTGTGGAGCAGAACGTCAAAGGCCAGAGTTTCTTCTTGTTGAATAGTTCAGGATAATCTAATTTGGAATGGGACCAGCTCCTACCTTTATTCTCCTATAGGGGGCTGCACTACTGACTAGGTCCCTCCCCTGGGTGGGACCAGGAAGGGGGGTGGCTACACCCCCTATGCTTTTGTTGAAAATAGCAATGTGTATGTACATAAGCGGCGTTCATTTGTGTTCACTGTACCTCTTGTCGTAAGCAGAATGGACATTGCAGACCACAGACTGTGTTATCCCGCCAGCAGAGACCCATACACGCATATATACAACAGCCATTTTAGGTACCGTGGTCGCTCTGTTTTCGATCACCAGCTCCCTTCCCTGACCCAGCAAGCTTCCCCCATGCACCCTGATCGCCCCCGCTCTCACATGCACAAGTCATGAGCCCTCCCCTCCCGCATGACTCTGTCTCTGAGAATCGCACCCCGCGCCTGACCAACACCTCCTTTCCCTCCATGAATACCCCTCCTTTGATGACCTCTTCCTCTGAACCTAATTGTCTACATGGACCGCTGGTCATCCCTTAGCCTGAGGATACAGTTTATTGCCCACTACTGTATGCACTCGCCTCTCTTGAAAAGAGCTACTATTGATCATGACTTCCCCACCCCCTGAGATTCGATCAGGAGCACACATTCCAAAAGAATCAGCAGAACACTCAGCTGCGTGACAGCCCCCTCCTATTGTATGGAGGATAAGGGCCCCTACTGTAGCCACGTGTTGGAATATCTTCGTACTTCACAATGTCTTGATTGTAATAAAGGATGCATGTGTGCCACAAACCTGTGTATAAAAGACGAAGCCTCAGAGAAACTTGTTAGAGCACCTCCTGAAGACACTATGAGAGTGTCCGAAATGACATGCTCTCCTCATGAGAAATAAACTCTGTTCTTGTTTTCCTGCCTTCAGCGCCCGTCTCTTCATTTGGTAATTATTCAAGATGGGAACTAAGAGTCGCCCTGCACCAGCAGCCTGGGCATCGGGTGCGATATGGGCTGACTTTTCCACACTTTGTCCGGTTTCCCGCCAGAGCTGGGGCAGAGATGCCCCAGCAACTGGTTTGAACCGGTGTATGCACAGGGCACCTTGTGTGCCCCAGGCATGTCTCATTCCTTTCAGGCCTCCCTACCTCAATACACAAAATCCTGTCTGGGGTGGTGCTAGCACCTCCTAAGGCAGGAAACCATTTGTCCAGGCCATCCTTGCTGGAAGGACTCCCAGCAGCAGGAGGTCAGACTTGTGTCTGTGGTGGCAGCATCCATTTTGTGATGCTGAGGCTCGAGTTAACTTTAACCGGGGTTCACAGTTACATACATGTCGTGTCCCTCTAGAAGGGTGGAATGCTACCCCCGTCGCCAGAATTGGCGAGGGGGTAGTATTCCAAATCGTATGAAACCTTTCTCGACATGTTTTGATAATGTTATACCAGAGTTAGCATTTAACCGCGAGGTTGATAATGCACTTAAGAGTATATGGTATAGCGTTATCATGGAACAGCTATTAGGACTTGGTTCCGCATGCTGCTAACGGGCTCAGCTCATGCCAGAGCACCATCTCACATAATTCCAAGCACTCTGCCTTCAGGATTGATAAGGCCTTCCATAGGAGTGACTGATAGGAATATATGTGTCCATTTTAGGGTTAGATATAGGTATACTATATCTATAGCAAAGGGTGTTTACACCACCTTGCCCCAGCTGTCATGCAGCCAGTTGTGTCAGATTTTGATGGCCAGCCAGGGGTGGCATAATACATGCTTCAGCCCCTGGTAGGCCCTGGGTACATCTATGCCCTATGTACAGGGACTGATAAGGTGGCCCAGTACCAATTGGTAAATGCACCTAAAGTACATGGATGTCAATTTAGAGAGAGAACAGATAGGCTGTGGGTCTGATTAGCAGGCCCACAGCCAGGGAAAGTCGTAAACCAGTGAAGCAAAAAGCAAAAATCTGGGGTGACCATAGGATTGCAGACCCCACTCTCCTACATAACCCCCCCAAACTTAGGGACATTAAACTAACCTTGACCAGGTGAGTCTTCCTGTTCTAAGTGGAAATACCTGGAGAGACCATCTGCATTGCCATGGTCAGTCCCTGGTTTGTGCTCCACTGTAAAGTCCATCCCCTTTAGGGAAATGGACCACCTAAGAAGTTTGGGGTTTTCACCCTTCATCTGATTTAGCCATAAGAGGGGCTTATGGTCGGTCTGAATCTTGAAGTGAGTTCCAAACAAGTATGGCCTCAACTTCTTCAGGGCCCAAACCACAGCAAAGGCCTCCCTCTCAATAGCTGACCAATGTTTCTCTCTAGGGGTCAGCCTTCTGCTTATAAAAGCAATGGGCTGGTCATGACCATCAATATTCAGTTGAGAAAGAACAGCTCCCACACCCAACTCAGATGCATCTGTTTGGACAATGAAGGTTTTGGAGTAGTCAGGACTCTTGAGTATAGGTGCAGTACACATGGCCTGCTTTAGGTCATCAAATGCCTTCTGACAGCTAACTGTCCACTGAACTTTCTTTGGCATTTTCTTGCTTGTCAAGTCATTAAGTGGTGTCACAATGGACCCATAATTTTTGACAAACTTCCTATAGTAACCAGACAGGCCCAAGAAAGCTCTGACCTGTGTCTGGGTGGTTGGAGGAGCCCAGTCCTTTATGGCCTGTATCTTGCTCTCCAATGGTTGAACCTGGCCTCCACCCACAAGGTGGCCCAGGTACACAACCTGACTCTGCCCTATCTGGCACTTAGTAGCCTTGATAGTGAGGCCTGCCTTTTGCAGGGCCTCCAAAACTTTCCTCAGGTGGATCAGGTGATCCTCCCAGGTGGAGCTAAAGACAGCAATATCATCTAGATATGCTGCACAGAAGTCATCCAACCCAGTGAGAACTTGGTTCACCAACCTTTGAAAAGTGGCAGGTGCATTTTTCAAACCAAACGGCATCACCACAAATTGGTAATGACCTCCTGGGATAGAAAATGCTGTTTTGGCCTTGGCATCTTCAGCTAACCTGATCTGCCAATAACCAGCTGTTAGGTCAAATGTACTTAAGAAAGTTGCTGAAGCCAACTTGTCTATCAGTTCATCTGCCCTAGGTATTGGATGGGCATCTGTCTTAGTGACAGCATTGAGACCCCTGTAGTCTACACAAAACCTCATCTCTCTATTACCATCCTGGGTGTGAGGTTTAGGCACTAGAACGACAGGACTAGCCCAAGGGCTCTCTGAGGGTTCAATGACTCCCAATTCCAACATCTTTTGGACTTCTTTCTTAATGCAGTCCCTGACGTGGTCAGGTTGCCTGTAGATTTTACTCTTGACAGGCAGACTGTCACCAGTGTCCACCTCAAGGGTGCACCAGTTTGTCTGACTGGGGGTCATTGAAAACATTTGCCTGAAGGATTGAAGAACCTGTTTACAATCCTCTTGTTGATGGGCAGAGAGGCTGTCAGAAAAGACTACACCATCTACTGACCCATCATCAGGGTTCTGAGTGAGCAGGTCTGGGAGAGGGTCACTCTCTTCCTCCTGCCCCTCATCTGTGGCCATGAGCAAGCCCATGTCCTCCCTGTTGACAACTGCTTTGAGCCTATTCACATGAAGCACCCTGTGGGGGCTCCTGGGAGTTCCCATGTCCACCAAGTAGGTGACCTCTCCCTTTTGCTCAATGATGGTATGGGGTCCAGACCATTTGTCTTGGAGAGCTGCTGGGGCCACTGGCTCCAACACCCACACCTTCTGTCCTGCATGATACACAGTTAGGACAGCCTTTTGGTCATGCCAAGCTTTTTGAAGTTCCTGGCTGGCCTCAAGGTTTTTAGATGCCATTTCCATGTACTCTGCCATCCTGGAGCAGAGACCAAGTACATAGTCCACTATGTCAAGCTTAGGCTTTTTGAGAGGTAACTCCCATCCTTCCTTCACAAGACATAGGGGTCCTCTTACAGGATGCCCAAACAGAAGCTCAAAAGGGCTGTAACCAACCCCCTTCTGTGGGACCTCTCTGTAAGCAAACAGGAGGCAGGGTAAAAGGATATCCCATCTTCGCCTGAGCTTTTCAGGTAATCCTTTTATCATCCCGTTGAGGGTCTTGTTGAATCTCTCAACAAGCCCATTGCATTGTGGGTGATAGGTGTGGTGAATTTATAATTGACACCACACTCCTTCCACATAGCAGTCAAGTATCCTGACATGAAGTTTGCACCTCTGTCAGAGACAACCTCCTTAGGAAACCCCACTCTGGAGAAAACTCCAAGTAGGGCCCTGGCCACAACAGGAGCTGTAGTGGTCCTAAGGGGAATAGCTTCTGGATACCTGGTGGCATGATCCACTACCACAAGTATAAATCTGTGCCCAGATGCTGTTGGGGGGGTCCATTGGTCCAACAATGTCAATCCCCACTCTTTCAAAGGGAACCCCCACCACAGGTAGTGGTATAAGGGGGGCCTTTGTTGTGCCACCTGATTTGCCACTGGCTTGGCAGGTGACACATGAGCGACAAAACTCTTTTGTGTCTTCAGACATATGAGGCCAGTGAAAGTGTGGGGCAAGCCTGTCCCAAGTCTTGTTCTGGCCTAAGTGACCTGCAAGGGGAATCTCATGGGCTAAGGTGAGAAGGAAACCTCTAAGAGACAAGGGGATGACCAGCCTCCTGGTAGCACCAGGCTTGGGGTCTCTAGCCTCAGAGTATAGGAGTCCATCTTCCCAATATACCTTATGGGCACCTGTAGCATTCCCTGCAGCCTCAGCAGCAGCCTGCTGTCTGAGGGGTTCAAGAGAGGAGCAGTCTAATTGGGCCTGCCTCAAGTCTGCCCTGGAAGGTCCCCCTGTCCCAAGAAACTCAACCTGATCAGGTTCAAGCTCTTCTATGACAGTTCCTTCTGGGGTCTCTGGGTCAGCTTCCTGAGAGGGCTGATCCTCAACCTGAGGCAAGGGGGAAGGCTCTGCCTTAACCCTACCATTCCTTCTCTTGGGTAGTGTCTGGTCCATTCTTCCAGGATCCAGCACTTGTTCAGCTGGGCATTTCTTGGCCTGTGACCTAGTCACAGCAAGGACATGTGAGGAGAGACCTAGCATTTCTACATGAGTCCTGTACTCCACATCTGACCACAGTGAGGATTCCAAATCATTGCCCAAAAGACAATCTACTGGGAGGTCTGAACTAACTACAACCCTTTTGAGGCCAGTTACCCTCTCCCCAGGAGAAATTAAAAACTGCCATACTGTGATTGGTAGTGACATTGCTAGCATTGGTCACTAGGTAATCTTAACCTAGCATGATCTGGTCAGGGTCCACAAATGTTGGTGTCACCATGGTGACACTGGCACATGTGTCCCTGTAGGCCTGAGCCATTTTTCCATTGATTAAAGGCGTTTGTCTGTATTTACCCAGAGTACTAGGACTTACAGTAGGGGTCATATCCATGTCCCCAGTACAAACAAGAACTGTCCGAGTAGGAATTCTAACTAAGTCAGAACCCATCTGAGTTCCCAGGGTTAACCCAACTATATAAACAACTTGATACTTAGTTCCCCAGGCTAGAAAGAGGTGAGAGAACAAACACGGAGTGTATGGAGCTAAGGGAGCGTGTCAGTCAGTCAGGGAACAAGGTGTTCCCTTGTTGGAACTAGGGCTGTTCCGCGCTACCGGCAGGAGCGCTTCGTGGTGTGGGTAGGTTTTCCGCCCTGGCAGCTCTTCGTCTCAGGTACTTTACCACTTGAACTGCCCCACGTGAACAGACTGCGGGGCCCTTTAGGGTTGTTCCTAGGGTTCCCCTCCAGAGCAAGACCTGCTGGCTTGCTTCCTGATTGACCCATTGAGGTTGTATTTAGATACTTTATTTATTTTTCATTTTTCACTGTGTAGTACCCACTTGAGGTCCTGAAGAATTGCCACATTGGCATGAAACATGTCGACCTTTTTAGAGGGTTGAGTAAGTTCACTGTAGCCTAAACAGTCCCTTTCTCCCCTCCCACCCTTTTAAACTAGGGAGTCAGCCACCCCAAATAAAGTTCCTTGTGGACTGACTTACCTTCTTTTAAACCTCACCTTTTCACTCACGACTACACTTACACCAGACCCCTCACCCTCACGCAAAAACTGGCTGGAACAAAAGATCTCCATCAAAGAGCGCCTACGGCGCCCGTCAGACATTACAGCGCCAGTCTGACGAGGAGCAGGAGACCGATGATGAAGCATGACACCTAGGCTCCCGTCTGGGTGTGTGAGGTCCCCTAGTTCCAACAAGGGAACACCTTGTTCCCTGACTGACTGACACGCTCCCTTAGCTCCATACACTCCGTGTTTGTTCTCTCACCTCTTTCTAGCCTGGGGAACTAAGTATCAAGTTGTTTATAAGTTGATTGGACGCATACTTTGGACCCCGTAAAATATTGTTCACCCCTGGTTCCTTTTTTGTAATTAACCCAACTATAGCCTTGGGAGGTACACTACCACTACTAACTGTACTAGGGGGTGCAGGTGTCTTAGGGACAGTAGTGGTAGGAGTTTGGCCTTTCTTGGTGCACTCACTAAACCAGTGAGTCTTACTTTTACAGTATTGGCACCATGGTTTCTTAGGACCATCATTCATCTTCTTTTGGGAAGTTTGGGACCCACCCTCCTTAGGTTGTTGGGGCCCTGTTGAAGACTTTTGGTCATTTTGCTTATTCTCATTACCCTTCTGGTCTGCTTTCTTCTGGCCACCACCCTGGTTCTGGTTCTGCTGCTTGACCCTTGTCCTGACCCATCTGTCTGCCTTCTTTCCCAATTCTTGGGGAGAGGTCAGATCTGAGTCAATCAAGTGCTGATGCAACAACTGGTTCTGACAATTATTTAAGATTTGCTCTCTCATAATTAGATTATACAATCCTGTGTAATCAGTAACTTTACTTCCCAGTAACCAGCCCTCCAGAGCCTTAGTGGCACAATCAACAAAGTCAGTCCAATCTTGAGCCTGAGTTTTCTGGGTATCCCTGAACATCAACCTGTACTGTTCAGTGGATAAGCCAAACCCATCAATCAGAGCAGTTTTCAAGACGTGGTAATCATTTGCATCCTCATCTCTAACAGTGAGGAGCTTGTCTCTACCTTTACCTTCAAAGGAGAGCCACAATATAGCTGCCCACTGACTCTGGGGTACCTGCTGTACTTTGCAGGCTCTCTCCAAAGCAGTTATCCACTTGTGGATATCATCTCCTGTCTTATAGGAGGGCACTATTTTACTCAGGTGTCTATTATCAAAACTCCTGTCTCTATCCCTAGGGATAGTGCTGCCACCAGTGGGGACTACCCCACTTAACTGTTGCTCTCTAGCAAAGGCATGCTTTTCTTTGGCAAGGGCAAGTTCTTCCCTCTGGTCTGGATCCTCAGATTAGCCTGCTTCATCCTTGCTTCATGCTCTCTCCTCTGAGGGGAAGTCATTCTCCTCTGAGCATAGGCATGAGAGTGTACAGATCTATTGGAGTCCCTAGAATGAGACCTATCTCTTCTAACTCCAAAGTTAGGCCTGCTCAGGGTCAGTATTGGTGGGTCTCCCAGATCCTTCCCTATGTAGGTCTAAGTTGGCCCTTGTGAGTCTGCTGACTATCACAGAGCCATTTATTTATTTATTGAAAGTTTTGTATAGCGCGAACAAGACCCGTAGGTATCAGAGCGCTTCACATTCCATGAGGTAGTTTAGAGAATACGCATACATAGTAATATGATTTAAAGAGATACGAAGTACATAATTATTCGACTATAAGGGGGTGGACATATATATATATATATACATACAATAATGGTAGCAAAAAGTAAATGTCAACATATAGCTTGGTCACCATGTGTACCGCAGTCCTGGTTCATAGGTATCGTAGGGCATTTATCTCCATTAACGCCGGTAGCATTCCCTTCTAGTTCCCTAGATGTTCTGTATTGGAACGTCAATATTTCTTTGTCAGTTTTAATAGTTCAACAGTTTTGGGGATGGGTTGTCTTACCTATGTAAGGAACTTACTCATCAGGAGGATCTTCGCTTCCCTCTTAAATGTGGCTGTGTTTCGAATTGTCCTAATGTTTGGAGGAAGTAAGTTCCATATTTTGGGGGCTGCTCCTGAGAATGCTCTGTGATAAGTTTTCTTCTTCCTGAAAATGGGTGGTCTCAACAACATCTCCTTAGCACTTCTAGCTGGTCTGCTTCCTCCTGATAATTCAATTTTCTCGGCGAGGTATCTCGGTGTATTGTAGTGGAGTGCTTTGTGTGTGATGCAGGCTATTTTTAGCTGAATTCTGGCTTCATAGGGTAGCCAATTTAATGCTTTCAGGTGAGGAGAGATATGGTGGAATTTTCTAGATCCGGTGATGAGTCTCGCCGCTGCATTGAGGCATGCTTTTAATGGTGCTGTGGATATTTTTGGTAGACCGGCTAAGGTAGTGCATCCATATTCAATCCTCGAAATAACTAAGGACTGGACTGCCAGTTTGAGATCCATCTTTGATATGAAAGGTTTCACTTTTCTTATGTAGTTCAAATGAAAGCGGGCGCTTTTTTGCCATTGATTTAATGTGGGCTTTCATGTCTAGGTTCTCATCTAATGTAATTCCTAGTGATTTCGCTGAGTTAATTAGGGTAGGGGAGCATTTTAGAGCTGTCACCAGCTTGATCCATTCCTTTACTTTTGTATGGTTCTTTGGTGGTGAAATTAGTAGGAACTCTGTTTTGTGTGCATTTAGCTTCAGATGATTGGTTGTTAGCCATTGCAGTGTCATTTTTAATGCCTCATTCATTAGTTTGATGTCTTTCAGAGACGCAATCTTGATATATATTTGCGTGTCATCTGCATACATGTGATAGGATATCTTTAAATTTTGAAGAATTTCTGTAAGTGGCTCGACATATAGGTTGAACAGAGATAGAGATAATGTAGATCCTTGTGGGACTCCAATTGAGTTAGGACAAGATGGTGAAAGTGATTGGTTGACCAGGAATCTTTGTGTTCTGTTCTGCAGGAAAGATTCAAACCATTTCAGCACAATTCCCGACATTCCCATCCTGTCCTTGAGCCTGGTCAGTAATGCTTCATGGTTTACCGTGTCAAATGCAGACGATAGGTCCAGGAGGATCAGTAGGCATGTTTGATTTTGGTCAAGGGCCTGTAGTGCGTCATCGACAATACGAAGGATCGCCGTTTCCGTGCTATGTCCAGTTCTGAATCGTGATTGGTAGTCGTCTAGGAGGGAGAAGTTGGTGATGTGGCGGCTCAGTTGATCTTGTACGCACTTCTCGACTAGTTTGGCAAGTAATGGAATATTGGTCACAGGGCGAAAATTATTAGGATCCGCCGGATTCGCTGTGGGTTTTTTGATGATGGGGACGACTTGACCTGTTTTTAGGCAATCTGGAAGGATCCCTTGTGATAACGAGGCATTTATTATATTGGTCCAAATAGGAGTCACAATATGGCTGATTCTTTTTAGGCATTTTGACGGGAGTGGGTCGTTGTAGTGATTGTTAGGTTTGATATCGGAGAGTATTCTGGTGATGGTATTTTGGTCGTATAATCTGAAGGTATCCCAATATGCCTTGTTTTTTGTACTGTTATCGGCCGTTTTCGATCGAGTGTCGATCGTAGAAGGTCGTGTTGCAGGGTTTCTGTACTCACACAGAACTGTGCACAGAGGAGTGGAACCTCGGCAAATTAGGATGTCCCAAAACTTACCTTAGCAACCAACTCACCCCTTACCGAGCTAGCTACAGTGTCTCATTGGACATATCAAACACCCAATGTTTAGACAAACCAGAACATGAACTTACAGTACCTCAGGGTACGTGGGACTCATGAACACTCTTTCGTTATATTATCATTACAAACGAGAACATGGAGTAAAGAAGACACATGTGCATTTGAAATGTTTATTTACTAATGCCGTCTTCTCAGGCGCAGTATCTTTGATAATACAAGTATACTTATTATCAGTAGCAAAATTATCAGCATAGTTACTAAGACATAAAAAGCGAATGGTGACAGCATGTTAACATGCTGTAATGAATAAGAGTTAACAACACTTATATCTCACCCTCCCTAACACATATATTATATTATTATCTAAGAAGGTCTCTTTGGGTTGTTTTAGGGCGGGCCCATACCTTAGTGTCCTAGCATGAAGGAATCACATCAGCATACACCAGCTCTCTCTGCATGTGCACCGCATCAAGTGTGTTAACAACTCTCGTGCAAAGCAATATCAATCCCGCCTCAAGCCCAAGTTGGCAAAGGCTGCACTTGTGTTATGACTATGAAGGCGTGGAGATCAGACCTCATAACAATTCCATATCGTGTTGCTCCTGAAACTTCAGCACTCTCCGTGCAGACATGTTTTATTAAACAAAGCAGATATCAGAGCAATAACATATTATTCTCACATTCACCACGGCAAACCACTAGGTTGAAAGCTAAGTCAACAATTAAGGGTCGTGTGCAGAAGTTGCAAGAAAGGAAAAATGGCGTTTAAATCTGAAATGTACCTATGCTAACTTAACACGAAATATGGATATATAGGAGCTATACAACACCCCCCCATGATCCGAGAACGGACTAAATAAGGTAACAGAAGTGCCATCACATGAGAGCAGAATTCTTTTACAAACGAGCATGAATAAAAATTCAATAATAAAAACTAATGCTAAAAAATAGCCCACAAATATAATGTGGCTCAAGCCAATAGGCAAGCAAAAATAAAATGTCTTGACCAAAAGTCAATAAAACAAGGAAATGCTATCAATCAGCATGCCAATTTAAGGCAGTGTCTATGATAAGACTGTATATGAAAAGTAAGCTGCAACAGCCTCCAGGAGGAAGTCACTGTCCTCATCCGAAAACAGTTCAGCCATCCAATTTAAAAGATGAAAGGAACATACGTGATCTTCCAGCACCGGATCCTCTATAACCATCAGAGGACAGCTCGGTGGGTTCTCAAGAAAACTTAGTTCCAAGAAATTTTGCGCTGCCGACAACACATCCCAGGGACCCATTAGTCCATGTGCCACCGCCAAGGCCATAATCCTTACGTCAGAACAAACCAACTCGTGAGCAATGATAGGACTCATTAGTTGATCAAAATCGACGTCAGCAGATATTGGTCCGCAGAGACACAAATCAATGGCCCAAAGGAAATCACAGGTCAGGCAGCGAAATACAGGCTGGACACAGGTGAAATAGGAGAACCGAAAAGATAATCCAAAAGCCGTGCTTAGAGTCGCTAACGGCAGTGTGCCATAGTAATCAAGCATGCGGTTGCGAAACCGCGTCAGTAGTAGCTGTGCGTGGTCTTGCACAGGAAGGGCATCCATATTTAAAAAGGCAGAAAACCACCAATGCGCCAGCCGCTAAAGCAAGTAAAAACGGGAACCCTCCAAATAAGGATGAAAAAATAGAATGGAAGAAAGCAGGGATGACTCCAAAAATCTTCTCAAAGGAAGTCACGAGACCACCGCTAACAACTTTAAAAAAATGTGCTAGGCCCGTTGTGGAGGATGCGTTAAAGATAGAACGGACCATGGCTCCGAAATGCAAGGGCAAATCAGTGTTTAAAAGAGCCTGAACCTCCGTGCGGGTGTTAGCAATGTGAAGCACGAAAGTTTCACGGGCCGAGCTCAAGGCCACCTCTTTCTGGGACAATAGAGCTCTTATTCTAGCCATGCCGCTGAATTCTGCTCCCAAGGTCGGTATCTGTGGCCAAATGGAAGACTCCCTATGTTCACGTGTGGGAGGATAAAGAACATTTCTGCAGCAAATAACTCGCTCACTAACTGTTACTATGAAAGCTATACCTTTAATTAAACCACAACAGTTTTCATTATTGAGCATTAAATAACTACCATTCTCTAACAATTTAAACGTGGGGATGATAGCAGGAACTGGCGTGCCCTGTAAAACGCAAGCCATATTCGGGCGGTCCTTGTTACATGAACCGTGCAACTGTATGTGTCTGCACATTAAAGAATGATCTGGAGTCTCAGTACACTCATCCCCTGTCAGATAAACCTCTTGGTCATCCTTGAAACATCTGTATGTGTATGGGAGTGACCAGACCTCATGAAGAAAACCGCTACCTAAGGGTTCAAAACGACCTATTGGCACATATTTCATACAATTGGAAAACTTATATAAAGCAAAAGGCAGTGTTATTAAACCGTGGATAAGCCACGTAGCAGCAGTGGTCTCTGCCACAGAGAAAGGTAAAGATTCCAATCTTTCAATATGGAGCATAGAAAAGGAAGCATCACGCATTGAAAGCAAGCGTTGTTTGTCTGTCAAATTAAACGGTGCAAATAAAGAGGAAACGTTCATGTATCCCCAGGGAACTTTACCCATTTTTAGAGTCTGTAGTGTCCATGCAAACTGCATGATTGAACGTAATTGATTTTGACCATGGTATAATACAGACACTTCATCATGCACAATATCAACAACAGACGACACAATATTATCCAATGTGTAAATTCTAGAGGAAAGCACGTTAATGCTATTGTCAACCACTGCAAGCACTTTTTCAAGATTTGCTTGATCAATAGCCCTAAGGCGTGAAGCAGCCTCAATCTGTGAGAGTTTCCAAATTTCATTGTAAACCCCATATAACCATCTTTTCGACCTGCCACTAGCTGGGCCTTTAATGAAATCATTCAAATCCACGTCAGCATTCAGTTTGGAAAGGTGATACTTAACCGCAGGTAAAGTTGAATGTTTCAGCCAAGCTTGACACAACTTGCCAACTGAGTAAGAGGTGACAGTATGACTCAAATCAAAACGGGGATCAGATCTAACAGCCTTAAAACCGTCAGTTATATTTAAAAATCTCTTTTGGCAAGAATCAGCACTACGGTGCCAAAGCAGCCAACCCTTGGGATTCATACTGGAAATGTTAAAGGAGGAATTCAGAAGCAAAGCCTGTATTTCTCTAATGGACAATTTAGTAAAATTACTCCAATTCTCATATTCCTCCAACTCCGGGAAAGACGGGGTGTTTAACCTTTTAGATGTAGCCAATCCAAAGCACGTGGTCTGGGAAATGGTGTCATTTAAAAACCACATATGATTTGGGATGAGACATGCACGGTGCAAAGCCTCAGTGCCTTGTACCTGCCAGGCCCTTGAGCCCCAAACTGATTTAAGGTCTATGGTATCCTTCCATAACTCATACCCTCCAGTAACTAATTGATCCAGGAAGGCTTTTGAATATAACAATTTTGTATTTGTAAGTCGAACCTTGGACTGTGGCTGTTTGTGAAATTTAAAATAAAAGGACTCGGGATTGGACTGATTAAAGTCAGTGAAATAAGTATACTTTTTAAGAAACGTTTCTGAACTCCCTTGTGTTGGTGCTGGGCAATGTTCCCACTGAGTAAAATTAACCGCATCCCTCCGGGAAGATGTCTTGTGTAAGAAGTGATTGCCATAATGTTGGTAACAGAACAATTCACCATAATTAGCAGATTCTAAATATAAATCCTCAGCATCAAAAGCAGCATAATATTTCAAATCAGAAAACAAACTCTCCACAGCATTAACATCCCAATCATCAGAACGAATGTTTTGTTTCACTACATCCCCCATATTAACTCTTAGTACATTAGGGACATTAACGACTTCCGTTGGACCATGAATCTGAAAACGAACTGCATCCCACGCGATTCCATCCAGAACAGGCCATGCTGTGATGTTAACCAAAGTCAAGTCTCTTTTTAATCTGTGTGTAGAATGTGAAGAGGAAAGCGGGGCCAAAGTTCCATTCAAATGAGTAATGCAAGTTCTTTCCTCGACATAGTGTCCATTCATAATCCGAAAAAAATAAAACACAAAACCAATTGACATAAAAAGGTAAACTGAAAAAAGGACCAGCCAAATGTATATCCAAGGAGGTATCAAAAAATGTTTTTTAAACAGGCTGGCATATACTGCAATTTTAGAGGGTTTTTTCGAGGCAAGGGAAGCAGAGTCAAATGAAAATCTGGATTCCGTGGCTAAACGAGCTTGCAGGTCGGGTATGGACAAATCAGTGGGGTATGTATAGTCTGTCTCATCAAGGTTAGTTCCTGGTAAATTATTCAATAATGGACTGGAAACAGCAGGTAATTCGATGGCCACCTCAGGTTCATTATTAGAATCAGTGGGCATAATTGAATTTCTCACAATGGAAGGACAGGAAACAGCCGGTGTCATGCTAAGAAGAATCGGCCACTCTGTGTATCTTGACATTGTCAATAGAAATAAACCTGTTTTCCTTACGACCCGGAAGTGGTGGTAAAATGACTGTTCTTGTGCCCTTCACTCCAAGCACTGGGACCGGAGCTCGATAGGAGGGACCAAACTCTTTCTTGTTGTCGATCTTCTCTCGAACCAGTTCTCCAACTTGGGGTAGCCAGCCAACTACCGGGATCTGCAACGCATCATCCGATGTGGAGGGCAAATGTTCCTTTGCAAGAGTGTCTCTCGTCTTTTGTAGATTCTGTAAAACATTGCAATGTTCATCTGCGTCAAAGGAAGTGGCGCGAACCACCGAGTCTAGACCGTCAAGGTCAGGGACGAACATCTTGATGCCAAAGAGCATTTCGTATGGGGTCCGCCCACCCAGAGACCTTCTAGGGAGATTATTAAGAGCACGCTGCACGCCATAGATGTGAGCCAGCCAGTTTCTGCCAGTGCCTATAACTCGGGCTGTCAAAGATTGCTTTAAATCACGGTTCATTCGTTCAACTACACTATTACCCTCGGGTCTGTAGGGTGACGAAAACTTGACTTGGACCCCCATCGAAGTCATGGCATCCTTATACGCCTTAGAGGCGAAAGCCGGACCCTGATCCGAATGGAAGGTACCACAGGCAAAAATCCCTATAAAGATACGCAAATCTCTGATGACAGTCCGGGAATCAGCGCTGCGATGTGGCCATAACCACACAAAGCGTGTGCATGAGTCAACTGCTACTAAGATGTATTTATACGCAGTATCAGATGAAAATGGACCGCAGTGATCTAAATAAACACAGCCTAGTGGTTTATTAGAAATGTACAACTGAGTCTGAGGCGGACGCGTAGCAGTTGAAGGTTTAATCTGCTGGCATATGTCACAAAGAAGGACATAATCACGCGTCTGTTTGTACAGTCCCCGCCACCAGAAACGTTGTTGTAGTTGCGTTACAGTGGCTGAGACGCCCGCATGCGCAGACGCCACACCTTCATGAGCCGCTGTAATCAAGTCTGTTCTGCGATCCGTGTTGGGAATCAGCCGTTCCCCAACATCAGGAATTGTCACAAAAGGAACCTTTTCGGGACTTAAGTGGTATTTATACTTCGAAGGGAATCCCGAAGGATGTTTACTTCCCTTCTCAGAGGCAGCAACCGCTGCCAAGATGTCGCTATCAATCTTGGTTTTAGACCTAGTAACTGCTGCAACTAAGTATGTAGATACTGCTGATTTCGCTGCTTCATCAGCAAGCGAGTTGCCAAGAGCGTGTACTCCCACGCGCTGATGACCGAGAGTATGAATCACATAAACGAGTGGCAACATAGCTTTAAGCTCTGCCACTCGAACCCAGATCATTTTATGTTTTATTGTGCTACCCTTGGAATCACGAAAGTCATTTTGAATCCAAAAGAACAAGTTTTCATTGTAAGACTGGACACAGTAGTAAGAATCACTTACAATTAGAGTAGTAACACTTGGATCTGCGTACTCCAAAGCTAGTAATAGAGCACGAAGCTCTGCCAATTGTGCAGTGCAATCGCCCAGGGGCAACGTGTGTACCTCCCTGGAAATGAACTCGTCATTCAACATAGCACCGACCACAATGGCGCATGCGGAAACGTAGGCATGTTTAGAGCCATGCGCAACCTGCGCCGACCCATCAGTGTAAATGATGCAATGGAAGTCCTCCAAAGGTCGCATCGCCAGAGGAGCAGGATGAACGAATTCATACTGCAAGTACTCCTGTGACCGTAAGGAGGCGTCAAAAATAAACATGACATCTGCGGATGACAATGACGCAGCCCACTGAATCCACCGAGGGTGCAAAGCCTTTGAATTTGGTACACTGGCTTTCGTGACTGCCTCTAAATGAGGACAGGGTGTTACCACTAGCATGCGTTTCCCCTGTGACAGAGCACGTTCTTTTAGAATTGCCATCTGTACTGCAGTTAAAACCTTTTCTATGGTGGGAAACCGCATCTCAGCCGAGGTGTACAAGTGTGACTTGTAAGCAATAGGTACTGTGTCACCTTCATTAAAAGTGAGGTAGGTGAAACCCACCGTCCCAGGAATTATTCTTATTACCAGGTTGGTGTGGTTATCACGAGTCAGTAAATATTTAGAAGCGAGCAGATCAGCCTGCAAGGATTGCAAAATGGCTGAATGCTCAGGCAGCCAGCATGATTTTGAGAAAGTTGGTTGTATCAAAGCATACAGAGGCTTGACACGCTGGGCATATTCCGGAATGTAAGTTCTGCCGAAATTCAAAAAGCCCAGTAAGGATTGTAATTTCTTCAGTGTTGTTGGTGCGCGCAATTGTGCGCACTTCTCCAAGAAGTGAGGAGCCAAACCTCTACCTTCATTGTTGAGCTCATAGCCCAAAAACAACACTGTGTGTTCAGCAATGTGCGATTTTGCAAAGTTGAATTTGTAACCCATGTCTGCGAAGTTGCAAACAAGAGAATTTACACGACACAGATGCTCCCAAATATCGTCGTCTGTGAGATATATGTCATCCACATACGAAAAAGCATCCGGGTCGAGAGCCTCCAGAATAGAGACAATTCGAGCGGTAAATACACCAGGACTATTCTTGTAGCCCATTGGAAGACGCCGGAATTGCTTTTGGACTCCAGCGCTTGTAAAACTGGTCCATTGGGAGCTAAAGCTGTCCAGTCTGTGGGCATAAAAACCATTGGATATGTCAAGCGTTGTCTTGAAACGCTTACGCACGAGACTATCCACTAGGGCAGAGCCGTGGGTATTCTGTACTGCACAGTTACGGCAATGCGAGTTCAAATGCCGGTAATCCAAAACCAAACGATATGATCCGTCAGGTTTATTCACAGTAAAAAGGGGATTATTCATCGGTGACACACACGTTTCAATAACTCCCTGATATTCCAATTGTTCAAGGATTTCCGCGACGGAAGATTTTGCTTCACGCCGAATGGGATATTGAGGTTGAGGCTGCGGCTGAGACCGCAACGGTATTTCGTGGCAAGGCGACAATTTATCCCAACCACATTGGTTACGGTACAGAGCCGGCGCGAGAGCCCTAGCCCACTCTTCTGCAAAATGCTGCGCATGCTCTTTCGAGACAGTGTTCGCGAAACTGGGTAGGATTACCTCCTCCCCTCGCGGCGCCGCGAGCACAAAAGGTGGGGGCCAGTCAGCCTCCGAAAGTAAAATATCATATGTAGAAGACAGATTCTCCCAAAATACACCTTTAACGGTACGCTGTAGGTCACCTTCAATTAACAGGACAATTTCATATAGTCTTTCAGGGGGAGCAAGTCTCGTATCCGCTGTTTCTATCACAACGTAGACTTCAGTCGCTGTCACCCTCAGTAGTGGACGCAGCGCCTCTCTGACTATTGTTATCTCCGCCGCGCTGTCCAGCAAGGTCAGAGCCCACGTCAGATTCCGAAGCCGCGTTCTCACTATCTGTGGCATATCGATGCGCTGTTAAGGCTGCGACTTTCTTTTTCGCAAACTGCGGACGCCGAGGCGTAGAATCCTCCTGCTTCACTGCGCCGTCCGTCTGGCGGGACTGACCACGTCCTTGTTGGCCACCACGTCCACGTCCACCCCCTCCTCCTCCACCGGTTTTCTGGGCCGATGTGTCCTGAAAGGAACGAGGAGAGCGTTGATCAGAACCCTGAAAACGATCAGGTGATTTAATCATCGCGCGGTCGCGCAAATCATAAACTTTTTCGGGTGGTGCAGGAGCTAGTATTGCAGGAAAAGGACCCTGAGTCTGCGTTGTCTGCTTCCCCTGTGTCTGTTTTTTAGGCCAATTTTGTTTCTTGGACTTGGGCTGGGCATCTGTCACTGCAGATTGTCCCAGTGGTTGTTTTTTCTCCTTCACTGGAAAATATTTCAGACCTCTACTTGTGCGGCCAATCGTTTTATAAGCGGCCACCACAATCTTTGCTAACTGGCGGGGTTTGTCGGCATCGGGCAGAGCAGCCAAAGCATTCGACACCTGAAAGTTAACTGCATCTCCTTTAACATTGGAGAGAATGAGATCACTTACAATCTCAAAAGAACCACACAGGCGCATACCCAATTCAACCGCTGCCTCTGGACCGTGATCATTCTGAACACGTCGAACGATTTCAGGCAGGGCAGTCATAGACGGGGTGCCGAAGCACCTGGTATAAACTGCCGCAAATGTTTTTCCCCAGCTGTCACAGTCAGCAAGTTCAGGAGTAATATCCTTCGGTAGAGTAATCGTCAACATTCTATGTTTATCAGCAGGAGTAGAATTCGGAAAAACCGCCTCCAGTTGATCAAACTTCTCTGCTAGCCAGAATGGGAAGTCATCGTTGTCAACAGGACGCGCACCAAAAACCGAATTTACCATCACTGGATTGAGACGCATTCCGCCTCGTTCCATGGGAGCGGCCGCACCCCCCTGGGGACCACCAGGAAGATGCCGACCAATGTATTGCACTAAAGCACGAATCACGGAAATTGAAACTACATGTAGCCTGCGAATTTCTGCCAGGGTACAAGCCCCGTGATTCGGGTGCGGGGTAAAGCCACCCAACGCAGGCCAATTAGTACCTGGAATTGAGAGTGGACCTAACCTCGCACGGGACAAAGAGTGGGGGAGGGCGCCATCAAACCAAACTCGATGCTGCCAGTGATCAATAGGTATTTCCAATGCCCTGTATGGCGTATATTCAGCCGGGACATCCGAGGCGGTGTAGGAGTGGTACAAACCAGAATTAGCGTCCACAGCCGGAAACGTAACCCAAGAGTAAAACAACTCGTAAGGAAACGCCGGATCTGCACTTACCACGAAAATCACAGCCATCCCATCTACTGGGACCTGGTATGTCTGAAGATGGTTGCGTATCGCTACGCGACTATGCTGCGCAATAGCCACCGCTGCCGCCATCACAGAATTGGAAACAAGAAAACACAAAGAATACTTTGTAGCACAACTGGGTAGTAATTCAAAGAAACCGTTTAAGTAAGAATCAAGCTTGAATAAAGACCTATTTCAAAAAATAGGTAGGTTTCACCAACACCCCGTTTTCCGGAAACGGACGTGAAGGGGTTAAGGCATGAACGATAAACTACTCGAGTGTCATGATATAAGACCACCGAAACCGTTGGGCGCCATGTTGCAGGGTTTCTGTACTCACACAGAACTGTGCACAGAGGAGTGGAACCTCGGCAAATTAGGATGTCCCAAAACTTACCTTAGCAACCAACTCACCCCTTACCGAGCTAGCTACAGTGTCTCATTGGACATATCAAACACCCAATGTTTAGACAAACCAGAACATGAACTTACAGTACCTCAGGGTACGTGGGACTCATGAACACTCTTTCGTTATATTATCATTACAAACCAGAACATGGAGTAAAGAAGACACATGTGCATTTGAAATGTTTATTTACTAATGCCGTCTTCTCAGGCGCAGTATCTTTGATAATACAAGTATACTTATTATCAGTAGCAAAATTATCAGCATAGTTACTAAGACATAAAAAGCGAATGGTGACAGCATGTTAACATGCTGTAATGAATAAGAGTTAACAACACTTATATCTCACCCTCCCTAACACATATATTATATTATTATCTAAGAAGGTCTCTTTGGGTTGTTTTAGGGCGGGCCCATACCTTAGTGTCCTAGCATGAAGGAATCACATCAGCATACACCAGCTCTCTCTGCATGTGCACCGCATCAAGTGTGTTAACAACTCTCGTGCAAAGCAATATCAATCCCGCCTCAAGCCCAAGTTGGCAAAGGCTGCACTTGTGTTATGACTATGAAGGCGTGGAGATCAGACCTCATAACAATTCCATATCGTGTTGCTCCTGAAACTTCAGCACTCTCCGTGCAGACATGTTTTATTAAACAAAGCAGATATCAGAGCAATAACATATTATTCTCACATTCACCACGGCAAACCACTAGGTTGAAAGCTAAGTCAACAATTAAGGGTCGTGTGCAGAAGTTGCAAGAAAGGAAAAATGGCGTTTAAATCTGAAATGTACCTATGCTAACTTAACACGAAATATGGATATATAGGAGCTATACAACAGTCGGTAGTTGGGGAGGTTGTCCGCTGCGCTTTTGAGTTCTCTTTCAAGAGTGTTGGCTTTTTCAGTGAAAAATGTCGCGAATTCTTCACAGCTTATTTTCGTTTTCGTGGTCTCTTGGGAAGATTTGGCTAGCTTATTGGATTGTTGCTTTAAGATTTCGAATAGTTTCTGTGGTCTATTTTTGGCATTATCCAATTCTGATCTTATAAATTCTTTTTTGGAGTTGAGGATCTTTTTGTTGTATTCGTTTCTGATTTTTCTGAGGGATTCCAGTTCGGGGGATGATGGGTGTTGCCTCCATTTTCTTTCAGCCAGTCTCAGTTTTCGCCTGTCTTCATTCAAAGTCCCATTAAACCATGGATTTTTTATCTTCTCTGTGACTCTTTTCAGTTTTAGCGGCATGGTGGTGTTGACAATATTCGCTACTGATGTAGTGTAGTGGTGTGTTAGCTCATTCACATCCTGAAGGTTATTAGGTGGATTTAGGTCCCTCTCACAGCTTTCTACTAATAGATCAATATTGGACTCTTTGGTATCTCGGGTCCATTTTTTTATGTTTGATGGGTTGCGTGGTCATGCTCTTTTTCATTGTGGGAGTCATGAAAGTTATGGCATAGTGGTCTGACCAGTCGCACGGCGTTTTAGAGAGGATTGAAGTATCTTTATGTCTTGATATTATCCAGTCTAGCGTAGCTCCTTTCGAGTGTGTAGGTTGCGTGCATGCTCGGGTAAGGTTTAGCTCCGTTAGGAAGTCTTTGAGAGCGTCGACCTGTTTGTCATTGCAATCGTCCCAGTGTAAATTAAAATCCCCTAGGAATATGTTGTTGGTGTTAGAGTTGGCTGTTATGATCTCCATTAACTCATCTATGAACGAGGCGTTATCTCCTGGTGGATGTTAAAACGCATGTAGGTTGCATCTTTTATTGTCTGCCGATCTTATATTTAGACCTAGATATTCACAAGATTCTTGTGGGTCGGATTGGATTTGATTGACCTCTATCTCCGATCGGTGAATGCAGGCTATGCCACCTCCAATCTTTTTTAGTCTATCTAGTCTCACAATGTTGTACTGAGGGGGTACTAAAAGATCCATGATTGGAGAGGAGGACTCTGACAGCCATGTATCTGTAAGGATTGTCAAGTCGATTTCCTTGCTGACGATGAGGTCCGCTATGTCTGATGCATGTTTTGTTGTAGACCTACAATTGAGAAGAAGGCATATTAGAGGTTTCCCTGAGCTACTTAGGTTCGGATTTTGTGATTCTGTTATTAGTTGGACATGTTGTAGATTGTTAAGGTTGGGTTTTCTTTCATTCTGTCTGGATGTTCTATTTGGGTCGATCGGTACTGTTTTAATTTCCTCCCCTCTAGTGCGGTCTGATGTCTCATATGTTCGGAGTAAGGCGAGGGTTTCTTTTTCCGACAGGTAATCACTAGTCCTATCTGGTCGGTTGTCCCTACTTATTAATGTCATGGCCTTCTCATTGTTCTTTCTTTGTGATAATGTCATGGTCGTCTCATTTCTCTCTCTTTGGGATGAGTGTACTAGCTCTTGAATCTGTATGACTTTAGAAAGCGTGCTAGCCGTCATTTCGAGAAGCTTTTCCATCGCTTGTAGCGTGCCTCGTGCGTCTTGTGCCATGTTGCCAATTAGTGTCTGAAGCTCTTTGATATCTTTCCGATTTTGGAGTGACCTCTTAGGAATGGTTTCTCTCTCTTTTCTGGATATGCGCTTTGCTGTCCTGTGTTTTTGATTTGTTCTTTTTGCCGGGATCCTTTTCTTTTTGTCGTCCGTTCGGCTGTCTGTACCATTTATATTTTCAATGTAGGATGTGATATCTGTGTTATTTGATGATGGTAGTACGTTTGGTGGTATGTCTCTAGATGTCCCTTGTGTTGTGCTAGATTGAGGTAAGGCGTGGTTGATATCTTCTAACGTATTACTTTCCAAGTTACCATTGATCGGCCTATTTGAATGAGATGTCTGAGATGTGCGAGATGTGTGAGATGTCTCCTCATTGGGGTGCGGCGACGGTTCTTCCCTTTGGAATAGCTCCTGGTCGCGGCTTCCAAGTCGTGTCGACATCTCTGTTCTTTCTGTGTCCTCAGTTATTGTCATTCTTGTTCCAATTCTGTCTCCTAATTGTGTAGATAGATCCTGATGGTCTCCAGTTCGTGTGAAATCACTGGTGGTAGTATTTTTTGTGTCTGGCGAGTTTTCTTGTGGGGTCTGGAGTAGTTGACATCTTGATTTCTCTGCTGAGTAACTTGATTTCTCTACTGAGTCTTTTAAAGTCAAGAACACCATGTCGAATTCATCTAATTCGCTGTTGGTTGCTTGAATAAGCCCTATTCCATTTTTATATAAGGTTATGCACAGGTTCGCTCTACATCTTGGTGATGGTGTGGTCTTAATTTTTGTGCCATGTGGGATATTGTTTATTGATTTTATGATGAGCATTCTTGTAATGGCATTGCGCCATTTAGCCGTTTTTCTTGTGAAGAATAACAAGTCGTTTACTATAATGCCTTTCTCTATGCTAAAGTAGTAGTCAGAGATCAGCTTGTCCGGATTTTTTCTCATTATGTTGTGTTTGAATTTTTTGGCTGCATTTTTGGATAAATTGGTTGGATATTTTATGGTATGTGAATTCGTGCCGGCTGGTTCTAAAAAGCTTTCTTCCATGTTTTGCTCCTTGTTGATACCTTCTGGTGACTTTTCTCTACTTGGCTGCTAATCTCTCCTCCAGTTTTATGGGAGTGTCTGCCTGTTCTTGATTTGGTTCTCTTCTCCTATCTAGGGTGTGGAGCGAGTTTAGAGAGGATTTCATAAGGCCGGTACCTTATTGTTTAAGATATGTTGTTGGCTTTCAGTTCACGTTCTTTTTCTTTTCTTGTTTTGTAAGTAGATATTTCAAGATGGCCGCCTTTTTAGCAGTTAGGTTTGTCTGATGTCTTGCTGCCCTCTTCTTTTTTCCATTCCTTGTCCTTTTTCCTTTGCCACCATCTATTTGTTCAGATCTGTGTGTCCTTAGCTGCCGCCATTTTAAGGTCAGGCAGGCCGGGTCCTGGCTTCCTCTTTGTCCCTTCTCGACCGATTTTTTGCTCAGTCCTGCCTTCAGCGCTCCTGATCTTATTCTCTCAGCAGCATGTGGGCTCGTATGGTTATTTGGCTGGAATTATGCCGCTTCTCGAGAGAACCGCCGTCCCATGGGGCATTGCGTCTCTGTCTCTTCCGAGCAGCACGCCCTCTCATCGCCGGTCCTCATGCTTCCCTCTTCGGGCTGCTTGACGCAGGTACGGCGCAGGCAATGAGGGAGAATGTTTATTCCGGGGCTCAAGTCGGCATTCTCAAGAAGATTGTGCACGGTCCTCTGATGTCCGGAGCTCCGGATGGCCAGCCAGTTACTTTGGAGTCGGAGGTGGGTCGGAGAGCTGTTCGCTCCGGGGCCGGCTCCGCGTTGTTTTTCTCATGTGCCAGTATCTCAGCCTCAGCTCTCGATCTGTTCTCCGGTGCTCGTGGGCACTTTCCATCAGTTCTCCGGTGCTCGAGGGGTAGCTCCCATCATGGCGGCGATAGGACATAGATTATTGGGGTCCCGACATTGATGTCCATATCCCGGTCTCACAGTCAGCAGTCCCGCGACGGCCGCGTCACCTCTGTCCAATGTCCGATGCCAGATGACCTCAGCTGTCTCCTAGTGGGCACTTTCCACGTCGAGTTTTCCGAGACTCGGGAGGATGGGTGCTGGTGCTGGTGAGGTCGTGCTGATCCGTCCTCAATCTTCTCCGGGTAAGCTTTCTTGATATTCCTATGTTCATATGTTCCTTGTTGTTTCGTTAGTCGGGTGGTCGGTGGTTGGTGGCTGGATGGCACGGTTTATCCCCAAACCCCGGAGCTCTTTGCCAGAGCTCCTACTAGGCGGCCATTTTACCTCTATGTAGGTCTAAGTTGGCCCTTGTGAGTCTGCTGACTATCACAGAGCCATTGTCTGCCTCATCCCCAGATGGTTCTTCTTCTTCCTCCTCCTCTTCTACATTCTCTGTTTCAGGGAGGTCTGGATCTCCAAGAGTACCTTCTAAGGGGGGCATGCTCCTATCTGGATTAGAGGGGTCTGTGTTTGCAGCCCTTCTGGCATCATATGTCTCTAAGAGACCTATCAGAAAAGGAGTGGTAGGGTTAGAACCCTGTTTCAATTTCCTGGAGGTACACAATTGTCTCATCTCCTGGAAACTGAGAGCTGCATATCTGGAAAGGACCTGTGGGGGGTCACTAACCACTTGGGGAGTCTCTGAAGACTCTCCATGGGTAGACATGCTTCTAGTGAGGTGTAAGTGATGCACTTACCTACACTATGCGTTTTCCTACTGATCCCTTGCTAAGAGTTGTAGTCAGGGTGTGCTAGGCCCTTTCTACTACAACAGCTGGTTCAGTAGAACTCAGAGTATTTCTAAGCTTGTTATATGTACCTAGGGTACCTTATGTGATCTTTTAAATGATATTTCAAGATTATACGTGGTAAAAACAACCGCAAGCTCAAATCCCACCCGCTGCACACCAATGTGAGAAGTTGGCCTGATATATGATGCTCACTAGTTCTAGTGATCACCTTGTATCAGTCCAAACAACCCTTATGGTGATTGGTTGTAAGTCAACCTTATAGACCAGCTATCCTAATGGTAGCATGGACAAAGCAGTCTTAGGCTAAACTCTTTTGGCAAGTGAAGCCAGCTGTTTTACCACAATATAACCCCTTGAATAACAAGTGAAAGGACACCACACAGGTTGTTATGAAAATAAACAGTATATTTATTAATAACAACACCTCTGAACTTTTTATGAGGTCAGAGGGCTAAGCACATGACAATCTCTTACGAAAAATACTAGAAGTTGCACGAAATTACAATGGTGCCCTAGGGGCACGACAAACCATATACTAAGTAAGTGGAATGTGAAAGTCAGTAAAAGGAATGGAGCTGTCCAGAGGCTGTAGGGTCGGTGGGACCACGCTATACTAACTTCAGGTAAGTAATAGGAGGCCCACGGAACGCGTGTGCAGAGTGTGAACTCACACGCGAGATGCGTAACAACGTCTATGGACAGTACAGTTCAAGTTAAAGGTGAGTACGGACAATCCTGACTAGGTAGGACTAAAACGACTGTGGAACTGGACACTAGGACAGTTAAACCACCCTTGAGCACCGAAATGCTCTTGTTACCTCACCCACGGGCCGCGGGTGCATAGGTGTCAAAGTGCATCGGGTTCTCGCGTTGAAGTCAATGGAGCCTGAAAGAAAAGATGCTGCAGGCGACCAGGAGGAAGATGTCCGGTGCAATCCAAGGGTGGATTGTTGAAGAAGGAGACCAGAAAGCAGAGGGGACAATGTTCACAGTCACTAGCCAGTGACTGGAGTGGAACCAGGAAGGAACCAGATGTCGTCGTCGCGATCAGGTGAAGAGTGGACGCTTGACTCTGCAGCCACGTGGACCAGGAGGTGTCTTCGACAACCAGGATGGAGGCACGAGCTGTCCCACGCAGGCTCTCGCTGTCGGCGGTGTCGGATCCGGGATTGGACTCAACAGGCCTTGGCAAAGGCAACCCACGCGGTAAGTGAAGAAAGCATCTGGTGCGGACTAGGAGAGTTCGGGGTGCCCCTCTTTTGGAAGGGAGCAAGGGCCAGTCTGGAGCAACCAGACCAGCAGCAAAGATTCAAAGGTTCGTCGCCTGGGAGGCCACTAGCCAGCCGGCAAGTGACCAGATGACGCGTCGAGCAGCAACAAAGCAGAAGGGCCCCACGCAGAACTCGTGGATGCTGGAGGGCTGATCTTCGGTGCAGGGGCTGCTCGGGGTTGGGGCTTCTCAGTCCCCAAAGCACTTGGTCGAGTTTACCTCGGGAGTCGTGCTGTAAGCGAAGTGCAGGTTCGTTCAAGATGGCCGGTCCCACGTGTCTCGTCGGACCCACGGGTCTCAGCTTTGCTGTAGATGCAGGTAGAGGTCGGAGAGGTCTGGGAATCCGGGTCTCGTCAGGCTCTGAAGTCTGGATCCTCGAGGGAAGACGACAAAGTGAAGCCGCTGGACGCTTGATGGTGCCTGCAGTTGCAGGGTGGACACTCCTTGTCCACAAGGGAGATTCTTCAGTCTTCTGTGGAGCAGAACGTCGAAGGCCAGAGTTTCTTCTTTTTGAATAGTTCAGGATAATCTAATTTGGAATGGGACCAGCTCCTACCTTTATTCTCCTAAAGGGGGCTGCACTACTGACTAGGTCCCTCCCCTGGGTGGGACCAGGAAGGGGGGTGGCTACACCCCCTATCCTTTGTCCGGTTTCCCGCCAGAGCTGGGGCAGGGATGCCCCAGCAACTGGTTTGAACCGGTGTATGCACAGGGCACCTTGTGTGCCCCAGGCATGTCTCATTCCTTTCAGCCTCCCTACCTCAATACACAAAATCCTGTCTGGGGTGGTGCTAGCACCTCCTAAGGCAGGAAACCCTTTGTCCAGGCCATCCTTGCTGGAAGGACTCCCAGCAGCAGGAGGTCAGACTTGTGTCTGTGGTGGCAGCATCCATTTTGTGATGCTGAGGCTCGAGTTAACTTTAACCGGGGTTCACAGTTACATACATGTCGTGTCCCTCTAGAAGGGTGGAATGCTACCCCCGTCGCCAGAATTGGCGAGGGGGTAGTATTCCAAATCGTATGACACCTTTCTCGACATGTTTTGATAATGTTATACCAGAGTTAGCATTTAACCGCGAGGTTGATAATGCACTTAAGAGTATATGGTATAGCGTTATCATGGAACAGCTATTAGGACTTGGTTCCGCAAGCTGCAAACGGGCTCAGCTCATGCCAGAGCACCATCTCACATAATTCCAAGCACTCTGCCTTCAGGATTGATAAGGCCTTCCATAGGAGTGACTGATAGGAATATATGTGTCCATTTTAGGGTTAGATATAGGTATACTATATCTATAGCAAAGGGTGTTTACACCACCTTGCCCCAGCTGTCATGCAGCCAGTTGTGTCAGATTTAGATGGCCAGCCAGGGGTGGCATAATACATGCTTCAGCCCCTGGTAGGCCCTGGGTACATCGATGCCCTATGTACAGGAACTGATAAAGTGGCCCAGTACCAATTGGTAAATGCACCTAAAGTACATGGATGTCAATTTAGAGAGAGAACAGCTAGGCTGTGGGTCTGATTAGCAGGCCCACAGCCAGGGAAAGTCGTAAACCAGTGAAGCAAAAAGCAAAAATCTGGGGTGACCATAGGATTGCAGACCCCACTCTCCTACATAGGGGACAGTCCAAGCAGCCATAAATGACGGACAAGATTGGGAGAAGGAGTTGCCCAAGATGTTATGGACCTACCGCATCACGCCAGGCAGCACGGGTTACAGCCCCTTTATGGTATTGAGGGGGAAGAGAGCCATTCACAAAAGACAATATGGCATGGAGACAGATGGTGGTGCAAAGCAAGTGGTCTCTAGCCATCGTGAGGAGAAATCTGGAGAAAGCACAGGAGACTTACACAGAACATTTTAACAAGAGACGCAATGTGTAAGGAGTGTCACTGGAGAAAGGTGACTGGGTGAGAGTGAAGGTGGCGACCATGAGAAGGAAGGGAGAGAGCAAGTTCACACCACCCCTGGAGGTATTAGAGCCATATGCCAGATCGGCATTACTCAGCGACGGCAAGGTGTGGTCGCAGGACAGAATGGCGAAGTGCAGCAAAATACTGAAGTGGGGAGGGAAACGGATGAGGAAATGGAAAGGGAGGAAGAGATGGAGAATGAGGAATTTCGAGGAAGGAGGCAAGAGCAAGTAGAAGAGGGGACACAGCAAGTAGAAGAGAGAGAGAACACACTAGATGGGAGCAGCAGAGAGAGAGAGAAAGGAGGTCGCACAAGCAGGAAAGGAAGGAACGATGAAAGGCATGAAAATAAAGGGGAAGGAGCAGAGACACGAAGAGCGAGCAATGCACCAGAAACACTAAGGAGTGAGAAGGAAGAAGGAGGGGTGAGGACGAGAGCTGGAAGAATCGTGAGAACTCCCGAGAGGTTCAAAGACTTTAATATGGACATCAAGTAAGGGGGTTTATTCTTGTTACAGTTATCAGTTGCATAAAGGGGGGAGATATGTGGTAACGGTCTAGTTGTCCGCAACCAGAGGCGGAACCGGAAGACTGCAAATCCGAACCGGAAGGCGGCCATCTTGTGTACGCCGGACGGCCGAAGGAGAGCCACACAGCCCCGGCGCTCCGGGGGAATAAAGAGCGTGTTTAACACATGCACGGCTCCTGGTCTTTCTTGCATAAGTAGCATTCCCACAGTTTTGTAGCCAGATTTCTTCCACCATTGAAATCACTGTTTCCCCTTTATACTGCTGGCAACTGAGAAACACGGGTATCTAAACTTTGTGTCCACCGAGTCCCAACAGAAGATCTGTGGGTGATTTTTACTCATACAACACATCATTTTACTAGGCGTTACCATCAGAGAGACTTAACCACTACACTTCCCTGTCACATCTCTGGGCCACAATAAGGAACGTTTGGACCTACATGAGAAAAGGTGTTCTTTGGTTGTCCAGGTCCTGCAAGCTTAACCACCAGCTACAATACCAACTAGTTCTGTTATACCTGTCGGTGCACAACTGACAGGTATAACAGAGCCCCATTATATATTATAGCCCCATTAGTGAGTAGGTCCAAGTTGTTCAATAAGAAACCCTATGGAAGATCCAGTTGTCTCCAAAATCTGAATCTTAGCAGGGTTCGCCTGTCCACACAGAGTCGCTGAGGAGGCGGGCCCCTTGAGGACAGCCACTCATTGAGTGGAAAACGTTTCCCAGACAAGTTCTAGCGCCAACTCCCACCGCTCACAACCACCTCAGAATCATTTTATGATTACGCAACAATTCGCCTCACTGAGTCTCCACATTTAAGGTGGTTCTACATATCTCCACTGATGCTGTATTGTTTTTATAATTTTTTTGAGAACCTGTGAAGGTGTTGCCGATGAGAGGCCACCTTGTAGTATGGTTTGTGAGGGGCCAACTTCACAAGCTAACTGTTTCCAAGAATCTTCTTCAGCCGTATTGCTGCTGCAACATGCTCTACTTGTGAACTAAGCATACTGTACCATAAATACTATTAGTCTACTTCCAGTGAGATGTTCACAGGTGCAGCAGAGTGCAACTTTTAGCTTAGAGAGCTTTGGATAGCAGTTGTACCTGCTTGAAGCATTTGTGTGCCTCGTGCGGAGAACAGTGGGTCTGTGGTTTACTTTTTACTATTTGTACTAGGTGAGCTTTTGAGCATTTGCCTAGCCTGGCAGACAATACCAGAGATCAAACGATATAAAACTCAACTTGCAATGGTTTATTAACAAACCAATAGTTTATCAGACATTTAGGAGGAAACGGGTACCTTTCTTGAGTTATTTTGGAATCTGGCTCCTACTTTCAGCAAGCGATCCATGAGGACCGAAGATCTCCTGAAGTTATATTTAAACTGTTTGTCCAGAGTATCTTCTGAAGAAGATTAAACTTCATTGGCAATGATATACTTGCTGTCAAAGTTGGAGTTGATGAAGTCATACTTGAGTGTGCCTGTCAGGCTTGCCTGAAGGCTTGCTTTCAAAGTTGGGGTTCACCAAATCATTTGACTGTGTCTTGGACCTCTTCTCTGGGGTTCTTATTTGTATGCACCGAACTCTCAATGGTAGCTGTGGATGAGGAGTCAAAGGCTCCCTCAGGGAGGAAGTGCAGATACAGGTAAGTGAACATGACTTGTAACTCAAAGTGCACTCAGTAATGTCAATAAATCAATGTCAAGTCAAATACTTATTTTTGTATGAAAAAGAAGTATCTATTTCTAACTCTACGCATTCATAGATGTATACGTCATTTGTAAGCAACAACACAATCCCCTGGAGGTCGCGGCTCTTGCGTTTATCTTGCAAATCCCTGTCCTACCCTCTTTCTTGCAGTGTGGTTGAGGTTATTCTCAATTCACTGGTGGCCATATCTAGGGAATGTTCACTATTAGTCTTTACTCAAGAGTACCCTTTGACTCCTAGGAAATTGTCTAGTGTCTATGGTGCTGGAGGGGGTGCTAGTGAGCCCACTGCAAGATGGCTGCACTGTAGTGCAGCTCTGCCAGCCAAGAGTTCACAATCCGTTAAATATCCTGCAATCTGTCAAAGCTGAATAATGCAAATAATATGAATCCACTGGCGGTGAGGGGTGGCAGTTGAGGGGACTGAAATTAAACTAAAAACTGCTGCCGGGGCCGCAAGTTTGGCTGGGAAGAGCGGACCCCCCTGAGGCTCAGGGTCTGGCCCTGAAGACAAAGTGGCATAGTCACACAACTATTGGAAAACTGGTCGCCACAGCACAACAATGGCCATGACGGGTGAGACATAAGAGGCAGCAAGTGCAGTTAAGGACATATAGCCCACACCCCTGAATAGATTGTGGTACAGGCCAGCGGGTGGTGGAGGCGGAAAAAGGAATGTGTGGTAAAATAAATCGTTGTTGATACAAGGTGGTGGTAGCGACCTCATTGTTAGGGTAGTCATTGTTGTGGAACTCGTTGTTTCAACATACAACCGGTGGAGGCCACGGCACCGGGTGGATCGTGCTGGCAGAAGCATGGCCTGCCTCAACTAAGCCCCCTGATCTGCCCCAAAAATAGCCTGTGCGACAGGCGCACTTGTGCAGGCTGTGGTGGTGACCTGCTGTGACGCAAAAGGACCGTCAGGACTGGGCAGCGGCCCTGCTGGATGAAGAATCAATCAAGGCAGTCGTGAGAAGATTACCCCAGACTGCCGAGCGGTGGCGTGCTGACCCCCCTTCCTTCCTGGGTGCAGGTAGGCGCTGAATTGTGCTGGCAGGGGCCATGTGCCCTGAAGATCAGCTGCTACGTGAAGTGTGGGGCTGCTGGCGGTTCCTTGGGGCCTCCTTGGCTGCCGGGATCCACCACAGCCAGTGATGCGTAGAGCCTGGGGCCAGGGACTGAATGGCGTATGCTGGCCGCGCCTAGCAGACCCAGGCGGGAGTGACAGTTACTCTCCCAGCTGAAGGAGCAGGAGGTACGCTATGCCATGAGAAGCTGCCCTGACCTATAGAGTAAATATAGTGGGCCCGCTGGGCTGCTGGATTAGCAAGGAGTACTCTTGGGAAGACGCCCTACACAGCATTTGGAGGAAAAACAAAATAAAAAGGAGTAATAACGAATAAATACAAAATAGGCATAGTATAAAGCAAGAGGCATTGGCACAGAAATTGTGAAGAACCTCATAAAGATCCTGTAGGGAGTGGCACACTCCACGTTAAGGCTTACAAAGTGCTGGAGATAGACTGTTATGTGATTCTATCCACCTATCATTGAAAGGGCACGCGAGCCATGCTTCTTTGCCTTGCTGCTGACTATTCAGTGAGCTATCTTAGTGGTCGGAGACCCCTGTTGATGGGGCATGGGGTGGGAGAGCCCCATTTGAGCTGAACTCTCGGCCGCAAGTAATAATGGTGACACTCCTGGCCCCCATGGGGAAAACAAACAAAGCTCAATCTAAGCTCCCATTGGAATCTAGGAAAAGCATGAGAAACTCACAAGAAGTGGAGGCAGAGTCAGACATCGACAATTCTAGTCAGAGTGCCGGAATGCTGGGAAGCACCCTTCTAGCAATGTAGCAAAGCCTACAATCCACTGATGGAAAAATAGACTATCTAAATCTATGCATGGGCCACCTATCCACTGAGCTTGAGCAACATGCAACCAGGTTCACAGAAAAAGAGCAACGAATCTCCAACACTGTCCAGACGCTAAAGGGCAAAGGTTTGAACAAGGAAAAGTGCTTGTGTTCATCGAGGCAAACAATGAAGATTTAGAAGCCAGAGAAATAACCAATGCAGAGCTGAAATCCCGGAAATGACCTACACGGAAATTATGCAACTGTTCGTGGAAAACATGCATTCCAAAATCTTTGGGTCTGAAGCTAAGTCCGGTATCCTGGAGATCAAAAGAGCGCTTCGATCCTTGGCTCCACACCCTGTGCCGATAGCCTCGCCATAGCATTCATTGCTAGACTACTCAATTACAGAGACTGCGACACATTCTTGAGCATCACTTTGCCCACCTTCTTCGCTCCCCCATTCTTCTAAGGAAGAGGAGCGTCTCTCCTGACTGGACCCAAAATGAGCATTGTCGTTCTACCTTGACCGCACAAAAGAGTTCCGGGTGGATGACCAACTCTTTGTGGAGTATGTGGGAGCAAAGAAGGGAAGTGCTGTGCAGAAAAGGGCCATCACTCGCTGGGTCGTCCTCTGCATTAAAATCTATGACGCCCTGACGAGGAAGCAGGCCCCTGAGGATTAAGGACCCACTCACCAGGGAAAAAGCTGTGACTACGGCCTTGGCTCGGGGTGTCCCAGTTCAAGATATCTGTCAGGCAGCATCGTGAGCATCATTGCACACGTTCGCACAAACATTATTGCCTTGATGGTCAAGTGCGCAGGGACGGGCACTTTACCAGTTCAGTCCTGCAAGACTTCTTACTTTAGATCATGAGTCCGCGACCCATTGCCGGGATGGTATGGCTCGGGTATCTGATTCAAAGGTAAAGAATCTGCAGCTAGAAGTCTCTATCAGATGAACAAGTTACTTACCTTCGGTAACGCATTATCTGGTAGAGACTCTATCTGCAGATATCTTCCAGTCCCACCCATGCCTCCCCACCTGGCGGACTAATGTTGTAGGTGTAGGGTTACTCCCCCTTTTCAGGGCCCTAGTTTTTGCACACGACTGACTCAGTTCCTTTGTGGCTCTGGCATTCTGGCGTGGTAAATCTGAAATGTACTGATGTCCGCACGCCTAGGTGGCGCCGATATAGGCACCACAACGTCATAACCGACGCTACCGATGTGCCGCGGAGCCGAATGGAGCCACCAGACATCGCGCGCAAGGTGTATTGCTCAGCAAAAGTTTGTGGATCCAGCCTGACGCCTGGGAAATTCAAAGGTAAGGAATCGGCAGCAAGATTGAGTCTCTATCAGATAATGTTTTACCAAAGGTAAGTTACTTGTTCTTTAACATTTACGTCTGTATTTATCCAAGACAGAATCTCCACACACGCGCACAACAGCAAAGAACTCTTCAACATCATCGAGGAGTTCGCCCAACGCACCAGCAAGTCGACAGACATCTCTCCCTCACAAGACCTCGGCGACAAACTAAGCACCTTCTCACACCACAAAATCAAGAGCATCTATGACAACTTCAACGAAGACAACCTACACACAGAACCCCCACCAACCACCGCCGACACTCTGAAGCGAGTGATTGACAACTGGACAGCCCTCACCACCAAAGACACGCTCTGCAAGATCCACAGGTGGATCCCCACCGAAACAAGTAGAACGGTCACCCAGGCACTCGTCAGCAGCAAGCTGGACTACGGAAACGCCCTCTACGCAGGAGCCTCAGCCAAACTCCTGAAACGGTTACAACGCATACAGAACGCATCTGCCCGCCTGCTCCTCGACATCCCATGCCACAGCCACAACCCACCACACCTGAGAAACCTGCACTGGCATCCTGTAAACAAGAGGATCACCTTCAAGCTCCTCACCCACGCACACAAGGAACTCAACAACACCGGACTGGCATACCTCAACAGACGACTCTCCTTCTACACCCTGAACCGACAGCTCTGCTCCACCGACCGTGTCCTTGCCACCGTCCCCCGCATCCGAAGAGCCACCCCCGGCGGTAGATCATTCTCCCACCTCTCTGCCAAGACCTGGAACACCTTCCCCATCCTCCTATAGCAGACCCAGGACCTACTAACCTTCAGGAAGCTTCTCAAGACCTGGCTATTCGAGCAGTAGCAGCACCCCTCCCCCCAGCACCATGAGACCGTCACGGGTGAGTAGTGCGCTTTACAAATGTAATCCACTTCATGGCTCCCACGGACCCCTGCCCCACCACATCTTCAACAGAGCCGCAGACACCATCGCACCCATGCTCCGCCACACCATCACCCGCTCCCTGGCGACCGCCTCATTCCCCGATGACTGAAAACACACCAAGGTCAATCCCCTCCTGGAGAAACCCTTGGCGGACCCCACCGACCTCAAGAACTATAGACCCAACTCCCTACTCCCATTCTCTGCAAAATTCATCGAGAAAGCCATCAACAGTCAACTTGCCACATTCATCGAACAGAACAACATATTCGACTCCTCCCAATCCGGCTTCAGAAAAAAAACCACAGCACGGAAACCGCCCTCCTCGCCGCAACAGAGGACATCCGCACCCTACTGGACAAAGGAGAAACAGTAGCCCTCATTATCCTCCACCTCTCATGCGGCATTCAACAGTCTCCCACCGCACTCTAATATGCAGACTCCATGAGGCAGACGTCCAGGACAAGGCCCTCGACTCGATCCGCTCCTTCCTCTCCGGCAGAACGCAGCGGGGTCAGACTCCCCCCTTTCCTCTCGGACCCTACACCAACCACCTGCGGATTCCCTCAGGGGTCCTTCCTCAGCCCTATGCTCTTCAACGTCTACATGGCCCACTCGCCCCCATCGTCAGAACCTACGGACTCAACATTGAGTTATACGCAGATGACACCCAACTCATCCTCTCCCTATCCAACTAAACCAACATTGCCAGACACAACTTTCAAGAAGGCACATGGAAGCAGTCGCCAAATGGATGAAAAACAGCTCCCTACAACTAAACACCAACAACACAGATGTGCTCAAATGGGCCCAAACCCTGACATCTGGAACAACACCTGGTGGCCCCTTCCCCTCGGAAAACCACCCACCCCCACGGACCACACACGCAACCTGGGAATGATCCTGGAATCCAAGCTCATAATGGACTACCAGATCAACTCTGTCTCGTCCTCCTGCTTCCACACCCTCCACCTCCTACGTAAGACCTTCAAATGGATCCCCCTCAAACAGAGAGACCGTCACTCACGACCTGGTCACCAGAAGACTTGACAATGGCAACACACTCTACGCTGAATCACCCGCTTGCTACAGAACATCCAGAACGCCTCCGCAAGACTGGTCCTCAACCTACCAAGACACTGACACATCTCCCAGCACCTACGCACACTCCACTGGCTCCCCATCCAGGCAAGAGTCACTTTCAAGATGCTCACCCACGCACACAAGGCCCTCCACAACACTGGGCCAGCATACCTGAACAGCTGACTCAAATTCCACGCACCCCAAAGGACCCTACGATCAGGCCAGCTCTCCTACGCTGTGGTCCTACGCACCAGGAGAACCGGATCAGGAGGCCGCTCCTTCTCCTTCCTCGCGCCCAAAGCCTGGAACGCCCTTCTGCTCCTCCTCAGGCAGACTACATCGCTTCCCATCTTCGCCCGAAACCTCAAAACCTGGCTCTAAGACGCACTCCCTCCCTGATAGACTGGAGCCTGCACCCCCCTCCCCAAGGACCCTGTGACCCTTACCGGTGAGTAGTCGTGCCTAACAAACCTATGATTGATTGATTGATCCATATTAATTTTTTGCCCATCTTATTGGTATTTATACATATTTATTTTGTGTTTTGCGAATATAGGGAGTCATAAAATGGTATAGAACAACATTTATTTAACTATTTTTTAACGTGCACTCATACTATGCTGCCTGTCGCATTTTAGCAACTTAAGCAGCCGAATATAGCAAAACACTACATGAACAGGTAAATATGAGCATGGTAATACAAATATATGTTACCATACACCTGCATGTAGGGAAATCTCAACCTATTTTTAACTTCCCATGCTGCCCATCTGCTCAGCTGTTGTCCTAGAAATCACAAAAAACAGCATGGAGAGTCGCCCACAAAAAGCACAATTTTCTGTATTATTCCACTTTTAAAAATAAATACAGCCCGGAAACACTTTGTTTTCTGTCTCTAGTTATCTGTAAAAATCCGTAAAAAAAGAAAGCCCGGAGCTTTAATCATAAGCAAAACCAGTGATCGATGTTCCTACATATATTCCTCTCCCTACCCCATTTAAATGGAGGTTCAGGGCCACTGCTTTGCTTGATCCAGTCTACAAGGAGACAATTAGACAAACCATTCTCAAATACTTTGCTATAAATTAGGATTCAGTATCGGAGGCATGGCCTCTATGTGAAGCCTTCCAGGCTACCATAAGGGGAGTTTGTATAGGTGCCAATGAGGGGATACTGAAAGATATTCAAACGCAGATTACAAAATTAGAAACGAAAATTCAGCAACTGGAAGGGAAGTATGAGAGCGAGCCCTGCATCAACACCCTAACTGCCATCAAGGATCACATCGCCAGTTAGCGGGATTTAGCCGAGAGGGAATTGAAATATCTCTTGAGTAGTCTATGGGGAGGTGGGGAAGACTGAGATGTGCATTGGCGGCCAAACTGAAATTGTGCAGAGCCCCAACGCAGGTGATAAAGATAACAGATGATAATGGGTACTGAGGGCATTGGATACTTTTATGAACTCTATATACTTCACGCGCAACATCTATATTTGCTGAAATAAATACATATTTAGAGGATATTGCCCTTGCATGGCTCTTCACTGGGCAATGAGAATACACATCACAAACTATAGAATTAGAGAACGTGCGTTACCCAATGGGAAAGACCCTGGCAGGGCGGGCTAACGTGTGAATTCTATAAAGAATATGTAGATTTGATCGCACCTCATCTCTATGCAATGTATGAGGAGGCTCATAATATTCAAATTCTCCCCAACACTGCATGAGTCCTTGATAGCCCCCTTCCTGAAGCCAGATAAAAAGCCGGAGTGATGTGAATCCTACAGACCCTTCTCATTCATCAAAATAGATGCAAAAACCCTAGCAAAGATCCTCGCTAACAGGCTTCAACCGTTAATTCCAAATGTGGTACTACTGGACCAGTCTGGATTTGTCCCAATGCGATCCACTGCTCACAATCTCTATATGATATTTGGACTCCAACATCAGCTGAACCCAGAGCTAGATGCCACTGTGGTATTACTTGATGCCGCCAAGGCCTTTGACTCCAGATAGTAGGAATACATATTTACAATCCTTGAGCGCATAGATATACATTTTTGTGGTAGGTCAAACTGTTATACACAGATCCTAAAGCAAGGGTTCATGTCAGGGGGCACACATTGTCAATACTACATATATATCGGGGCACCAAGCAGGGGTGCCCCCTTTCGTCACTCCTTTTCACAATAGCACTGGACCCACTGGCATCCTTTGTATGTCAATGGCATGCAGAGGTGGCAGTTCAATTTCTGCAGCGTCCAATAGGAGTGTCATTATATGCAGATGACATGGTCCCCGGTGTAAGACAACTATCTGTAAACCTGCCATCCCTGCTAAGTGTATATTTGGTTTGAGAGGCATTCTGGTCTTAGTGTAAACTGGGATAAATTGTATGTAATTCTGTGGACACCATGCACACCTCACCATTTGGACTATCCACTAACGTGGTGTACTGATCTGGTAAAATACCTGGGGATGTGGATACTTCATGATCCTGAGAGGGTGGTCAAGGAGAAATTCAGTCCAGCCATCGGAATACTGGAGGAACAGGTGGATAGATGGTAAGGAGGCCACTGTCTTTAGCAGACAGAGTGGCTGTAATGAAAATGGTAATACTACCACGGTTCCTCTATCTATTTAGTAATATCCCCAAAAAACTACCGCAGGGCCTCTTTAAAATTTTACAGAACAGTTCATACAGCTGGCTTAGGCAGGAAAGCAGCCTCGAATTGCATGGCAAGTAATGCCACTGCTGTATGAACGGGGCGGCTTCGGCGCACCAGATCTGTATCTGGCTTATTTATATTTATGTGCATAAGCACAATACTCGCACTACTGGTATCAACCCCCGGGCTTCACATCTGATCTGGAAGTTGAGGCAGAAAATGCACAACCCATACCTCTCTGAAATGATCTCCCCCATGTTCGTAGGGAGGCCTCATGCGCTGATATAGACACAATTAGTTGCACTACAGTAGCATGGCATGCTCTAGGCGCAAAAACGCACGTTACTTTTATATGCTCCTGCACTTCCCATAGGACACCACCCGGCTCTCTTGGCGACATAAGAAGAGGGAAGTCTTTCGCTCCGTGAACAGGTGAACATTATGCAATGGGTGACATATGCACAAAAACAGGTACGCAGTTCCTCTAGGATTCAAGATAAGGAGGGGAGGATACTGTAGAGTAGAGTGAGTCACTTATGACCACCCTTGTGTTTGAAAAAAAGGGAGAGGGGGGAATTCCCCTTGTCGGAACTAGAGCTCTCACACACCCAGCAAGCTAGGTGTCAGGCTTCATCATATGAGTCTGCCCCTCGTCAAGTCGGCGCTGCAATACCTGACAGGCACCCAGACTGGGGCTCTTTATCAGGGATCTTTTGTTCCTGCCGGTGGGTGCAGTGGGGGGTGAGGGGCCTAGTGTGTGTAGATGGAAGGGGTTGTGAATCGAAAACAGGTCAGTTAGTCCTAACAATCAGTTTATTAAGAAGGTAAACTGCCTGATTAATAGAGCGAGAGGGGCGAAGGACTAGAGACAATGTGTCTAGTTGTGTGTGCCCTGCTCTTGTGTGATCGACATGTTTCGACATGTTTCATGACATGAATGTCATCGAGATGTGGGCACTTCCTCAGGATCAGGTTCACGCTATCTACACTGAATGGGTAAGTGAAATTCTACATACCACGTTCTCTGGTTGATAACCTGAAATGGTAAAAAATGTAATATTATTGAAAGTACGATGTTATCACCATATCATACTGTGCAGACCAGTGAACTAATAATGGTTAACAATATTGTGTGCAGGGATATTCTGTAAAATCTCAAGGGAATCACATGCAGTCAGGGCAGTGGTAGAACTCACCTATACTGTCGTCAAGGAAAAGGACCCACCTCTTTCCAGCAAAAGTTTTTAGTGATACGTTCCGGGCAGAGTGCTCCGCTCCTCGAGAGGCATGCCAATAAAAGTCTCACGTTTCAATAAAGTTAGAACAGGTGGCAGATCATTTGGGGTGGCTGCGGCCAGGCTGTGGAACACTTTACCTCTTGAACTGAGGCAACACAAGGATCTCCTCGCGTTCAGAAAGAACCTTAAAACTTGGCTTTTCCCTAAGAATTAGGCCTGTGCATTAGCCCCCTTCCTGTGTTGACATGGTCTCTGAGTTACTAGCGCCAAGATGCCTGTCAGGTGGTAGCGCGCTTTAGAAATTGTATAAATAAATAAATATAAGTAACTACTTTCAACAGTAGCCGGCGGTTGAAATGGACACCGATTGGGTCCTATGAAAAATACAAATTTAAAAGACACTATTGAGCAGGTGGTATAGAGCAAGTCTAGGTAGGTTGCACATAAGGCTGCTAGACCACTAAAGGAGTAGTGGGTCAGGAGTCACGGTCATAAGACGGTGACCAAACCATTGTGGATAAAACCTCATACTGTGTATATTGAGGGACACCAGGGTCATCATCCCATATTAATTACGCGTCAGAGGGGATATCGGTCATGAACCAATATAAACCAATGTGTCACATCAACAGGGAGATCGGCTGGTTAACCCAAATTAATACACGGAAATTAGACGCCACATAGGGCCGATCCAAAGCCATGGATCCGTTTCATTCAAATTACACTCACCTCCGATAGCAGTCCAGTGAACCTCCGTATCGGAAGGTGGATAATTACTCACCGGCGTAAAAACGCGTCAAGCGTACGACCTTCCCTGCTGCCGGAACTGGGATGGTAACTGGTTACCATCGAGCAGCATTAATGAAGAACTAACCCTGATGATGTGGGAGGAGTCATGCGGGTACACAGAGTATCGCGTGATTACAAGCGCTGTGTGTGGAGTATAGGGAAAATGTTAGTAAACACAGCGGCCGTATTTAAATATGTCGGCGAGCAGGTGTCTTTGAGAAGGTGTTGCATGGAAGCATGAATGTATTAGAGCAGCACTTCTCAAACATAGGTAGAATATAAAAAGATGATAGCAATGTGCTAATTGAGTTTAGATCGTATTGGGATACACAGCTGGAGTACAGCCCATGTAGTAACTATTACGGAGTGTCTCATGATTATGACCACCGTTGTTAGTGAGACAGAATAGTGATCGTCATATGTGGGCGAGTGTTTATCCATGGAATGAATGTATTTATCCATCGGTGATCAAAGGGACCAAAATGGCCCGGGGATGTCTCTTAAGTATAACTGTAATACAACTGCACCTAAATGTGTAGAGAGACTTAATACATGTACAGTTTAGTATGTACAGTAGAAGTAAGGATCTGAGAACCAGATTAATGTGTAAACTACTGATAATCACACCTTCAATATATGTGATACAGTAGTCGGTTAGGCTCATGACGTATGCACATAGTGGACATTGTGGAATAACTCCCAAGTATTTGTGATCTAGGTGAGTGCACACCACGGTATGTCGTCATTGAGTCCAGTAGTATGTGTAGAGAGTCTGTGCACCCATCTCTGTTTGATTTTAAACAATGCAGTCTTGGTAATTTGTGCGTGGGCTTCCAACACAATCCAGCGTAGTGATTCTGGGGAGTGTTGTGCTTCCTTAAAGTGTGTATATAGTCTAGTGGTGACCCTTTGGCACTGAATGTTGCTCTTGTGTTCGGTTATCCTAGTTTTAACAGGCCACATGGTCATCCCTATATATTTCAAGCCTCAAGGGCTTGTGATCATTTAAATGCATTGCTTGGAATTGCAATTAGTGTGTGTTTTTCAAGATCCATTTGAAGTTAGTCAGTAAAGATATTTCCTTAGATGTAACGGTAAGTGGGCAAACTATGCAGGACCCACAGGGGTGGTGTCCAGTAACTGCCGGGAGACCCCACAGAGTCCTCTGTGTGTCAGTGTTATTCTTTCTAGGTCTTGTGTGTATTAAGACATCTTTCAGATTGCGTGTTCTCTTGTATGCAAACCTAGGTTTTGGTATTTGTAGGTTACCTGTGCCCAATATATTCCAGTGTTTCAAAATGATTTTCTTAATTCTGGCACAGTCTGGGGTAAAGGATGTGACGCATGTGAGAGTGTCAGTAATAGGTTTCTGATGTACCTCGAGTAATGTCTCTCTAGGGTTATCCCTCACTCTTTTCAAGGAGTCACTCACTTGTTTCTCTGGGTAGCCTCTCGCCTTGAGGTTAGATGTCAGAGTATTGGCTTCTGTTCTGTAATCAGTGACCAATTGGCAGTTCCGTCTGATTCGTAAAAATTGGCCAAAGGGCAAGTTGTCTCTTAGTGCGTTAGGGTGGTGGCTTTTGTATAGAAGGAGGCTGTTGCGATCAGTTGTTTTTTTTTGTACAGAGTGGTGTTAAGAGAACCCTTGGTGAGTGTGATGTTAAAATCAAGGAATGGTACAGTTTGGTCTGAGATAGTGTGGGAAAAGTTGAGGTAGTCATTTTGGTTATTGATCCACCTTACGAATTCCTCACAGGTGGAACGTGTCCCATGCCAGAATATCAGGATATAGTCAATAAAGAGTTTCAATAATTTCCGGTTGTTGTGGTATGGATTAGTGGTACTCTGGACAGTGTCCTTTTCAAATGCTGCCATATAGAGGCAGGCTAGACTAGGAGCAAAGGTACTTCCCATAGATGTACCCTGGCTTTGATGATAGAACTGTTGTTTAAATGCAAAGAAGTTCTCAGTCAAAGCAAGAGTAGCACACTCAATTATAAAGGAGATTGGAGTAGGTGATGACCACTCCAAAGCATTCAAAGCGGTTTCAACAACTGATAAGATGGCTCTCTGGGGAATATTCGGGTAGAGAGCCTCCACGTCAAGAGTGACGAGGAGGTCAATCTCCCTGTATTAGATGTTTCTTTGATAATCTTGAGGATGTCAGTGGTGTCTCTCACAAAAGAGGGTGTATCTCTCACTATTGGTTGCAGACAGTGATCGCAGAACTTAGAGAGTGGCTCGAGTATAGAGCCAATCCCAGAAACGATTGGACGACCAGGAAAGTGCTCTTGTGTATTTTTGGTAGGGTATAGAAGTATGGTACCCTCGGTTCCTTGGTAATCAGAAAATCAGCTTCCTTGCGGCTAATCCAACCATTGGACTCAGCCTCTTAAACCAATGTGGAAATGGTGGTAGTCAGGCGTGCGGTGGGGTCGATCGTAATAGGTGTGTTGTACCTCTCATTAGAGAGTTGACGGTTGCATTCTGCGTCATAGTCAACAGTAGATTGACCTTCAGTAGCCCCACCTTTGTCTGTCTGTTTTATCATAATGGTCACATCTACTGAAAGGTTCCTTAATGTCATAGCCTATGTGTTAGAGAGATTATGAAAAGATGTCTGTCTATGTGGTAGGGCTAATTCCTTTAGAACAGCCGGTTCAAAGGCTAGTACTTCTACCGGAACCATATTATTGTGTGGTGTGAAAGACTAGGGATTCCTCAATCCAGAGTCATCCTGTTCATTGGGAGGTTTGTCCTGAAAAAAGGATTTAAGTCGTATTTTGCTGAACAAGTTGTGTATCTCTCAGTGGTCTCTGAACTTATCTACTTTGGGTGTAGGAACAAAACCTAGGCCCATCTGCTATACCGCTTTCTCAGGTTCAGTGAGAATGCGATGCGAGAGGTTGACCACTAATTCCTCTTCTCCCGTGTTTTGCTCCGAGTGTCCATGCCACTGGTTGGTTGGTCTTGCCATTGGACTTGTTTTTGTGCTCCTCTTCTGTTGCACCCTCTTCCTCTGCCCCATCCTCTGTCTAAAAAAGAGGGGTTACTGTTGTTGAAGAAATGAGGTGGGCCATGTTGGTATTGGGGAAACTACCATTCAATCAATCAATCATTGCATTTCTAAAGCGCGCTACATACCCGTGAGGGTCTCAAGGTGCTGCGGGGGGGGGGGGGGGGGCGCTACTGATCGAAGAGCCAGGTCTTGAGAAGTCTTCTGAAGGCCAGCAGGTCCTGAGTCTGTCGTATGCTGGTAGGGAGAGCGTTCCAGGTCTTGGCAGCGAGGTAGGAGAAGGATCTGCCGCCGCGGGTGGTTTTTCGGATATGGGGAACTGTGGCGAGGGCGAGGTTGGCTGAGCGGAGGCTTCGGTGGGGATGTGGAAGCTGAGACGGTTGTTGAGGTATGTGGGTCCGGTGTTGTGCAGTGCTTTGTGTGCGTGGATGAGGAGATTGAAGGTGATCCTCTTGTTGACGTGGACCCAGTGTAGGCCTCTCAGGTGGGGTGTGATGTGGCTGCATCGGGGGACGTCGAGGATCAGACGTGCCGAGGCGTTCTGGATTCGTTGTAGTCGTCTCAGGAGCTTGGTTGTTGTTCCTGAGTAGAGGGCGTTCCCGTAGTCAAGTCTGCTGGTGATGAGGGCCTGGGTGACGGTTTTTCTCGTGTCAGGAGGGATCCACTGGAAGATCCTGCGGAGCATTCGGAGGGTGTTGAAGCAGGATGCAGAGATGGCGTTGACTTGCCTGGTCATGAAGAGGGTGGAGTCGAGGATGACCCCCAGGTTGCGTGCGTGGTCTGTGGGTTCCGGGGCTGTGCCAAGCAATGTGGGCCACCAAGAGTCATCCCAGGCTGATGGGGTGGGTCCGAGAATGAGGACCTCCGTCTTGTCTGAATTCAGCTTCAGTCTGCTGTCCTTCCTCCAGTTGGCTACAGCCTTCATTCCTCTGTGGAGGTTGGCTTTGGCGGTGTGGGGGTCTTCGGTGAGAGATATGATCAGCTGGGTGTCGTCGGCGTAGGAGATGATGTTGAGGTTATGTTGACGTGCGACGTGGGCGAGCGGTGCCAGAAGGGAGGAGGTGGGCCATGATAGATAGGAGGGCCCTGATACGCTGGTACATTATAGTACTGGTTAGGGCGTTGGTTTCTCCTCTGGTTATTACTCCCCCAACTTGCAGTGCTCGAGTTACTGTCACTTGAGTCTCTCCTGTCTGAATTGTCATCCGAAGAGTAACTCGTTTTGGCTGATGTGTAGTCAGCTTTAAGATAGGGATACACTTTTTCTTTTTCAAATTTCTGAATATATTTCTGAAGTTTATTTATTTTTTGCTTCATTAGATAATCTTTGTTGTAAGAAATCTCAGTGTTGATTTCCGCGAGTCTAGTTTTCTAGGTTGTAATGTGGATGGCAGTTTTAAGTGCCCCTGCAGCAATTTGAATCCTCACGAGGAGGGCATCTGCCAGCCTTCTTGCTGTGTTGATAATTAATACCAACCAGTCCCTAGTGCATTTCCATGCAACTAGGGACCATTCTTTTTTTAAGCTGGCGTCATCCAGAAACAATCTAGGAAAATTATTGACATATACCTGAATGGGAAATTCATTGAACCCACGGATTTGGCCTTTATCAGCAATAAATAATTGCTAATTCTCTTTACATATCACTGCCTTCGATCGTACGTCACTTCCCATTAGCCCTCGTTCCCTGAGGAGCTCCCTGTGCCCGATGCACTGCAAATATTAATTACTAGCCCAACACTTGGTGACTAAACTGTTCAATGCAAAAGACACACAATTGATGGACGGAATGCAGAACAAATCAAAACATTAACCTCCAGACAAGAGAACATCATTCATCATTCTTTTTTGCTTGCCATGCCACCCCAGTTTAGACCAGGCCATATGCAAATCAGTCATGACCCTGTGTCCCATGGGAACAGTCCAGCCCGAACTGCCAAGCCAGGTCCTCCCTGGACTGGAGACAAGCATTCTAGGACCTGTTTCAGGGTTTCACCCCTCATCAGCCAGGATAGCTTGATTCCAGCGGCACAGTGAGCCCGGGACCCACGTCTGGGCATACCCGGTGCACTTAGGGCGAGGAAGCAAAAGACACACAATTGATAGACGGAATGCAGAACAAATCAAAGCATTCACCCCCAGTCAAGAGATCTGGGTTAAATCCATCATTCTTTTGCTCACCATGCCACCCCAGATTAGACCTGGCCGTATGCAAACCAGTCTTGACCCTGTGCCTCAGGGAACTGGCCTGGCAGTTCGGGCTGGACTGTTCCCATTGGGTGCAGGTTCAAGACTGATTTGCATATGGCTGGGTCCAAACTGGAATGACATGGTGAGGAAAGAAACGATGGATTTAGGCCCAGATCTCTGTACTGGGGTGAATATATAACATTGTTCTGCATTCTGTCCATCCATTGGTTTTTTTTCCATTTGTCATCCTGAGTGGGACAGGTATGCCCAGACGTGGGTTCTGTGCTCTCCATGCCACTGGAGTCAATCTATCCTGGCTGATGAGGTCTGAAAGTCCGAAACCAGTCCTAGTATGCTTGTTTCCAGTCCAGGGAGGACCTGGCCTGGCAGTTCGGGCTGGGCTGTTCCCATTGGGTGCAGGGTCAAGACTGATTTGCATATGGCTGGGTCCAAACCGGAATGGCATGGTAAGCAAAAAAACTATGGATTTAGGCCTAGATTTCTGTACTGGGTGAATGTATGACATTGTTCTGCATTCTGTCCATCAATTGTTCTTTTTGCATTAAAAACTGTACAATGCTGCACAGCTGGATAGCTCACTGCGGTCAGATACAGCGCAGACGCAATTTGTTTCTAGACAGAGCCCTGACACAGGAGGACTCAATATTCTGCTGCACACTTACAGGAATGCTTAACCCCAACTGCTATTTACAACGTATACATTTTAAATACCTGCAGCATATGTACTGTACACCTGCCAAACTGTGTAGGTATGGACTGCGTAAAGACATGCAATGTCAGAGTTGTGGGGAACATGCTGCAGCCTTCGTACATCTTGCGTGAAGATGTGCAGAAATCAAGGGATTTTTGCAAAGGGTGGTGAAGGACCTGTGCTTGATGATGGGAAACTCCATGGATTGCACTATTCAGGTATGTTTGCTGGGTTTGGTTAGGAAGCTAAAAACTCAAAGGCACTTGTTTGTGGTGGTTACGCTCCTGTTGGCTAAAAGGCAGGTGGCTCTGCACTGGGGCCAGCGTAATGTTACAAAATATAAGTGATGGTTGCAAGATATGGTATATTGCAGGGATACATTAGCAATGTATTCAGAGGAACTCCCTACGGCGTCACAGCCGAAAGACATATGGACTCCCTTTACAACATATTTGTTAGAGCACCTAGAGGCTCTTCATGATACCCACTGAATGTATGTTTGCCCAAATGATAAGATGAAATATGCTGTCTAGAAATTTACCATGTTACTGGCTGTCATATACATGATGCTGGAGAAATGATGATGCAGATTCTCTGAGCTGTATGGTTTCATTTTTTCTGTACTGTTTGCTGAAACAATAAAATCTTACAAAAAAACCAAAAAGTGTCTATGGTGCTGCAGCAAGTCCCTTGTGGACCGACACGCCTGATTCAAGTCTTACCAGCTCCTACACCATGGAAGCGTTCAGGGTTTAAGCAGGGACACCAACCACATGTGTATCATGATAACCCCTACAAGTAATGGGGCCGGGGAAGAGGAGACCTTTTTTGGGCAATTAGTTGTGCTCTCCCATCAAGATACATACAGGCAGAAAAACAAACTTGTCCTTATTATTTAAGCCCTAATTACAGACTCAGTCACCCTGCTATACAGGAATTTCCTCTAATGTGGGTGGACCTTAACTCACTGGTGTAACACTTTTCTGGGTCTAAGGTAATTTATAAAAATTAACATGATAGCCTCACAAACACCCACCCCTCCTCCCCCGCTGGGTGTCATGCTTCATCATTGGCCAACCCACTCTCACCAAAGCATACTCTAACGGCGAGGGAGCAGGGCTGAGGTGGAATTGTTGGAAGGGAACAAAGGGAACAGAGTGTCCAATAAAAATCCCAACCACCTACCATCCATATCCGTCTAGACTTTATTATTTGGTGGAGGAGGGATGATTAGAAATCAAAGTGGCCTAAATGAGACTATTAGGGTGCTCATGTCCGCATCCGGTTGACCTGTTTCAGCCCTTAACTGGCCCCCAGTGGAGCCCAGGGCTTTCTGCTGGACCAAATTGGACCCTATGTGACCCTGTTACGGTTCCCTAGTTCTACACATGCACACTTTTTTTTCCAAGCATACAATACTAATCACTAATTTAAGGTCTGTTCAATCAGGATTCTTCCATCTTAACACAAATTCCCCAATTAAGGGATTTTCCAACTTTATGGAGGAGCGGAGAGGAGCCTTATAGTCAGACTTTTGTCAAAGGTCATCCTCCCTGAATCACTGATTTTGTATTCTCAGACCTCCCCACAACCAAGTGCACTTGCAATGCTCTGATCCTACTCAATGAAGTTGGGATGCTTGCGGGACCCGCAGTGGCACCCAGAAGGTGCAGGCTCTATTCCAAGCAACACAGCGATCAGAGGTGCTCTAGGCTTCCGTTGGTGTGGTATGTTCAGCTTCTCCCAACATAGGAGATGGGGTGGATCTGCGTTCTCCCGACTTGGTCCCAGCGATGGAGCAAAATCCTCTTGGCGTCCTCTTGAGTATACAGGATTGGTCAAGGGGTAAGTCTTGGTGCTTCAGTTTCCCGGGTGATGGCCTGAACTCAGCAATCTCTGCACCAGCGGCTTGTCCTGGCATAAGAGGTTGCAGTGGTGCAGCTGGCAAGGCATAGACCTCTCCTGTGCAATTACCTATATCACTATGGCCCATCCTGGCATATGGGGTCACTTCTAAGGATCCTTGAAATAAAAGAAAAACGCAGTTGAAGGAAACGTTTATTCGACAGGTATCAGCAACTGACATCCATAACCACAAAGGGCCAACGTCGATAACCATGATCGTTGGCACAAGGAGTGCAGGTTAGAATCCTATGAACATTCTATGGATGTTCGAAAAGGGAAGGGGTGGGGGAATAAACCAACTAAGGATACAGAATGAAGGATACAACACATCTTCTTCCCTAGGGGAAAACAGAGACGGGAAAAAACAAGAGTAAGATTAATACATAACATAGTCTCTATGCCATCTAGGTTTAGGGTGGACATTTCTCAAGTACTCTCTAGCGTTAGGAGTGATAGTCTTGTTGTTAGCCTTGTTTTCTAAATTACAATTATTATCATGAATACCATCGCTGTTTTCTCAGACAACCCTGTCAACACTCCAATATTGTCCGTCATTCAACTGTACAACATTTTTTAACACTTTGCTCACCACCTTCTTGTCTTAGAACTTCGAACTACCTGACACTACAGATCTAGGTAGCTTTATTCTTACCACATTTCCTTCTTCCCATGTTCTAGTAGGTTTTTGTACTCTAGAATTGTACCTCTCCACATATTTGTTTTGATGTGTTTGTATATTCTCCATGACCTTGTTCCTGTTATTCTCCTCCCTCCTGTCACGGACCAGCCACAGGGGGCTTAACTTGGTGCCTTAACTTGGTGCCTTGGACCAACGTCGATAACAATGATCGTTAGCACAAGGAGTGCAGGTTAGAATCCTATGAACATTCTATGGATGTTCCAAAAGGGAAGGGAAGGGGTGGGGGAATAAACCAACTCTGGATACAGAATGAAGGATACAACACACCCACAAGTCTTGGCGCTTTGTTGGCACAGTCACTTTCTTGGTAGCCCTCTCTGGCATACAGAGTCATCACAATGAGGGGGTACAGGCTTGGTGTTCCTAGCACACCTGGTCACCAAATCTCTCCTGCACACAGGAGTGGCCCGGTAGGTGCCCAGCTGTCGCCTTGCACCCGGATTCCTCTCAGTAGAGCTCTCCACTGACCTTGCTCCCTCCAAATCTCTCTCCTCTTCCTCACAGGGGACATTGGACAAGAATGCCGGTGCTGTAGGGATAAAGAGCAGTTGGGCTTGGTTTCCCTGAGTGATGTCCCCTCATTCAGCAGTGAGACTAGCATGCCATGGACGCCAGTCCTGGTCACAGCCATAGTCTTGCAGAGCTTCCCCTTCTCATACAGTTTGTCTGGCTTCTTGGCAGATGTCAAATTTTGGGGGTCTCAACCTCCCCTTCCTATATTCTTTCTTAAGGCTGTCTGTCACAGCAGGAGAGACTCCAAAGTTGATAGTCCGACAGCAGAGAACATGGGAGTGACTAGTGTTCACACCTAGGTTTTACCCACAGTGGTATGTGCATCAAAAGGTTGGGTTTCACCCACAGTGGTATGTGCATCAAAAGGTTAATCCCGGGCTCCAGCCCTACTTTTTAAGATTCCCTTATTAGCCCCATCTCCTTCCTGAGAAGTGTCCAGGCCCTTTCCTTGTTATCTATCACTGAATCAAAGAGCACCGTTTTGAAGTCTCCAGGGGGAGTCTTTCTCTCCCTCTCTCACTCCAGTGTGCCCCACCCAGCTTACAGGACTGTAGTAATAGACAAATCTGTCTGGGGGGTGGGGAGGTTGGGGAGGTTCTTCTCCTCCTCGTGTCTTCACCAGGCAGACCTGAGCTTCCAAAAGGGAACCCGGTGTTCCCCTTGTAATGTACCATTACAGGCACACTCAGTGTACATACATAGCACACGTACTGGCACCTCTATGTATTGTGCCATCCCCGGTGCACATACATCCAGAGCACACAATGATTCTGTGTGCACTGCTCAGGACTGTATCCTTTCTGTGTTGCGTCTTGGTGTGCTATTTGAAAACACGCACACTAACCATGTGAGTACTGCACAACACTTAGCCCTTCATGTATTGTACTTCTCGCAGGGACACATACCCCTAGCACATGCTTTTATTGCGTATGCACTGCACAGCACTACATCTCTCATGTAATGAATTCCTTGCACGGAAACATACACTCAGTACATGCGCTAACCAGTCATGTACTGAACAGCACTGATTTTTCGGTGTACTGCACCCTTCTCCGGCAAATACAAATTCAGCACAGTCACCACTCCTGTTGCTGAAGATCTGGGCCTTTTTCCGGATATATGTGGAATGTAGATTAAAGGACCAAGATAGTGGCTAGGGTGTCGCCAGCTAACTGCTTAAATGTGCTACCTCTTGCAGAACGATGTAACAGGAGGAACCATAAACAAGCACAAGTCCTTTAGGGCAGTGTGTGTTTGTTTATGGTTCCTGCTCCGAACTGCGGATACGTGTAGCGTGGTACCCCGACTCGAGCCCTGGCTGTAATGTTACACTACACGTATCCGCAGTTTGGAGCCCTGAGAGCATGAGCTGTGTTTAAGGACAACAGACTACAAAAAGCTGCTTAAAATAGTAAAAGACCTGAAAAACAATGCTAGACAAGTCTCTGAAAAGACGATAAAGTCGTTTCAGACCAGGCCAGAAAGCTCCGGATTAAATCCGGAGCTGGGGCCCCGCTGTGAACCTTGCAGGGGGGTCCCTTCAACTTTCGTTACACCACTGACTAAATGTTATACAGTTTGGTAAAGCGCTGTAACACAACCACGGCCACTTCACAGCGCTTAGAGGCTTGGCTTACAAACGATAATAGACTGTTGGGGCTGCTTGACTGTTGAGGGGGCATTGGAGTCCGCGATTTTGCTCCCCATCTTGCCTGTTGTGCCGCTTGACATCTGCTGGTCTACCTGACCTTTGCCTTCGCTGCCGCTGCCTGTTACCGCGCGGCCGCTGGGGGACTACATTACCCAAACTTCCTTGCGGCGGAAGCCGCGTTCTTCACATCCGCGCCCGGAGGCACTTTAAATTTGAGCGCAGCCCCGGTGGAGCGGGGCTGCTTGACTGTTGAGGGGGCATTGGAGTCCGCGATTTTGCTCCCCATCCTGCCTGTTGTGTCGCTTGACATCTGCTGGTCTACCTGACCTTTGCCTTCGCTGCCGCTGCCTGTTACCGCGCGGCCGCTGGGGGACTACATTACCCAGCCTTCCTTGCGGCGCTTTAAATATGAGCACAGCCCCCGCGTCGCGGGTTAGCTCGCGGGTTGCGCCGGGCTAAGCCCGGGCCAAGGGCGGGCCCGTTTAAGCCCGTTCAAGCACGGACAAGGACGGGACGGGCCACCGCTCTAACATCTGTGTTCGGAAAAAGGTCAGTGACTATCTGTATTGATCTTTTTTTGTTTCTGATTGAGCAGGATATTAATATTTTTCTCTACACCGTACTATAACTGCGGCAATCACTATGGCCACTGACCCCTCCACTGGAGGGAATATCGGGAAAAGTACTGGTGGATCTCCAATGGTCACTTTGGATGATTTCCTCATCCGAGTATCAACAGCTTTGGCCAAAGATATTGAACTTACTGAAAAAAGACTATCTCTTGACCCCCTGTTTGATAAAAGGTCTTCAATGGGAAGTCTAGCAAAGGCTAGGTCACCCGTGGCAAATGAGGTTGACCTCCAGGATTCATTGCCCAAGCTGGGGGGGGATGAGAGCAGCTGTATTATTCAGCTAACTGGTCATTGTGAATCCCTGGAGGCTTTGCCTATTGTTCCTATGACTAACACTAACCCGGCCATTACTTCAAAGAGACTAATCTCCCCCAATATTAAGACAAGATCAGCCAGCAATGCCAAAGCGGGTGCAGTAATTACTCTAAAGCGTACAGCACCAAAAAGGAAACGTCCAGGGGTGCAAGCACCGTCAATGGCAAAAAAATCAAAGAATGTCAATGAGGAAGGAGAAAAGGAGAATACTGCACCACGTATTATAGCATGTTCTAACCCATCGCTAGCAGTTAACAACGGGGCCAACAAAGGGGTTAATTCATCGCCCAATGTGGAGGGTGATCTCTCGGGTGAGATGGGCTCTTCCTTCTGGAAAAGGCTGGAATCTACTGTAAAGAAGTTAATCCACCCAATCCATGAGAGACTGGACTGCATTGAGACGAGACTGGTATGCCTGGAAATTTCGCTTGTTTCAGTCCAGTCACGGGTGGGCAACCGTGGTCGCGGCCAACAATGCACGCGGGCAAGCTCATCAGGGCAATCGGTCGGGGGCATAGTCTCTAATGGTTTGCTAAATGGTAGTAAAGTCGCCCCATTAAATAAACCTGATGTCCCCTGTGTTGCTAATCCACCTATTAACTTGGGAGGGGCTGTTCAAACTGCCCAGATTGAAAGGGATAAAAATCTGGGGGCTAGTAAACCATCAGTGCAACCTCGACCATGGCTAATTTTCCTTCATCCCTTGGTATAGCTAGCCTGCCAACCATAGAATTACCCCCAGAGTCAGCCCCTTATGTGGTCATACTTGCAGGGGTTCCACCGCTAGATCAGGGAAAGAGGGAGTCATATATGGAATTAAAAAACAAGTGCATTTTTTGGCTTAATGCAAATCAGCCTCTACCATCCCATATATGTGCAGAAATCTTATTTGTAAGGAGAGTAAATCGGGTGGGCAGGTTCACTAAGTCTATTGGGGGAGATTGTATTATCATCAATTTTAGGGACAGGAGATGTGTTGATCACATCTGTAACTGGCCACAAAATGTTTCCCAGACCATGTTATGTTATGTTAGAATAGTTTTATATAGCGCTCGGCTGCTCCGAGGAGCGTCCCGGCGCTTTTTAAGAGAAATTGAGAGCGGATGACAGGGGCGGATGAACAGAACAAAAGACTATTGGACTAAGAGCCAGGTCTTCAGCTCCCTCCTGAAGCCCAAAAGATTAGTGTTTAATCTCAAGGGGACAGGCAGAGAGTTCCAAAGCTTCGGAGCAAGATAACGGAAGGAACGACCACCAATTCGGGCTCTTCTGTCAGATGGAACTTGTGCCAAGGCCAGGGAAGCTGACCTCAGAGTCCTAGACGGCAGATAAAAAGCCAGTCGATTTCTGATGTATTTTGCACCTACGCCATGGAGAGCCTTAAAGGTCAATGTAAGAGCCTTAAAGATCACGTGTTTTTTGATGGGAAGCCAGTGACGTTTTTTTATTAATGCCGTTGCACTTGTTCTACGGTGCAAGCCAAAGATGGCTCTGGCAGCGGCATTCTACACAACCTGCAGGCGAGAAAGGAGAAACTCCGGCAGGCCTAGATAGAGCACGTTGGAATAGTCCAGGCGCGAACCTATCAAGGCCTGAACCGTCACTTTCCGATGACAGAGAGAAAGCAACAGTAGAAATTTCCTGAGCATCTTGATGATGCCAATGATCCAATCACTTTTATTTACCATCGCAGGGTTTGCACAGAGAAACTTGTTTAAGGGGCGAGGTACCGAACCATCTCACGGATTGGAATGTAAGATTGCACATTGATTTACGGTCCTATCTGGGTTGGCGGACTGCGATTGACAGCAAACGCAGGAAGGTTGCCACTCAGAGATTGTGGCACAGGTGCACAATAATTGTGAGGGGCAACTACCCAACATTATAACTTTACCGGGATGTGGGACGGGGCCTAAGGTGAAAAATGGAAAAATAATTCCTAGTCATAAGGGAGGTGAGCCTTTCCCCCAAAGTGAGGCATGTAGAACTAGCCCCCTACTTCTAACGTCCCCAAAACATTTGTCACTGTTTGACCCTGTGGCAGTAAGTAATGACACAGTTAGCGAGCGGCAAAATAAATCTGGCCGAACATCAATAGTATGTAGGAACTTGGTGGGTATGGGGCCGAAAGTAGCGTCGCCATGTTGGTCGAGTTTTATCGACGAATTTGACATCTGTCTCTTTCAAGAGGCTTGGTCGGTTGAACCTGTATTTAGACTAGGCTACCTGAATTTCTATGTCCCGGGTGTGAGAGGTCATAAGGGACGACCAGTAGGAGGTATGGTGATTTGGGTAAAGCAGAACCTAAGCTGCAGTATTCAACTACTTCCAGGTTTACACTGTGACATCCTTGCTTTAAGACTCGTTTTACCATCTGTCCTAAAAATTGAACTTATCAACGTATATGCCCGAGGTGTTCCTGGTCGGAGGCTGTAACTGTTTTAGAAACATTGATTGAATCTATACCACCGGGTGTATTGCGGTTAGTCGCGGGTGATTTCAATACAACTTTTGAGCCTCTAGGATCTGAAGATTTAAACCTAACAGAGGAAGAGGACTCAAGATGGGGTGTGCCCCAACTTGGGACCAGGCCTATAAAAAAGTGGACCAAGGCCGCATTGCACCTGAACGGGTTCTGTTTAGGAAACCAGTTAAGGGCTGCAAACGGTCGAACACCGTCTGACAGGACGGGGAAGAACACCTATGATAATGGCATAAGGTCAAGTAGAATTGACTATTTGCTTGTCCACCTAAAGCTTTGGTATTCTCTTGTGGACATGGAGGTTAAGACTCGCATAGAGAGCGATCATAATCCCTTAACCTCATTATTAAGCCTGGGTGTGGAGGGAAAGGCAGGTGTAACTGAAGTCCCGACAGTAATAGAAACTATTTTAACAAATGATGAGCGCCACCTTAGGTGGTGTAAAGTTGTTGAACAACCAGAATCTCTACTGGCCATTAAAGACAGGGTTGACATGGTACTTGTTAGGCTGAGGCCGGATGTGGTTACGGGGCAAAGCACAGTCTATTTATAGAAGACCATGCTGACCTCTTTGCCTACCTTAAATCCCATTTTTGCAAGCCAAGCTCTGTTAGGACAAACCCTAAGGAAAAACCGGAGAGCTGGTACAATAAATCATGCAGGGAAGCCCGAGCTGAGTTGGGCCTAGCATTAAAAACTAGGAACCCTGGTATAGTAAAAGTGGCTCGGGGTAACTATAGGAGAATAAAGTACGGGGCAAAAAGAGAATGGGAAGACCACAAGTGGCAGGAACTCAAGAGGGCTTGTTCTGCTAAAAATTCTAAGCTATTCTGGGATACTTACAAATGGGAAGGAGGTGGTTGTGCAGATAGCCCGCAAAACAATGTGCCCCAAAATACATGGATAGAGTACTTTAAGCCCCAATATGCTAATAATGAAGAAACTTACTCTGAGGCGGCCTTTGTTTATAAACTTTACGATGATGTGGTTTTTAGTCTGGCGGATGTTGATATCGCATTAAATTCAGTAATTGAGGGGAGAGCCCCAGGAATGGATTGCATACCTGCAGACCTTTTCCTAAATGACAAAGAAAGATGGCGATTATATATTGCCCATCTATCAAATGCCATTGCCCAAGGGATGGCTGTCCCCCAATCATGGAAGGGAGCAGAAATTGTGCCTGTTTATAAAAAAAAAGGGGATTAGTCGCTAGCAGGTAACTATAGACCTATTAGCTTGATCGATTCCATCCAAAAAATAATGGCCAGGCTAGTTTTGGGGAGGATAAAAGATTGGATGGATGAAGCAAATATCTTGAGCCCTCTGCAGGCCGGCTTCCGCCCCAGGACTAGCACGATAGACCAAGTTTTTCATAATCCTGTACTGGCGAACAGTGGTCCTTGAGAAAGAGGTACTTTATGCGGTATTTGTTGACTTGAGGGCGGCTTTTGATCTTGTCCCGCGTCGCGAACTCTGGCGAGTCTTGGAAGATCTTGGAATGGCCCCGGTATTGTTGACCTTGATCGCCCGTTTGCATGAGGACAACTATGCCAGGGTCAGGTGGGGTAAGCAGGGTGAGGTCACGGATGCCTTCCCTGTCGAGCGGGGCGTGAGGCAGGGTTGCGTTATGGCGCCCACCCTGTACTCACTCTTCGTGAACGGGGCGGCAGACTACCTCTCCCAGGTCCCTACTGATGCCCCTATGATGGCTGGTAACCGCGTCCCGATCCTTATGTTCACGGACGATACTTTGATAATATCAAAAACCCCAAGTGGTCTGCAAAGGGCCCTCCAGCGTTTCACAGACTTTTGTCTGCTTCGTGGGCTTGAAATAAACACCGCCAAAACGAAGTTTATGTTTCTTACTGAACATAAGGTCTCCAAGTCACTTAAGCCATTTAGGGGAAGCATATACATTAACAATTGTCCGTTAGAGCAGGTTGATGCTTTTACGTATTTGGGGGTCAACCTTCAGCGAGACATGCGCTGGAATAGCCAAATCGATCTGACCAAATTAAGATTCCAGCAGCAGTCAGGTTTCCTTCTCAAAAGGTTTAAGTCTTCCCTTACTAAACCTATTAGGCCACTCCTTGAGATCTATGGGATGAAGGTGTTAGGTTTGGTCCTCTATGGTGCTGAACTATGGGGATTTGAAAATCTGAAAGGTTTGACACTAGTAGAAAATGAATTTCTGCGTAAAGCTACTACCGTCCCTAAAAGTACCCCCCTTACACCACTGTTCTGGGACCTTGGAAAAAGAGCGGTGCAAGATCTGGCCACTCTGCGCCCATTATTATATTGGCGCAGACTATGGACAACCGAGGAGCTACATCATTATGCCCTGGGTCTCAAGGAAATCATCGAAAAGGATCACTTTCATAGAATCACTTGGATGAAGTCAATTAGATCCCTGCTGGGGAGAATGGGCATGAGTGATCTATGGGATGAACCAACATCAACAGTATTCCATTCAAAGAAAGATATGAAGGCCTCATATTGGAAGTTGGTTACCTCAGAAAAATGTGCCAAAGGCCTCTCATCCCATCTTACTGGGCGATTTCTTGAATTTAAGGCTCACCCAGCTTTGGTGCCTTACTGGGACGCCATCGAGAAACCGTCTGATCGGAAACTCTACTTCCAATTTAGGGTTGGCACCTTCCCTATAAGATTCAAGTTCAAGTTCAGAGATTTGTATAGCGCACTACTCACCCAGAGGGTCTCAAGGCGCTTAAGACGGGGTGGGGGGGGGGTGCTTTACTTATCGAATATCCAAGTTTTTAGTTGCTTTCTGAAGGCGAGGTGGTTCTGTGTAAGGCGGAGGTGGGTGGGGAGAGAATTCCAGGTTTTGGCCGCTAAGTAGGAGAAGGGTCTTCCCCCCATGGTGGATTTATGGATGCGCGGAATAGCGGCGAGGGCTTGATTGCACAATCGTAGTTGGCGGGAGGGGGTGTAGAAGGACAGTCGCGTGTTGAGGCATTCGGGTCCTTGGTCGTAGAGGGCTTTGTGTGCGTGGGTGAGGAGGCGGAATGTTATTCTCTTGTTGACGGGGAGCCAATGGAGGTCTTTCAGGTGGCTAGAAATGTGAGCTTGCCGAGGGATGTCCAATATGAGTCTGGCTGAGGCATTTTGGATTCGTTGGAGCTTTTTCTGTAGTTTGGCTGTGGTTCCGGCGTAGAGGGTGTTTCCGTAATCCAGTCGGCTGGTGACCAGTGCGTGAGTGACCGTCTTTCTTGTTTCGGTGGGGATCCAACGGAAGATTTTTTTGAGTATGCAGAGGATGTTGAAGCAAGATGATGAGACGGCATTGGCTTGTCTGGTCATCGAGAGGGAGGAGTCTAGGATGAAGCCCAGGTTACGTGCGTGATCCGTAGGTTTGGGTGCGGTTCCTAGGGCCGGTGGCCACCAAGAGTCGTCCCAGGCAGAGGGGGATGATCCTAAGATGAGGACTTCCGTTTTGTCGGAGTTTAGTTTTAGACGGCTGTTCTTCATCCACTCGGCTACTTCTTTCATTCCTTCGTGTAAGTTGGTTTTGTCGGTGTTTGGGTCTTTGGTGAGGGAGAGGATCAGCTGGGTGTCGTCTACGTAGGAGATGATGTTGAGGTTGTATTGGCGAGTGATGGATGCGAGGGGACTCATGTATACGGTGAAGAGGGTGGGACTGAGTGATGATCCTTGTGGTACGCCACAGATGACTTCAGTGGCCTCTGATGTAAAAGGGGGAAGGCGGACTCTTTGGGTTCTTCCGGCGAGGAACGAGATGATCCAGTCCAATGCTTTCCCTTGTATTCCGATGTTGCTGAGGCGTTGAATGAGGGTGCTATGACAGACTGTGTCGAAGGCTGCGGAGAGGTCGAGTAGAATGAGGGCGGCTGTTTCTCCGTTGTCCAGTAGAGTTCGAATGTCGTCTGTTGCTGCGATGAGGGCAGTTTCGGTGCTGTGTTTGGCTCGGAAGCCGGACTGTGAGGGGTCGAGGGATTTGTTGGATTCAAGGAAGGCGGCGAGCTGATTATTGACGGCTTTCTCAATGACTTTGGCAGGGAATGGGAGGAGCGAGATGGGGCGGTAGTTCTTAAGTTCAGTGGGGTCTGCTGTGGGTTTCTTCAGAAGGGCGCTGAGTTCGGCATGTTTCCAGCTTTCCGGGAAGGTAGCGGAGTTGAAGGAATAGTTGATGACATCGCGGAGATGGGGTGCGATGATGGAGTCTGCTTTGTTGAAAATGTGGTGAGGACATGGGTCGGTTGGCGATCCTGAGTGGATGGAGTTCATCAGGCGGATGGTGTCTTCAGTGGTGATTGGGTTCCAGGCGCAAAGGTTGTTAGATTGCGGTTTTGGTTCGGAGGTGGGTGAAGCGGGCAGGTCTTCGTACTGGTTATCAAAGCTGTTATGTATGTCGGCGATTTTGTTGTGGAAGAATGAGGATAGAGAGTCGCAGAGGTCTTGGGAGGGAGTGATGTCGTTGGTGCCGGCTGTGGGGTTAATAAATTATTTGACGATGTTGAATAGTTCCTTGCTGTTTTGGGCATTGTTGTCAAGTCGATCCTTGAATGCTGATTTCTTGGTGGATCGGATCAGTTGGTGGTGTTTGCGGGTGGCGTTCTTGAAGGTGGCCAGGTTGTCAGTGGGTGGGTTTTTTCTCCAGGTTTTCTCGAGAGTACGGCAGAGCTTCTTGGATTTCTTAAGGTCATCGTTGAACCAGGAGGCTTTTTTGCTACTTTGCTTGAATAGATGGTTCTTCAAGGGTGCTAGTTCGTCGGCGCTGTGGGTGATCCATTGTGTGAGGTTGGTAGCTGCTTGGTTTGGGTCAGATGATATGGCAGGGGGGTTTTGGTGGAGCGAAATGAAGAGCTGGTCTGTGGTGATTTTGTTCCAATTTCTTCGAGGTATAGGATGTGGGGGGTTGTGGGTCGTGGTCTTTTTGTAGCTGAAGTGGATGCAGCTGTGGTCCGTCCAATGGAGTTCTGTGGTGTGATCGAAGGAGATGTGTTTGCTGGAGGTGAAGATAGGGTCGAGCGTGTGTCCGGCAAGGTGGGTGGGGGTGTCAACAAGTTGTTTGAGTCCGAGATTGTTCAGGTTGTCCAGAAGGGAGGTGGTGTTGCTGTCGTTTTTCTTTTCCAAATGGAAGTTGAGGTCTCCCAGTAGAATGTAGTTCTCGGAGGTGAGGGCATGTGGGCTGATGAAGTCAGTGATGTCTTCGCTGAATTGTGTGCGGGGTCCTGGTGGTCTGTAGATGAGGGTGTCTCTGAGTGTGGTCTTGGGGTCGGTGTGGATCTGGAAGTGAAGGTGTTCGGCGGTAGCGAGGTTATCGTCGGAGCTGGTTGTGATGCGGATGGTGTTCTTATGGACGATGGCGATACCTCCTCCTGTTTGGTTGGTGCGGTCCTTTCAGATGATCTTGTAGCCATCCGGGATGGCTATGGCTATGGCTATGGCTATGTCGGGTGCTGATGAGGCGTTCATCCAGGTTTCTGTGAGGAAGGCGACGTCCGGTAAAGTAGTGTCGAGTAGGTTCCAGAGTTCAATGGAGTGTCTGTAGACCGAGCGGGTGTTCAACAGGATGCACTTCAGGTGGTTAGAGTCAGAATTATGTCTGGAGTTAGTGGATTTGGTGTGGGTCCTGATGCAGTCGTATTTGCAGGAGTGGCAGGTGAAGGGTCCCTGGGTGTGTCCTGGGGCAGCTTGGTAGCATTGTGGTGTGCGGCCGGGGTTGAGGGCTGAGAGGGTAGCGGAGTCATACGTTATGCGGGTGGGGTGGGATTTGCGAGGACCAGGGGGTCTGGCGTTGGGCGCGGTCCAGGCGCGGACGGGCGTAGACGGGCTTACCTTTGGCGCACCTTCGGCGCGCATGGGGCGCGACCGCTGCGCGCGAAGGCATCTGTCATATGTGGATGGTGGAGAGGGGAGGGGAGGGGCTAGGGAGGAGCAGCTGGGAGGCGGGAGCGGGTTGGAGGGCCGGGCAGGGAGGTACAACAACAAACAAACAACAAAATGGCTGCAAGCCAAACGCGAGACAGGATTGGGGCACACAGTAAATAAACGCGATGATAACGCCAGTAGCACCGGCACAGTCAGGCACAAATGATCGATACAGGCAAATGAAATATCAATGGCAAGGCACTTGGAATATTGGGAGCAATTCGAGCAAGCACACAGCAATTTGGAAGTATAGCGCTACGATACCACGAGCGCCGATCACACCAGGGAGCAGAGAGGAGCGACCGCTTCTGAAGGTATCAGGACGGTCACAGCGCTGCAGTTGGGGAGCGTAGCCACTACTATCAGTGGGAGGGAGGCGCAGCTGGGAGGCGGGAGCGGGTTGGAGGGCCGGACAGGGAGGTACAACAACAAACAAACAACAAAATGGCTGCAAGCCAAACGCGAGACAGGATTGGGGCACACAGTAAATAAACGCGATGATAACGCCAGTAGCACCAGCACAGTCAGGCACAAATGATAGATACAGGCAAATGAAATATCAATGGCAAGGCACTTGGAATATTGGGAGCAATTCGAGCAAGCACACAGCAATTTGGAAGTATAGCGCTACGATACCACGAGCGCCGATCACACCAGGGAGCAGAGAGGAGCGACCGCTTCTGAAGGTATCAGGACGGTCATTTACAGCAGGGTGGGCTGGGATCAGTGATGATAAATGCCCTAAATGCATGAACAAACAAGAAACTATAAGTCATCTATTGTTATTTTGTCCCTTGTATTCTGCTCCTAGGAAAAAATGGGTAAAACCCAATATGTCATTTAATTGGTTCGCGAAAGCATGGTGAGGCGTTAAGAATACTATGACAGACCCCAGCCTCCCAATTGCTGTTGCTATGGCAAAGTTTCTGAAATGGTCGTGGGTAATTCGATCGAAATTTATTGATTAAATTTTGGGTAGATTTAATTTGTCTTGGGCTCCCCTTACTATGAACAGTTGAGTTACAAGATTTGATGCCTAGTTTTTTGATTACTGTAATTTTAGCACCAACCTTTTTAAAAACGAGCATTTTATGAATTTGTATTTTTAAAGCTGTATATTCGACATTAGTCTTGTGGAGTTTAATCCTTTCTTAATTATTTATAACATATATTTTTGATGAGATTTTATTGTATCAATAATGTACATGTGTACTCTTTTATGACTCAATTGTCGAATAAAGATTGTTGATGATGGTTGCAGGATAGATCCTAGAGTCACTTACGTATACGTGATTCGTCTGAAAAAGCAAAAAGTGTTCGGTTTTTAGGATTTTCCTAAACTGAAAAAAGTTGCACTGGGGACCGACCTGACTGTTTATCTCACGGCCATAGAAGGAAGGTGGCTGAAACAATATTCCTAACACTTTCAAACAATATTACTAGAGGAACAAAAGGCTAAATATTATCCACATTAAAACAAATGATTGGTTAATGTATACGCACATTTTGCAATTTAAATGACCCAGTGGAAAAATGAACACCGCCTATATCAACAGTGTAGGAAGGTAGATCCCTGACTATGGTTGCCCCCAACTTTTTGCCTGGTGTTTTGCTGGTTTTCTGACTTAGTTGACCTGGGACCCTGCTATTCAGGGCCCCAGGCCTACTGCTCTCTCTGTAAAATGGATTCCATGTACCTTGGGTACATATCTAAATTGGATACTGAGTCACCTTATCAGTCCCTGTACAGTGTACCTTAGGTACCCAGGGCATAGGTGTACCCAGGGCCTACCAGGGGCTGCAGCATGTATTATGCCACCCCTGGCTGGCCGTCCAAATCTGACACAACTGGCTGCTTGACAGCTGGGGCATGGTGGTGTAATCACCCTTTGCTTTAGATATAGTATACCTATATCTAACCCTAAAATGGACACACAGATCTCCTATCAGTCACTCCTATCAGTCACTCCTATGGCAGGCCTTAACAATCCTGAAGGCAGAGTGCTTGGAATCGTGTGAGATGGTGCTCTGGCATGAGCTGAGCCTGTCTGCGGCTTTCGGGATCCATCCCTTAGCCGTTTCCATGATATCGCATACCATATACTCTTAAAGTGCATTATAATCCTCGCGGTTATATGCCAACTCTGGTATCGCTTTATCAAAACATGTCGAGTAAGGTGTCATACGAATTGGAATACTAACCCCTCGCCAATTCTGGCGACGGGGTTAGCATTCCACCCTTCTAGAGGGACACGACATGCATGTAACCTATAACCCGGTTAAAAGTCAGACAGAGCCTTAGCATCCACAAAATGGATGCTGCCACCGAGACACAAGTCTGCCCTCCTGCTGCTGGGAGTCCTCCCAGAGCAGGAGATAAGGACAAAGGGTTTCCTGCCAGGGGCGGTGCCAGCACCGTCCCAGACAGGGTTTTGTGTATTGTAGGTAGGCAGGGCTTTAGAGGAAGGTGACTGCCAGTGGCACCCCGGTGCTCACTGTGCATAGGCCGGCCGAAACCAGTTCCAGGGGCACTCCAGCCCCTGGCCTGGGGAAAGCCCGCCAAGGAAGTGGGTGTAACCACCCCCCTCCTGGTCCCACCCATAGGGCAGGACCTAGTCGCGTGCCAGCCCCCTTTTCCAAGATAAAGGTAGAGACTGGCCCCCTTCCAAATCAGATCATCTTTGAATCCTGAAACTACTTTCCACGAAAGGAACTCAAGACTTCTTCCTAAGATTTCTCCCTTGTGACTAAGGAGTAGTCACCCTGCATCCGCAGGCACCATCTTAAAGAACACTGCGGTCTGCTGCAAGTCTCTCCTCCGGATCAAGACTGCCCAGCTCGACGAGAACCGGCTTCCCTGGCACCTCTGACCTCTACCCACCTCTACAGCCCAGCTGAGAACCGTGGGTGCGACGAGACCTCAAGGGACCGGCCATCTGCAAGACTGCACGACTTCTTTCCAGCAAGCCGCCGAGTGAATTCCTGGTGAGTGCTTTGGGGTCCGAGAAGCCCCCACCCTGAGCAGCTCCAGCACCGAAGTGCAGCCTCCCAGCATCTCCACGATCTGCGTGGGGCCCTTCTGCTTTTTGCTGCTCACCGCGTTGTTTGGCTACTAGCCGCTGGCTTGTGGCCTTCCTGACGACGCCCGATGACATTTCTTCTGCTGGTCTGGTTGCTCCAGGCTGGCCCTTGCTCCCTTCCAGAAGAGGAGCACCCCGGACCCTCCTGGTCCACTCAAGACGCCATTTTGAGTCCACCGCGTGGGCTTGAATTAGCCAAGGCTTGTTGCCCAATCCTGGGTAACTTCGACGCCGACAGCTTCATCCATCGTGGGACAGCTCGCCTCTCCATCCTGGTCGCCGACAACGCCTCCTGGTCCGTGAGATCTGCAGAGCCAGCGTCGCCCACTCACCTGACTGCGGTGACTTCGCCCGGTGCCATCCTGGTGCCCACTTAATCACTGGCTAGTGATTCAAGAACTTGGTCCCCTCTGCTTTCAGGTTTCTTCTTCCTTGATCCAGGCTTGGATCCATCGAACTTTTCTTCACTGGTCGCCTGCCAGCAACTTCTTCCTTCCAGGCTCCTGGTCCGGCAACGAGATCCCCGACGTCTTTTCAGACCTATGCAGCTGCAGCCCCTGGGCTAGGTAACTTCGGCACTTCGGTGTCCCAGCATAGCCTCACTATCCTAGGGTCAGGATCCACTGTCGTTTTCTTCCTACCAGGTCGGGTTCGCCCGTGAACACTAACTTTGTGAATTCTAGCTTCCATAGACTTTGTCCCGCATCCCGCGTGAGAGTGCACACTCTGCACCCGAGTTCCCTAGGCCTCCTGCTAGTAATCTAAAGGTTCAGTAGTCTAGTCCTAGCGATCCCAAAGCCTCTGAGAATCGTTACTTACCTGCTAGTAATTCGCATTCCACTTTTGTAGTATATGGTTTTTCGTGCCCCTCGGGCATTTGTGTAAATTGTGCGACTTAAAGTATTTTCGAAAGAGTTTTGTTGTGTGCTTAGCTCCCTGTCTCATAAAGAGCCAGGGTAGTCTTGTTATAAATAAATACACTGTTTATTTTCATAATAACTTGTGTGGTGTCCTTTCACTGGGTGTTCAAGGGGTAATGTGATGGTAAAACAGCTGGCTTAACACGCCCTCTAGAGTCTTAGCCTTAGACTGCTCGTATCCATGCTACTAGGATAGCTGGTCTATAAGGTTGACTTACAACCAATCATCAATAAGGGTTGTTTGGACTGATATATAGTGATCACTAGAATAGTGATCACTGCACATCAGGCCAACTTCTCACATTGGTGAGCAGCGGTTGGGATTTGAGCTTGCTGTTGTTTTACCACACATGCCCTAAGAATATCTTGTGAAAGATCACATAAGTACTAAAGGTACATATAACTTAGCTTAGAATACTCTGAGTTCTACTGAACCAGCTGTTGTAGCTCCTAGGGCCTAGCACACCCTAAACTACAACTCTAGCAAGGGATCAGTAGGCAAACATATAGTGTAGGTAAGTGCACCACTTACACCTCACTAGAAAAGCATGTCGACTCAGGGGGACTCTACTGAGACTCCCCTGGTCAGTGTTGACCCTCCACAGGTCACTTCAAGATATGCAGCTCTCAGTTTCCATGAGATGAGACAGATCTGTGTCTCCAGAAAACTGAAGCAGGGGTCTAACCCCACCACTTCCTTTCTGATAGGTCTCTTAGAGACATATGATGCCAGAAAGCTTTCTCAGTTACATGAGAACATGCCAGCCTTAGAGGGAACCTCTGAGGATCCAGACCTTCCCAACATTGCTACTGCAGTTGAGGAGGAGGATCAAGAGGAACTCTCTGGGGATGAGGTAGACAAAGGTCTTGAGGTAGTCAGAAGGCTAACTAGGACCAACTTAGACTTACTTGGGCTAGGATCTGGGGGACCCCCAGTACTAACCCGAAGTGGGCCTAACCTTGGAGTTAGGAGAGATAGATCTCTTTCTAGGGACTCCATTAGATCTCTGCACTCTAATGCCTCTTCTCAGGGGAGAAGGAACTCTCCCCAGAGGAGATTGACTTCCCCTCAGAGAAGAGAGCATGAAGCAAGGATGAGACAAGCTAGACTGAGGATTGAAAGGGAAGAACTTGCCCTGGCCAAAGAAAAGCTTGCATTTGCTAGAGAGCAGAAAATGAGTGGGTTAGCTCCCACTGGTGGCAGCAATCTCCCAAGAGATAGAGAGAAGGGTTTAGATACTAAACACCTGACTAAAATAGTGCCCCCCTTTAAGCAAGGGGATGATATCCAGAAATGGATGGCTGCTCTGGAGAGGGCCTGCACTGTGCAGTGCATTCCCCAGAGTCAGTGGGCAGCTATACTGTGGCTCTCCTTTGATGGCAAAGGTAGAGATAAGCTCCTCACTACAAGAGTGGAGGATGCTAACAATTACCAGGTCCTGAAAAATGCACTGGTTGATGGGTTTGGCTTAACCACTGAGCAGTACAGGTTGCTGTTCAGAGACACCCAGAAAACTCAGTCTCAGGACTGGTCTGACTTTGTTGATTGTGCCACTAAGGCTTTGGAAGGCTGGCTACTGGGTAGTAAGGTCACTGATTTCAAGGGATTGTATAATCTAATTATGAGAGAGCAAGTCTTAAATAATTGTCAGAACCAGTTATTACACCAGCACCTGGTAGACTCTGATCTGACCTCTCCACAAGAATTGGGTAAGAGGGCAGACAAATGGGTCAGAACCAGGATTAGGCCCAAGAACCAAGGTGGTGACCAGAAAAAGGAATCAACCAAGCCTCAAGAGAAGGGTGGGAATAAATCTCCAGATCAAACCACATCAGGGCCCCAAAAATCCTCTGAGGGGGGTGGGTCCCAGAATCCTTCCAACAACCAGAAGAAACCTTATTGTTATCCCTGTAAACAGGTGGGTCATTTAAAAACTGACAGCAGTTGCCCCAAGAATAACAATAAGGAAAACATACCCCCAAGTAACATTCCCAAACCTCCTGTTACTACTAGTAGTAATCCCCCAGGTGGTGGGAGTGCCCCCAAGAATTTGGGTGCATTTACTTTGGGAGTTCCTGGGGACTCTGGCCTAACCAGGTCCCCAAACTTAGATACTCTTGTCTGTGAGACTAGCATGGGGTTTGCCAACTTCACAACTTGTCCCAACACTTTGGGCAAGTACAGACAGGAGCCCCTCATCAATGGTATAAAAGTTGAGGCCTATAGAGATACAGGGGCTAGCATCACTATGGTGACTGAGAGTCTAGTCCCCTCCAGGCAACTTTTACCTGGTGCCACATACCAGGTGACCAATATTGATGGAGTACAGAGAGATCATCCCATGGCAGTGGTCAATCTCAGCTGGGGAGGTGTCACTGGCCACAAGAGAGTGGCAGTGTCACCAAACTTGCCTGTAGATTGCCTACTGGGGAATGATTTAGAGCTCTCAGCCTGGGCTGAAGTAGAGCAAGAAACCCATTCTAGAATGGTGAACATCCATGGTAAGGGTAGTGGGGCAGTGGTAGCCACAGCCCCAGTCCAAGATGTCCTCCCTGAACAGGTCAGGAGGGTTGTGCCAGTCACAACCCAATCTCAGACAACTTCCTTCCCAGAACAGGTTGTCAAGGCTGTCATGGTAACAGCCCACACCCAAACTGAGCCCCCTCCTGAAAAGGTTGGGAGAGTTGTGATGGCCACAGCTCAAACTCAGACAGATGATAGTGTTGTGAAGCCTGAAACTATGGATCACTCCACTCAGACAGAGAGCATTGAGGAGGAAGAGAAATCTCCCTCCCACCAGACTTTAGGAAAAGATCAGCCTCCTCAGGGAACTGATCTGACCCCTTGTGAAGAAACTGCCACAGAGGTAGTCAGGCCTAGCCTGGCAGAACCCCTGATGTCAGTGGACCCTTCCAAGGTGGGACCCAGTCTGGAGCAGGTAACCTGCCCCTCTCTACCCTGCCTCAGTCAGCCCAGGGCTGTAGAGGTCAGGGAGGCCAGTGGTGGACCCCAAGGGGCCCCCTGTCCAAAAGAATTCCCCAATCAGCAGATTAAGGGCACTGAAGCTAGTAATCCTAGCCAGGTGAAAATAAAACAAACTCCTGAGGGATCCCCCTTAAATTTAGTTAGGGACCTCCCACAGATGGACACTGTTGGGCACAGCCAAACTTGGGACCTGAGGGCCCCAGACCTGACCTGTCCCTCCAGTAAGCCAAACAGAGGGACCCAACCTCCAGCTGTAGGTAGCCAGAGGTTGACCCTGAGAGCCCAAAACAACTCAGTCTTGGAAAGAAAGGCCTATATGGTGGAAAATGATTGGAGGAAGCTGAGCCCAAAATTAGTGGAGCCTCACTTCAGTACTCCATTTCAGCACCAGCCTTTTACTTTGCCAAAACACACCACAGGTAGAGATTCCCTATGGTGGAGACCCTCAGACACCCTTAGGGTGAGGGATTGCTTAGTGGACCATGAGATAGGGGGTAACCATGCCAGTGCTGGTACTTCCTTATATGGCCACTCAGGCAATATAGGCTTACCTGGCAAGGCTAGCCTTATCTCCTTTCGTTTGGGGGGGGGTTATGTAGGAAGGTAGATCCCTGACTATGGTTGCCCCCAACTTTTTGCCTGGTGTTTTGCTGGTTTTCTGACTTAGTTGACCTGGGACCCTGCTATTCAGGGCCCCAGGCCTACTGCTCTCTCTGTAAAATGGATTCCATGTACCTTAGGTACATATCTAAATTGGATACTGAGTCACCTTATCAGTCCCTGTACAGTGTACCTTAGGTACCCAGGGCATAGGTGTACCCAGGGCCTACCAGGGGCTGCAGCATGTATTATGCCACCCCTGGCTGGCCGTCCAAATCTGACACAACTGGCTGCTTGACAGCTGGGGCATGGTGGTGTAATCACCCTTTGCTTTAGATATAGTATACCTATATCTAACCCTAAAATGGACACACAGATCTCCTATCAGTCACTCCTATGGCAGGCCTTAACAATCCTGAAGGCAGAGTGCTTGGAATCGTGTGAGATGGTGCTCTGGCATGAGCTGAGCCTGTCTGCGGCTTTCGGGATCCATCCCTTAGCCGTTTCCATGATATCGCATACCATATACTCTTAAAGTGCATTATAATCCTCGCGGTTATATGCCAACTCTGGTATCGCTTTATCAAAACATGTCGAGTAAGGTGTCATACGAATTGGAATACTAACCCCTCGCCAATTCTGGCGACGGGGTTAGCATTCCACCCTTCTAGAGGGACACGACATGCATGTAACCTATAACCCGGTTAAAAGTCAGACAGAGCCTTAGCATCCACAAAATGGATGCTGCCACCGAGACACAAGTCTGCCCTCCTGCTGCTGGGAGTCCTCCCAGAGCAGGAGATAAGGACAAAGGGTTTCCTGCCAGGGGCGGTGCCAGCACCGTCCCAGACAGGGTTTTGTGTATTGTAGGTAGGCAGGGCTTTAGAGGAAGGTGACTGCCAGTGGCACCCCGGTGCTCACTGTGCATAGGCCGGCCGAAACCAGTTCCAGGGGCACTCCAGCCCCTGGCCTGGGGAAAGCCCGCCAAGGAAGTGGGTGTAACCACCCCCCTCCTGGTCCCACCCATAGGGCAGGACCTAGTCGCGTGCCAGCCCCCTTTTCCAAGATAAAGGTAGAGACTGGCCCCCTTCCAAATCAGATCATCTTTGAATCCTGAAACTACTTTCCACGAAAGGAACTCAAGACTTCTTCCTAAGATTTCTCCCTTGTGACTAAGGAGTAGTCACCCTGCATCCGCAGGCACCATCTTAAAGAACACTGCGGTCTGCTGCAAGTCTCTCCTCCGGATCAAGACTGCCCAGCTCGACGAGAACCGGCTTCCCTGGCACCTCTGACCTCTACCCACCTCTACAGCCCAGCTGAGAACCGTGGGTGCGACGAGACCTCAAGGGACCGGCCATCTGCAAGACTGCACGACTTCTTTCCAGCAAGCCGCCGAGTGAATTCCTGGTGAGTGCTTTGGGGTCCGAGAAGCCCCCACCCTGAGCAGCTCCAGCACCGAAGTGCAGCCTCCCAGCATCTCCACGATCTGCGTGGGGCCCTTCTGCTTTTTGCTGCTCACCGCGTTGTTTGGCTACTAGCCGCTGGCTTGTGGCCTTCCTGACGACGCCCGACGACATTTCTTCTGCTGGTCTGGTTGCTCCAGGCTGGCCCTTGCTCCCTTCCAGAAGAGGAGCACCCCGGACCCTCCTGGTTCACTCAAGACGCCATTTTGAGTCCACCGCGTGGGCTTGAATTAGCCAAGGCTTGTTGCCCAATCCTGGGTAACTTCGACGCCGACAGCTTCATCCATCGTGGGACAGCTCGCCTCTCCATCCTGGTCGCCGACAACGCCTCCTGGTCCGTGAGATCTGGAGAGCCAGCGTCGCCCACTCACCTGACTGCGGTGACTTCGCCCGGTGCCATCCTGGTGCCCACTTAATCACTGGCTAGTGATTCAAGAACTTGGTCCCCTCTGCTTTCAGGTTTCTTCTTCCTTGATCCAGGCTTGGATCCATCGAACTTTTCTTCACTGGTCGCCTGCCAGCAACTTCTTCCTTCCAGGCTCCTGGTCCGGCAACGAGATCCCCGACGTCTTTTCAGACCTATGCAGCTGCAGCCCCTGGGCTAGGTAACTTCGGCACTTCGGTGTCCCAGCATAGCCTCACTATCCTAGGGTCAGGATCCACTGTCGTTTTCTTCCTACCAGGTCGGGTTCGCCCGTGAACACTAACTTTGTGAATTCTAGCTTCCATAGACTTTGTCCCGCATCCCGCGTGAGAGTGCACACTCTGCACCCGACTTTGTCCCGCATCCCGCGTGAGAGTGCACACTCTGCATCCGAGTTCCCTAGGCCTCCTGCTAGTAATCTAAAGGTTCAGTAGTCTAGTCCTAGCGATCCCAAAGCCTCTGAGAATCGTTACTTACCTGCTAGTAATTCGCATTCCACTTTTGTAGTATATGGTTTTTCGTGCCCCTCGGGCATTTGTGTAAATTGTGCGACTTAAAGTATTTTCGAAAGAGTTTTGTTGTGTGCTTAGCTCCCTGTCTCATAAAGAGCCAGGGTAGTCTTGTTATAAATAAATACACTGTTTATTTTCATAACAACTTGTGTGGTGTCCTTTCACTGGGTGTTCAAGGGGTAATGTGATGGTAAAACAGCTGGCTTAACACGCCCTCTAGAGTCTTAGCCTTAGACTGCTCGTATCCATGCTACTAGGATAGCTGGTCTATAAGGTTGACTTACAACCAATCATCAATAAGGGTTGTTTGGACTGATATATAGTGATCACTAGAATAGTGATCACTGCACATCAGGCCAACTTCTCACAAACAGTAAAAATCCCCATATAACCATTACGTGAACTATAAAATCATGAAAGTAGAATGTCGTCCACGCCCTGCTGTAACTGTGAATAATTTTCTGTACAAGTACTTCTACGTCTACTGGTTAAAAGAAACTTCTGTTTTCAGGCTATCGTTTCCTTACTGTGCGTGCACCCAGCGTGTATTGCATACTGGTCTTTTGGCGTGGTTAATTCATTGCCCTGGGTGGAGTACAGGTGTGATTGCCTAGTGGGACTGAGTATTGTCAAACACAAAGAGCAAGGTGTGCCAAGGACATTGTGCGAACAACTGCGCCCGACGAACCGGCGAGCAGATGAAACGCGGGCCTGGCCGAGCTCGGCTTTGAAGGCTGGGTGTGAAAGTGGCCTCACCGGTTGCGTCGGTTCCTGCTGAGGAGGGGCCGGCGCACCCACAGCACTCGCGGAACCAGGATGTGTGCTTTGCATACGGGCGCTCAGTGAAGGCCTTTGGTGCCACCTAAGAGGGGAGCAGCGCGCGCCATCTCGCTGCGCATCCGTGGACATTCGACGGCGGTTAATCCAATGACACTCAGGCGGACGGCAGAGCGGCATCTCGTGGTGGCGCGCGCGTGCCGAGGACTGCGCACCCGCAACGAGAATGGGCCAGAACTCCTCTCAGGAGATCATCGTAGTGGAGGACAAGGCCGATGTCATCTGTGACGTGTTCAGTCAGGGAGTCGTCCACGCCTCCCAGAAGCTGAAGAAGTACCTGGCCTTCGAGGACCCCCAAAGCAAGCTGCGGCCCGGGCTGGACACCCTGACCGACATCTTCCTGGTCAACTTCATCAGTTTCTGCGTGGAGAAGGGGGTGGAGGAGCGCATCAGCACCTGCAAGATGACCAAGCAGCAGTCCCTGCTGCTGGGGGTCGACTGGCTCTGGACGCTCTTCGGGCCTGACAAGCTGGTCCGGCTCCAGATCGCAGTCCAGGTCTTCCAGATGAGTGAGGTCACCGGGTCATACGTCAGCGGCCCCAGCAGCCCCAGCGACCTTCTGAGCAGCAACAAAGAGATGCTCCTGGCGGATGAGCTCTACAGAAGCAAGGGCAGGTTCGAGAAGCTGGAGGAATTCTGCGCCCTGGTGGGAAAGGACTGCCTGGGGTTCTTCATCGTCTTTGGCTTGCCAGGGAAGCCGAAGGATATCCGGGGGATCCTGCTGGACAGTGTGAAGAAGGAGAACCGGAGGAGCAGGCTCCCCGGGGAGCACGCGCTGCAGCAGTTCATCCTCAGCACCGACACCTTCCTCCCCACCAGAGAGATGCTCGAGAAGTGCATGTCCAAGAGCAACGGGCTCAGGAACGAGGGCAAGGTGTACATCAACTTTCTGTGATTTCACGTAATGGGTGATTCTTTTGTTGAGCCTGTATCTAAGCACTCTCGCTCGCTGCTGGCGGGTGACAGGACCTAGGTGCAGGCAAGGAATGGGTCCAGAATCGCACCTTTGTGCTGCGTGGGAGAGGATGGATCGAAGGAGAGTGTCTTGTTCCCACAGTTGTGACTTGCACAAGTATCTCCTTCCCGATGACTGAAGCGAGCGTAGTAAGAAGGTTCTTTGAGATGCAGAGATTTCTGTTTTCCTCCAAACATTATAATGCAGAGACTTGGTTGGACTGTGACGCCATCTTGTGCTGAATGACGCTTTGCTATCATCATCATAATTATCTGCATTATTATTATTGTTTCTTTTCATTTTGCCCATGTAAGTATGCTATGTGATGTCATTCTTTGTTCTCAAGCTTTCATTTGAGAATCCAGCTCGATGTGCCATAGCGACCGTTCAGTGTGAAAAGCCCTCAGAATGTGGTCCTGATGGTCGTCTCCCTTGTCATGGTCTGAGGTAGCTGACGTGAAATCACGTGTATTGTGTAATGCAGAAGCCAAGCTACATATGTTAAACTCTTCTATTTCTCATCCAGGTCAGTAACGGGTCATCGATGAGCAGGATTATTTATTTATTTTTGCAGTTTATGAGATGATAAAATCATGAAACCGATTAGATCGATGATAGAATATGCATCCAGATTTTCCCTATTTCTCCAGCCGCCTCAATACAGAAATAAAACTGACAAGTGCGATTAGTTTATGATCCGTGGGGGTAGAAATCGTTGTAGGTTCACTTCTTATGTCCATCAGCCATATTGTGTCTAGGTGTGGACACATCCAGAAGGCCCCTCACGCACATGAGCTTTCCGAGTATCCAGAAATTGTGCATGGGTTGACTTTCGTGGCTGGTTGTACCTTTAAATGATGAAAGCTTTAAGTGGCTTGAACCAAACATCGGGTGGCAATGGTGAAGTCTAGAGAAAAAGGTGACCTCGGGCTTCAAATTCTTCAAAATGTTAGTGTATATATTCTGTTCGATGAATGGATATAAACATTTGTACAATATTTCTATTGCACTACTGGAAGAAGAGGTGTTTGAGTGCTTTACATAAGAAATCGAGATGTACACGTGAAAGATGGGCGGAGAGGTTTCAGTACAAAGAAAATAACTGTGGGATCAGTAGGAGTAGGGCAGAGGGGTGCAGACAAACATATGCTTTCGAGACTGGGTGGAGAGAGAAAACAGGTTTTCAGCAGTTCCCAGGTTCAGTTGGGCTCTTAGCCGAGGAAGAAGCGAGCTCCACAGGTTGGTTGCAGTGCCAATGAAGGATTATTTCAGTTAGAGACGTTTTGAAGGTTGCATTTTTCAGATTACTCTAACATATTTTCTTTCGTGATTGCAAATGACTTGAATGCAAGATCTCCAAGGGTGCCTCCACTTCACATCTGTCACATTGGCCCTGATTAAAATTGTAATTTTAATTGCATTTATGTAGCGCTTACTACCCCTGACTAGGCGTCAAAGCGCTTTTCGGTAAGTAGATCACCTTCCTACCACTACCAGTCTGCCAGCAAGGTGTCCTTGGCGCCTTCCTTCCGGTGACCTTGAGTGGTTTCAAACGGTGTTCACCAGGCTTTTCTCTGTAGTACTGTTTCAGGTGACTTCCGACATCCTTTGCCACTGTCTGACCGATAACATTGCGGTGGTTTGAGGGAACAACACAAGCTGCATTTGCCCTGCATGCTCGTGGCCTTTTAACTCCTGATTTACAACTAGCAGCTATTAAATCGGGCAGTCATGAGTACAGAAAGGTATGTGTGCCTGTTTACCACTGTCCATTTGCAGTAAGAATGTATTGGTACTTGAACCCCCAATCTGAGGAGCTGGGGCGCAATTTGTACTGAAAATCTAATAAACGCTAAGAACAGATGTAAATATAATTAATAGTGTTTTCTTCTTTAAAAAATGAATTTAAACGACTTATTGATCGTATGCTTACTCTTGTTTCACATGACCTCATGCAGAAAATATCTGTATTGTTTACAAACAACAAATGCCTTCTACAAAGCGTCAACTGTATTTTGTTTCCAGTTTTGCACAACGTTTTTATTTAATTACCTCTTTGTCTCTTTTAGGTCGGTATCTTATTATTCTTGCCTTTCTTCTTTTGTTTTTGTTTAGTTTTACCTTTTGTTTTACAGACGAGGAGCCAGATGTACGACCGTGTTTTTGCAGTCACAGAGGCGCTTTAGGCCATTTTGTGACCACAAAAAACATGTGGCCCTGGTACCAACTCTATTTTGCGAATCGCAAACAATTTACGATTCACAAAATAGGGTTTGGTGACTCGCTATTAGGAAGGGGCGTTCCCTTCCTAATAGCGACGCCAAAAGCTACGTAAGAATGTTTTGCGACTGCAATTGTGGTTGCAAAACACTCGCAGTTTACCACCCTTCTCAAAAGGTTGGTAGAGCACTCGCAAACTGGAAGGGGTCCCCAGGGAATGCATGCACAAACACTTTTTAAGGGCAGGCAGTGGTTCCAGCAACCACTGCCTTCCCTTAAAAAATTAAAACTTACATTTTTATTTTTCAAATGCATCCCATTTTACTTTAACGAAAATTGGCCGCATTAAAAAAAACTGTTATTTAAAAAGCAGTCCCAGACATGATGGTCTGCTGACCCCAGCAGGCCACCATCCCCGGGAGTGCCAGCCATTCCCAATGGGGTGGCAAATTGCGACAGCCTCATTAATATGCATGAGGCATGCAATTTGCGACCCCATTGGGTATCGCAAACAGTGTCTCAGACACTGTTGTACATTGATGTTTGCGACTTGCAATTTAATGCAATTTGCGAGTCGCAAACATCAATGGTCGTACATCTGGCCCAAGATTCTGTGACCGTTAGCGCCCCCTGCTGTTGGACATTGCCTGCTTGTCACGCTAATTAATACATTGCCACTAATGTTCCTCTTCTTCTAATCTAGAGGACGGATTAGGTACATTGCACTGGTGTCTGTCACTGGTACTGGAACAATTTTCAGTGTGGGGGTGCTGCCATCAATGTTATATCAATGAATTCATAGGGAATGTAAAAAATCCAAACGTCACAGAAAGTGCAAAGGAGCTGCTCCCCTTCAGGGAGTGGTAAGCCACTCACATGTAGCCAGTGATGCATTATAGAGCACACAGTTGCAAATATATTACTTAGCATAGTGAGGTAGCGCACTGTAATTTACAGACATGGACACTACGTTTGTGGCAATACATTTCCACAGGCTATGGTTTTACTCATAAAACCTATAAAGGACACAATCGATAATGTGCGAAAATTGAGTATCGGGTAATATTTATCATTTGCACGTCACCAGGTAAAGTGCCTGGATTTGGTTTGTCGCTATTACATTTTTTGCTTCCATCACACTTGAGAATTAAAAAGAATTGGCTTCATTTGTGGAGAAGTGTGGCTCACCGATTAGAGCGGCAGACCCTGAGGCAGAGGTCTGGCACGGGACCAGGGTTCAATCCCCGTCGCGGCAGGGTCTTGGGCTCAATGTCCTCGGACCCGATAATTCTCGCCTCGGTGCCTACTCTAATCATGGGTTCCACTCTGCAACTCTGGGAAATAGCTTGCTTAATCTCCACACCGGCCCTAACAGCGCTAGAATGCCTGGCTTCACCTTGGGGGTGCCCAGGAGTGAACATCTCACAGGAACAGGCCAAGAAGGGTTCCACAGCGGTATTCGTACAGCGCTTAGAGACCCCTGGGTGATAGGCGCTATACAAGTGCAAATTACATTTACATTTACATTTGTTCTTTCCTCACTACTAATATATCCTGGAATATTCGTACAGTCCACTCACAGGAATTTAAATTTTACTGTGGTCAAAATGTTTTTAAAAATGTTACAGCCTGCCCTTTCTAACTTCCTGTACCTCAGCAAGATTGTCATAGAGTTCAATTTACAAAATCGTCCCACTTTTCAGTCCGAGAAAGTAAACACTAATCTCCATGTTAAAAGAATAAGAAGCAATATGTCAGAAGACATAGCCTGACCTTTGACCTCTCTCTGAAGAACAACAAATGTGACAAGATAAAAAAAATGCACCTTTAATGCGTGTGTGTCAACCCCCCCACACTCCTACTTCCAGCACCTACTGTGTCTGTGCAAAATCACAGTTTGTACAGGCATCAGTAGAATTTAGCTCCAAACTTTAAAATAAACGACTGGTGCAAAATATTATTTTTCTAGTGGTTAATCCCTGCAGAGTTTACTTTTTACACTTGTCTTGTCATGTTATGCAAATGCTACTACACAATTGCTTTGCTTGTGTAACTCTGAAATGTATAAAAGGCCACTTTAATCCCATTTCCTTGTTTTTTTTAAGATGGAATATTTATGTATGAGGAAAACATATCTTAATGTTTTAGCTCAGCCCTGTGTTTTTGGTCTCAGCATGTACAAACCAGTAAGTTAGGTTTAACATTTTTTTGTGTTTTGTGTTACAAAACACAAGACCAAGAATGTCGAGGTAAGGGGGGGTGAGGGAGAGGTTTAGGGAGAGACATGCAGCCACTTAGAAAAAAGTAAGCCCATTGCTATTCACAAACTGCCCTTCTATAATTACAGCCCAAAAGGACCCAAAACATTCGTAACAATATTCCAGTTCATAGCTGGAGTAAGTTCAGGACCAAACATTGACAACCACTGGTACTTTAACACCCTCCAATAAAAAATAACGAAGGTTGGACTTATAATAAAACCGTGTAGGAACCAATGTTAAAAAAAATGAAACTGTTTAAAAAAATTATAAAATGTATCTAAGGTTTAAAAAGTGTCTACAAATAATATATACTTCTTATTTTATTTGAATAAAAATATTTTTAGATTTAAAAACAAATGTAAATTAATATTAATTGAAAGAATTATTTTACATTTTATTTTACACCTCACTTTTAATAATTAAACATATAATATGTATTGTTACTTTAGGTTGGATTTTTTTTAATTTAAAGTTCAGAAAAATATTATTTTCAATTTAATATGTTCATAATAATTACTTTTAAAATGAAAATTTTAATGCTGTAACATGTTTATATATTCATAATATAAATTAATAATTAACGTTAATATAAACTTTTAAACTTTTCCCAGGCCAGGGAGGAAGACCAAGCATAGAACAAGGCCCTGTTGGTGGGCAACAAGGGTCACACCATGGGCCTCACAGAGATAGCGTAAAGATAATTTCTTGGTCCTTCCGCACAGCTTCCTCAACAGGAGTCCGCTTGGCTGTAATCTCCTCTTCTGGACAACGTTTCCTCCTGCAAGGCTACACTCCTAGTACACACTTCCACAGTAGCTGTCTTCAAGCAGAGTCAGGCAGCACTTCTAGTAAAATTCAAGACCCTCCAAGTCCCATGCACAGCTCTTAATTATCAGGTTGCTTGTCTGAAGAATCTACAAGGCAGGAGCCCTTCTGAGAGATGCAACCCAGCAACCTGGAACAGCAACCTTATTCAACAGGTTTATTTATTTATTTATGTGTTTTATAGAGCGCGAACTTGACGCGTTAGGGTATCAGAGCGCTTTTCAGAGTCATAGAGTTGTACAAGAGGCATGGGATCACAAGAGTATACCATAAATTAGGGAGGATGGGGGGGGTACTGAGTACAAGAGGGATGGAAGTATACAGTACAGTTAGTATTACAGTTGCTGAGGACCGGCCCCAGGGTTCTTGGTTGGCCGAAGGTCGACGGAGGAAGGCAATAGTTTCTGTGGTGGTTGGGGGAACGGGGTTTAGCCGAGGAATTTACCCATAAGGAAGGAGTTGGCCTCCTTTTTGAAACGTGCAAGAGAGGGGATTCTTCTGATGGCGGGTGGAAAGGAGTTCCATATTCTTGGCGCAGCCCCAGCAAATTCCCGATTATAGTTTTTTTCTTCCGAAAGCGTGCAGGCTTGAGTAGGAGGTCACTGGCAGACCGTGAGTTTCTGATTCCTCCGGATTCCACAAGTTTCTGTGCAAGATATGCAGGGGAGTTTGAGTGTAGGGCCTTGTGTGTGATGCATGCTAGCTTAAGTTGTATTCTGGCCTTGAGAGGAAGCCAGTTCAGTGCTTTCAGCTGTTGAGAAATGTGATCAAATTTCCTATTGCCGGTAAGTAGTCTGGCGGCTGCATTGAGGCAGGCTTTTAAAGGTGCTAGGGAGATCTTGGGTAAACCATAGAGGGTGGAACAGCCATATTCCAGTCTAGAGATGTCTAGTGCTTGGACTGCCAGTTTTAGGTCGGGAGCGTCAAGGAAGGGTTTCAGTTTCCATAGGTAGCTCAGGTGGAATCTGGCAGATTTGGCCATTGAGTTGATGTGGTCTTGCATGTTCAGGTTGCAATCCAAGGTTATTCCCAGCAATTTGGCCGAGTCCACGATGGTCGGTGGACAATTTAAGGCTGTGATGGCTTTAATCCATGTCTGGATCTCAGGGTCGGTTTTAGGAGGGGAAATTAGAAGAAATTCTGTTTTCCTTGCGTTTAGTTTGAGTTGGTTGGAAGAGAGCCATTGGACGGTCAGCTTCAGTGCCTCATTTAGGGAGAGAATCTCTTTGAGAGATGAGATTTTGATGTAGATCTGAGTGTCGTCGGCATACATGTGATAGGAGATATTTGCAGTGCGAAGGACTTCGGCAAGGGGTTCTAAATAAAGGTTGAAGAGGGTGGGGGACAGCGTTGATCCTTGAGGGACTCCAACCGTGACCAAAGAGGGAGCAGACAGGTTACCGTTAATTAGGAATCTCTGAGATCGGTTTTGGAGGAAGGATTTAAACCATTCGAGGACAGGGCCATCTAAACCCATCCTAAATTTGAGGAGGCGTTCGAGTAGCTTCCCATGGTTGACCATGTCGAAGGCCGAGGATAGATCTAGGAGGATTAGGAGACAGGTTTTGCCTTGGTCAAGGGCTTGGAGGGCATCATCAGCGATGTGGAGCATGGTGGTTTCAGTGCTGTGTCCAGGACGGAATCCGGATTGGCAGTCATCGAGTAGGTGGAAGTTGTCTGGGGAGGCTGGATCCAGTGACAGCTTTTTCAAAATGGGGAGGACTTGGCCTGCATTGAGGGAGTCAGGGATTGATCCCTGCCGAAGAGAGGCATTAATTATCGCAGTCCTGCTTGGAATAATGGATTAGGCGGCGACAGCGAGACAGTTAGAGGGGAGCTAGTCGTTGAAATGGTTGTTCAGGTTTAAGGTGGAAAGGATTTAGTCTTCATCGTAGAGAGTGAAGTTGGTCCAGTGTGCTTGATTCTTAGGTGAGGTCTGCTGAGGCGGCGTGGGTGGAGGAGGCAGGTCAGGAGGCGGTAGAGAGTGTGAGGCGGAACTCAGTTCGTTGCCCAAGGTTTTGATTTTGTTCGCAAAAAACGAGGAGAATTCATCGGATGAAATTAGAGACTTGGGGTTTTCTTTCAATGTTTTGGCCAGTTTGTTGGACTGGTGTTTGATAAGTTCAAAGAGTTTGCGGGTTCTGTTCTGGGCGTTCCCTAGTTCCAATCTGAAGAATTCTTTTTTTGAGTTGAGGACATTCCTGTTGTAAGTATTTCTGGCTTGGCGGAGAAGTTTTAGATGAGCGGCAGAGGGGTGCGGTCTCCAGATTCTTTCGGATTGTCGGAGGGATCGGCTCTCATTGTTGAGGGACCCGGTGATCCATGGGTTTCTATCTTTGACTGGAGTTCTTTTTAGTTTTAGCGGGGCTAGGTCATCCAGAATGGTCAACATAGTTGCAGAGTAGTGATCGTTGAGGTCACTGACCGATGTGATATGCAGGGGGGGAGGGAGGTCAGATTTGCAACAAACCTCAAGTTCCTTGTGGTCCAGGTTCTTGGTGTCTCTACTCAGCGTTTAGGAAGCACCGGTTGGGGTGCCCTTGCCTTGTGGGTGCCAGGTAGAAGGAAGGTAATGGTGTGGTGGTCAGACAAATCACAGGGGTCTATAGAGATAAGCTTAATGGTTGTTTCCTTGGAGATGATCGAGTCTAGAGTGGCCCCTTTTGAGTGTGTTGGGAGTGAGCAAGCTTGGGTCTGGGCTTGATCGGTCAGGAGGTCTTTAATGGCGTTGACATGAGGATCTTTAGGATCGTTCCAGTGCAGGTTGAAATCGCCAAGGAAAATGTCTTTGGCGTTGGAGGAGCTCTTTGCTGTGAGAATTCCCATGAGGTAGTCAGTGAAGGAATCGTTCATGCCTAGGGGGTGGTAAAAGATGTGCAGGTTGCACAGTAGGGAGGCATTCATGCAAATTGAGAGGGGGAGGTATTCGCAGGAGTCGGTGGTATCCGCCATAAGCTCCGTGACAAGAAGGTTAGAGCAGTAGATGCAGGCGATGCCGCCTCCTTTCTTGCTATGTTGTCTGTCTAGCCTAGAAATGTTATAGTTGGGGGGGGACTAGGAGGTCCAGGTAAGGGGATGAGGACTCATTAAGCGTTGATTCTATTAGAATTGCTAAGTCGAGGTTGTTGTTCTGGATGAGAGCAGCGACATCGGCGGCATGCTTTACTGCAGATCGGCAGTTAATTAAGAGAGCTGTCAGGGAGGTGTTGGTGGGGTGTCGGGAGTCGGGGCTAACAGGTGTACAGGCACTAAATTACTTCCGATCACACTTCTGTTACTGAGGGGAGCTGGTCTGCAGGGGTTGATAGCGACCGTGCGGATGGGATGTTCTGCACACACGTCTGATAGACAAGGGGTAACTGGGGCTGCTTTGTGGTCCTGGAGAATGGTATGGCTTTCCTTTTCAGTGAGGTCTAGCGGGTTTGGTGTGGTGAGGGAAGGGTTGTAGGAGAGGACTAGAGCTAGGGTTTCCTCCTCCGATAGGTGGCTAGGTTGCTTTCGCGGGCGAAGGTGCCTCAAGGAAAGCGGTAGTGGGTATTTGGGGAGATAGGAGGGGAAGAGGGATTCAGCAGGGGCTTGAGGCTGGCAAAGGAAAGTTTGGCGAGGTGAAAGAGGTTCGTTAGATCCAGGATGGAGTAATGGATGCTCTGAATTATTATGTTGGCTTTGGAGTACAGAGTATCGGTGTCCCTAAAAGGGGGGGCATGGTAGAGGTGCTAGGAGGGTTAGGATAGACTGTGTTAGGGAAGATAGGAGGCGTGGTTTGTGGGCTAGCAGGGCTAGCTTACCCTGCATCGTAGGTAGTTAGAGGCACATGTGCTTTCTCCTTCTTGTTTGTAGTCTACAGCTCTCCTTGCAGGCCCAGTTTTAGGTTCTATTGCAAACCTGGCAAGGACTGGGAGTCACCAACCCTGGAGCTCAGAAATCCCCTCTCCCACATTACTGTGAGGGTCCAGATTCCAGTCAGTGAGAAATCCCTGAAACGCTGATGTGGGGTTTCTGTCCAGAAGTTATCCTTGGCATGCAGAGGCAAATATGAATTCTAGGGCCCTGCCCTGTCTTGGGGTATGTCTAGTTTTCAAAGTGTTGGAAATTTGAACAAATTCTGCTCCAGCCAAAGCCATTGTCTTGCATAATGAAAAAGTTCCTAGCTATTGTAAAGGAAAGTTTCAATTCCACTAAGGACACAGAAGCGAGGGTTAGGCTTGTCTTTCTTCACTTTAATCACTAGCAGCCTTTTGCTTCTTAGATTTCTTTAGAACATAAAACTAGATTTCCCATAAGATCTTGGGAAAAAAACTAAACAAACAGACGGTCCAATCAGAATGCTTCAGCTCCACATAACAGTGGCCACAGACTCTCTATCCCCCTCTTTCTTCCTGCAAATATAGCACATTCTACCAAACAATATTCCTGTTTTTTTGGATTCTGCTCCTAAAGGAAACATACTTTGATTAGACTATTATTCTAGTCCAACTCTGATTGAAAATAGCAGAGAAAACATCACATTTTCAGCATATTGAAAAAAACAGTAATGACTGAATCATGAAATACACATGGCACATATCATATCAAAGCATCATTATAGTGAATTTGTGAAATTCCAGAGGCGGGTCATCAAAATCTTAGATATCATGGGTGGGCTAATCCTCACCTCTGTGTCCTCCTTAATAGAATTGAATCTTTCCTTTACAATAGCTAGGACATTTTTAGGTCTCGCGCCTAGCGTTTCAGTGCGCAGCAGTGCTAATGCAGCGCAAGACATTTAGTAGGTGAAAAACGGGGTTTCAGCACTGACCTAGAAATCGCTCACGCTCGTGCATGTGCTTTTTCATATGTGGCACGCTATTGGGCTTTGCGTGCGTGTTTTTGATAAAGAGAGCATGCAATATTCCAAAGGTGGGCGCATTGCTCCGCTCACGACCTATTGGTGTCTGCTACGAGCACCGGCCGTCATGTGCTTTTAATTATTGTGCCCAGACATGGGCATGATAATTGAAACCATATGTGTGGCTGTGGCGCGCGTGCGTGCACCACTCGCGGCTTCTTGGATCCATTTCACGGGGAAGCAACTAAATGAAAGAACCGCTGTTGCGTAAACTCCAGTGCCCGTCCTTGGCACAGTGCCCACTTGCTGGCACCCTCTGAGATCAGGTGCCGTGGACGCGTCTATGGAGCGGGCAACAGAAAAACGTTTTATATATGTTTACATGAAGGTTGCGGTGTGTGTGTGAAACTGCATATATGTTTCCAGCACCAGCTTGTGGGGGTATATGGTAAAGTTGGGCTGTGCCTGTCCATTCATAACAATATTTTACTATCCTTGAACAGTGTGAAATGGTCTGTGGCAAAGTTGGGCTGTGCCGGTGGTGCACAGAGTGACGCATTGCCAGTTCGGTACTGAAACTGTGGTGTGTTTAATCACAGGGACACTTCCATGTGGCATGTACGGATGTATAGGAATGGAGGCTTGGTATTCCCATCAAACTGAGCAGGAACGGGAAGTGGGTGGGGAGGAGGTGCCGACATAACCCCAGCCACTCCCCCTCCCCTCCCCCACTTCCCCTCAGTGCTGATGGGTTCTGCCTGTGGTGGATGTGCGGATGGTTTTTGCAGCCGGGGGCCCCTCCCCAGCCTTCCTGTCCATGATTCACAGCTGGGAGCGTGTCTGACTGTGTCACCGAGGCGTTCCTGTAACTTCCTCAGTGTGCACAGACCATGGGATGGCAGCCTGCACTGTATGCCCCGAGAGACACAGCCTGGGGTGTACCTCTCAATGAGAGTGAACCCCGAGATGGAAAAGGGCTGGGATAGGAGCATGACTCAGAGGCAGCGCGCCCTCTTGTGGGAGGGGCCGGAGATTGACCCCAGAACAGTGCCTGGAGTCCCCTCTGCCCCCATCGCTCCATTCACCTCCCAGGACTGAGCCTGCAGCCCCCCGAACTGACCTGCAGCGTGCCCCCCAGGACCAGCCTGCAGTTTGCCCTCCCAGGACAGACCCGGAGGATGCTGAGTGCCTTGCTTCGGCAGAACCACTGCATCAGCAGGGATGGCAAGTAAGTGTCTCCAGAGTAGAATGCCGATTTTAAGGTCACTGTGTACTCACTTTTCAAAGTTGCATGTCCTGTCTCGGGGTCCACCTCCTTCCACATGGCTCCTTCAGCATACGTCTGCCAACTTTTTATTCTCCTTTGCCTGTTTCCGGAGGTACGCCTACGTAGTATGTACAGTGAGACTACATTTACATGAGATTGTTTCTTCCATTTGTCTGGTCTTGTGGTCTTTTCACCGACCTAGGAGGTCTCCCACAGCTGTAAAGAGGCGCCACCACATCACACAGACAAAAACACTTTTCATGGGACTTGGAGGCCCATACTTCTGATTGGAGACATAAAACTACAAGTTCCAAAATGTAAAGAGTTAGACTTCGCTAAAACGTGAGGACCAATTGTCTGAAGGCGTCACACACATGACGGGCATGTCTTTCCCCTCTGTCTGGGCCTCTTCCACTTGACCCGAGTGCCTTGGCCAAGGTTTATAAGCCTTTGCCTTAGGCTTTGCTCGCTACCATTAGAACGCTGCTAGGCACGCTCATCGCCACCATTGGAAACTAGCTAACCTCTTTTTAAAACTGAGTGAATTGAACACGAATTTACCAGTTAGTTTAATCTTTTTTTTAAAAACTGTGAATTGAATATGAATTTACCTGTTATTTTTAAATTGTATGCGGCACATAGGGCGGCTGCTCCAATACCCCAGCTGATCCCGCTCACTCCCCTCCTCACAGCCAATCACGCTGAATGGGGGCAGTTCTCGGGCGGGGCCAGGAGATTTAAGCATCCGCAGCACGGGGAAACATACCTTAGGCTTTGCTCACTACCATTAGAACACTGCTAGGCACGCTCATCGCCACCATTGGAAACTAGATAACCTCTTTTTAAAACTGAGTGAATTGAATACGAATTTACCTGTTAGTTTAATATTTTTTTCAACAACTGTGTGAATTGAATACAATAATTCTGTGTGGAGTGCCCCAGGGTTCGGCTCTGAGCCCTCTTTTATTCAACGTTTACCTAGGCCCGCTTGCTAGGGTGGCTGAAGCGTGGGGGGTCAGAGTGGTCTCTTACGCTGATGACACGCAGCTTGTGTTCTCCTTTAGAGACCACTCTGATTCCCATTTTACCAACTTCCGCAACTGCCTTGGCAACATCTGTTCCTGGATGGCTTCCAACCATCTGGTTTTAAACACTGACAAAACGGAGGTTCTGTTTTTTAACCAAAAAGCTGCTCTCCCCGCTACCCTCTGGTGGCCTACTGTTTTGAAACCCCCCCCGATCCCTGTCCAGTCGGCCCGTAACCTGGGCTTTCAATTTGATAATACCATGTCTCACAAGGCCCAGATCAATAAGGTTACTTCTGCCTGTTTTGGCAAACTCCGCATGATTAGGAAGATTTTCCCGTATCTTCCTTTGGACTCCCGTAAGACCATTGTCCATGCTTTGATTACGTCACACCTAGACTATTCAAACAGTCTATATGCTGGTGCCCCCTTGTACCTTATTGAAAGGTTACAAGTGGTTCAAAATGCAGCGGCTAGACTAATCGGAAACATTGCACTCCACCAATCGGTAGCAGCCTACCGGAAAGAACTGCACTGGCTCCCCATTTCCCGCCGCATCCAGTTTAAAGTTCTGATCCTTGCCTTCCGTGCTATTAATGGCTCTGGCCCGGTCTATTTGAGAAAAAGACTCAAACTATCTATATCGGCCAGATCATTGAGATCGAACAGCCTACGTATCCTGGTGGTACCCAGATTCCGCCGTACCAGGAGCGGGGGCAGAACGTTTGGAGTAGCTGCTGCCAAGCTTTGGAACAGCCTCCCTTTAGATCTGAGGTTTTGTGAGTCAGAGCAAGTGTTCCGCCGCAAACTCAAGACTTGGTTGTTTACTACTGCTTAATACAGTTTTCCTTTTTCTGTGGACATGTACTCTATAGCGCCGGGACACCCCCTTCGGGGGGTAGCCGTGCGCTTTACAAGCTTCTTAAATAAATAAATACCTGTTATTTTAAAATTGTACGCGGCGCATAGGGCGGCTGCTCCGATACCCCAGCTGATCCTGCTCACTCCCCTCCTCACAGCCAATCACGCTTAATACAGCCAGAACTCGGGGCGGAGCCAGGAGATGTATGCAGCAAGCAGCGCGGGAGCGCAGCGGACGCACACAGCGGGCATGCCAAAGGCAAGACCGTCTGCACCCAGGGACCAGCCACTATACGCGTCCCTTCACTTACTCTTCTGAATCTCTCAAAATACTGCACTCGATCCATCTCACCTTCCCCCGCGAAATAAGTAGATTAACCACGAAGATGGAAATCTACACTGAACACAGCTCATTCCCAGAAATCCGACAACTAAACCCTGCCCTGCAACCCCTACAAAGCCTTGTCAAACCCAGCTCCCCTACCCTAGTTATTTACTACTTCAAAACCCGCTTCCTTAACAAGCAACAATTAGACATTTTTCTCCTCCAGGTCACGGACAAACCAGACATCCTTTTGCTGACTGAAACCTGGCTGACACCCGACTCTTCCCCTGACATACTGGCAGCGTAACCCCAAGACTATTACATCATTCAGGCCAACCGCCTTCCTGTCAAACCTGGAGGGGGGGTCGCAGCCATCATACACGGCAAACTCAAATTTAATGCCTTAACTTGTCTTAACCTCCCTGAGTCAGAGAACCTTGTAATTAAATTGGAATCCTCCTATGACACCTTTGTCTGTGTACTAGTTTACAAGCCCCCACACCATATGTCATCATTTCCCATATCTTTGAGCGAACAGATCGCCAAACTCATCATCAACCATGCTAAAGTACTTCTTGTGGGCGATCTTAACTACTGGTTCAATGACCCTCACGAAAGTCCACACTCTATCGAACTGACCGACCTCCTCACCAGCCTGAACTTCACTCAACAGGGCTCTTCTCCCACTCATCAAAAAGGGCACATCCTTGATCAAATCTAGACCAATAGGCTGACTATAACTGACCCCACCATGCTCCCGTGCATATGGTCTGACCATTACTTAATAAAATTTACGCTAGCTCATACTGCCATCAGAAAAACTCCCACGGCCGCTGGTGGACTAGCCAGGAAACGGAACGCCATAGACATAAAGGAATTCCTTGACACTCTGACCAGAACAGCTCCGCCACCTGATTCTGACATCAATATATCTGAAGCTAATCTCTCCAGCTGGCTACTTGCAGCAAGTAATATACATGCACCCCTCAAGAAAGTTAAACTTGTCCCCCGCCCAGATGCCCAGAGGTGGTTCTCCTCCAAACTTAAATATCAGAAATTGACCTTACGCCAACTAGAGCGGCAGTGGCGATGCAACTATGCCCCAGAAATGAAGCGCCAGTATATCACAGCGCGGAAAGAATACATGAAGGCCATTCTCTCGGCCAAAGCTACCCACTTCTCACGTATTCTTAACTCGTATAAAAGCTCCAAAGAAATCTTTACTATCCTGAATGAGCTCTCTAACCCCGCTAGGGTCCTCCCTAAGGCTACCCCCACTCAAGCTCTGTGCGATTCACTCAATGACTATTTTATCGATAAAATCTCGACTATTTAAGCAAGTATTCCTAAACACCCCAATATGACCCCCCCCCCCGTCCTCCATAGCAACAACTACACAATCAACTGTTTCACTACCATCAGCTCGGAGACTTTTCAGGAGCTCCTAGCTATGGTCAAGTCAGGAGCCCCCACAGACTGCTGTCCCCCTCACATACTAAAAAATTGCCTTTCCGCCCTCTCTGGCCCTGCCCTTACCCTCCTGAATGATTCCCTTTTGTCCGGCCACGTCCCCACAGCTTGTAAGGAGGCCACCGTGGTCCCTCTCTTAAAAACCTGGAGCCGACCCCACCTGTATGTCCAACTATCGCCCCATTTCCCTGCTTCCCTTCTTAGCAAAGGTACTAGCGGCACATGTTGCAAGATGCCTCTCTAACTTCCTGGAAGATTCCAATTACCTCGAGCCTCACCAGGCGGGTTTCCGGCCTGCCCACTCGGCAGAAACAGTAATACTAGCTGTACTGGACACTCTCTGTGACTGTGCAGATAGTAGTTCCCCCCCCCCCCTCCAGGTACTGGTACTTTTAATCTTTCTGCCGCATTTGACACAGTCGACCATACTATTCTGGTTGTCTGTGTCAGACAAGCTGGCATTCAAGGAACAGCTGCTAGCTGGCTAAGCTCCTTCTTGGTGGACCGGTCCCAAGCCGTCCGATTAAGTGATCTGTCGGCTTCTAAACGGTGAATTACCTGTGGTGTCCCGCGAAGGCTCCTCCCTGTCCCCCCACTTGTTCAATCTCTATATCCTCCCCCTGATCCAGTCCCTCAGAGACATGCAGTTGACTGTCTTCAATTACGCTGACGACCTTCAACTAGTCTTCACGATTGGTAACACTGATAGATCAATCCCCGAATTTCAGACCACCATGAGGCACATTCAACTACGAATGGACCAAAACCACCTTAAGTTGAATCCTGGAAAGACTGTGCTAGTACTTACAGGAGATAGTCACAAGTTCTGGGGCCCACATTACTGGCCTCCGGAGATGGGATCCCCGCCTTCTCCCTCTTCCTCTGCAAAAACACTCGGAGTCACTTTAAACAGCGACCTCTCACTTAAAAGACAGGTGGGTCTGGTAACCTCCAAATGCTTCTTCCAATTACGAAAAATCAGAAATATCCGCCGCCTACTCACGCAGATTGTGATAGCTACCATAATGTCACACCTGGACTACGCCAACTCCGTCTACCTGGTCATGCCTCCCTACCTGCTAAAGCGGCTGCAGATAGTCCAGAATCATGCGGCCAGACTGATATTACGACAACCTAGATGGCAACCAGTGGCTCCCCTTTTAAGGAAACTACACTGGCTCCCCATTTCTCAACGTTGTGCATTTAAAACAGGATGCCTGATCTTCAAATCTATGCAGGTAAAAAGTCCAAAATTCATCAACAACATGATACTCAGACATACTCCCTCCCGTAACTTACGCTCAGCTCACCTCTCACTCCTCCACACCCCATAATTTAGGCGGAAACATCTAGGAGGCTGTAGATTTGCTACCCTCGCCCCTAGACTTTGGAACTCCTTTCCCTTGGAGCTCCGAGCTTGCTCGGACCGTATGAAATTCAGAAGATCCCTCAAAACCTGGCTTTTTGCACAAGCCTATAACTAATGTTCTCATGGGTAACCGATCTCTGCCTTCTCTTCCTATAGCGCCATGAAACCACCCGGTGTACGTGCGCTTTACAAGCCATTCTTAACATTAACATTTGCATCTCACCTTTGGTTAAGGTTCAATTTGACCACAGGTCACCATGGATGCTTTTTTTTCGTCCTAGGCTTTCCATTTACTACTGGTACAACCTACTGGTATCTCTCTACGAAAACCTTGTTCAGTGTGCGCAGGGCAAGAGTTTCTCTTGTAAGCCGAGTCCTCATGGCCCCTCTCTACCGCGGGTCTGTACGTGCCTCACCCAGCTGGAGGCATTGTGCCTCCCTTGGCAGTACGCACAGGGAGGGGTGCATGGCTGCGCGAGTCTCAGCCTGGCCCATGTGAGGACATGGGGTGGACGGGTTCCATGAAACCATGGCCGCTGCAGCCTCGTGCTGGGCCAGTTGCAGGATAGGTGCAAGACCCTGATGGTACGTTCTCTTAACACTGGGTTTGGGGGAGAAGATGGCGGGGTAAGGAATGTTGTCCTTCCTGGACTCTACCTGACCACGTGAAACGTGAAGCAAGTGGAGGGGATGGAGACTATATCCCCCCACCCCCCGGGGACACCCACCACCCTTATACACATTAACGCTTTGACCTGTGGCCCCTGGTGGGCTGTTACAGGGAGTGGTGGTAGTGACACCCAGGGGCAGGGGTCGCCTTTCATGCAATCCCTCTGGTGTAAGAGGCCTGGGCCTGGCCAGCCTCCAGGAGGGGCCAGGGACTGTTGAAAGGACGCCCTCCTCCTGGAATACCCCGCACCTCAACCGAGAGGCATGGGCCTGCCCACCTGTCCCCTGGACAGAGGCAGTATTTGGTATGTGTGACACATTCACCATTTACGGCTTTTTAACCGCCATGAAGTTGTCGACTGTGATTTTCTTTAGCATATACTAAAGGTGAAAAAACACAAAACTGCATGTCCCATGATGCAATGTTCTGCACTTGAAAAACAGGACTGACTGAAGGTGTTACACATGACATGAGCCCACATGGAATCTAGTGCAGGGGTTCTTGATGGCACTGGGGACCATAAGAGAGGTTTTTGTTTGTAAACCAAAGTGCCTTTTTATGCGTGGCCCAGAGAGCGCCATCTGCCTTGTCACTTTGTCTCCCCCTCTCCCCCCACCCAAAAGCCTAAAAAATAGTTACATATATACACATCTGCCTTTTATTTAGCCCGGTTCATCAATTGGTCTGTTCAAATGTCATTCACGTTTTGCTCCTGCCCATCACAGCATGTATAGTATGGGGCAGTTGTTCAGGCCTCTTCTTACACTGGTTGTCTTTCACTCTGTGACACATTTCGCATGACCCCATGTGCACAGCTACATGAAAAGCAGTGCAGTTTCGGGCCCTGGCTGGTGTACCTCGATCACCCCTTTACTATTACTTTATTTTAGTGTTTTTGTAATAGTTTTGCATTATAAATATGCTTGTACTGAATAAATGCTAAACCATGGCAATGTCATGGCGTTGTCAGTGCTTGTTTGAGTTGTGCAGCCCTGGGGGTAGAACCACCTCCAGTCATGGTAATGATGCATCACACTGAGCAGGTGTGGCAGAGAGGTCTGCTCCTGCCAGTGTACAGGCCTGCCCCTGCGGGCTGGGGATTCTGACAGTGCAGGTGCACGTGCCAGGAATGTGTGAGAGTGGAAGGCTCAGAGCGGGCAGGCCAGGGGGCAATACGCTTACACTTATTGACGGGTGACTTTTGGAACTGGGAAACTTAAACGTTCTGCTGCTATGCACACTTGCTTTGTGTGTTGTGATAAAAAAGTCTCTCTCCGGGTGAACTCATGAGCAGCAACTTCCATTGGCTGTTATTCTTAAGTTACATTTGTAGGGAACAGAAATCTGAAGTCTTCTACGTCCATTCCCGAGTAGCTCATACAGTCCTGATTTTTAGCTCTACACAGTGCGAGCTGTCTGGTTGCAGAAGGACTATTGCGCACCATACCAGAAACTCACAGTGGGCTTAGACTCAGAGCCCTTCCACTGCTTAACATTGGTTGGCTTTATTGTCCCACCCTTTGTACATAACCTTCACTTCGGGTGCGTTTGCATGGATTTGCATGGATCTAGTGGTACATATATTTCACTACAACAATGGACGATATAGGGGCATCCAAAAGGTGCACTACAGAAGCAATTCTCCAACAGGTTTTAGTCCAATTACGCTCTACCACTATAGAAGCATCGTCCTACCACTATTAAACCAAACAAAATACAGCAAAAAATGTAGGAGCGTGTTATATCGATTAAAGCACAGAACAATCGGAATAACATTTATCAAAAACAATCTTTCAGATGAGTCTTGTTTCCTTGAATATTCTTTTATTTTCTTTTTCTTGAGTGCAAGTCACAAAATAAACAACAGCCGACGCGTTTCGTCCTATGTCTAGGACATCATCAGGGCTGTGAATACAAGAAGTATAAACAAAACATCACTAATACATACATTGACTGCACTTAATTTTTCTCCTTTTAGCTAGTTGTAGCTTGAGCCATTATAACAGAAGTTTAACGTTACTGGGTACACAGGAACACCGGTCTCTTTCAAAGTATATCTCCCAGATTGGTCACGAATGCCCTATTGATGAGCACAATTTCGTTCAGAAAGTATAATGAAGAATATTATTGTATGAAATGTATATGATGTTGTCTCAATGGAATTCCTATCCGTCTTGACTTTCGTTTTTATTTGCAGTGGATTTATTATATAAAATAAAAGTGTGATGCCGCTAGGATAGCGTGCTATGCTGCCAAAACATTTAGATGAAAAAGTGCAAGCAAAGCGGCACCGTTGCAGGAAATTATGTTGTGCCTGCAGTAGGAGAAACCATTAAAGAAAGTAGTGCTTCCAGACTAAATAAAACCTACACTGTAACAACTGAAGTAAAAGGGCCGGTCCTCAAGCGAGGATACAAATGAATACAAGGACTAACAAGCCTATTAAGGAATCACTGTTTCAGGTCGAGACAGGAGCTGTAGGTTTCTGCAAAGAGGAAGATGCGTTTCCGGACTTGACAGGAGCACGGCAGGTTTCTGCAAAGAAGAATATGCATTTCAGGGCGAGACAGGAGCCGGCAGGTTTCTGCAAAGAGGAAAACGCGTTTTCAGGGCGCGACAAAAGCCGCAGGTTTTTGCAAAGTGAAGGGTGTGTGCTGGGGTAAGAAAGAACTCCAGCAGATTTATGTAAAGTGAAATATATGTACAAAATACAGCAAAAAATGTAGGCTTGTGTTATATCGATTAAAGCACAGAACAATCGGAATAAAATTTATCAAAAACAATCTTTCAGAGGAGTCTTGTTTGCTTGAATATTCTTTTATTTTATTTTTCTGAGTGCAAGTCACAAAATAAACAACAGCCGACGCGTTTCGTCCTATGTCTAGGACGTCATCAGGGCTGTGAATACAAGAAGTATAAACAAAACATCACTAATACATACATTGACTGCACTTAATTTTTTTCCTCAAAGCAGCCACCTTTTTGATACATATCCCCGGACCACCCATAACACGAATCATGAACATCACCTGAACAATCAAATCCCCGTAATACATTGCATAACGCTTTAAGTAACATTTTGTGTACGAAAACTAAATTATTTGTCATGTTTCCATGAAAAGTCAAGACAGATAGGAATTCCATTGAGACAACATCACATACATTTCATACAATAATATTCTTCATTATACTTTCTGAACGAAATTGTGCTCATCAATAGGGCATTCGTGACCAATCTGGGAGATATACTTTGAAAGAGAAATGACAGAGGCCGGATGAAAGCTGTCTGCCCATAGTATGGAATTGGTAGCAGTCACTTTCCTGAATAATTTACTTGTAATTTTGTCCCCCTCAGCCACTAGTGTCACATCTAGATATTCTATTTGACTTGAACTGTAATTCATAGTGAGCTTCACATTGAATTAATTGGAATTCAAAAAATCCAGATAGTCCAACAATTCCATTGACGATCCTCTCTAAATAATAAGGATGTCATCAATGAACCTGGCCCAGAATAGTACCAGGTCCATACATTTTTTGGCGTTTCGGCCCCAGGCATGCTCCCTCTCATACCAGCCCCTGAAGAGGTTGGCATAAGAGGGAGCAAACCTCGAGCCCATCACCGTCCCCCTCACCTGATGATACCACTCATCTTCAAAAAGAAAATAATTTTTCGTCAAAATCAGTCTACTCATGTCTACCAGCATTTCTGAATGATGCCTTAAACTGGCGCTCCTGCTGCCTAAAATATGTTCCAGTGCTTCCACACCTTTCTCAGTATTGATGCACGTGTATAATCCTACCACATCTAGTGTTGCCAGTAACACGCCTTCCTCCCATTTGAAATCATGCAATTTGTTCAAAATATCAGTAGTGTCACGTACATACGATGGTAAATTTACCACTAGTGGTTTCAAGAAACCATCAACAAATTCAGACAAATGTTCCGTTGCACTCCCTATACTGGAGACATGTCGGCTTCTCTAATAATTATTGATGTATCTTTTCTTAAGTCATTAAGTGCCGTTTTTTCCAATTGGGACAGATTATCCTTGTTACATTTCTTGTTCCCACATGTGTCCTGTATCTTATGAAATTCCTCCAAAGTTTTTTGCATAAAAATATCTATGGCAGAAAACTGATTGCCCTGGGGGATAAACATTGATTTACAACGTAACCCACTTGAACAGGTGTAATCCGTTTCAATATCACATAAACTTGCCACATCATTAATATCCAAATCCATGTCTCCTGACAATGTAATTAATAAATGAATATTCTGCAATTCAGCAGTCGTCATATCAGAGTGTTTATTTAGCATTTTCTTTTGTACATTAGCATCCAAAAACGAAAAAAAGCTTTTAAGTTTCAAGTTCCGTGAAAATTTGAATAAGTCAATTTCAAGATTTGTAAATTCACATTCATTAGTGGGACAAATTGAAAGACCTTTTTTCAATACGGACAATTCATGTACATTCAACTGTCTATCTGATAAATTAATTACTTCTAGCTCTCCCCTCATAGACAAATTCTGCTCTATTTCTTGGTCTTGTTTTGACTCCTGGTACCCATCCTGGTATTTGCGATGTTTCCTCCCCCTTCTGGTTCTCCTGAAACTTTCCTTCGACCTTTCTTGATTCTATTTAACTCCTCGCAAAAAGAAGAACTAGTTTTGGGGGCACCACCTACCGCTGATGCTGTTACATCCTCAATGGAGGATATACTAGAACTGCTATAGTTAGTCGATGTGCTCAGTTCTCCACCTGCTACTGTCCCAACTGACTGTTTTAATTTAGGTTTAGACAATTCATCATAACCTCAGGCAAATGTAAAGATTCTTCCCTGGTTATAATCACGTTCATCACGTTTAAGCTTGCTCTGTTTCTTATCCTTAATTTGTAATTGGTGTCGATTCATCACCTCTTTTAAAATCAAATTATTCTTGTCAGTTAAATCTGGTAAATTCATCTCCGTAATTTCTTTTTCCAGATCAGTATTTGTTGTCTCAATTTTTCAACCTTTCTGTTAGCGTTTTTTATGAGTATGTTCATTATAGGGAAGGATGAGGCGTATACATTTTCCTCCCATTCTTTCAGATGATCTTCCTCCAGATCATCGAATGTGGGAAAAATAATGATACAGAGCCCTCTTGGGATCCTGTTTTTGGTCCAGGGAGTTCTTAAGGGTCACCCCATCCCACCATTTTGACAGTTCAGCTTTACGTAGCCTTTCCAACTTTAAGAATTTGTCTTGTAAACTAATTTTAGTAGTATCCTTGCTACTTGTGGTGCTACCGGGTTTGGTCATCTGAAAAACTTCAGCCGCTAGTTTGTCTCTATCATCGTCCATGATTTACTCCGCCCTGGTGCTACCCGTGCCCTCTGACAACTATACTACAACAATGGACGATATAGGGGCATCCAAAAGGTGCACTACAGAAGCAATTCTCCAACAGGTTTTAGTCCAATTACGCTCTACCACTATAGAAGCATCGTCCTACCACTATTAAACCAAACAAAATACAGCAAAAAATGTAGGAGCGTGTTATATCGATTAAAGCACAGAACAATCGGAATAACATTTATCAAAAACAATCTTTCAGATGAGTCTTGTTTCCTTGAATATTCTTTTATTTTCTTTTTCTTGAGTGCAAGTCACAAAATAAACAAAGCCGACGCGTTTCGTCCTATGTCTAGGACATCATCAGGGCTGTGAATACAAGAAGTATAAACAAAACATCACTAATACATATAATAACCGGTGAATTTTCTAGTACGTAGAGGAACCGCGGCAGCGCCATCATTTTGAACAGCGCCGCCCTTCCTAACATCGTTAGTGGGAGTGCTTTCCAATGCCTCACGTCAGCCTTCAGTCGATCTAAGAGTGGTAACAAATTCAGTTCGTAAAAGGCCCGATCATCACGGGTAACAGTGATCCCTAAGTATTTAAAGGAGGAGCCCGCTACCTGTAGTGGGCAATCCGCGGGAAAATCCGGCAGGGTACCATTCAGGGCGTAGATAATAGACTTCGTCCAGTTGATAGTGTATCCGGATTTTCGGCCATGCTCATCACAGATCATTAGGAGTGTCGGTACACTCCTTTCCGGGTCCGACAAATAAATGAGCATGTCGTCAGCATAAAGGGAGACTCTGTCTTCCCAATTATCTCCCCACCTTATCCCCTTCAAGAGCGGGGAGGCTCGTATCGTGGCGGCCAGTGGTTCCAGGACCAAGGCGAATAGCAAAGGGGAGAGTGGGCACCCCTGTCTTGTCCCTCTGGCTAGTGGTATCTCACGGGAGATATGCCCGTTCGCCGCTACATGCGCCACTGGGCTAGCGTATAAGAGCCTTATCCATAAAATAAATTTGGGGCCGAAGCCCATGTGAGTCAGCACTTCAAAAAGATATTGCCATTCCACCATGTCAAAAGCCATCCTGGCGTCCAATGACAGGATGGCTGCTGGTTCGGTCAACAAAGGGGCCCGGGCTAATGCTCCGTGTATCCTTCTAAGATTCAATGCCGTGCTCCTGTGAGGCATGAATCCGGACTGATCCGGGTGGATTAGATGAGATAGGTGGGGCATCAGTCTGTTGGCTAACAGCTTTGCTAAAATTTTGGCCTCTACGTTTATGAGCGATATTGGGCGGTACGATGCACAGTCCACAAGTGGTTTGTCCGGTTTCGGAATTGCCACAATCGTCGCCATCCTCTGGTCGAGGGGCAGAATTTTTCTCTCAAGACTGTCATTATACATTGCTAGTAACGGCTTACTCAACATCTCTGACACTATCTTGTACCACTCAATGGGGATCCCGTTGGGACCCAGAGCCTTCCCCGAGTGGAGTGCACCAATTGCCAATTGTATCTCTTCCGGCGTTAAGTCAGTGTCTAAGTCCTCCGCGTCTTCTCGTGTAAGGGTTTGGGTCGGTACATTATGAAGTGCCACCATTGCCATTTCCGGTGTTATTATGACGTCTGGCGCGTATACCCTATGGTAGTGATCTGCTAAGGCGTCTACAATTTCTGACGGACGTGTTTGCATTGTTCCATCGGGGCCCGTAATTGTAAAATGTGTCTGCTTCCCGCCCTCTTTTTATCCAGCCACGCCAGGAGCGTGCTCGCTTTATTCCCCATGTTATATATTCTATGCGCCGTTTCCTCTATAGTTCCGATCACTCTACGTCGCAGGTGGTCATCGTGGAGCCGCTGCGCAAGCTGCAGTGAGTGCAGTGTGTCTACCGTAGGGTTAGCCATATGGGCCAGATTTGCCCTGTTCAGTTGTGCTTCTAGCTCTATCAATTCCTCTTTCTGCGTCCGCCTGTGTCCCGCTATGGTAGCGATGGCCTGCCCTCTCAGAACCGTTTTATAGGCTTCCCACACAATCGCTGGTGATGTTACCGAAGTTGCGTTCTCAGTAAAATAGTGCTGGGTCGTTGTCTTTTATTCTCTCCTTATGTGCGGTATCTGCAAGTATCCCGGGAAAATCGGGTACATCCTCTTACGGGCTCTCTCTGTACTGGACAACGTCATCACAATCGGGGAGTGGTCAGAGACGCCCCTGGGCTTAATTTGGATATCTTCAATGGTAAGAAGGCCTCCCCCCAAGGTGAGGAAATAGTCAATCCGGGACAGGCTATTATGTACTGCGGAGTAGTATGTGTATTGCTGCTCTCCTGGGTGTAGCTGTCGCCAGACATCCACCAACCCCTGCGCCTCCAGAAAGTGATGCAGTTTGGAGGGGCTCATGGGCGCATTCCGTGTCGGGAGCCTATCATGTGTGTTATGCACCACCGCATTAAAGTCCCCCCCTAGAAGAAGGTCGCCCTCTGGCAGTTCAAGTAGGAATTTCCCCAACTCTGGAAAGTCAATCGTGTGGAGTGCTGGAGGGATGAACACCGACACTATATTTACCGGCCTACCCTCCCAATGGCGATGCACTGCCGCAAAGCGGCCCTGATCGTCTGTTTTGGTGGTTTTTAGTACGAAGGCGGATGGGAAACATCCTTAACAACGCGGGCATTACCCCGCACTGCTATTACGACGCTGCCTTTACAACGCAAGTCGTTACGACGACTTGCGCTGGAGGGCGCTATTGGATAGGGAATAGTTAATTTTCTATTCCAACACCTTCCCTACTGTAACGTGGGCTGGAGTTGGAATAGAAAATTAAACTATTCCACTATCCAGCCCTTACAGCGCAAGTCGTTGTAACGACTTGCATTGTAAAAACAGCGTTGTAACGGCACGCGGTGTAAAAGCCCGCGTTGTAATGCCGTACATCCAGGCGGATGATCTCCGCATTAGAATGCCCGTTCCGCGCGACCCTGAGGTGAAGGCGGAGTGGACTATCATGTGGTAGCCCCGTCTATCCAATGCCCGACTAGCCGTACCCACTAGGTGTGTCTCTTGTAGCAGGACTAAAGCAGGGCCCATCCTTCGAATGCTCTGCAAAACCAGCCCTCGCTTAATCTTGTCCCCCAGACCTCTAACATTCCAAGACATCAGACGCAGTGGTGGTATTGGCCCTACGCTAGGTCCCCCGTCCCCAGTATCAGGCTGTGAATTCTGAGTCATTGCTCTGTCGCGGGGGGTAATATGAGTGCTGTGCGGACGTAGCCTGTCGTGCAATGCTGGCGGTGAATATTGTGTTTTCTTCTACATGCCATGCCCACCCTTCAGATCCTCTCATGTGCTTTGTGCCAATGCCATTGGGTATCAAAGGATCCGCAGTCAGCATGAGTCATTGTCGCTGTGATGAGTGCGTGTCTGCGTGGTTATTTGTGTCATCATACCACCACCCACCTAACTGAGTCAAACAAGAAAAAAAAAGGAAAACATCCCTCCCCCCAACTCCCCCCCTCCCTGCCCTCCTGCTATACGGACCCAAAACTGCCCGCCCCCCCCAACTTAGCAGAGTGCTCAACCCATTCCCAACACAATATACTTGCTCGCTGGGGTAGAGAACTCTCCGGAGTCAGTGGCCCCTCTCCCTCTCCGTGGAGGACCCCCGCCCAGTGTCCATTGGCGGTACTTCAGGCAGTCAAATAGGATGTCAATACCGTACAGTTACCGGGAGCTCATTGTTCTTCGTTGTCCACCTCATGCCCATTGTCTCGTAGTGGCGATTCACTCTCCGTCGCTCCTCCTGATGCATGAGAGTGCTGATGCCGGTCATTATTTTGCGACCCATCCGTTCTGCGTGCTCTGTGAGGTCGACTGGCTGGCCGCCAGCCCTCCAGCCAGTCCTGGGCGATTTCCGGGGTATCGAAGAACCAAGTTTTATTGTCAGCCACTATTCGCAGCCTGGCCGGGAAGAGCATCGAGTATGGAATTTCCCTTCTCCTGAGTTCTTTCTTCACTTCGACGAACATCCGTCTTCTGCGTGCGACCTCCGCTGTGTAGTCTGGGAAGAAAGACAGCGTAGAATTTAGGATCTTGACCGGGGGGGAAGTTCGCGCTGCCTGCAGGATTACATCTCTGTCTCGAAAGTTGAATAGGCGTGCTATGATAGGCCGTGGGGCCGCACCTGTCTTTGGCCGGCCCCCCGGGACACGATGCGCTCTTTCTACAGAGAAGAAGGCGGAGAGTCCCTTGGGTTGAAGCTCTCGTTTGATTAGGTCCTCTACATATAGGTCCATCGCTCTGGTGCCTTCAGATTCTGGAATTCCAATTATTCGGACGTTGTTCCGCCTCGAGCGTCCTTCCTGATCATCCAGCCTCTCTTTCAGTGTCCTGTTTTCAGCTGACATCCGCTCCATAGCTGTTTGCAACTCCGACACATCTTCCACCAGAGATTTTGTGACCACCTCCATGGAGCTGACCTTTTCTGACAGTTTGTGAAAGTCCGCCCTAATCAAAGTGATGTCGGAAGAGATCGTGCCCATTGTTGTCTGCATGTGCGTCAGCGCCTGCATAACATCGTCGATCGTCGCCTTTTTCCCCCGTTCCCGTCCGTGGATTTTCCGGCTGTCGTCCTGCTTCCACCCGGGGTGGAGGTGTCCTTATCGTATGTGAATTTATCCATGTGGGTCTGTGTCGTACCCTTCTTGGGGCCCCTGCCCGCCATTCCGACGGCTGACGCGGTCTTCGTCGCTCGTTGTGCGGTCCTATATCACGTATGACAACGTGTCCCGCAGCGCCGGACACTTCACAAGCAGTCCTGCTGTTATATAAGATGTAGCCCAACACCTCTAATCGATAGTTTTATGTCGAGCTGAACAGCTCCGTCAGCTGTGGCACTTTTCGCTCCCTTCCAGCAGATTCCGCTCAGTCTAAAGGGGCGAGGAATGTCCAGTGCGTTTCCGCAATCCCACGCTAGTGGTCGGATTTACCCTGTGCACTCAGTCCAGGTCCCTGTAATCGCCCCAGCAGCGTTCTGTGCATCCCAAGCCCAGTTACAAGGTCGTTATGTACCCCCTTTAAGTGAGGTCACTCGGCACCCACTGCGCCCACAGCGGTCACCTGTCCACAGGGCAGCAGCGGAGTCAGCAGTGTTCGCCCCTTGGAAGATCCGGCTATGTGGTGGGGCACAGTTAACGGCATCACAATGTTCACATCAGGGGAGGCCTTAGCACAACAGCAACCCGCAGCGCCCAGCTTCCGATTTGGGTCCGCTGCTACGGCACAGACAGGGCTCACTTGTAATTAGAACTCGCTGCCGCCGAGGCCGGTGACCCCCCCGTTGTCATGGGCTCTGCTCCCGGGGCATTCACTAGGGCGGCGGATCAGTCCCAGATGTGCTGCCAGGTATGAGATTGCCATCGACTGCTCCTCCCTTCAGCCCCGTCGGCACTCGGGGTCCGCGGCGGTCGGTCTGTCTCACGATGACGCGCTTCCCCGAGGGTCTTCGATGTCCGCAGCCCAGCTACTGCAGCCCGTGCGGCACCCCTTCTCTCCACAGACGTCCTCCCTCACGTATCAGAAGGTCCGGAGTATATTCCTATCGGATTTCAGGGGTCCGTTGACTCTTCAGACCCTGGACGGGCACTTCCGGTGATCTCCACCCGGGTCAGCGCTACTTCCTGCCGGGTCGCCTCAGGAGGAAATGTCCCGGTTTCCAGCACCGCCGCGGCCATAAGGGAACATGGTCCGTGCTCCGTCTCCCGGCGTCGGATCGGCATAGAAGTCGCCGCCTTCTGTTCCGCCCGGTCCTGGGCGTCAGATCTCCCCCTTAGAGATCCTAAGGCAATCGGATAAGTAGTCGGATTTGCGGAGAGGCCACTTAGCCTACGGAGCTCGTCTCTCAAGCAGCCGCCATGGTTGGCTGCTAGCCACGCCCCAATCAGGACTGGCCCTTTTACTTCAGTTGTTACAGTGTAGGTTTTATTTAGTCTGGAAGCACTACTTTCTTTAATGGTTTCTCCTACTGCAGGCACAACATAATTTCCTGCAACGGTGCCGCTTTGCTTGCACTTTTTCATCTAAATGTTTTGGCAGCATAGCACGCTATTCTAGCGGCAACACACTTTTATTTCATATAATAAATCCACTGCAAATAAAAAAAACTAAATTAAAAACATTGTTATTTAAAACGCCAACAGCTCTAACTTTAAGTAATGCGAGACCCATTGTATTGCAAATGCTTGTTTATTCTATGTCATGACCCAGAGGGGATGATTAGGCTTGTTTAAAGTTTTTCCACCACTAGGGTTGCCAGACTTGAAACAGGTTTAAAGTAAAACCTCTTAAAGGTAGCGTCTGAAGACCAGTCAGCTGTGTTTAGGATATCCTCTAGTCGAGCTCCCAAAGAAAAAGCTTTAGATGCCATGACCCCCCTCACTGAGTGGGACCCAAAGTGGGAAATATCAATACCTGCCTCTTGGTTCGCAGGGGTATTCAGATCGCTTTCCTACAAGAAACCCACACATTGCGAAAGAAGGGTTGGCTTTACAGCGCAGCTGGAAGGGTCAAACACATGACACCACTTACTCTGCATTTGCACGGGGTTTTAATTCGGATAAGAGCAGGAATTCCGTTTCAGTACACACGTCAGGTTATAGACCCTGAGGGACGCTATATTGTGGTCTCTGGGAAACTGGATGGCAGGGACCTTACACAAGGGAGCATATATGCGACTAATTCAACCTGCCTTTTTCTCCCACCTATCGGGTGCACTGGCAACTGTCCTCACGGGCCCGGTCCTGCTGTGGGGAGACTATAATTGCACAACAGATGTCATACTAGACTGTTCTCATCCCCCACTCCCTGATGCACCAGCACACAGGCTAGCAGCAGTGCGCTGCTGTTGGCAGCAGAAATGGGGCCAGGTAGACTCCTGGAGGGCACAACAGCCAATGACCCGAGATTACTCATTCTTCTCAGCCTTACATGACCTCCACATCCGATTAGACACCATTCTGTGCTCCCTGGATGTCCCGGGGGGATTACCAGCAGAGAGTATCGCAAGAGAGTATCTCGTGCGGAGGCTTTAGGACAAAAATCCAATACTGGTGAGCCTGCAATGGTCTTGTGCGCGACCTAAGATCCCCACCTGGCGCCTTCGTACTGAGGCATTAGAGGACCCGGTTTTTAAGGTGACAATCGGAGAGGCTATTACTAATTTCTTCCAAGATAATGCACGTTCTGCCACATCCTCCTTGGTGGAATAGGACGCCTGCAAAACTGTCATTAGGGGGAAATGCATCTCTGAGATGACGGGGTCAGGAAAACGTTGCTTCAGGATATTGAGAGGGCAGACCAGACATGGCGTGACCTGGAAAGGGAAAGGCCCGACAACCCAGACAAGCAACAAAAGCTTTTAGAAGCCAGGGAGGCAGAGGCAGTGCAAGTGGAGCAGCAACGCTGCTTCGATTATAAAAATATATAACCTGTGCACACTCGGAAAGGTACAATTTGGGGGCCCTGTTGGCTTGGTTAGCTAACCCAGCCAGGAGAGGCTCAGTAATCCTGGAGCTTAGGGACCAACAGGGGGTGGCTAGATATGACCAGCAGGGAATAAACAACCTGTTTATCGCCTACTTTATGGTAGTCAGCTAGCTCCTACAGAGGAGGAATTGAATGACTTCAAGCAGGATACTGACTAGCCAGCCATGGACGAGGACACGGCTGAATTATTAGGGTGGGCAGTCAAAATAGGAGAGGTGCAGAGAGCTACCAAGGGTATGGCGCGCAACAAATCTCCAGGCACAAATGGCCTCCCCATTAAATTCTACCTAGCATACATTGTTATACTGGCTCCCCGGCTGGTGCAGTTATATAACGATGCAAAAAGCGCTGGTGTGCTTCCTACGTCCAACAGGGAGGCGGTTATTGTCCCGTTACTTAAACCGGGCAAACAAGCATGGGATAGAACAACCTACCGTCCGTTATCCATGCTCAATTTGGACTATAAAATCTTAAGCAGAATTTTGGCCACCCGCTTGCTTTCCTCTATGACTGCACTAGTCCATTCTGACCAATCCAGGTTTATCCCCTCCAGAAACACTGCACTTAATGTGCGGCGCCTTTTGCGAATTTTAGAAGGCTCCTCGGCTGCCACTGACACGGCAACGGTTTTTGCTGTTGATATAGAAAAAGCACTTAATAGCCTGGAGTGGCCTTACCTATATCATGTGATGCAGAAAATGGGGCTGGGTGATGACTTTGTGAGCTGGATGGCTCTCCTATATACGGACTTCGCTGCCCTAATTAAAACTGGGGGACTCATCTCAGACGCCTGCAGGGTGGGAAGGGGAAGGCGTCAGGGATGCCCCCTTTCCCCCATGTTGTTTGCTCTGGCTATGGAGCCGCTGGCAGCGCTGGCCAGATTGGGTCGCTCCTATTGGGGGCTAAGTGTTCATGGGGTGACTTACCACATAGCACTGTATGCAGATGACCTGCTGCTCTTTCTGGCTGACTCGGGGACGGAGATTATCGGGGCGAATAACCTGCTTCAGACTCTCAGTGCGGTTGCAGGACTCAAAGTGAACTGGACAAAATACTGCCTGTTCCCATCGAAAAGGGGCAGACTAGGCCCACGAGTCTCAGAGGGTGTGGTTTGGGAAGACAGATGCCTGACGTACCTAGGAACACACATCTATCATGACGAAGACGACATCCTGGAGGATAACATAGGGAGGGCCATAAGGGGGATGAAGAGTAACTTGGGCTTCTGGGGCTCCTTGCCACTTTCGGTTTTGCGGGCCGTGTGGCACTGCTTAAATGGTCGCCCTGCCGCGCTTATTATACTATTTCGGTACTTTACCGATTTGGATCCCGACGAAGTACTTTGCACAACTCCAGTCCATAGTCACGGGGTTCCTATGGGGCACAGGCAGACGCAGAGTGGCTCTGAATACTCTTATGCGACCTAAAGCGAGGGAGGCTTAGCAGTTCCTTATTTTGAGACCTACTATTCGCAGCACAATTTCAGTGGCTAACGCAACGAGTAGTACGCAATACTAAGGGGGCTGAGGAACAATGGGAGGATTTTAGGACCCAGCAAATATTGTCCTGTATAGTCCTGAAGCTCCATGTAGGAGCTGAAACACTTCCTACGGAGCTGAACACGGCGCGAAGGTGTTGGAACCGATACTTGTGTAGGGCTAAAATAAAGCACCCTTATGCTCCAGAAATTCCATTATTGATGTGCAAGGCCTTACCACATGGCAGCAATTGGCTGAGACTACAGAACTGGGCGGATCAGGGATTGGCCAGCTTAGGAGACCTATACGAGGAGGGCACCATGCTCCTGTTCAATGATTTACAAACTAGATATGACCTACCCGGGGGTATACAGCACTTACCACGGCTATCCGAAAGCACTGGGAGGAGGGTCTCAACGAACCACAGATGTCAATGGGTTGCCAATTCGTGGTAACGGCGGCAAGCACGTTCAAAGCAGTGACATGTCTATATAGACGCATGACATTAGAGGCTTTACCTCCACTGGCTTGAAGCTTCAATGGGAAGCCGACCTTGGGGAAGATATCCTGGAGAAAGTTTGGGCGTAGTTGGTGGAGAGAGCCTGGAAGAGCACCAGGAATGCACGGTTCCAATTAGTACATTTCTATATCCTACACAGGGCTTACCTAACCCCGTAAAAGCTCAATAAGTATTTCCCCAACACCTCGGTGGCGTGCCCGCGTTGCAACACTGAGGGGGTAGGCTTCAAGCATATGCTATGGGACTGCCCGTTTCTAGACAGTTACTGAGAGGAATTAACAACAATACTGACTGATGTCACGGATAGGGAATTAGAACCATCCCTGAAAACACTGCGTCTTGCATTGGTTCCCTCATACATCCAAAAATAAAGTGCTGAATGCAAGGGAGTGATTTGTTTGCAGATAGCGACACGCAATGGGAGTGAGAAGGTGTTGGAAACGGCGAAGGCCTGTGAGGCATTAGTGGTAGCACTCAAATCCCCTGATAATAGCGAAGATGATGCCTCGGTGGGGGCCCCACAATCGACTCTGGGTAATCTGTGGGTGAGCGCAGAGTTCCGGGGGCCTATTACTCTGCTTCAGGAGAATAGAGCAAAACACCTTACCGGGTTGAGCTCCCCTACAGTGATACCCCAAATAGTGGGGAGGCCCGCTAAGCCCTGTATGGATCTCTCATATCACTGATCTAGATTTAAGGGACACGCCTGGGGGGAAGGGATAGGAGGGGGTAGTTGGAGGGGGGTGGTTGGAGGGTAGGGGGCAGTTTAGGAGCCCGGGGTGGCATTTGTCGCAGTTGCTACTGGACCTGACTGAAAGAACTGACACAGCGCCAGCTAGCCGAGGGGCGCACCTTAAACTACGGCTGATCTGCTATCTGGTGGGTCCTGCATCGCTCTACTTTTGTTACAAGTAACTTGTTGGTCAACTGTATGTTTTGCCGGGGCAAGATGCCACGGTCTATACTCATTGTATGAAACTCAATAAAGTCTGTTTAAAAAAAAAAAAAATAATAATACCTGCTTCTTACATTATCCATCTGACCCATCTGGCAATCGTAGGGTAAGAAAAGGCCTTATGAGGCTTAGTAAGTGCAATCAACAATTGTCATTCTCCATAAGGACGTAGGTCCTCAGTGACCACTTCATAAGCCTTTATTGCCAGAACCACACATAACTTAGGTACATCCGAGAAAGCAGGGTATGACACCAACTTTGATTTACACTTTGCTTGATGAGCAATGTGAAAAGTTAACCCCTTTAGGGGTGAATACTCAACCTGTTAAGTTTAATGCTTAAATATCGGAGACCATTAGGTACAAAATCAAGCGCAAAAACATGGCCAGTTTTGCCAACAGTTGTTTTCTGGACAGATACTTGTTACTTGAGAAGGTTCAATACATTATTTACAGCCCACAAAATTGAATATCTGGGTTCTGGATGGAGTGACAACCTGATATCTCTTAAGAGTTTGCACACCAAAGGATGTTCCCCAACCGTGTGACCTTCCACCGGCAGATGGCCTGCCAAAATCCCAACCTAAATGTATTTATGGACCTATAGGCCAAACTCTTGGAGGATAACTGCTCCAGAAAATGCAGGACATAGACAACATCTGCCCCCAAGGGATCCACCTGGCGTTGGAGATGCCAACCCGACCATCTGGACTAGGCAGAGCGGTATCTTTTGTTAGTGCTATCCACTTACACTCTGGCGAGTAAAGAGGCAGCCTCTTGTGAAATGCCCGGGACTTTCTGTCATTCCCAATAATCCTCCAAGGAATGAGAGAGAGGGAACCTGCCACCACTAGGGGGTGAAGATTGTCCTGGGGATCCCAGAGGAGATCTAGAAAAAGGGGTAGAGGGATTGGAAAATCCTCAAAAAGTTCCATCATCACTGGAAACCAGACTTCAGACCTTCAGAATGGGGTGACCATCACCAGATCCAACCGTTGTCTGTGGACTGGCGTGGATACTCTCATTATCATTGCAAAAGGAGGAAACGTGTATGTTGTACCCTCGCTCCAATCCTGGAAAAATGCGTCTGTGGACACTGCATCTGGGTCTGATCTCCAACTGCAATATCTGGGCAGTTGAGATTCCAGATAAGATGCAAAGAGATCTATGGAGCATGGGCCCCACCTCTACTGACACTGTTGAAACACCTGGGTATGTACTTTCCACAGGCTGACATCCCACCAGGGTCTAGAGTGCCAATCTGCCACTTGATTAGATCGACCTGGGATGTGCTCTGCTGACACTGAGATGTGCTTGTCTGGAAGTAGAGCGTGCTAGCCGGATCCTGCAGGGTATTTGACCTCATGCCCCCAGGTGACTGACGCAGCTGGCCAACGCCACATTGTCCTTTTTCAGACGTACGGAGCAATGAGCCTTGTCTTTGGTCCAACATTTGAGAGTGAATGAACCTGCCATCAACTCAAACAATTTATATGCAGGAATTATTCCTGTCGTAAAGTCTCTGCAGCGAGCTCCCCAGCCTGACCCGCTGGCATCTGACTCTATCACCAGATCAGGTTGGGAGCCGAAGAACACTCGACTGTCGTTCCAGGCCTCCATGTGGGATATCAACCACTGCATTTCCTCCTGAGATTCCGGTGAAAGTGGAATGGATCAGGAATATGTAAGACACCATTGGAGATACGAGATCTTCAGGTGATTTAGTTCCCGATAATGGAGATGCCCCGGGAAGATGGGCTGAATGGAGTCAAATAGAAGTCCTACTATATGTGGCAACAGTCGTGATGATTTCTGTGACTTGGACAGTGTCCTCCTGAGTTCATGCCATATTTTGCAAGAGGGGACACTGAGGGTGACCATGACTGAGTCTAAGAGAAAAAGCAGGAACTGTAGGGACTGGGATGGACAGAGTGCAGATTTCTCCATGTTGATCACGAATCCTTGTGAATCCAGAAGATCTATGGTCTTCTGTAAATGTGTGGATAATCTCACTGGACATTCAGGTTATCGTCAAGATAAACGATCAGTCGCACTCCCTGAACCCTCAAGTATTCGACCACCGGTCTCATAAATTTGGTGAAACATCAGGGGGGAGGGACTGTAGACCGAAAGGATGGGAGGTGAATTTGAACACCTGAGATTTCCATTGGAATTTCAAGAAATGTCCGCGTCTCCCAGCAGACCCTAGTAGATGAGCTAATGGGGCAGGACTCGTGACAAATGTTTGACTATAGAGCTATCCCTCAACCCGTAGTCTTCTGAGAAATGACATATCCACCATAATAGGTTGGACACGTCATTCTGGAGTACCAGATCTAAGATAAGTATATCAGACCGGTCCTCAAATTGAAGCTTTCTGCACTTTATACCTGAAACGAGGTAGCATCTCACTACAATTCAGGGAGGGAATACACATTGCCCTGAAGAAGGCCAGGACCCTCTCGGGCCACTCCGTAAGGGCTGAAACATGTTGGAACAGCACAAGGGTCATAGGACCATTACTTCCTCACGACCCTACCTTTATAATAAATGTAATTATCCCTGGCCACACCGCAAATAAAGGGATACCTCGAGTCAATGAGGATTTTTAATCTTTAAACCCCCTGGCCTATTACTCTTAAGTGCTCCCTGGAAGATGGTCGAGCCTACCCTGACCTTTGGGAGTCAGGGTGAACCCGATGATTAAGCATTACACTACTACTACAATACTCTATTGTGCATATATCACTATCGATAGACCAATGCTGGTGAGCACTCACAACTTAACGATACAAATGTGACGTTGTGCCAGTTTAGGATAATAGACCGTTTGCAGTACATTGTGATCTTCAGTGCTTCTTACATATTAGGAAATAGAGCTTTTACTCAACACATGATGAGTGCATGAGGTTTATATAACAAAAAGGAATTGCTTCCTTCCCCACATATGAGCGGATGGTGTAGGCTCCATTGCCCCTGGAACCACCTCTGGTGCCTCTGCGACTGTGGTAGGATCTTGTTGGGTAGAAGTTCCCAAATTTCAATGCCTCTTGATACTGGCCGTGTCGAGAGTCGGTGCCCCGGCAGAGGCGTGATGCGAAGCGCGGACGGTCGAGCACCTGAAAAGGCACTTACCTCTATGCTACTTAATCCGTGAAGAAAGAGAGGGATAGAGAGTCTGCGGTGCTGTTGTGTAGAGTTGAAGCATTCAGATTGTACAGTCTGTTTGTTTCGTTTTTTCCCACGGACTTATGGGAAATGTAGTTCTATATTCTAAAGAAATCAAAGATGTAAAAAGCTGCCGGTGAATAAAGTTAAGAAAGAAAAGCCTAATCATCGTATCCAGGTCATGACATAGAATTAGCAAAAATGGAGGGTGGAGTTAGGAGTACTGTAACATGAGGTGGGAGAGGAAAGCTCTGAGGAGGGAGAGGCTCTGACTATCTGCTACATACCTGTCTGAAGTGTCACTACCAGGGACACGGGAAGCAGAATGGGCAGCTTTGCATTACAAAGGGGACTCACCCCTCCGCCCCCAACTACTTAGGCCTGGTGCACCTGAAATGAATTAGTAGAATGCTCCTCGGCTTCCCTCACTCCATAAAAGAATCTAAGCATGGCAAACTCTCTATTGAGATTGGAGCTAGGAACCTGATATTTACTAAGCATGAGCGCAAAATCCGCTCCGATCGCGGATTTTGCGGATTTTCGGCAAATCCGCGATCCGCGAACTCTCGCGGATTTGCCGAAAATCCGCAATCCGCGATCGGAGCGGATTTTGCGGTCAAAAGTTCAAGCGCGCCTCATTAACGATGGCGCCGGCAAGCTGCCAGCGCCCATCCTGCAATTGTTACTTAATTAGCTTCAACAGGAAGCTCTAACAGATAAGATACAGCAGGGGCTCGAGCGCCTGCTTTATTTTAGCAGTTGGAGCTTCCTGTTGAAGCTAATTAAGTAACTTTTGCAGGATGGCGATGGCGCTGGCAGCTTGCCGGCGCCATCGTAAATTACTTCAACAGTGATGTGTCTTCTTGAATAAATATGAAGGGCAGGGTTCATTCGGGCACGACGGTCCTGGCACAATTAAATAATAAATCTGCTGCTCTGATCGGTCTCTGACCTTTTATACACACAAGAGGCATGCTCGCATGGACGCCCCGTCCGTTTGGCCCCGCCCACACACTCGAGGTGTGCACCGTCTTCCCGCCATTTACCCACTATGATGGACATTTCACTCAAGGGACCCCTGCGCACTTCGGCGCGATTGCATAGTGACACACACTTGGTCGCTGGAACTAGTTGAAGCGCAAATGCAGTGACTCATTCAGCAGCCCAAAAAAAAAACGGGAGGCTGGGCATCTTTGACTTTCACGAGCGCAACCCCCGTGCTGTTCCTGTGACCAGGGGCTTCTGTCTCTTAATCTGCTGCTCTGATCGGTCTGTCACCTTTTAGACACACAAGAGGCATGTGCGCTCGCGTGGAAGCCCCGTCCGTTTGGCCCCGCCCACACGCTCGAGGAAGCCCCGCCCCCAAATCCGCAAATCCGCTGAATCCGCGGATTTTGCGGATCCACGATCCGTGAATCCGCTGGATCCGCGAATCGTGGATCCGCAAAATCCGCCCATGCTTAATATTTACATGAAAATTCGTACATCGTTAACCTTCTACACTACCTTAAATCAATCATAACCTAGGACTTTCAATTTTCATAAATAAACTAAGTGGATAAAATAAAGCTATCTTTGAAGCGTGTGATCTGCAGGTTACAGAGATATATCTGAGATCGTAGCTTGCAGGCTGCATATGGATCCGTGCAGGAGGTGATCTACTCTCTAAACCATTTCATCATCTTGTCTCAGACTTTCTTGTCCATCATACACAGCATTCCGAGTAATGTTCGGACTGAAAGTTTTCTACACAGTTTTTACATAAGGGTTCGGAGTGCACGATCGAATTAGAAAAGATGTGTTATTGAATTTGGCTTTAATAAAGGCACTGAACCAGTGTTTTAAATCGTGCCATCTTAGAGGTGGATCCCATTGTCTCATTTTAAGTACATGGTGTGAATTAGGTATGCAGAGGAGGACATGATTTTTATTTGCTCCATGGTGGGTTTTTTGTATTTCGCTACAAATCTAAAGGAACCCCAACCATCAGACATATCCCTGACCCGTTCTCCATCACCCGCTTACAGCCCTAGTTGTTTCAACAACGGTAAACTCAATTTGCTCTTAATCCCGCTAATCGTTATGATTTCTGGTAACGTTAAATCTATAGTACAATAAATAGGTAAGCAAATCCAGGGCTAGGAATGTAAAACAATTACTCCCAGATCTTTGGTCGTTCTAAAAGGCGTTGTAATATGACTCAGTGACAGGCAGCTCATGGGCTATTCTATATGGTGTTCTTCAGTAACACATTATGTTAATACTACATTGCATTAACACCAACATTTACAATAAAGCTCCTTCTCTCTCATTCTAAAGTACCTGCACTTCTCATCAAACCTGTTACACTTTATTAAGACTCTATCATTCCTTTTCAGCGTGGCCGTTATCCATTTACTGGGACAGTATCAGCACGTCTCAGCAGCCTGCTCAAACTACTAATGAGGACAACCAGCAGTTCTCATCATAGCAGCAGCACATGTAATGAAGGATACACGCCGTTCTCATTAATTTGCATTATTCGTATTGACCAGTACTAGCACTCATCAGTGCTGCTAGTGAGAAAGTACCCACACTGTTCTTGTATTTGTACAGAGGCAGTGCTTGCGCTAGTAATACAGTCAAATATTTAACAGAATATTGCTCTGCAGGACTTTCAAAATTCTGCACTGACGCCTGTTTATGCGGTTGTAACAAATATGTGGCAGTTACTGCACTTCTCTGCAGGACTGGCACAGTGCACCCTTTACTTGCAGCATAACCATACATTTATTAATACTGGAGCAGCTCAATTTAGGCTCCACCCTCACAAGTCACAAAAGTGCAATATTTATGTGCACTTAGCAATATATACTATGTGCGCCTTAACTTTAGTAACGTGGAGTGAAGCCTTGAAAGGTACTCCTGAAATGTATTCACTGTAGAAAACTAGAGACTCATGAAGGTGTGTAGGTGCTTAGGTGTTCTTACACAACTCCCTTGGTTTTTGACGCATTGCCAAATTTACCAGAAGTGGTAGACTTGGGAATTCGCCAAAAAGATACACTTTCCCAAGAGCCACGTAACGAGGAAATATATATATTTTTTCTCCTCGTTACTTCCTCTTTCCATTGAAAGAGGAATATGCCTCTAAGAATTGTTTTGTGCAGGTATGTTCCCCTTCCTGCACAAAAACAACCCTGCATGCAATGCAAGCACCCTTGCACCATGGTGCAAGGGTGCCTGCATTGGCGCTAGGTGGCCAAATGGGCGCCAGCGCAGGGGGAAAGGCAGGAATGTGCCGTATTGCCTTAAATACAGCGCATTCCTGCCCTTCCCATGTCAAACAGTGCATCACAGGTGACTTGCTGCACTACTTAGCTTTTTCGTAAATAGGACCCCACGACCTAAAGTCAGTGGCAGCCGCCACAATGAAGAGATGGTGCGGCAGGTGGAGAGGGTGTGGGGAGCGCTGGATGGGGAGCGCGCGGGGAGCAATAATAAAAAAATTAAATAAACACTTACCTGGAGCTGCCGCCCGCCTCCTGCTTCATCCTTCCTGGTCCCAGCAAGCATCAGGGCTGCATCACGGACTCACTGCAATACTCCCGCTGCTCTCATGCTATAAGAGCATCACTGAGATTGGCCTGAGCAGGCTGGAAAAACTCTCCGCTCAGACCAGAGAGTCTTTGGTAGTTTCTCCAGCCAGACTATTCAATGAAGCCAGGCTGGAGAAACAATGCAGCCAGGCTGCAGAAACCTATGGGCGCATGTGTGTTTTGGTTGGTCTGAGACGGCTGGCCAAACACATATGCGCATATATGGAGTGCACATAGCACTCCTCCTCCCCCCCATGCCCCACCCCTCCCTGCGCAAGCTGTCTCAGAGCTGGCAAATGGAAAATAAAATGATGCTAGAACATAGTTTTATTTTTCATTTGCTGGCTCTGAGCCAGGCAGCGGGGTGGCTTTTCTCTGCCAATAGAGCTTTTACTCAACATGTGATGACTGCATGTCAATTTAGGTAAACAACACTGTTAGAGTCCATGAAAGCCACACCCCCTGTGGTTCTGAGTCTCGAGTTTTTAGAAATGGTTGAAGCAGTGCTTGATTTGTAAAAAAAGATAAGCACCAGGTGATTTGTTAGGAGGCCACTGCAGCTTGCACCCTCCATTGCCCCTGCCAACTACAATACCAACACAACTACTAATCATCACACTCTTAAAAGTGTTAATTTATACTATTCCAGGTCCTCAAAGCTATAAGAATGGCTAGGGTGGCACGCATTAGTCATTGGTTTTTTTTTTTAAAACATACTTTATTTCCCTTTAAACATATATCACCATTATCTCTGAATCGTCGTTACATCGTTACATTTTCAGTACTTTTTGTTTCCTTATATCATACCACTTTGACATGTTATGCACTTCTGTACGGTTGGTATCTCTGGTGCTTTAATATTGGTTCCGATTTGTACATACATTCAAACACCCCTCCCCACTTTCCCCAACTTCCCCAACTACCCCCGCCCTCCCCCGCACTGCTGTTTCCCAGGGTATTATGATGAGTTCATCTGAACGCCTCTTCTGTCATGTGTTATGTGGTTCTGTATCGTTCGGGAGTTTACTCCCGGTCCTGCCTCATCCTAGGTTCTTTTGCCTCTAGAGGCGGTCTTCCTTTAGTACTCGCTCTATTCCCCCTTCCTGGTCCTGCCTCATTGAACTACCCTATGATACCAAAGAGGATGATAGACGGAGTGTTTGAGCAAATCAAACACTCAGCCCCAGTCAACTGATCTGGGTTTAATCCATCACCATTCCTTAGCTCACTCCACCACCCCAGTTAAGACATGGCCATATGCAAATCTGTCTGACCCTGTGCCTCATGGGAACAGTCCAGCCTGAACTGCCAAGCCATCTCTTTTTCCTGGACCGGAAACAAGCATCCTGGGACCGGTTTCAGATTCATAATCCTCACCATCCAGGCTATCTTGAATCCAGTGGTAGAGTGAGCAAGGGACCCACGTCTGGGCATACCCTGCCAACTTAGGGCGAACAAAGCGATACCAAAGGGGATGATGGACAGGGTCAAGACTGATTTGCATATGGCCATGTCTGAACTGGGGTGGCTTGGTGAGCAAAATAACGATGGATTAAACCCAGATCTGTAACTGGGGGTGAATGGTTTGCCATTGTGCAACATTCCGTCCATCATCTTGTGTGTTTTGCTGTTCACCCTATGTGGAAAGGGTATGCCCAGACGTGGGTGCCGTGCTCACTACGCCACTGGAGTCAAGCTATCCTGGCTAAAGACTGTCTTTATTAAAGCCAAATTCAATAACACATTTTTTCTAATTTGATCGTGCACTCCAAGCCCTTATGTAAAAACTGTGTAGAAAACTTTCTGTCCTAACATTACTTGGAATGCTGTGTATGATAGACAAGAAAGTCTGAAACAAGATAATTAAATGGTTTAGAGAGTAGATCACCTCCTGCACGGATCCATATGCAGCCTGCAAGCTATGATCTCAGATATATCTCTGTAACCTGCAGATCACACGCTTCAATGATAGAAAGTGGAGGTGGGGGTGAATGTTTTGCCATTGTTCAACATTCCGTCCATCATCTTGTGTGTTTTGCTGTTCACCCTATGTGGGAAGGGTATGTCCAGACGTGGGTTCCCTGCTCACTATGCCACTGGAGTCAAGCTATCCTGGCTGATGGCGGCTGATAGCCAGAACCGGTCCTAGGATGCTTGATTCCGGTCCAGGGAAGACATGGCTTGGCAGTTCGGGCTGGACTGTTCCCATGAGGCACAGGGTCAAGACTGATTTGCATATGGCCATGTTGTCATGGTTACGAGCACGCATACAGCCTCCATCCCTCACCTTTCCCGGTTTCGCCTGTCACGAATGAATGCATTAGGGACTACATATCCCACAAGGCTTAGGGGCACATCTCTGCTAGCCAGGAAGGAGCACACTCCTACTTAAACCCCGCCCCCTAAGGATCGGTGCTTGACAAACTGCCTGCGGAGCTCTGAACCTGTTTGCCGATTCTACGTATTCCCGGAGTTCTACCGACTTCACGTTTCTGTCAGGACAGGGTAACGCGTTCCTTAAAAGAGCTACCTAGCTTTCTGACCTCGTATGCACTTTTCCTTTGTTCGCGGTATTTATCGCGGAACCGAGGAGGAGCCCGCGTCTCTGTTCACAAGAGCCGAACAGGAGACGCTGAAACATTCGCGCTGTTAGGGAGCGTGACATTTAACCTCCCTACAGCGGACTGTGAATTCCCGGAAGCACCTCTAGGCTGAAGGTGCTATAAGTCACGGTTCAGGAACCGAACCAATGAACTTTGGATTGCATATCTTATTTTTCGTTTGCATGACTGTAGAGAACTTTGGATTGCCTTTGTGATTTTGTGTACGTGACATTTGGATTTGCCTGGGGGACCAGGGACCGGAAACGCCCTCTTCCTGGTTACAAACTTGCTCCGGAGTATAGGAGCCACTTGAGAGCCAGAGACTGCGCTGGAAGGAGTTCTCCTCTCACCACAAGAGCAGACCAGCGCACCAAGGTACTTTCCTCACAAGGCACCCGACTTCTCTTGAACAGTCCTCTGGAGAGTGATCCTGGACACATTCCTGTAAGTTAGAACGGGGTTGTGTCTTTCTGTGCTACTGGGGGTGTGTTTGCAGTACTACTCATTTCTGTTCTTGTTGTCTTCCTTATGCAGGGGTCCCAGAGGGAGTATAGAAAACAGTCACCTATTCCTGTGACGGAACAGGTTACTTTGCCCCATTCCCCTTTTCCCTAGAATACTTCACTACCCATAGTGCGCTATACATTGTGGTCAGTTTAGTGTTTTGGGGACATTGGGACTAATCTTCACGGCGTCGTTCCTGCTGGCCGTTCTGAAGGTTAGTGGCATATTAGTTTGGCGCTACTGACACCTGACACATGTCTGAACTGGGATGGCTTGGTGACCAAAATAACGATAGATTAAACCCAGATCTGTGACTGAGGGTGAATGTTTTGCCATTGTGCAACATTCCGTCCATCATCTTGTGTGTTTTGCTGTCCACCCGTTGTGGGAAGGGTATGCCTAGACGTGGGTCTCGTGCCCCCTACGCCACTGGAGTCAAGCTATCCTGGCTGAAGACGGCTGATAGCCAGAAACCGGTCCTAGGATGCCTGATTCTGGTCCATGGAAGGCATGGCTTGGCAGTTCGGGCTGGACTGTTCCCATGAGGCACAGGGTCAAGACTGATTTGCATATGGCCATGTCTGAACTAGGGTGGCTTAGTGAGCAAAATAATGATGGATTAAACCCAGATCTGTGACTGGGGGTGAATGTTTTGCCATTGTGCAACATTCCGTCCATCATCTTGTGTGGTTTTCATGGGACTACCCTGTCAAGAGGGTCATAGAGGGGTGGTTGATTCAGATCCCCGCTCATTGCTCCTCATTTCTTCCACTAGTACCTCCCATGCCTGAGCTCTCTCAATCCTATCCAGGCCCCTTCTCGCATTACTGGCAAAATGTTACCCTTGCAGCCGCCCATTTCTCCAGCTCCAGCTTCCATCTATGTATGCTGGGGCCAGTTGGCGCCTTCCATTTACTAGTAATTTCCCGTTTCGTCAGTATGAAGGCAAGGTCCTGAAATTTGTCAGTGACTTTAGTCTTAGCTGTGTGGGGGAACAGGTTAAGTAGGACGTGTTCTGGCGTACATGGTACTATCCGCTCTGTTATTCGGGCCGTCTCACTCGTCACCTCTTGCCAGTAATGCGTCAGGGACTGAAAGCTCCACATCATGTGGATGAAATTCACCCCACTTTCTCTACATTTCGGGAATTCTGTGTCTTCCCTGTGGAAGAACCAGTTGATTTGTTACGGAGTGATGTACGTCCGATGTAGCATGTAGAAGCTAATCAGGCCAAAGTGTGCGTTTCGGTAAACTTTAGCTGTCCTTTGTAGTATGTTCTCCCAATCCTTGTCCTCTAACAGTCTGCCTAAGTCTTCCACCCACCGATTCCTCAGGCCTTCCAGTGGCTTTATAGAGTCTCTTCGATGACTCTGTATAAACATTTAACTGCCTTTATGGTACCCCCACCAGGCCTATGTATTCGCAGGTGGCATGCTGCCGCGGCTCAGTCGTACCCGCACCCCATTGTCGTCTCATTGCCCTGTGACTGCCCTATAAAGCAGGAAGTGTCCCTGTGGGATATCCCAATCTGTACTGAATTCTTCAAAGGTGAGTAACTCCCCGTCTCTGTATAGGTCCCCCATTCTTGTGGCCCCTGCTCCCTTTTCCCATTCCTCTATCCTCCTCCACTGCCCTCCATGCAGGTGTGCCCTAAGAAATATCAGTGGCAATTCCGGTGAATATGGGCATCTTGTCTTAGTCTTCTGCAGGCACCTGCCCCAGCATCGATGAATCACCCTTTCTTCGTTGGTACAGATGTGCTGCGTTTTCACGGTCCCCAGCAGGGTACCAAAGACTTCTGTCCTTTCCGGGGTGAAGGGAGGCGTCCCTCTGTTCGGTGTCAGCCTCCCTGACACCCATTGTGTGAATCTCTGCAGCTGCCCTGCCAAGTAATATGCCTCCATTTCAGGTACTGCTAGTCCCCCTTCCGACTGTGCCTTTTTTAGCATAGTTATGGCCACCCGCCTTCTTCCCCCTCATATAAAGGCTGAGATGCAGGAGGTCAGTTCCCGAAACCATGCCCCGGGTATCCACGCAGATAATGTGGTAAAGAAGTATAATAGCCTGAGGAGAGCCACCATTTTAGCAGGGAAATCCTGCCCCCTACTGAAAGAGCAAGCCCTCCCCAAAAAGCCATGTTGTCCTTCAGTGATCGTAATGCTCCCCGTACATTCCCCTCCTGCACGTCCAGCATGGAGTGGAAGACCTTTGTTGCAAGAATTTCTGCTCATACACAGAACTGTGCACAGAGACCTAGGGAATTAGTGAATTGTGGTGTACCAGAAACTCACCTCAGTACCTAGAAACCCCAACCAGCTAGCAATCAGTGTCACATTAGCTCTTCGTCCTATAGCAAAGTAACCAATGATTAGACAACCTAGAACATGCGACTTAGGACCATCTCAGGAATGGTGGAAAGTGAGAACACTCTTTTGTTATACTCTCATACCAATCTACAACAGGAGTAAAAAAAGAGACACGGTAAGGTTAAAATATTTATTTTAACGATGTGATCTCTTGCACAGTATTTTAGTCAACATAAGCAGACATATGATTAAAAATAATATGGTCAGCATGGTTAAAACTCCATAAAATACAAAAGGAGGAATCATATTACAATGATAGTGCAAACAGGTGATATAGCGCCTAGTTTAAACACCCTCCCTGTGTAGGAACTATGTATTATAAACTATAGAAGGTCTCTTGAGCTTGTTTTGGGGGACCCCATTACCGTTCCGCTCAGTAAGTGGTAAATTACATCTGTATCGGCAAGTCTCTCTGCATCCCTGAAATCTTCCAAATGTGTGAAATTATGGCAAGTTTGCTATGATAAAGGCGCCAGAATCTTGCTTGGCTCGCAGCTGCCAAAATGTTGTGTCTAGAATATGTTACACGGACATGCCGATGAACAGGCTCACATGTTATGATAACCTTGATGGCTCAGCACTCACTGTACAGAAAGCTAATTTGCAAAAACAGCTAAGCAGTGTCGTGTGCAAAAAGCAGCAAAAGGTAAAATGGCGTTTACACGTCTAATAAGCCATGCTAATATAACATGCAAGCGAAAAGAGGCACTAAACCATACTACGCCTTCACTACTACACTCCCAAATACCAAAAACACAGTGGTTCCCATTGCAATTCCCACAGCCCCTCTGGTGGTGGTGTGCCTGCCACTATTGGCCAACCACCACCAGAGGGGCTGCCAAGCTCCTCCATCATGTTCCTAGCTCCTCTCAACTCCCCCTCTGTGTCTTTTAGGAAAAGCAGGAGGTCGGCAGCTTACAGCGATATGTGATGTATTTGTCCTCCCAGTTGCAGGCCCCTGTACGGCCGCCAGTTCACGCCTTGCACGCCAATGGCTCCAAGGCCAGAGCGAACAACATGGGGGAGAGGGGGCACCCCTGGTGTGTGCCCCTCTCCACCCGGTACTGTTCCGATATTGTGCAGCCCGTGTGGACCCTGGCCACCGGGTCAGCATACATCAGTCTTACCCACCATATGAATCCCTGTCTGACCTGCATCTTTGCTAGGACGGAGTAAAGAAACCCCCACTCCAGTCTGTGGTATGCATTCTCTATGTCTATTGCGAACATCGCACCATCCTGTTCCTCTTCTTTAGCCAGCTGTAGCATGGAAAGAAGGTGTCTTATGTTCAAAGTCGTGTTTCTGCTCAGTATAAACCCCGCCTGGTCCTGGTGAACCAGGGAAGTCATGTGTGGAAGTAACCTCATTGCCAATAGTTTGCTTAGAATTTTAAAGTCGAGGTTCAGCATCGACAGATGTCTGTATGCCGTGCATTCAAGAGGGGACTTATCTGGCTTGAGTAGCGGAATTACCACTGCTTCCCAGGTGGTCTTCGGTAATATTCCTCCCTCCCTGGCCTCTACATACAGCTCCACCTGCCTATGGGCTAACTCCTCCACATAGGCTACATAGAACTTCTTAGGGAGTCCGTCCGTGCCCGGGATCTTCCCTCTCGCTAGTTCTTTAATGGTCACTCTAATTATGTTGTCCGAGATTTCCGCTCCTAACCGGAGTACGTCCTCCGCTGATAGTGTGTGGAGAGGTAGCTCCTCCAGGTTTCCTCTATCTCACCCTCCGCCCTGGGTCCAGAACTCTTAAAAAGCTGTTCATAGTAGCTGTGGAATCTGCTGTTTATTTTGTCTTGTCTATACAGTGGGCGCCTTGTCTGATCCGCTATCTCAATTATGGTATTCGCCCTACGGGTTGGGTTGGCAAGCCATGCCATGGACAGTTTCGACTAACAGTGCGCATTACAAGTAACCATATAACATAACATAACATAACATGCCAGCAGCCTGCCCACCTTATCTCTCTCTGCGTGGGTCCTAGCTGTGTATGTTTTAAAGTCAAAGCACCTCAGCCGTTCCTCCTGCACAGCTACCTCCTCTTTTGATTCTAGTAATTCCTGTTGTAGCTTAAGGTAATAATAAATTCTTTATTCGGAATTTCAGTATTAGAAATCCATAAAAGCAATGTTAGTACATAGTAAGTAAATCGTAAGAAATTTTTGAACATGAGTTTTAAAATGCAGAATAATTTCATAGAAAATGATAAGTTTCACGAAACTATTTACAATACTATGAATTAGAAAAAATTACTTTACAGATTTTTTCTGTGTCTGTATATGCATTTTAGAAAATTAAGAACATGATAGCAGGTAATTTCAGTATCCAAGAGCTGTAAACTCAACATAGCAGGACGACACTGCCTAAATCCCCAAGATTTTAACAGAGTCAATAACCAAAGTTTGCGATGTTCATGATAACATTTGCAAAACAAGACTGTATTTAAAGTGGTTTGTAATGACTTTTCATCACAGGGACACAGGGGTAAAATCGTATCCCATGCATTTGCTACTGGGAAAGCTACTAGCCTGTGAAATAGATTTAATCTGAATCTTATCAGAAGAAAACGATCGAAAGCACTGATTTTAAGATTTAAGTAAGGCTGGATGGAAAGGGTGGATTGAACCATTACAGCATGTTGGACAGACGGTTTGCCTGCTTCAGTTTGTAGTCTCAGATTTTGCAAATGTCCCAGGGCTAGTGTTTGTAGTTGTTTTTTTGAGAGTTCACTGATTTTTTCGGGAGTCGAATAGTATTTTTCGGCCCCAAGGTCAATAAAAAAGTTCCTGATGTAAGCTAGCCACTTTATTTTTAGAGCATGGTCCAGTGTCATAGCATCTGCCACTATTGTCTTAGTGAGGGCGTTTTTTTCTGAGGTCCAAATACGGCGCCATAAGAGTAACGGTTGTATTCTTGCCAAGTCCTCAATGTATGGGACGCCTAGTTCAACATGACATGCATACGTAGAGGATCGCTTTGGGGCCATTAAAAGGAACCTCAGAAAATTATTTTCTGCAATTTGCAGGGAAGAAACATCCATATGACCCCATACACTGGCTCCATATAGTGCTGTTGATTGGCACTTAGCTCTGTAAATGGCTAGTAATTCCAGGGGCGGTCGTTTTCCCAATTTTGTGAGAAAGACACCAAGGCCGCTATCGCTCTCTTAAAGCAATGTTTCCTTGCTTCCACTGCCATTTTCCAGGACAATTTGTTATCTATTGTAATACCCAAGTAACAATATTCGGTTGCAAACTCTATTTTTTGATTTGAGGATTAAATCTTTAGGGTGTTTTCTCCCGGCACCTGCCGTCATCACAAATGTTTTTTTCACATTTATGTGCAGGTCTAGAGTGCCCATAAAGAGAGAATATCTATTAAGTATCCTCTGAAGTTCGCGGGGAGTCCGCGCCAGCAAGACAGCATCGTCCGCATAGAGTAGAGCGGGAATCGGGCGTTGTTTTGCCTGTGGGAGGTCCTGGGCGCCCCTCAAAAGCTCAACCTCCAAGTTGTTAGTATAGAGGGAGAAAAGGAAAGGCGCCAGGACACATCCTTGTCTGACTCCACGCTCTACTCTAAAGGACGCTGACAGCTCACCCTTTGTACCATAGCGGACTCTGGCAGAGGGTTTGGAGTACATTTCTCTCAGAAAATTCAGGAGTGGCAAATCAACCCCCATTTGTGACAAGAGGGACCACAATTTGGTGTGAGAAACACAGTCAAACGCAGATGACAAGTCCACGTAGATCATATATAGTTTGTCCTTCTTTGCATGTATGTATTTTCCGATGATAATGGAGAGGTTTAGAGCTTGTTCCACAGTTCCGAAACCCTGCCGGAAACCAAATTGCAACTCAGACAGGATGCCTCTCTCCTCCACCCATTTTTGAAGTCGCTCCAGGATCATCCTGCCTGCTATCTTTCCCAGTGAATCCAGCAGAGATATTGGGCGGTAGCAGGCGGGATCCTGGCGATTGCCCTTCTTGAAAATCGGTACCATCACGGACCTTGTCCAAGACTCCAGGATTCCTTTCTTTGCAGCTGCCGTGCATACCCTGGTGATGATAGGGGCCCAGAGATCTGTATTATATTTAAAAAAGTCTACCGGGACTCCGTCCGGTCCTGGAGCTTTTCCGTTTTTGCTTGATTTCAGGGCCAAAAGGACCTCAGACATTTCAAAGTCTATTTGGATGGGGTAGGATGGAACTACTAAGTTTCTATCTTCAATTTCTTGTTCTGTTGGTTGTTTTTGGAAATTTTTTGAAAAGTGTGATACCCATTCTAACTCATCTATAGCAACTTCAATTTTTGGGATTTTATCGTCAACCAAAAATGGGGCTCTCACTACTCTCCAAAATGCCTGGCTGTTTTTTTCCTGTGCACTAGAGTGGAGTTCATCCCACAAAGCTTGCTTTAACTCCGCCTTTCTCTTTTTCCTGATGGCAAAGTATTCCTTTCTTAGTGCGGATATAACGTGGGGGTCCCTTTCATCCTTATTTAGTGCTATTTTGAGTTTTGAGTGAGCCTGGGTGCATTCATGATTAAACCATCCTTTGATTTGTTGGGGGCCTACTTTATGTTTTACTGTGAGTAGAGATTTGGTTTCTTCCATGATTTGGGCAAAGTTACTAAGAAGTTCCTCATCTTCTGTCTGTATGTCTAAACATTTCTTGATTTGGGGGTATGCCAATTTTATCAGATCTTTGATAAGTTCCCCTGGGTTTGTTTTCCCCCACTTTATTGTATACCCATTTATTTGGCCCAGATTTATATTATCCTGGGTCAATGCACTAGCTAATGTCACAGGTAGGGATTGTTGATAGTTTAAAAACATTTCCAATTTAAGAATGGAATGATCACTTAAAGTGTTGGGTAAAACTTCAAACTGGTTGACTCTAGTTTGTAAACTAGCCGATATTATAATATAGTCAACTGTAGTACTAAATCCCCTTCCTACATATGTCGGTTCTAGAGAGTTAGTTCTATCATCTGGGGTGTTTACTACTTGAAGGTCCAGGTCTGATAGAATATCGTTCATTGTTCCACCGATATTATTGTGAATAAAGTGAGTGAGGGGGTTACCGTCCTCTGTCACCATTCCTGCACATTTTTGCTCTGGCTGTGTACAGTGATGCAAGTTGAAGTCCCCTGCCCATATTATAGATACTGAGCCCTTTGCTCCTCGTTTCTGCCTTAAGGTGTTTAATTTCTCGTGCAAGTGCGCCAACACTTTCTGGAGCTGTGGTTCCTTGAGGTTGTTATAATAGTTAACGAGGACAACAGACTCATTTTTGGGTAGGGAGAGACAAATGATCTGGAAATTATGTACCAGTTCAATAATGTTTATTTTTATTTTTTGGATGGTATTAGCTATATAGGTGATTAATCCTCCCTTTGGCCTACCCTTTTGTCCCACCAATGCTGGAGAAAAGTACGTCTTATAACCCAACAAGTGGAGTTCTATTGGCGACCATGTCTCCTGTAAGCAGACTATTTGATGCCCGTCCACAGGATGCATGATACTCCCATCCTCAACCTTATGCCGTAATCCTGCGATGTTCCAGGAGATCATGGTCAAAGATGGAGGTTCATTATTAGGGCTATTTTCGATTTGTGAGTTACCAAAAGTAGCTGGGTCATCAAAAGTTAGAGGTTTCTCTAGGGTTGGGGGGTTGTCTGGAAGTTTGGTGGCCTGTTCGTCTGGCTGTGATGGTCAGTCCACGCACTCTAGGCCACTATACATATTCGTTAGTGGTATTCCATTCCAACCCTCCCAACGTGGTGGTTCTCTGTAATTTCTCCACTGTTCTTGCCCTCTCCACTCCTCCCTTTCTCTTCCTCGGTAACGGGGGCCCACTGTGTACCAGGGTCCATCATTTTGTGAGGGACCATTCGGAAATCTAGGTGGGTAAAAGAAAGAGAGGCGCTTTGTGCCTATCCCCCCATTTAGGTTTAAATCCTCCTCTGAGCAGATATATTCCACTATTCTAGGGTCCTCAAAAGTAATTAAAATGCAGTCACCCTGTATTGTTTTTTTACCATGGCCAACCCAGGGGGCTCTTCTAACCATTAGAATTCTGGTGGAGCGATTTATACTAAGCCAGTGTTGTATCTTGTTTTTAAGGACCAATTTGGTTCGGGTTTTTGGTCCATAACAACAAATGGGCTCGCTTCTGGTGGAAAAGTTACCGGTCGTGTTTCGCCCTGTTGTTTGATATTTGATATTTATTGTCATTTGTAAAGCGCTGGCTTTCGCTCCGGAGGGAGCATCTTGGCGCTGAGCACACAGAAAGTCGTCTATGGGGAGCATGGATCAAATGGCTGCGAGAACTGAAGAGTCGGACTGAGTATAAATCCAAGTTTTCAGGGATTTCCTAAATAGGCTTTCGGAGGGGGCGTGCCTCAGGCTGGGGGGAAGGCGGTTCCATGCCTTGGCCGCCAAAAAAAAAAAGGTCTTTCCACCCTTGGATTTTAATTTTATACGGGGTTCAGAGATGAGGTTGGCGCCCGATGACCTCAAACAGCGAGTTGGATTATAGCTCTGGAAGCGCTTAATCAGGTAGGATGGACCCAAGCACCTGTTAGCTTTAAATACAGTGACTAAGAGCTTGAAAAGGATTCTCTTGTGGAGTGGCAGCCAGTGGAGGGCGTTGAGGGCTGCAGAGGCCGAGGACCTGCGGGGGAGTTTCAGAACAAGCCTGGCTGCTGCATTTTGGACAGTTTGTAGCTTTTTCAGAGAGGACTTCTTTATACCTGCCAGGAGGCCGTTACAATAATCCAGCCGGGAGAGGACAAGCGCCACCGCGACTGATTTCCTGGCACTGATAGGCAGAAAATTAAAAGATTTCTTTAATTGCCTGATCAGACTGAAACAGCGCCCTGCGGTAATGCGCACATGTTCATCGAAGCTGAGGGAAGCATCAAATTGAACACCCAAGTTGCGTGCTGAGGCTACCGCGCTCGGTGGTGCTTCGGAATTATGAGGCCACCAGTCTTTGGGGGAAAAGAATGTGCCTTTACCGAGGGGAATTATTTCTGTTTTGGCGCTGTTGCATTTTAAATGGTGCAGGTTGAGCCAAGAAAAGACTTCTGACAGACAGTTTTGGAAGTTGATGGCAGCATCCGGGAGTCTTTTATCAATAGTGACGACAAGTTGGGTGTCATCAGCGTAGGATGTCACGAGGATCCCATGTGATTCAATCAACGCAAGAAGGGGGGCCATATACACGTTAAAAAAGAGGGGGCTCAGGATGGAACCCTGTGGTACCCCTGAGGTGATGGATCGTTCACCGGAAACAAAGGGGCCTAAGGAGATCGATTGAGAGCGATTGGATAGAAATGATGTAATCCAAGTAAGTGTTGTCTCTCCCTCTCTCGATGTGTTTGGGGTTGTTTAGTTTGGGGTTGTTTATTCTTCATGTCTGTGGTGACGGTATTACAAGGAGTACTGTTTTTTCCAGATAGGGTATTTGCAGATAAAATCTCTTCAGTTTTTTTCTTAGACGCTATCGTGGTTGTGGGTTTCAGTACTACAGTGGGCACAGGGGTCGAGCTTTTAGCTTGAGCCCCGGGGATTGAGTTTGACGACTTAGCCATCCCGGGCTTCTGTACTTTTGGTGGCTCTTGAGAACGATTAGGGTTATGCTTAGTCTTCACCAGGGCTGAGAGTTCGACTACTGCTTTTTCTAAATTTGTCAATGTGACTTGTATGGGTGCAAGGGTTTTGTGTAGGAGATCTCCGATTTTTACTAATAAGTCTGTGTTATAATTATGTTCAGGTTCCTTTGTTGGGGAATCCTCTGATGCTAGCACTAGGCTTGTGAGGAGTGAGGCATCGTGTACATGATGTATCATCGCAGTGTGCCTATTCTGGTTTTCCGACAAAGGGGGGCTAAGTGTATTCCCTGTTTCTTCTATTGTGACTGGAGTTGGTTGAGTCGTTGGTACTTTACTTATCACTAGATGATTCTTCTTCCTTATGGCTCCCTCTCTCCTCCCTCTTGCCTGTCTTACCTCTTCAGGAGTGGGGTGTGGGGCTAGGTCTGGGTTTTTTTCTAGATCTAAATCAGATATTGATTGGGATTCTGAAAGTTGTGACAATTGCGAGGCCGATAGATCCACTATGTTTGGAAGACTCTGTCTTTCATTGGTACCACCCTCGCTCTGTCTTTGATCCTTTTGGGGGACCGGCGTTCTGGCTGTTGCCAGGTGACCCATTGAGGATCTTCTAGCCTCCAGGAGGTCTTGGGATACCCTTCGTTCGATAAGTGTGATGCTCTGATCTATAAAAGAGTTTGCCTTTGTAATAAAACTGTCTATAGGGCCAATTAGTTGCCCTTTTTTTGCCGCAGTCTTACTCCTGGATCCTCTAGGAGACATACCTGCAGAATTAGAGGAGTTGCGTGGTCGGTTTTTGAACTAGAAATTAGGGGGGTGGCCCAGCCCGGCCCTAATCGGCCTCTAACGGCCTAAAACGGCCCGCTCTTTGCCCGGTCTTCGCTCCGCACTTCGTACCGCGCGCGTCCCGCGGGCGCGGGGAATGTGTCAATTGTTAACGTAGGCGCTGGGGGCGTGGCTTCCGGGGAGAGCTGGCCAGGTGACTGTGATTGGCCTCGCAGGGACTCCTGGGCAATGGAGTCCCTGCACTTTTGCTCGCAGCCCCGTTGAGCCTACGCAGCCCGCGCTCCCTCGTTGACCTGGTGAAGCGGGTCCCACGAAGCGGGACCGGCAAACAGTGGAACAGGTGGCAGGAAGAAATCAGGGTAGATTCTGTGATCCTCGCTCCTCTCGCTGTGTCAGGCTGTAGAAAAACAGGTCCCAGGCTTAAGGTGTTCAGGACGCCTTATTTCGATCTCCCATAGAGCTCGGTCTGCCCTTTCCACATTTGTGATCAATGTCCTACGTACCCCACTAGATGTTGCCATGCACCGTCCCCTAATTATTGCCTCCACGTGTCTATTAATCCCCATCGGGCCTGCCATTCCCTAAAAGCCCTGGCTGTTCAGTGGACCGGGGAATCTCAGAGAGGTGGGTGAGACCGGTCCAGTTCCACAATGCAGTTAAAGTCTCCCCCCATGATAATCGAGCCAATCATGTGGGGCGCCAAGACACCAGGCATGTGCTCTAGGAAGGCCCCCTGGTCGAAGTTCGGTCCATATATGTTGATGAATGTTACATTCTGTCCATTTAATCTCCCTGATACTATCCACATAGCGGCCCTCTTGGTATACCTTGTGTCCTATGTGCTGGAAGGCAGTGGATACCCCGGGTGTGGAATAACCCGGGGTGTGGCTATACAGAGGCTAGGATGGTAGATGCAGTTCTGCTAGGGCATGCTTCCGCTCCGTGGAAGACACCCACAGGGTGACTGTAAAACATACCTTAAACTGAGGGATGACCTGGGGCAGGACCCCTCCTGTGCAGCGACCCGCCTCCCGGACTCAGGTGTGAGGTCCAGGAGAGAAGTGCCCCTCCCCTTGGGCCTGGCAGTTCTGCCTGGAGCATAGGTGCAGGCCCAGGGCAGGGCAGGGGGACACTGGCGCGAGGCCCCATGCTGGTGGGCTGAGCCCGGGGTCCTGGGAAGCTGCCCATGCCTTGCGCCCGCCCTGACTCGGGTACACATTATGTGCTGTGTTGTGTAACCTTTCACCCTGGCCCAGTAACAGTATGCCACCATTGCATTTCCTGTGTTGAGGAAAAGTGCACAAAAGCTGACAGGATAGTTTTTTGTATGAATCCAACCGACAGAATTGTGCCGCTCGGGTGAGTGACGCCAGCAGATCTTTTGGAATCCACACAGCACAATGGTTTTCTAGTGATGGCTTTTTTGTGTCCCGTGCTGATAGGAGTCTAAAAACGAGGAGGCAAAGGACGAGTATGCAGAAAGTGCAAAAAAGAAACGGACAATTCGAGGTTTTAACGAAGTATGCTATTTTTGAGGTTTCTGCCTCTTCTCTACAGCCGCGGTGTTCTTTTCTCTGGAGCGCAGTGTACTTTGGGATAGGAACGTGCATTTGAGTGCACCTGCAGAATATTTTGGCCCAGGGTGCAACACTTGTACGTACTAGGATACATTATTTTGCCCAATTGTTTAGATCTCATTTGTAGAGAAAAATCATGCAGCTTCATGGACCAGAGGTTTAACTCCAGTGGGTGACAGAGTCTGGAATGATCTGGAAGCAGCTAGGAACTGCGACGTGCCCTGGGTTAGGTGTGTGGGTTCTTTTGTTTCCCAGCAATAAGTACTGAAGAAGTCGTCCACCTCTGCCTTTTCCAGCTGCCCTTCGACGTTCAATTGAGGTGTCTTGCACAGGGGCTTTTCAAACTGACAACTGTGTGCTCGGACCGGGGACAGGTAAACTGTCCTTTGCCAGGGGTAGCCTAATCTTAAATTGTTTTGCATCTCATTCAATACATTTAAATGGCATTTCAGATGTGGCCCTCGATAATTTCCCATACTCATAATAATGTCCTTAAAACAGTGCGCCAAAACTAGAGACACATGAGGATACATTTACCAAGACTTTGTGCAGGCACAAAATCACGCAAAGTAGCTTGAAGTCTTGAAATGGTCTTTACTTTCTAGAATAAAATGTATTTTGCGCTATAAGGTTCCTTGTTCTTGGCACAAAAAGCACTTTGAGCTGCTTTGTGTCACTTTGTGCCAAGGGGGCGTTACATGGGCTTTATTTAAGAGGGATAAAACAACTGGAGGATCTCTCAAAGGGGCGTGGCCGATGTAATTAAGGGCGTGACTTAAAAACATGTGCACTGAAAATCTGTGCTTAGCATAGTGTGCTGCCCGACTTTTTATTTATTTATTTGTGCGTTTTTATATAGAGCGGACTTTACCCGAAGGTGTCAGAGCGCTTCACAATAGGAACAGAACTGATACATGAGAACATTACAAGTGAACAAAATACAAAAGCCAACGTTACATTAAATGAAGCAAAAAAGACAATCGTGAGCCAACGAAATACAAGAGGTAGCAAACGGTGCATTACAAAAGTGACAGTCGTGAACCAACAAAATAAAAGAGGTAGCAAACGGTGCATTACAGGAGGAAAAAGTGACGTGTGCAGGTTACAAAAGCGTACAAAGTAAACAAAGAGGTGTAATACTGCAATATATGAAGGGCACTCAAGCATAAAAACAAACATTACGTAGGCCATAGTGGCACTTGTGCAGGTATCGAAAATAAAAATGTAAGAGCTAGAAAACAGTGTGTTACACGAGAAAGTGACGGGTGCATGTTACACACGAGTACCAAACACAGGAAGAAAGATAATACTGCAATAAATGGCAGACTCTCAAACCAAAAGAACACACTGGGAAGACACTTCCATAGTCATGTAAAGTAGATTTTTCTATAGTGGAAGGGCTTCCTTCAGATAATAGAGAGGGCAAGGATTACATTTGGAAGTGTCTTTGAAGGAGGAGAACTTTGAGGTTAGTTTTGAAAGCCTGGGAGGAGGTGGTGGTCCGGAGCTGCGGTGGAAGGGAGTTCCAGATTCTCACCGCGTTGCCTGAAAAGGATTGTGCCATCGTTCTTTCCTTCTTGAAAGTGGGAGGTCCAAGCAGGAGATTTTCCGCATTACGTGATGGTCTAGAGCCTCCAGAGAGTTTCAGTTTATTCGCCAGGTAGCGCGGAGAGGAGGAGTGCAAGGCTTTGTGGGTGATACAAGCAGTCTTGTAGATGGCTCTAGCCTCGATTGGAAGCCAGCGGAGGGTGGATAACATTGGTGTGATGTGGTCGCTTCGTTTGGCCCCGTAAATGAAAGGAGCTGCTGAATAGAAGACCGATTTAAGGGGGGACAGGTGGGATTTGGGGAGGCCAGTAAGAAGAGAATTGCAGTAGTCAAGTCTGGAGAGGACCAGCGATTGCACCAGGGTTATAAGGTCCTGCTCCAGGAAGAAGCGACGGATTCCCCAAAGAAGGCGCAGATGGTAACGAGCAGACTTTGCAATTGAATTGATGTGGGGGTTAGATTGAGTTTTTTGTCGAGGATGACACCCAGGGATTTTGCGCTGTCGGCAATGATGGGTTTAGTGTTCAGTAGATTCAGCTGATCCATCCAAGATTGCACCGGGGGAGGAGAGATTGAAGAGGAGAAGAGGAGGAATTCGGTTTTGGAGGGGTTCAGAATCAGTTGATGAGTTCAGTTGATGAGTAAACATCCAGTTATGAATGGAGTCGAGAGTAGAGCTTAGGATCGAGAGATCATGAGTAGAGGCAACCTTGAGGTAGATTTGAGTATCGTCAGCATAGAGATGATAGTGGATCCCGGATTTACTTAGGAGATTTCCTAGTGGTTCTAAATAGAGGTTGAACAATGTGGGTGCAAGTATAGAGCCTTGAGGAACACCTTGACCTACCGCCACAGGAGATGAAAGACTGTTCGCTATTTTGATCATTTGTGATCTATCAGAGAGGAAGGAGGCAAACCATTTAAGCACAGTGCCCTCCATGCCCATTCTCTGTTTAAGAATGTTGAGGAGGGTGTTGTGATTGACAGTGTCAAAGGCTGCAGAAAGGTCAAGGAGAATTAGAAGACAGGACCCCCCGAGTCGAGGATCCTCAGAGCGTCATCAACCACTTGCAGTACGGCTGTTTCAGTGCTGCAGTTTTGAATGAAGCCAGATTGGAAATTGTCAAGAAGATCATTGTCCTTGATATGACCAGAGAGTTGTTTTGCTACACATCTTTCTGTAACCTTCGCAAGAAAGGGTAAGTTAGTGATGGGGCGGAAGTTGTTGAGGTCAGACGCATCAGCAGTTGGTTTTTTAAGAAGCGGGGTGACCTGCCCAGTTTTGAAGGAGACAGGAAGGGAGCCTTGATAGAGGGAGAGGTTGACCAGAGTGGTCCAGTAGGAGAGGGAAAGGGTATAAAAGTCAATGGCACTGGGGATGGGGTCTAGATGATGGTTGCAGGGCTTTGTTTCGCGGATGCATTTGAGAAGGGCATCTTCAGATATGGGGTCAAAGTTTTGCCAAATGGCTAAGGACTTGCACTCCTCTGGAGGGGTAGGATGAGTGACCTGATCCACAAGAGATTTCACTTTTTCGTCGAAGAATAAAGCAAAATCCGCTGCTCTCTTTGCAGAGTCCTCCAACTTGGAGGAAGGGGGAGAGCGGTCAGGACTCTTGATGAGATCGAATAATTTTTTGGGTCTATTTTTGGCTGAGTCAAGGAGGGTTTTGAAGTGCGCCGCTTTCCCAAGGAAGATGTGTTTGTGGTACTTGGATCTTGCGGAGCGAAGCGTGGACAAGTTATCGGTGGAGGGCACTTGCCTCCATTGTTTCTCCAGGAATCTTAGCTGCTTCCTTTCTTCATAGAGGGATTTGTTGAACCAAGGTGCTGAGGGGGTGGGCCTTAACCTTTTGCTTTTGAGTGGTGCGACGTTGTTGATTTCATCTGCAAGAACTGTGAGACATTGGGAGGTGAGATCGTCAACATCTAGGTTCGGGTCTAGCCTTGGAAGTGATAACAAAGCTGATTCACAGAGGGAACCGACATCAATATTATTAACATCACGGAACCAGGAGATAGCCCTCTTGGGTTGGCCAAGTGTAATAGCGTGTGATAGTTGAATAGAGAATGGGATGAGGAGGTGGTCAGACCAGTCTACGTGAATAGGGGTAGAGATGGCAAGCATGCCTGCTTTAGAAATAACAAGGTCCAGGATTGAGCCCTTAGAGTGTGTTGATTCTGTGCAGTGTTGGATGAGATCGTTAACAGAGAGGAAGGTGGCCAGGGAGTTTGCGGAAGAGTCTTGCGGTGAGCCCCAGTGGAGATTGAAGTCACCCACGAAAGTCTGATTGTCACTTTGCGAGTATTGGTCACTGATGAAGTCAGTGAGTTCCTCCAAAAACGCAGGGCCGCTACGAGGCGGACGGTAAATGACATGGAAACTAAGGGGTGAACGGTGATGCACTTGTAACTCAAAAGAAAGGCATTCAAAGGTGAGGAAGGAGCTGATAGGAGAGGCCTTAACTTGAAGGGAGTTTCTAAAGATGACTGCAACACCTCCTCCCGTGTTTTCAGTTCTGTCATTCCTAAGTATAGAATAGCATGTAGGTAATAGGAGATCAAACATAGAATGCGAGGTATCTTTGAACCAGGTCTCTGTGAGGAAGAGCATGTCAATATTGTGGTGGGTGATGGTATCTGAGATTTCAAGTTTGTGTTTCACTGCAGATCTGCAGTGGTGGAGCAGACAACGCAGCTCTGTCAGGACTGTTTTGGTGACGGGGGCACTTGGGCTCTGAAGGGTGATCGGGATGTTGTGCTTATGTGGGGGCGCTCGGGAGGGTTTAGGTGGTTGCTTGGTTCTGACAGAAGAGATGGTTGGAATAGTGTAGATAGTAGGGTTGCTATGGTATGCAGGTTGAGGAAGGGCGGCGTTCAAAGGCTTGTGCGAATTAACAGAGTTTGCTGACGACTGATTGAGCTTGGCTAAATTGAGGTGAGGGGGCGAGGTGCATCTCGTAGGAAGTTGGAACGGAGAGGGGGTGCACGGAAAAGTGGAAATCTTAGAGCTTAGCAGTGAAATTGCATCTGTAAGCTGGGAGATGTAGGTGATAAGGGAACCTAGCTTATTTTCCAGTGAGAGTAATGCAGAGCACGGAAGGTTGGGTGGATCGATGGTCACAGGTGGGGGTGGAATTGGTGGTGGAAGGCAGGGAGAGGTGGGGGGATAGGAGGTGAGTAGGGGTGTAAGGTTCAAAAGTGGGGAAAAGTGGAGGTTGAGAGCGGGAGTTAACAAATCGGAGGTTAAGGGAGAGTTGCCTTTGTTGGTGTTGCATGAAGGAGAGGAATTAGGGATAACTTTAGGGGGAGAGGGGTGCGGAACACAGCAGTAGGGATGAAGGAGAGGGGATGGCTGTGTGGAGTCATGGGAATGAAGGAGGTTTGGGAGGAAAAGAGGTGAGGTAGTTGTGGAGGGCATGTCAGGTAAGAGAGGAGGCAGTGAGGGAACGGGCAACTGGCAGAGTGGGGGGGGTTGAGAGAAAGGGAAGTTGGGGAAAGGAAGTGGTACTGTTGGACCCGAGGGAGTGAAATGGACAGGGTTACCAGGGGGGGAAAGGGAGTAGCATAGTATTGCTGGAGGAGTGGGAGGGAGGTGAGAGATGCAGTGGGATTGAGGCGAAATCCGGGTGAATAACGAGCGGAGGGGGAGGTGGACAGGAAGTATGGAAGAAGGGATATGGGGAGCGTAGGGATAGTTCACTGGGGGAGAAGGTTGGAGGAGAGGTGGACTAAAAAGGGGGGTGACTGAATGGAAAATGGGGGGGAGAAGAGATTGGAGTACCGGGAAGATGCAGATTGGACGAGGAGCGCATTAGCTAGCGGTGAGGCTGGAGTGAAGTGGGAGGGGGCATATTGTGAGGGGGGAGGAATAGGAAAGGCGGTCCCAGGGGAGGGGGCGGGTGGAGGGCCGACCTGTGATTCTTGAGAGTGCAGCCAATTGGAGTGTAGGGGGGTCAAGGGAGGATAGAGGGAGTAATGGGTGGAGCTAGAATGAGATCGGGGGAAAACCCGGTCGCAGCGGAGGGGAGTAGTGAGGGGAAGAGGTAGTCAAAGAGCAAGAGACAGGTGTCATTGCCTTGGATCATGACAGTACCGTTGTTATAGAGTGAGATAGTTAGGTAACCGTTGAAACGTGTGGAGGGGGAGATTTTTAGCTGTTAGCCCCTTAGGTGAGGTCGCCCCACGCTACACTGCCTCCTGCCTCCTGACCTGCTGCCTGGATTGCCCCTGATTGCCGCAGCTCCTCGTTGGAGACCCAGCCTCCGCTGTGCCACCCACCTCCGCTTTTCCCGCCGATTCCGGCAGATTTCTTTTTTCCGCCGCTGACCCCTGCGGCCCCGCCCCCCCTCCTGCCCATTCGCCGCCCCGCTGACCCTCCCTCCCGGCTCCCTACTTAAGGGGTCCACACCAGAAGCAGGTAGCGACCGCTGAGCCTCCCCTTAGGCGAGGTCGCCCCACGCTACACTGCCTCCTGCCTCCTGCCTCCCGACCTGCTTCCTGGATTGCGCCTGATTGCCGCAGCTCCTCGTGGGAGACCCAGCCTCCGCTGTGCCACCCACCTCCGCTTTACCCGCCGATTCCGGCCGATTTCTTTTTTCCGCCGCTGACCCTTGCGGCCCCGCCCCCCCCCCCTCCTGCCCATTCGCCGCCCCGCTGACCCTCCCTCCCGGCTCCCTACTTATGACGCCCTCTGAGCGAGCGCGCAGCGGACGCGCGCAGTGGGAGCACCGCATGTGCGCTGAAGGTGCGCCAAAGGTAAGCCCGTCTGCGCCCGTCCGCGCCTGGACCGCGCCCAGTGCCAGGACCCCTGGCCCCCACCGACGCAAGACGACCCAACATACCTACGACGCCGCTGCCCTCAACGCACTCAATGCCGGCCGGAACCCCATCTGCTGCCGGGCCGCCCCGAAACACATTCACGGACCCTTCACCTGCAGAACCTGCAAGTTACCCTGCCTCCGAACCTGCACCGCGCCCGCCAAGCCAAGCACCAGCAGCAACCTCAAGTGCATCCTGCTCAACACCCGCTCCGTCTACAGACACGCCGTGGAACTCTGGAACCTCCTCGACACAACATCACCAGACATCGCCTTCCTCACGGAAACCTGGATGAACGTCTCCTCAGCCCCCGACATCGCCATCGCCATCCTGGACGGGTACAAGATCATCAGGAGGGACCGCGTCAACCAGACCGGAGGAGGCATCGCCATCGTCCACAAGAACACCATCCGCATCACGACCGACTCCAACGGCACCTTCGCCGCCGCCGAGCACCTCCACTTCCAGATTCACACCAACCCAAAGACGACCCTCAGAGGCACCCTCATCTACAGACCCCCGGGACCACGCACACAATTCAGCGAAGACATCACAGACTTCATCAGCCCACACGCCCTCACCCCTGCCGACTACATCCTCCTAGGGGACCTCAACTTCCACCTGGAGAACAACAAGGACCGCAACACAGCCGCCCTGCTGGACACCTTTGCCAACCTCGGACTCAAGCAACTGGTCAACACCCCCACCCACTACGCCGGCCACACGCTTGATCCCGTCTTCTCATCCAGCAAGCACATCACCTTCAGCCACTCCACCGGACTCCACTGGACCGACCACAGCTGCGTCCACTTCAGCTTCAGAAAAACCACAACCCACCACCACCCGCAACAGGTTCCTCACAGGAACTGGAGCAAGATCACCGCCGACCAGCTCACCACCTCCCTCAGCCAGAACCCACCTGCCAGCACAGCGGACCCCAACGAAGCAGCTCGCAACTTCACGCAGTGGCTGACCGCCTGCGCCGATGACCTCGCACCACTGAAGACCCCTCCCAGCAGACCCAGAAGCAAGAAGGCCCCCTGGTTCACTGACGAACTCAAGGACTCCAAGAAGACCTGCCGCTCCCTCGAGAAAGCCTGGCTCCTCGACCAGACCACCGACAACATGACCGCCCTCAAACACGTCACCCGCAAGCACCACCAGCTCATCCGCACCACCAAGAAAAAATCACTGAAGGAGCGACTGGACAACAACGCCCACGACAGCAAGGAACTCTTCAGCATCGTCAAGGAGTTCTCCAACCCCTGCACCGGCAACAACGACATCACTCCTTCACAAGATCTCTGCGACTCTCTCGCCTCGTTCTTCCACCGCAAGATAGCCGACATCCACAACAGTTTCGGCGCTCCACCCACGCACCCAACCGTCGAACCAACGCACCCCACCGCCACCCTCCGCACCTGGACCACGGTGACCACCGAAGACACAGCCCGCACGATGAACAGCACCCACTCCGGATCTCCAACCGACCCCTGCCCCCACCAGGTCTTCAACAAGGCCGACTCCACCATCGCACCCCAACTCCGGGACGTCATCAACACCTCCTTCAACACCGCCACCTTCCCGGAGAGCTGGAAGCATGCCGAGCTGAGCGCCCTACTGAAGAAACCAACAGCGGACCCCACCGACCTCAAAAACTACCGCCCCATCTCGCTCCTCCCTTTTCCTGCCAAAGTCATCGAGAAGATCGTCAACAGACAGCTTGCCGCCTTCCTCGAGACAAACGGATCCCTCGACCCCTCGCAGTCCGGTTTCAGAGCCAACCACAGCACCGAGACGGCCCTCATCGCAGCCACCGACGACATCCGAGCCCTGCTCGACAACGGGAAACAGCGGCACTCATCCTCCTGGACCTCTCTGCAGCGTTCGACACGGTCTGCCACCGCACCCTAGTCCAACGCCTCAGCAACATCGGCATCCAAGAGAAGGCACTGGAGTGGATCATCTCGTTCCTCGCCGGAAGAACACAGAGAGTCCGCCTCCCCCCGTTTCGATCCAAGGCCACCTAAGTCATCTGCGGCGTCCCGCAAGGATCATCACTCAGGCCCACCCTCTTCAACGTCTACATGAGACCTCTCGCTGCCATCGCACGCCAACACAACCTTAACATCATCTCCTACGCCGACGACACCCAGCTGATCCTCTCCCTCACCAGAGACCCCAACACCGCCAGAACCAACCTACACGAAGGGATGAAAGACGTCGCCGAATGGATGAAGAACAGCCGCCTGAAACTGAACTCAGATAAGACGGAAGTCCTCATCCTGGGACCATCGCCCTCCGCCTGGGATGACTCCTGGTGGCCCCCAGCCCTGGGCACCGCTCCCAAGCCAACAGACCACGCACGCAACCTGGGCTTCATCCTGGATTCCTCCCTCTCGATGACCAGACAAGTCAACGCCGTCTCTTCATCGTGCTTTCACACCCTTCACATGCTTCGCAAGACCTTCCGATGGATCCCGACCGAAACCAGGAAGACGGTCACCCAGGCCCTCGTCACCAGCCGACTGGACTACGGAAACACCCTCTACACCGGAACCACAGCCAAGCTACAGAATAGACTCCAACGCATCCAGAACGCCTCCGCCCGACTCATCCTGGACATCCCCCGACGCAGCCACATCTCCGGCCACCTGAAGGACCTGCACTGGCTCCCCGTCAACAAGAGGATCACGTTCAGGCTCCTCACCCACGCACACAAGTCTCTCCACGACCTGGGCCCCAAGTACCTCAACGACCGCCTGACCTTCTACACGCCCACCCGCCAGCTACGGTCTACTAGCCTCGCCCTCGCCGCTGTACCACGCATCCGAAGAGCCACCGCCGGAGGCAGATCCTTCTCCTACCTGGCGGCCAAGACATGGAACTCCCTCCCCATCCACCTTCGGCTGACCCAGGACCACCTCGCCTTCAGGAGACAACTCAAGACCTGGCTGTTCGAGCAGTAGCGGACCCCTTCCCCCTAGCGCCTTGAGACCCTTCCGGGTGAGTAGTGTGCTATACAAGTGTTATGATTGATTGATTGATTGAGGGATAGAGGAGGAGGAGGTGACGTTAAGGGAACGGTATAAGCTGGTGGACCAAGAGGAGGTGTCGTGAGTGAAGAAAATGAAATCATTTTTGAGCCTCCCAAAACGACTATTGTGATATTGATCAACAAAAAGGGAATCCGGGAAACGTTCAATAGTGTTATGCTTCAATCGTTTTGTTGCAGCTTTAGTCAGGCTGGGAGGATAAATGATTTTGAAGCAATTAGTTCCAACCTTAACTCGAGTGGTGGCCATGATGGGAAAATGTGGCGGAGAAGGGTGGGGGGGACAGGAGGAAGGTGTTATTGGGAGGGGGTGGAGAAGAGAAATAAAAGGGCATAAAGGGGGCACATAATCCAGATGTTAAGGTGAGAATAACAGAGCTAATGTGCCGTCAGGGACTAGCAAGGCCTGCGTATGCACAACAGCCTCATCATCTTAAGACAATCTGTAGAGGTGCTCAGAACAGGGTGCGGAGAACATACTACATGAAAAGCAATTTCTAGCACCAACATATAAGTACTGGCCTGGCGACCCTACAAACCTTGCAGACTCCCTGGGCAACTGGCCATCTCAGAGGGGGACTCAAATGCCCTGAAACCATAGTGTCAGTGGTGCTGTTCCTGCAGCAGGACTCCAACTTAATCAGACCTGTCCCCACGGAAAAGTAACTTAGAAGGTGCAGCTGTCACTAATAGCCACGCAGCTGAACAAAGGTCTAAGCAATGCAGCTAGAAACTGTTCTACTTGCTGCCTATCAGTAAACGGCCTAAACGATGCAGCTGGCACTACTTGCTGCGCAGCTGTAAAAGGCCTAAACCTTGCAGCTGGCACTCCTTGCTGCCCAGCTGTGAAAAGCCTAAACAAAGCAGCTGGCACTACTTGCTACGCAGCTGTAAAAGGCCTAAACGGTGCAGCTGGCACTACTTGCTGCGCAGCTGTAAAAGGCCAACAAGGTGCAGCTGGCACTGGTTGTTGTGCAGCTGTAAAAGGCCTAAACGCAAGTATGTGCAGGCCCGCATGCTGGAACCTCAGTACAGCCGCAACCTGTGATGCAAGCTTCTGCAACAGTCTACAGCGTTACAGAGAGTGGGGAAATAAAAAGCAGCACTTTCTGCGTACGCGCGTTTTTCTTTTCTTTCCCCAGTTGTGTACAATCATGAGGCAGGTTGGAGCTGGACAATGATTTTTGCCTATGGGTCAACCAGCGTGATCAGTACTCAGTGTCACATCCTAAAGTCCCCAGCGATCCGATGAAGCCCTCTGTGTCGCATCTGCCAAGGAAGATAGCAGGACCGCCCCGTGGATTGCTGCGCAGGGGGCAGGCACTGGTGGGAGGAAGGGGGTCTGCACAGACACCGCGTTTGCAGTTCCCAGAGTGTGTAACCCCTCAGGTATCCCAGGGGGGTGTTGTGCGAAGGCCGTGTCCTGTTATGGTGAAGTGCCACCCGCGTAGCTAGGGGGGGGCGAGGGGGGCGGTCCGCCCCAGGCGGCACCATTTTAGAGGCGGCCACGGCAGCCTTTATAATTTGGGAAATGGGAACGTCGACGACTTCAGTGTCATTCCAATTTCCAAATAAAATACATTATTAAGGCGGCCGCGGCCGCAACAGGCTTCTAGACGTCGCGGCCCCCGCCGCCCAGAGTCTGTCTGTGACAGAGTCAAGTCGTGGCAGTGCAAAATAATGTAAAGCCGCGCCCGCGCGTTCCAGCCTGCACGCCCCTCGTGACTGACTACTAGTGTCATCACCTGCTTCGTAACTGCACTCAGACTGGTGCATGCACAGTGCACTAACGCGGCGCGGGACTTACTTTTGGCACTAAAAGTCCCGCGTTTGCACTGTGCCTGCCTGCTGTGCTGCAGATAGTTTTTAAACTGTCAATAAGGACTCAGTGCAGGCTGCAGTAGTGCAGCGCGGCATACGGGCCTAGCTAAGTCCCGCCGCCGCGTCAGTGACGTCCTTCCTGCCTACTAGGCTGCCTCGTCCTCCTCCGACCGTTGTTGCTCCCCGCCCAGCCTCGCTCAGAGAAGTCCAATGATGGCCCTGTGGCGTGACGGTGTCGGACTTTACTTAATTCTGGCCTGGGGGCGCCGGCGGGCACTGGGCAGTGCTTTATTATTTCAGACGGCAGAGGCACCTTTCAGAGATAGAGACAGTGACCCTACGAATTCAAAAGGTGAGTGAGAGCTCATTTTCGTCCATTCGGCAAGCTCATTATTGTTGTTCCCATCATGAAAATCATCATCGCCCTTCCGGCCCGAGGCTGGCTGCCATCATCGGTGTGCACAGAGGTCAGAGGAGGAGTGGGTGGGGGATTGTAGCTTCTCCTCGATTTTGGGCGACGTTCACCTAGACAAGAGTAGAAGAAATTTTATTTCTGCAACGCGTTTCCCCCGCGGGCTTCATCACAGCCATTCAAGACAAACACAGTGCCCCATCAACTTTAAAAACAAAAGGTCAGGAAACCCAGCGTTTCTGGGTTGTTTTTTTTGTTGTTGCTTGTGGTTTGGTTTGATTCCTTGTGCGCAGGGTTTGCCTGCGCTCCCAACATAAAAAATCTGCTTCTTCTACCAATGAAATTTTGATTGGTATTTGTTGTGCTGCCAGACTTCGCTGATCTTGCTCCATCACACTTTCCATTGCGGAGCTGAAATCCAATGTAGATGCCCCATTTGTTCATGCCACCCCTCTTGTTAGATTTGTTTTTGACCCCTGAGGTACGCCATATTTGGAGGCCTTAATAGAATTGAATTTCCTTGCAAATGTAAAGATGCGGCCACACTCATAGTCCATCCAGTCCCTATGAAATTTAAATGCCTTCCTTTCATGTATGTCTTCCTCTTTTTTCAACCTTTTAATAATTTCCTCTTCAAGTTCCGTAGTTCATCAGTTGGCCCCATTTCAGCTAATTCAGAGTTCATGATATCAATATCTTCCTGTCGTTTCAAGCGATCCTTCTCCACATATTTGACTAAAATAGTAACTAGTTTTCTGGACGAGTCCATATTGGTTTCAGCCCACACTCCCATAGAGACAAGAGTACATAAATCCCTGCCTTCAGTGAGAACACCAATTTCATAAGAAATTTGTTAACATTTCTGCATTAGTGTAATTTAAAGTGAACCTACAAGCACACAGTACCAGTCCCAATTGAGAAAACATGTCCTGAAAATAATTTGTCCCTCCTTGGCTTTTATAGGCCTGGCATTACTGTCAACGCCTATCCAGGATATTTTGAAAAGTTATGTGGACAGTTATGATAGGATGAAACAAATCTAGGGACTAGATCGACTAAGCATTGCAAAGGTCACAAACAGAGCACGTATATGAGGAGCGTACGACAGATGTGCTATTGCTGCCTGTGTTGGTATTTTATTCAGGGAATTATAGGAGTCGTTTGACGTGGTGATTTAACTGGGGCTGGGCAAGTACTGTCAGGTGCTGCTGAAAACGGTACCTGCACTTAGTGCACTACTTTTAGAAAGGGAGACTGCCGGGACTTCTTAGCGGAGGGTCAGTATATTAACCGAGACTAGTAGCAGTACTCATTAGTAAACAGGTGTCCAAGGATAATGAGGTCCGCGTTATTATTCAGGGTCGGGGTTAACTGTAAACAGATTCGTGGACTTGTCCGGAAGCATACATTTAAACAAGATGGGTCATGTTAAACATTTCCCATTGAGCACGAGCCAAATCATTATTGAGATTAACAAAAAATTCTCATGCATTTTAGAGTTTTTCATTTACACTCCCCCTAGCCTTTTGCATAGTCTTCTTGCTTCTACAATGGCTGTGCTCCTGTAATGGAAAAAACATTTTGCTTTCCTTCAGTAACATGACATTCCGGTAGATTCCTTACCTAAGAAATAACCCTCCCTCCATGTGTCAGACTGGCCTGGAGTACCTTTTCCCATCAGGTGGCTCCATGTGGCTGCAACTGTGACTCCGTCCATTCGCTGGCCAAGATGACATTGGTGTAAAATAGGCGCCAACCTCCGTGCTCATGTTAGTTCCTGATACTTATTTTGCATCCCAGCCAGCAGTGTGGAATCGAACCTAGAAGTCATGGAAGCAGCCTTGTGTTATAGTGAAGTGTGCACGAATGCTCTCTGAGGGCCTTTCTTGGACAACGTGTAGCAACTGTTGATGCATGGGATGACCCTATTACCTTCGTTACTTAATTTCCACAGATCAAATTGGATTAGTGATATAATCGTTATAATTCAGTGAATAATTTCTTGGTTAAAGAATTAACAAGTATACACTGTTTACAGTCCTATTCAGATTTCCTTACATTCTGCCTGCTGTACTTACATTGGTTGCATGATCAGTTAAATACAAAATATAATTGTGATGTGGATGACTTTCAATAAGCTTGTTTTTTTTTGGCTCTAGCAAAGCTCACAAAGAGCTGGTCATTCACTCAGTCAGGTTAAGTCTGGTTGATGTAGTATCAGTATGAGGCCCACATACGGGGTTCAGTCAATGCAGCCGCTCCTCCTGTCTGGTGGATGAGAAGAATAGAGCAAATATAGAGGGTGATAGTCTGTACCACTGACACCGCCTTGGGCAAGAAAGCATAGGGCCAACTTGTTTTGGTAGAGAACTGTGAAAGGGAGACGAACCAAGTGGTCAAAAAGTACTCCAACGAGCTGAAGTTATTGTTACTAACAACACTGTCTATAAGAGGTCGAAGTGGACCCCTGGACATTGGCTTGAAAGGGGATACAATCAAAAAAGTCACTGTCTTAAGTGAAAACTTAATGGCCCTTGGCATCCAATAGTTTTGACTCCCTAGGGGAGGTATTCAGTCTCAGTTTTGAGGACAAAGGCTGAACCACGGGCAACAATTCTGACACGCCTGGGTCTGGCCAATAGCATCGGACAATTTGTCTGTGGACCCCTGGGCCTGAGACGGCCTTCTCCTAGGCAGCCAAAACAAGTTCAGCAATTTTCAGTAGTGTCGAAGCACGGGCTCAGCAGCTGAAAAGGCAGGTTGCAAGATCTCACTCAAAATGTAAGACTTGGCTTCACAGAAGACTAAGTTTGCTCTAAATTCTTGCAGCTTTGCACACTACTAACCAAGGACACTTTTTCTGTGAGAGGGCTAAAACGTTCTGGGTTGTTCTCTTCTGTTAAGGTAACTGGACCCACTAGCAGTTTGAAAGTCAAGATATTAGCTAGTTTTGGAGTAAGAAGGAGGAAGGAAATTGTTAGTATCTGAATTATCATCCCATGTACAGTCATAATCTCAAATGAACATATTTATTGCACTAGAAATGGATCTAAATAACTCCTCCATCCTGGTACATTTTTGTGCTCTTAGAAGAGACTGTAGTCATTTAATGTCAGCTGTAGATGATGGATCCCTGAACAGTGTCATGTATATGCATGTTTGCATTGTGCTAAGGGGTAATTGTTCACACAGCTCTCTGATGGATGTCACATGTGTTTTTTCTAAGTCCCCAGATAGATCATGCAGTCTATGTGTTCTCTTTTGTACTGCCAGTCACCAGTGTATTCAACTGTGTAGCCTTTGACCATGTCATGTATGTGCATGTAACTTGCATGATCGAGGTAAACTATTAGCAGCAATACTATGTGTCTCTCGGACATCTTTCAAGTGCTCACCGTCCTTTTTCCCCAGCACTCCCCCCCCAAGGGGCGGCAATCAGAGGGATAGCCCCGGGCGCCACAAGCTCTAGCTACGCCCCTGTGAAGTGCCCCAATCGGGTGAGGAGGCACCAGACCGAAGCTTCACTCCTCCCTGCCCCCGTACCTGCAAGTTCCATGGGCAGAGCCGGCCATCCGATGAAGACGCGGGGGGCGCCTGAGCCAGAAATCGCCCTCCTCTCCGCAAGTGCCCAGATGAGGGGCCCTGTGGGCCGCCTACCGCCTCACTTTGCGCCGCTGCTCCACATCACAGCCGCCGGGGGGCGGCGCTCGGATCTTCAGGCAGCCGCCATCTTGCCTGGGCAATTGCACCGTCCTCCCGAGTTTCTCCTACGGATATCTTCACCACGGGGACTCGGATCCTGGGCAAACTCACTGCATGCAGCGCCGCGCTGCTCCGATGCCCCTGTAACTATTTATTTCCGTTTTTCATAAATAGGAAATGCCGGAAGGTTTGCGAGTGCCGGGAGCTCCCGCCCAGCGCGGCCATTCCAGGCGAGGCCCCGCCCAATTGCCGACTGGCAATTGCTGCTTCTGTCATTGCATCCAGATATATAATACCCAAGTAACATTACACTGATTACAAGCCAGGGCTATAGGCTTCGTCAATGGTTGTTAGTTGCATAAGATTAATACGCAATAACTATGGTTTTGTTGTATAGCATATTGAAAATGCTTCAGTTCTGGTGGGGCGTGGCTACGGCACCACACAGGATGGCCGCATAGCGGTGATCTCCGCCGCACCGGACCTGCATTTCAGCCTCTCCTGCGGTCCCACAGCGTCCTTCTGTCTACAAAAGGCATGTACTTGCATCGGCATGTAGGCGGCTCCTAATGCGCTCTCTCTGAGCTTTTTTAGACCAACGCGCCTGTTGTCTTCTGTGTTTCGGGACCGGCAACAGCCGCCATTTTGAGGCGCGAATTCTCCTCACGGAGCGCTGCAGTACGTTCATGCACGTTGGAAATGCCTCACCTTCCTCTTGTTTTCTTTTTGCACCTCCTGTCATGCAAGTTGAGCGTGTAACTACAGATTTTGCAGCAATTTCCCAATTTTAAAGCCTCTGATACTTTTTCCTCATATAACATCTCTGGAGACTGGTTGAATAGAGGCATTTATGGATTTTCTTTTTACTGGACAATATTATTACTTACCACGCCTTGTGATACCAGTGCCATGATACTCAATACTCCCCATTTTGATGCTTTTCATGCTATTTAATCATTTGTATGGCTTCACACTACGTTTCGTTTTCAGCAAGATTTCACTGGAATGTTTTTCCAATGCTTTATTCTACTTGTCTTCCTCTATAAGATGACATTTTACCAAGCAGCTCTTTTATGAATGGTTATTTAATTATAACCTTTTGAGCCATACCTGTTGTTCTTCAATTTTTCTCTAAGCCTCAAATAATTTTTCTACCATCACTGTTGGGAAGCGGTGTCTCACTGTAATTTTTGGTTTACTCGCTCTATATGCGCCACTTTGTTTTTGGTGTGATTGCCCTCTTTTCAGCTATTTGAAGTCTCCTACTTTACTTCACTTCAGACAGTGCAGTAATTTTTTGTATGTGGGCAAATTGCGTAAACCAAAATTTGTTTTTGTCTCTTCTAAGTCTCCTCAAGAGACACCCACTTCAACCTCTTCCAGTATCTCTGCAGCTGTGGATCAAATGGCTGGTCTAGCTCCGCATCGTTCTTCCTCAGCACAGTCAACATCAACTAAAGCTTCTCCTCCTAATGTTTCTTCTAAACGCCTGAAACAAGACCCTCCATCACCAGATAAACCAACCTCGCCAATCTCTAAGGAGTTACTTCTAGAGGAGATACGCGCCCTGCGCCCTTTTGTTGAGGAAACTAGCAAAGACATGCAACTATTGAAAGAAAATTGGGCGTCTATGGATGCCAGGATTACATCTGTGGAACAACAAGTTTCGATGGTACAATCCAATTCTCAACGCATCTCTTCTCTGGAGAAGTCGGTCCTCGTTCTCCAACAACATACTGGGGATTTAGAAAACAGGAATAGACGGAACAACCTTCACATTTATGGTTTACCGGAATCTTTGGAAGGGGATGACCCTGTGACGTTTTTTACTTCCTTCATTCCAAAACTGCTAGACATGCCTCCTACCACTTCCATTAGCATCCAGAGAGCCCATAGACTTGGTCCACGTTCATCTGATTCCCCGAAACCACGAGGTGTTATTATTCTCTCTTTGAAATTTACGGATCTCCTTTCGGTTCTTTCTGCAGCTAGGTCCAAACGTCAAGTTTCTTGGTTGGGCCAGAGAGTGTTCCTATCTCACGATGTTTCCAACATCACGGCGTCCAGAAGGAAGGAGTTTTTGAATCTACATGCACCTCTAGGATCTCTCGGTGCTAGGTATGGTTTGTTTCACCCTTGTATCTTCAAGGTTACTTACCAAAATATAAAATGGACCTTTCAAGATCCTGGAAACTTAAGAACTTTATTCATATTCAGTCAGGTGGTGCCATGGATACTTCGACCTCTTCTAGTGGCTGATCGTATCATCTTCTCGATTTGCTTGTGTTTGTTTTTCTTCTTATAGATTATCTGATGTTGTTCCTCTTCAAGTTTACCTTTTAATATTTCGAATGCATTCTTATCTCTTCTTTTTACTTAATTGTTTTATTTGTTCTGTTCATGTCTTGCTCGCTACTATCATTGTTATTTCCGAATTGTTATTTGCCTTTTTCTCTCCTTACATAGGTTCCTGATGATCTTCCCAGAGTCCGTGTATGTCAATTCTCCAATTTGTTTTTGTCCTGGTGCGGTTTGGATTCCCACCCTTTGCCAGGTTCGTCTTGTGGAGTGTCGCCATTTCCCGACTCTCCTTGTGTTTGTCTTCCTCAGGTACGTAATTCTCAGTCATCCTTTGGATATGTCCTGTCTCTTTGTCTGCTTTCTTCTTTCCTCCCTTTCTTTCCCTTCTTTTTCCCTCTTCCTATTCATTGGATCTCACTCTCCATTCTTTGGTTTCTTAATTTTTTCAGCTAGATGATGTTTGCATACCTTTTTTGCACTTTTTGATGTTATTATATTCATCTCGTTTATAAATTTAGAGTTGTTTCTTGGAATGTAAAAGTTTTTAATAACCCCATTAAACGGCAGAGAGTACTTTCTCATTTATCTTCCTACAACCCCGATATCATCCTTCTACAAGAAACTCACCGTACTGATCATGAATCTCTTAAATTAAAAAGGAACTGGGTTGGTACAGTCTTATTTCCCCCCTCTAACAATAAAAAAAATGGAGTTGCTATTTTAATTCATAAAAAATTGAAATGTAAGGTTTTATTAGAAGAAAGAGATTCTGATGGTAGATGGATTTTGGCTAAATTACTAATTCATTCATTCCCTTTAACTGTTTTTAATATCTATGGTCCTACTCAACCTGATTGTTCTTTTTGGCTTTTAATTACGAGCAAATGTATTCAACACAAAGATGACCTATTTCTTTTAGGAAGAGATTGTAATCAGATTATAGATCCATTCCTTGATCGCAAATCCACTGTTCGCTTTATCCCCCACAAACCTCACAAACAATTTTTGGATACCATTTTACAAGAACACAGGGGGTCTATTAGCCAAATATTCTGGCTTAGCTGCCTAAAGAGGCTAACAAATCCAAAAGGTACCCAAATCACCTCTGAACAGCCATACAACAGGAACCAACTACTAATTCGTAAAAAAAAGCCTCCTCTAAGTCTCGCGAGTGAGCTTGAGGCACCGACGGATAGAGCGGGGCCTCGTAGACCTGAGCACGGTCCAGGTGAGGTGAGGTGAGGTCCTTTCCCCTGTCAAATTGGAGTGAATTATTCCATTGACGTGGAGGATTAGTGTATCACGGTTGGTACAGGTTGTATTGTTTCCAACCCTTTTTCCTTAGTTTTTTGATTTGTTCACATTAGTACTCGATAGAAGTTGCAACATTTATAGAGCAGAGGCCCTGATGAAAGCCGAGGGATTGATTGCCCGCTAGGCAGAAACATGTTGGCCCTTTTTGGGACAGATATTTGCTGATACTGTCCTGTTTGCACTGTTCTGGTTTTTAAATAGGGGATGTGGCCGGCTATTGAATAAAGTTGGTTTGTTGAGGCTATATCACCCTATTTTATACTCACCACTTTTGTTTATGTTGCACTGAGTTCTTTTCACAATTTCTCAACCATCAAAGATTGGCTATCTGAAGGTGGTTCATAACTAATGGTGGACCTAATCCAAGACTATCAACCTATTTGGTGGCTATAAGTCTCGATGATCAAGGGACTAGCCTACTTACGAACTGGATGGCCAGATGATATGACTGATCACACAAGTCTTTTTGATGGTAATCCACTATTAGATGGTATGGATTTTGTTAACCATTTTTGAGTATAACTGGTCTGTTGAGTGATCCGTTTTTTTACGAATTAGTAGTTGGTTCCTGTTGTATGGCTGTTCAGAGGTGATTTGGGTACCTTTTGGATTTGTTAGCCTCTTTAGACAGCTAAGCCAGAATATTTAGCTAATAGACCCACTGTGTTCTCCAATTCGATTTCCTCTTCCATTAAATTAAATATGTCCGCAGTCCTGTCTCGAATTGATCAGTTGTTTTCCTCTTGAAATCCCCTCTTTCTCTCCTGGTGGGGTCGTCTTGACTCTATTAAAATGATGATCGCCCCTATTCTTATTTACATCTTTTCCATGTTACCTGTGCATGTTCCTGCCCTTTATTTCAAACGTATTGATTCTTCCCTCTCAAAATTCCTTTGGAGAAATAAAAAATCTAGAATTTCCCTTCTAGCTCTTCGTAAACCTAAATCGAATGGTGGTGTTAATTTTCCAGACTTCCGTCTATATCACAAATCCTTATCTCTCCGTCAAGCATCACAATGGCTCTCGTCAGAATCTTCCCCCTTTTCTCCTTTTTGGCTCCACATTGAACAAACTTTCTTATTACCCTTTTCCGTTGAAGAGTGTAGTACATTACTTCTCTACTGTTCTTCATTAAGTAGAATGTACCATGACATCATAGAATGCCTGGGTGTCTCTCTGGCTCACAGTGTCAGTTGGTCAACTCAGGCTGAGCTGCTTGGAGCTTGCTCCTGGTGGGGTTACATCTGTACTTCCTACTTTCTCCTACTCATCTATCCTTGAAGAGAGCTACAATAAAGGATTATCTAACTATACAGCTGGACTATGTATCTTCTTTTACCACAACTTGGCGACGATTGTGAACCTACGCGTGGAGGAGTAGAGAGAAAGGCCAACTAAGGAACCAAGGAACCATAAGACAAAGAAACAAGGACATTAAGGATTTTCAACACGTCAATCGAAATTCAAAAGTAACGCCTCAGCAAACCCCACCAGTGTCCTGTTCCACCTAGACAGCCTGCAATCTGGGCATTACTTATGCCATCACCGAAGACTCTGCTGTCTTCTTAAAGTCTACTGTTACAGTCTCTCCAACTTCAACTTTCTCAGTGGCACAACAAGATTGCGCACCATGCTGTGTTGTACTGCCCTATCTGAGTCCTGCATTGAGAAGTGTTGCTGTCTGACAGCGAGTCTTGTGAGTAAAGTGTATACTAAACCCTGTGAAGTGTTATGACCTGTCAGCAAGTACCTCCTCTGTGAAGTTCACCTCCCTGTTTCTGCAGTTTCTCATTTGATTTCTCTACAACAAGAGCAGACTAAAAGGTTCCTGCTTCATGAACTCTCATAAGAATGGTCATCAAGCAGGTCAGATTATTCTCTTCGTTTTTGTGTGTTCAGCGAGCAGAAATCCTTATTTACTGCGTATTAGTTCCATTTTTTTTTGTGTGCAATTTAAACTTAATTGTGCATGGCAACTCCAGCGTCTTATCTTTAATTGAATCAGCGAGTTTCTACAGCACTATGTAAGTCTCTGTACCTCATTGACTTCGTCGCTCCTCTGTTCTCCACGTAATTGACGGTTGGCCGACAGCGATCTGTTCTCTTCTCCTGCCACCGTCCAATTGATGACGTATTTAGAACGTGCTTGGGAGTCAGCAAACCTCTGCTCACGCAGCGAGCCGTTGACGTCTTGTGTAGTTCTTGGTACACTCCTTCTACACCTCCAGACACGTAGCTCTGTCTTTCACGCTACTCACGTCGTTACGCCCGACGTAGCGGCCATCTTTAGTTTGTTACAAGTTGTCATAACAACAGCTGGCAGTCGATGTGTTTTAACTCAGCGCGTTTCCAGTCAACGCGTCAAATTCAGCGAGTTTGTATTTTCTTCGGCGATATACACGCCCGTGTATATTTGGAAATCACGTTTTTCATCTGACAGTCATCGCATCCAGAAGAGCGCAGTTCTTGATCACCAGCATCACCAGGGTCACAGTAAGATAAACGTTGGGACTTGGACAATGCTGATACGGTTGCGCGAAGTGCATATCCTTTGTAATGTTCTTTCTTCTAGGGTGACCTTTGTGATTACTCTTTGGTGTACTCTTTCTGTCAGTTCTGTCATCGAGAGAAAGATTGAGAGGAGTCTCACCATTCCGTTGTGATTGCAATGCCCATTTTTTTGCGCTCTGTGTGTATGGGGTGAGAGCTCTCAATTCTTTATTATTGACATTTGTGAAAGCAGTTAGTGCACCAGTGCTCCAAATAAGTCTTAGAGAAGTACTCTTAGTACATCATCATACATGATGTAAAGCGAGCATATTTTGTGTAGTCTCTTATGCATTATTCCCGAGTCGTTAAAAGAAACTGTCAAACAAGATGTCAACACAGCAATATCTGAAAACCTGCAAGAGAGGGGTCTGCCTGTGCCGTAACTTACAGCCTGTTTCTAAACATGTAGACATGAGGCAGATACGACTCCGAAGTTAAGGTAAGCGAGTGTATGCATTTAAGAGACTCATGATATCTATGAGCTTCTGGATACGGTTAAGCCACTGTGTCTCATGCTCACTGAGACATGTTGGGGAGAAACATCGAATCCAGATGTCGCCATGGCAATCCCGCCTGATTACAATGTATTCAGGAAGGACAGAGCTAGGGGAAGGGGCGGTGGAGTGGCACTGGTGGTGAGGAAGGACATGGCTTGTTCTATCTTGCCAGTGGAGGATATTCGTGGCTCGGAGGCCCTTGCCTTTTCCATCTCTTTGGCTCCGCACCAATCAGTAAAGGGGCTATTAGTCTATAGACCGCCTGGCCCTCCCGGAATGTTTTTTGAAGATCTAGACTCCGCCTTACTGAGATTGGCCCTGAAAGCAGAACACTGCATCGTGGCCGGGGACTTTAATTTCCGGATGGACGATCCTTCGGATGCGGCTGCAATTAAAATCTTAGAGGCTACAGCTCCATTGGGATTGCTTCCCTATTTACACGGGCCAACGCATAACAAGGGGCACACTCTAGACCAGGTTTTCTCAACCTCCCCTTTAGAGGTGTTAGAGATTATCCCGGTTCTATGGTCAGACCATCTGCTGGCTAAATTTTCGATCAAAGGCACAGCTAAATTGGCTGTTGCCGCTCTACAGCGGCATGGTCAACCCCATAGGGCGTACCATCGAGTGACCCCATAGATGTTGGCTCAGGCTGCTCTGGATCATCCCTGCCCTCTCTCTGGAGACCTGACGAAGGATCTGGAGTCCCTGCAGGTGTGGCTGGCAGACAGGCTTAACGACCTGGCCCCGGAACTAGTCCCCCGTCTCACGCCTAAACGGGTCTCCGCCCCCTGGTTTACCGCAGCACTGTCGGCTAAGCGGCAGCAGTGCAAGGTAGCTGAAAGAGCTTGGCGGCTAAAATATGACGGGGAGGCTAAGGTGACTTTGAAGAACATGGTTAAGGAGTATCACCGAGACATCCGCCTAGGTAAGAAAGTCTACCTAGCAGGGAGGATAGAAGCTGCCTCCAACTCCTGCAAGGAGATTTTCTCTATAGTTAGGGAATTTACATCGCCACGGATTAACATCGTTGAGGAGAGGCCCTCTGACTCGTGGGCTGCGGATCTTGCTGGTTTTTTCACTAGCAAGATCCAACTTATACAGGCCTCCTTTCCGTCGATTATTCCCGAGGAGCGGACTGCCATGGGGACCAATCGATCGCCCCCGGCTTTGCCAGGCCTCACACTGGGCGCATTTCCACCTATTTCGGCGCCCGTCTCCTTGGCACTTATGAGTAACTTGAAATCTGGCTCGCCCCTGGACCCTTGCCCTGCTAAGATTCTGGCGAAATTGGCTGAGGTGATTAATCCATTGGTTAATCCGCTGCTGAATCTCTCGCTGAGTCAGGGAGTGGTTCCGCAGGCTTGGAAGCAGGCAATGGTCATCCCGCTGCTTAAGAAGCCTGGTCTGGACCCTAAGGCCCTTGCTAACTATCGGCCTATCTCTCTGCTGCCGGCTCTTACGAAGGTTGTTGAGAAGCACGTGCAGACGGTGCTCTCCAATTTTCTAGAGTCGAATGAGATTCTGCACGCCACCCAGTCGGGTTTTCGCCCGGGTCTTAGCACGGAGACTGCGCTCCTCGAGGTCTCCGAAACAATCAAGGGGATCTTGGATTCAGGGGGCAAAGCCATGCTGGTAATGTTGGATTTGTCGGCGGCTTTTGACACCGTTCCCCATGACGGTCTTCTCACAAGACTCTATGAGATAGGACTTCGGGGAACGGTGTTCAGCTGTTTTTCTTCCTTTCTAGCTGGCCGCCGGCAAACGGTCTGGGCCTCACCAGATTCCGCCGTGATGCCGCCTTTGGGAGTTGGGGTCCCTCAGGGCTCTATTTTGAGCCCGACCCTCTTTAATATCTTCATGACCCCTTTGCGGCGTTGGCGGAGTCGTTTGGGGCCCGGATCGTATCCTATGCCGACGATACCCAGCTCCTCTTCTCGTGTAAGAGAGGAGGAGATTTTGAGGGGGAGAGTATCCGGGATTGCCTTGGGGCTGTGTTTCAATGGTTCCAACTGCACAGCCTCAAGTGCAATTCCGATAAGTCTGAGGTACTCTTCTTTGGGTGCGACACGGAGCCAGACTGGCAGGCTTGGTGGCCTATCAATATGTTCCCCCCAACGGGCTCATCCCAACTGGCTAAGAACTTGGGTGTTAAGATGGACACGGGGCTGACAATGAAGGCCCAGATTCTGGGGGTGTCGGGTATGTGTTTCGGCCTTCTCAGGATGCTACGGAGGTTTCTTCCCTTATTATCGGAGGAGCACAGGAAGCTGACTGTGCAGGCCCTGATAGGCTCCAGGTTGGATTATTCTAACATTCTGTACCTGGGCCTGCCAGAGTACCTGTTACAGCGGCTACAAGTTGTGCAGAATGCTGCGGCAAGAGCAATTTACGGACTGAACAGACGCGCCAGTGCTGCGGGCTTGCTCCAGACCTTGCACTGGCTCCCAATTCGCAAGCGGATCACCTTTAAGGCTCTGTCTCTGGCATACAAGGCCCTCCATGCGACGGGTGCTAAGTACCTCCAAAGGAGACTTACCTTTTACCAACCGGCTCGCTCTCTGAGGTCAGAATCCTTATTTCTGGCAACTGTTCCACGAGTGAAGCGAGCACGCCTGGGAGGTCGTTCCTTTGGATTACTGGCGCCCCAACTGTGGAACTCTCTGCCCCTTCCACTTCGGGGAGCCACTAGCTTATTAGCCTTCAGAAAGGACCTTAAAACCTGGTTGTTCCCCCAGTAGGCCTCCTGTGTTTGTTGTTTTCTTTTTATCTGTGATTCTTTCTCTTTTAATGTGTTATGTTAGTTTACTGCAGCCTTATTCAATTAAAAGCGCCGGGACACTCTTTTTGAGTAGCCGTGCGCTCTACAAAAGCCATTTTAACATAACATAACATAACATAACATAACATAACATAACATGCTTATCCCTGTGAGGATGCTGTCTGTGCATAGTAGAATGTTGAAGGGAGGACAAACAAAGTCCATTCTGTACAGTTTTATTGTGCACTATCTCTACAGCCTTAACTTTCAGGTTTACTTTCAAGTTTGTTATCATATCCGTCTTGCGCTTATGGTTTTCCATCAAGAAAATAAGCTGTGAACATAGGAAATAACTGGCAAACTTACTGGCTCTTCAATTAATAAAATAGTTTTGTGAGAGCGGAATCACATTTGATTGGATGTGGGTTACACTTCACGAGCAAGTGTGCCTAAAGGCAGTGACAGTGTGAAATCTGAAACAAGTTTGGCATCTTGTGGAGTTTCATATAAGAATGGGTTTCCCATGCAGCCTCCACATGTTCCAAGTGATTGAGAAGAGGGTGCAGAATCATCAGTAGATGCGTGTACTAGCCAGAGACATCAAACAAAGTGCATCCTGTCAGTTCTGTGTTGCGGAGGAAGTAATGTCGCCAACTTTGTTATGCGCCACCTACAAGCATAGTTAAGGACATCTCACAGTACTGGCACAGAGAGCATGACAGAGTCCAGAACTGAGAAAGTATCGAACAGTGACAGGGAGTCTAGAAACTCCAAAACTGGAACAGAGAGTCCCGAACTGGGACAGTGAGCTCAGAAGAGTCCAGAACCAGGACAGAGTCTCCAAGACTTAAAAAAAAAGTTCTGAACTGGGACAGTGAGATCAGAAGTAGGTATGGGAATCTAGGAGAGGATTGAGCGACAGAGCGATCGTGACAGAGAGGTTCCCAATAGATTTAAGAAGATGGTGACAGAGAGGTTCATAGTAGAACCAGGACTAAGGTCCCAGATGCACGATGGAGATTCGTAACAGAAAGGTTCTGAGAAGAACCAGGATTGCAGTTTCAAAAAACAAAAAACAAAAACAAACCAGTAAGGTCTCTGAACCAAGACAAAAGTTTCATACTAGATCAGCACCAGGTATACGATGACAACTTCAGAGTTTCTTATGAGGCTGGACTGGCCTTGCCTGCTGCAAGTCACAATGTTTTGACAATGGTTGTAATGACTTGTCCATCATAGTAGGGGACATCCTAGTGGTGTCTGCATTGACCTACAGCTAGTGTTACATGTTAGGGTGACTAGTACTTTGTGTTGTACCCTATCATGGGGAGTTTGGTTTTCTAGGACCACATCCTTTAACCACATGGTGTACCCTTCTTTGGGGAGGTTGTGGGGCCAGTCAATGCCCAATTCTGTTTTACAGTGGGATGATGTACTTTATGGTGTACCCTATGTGGGGGATGTTGTAGTCTTGGTTTTCCAGGGTCAGTATCGGTGTTGTATCCTTCCTTGGAGAGGTGGTGTTGTTTGTGGGTAGTCAATGCCCCATACCTGTTCCCTGAGTGTATACTCTGAGGTGTACCGTACTGAGGGGAGGTTCTGTAGTTTTCCATGGTCTTTATCCTGTGGTGTACCCTACTTTGGGTAGGTAGTATTGTTTGTGGGTAGGCAATGCCTCATATCTGTTCCCAGGGTGTGTGCTCTGTGGTGTACCCTACTTAGGGGAGGATGTGTTATTTTACAGGGTCATTACCCTGTGCTGTGCTCTACTTTTGGTGGTTCAGTTTTACCCTGTGCTGTGCTCTACTTCTGGTGGTTCAGTTTTCCAGGGTGTGTGTACTGCGGTGTACCCTACTTAGGGGAGGATGTGTTATTTTGCAGGGTTAGTACCATCTGTTTGGAACTTGTGGCCAAGGGTTTCATGTTTCTAGGACTTTGAGTGAGAAATATTATCATTCTTCTGCATCAGCTTATCTTGATGGTGAGGTTCAGTAGTTTTCCATGGTCTTGTACCCTATGTAGAGGATGTTGTAATTTTGGTTTCCCAGGGTGACTATCCTGCGGTGTACCCTATTTAGGGGAGGTTGTGTAATTGTGGGTAGTCAATGCCTCATTTCAGTTTCCAGGGTGAATATCCGGTGGTGTACCCTACTTAGGGGAGGCTTTGTGTTTGTGGGTAGTCAATGCCCCATTTCAGTTCCCAAGGTGTGGTGTACCTTACTTTGGGGAGGTTGTGTGTTTGAGGGTAGTCAATGCCCCAATTCAGTTCCCAGGGTGACTATTCTGCGGTGTACCCTTCTTAGGGGATGTTGTGTTATTTTATAGGGTTAATACTCTGTGCTGTTTCCGATTTTTGGTGGTTCAGTTTTTCAGGGTCAGTATCTTGGGTGTACCCTATTCAGAGGAGGTGGTGTTATCTTACAGTGGTTAGTACCCTGCGTTGTTCCCTATTTTGGTGGTGATTGTTTAAACACCTTTCCGTTTTGACACTATGCTTCCGTCGAAGTCTACCTACTTGGAACTGGTGGCTAAGAGTTTCATGGACTTTGAGTGAGGAGTTTTATCTTATTTTCAGTGTCAGCATGTCTTGACCAGGGGAACTTCGGGCTTCTTTACAGAGCTTTGAATTTTTGTTATGGGGCTTACACTCTTCTGGTTGTCTAGAGTGAATTTTACCCCTGTTGTTTTTTTTAATTGAGATTGTTGTATTTCTCCTATGGGTATGGGTTTACGCTCATCTTTGTTTACCAGGGTGCCTACCTTGTGGTGTACCCATTTATGGGGAGGTTGTGAGTGTGACCTTTCTTTACTGCATTAGTCTTTATTCATTTAAACCATGCTGTTTTTCTAAGGGAGGGGGATGAGGTATGTAGTAGTAAAATTCAGCATCTTATTGTATTTCTGCTCTTGTTAATGATACCTCAAGTCGAACATTATTGGATTTCTGCATCTCATTCTGTACTTTCATGCAAATGTTTTATTTGAGTTATCTTGCCTATCTTTCTCTCTAATCTGTTGTAATTCCCTAAGGAAAGAGGATGTGTAGTACATTACTTCTCTACTGTTCTTCATTAAGTAGAATGTACCATGACATCATAGAATGCCTGGGTGTCTCTCTGGCTCACAGTGTCAGTTGGTCAACTCAGGCTGAGCTGCTTGGAGCTTGCTCCTGGTGGGGTTACATCTGTACTTCCTACTTTCTCCTACTCATCTATCCTTGAAGAGAGCTACAATAAAGGATTATCTAACTATACAGCTGGACTATGTATCTTCCTTTACCACAAAGAGGTATTACCTTTTTCCTCCAAATCTCCTTATAATTCTCTTCCTTTGTTTAAACATACTTCTTCTCTTCTGAAGCCTTTGATCTCTCCATTGGTCATCTTGCGTGAATCCTTTTTACATTCACCCATCTGGTATAATTCACTTATTCTTTTAAATAACAGACCTATTTGTTGGACATCTTGGAGACTAAAAAGTATTATATGGGTCAACCATCTCTTTGATGGTGTGTCGCCTCACTCTTTTCCCCACTTTCAGCTTCAAATTCCGAAATTCAAATTCTATCCACTTTTGTTTATGTTGCACTGAGTTCTTTTCACAATTTCTCAACCATCAAAGATTGGCTATCTGAAGGTGGTTCATAAATAATGGTGGACCTAATCCAATACTATCAACCTATTTGGTGGCTATAAGTCTCGATGATCAAGGGACTAGCCTACTTACGAACTGGATGGCCAGATGATATGACTGATCACACAAGTCTTTTTGATGGTAATCCACTATTAGATGGTATGGATTTTGTTAACCATTTTTGAGTATAACTGGTCTGTTGAGTGATCCGTTTTGTTACGAATTAGTAGTTGGTTCCTGTTGTATGGCTGTTCAGAGATGATTTGGGTACCTTTTGGATTTGTTAGCCTCTTTAGACAGCTAAGCCAGAATATTTAGCTAATAGACCCACTGTGTTCTTGTTTGTTGATCATATGCTGTAGCTGTGGATTCGAACCAGGCAAGGGTCTTTAAATTGTATATCCCTTTGACCCTCCTTTCACTGTTTGTTGTTATTCCATTTTACAAGCACATCTTTCTGACTCTTTGAGACTCACACACCCAGACACTTTGGATTATTCCTTTTTCTCACCTCCTCACGCTTTTTTCTATAGGCTGTACTATATCTTTCTCTCTCAATCCTTATCTCAAAATTTACTCTCTTCTTCTATTGAACCCATTATTATTTCAGATCATGCCCCCATTTCAATGGATATTGACTTACTTCCACCTCATCCCAAGCTTTCTCGTTGGCGCTTTAATTGTGCACTTCTTACTGACCCTAACTTCTCTTCTTCTTTTCGCTCTTTCACTAATGATTTCTTTCAATTTAACTCTGATCCTAATACTCCGTCCTATATCCTCTGGGATTCCTTTAAAGCTACTGCGAGAGGATTTATTATCGATTTTGTTTCTAGGAAGAAGCAATTTCTTCAGAAAAGTAAATTTTCCCTCGCACACATCAAAAAATTGGAGCATCAATTCTACACCTCTTCAGATAAATGTATGTCACCAGAGCTTTTGCGAGCGAAAATTGCTTTCAACAAACTCACCACTGATAATGCTTCTTCAATTCTCTTTCGTAGTAGTTCGCGTTATTATGGTGGTCCTAACAAGTCTGGAAAACTCTTAGCTAACTATCTTAAGTCTCGTAAAGAAAGCACTTCCATCGAATCCATTTATTCTTCTGACAATACTCTTCTTCATACAAAGACATACTTGACCAATTTCAACTGTTTTATCGACAGTAGTATACTCCAGAATCTTCTCCAACTCCTTCTCTGACTCAATCTTATTTGGAAAAATTACCCAAACCCTCTACCTCTCACCTCAATTTTTCAGACCTTGAACTTGATCTCTCAGTGCATGAACTTTCTATGGCTTTGTCGTCCCTTACTAATGGTAAAACACCTGGCCTTGATGGTTTTCCGTTTGAATTTTCCTTACATTTTTCTGACCTTTTATTGCCCAAACTTCTGTCACTTTTTCGATCATTTTATTCTTCTGGCAAAGCGGATGGTACCTTTCAGGATGCCACCATCTGTCTCATCCCAAAAGACGGTCGTGATCCCAAATTTTGTAAACATTATCGCCCAATTTCATTAGTTAATGTTGATTATATACTCTTTGCTAAATAAATTGCTTTACGTTTGGACCCATTTATGCCTCACCTTATTGGTAAAGAGCAGTGTGGTTTTATTAAAGGGAGACTCACTTCCGATAATTCTCGTCTCTTTTTAAATGTCTTGAATAAGGCCTCATCTCTCTCAATCCCTTTGGCTGCTATCTCCGTTGATGCGGAAAAGGCCTTTGATAGAGTAGACAGGTCCTTTTTGTTTGCTTCACTAAGATGGCATGGCTTTGGTGCCAAATTTATTTCTCTCATTTCTTTGTTATGCTCTTCACCCAACGTTTTAGTTCTCGTGAATGGTCAACTTTCCTCATCCTTCACCCTTAAAAGCGGAGTACGTCAAGGCTGCCCTCTTTCCCCACTTCTTTTTGTTTTAGCTCTTGAACCATTTCTATCCTCCATCCGGAATAATGCTTCCATTTCTGGTTTTCCCTATGGTGATAATCAATTAAAATGTTCTGGATTTGCAGACGATATTCTTTTGTTTATTTCAGACCCGGAATTATCTATACCCCCTTTATTGTCTGAATTCGAAGCATTCTCCCTTGTCTCAGGATATAAGATGAACTCTGATAAGACAGAAATTCTCCCTTTAACTAAATTCTGTCTTCCTCATCTCTTTTCCTCAACTGGCTTTGCCTGGAACAGCACAAAGATCAAGTATCTTGGTAATTGGTTCTCCAATTGGATTCCTCTTCCATTAAATTAAATATGTCCGCAGTCCTGTCTCGAATTGATCAGTTGTTTTCCTCTTGAAATCCCCTCTTTCTCACCTGGTGGGGTCATCTTGACTCTATTAAAATGATGATCGCCCCTATTCTTATTTACATCTTTTCCATGTTACCTGTGCATGTTCCTGCCCTTTATTTCAAAAGTATTGATTCTTCCCTCTCAAAATTCCTTTGGAGAAATAAAAAATCTAGAACTTCCCTTCCAGCTCTTCGTAAACCTAAATCGAATGGTGGCGTTAATTTTCCAGACTTCCGTCTATATCACAAATCCTTATCTCTCCGTCAAGCATCACGATGGCTCTCGTCAGAATCTTCCCCCTTTTCTCCTTTTTGGCTCCCCATTGAACAAACTTTCTTATTACCCTTTTCCTTTGAAGAGGTATTACCTTTTTCCTCCAAATCACCTCATAATTCTCTTCCTTTGTTTAAACATGCTTCTTCTCTTCTGAAGCCTTTGATCTCTCCATTGGTCATCTTGCGTGAATCCTTTTTACATTCACCCATCTGGTATAATTCACTTATTATTTTAAATAACAGACCTATTTGTTGGACATCTTGGAGACTAAAAAGTATTATATGGGTCAACCATCTCTTTGATGGTGTGTCGCCTCACTCTTTTCCCCACTTTCAGCTTCAATTTCGCTGTTCTCGCTCTTTTCTACAGAAATATACTATTCTTATGGACATACTTCTTGATCATTATTATTCTCTTTCTTCCTCGACTTCACTAACTCCCCCTCCTCATCTTCGTGTGCTACTTTCTACCCTTCCTAAAGCGTCTCTTATTTATAGATTCTTTTCCTCTCCTAACCCAGACTTTGTCAAATCCAAATTGGAACTTTTCTTGGGAAACGGATTTGAGTTGCACTTGGTCCATTGCTCTTTGCGACAAACTCTGGTCCAAAACTTTGAAAGTTTCTCGCTCTGTCTCTCTTACTCAATCTGTATTTTTTCTATATCACAGACTTTACCTTTCTCTATCTCGCTTCACATCTTCTTCTGACTCTAATTGCTGGACTTATGGAACTCCCAATGCTGATCTTCTACATCTGTTCTTTTTCTGTCCTACTGTTTCTGCTTTCTGGAAACAAGTTCGGTCTTACATTTCTCACATTTTCACACTCTCCATTCCATACTCACTCACCCTTCTTTTTCTTGGTAGTCTTTCGGATTCTTTGGCTCTCCCGCCACACTCGCGTGGTCTTTTTGATATCATGCTTTCACTTGCATTTCAACATATATCTTCTAACTGGAAATCCCTTACGAATATTTCCATACAAAGTTGGTGGAATTCTTTGTCATTTTCATAGACTTGATGTTGTCTTTGCCTCTTCCTGTAAACCAAGTCGCAATGTAGATCTTTATTGGTTACCTCTTACCACATACCTAGACCAATTATCTCAAAAGAAACCTGCTTCTGTCAGTTCAGAAAATGTTAAACCTCCTTGAAGGATTTTACTCTCTCCTTCTTGTTTATTTAATATTGTTTGCAGTTTTCCTTTATTGCAATGTTTTCATATACTGTATATTTTTGACTATTGCTTGTACCATTTATTTTCTTAGCCGTTATTCTCTATAGCATTGTTCTGTTATAGTACAGTTTCTCATCCCTTTCCCTTCCCCCCTTCGCCCCTTCCCCATTCCCTTAAAATCCCATAAAATGATTTTATTACTTAGTTTGACATTAGCAATGTTATGCCTTCAGAACTGATTTGTTACATATTTTCTCTCCTTTTGCTGATGCCATATTGCTGTTTTCATTATTACTCTTCAAATAAAGCTTTCAAACATAAAAAGAAAATGCTCCAGTTCTGAAACGATAAGACCGTGAAATTACTATAACATGTCTTTTGAAGTTACATTAAAGGCAGTGAAGGGTGGTACTGCTGCAGAGTTATAATGTATATTTGTCATGATTGTGAGGGCAAAAACGGAAAGCCCGATAGGGACCCGTCTCAGTACCTGCTTTTTAGAACTGCCGGTGTTCAGCACTGGCAGGACCGGGCCCACTTAAAGCCCTGGGTGGGTCACCACAAGCACTATAGCGTTTGAAGCTAAAACCTGATTTATTAAGACATACCAGCAAGTCTGAATGGAAATAAGGTCACCTCTTCCAATTAGATTAGTTTATTTTACAATTGTATAATAATTTGAAGTTTTGAGGATACTGATCCTCAATCAGGCCGGACTGGCCGTAGCGGGTACCAGGCAATCCCCCGATGCGCCGCACGGGTCGGGCCGGTTTTGGGCCCCTGGGGGCCGTTTTGGTTACAGGGCCGTTTTTGGAGCAAAATCGGCCCTGTAACAAAATCGGCCACAAACCGGCCCTGGCAAAGAGCTCGGTGGCACCCACAACCCCCCCAGAGGTTTTGGTTCCCAGTCCGGCCCTGTCCTCAATGGATATGAAAACTAATGGTCAAGATATACAAAGCAATTTCTCAGATCAATCCTTCAAAGGTTACCCAACACATTTTTGTAATTCACATGTTTCAAAACTGCTTACTGTATTTACATCGAACCACACAAAGGAATCCCAGGTTTACAAAGCCCTTGTGTTGCCATTGCATCACGCAAGGCAATGCAAGGCAAAGCAAAGACTTAAGTAATATTAACTAAGCCACGCAAAGCCACCTTGCATGGCTCTGCGAGGCTTAGCAAATCTAGAGTAGCGAAAGGCAGTGCAAAATGCTGCCTTGCATTACTCTGCGTTTGAAAAGTGTTGCATGGGTAGAATGTGGGCGTTCCCATACATCCACCCATGGGTTTTGGTGCTTTTCCACATTTACTAAAGGTAGGAAACCTGGAAATGGGTCAAAATCCTGTCATCCGAACAGAGGCGTAACAAGAAGAAATATGTTTATTCTGCAGCACACATAATTCTGCAGTATACATAGGAAGAGGAAAGTGCCACTGAGGATTGCTGTTGTGCGAGAGGGTGTACCTTCCAGCACAAAACCAATCCTTCTTGTAATTTAAGAGACACTTGCACCATGGCGCAAGGATGCCTGCTTTGGCACTAGGCAACACTCAGTGCACCAGAGCAACGAGAGAGCCGGATTGAGCCATATAAATATGCATATTCCTTCTCTTTCCATCTGACGCAGCACAGCAAGGTGCCTTGTTGCAATGTGTCAAATGTTAGTAAATCTGTGTCACAGGGTCAAGTTGCATACCTAGGGGCATATTCTCAAGGACATATCGCCAAGTTATCAGCACTTTATCGTAGCCAAAGTGGCGATAAATTTATCACCCCATTCACAAGCTGGTTCCAACAGCCAATATCACCAGTTTACATGCGATAGCAGACGCCAAAAACATCGCCACAGATGACCCCGGCAACTATTGCTAATGAGATGCAGAGTAGGCGTTCCTGTGCAAAAAGCCACGGGAACACCACTCCGCAAAATTCTCAATGACCAGCCAGATCGGCGATAAGATCCCAAGGCGCATTAGCAGCAGGAATTTAACACCTGCTCTGACCTGGTGTAAATTCGGACGACAACCTTCACCAGAAAAGGGAGCCCAGGCCAGAGCCACACCTGAAGAACAACAGATGCCATGGAGCTACTGATCATGCAGCTCGGAGCCCCATAAGGGCCACAACACCCACCGCCACCACACCGAGGCCCGCCACTCCCCCCACCCCCGGGACTACCACAGAAGCAGGGCAGACCAAGACAGCAGACCTTCAGAAAACGCACCAGCCTCACAGACCCAACACAAGAGGATGTCATTGCCCACTACAGGCTCAAAAGGACAACCATCTTCCGCATCCTGAACATCATTGCCCACAGGCTGACGGTACCCACAAAGCGGACAACCAAATCCCTCCGCAGACATAGCTGCTGGCTTTGCTGTATCTGTTGGCCTCAGGTACCTATCAACCAACAACTGCCAGAGTCGGAGGAGTCTCGCAGCCAGCCCTATCAAAGTTCATCACAACTGTCTTGAATGCCATCATCAGTTTGGTACCCTGGTACCTTCACTTCCCCCACACGGCGCAGGAACAGCTGGAGACCAAGCAAGGCTTCTACGCCATAGCTGGCTTCCCGCATGTGTTGGGGTCAATTGACTGCACACATGTCCTATTTGTGCACCCTGCCAAGACTACACAATTACCTCAACAGAAAGCACACACATTCTATCAATGTACAGGCAATAGTGGACCACCGGGGACTCTTCACCAATGTCTTCGTCAACTACCCAGGCAGTGTACATGATTCCTACATCTTCCGACATCAACCGGCGCTTCCCAGATGGCACCTATGGAAATGATCTGCTCATTGGTAAGTACCAAATGAACACACCACACACCCAAACTCCACAATCATGCAACTCACAACTCTGGGAATGCACATGTTACAAACTCACATACAACATGCCAAACAACATGCCCACCCACCAGACACAACAGCACAACTTACTGTGGTAACCTGGGCTAGCCATGTACATGAGCCAACAACGGCATGGCACCTCAGCCACACAATAGCAGATTGTGGGGAGAGGTGGGAATCAGCTATGTGCGAAGGAGGCAAGTGACCCATGAATGAGAATATACACAATGCCAAGTGTGGCATGGATGTGCTGGACAGACTGCAGTATGCAGACCACAGACATATCCATGTCGACATACACTGCTGCTGTTTGGAGTGTAGTGGACAGTGGATGCAACCATGTTACCCCAGCCAGTGGGGAAGATCGCGGAAATGTAGCTTGTTATGTCCCCCCCCTGTAAGCATGAGCAGAGTGGGCTGGCCCAGCGTACACCAGGCTAGCATAGGGGTGTAAAAAAAAGCACGTAGCTCTGGGCGTTGTTCTCTTCCAGAATACCCAACATGTCTGCCAGGGCGGCGCCTCTTACCCCGCCACAAGGCCGTTGCCGTCCTTGTGTGTGGTGTAGTCTGCGATCCTGTGCACCTGCTGCACCCCGCACCGCTGGTCCCCGAACCCGTCTTGGCCGCCCCTGCGCACCAAGGCCTCACTGATCACCTGCCAACACCGGCGTGTGTCAAAGAGGGCCCACCATGTGCTGGTGCAAGCTCCAAACCAGAGGCCTGCAACCTTGGTAGCCTCCTTCGACCATCACGGCCTCCGCGACACAGGCCCGCAGTACTCTTTTCTCGTTGACGTACTCCACCGCTGCCTCCGGCCTAACCTATAGTCGAGTAGGTCACAGATTTGGAACTGAGTCTTGATATCCTGATGGCCGAGTTCATATGTCCATGGGACGTTTGAATATCACTGTACTCCCTTCGATGTGGTGCCACCAAGTCTGTGTATAGCATTTCAACCACACGTGTCTGTGGTCCCTTGCTGACTTCTGCCTTCGGCCCACACTGCGGTCGAGTAGGTCACACATTTGGAACTGAGTCTTGATTTCTCAATGACAGAGTTCATATCATTGCACGCAAGTAGAGGTGTAAGAGGAAGACGCGTTTCGGTCCGGAGGATTAAAGGATCATCGTTACGGAGGTGAATGAACACTACCAACAAATGCTCTGGTGTCACTAACTCTGTGCATCGCGAGCCAACGACACGTGGCTGTGGGCCCCTGCTGACCGCTGCCTCCGGCCTACACTGCGGTTGAGTAGGTCACACATTTGGAACTGAGCCTTGATTTATTTATGGCAGAGTTTATATCATTCTTCAGGCCTCATTGCAGACTGCATCCCCTTTCAGCTCCGGTGCCACTAAGTCTGTGCCCCAACATTCATGGACACTCTCTGGTTGAACTTTGGTGGCGTCTGAGTCTATGGACTGGGGGTTGTCTTCGTCATCATGGAGGTAATACTGACTTGGTGGTAAAAACGAGGTTGTAACATTCCACTCCTCCATTTGCCGCTTCCTGCCGGCTTCTGCCCTCTGCATCATGCCCTGGAGGACACCTTCCACTGTCCCCGCGCAAACCTCTGCTACATTCACCTTCGACATCGACGAGGACCAGCTCAGCTCGCGTGGCCCTACCTCTGTGCACCACAAGTCACCGTCCAGTGGCGGTGTGCTTGTGCCGGCCGCAGTGCACCCGGGGCCACTAACTCTGAGCTCAAGTCATGGACCCTGTCGGAATGAATATTAGATGGCCTGTGGGTCGATGGACTGGGGGTCATCACCGCCATGTGTCTGTGGCCCCGCGCTGTCCGCTGCCTCCGGCCTCAACTGCAGTCCACCTGGGCTCACACATCAAATCGAGTCCTGACCTGTCCGGACGTTGCATCAATGCAGGATGCATACGCCACCACTGCCAGGACCACCTCCAAACAACAACTGCCAGAGTCTGAAGAGTCTTACTGCCAGACTATCAGAGTTGCTTACACCTGTCGTGGGTGCCATCATCAGCTAGATACTCTGTTCAGCTTTCCAGGTGTCACTAACTCAGTGCACCACAACTCATGGACCATTTCTGATTGAGTTCTGTGCTGTGGACAGCTCACACAGCAATGTCCCCTTAGGCAGTGTGGAAGACCTGGTACAATGATGAGGAAGATGATGCAGGTGTAACACACCCCACTGCAGCAGGAATATCCCGAAAGGACACAATGCTAGACAATTTGCTCACATGAGCACGCTCAGCTCTGGTGCTCCAACATCAGTGCACTGCATCTCACGGACCCTTCTGATTGCATATTGGGTGACCTCTGTACTTGCTCTGGCTAACACCATGATGCTTCGCAGTTCTGATATGCTGATGTTTTCTGTTTCCACTTTAATTGTGATCACTGTTCAAGTTATTGCCAGCACCAACCACTACATGAGAGCTGGCTTACACTCACCCCACACACATCCAGCACAGGCGTCACTGTACATGTGACCCTGACAATAAAGGTGCTGGGCGCAGGTGCCCGTAGCCAGTTCCACAAACTATCTGAGTATGTCGGTGTGATCATAATGTATGCATGAGGCCCCCAGGCCCTACAACATTGCATTGTGCTGTGTACAGCGAACGTAAACATGTCACTGCAGGACATGTAGCTTTGTCATCCTCTACTCAGTACATAATAGGAGTGGACTGGGCCGGTGTACGCGAGTCCAGCGTGGGGTTGTGAATGATTATCCCAGGCTCTGGGCATGATTCAGTACTGGAAATGTGCAGATGCATGTGTCTCTGTAGCAGTGTGGGTCTCTGTTGGGGAGTGGAAGTGGTCCCTGATGGGACTGAGACACCGGTGTATGTGATCTAGTTCGGGTTCCATGAGGTCCAAACCCACCCACTACTGTTTGGCCACCTCCTTCTGGCAGTCTGAAACCTGGCCTTGGAATGCGATGTGTGCTTCGGTGGGGGTTGGGAGCCAGCCGTGGTGGTGGGTGCTTCCAGCGGTGTGGTCTCTGCAGGGGGTCGGGTCTCCTCGATGCAGCTGGGCTGCCCTGCTCCTGGAGGTGGATTGCTTAAGATGTCCATGAACTGTTGTAGGGCGTTGGCGTTGAACGTGTGGAGGTCCTCTTCAGCCTCACGGTTGAGTTGTCTGGTCTGCTCGGCTGGACATGTTGTTTGTCCCTCTGCAATGTGAAGGGGAGATGCATTTTGACATTGTGTTGACATGTATGTTGATGCATTGTCCACGTTTACATACAGACTACATGACAATGTACATTGTGACTGCTTGGGAGGAGTGGACTATTTGATGCAGGACAGTCGACATTTGGACTACATCACGGATGTGAGGTTATACACGTACATTTTCATCTCACAGTTTCCTGCTATTTCAGGTGTGATTGGTAAGTTTCTACACACAAGGGGACCCAGTTGTGTCCTCTGTTCTGCAGTGTAAGTGTTGTACTTTGTACCACATTGTCATCAATGTGGATGTGCTGTTATTGCTTTGTGTGTGTGCTGCATTGTGGGGGAGTCACCCCTGCAGCAGTGATTTTGCTGCCCCTTATCCCTTTGAGGCGGTGTGCATTTGACTTTTGTGCTTTTACGGTGCTGAGATGTTGGCGACTTGGGTCATTTGTGCTCTTGGATTTCTTTTGTACTCTTGAGCATTGTTTGTCATCAGATATATTGTTGACATCAGGGGTTGTTTGTGCACGTGGATATGTCAGAGTGTGACCTGCTCCTTTACGGATGTGGTCCACACTCAGCCACCTCAGTGTTGTGGCGTGCACAATGTCATGATGATTGTACTGCAGCCATGTTGATCGTCATGTGTGTCACTTGCATTGTCAGTGTGGCTCACAATACGCATCTTTGCTGTGTTTTGCACATGTGCAAGTGTTGGTTGTGAGATTGTTGATGTGTGGGGTGGGACCCCCCTTGGGCACATGGTGGACAAGGGCCTACTTGGTGTTTGTATGTGTGCCACGGGGATCAGGGACATGATCCAGGGTCATTGTGGGTGTGCAGTGTGCTACACATGAGTGGGCATGTATGCCATTGTGCCCATCTCCCCCTGTCCCCCCAGTCCCTGGTTGTTATTCACCCTGTTGATGTTGTGTCAGGTCATATTGAGCTGTGTCTGGACTCCCAACACCTTGCACCGTCTCCACACTGATGACTGTGGCCACCATTTACTCCAGCTCCTCCTGTGGCGCAGGACTCCCCCCTCCAGTCGCCGTGGCTGTCTTCCTGTTGGCAGCAGGTTTCTGCTTGGTTTGGCTTTTCACATTATGCCAGCGCCTTTTGACCTCCTCCCTTGACCTCCTCGACACTCCAACTGCATTCACGTTGTTCACGATGGACTGGCATGTTTTCGTTTGTGTTGCCAATGACACAGTGGAGGTGAGGAACAGTTGTTGTTAGTGTTCTATCTCCTCCGTGACGAATGCCCGGTTTTCCTGCGGACTGAACGCCGTCTTCCTCTTCTCCTTGGCTTTCGCCGACCCCGGGGTTCCTTGCTGGTGGTCTGTGGGGCTTGCGTGGACCTCTGCACTTGGTCTGGGTGCTACGCAGTTTATTTTTTTTCTCCATTTTTTTTGTTCTGCTTTTATGGTGCATTTTCCCGCATGATGCGTGGGAATTGCAGGCCTGCCGCTGGTTATCGCTGATTTTTGTATCGCGATAGGCCTCATTGCTACTATTTTCGTGTTTTGCGTTTTTTCGGCGTCGCGTTCATTTTTGCGTAGTCATTTGAAGCGTTATCATGAGACTATCACATGGTATCGCCGTGTTGAGAATACAACGTTAACCCAGCGTTATTTTCCCGCGATAGACTGCGATGTGAAGAGTTGCGTTAAGCATAATTCCATAAAGTGTTCAATTCAGCACGTATTAACCCAAAAGTCCACGATTTGGACATCTAATTTCAGTTCTGTGGATCAGATATTTTGCAGGAAAGATAAAAATCACAAAAGCTGAAATAGCAGAAAAAGAAAAAAAGATCATATTGCAACCATGCGTGTCAAAGACCATACACATTGAGCAAGGTGTTCCCCAGGGTAGCTTCGGGTCTATATAGCTAGTCTGTGGAACCATAGCTAGCAGTGAATGGCCAAAGGCTGTGAAGGGTAAATACACCTTGCAGCTGGTTCATTGGCACAAAAGTTGTGGCGGGACAAGCCCCCTGAGCCACTACAAATGCACACAACTAATGCAAATTTGTGCAAAATCACAGAATTTCACCATATGGAATCTAACAGGAACAACAAATTCCTACCACTCTGCATTCCCACATGTCTCCCGATAAAAACTGAAACCCTCTTGTGGACGGGTGGGCCTATTGCATATTGTCTACGGTAAAAAAAGACCCAAAACAAAGGGTGAAAATGTCCCAAATTTTACTTTGAACTTACATTGATTTTTGGGATGTGGATAGCTGCGGTATTTGATCCTGGGGTCAGTTGACACCCATGGAAAAACCTTTCAACCCTTACCATTACCATTACTGAAAACTAGTATATTGACGAGTACAGTGCGTAAATCCCACTAACCTTTCTTATTCTCAATGCCCTGCACACTTTGTGTTCAATCACAGAATTTCCTCATTTTTGTGAGGCAAAGTTCTTGTTTCGGCAGAAAATGACAAAGGTCCTCCCACAGAGAGCTCCTTACTCTTCCTAATAAAACTAGTTCCCTACCTGTGTGTTGGGTCTATCACCTGGGACAAGAAAGGCTGCCCAGAAACACACCATCGAAAGGTCAAGTATTTGTTTTGAAACCTACTTTGATTCTTGGGATGTGGTCTGGGGGTCGAGCGGCACTGTTGGAACTCTACCAACCCTACACATGTCTGAAAACTAGACACATAGGGAAGTTCACTGAAGAGTGGCACACATGACTCTCACTAGGTTTCCTTACCTGGAAGCCGCTGAAAACATCAAACTTTGGTTGAAATAACACATTTTTCAAATTTTACTGATAAGGAATCTGCAGGGAACACAAGTTGTACCACCCAGCATTTCTAACTTCTTACAATATTTTGGATGTGCATGGCTGTAATATTTTTCCCACCTGTCCTCCGGGAAAACATTGCTGAAAACTAGACACCCAACGGAGTCCACAGTGATGTGGTTTGGATGGCTCCCACTACATTTACTTACAAAGAATTCCTTGCAAACATCCATCCCTGGGTGCCCACTCTCAAAGCCAATAGGCATTTCCACAATATTCAGACAGATGTGGTTTTAACATACAAGTGGCAAGCATTAATGACATATTGTATCATATGTACTAGGAGCTGTCTCTTCACAAACAATGGAGCTCCTCACCTCTCCAGGCTCTCAACTGCACACTACATCATTAAAAGTACATTGAGCAAACATTCCCCCCCTCACCCGCCCTCCCCCTTCCCTATGTCGTGCCTCAGACTACTCCAGTTTCCATAAGTGATACATACATCAGTATGACTGTGTAAATGGTACTATATGAGTCCATGTGCCATTTCAGACCTCTAAGAGATCTCGTCTCCAACTGCTGCTCGTGTGTGATCCTCGTGGGGAAATCTAGTACCCAGTGCCGCTGCAAAGGGGGTGCTCGGCATCTCCTCTAGTAACAAGGGGTCAAGGTGCTGTACTGCATCTACCAATGTCTTCCGAGCCCTAGCTGTGCCGAGCGAGCTATGCCCCTTTTGGGCTTCTTGGAGCTTCATGGTGCTCTTATTGCCAACCAATCTTATCAGTTCCTTTTTCCAAACATCCACCCTTGGTCCCCCTGAGGCCTTCCAGTTCCTGAGTATTTCCCTCTTTCTCTCAACACAAGAAAGGTAAAGTAATGAATAAGTTACTTACCTTTGGTAACGTCTTATCTGGTAGCGACTAGAACTAGCTGGAGATTCCTTCCCTTAAAATTATCCCCAGGCGCCAAACTGGATCCGGAAAGCTTTCTACAGCGGTACCTCTGCATGTCGGTAGAGGGTTCTGAGCGGCTCATTAACGATGTCGTCCACTGGATGTGATGCAGTTAAGAGTCCATATAAGTTCTCCCCTGATTATCTGACGTCAGTTTGTTCCACGACTGATTTCTGCGCTAAAACGCAGAGCCACGTATAGAAACTGTTATGGAGACAGTGTGCCCAAAAAGAATCCTCTTTTTGAAAGACACATATTGAAAGAGAGAGAGAGAAAATGAATGGCGGTCGCCAGTAGGTATATATAGTTAGGATCGATTTCCATAGGGAAATCGCAACATTCTATTGGGAATAACTTTGGCGCCGGTTGAGGAATCTGCCTGAATTTTTCAGCAACTTTGCCTCGCGGCGCTCCGCTCCTTCCCTGAAAGTTTGGGGGGCATTCGTCAAGCGGGGGCCGAGATAAAAGGGGGGTCCCAAAACGTGTTTTCCCCATGTTAATTTCCATAGGGCGGTCCGTCGCATTTTTAGCTCGAACGGCTGAATGGATTTTCACCAAACTTGGCAAAATTGTAGGGACTGGTAGCCCAATGTGCCTTTGCTATGTCTCAAGATATGTGCTCCAGTGGATTTTGAGTAATTTAGGTTTAAAAAAATGTATATATCTGTAAGCGCGCCCCGGTGCGCGTACCGGGGAGCGCTCCGGGCGCGCCACGCGACTTGCGCACGGCAAGCTGATTGGTTCTCGGGTGTCTGTAAACATTCGAAACAGTCAGCAGCGGCCGCCATCTTGTGTCTCGGTAGGATTGAGATACAAGAGGTGGCAAAAATCAAAGGGGGAAATGAGCAAAAATGAGCCCCTAGGTTTGATGTGGGGGCCATAAAAGGGTCCCGTGGGACACATTTTTTTTTTTTTTCGATTTTCGCGGGGGGAGCGCCTGGTACGCGCACCGGGGAGCGTACCAGGGAGCGTACTTAGGTGAAAAATAGTGAAAATAATAGTGTAAAATAATAATTTTGAGTGATTACATGTAGGGAAGCTCTGAAAAGAGCTTTTGGGTTCTGTGGCTGTTTTAGGTACCTACAAGTGTGTCCCACACACACCCACATGCACACAACCCCACACTCACACACCCACACACTCCCCACACACACTTCACACATGCACACTTCCACCCACAGTCAAACACCACACACCCCCACATCGACACCTTACACATCCACAGCTACACCCACATCCCACACACCCACACCCACACTCAAACACACACCTCACCCCCCTTCCACCACACACACACACACATGCACACAAATATCTCACAGACACACCACACACATCCCACACACACATCTCCCCCCCAACACACACAGAGAGAACTCACAGACACATCCACACATCTCATACATACATACACATCCTAAACACATACCTCCCACACCCTCACACACCCCACACACACCTCACACACCCACACTCCCACCTACACTCAAACACCCCACACACCCACACACACACCTTACATACCAATATCCCCACCCACATCCATATACCCCACACACCTCATCCCCCCTAGACACACAGACACACACATACACACCTCACAGACACCCCCCACATCCCCTACACACACCTCACCCACCCCCACACATGGGGAAAACTCAGTGAAACACTAAAATATTAATTTAAAGTGCTTAGAGGTAGGGTATCTCTGAATAGAGTTGTTGTGTTGTGTGGGTGATTTAAGTACCAACATGTAGGTACCAATGCAGAGTCTTAAATTCAATGTACACCGTTTCCTCTGTAGATAATTTGCATGTTGTTATAGAAGTTAGTGTGGTATGTATATGGAATCTATACCATAGTCTGTCAGGGAAGCAGAAACAACATGGAGGCAGGAGATGAAAAAGAGATGTCAAATACACATTGGAGATAATATAGTGGGAGAAAGGAAGTAACTATGAGCAAAATTACTATGTAACACAAATACGTTGCACAGTATACTATAAGTCTGACTTTATATTATAATCAATTTGGTAATAGTTTATGAATTACATATAATAATGAATAATGTCTCGAACAATTTTTGATTATTAAATATAAATTTATTTTTCTGATTTTTTTTCAAAATTTAATAAAACTTCTAACAATATATTGTCTGGAATGTCCTCATTTTCATTCTGTGATTCTATTTCTTCCACAAACTGAACTAATTCATGGTCCAGTGACTCATCCATAAAATCAAAGTCATCATTCTCATCAATAATTTCTTCAGGGTTGTTCTCCAGAACAATTTCGAAAGAAATATTCTGTTGTCCTTCCATTTTCTTGCTGTAAATTGCATAAAAAATAAATATATCAGTAGATATAGGGCACTGTTGGGTTTATGTTCAGACAGGTAGTTTTGATTTTTTAACAGTGAAGTTATGTTTGGGCAGTGTATGGTATCAGGCTGGAAGTAGAAATATAAAAAAGTGTATGTGATAAAGCCTAAGTAAATTCATAATTATACAAGACAAGCCTAACTCCATCCATAACTATAACAGAGAAGCCTATCTCAATCTATAACTATTACAGAGGGATAGTATATAACTATCAGAAAATGTTTTCCAAATTACCTTAAAGTGCACAACATACTTCACTTTCCAAAATAACAACTTACCTTTGAGAAAGCAGTTGAAGTTCTCAGTGAAAATCCTTTTCAAATGCACTTCAGGAAGTAGTAGTCAAAATGGCTGTGTTTCCCTCTCATTTTTCATTTAAATTCATGTACATAACCAATCAAATGTCAGGAAAAAAAAATAGAAAATGAAAGTAACATTTTAATTGGTTGTCAATTCTAACACTTCAGATGTGTTTTTGTTATGTAATTTACCTCAGGATATTTAGAAAGGGCTACAGGCCAAATGGCTGAATGGAATTCCACCAAATTTGGGAAAATGGTAGGGACTGGTATGTAGTATTGCCTATTCTATATTTGGTGAAAGTGTCTCCAGTGGTTTTTATGTAAATTAACTTTTATTATTTTTTTGGGAGCGCTTCCCGGTGCGCGCCCCGGTACGCGTACCGGCAGCGGTACGGGAGTCCTCCATTTTGTGTTTCGGTAGATTTGAGTCAGAAAATGGCGGACAAACAACGTTGGGAATGGGTATAAGGGGGCACGGTTGGCACTCCCTGACCCTCTAGGTTTCCTGAGGGGGTCTTCGGAGGCCCATATAGGACAAAAAAAAATTTATATTTTTAAATTTTCGCGGGGGGAGCGCCCGGTACGCGCACCGGGAAGCGTACCGGGGAGCGTACTATGGTGAAAAATAGTGAAAAAAGTTAGAAAAAGATAATCATTTGGAGTGATCAGCGATAGGGTAGCCCTGAAAAGGGCTTTTGGGTTCTGTGGCTGATTTAGGTACCTACAAGTAGGTACAAATGCACAGTCTTAAATTCAGGAGGAATATTCTATTCCCTTTGTTAGACCAGTCTGGCCCTTTGCGTAGTCCCTCCAATTTATTATTTATTTTGTCCCCTTTTTGCCCCTCATGTCTTTATATATTTTGTGTCTACTAAATTTTTATGGTGTTGGTCTGGGGAATAGGTGCTTTTTCACCTTCATAATCCTTCACCTCAGGCCTAGATGCCTTTCCTGACAGGAGTTTCCTTGGAGTCACAAAATGGTGGCTACCAACTGTCACAACTGACATACCTGGGACCTGTCCCATAGGATAGAGTAGGGCATTCCAGAACCGTCTGGTCCCTTCTGGACCTCTGAGGGTCTGCCTATAAAAGGCGGAATGCTGGGCAGCCATTTTGTCTTGTTAGTGAGGAGCAGCTGGAGTATAGGTCAAGGGTCTGGAAAGGGGTAGGATCTTCACAGGGTAACTTACCTCTCAAGGGTTGGCCCTCTTAGGATTCACCCCCCCTCCACCTCTGTAGGTCTGACCCAGTTAGTTCCATCCTGCTGATCCTGGACAGGGGGACCCAAGCCCAGGAGGGTGTGAGGCGTAAAACCAAGTCTTCACCCATCCTTGTCCAGTATGAAGGGATAGAACAGTTTGCAGGAGATAGAGGGTTGGAGCCTTGGGGTGTGGAACTTTACCCCTGATCCGTTCCTCCTTTGTGTCAGTGGGACCGTGGATTGACTGTGTAAAACCGGTACCCCATTGCTTGTAGGAGAAAGCACAGCCAGAGAAATCTCCTCTCACCTGTGGAAGCTGAGGTGGGAGAACAGGCGCTGCCGCGAAGGTAGTGTGAAGCGGAGGGTTGTGCTGACTGGCAGCGCGCTTCTGCACAGACTCTCGGCGGTGATCTCTGTCCTGACAGGAGGGGCCTAGGACCGAGCAGGCCCAGAGGTGAGCCACTTCCCGTGTTGTCGAGGGGAGCAGCCGCCGTTTCGAGCCGCTACTCTCCCGCGCGTGCGCAGGAGCGCTGCCGGGGAGAGAGGTGTCAGAGGCGGACCGAGGCGGGGAACGGGCCCTGCACTGAGCGTGAATCTAGCGCGAACTCCTCACGGGGCTGGCAGGTGCGATCTGGAAACCAGCCCGAGGTACGCGCCGGTAGAGATCAGCGGGGGCCCCTGAAATCGGAGCGGAGACCGGAGAGAGAGGCACTTTTACCGGCTCAAGTAAGGAGAGTGGGGAAATTGCGTTGGGCCTAGACTTTCCCCCCTTTTTCATCCAGCAAAGTGACTAGAGGCGCCGGAACTCGGTGTAAAAGTTCGGTTCTGGTATCCCAAATGATTCCCTTCACAGAACTCAAAAGAGGCAGAGTAAGAGAAGGTTTCAGAATTGAGAAAGGCCAACTGAGGTACACTACTAACCTTGCTGGGGAGCAGCCTGGGTAGAATGCCTGTGGTTTCTTAGAGGATTGTCAAATCAAACTTGTTAAATCTAAGGCTCACTCAATAGATATTGTGTTCTTCTGCTAAAAACCTGATATGGGAAAGTGGTCCTAACAAATCTGTTTACTCCTATCTATAGAGAGTTCAGCCACAGGAAACCGTCTGACAGAGAATCCATTGGGGGGAAGGAGGGAATTGCAGTGATGCTGTAAGAGTTGGCTATGTTAACCTTGTGAACCCATAAATAAGGTACCTGGTGACTGATAAGAAAGTAGTTCCTATGAATGTTTCAATGCTGTAGACTTAAACACTGCTGAAGTGGGTTCTCCTGATGTTATCAGATTTTTGGGTGGAAATGATAAGAATTGCGTAGTGTAACTATTTGTAAACTACTAAATAAGGAGAGTGCTGGTGTAAAAGTGATAAAGAAGAACAGACTTATTTTTATAAAACAATTCGTATTTTTACACAAAGATTGGTGTAGCGTCATTTTTGAGTGGAATTGCATTAAATTACTGCTGGGTGGTTTGCAACCTTTACACATGTGCCTTCATTAGAGATTGTCTTACCCTAGGCCAGGCTACCCTAAGTGACCTGACAACATTAGGTTCCAACATATTGGTGTCTAGCGGTGGGATCTTGACTGTGGTTGCGACTACTCTGCAGTAACTAAGTGTAATCCACTAACCTACACCTGGAGTTTTCTCCTGGCGGCCTTCCTAATTTTTACTTTTGCTTTTTCCAAATTTATTCCTGGTGGTGGGGTGGAGGTAGCTTCAGGTTGCCCTTGCAACTCTATTCTTGTTGTGTGTTTAACCTTGTGTTGCCTTTTGCAAAATGGAATTTGCACTGGAAAAACTGGACACTTATTCATTGGCCCAGCTAAAAGATTTCTGTCAACAAATGGGAGTTAGCCAGATTAGAACAGGAGAAGGAAGAGCGGAGAATGGCTCATGAATTCAAACTAAAAGAGTTAGAACTCCAGGCCCTGCAACGGGGACCCTTTCCAACTCCAAATGGTGGCAGCGAAACCAGAGAACCAACCAGGGAGTCCAGACCCTACCTGCCTAAGGATATAATTGCCAGCTATAGTCAGGGGGATGATATAGCCAAATGGCTGGCTGCCTATGAGGTCTCCTTAAGAGCCCATGGGATCCAGGAAAAACACTGGGGGGGTGGGTTGTATAAGTATATGCCTCCCACTGACAGCGGCGTTTGACACGGTGTCACACGAGATCATGACCACCAGACTAGTTGACATCGGTGTGGGAGGCAAGGCACTGGCCTGGTTAAGGAGTTTCTTTACAGGACGTACCCAAAGAGTCATACTGGGCCCTTACCAGTCTGAGGAGATGGAGATCTCTAAGGGGGTGCCACAGGGCTCCTGCTTGAGCCCAACGTTATTTAACATCTATGTGGCACCCCTAGCTAACATCATGAGATCCCATGGGTTTATCCCTGTATCGTATGCAGACGATACCCAACTCCTCTTCCCCTTTAAAGTTATGACTCCACAAGTACGTAGCTCCTTTGCCCTAGGGATGAAGGAGGTGGCACATTGGATGTCAGCAAACTTCCTCCAGTGCAATGTCTCCAAGACAGAGGTGATGCTCTTTGGGGAAGCCAAACGTTTGTGGACCCCTGACTGGTGGCCTCAAGACCTAGGCCCAGTCCCTGAAAACCAAGGGGGTTGTGAAAGACCTGGGTGTTAAACTGGACCAGGAACTCAATCTTAAACATCATGCCAATCAAGTGGTGAGTTCCTGTTTCCATGTAATTGGGCTTCTCCGACAAGTACTCCCATTGCTTCCAGATACCACCAGGAAGACCTTAGTTCAGTTGCTCATTTTGAGCAGACTGGACTATTGCAATGGTTTGCTGTTAGCTGCGAATGAGGGGGTTACTGCCAGACTGCAAGTGGTGCAGAACACGGCTGCTCGCCTTGTTCTCAATACTCCAGCCCGTGCTCCCTCTAAACCACTGCTAAACAAACTCCACTGGCTCACGGTGAAACAGAGAGTGTTGTTCAAAACTGGGTGCATCATTTACAAGTGTGTCTCGGGTAATGGTCCCCAGTATTTGTCACAAAAATGTCATCCTTACATTCCCTCAAGATCTTTGAGATCTGGAGATCGTGAACTGCTGACCGTCCCCAGGTTCTGGAAGACAAGACAAGGGGGAAGGGCACTATCAGTAGCCGGTCCGAAGTTCTGGAATCAACTTCCTTATGAACTGAGATCATGCAGGGAACTCCTCCCCTTTAGGAAAAAACTAAAAACTTTTCTGTTTAATTATTAGTCTCTGTTGGACCTTTTTGAAATCTTATGATGGGATAATGCTCTGAGATGTTGCCAAAGGCGCGGAGATACTCCTTAGGGAGTCGATTCCTAGCGCGGTACAAGTGTGCAAATAAATAAATAAATAAATAAAACTGGTCGAGACACCTTGTTAGCTTTAGAGCCAGAGGAGCAGACTAACTACCCCACCATGAAGTTAGCATTGATCAGGAAGTTTGGGCTAACCCCAGAAAAGTATCGCCAGAAGTTCAGGGGGAGCCACAAGTTAAGCACCCAGAACTGGGTGGACTTTCTAGATTATGCAAGGAAGGCATTGGAGGGCTGGGTACAGGGCAGTGAGGTTAAGGATTATGAGGGGTTGTATGATCTTTTTTTGAAAGAGCATCTACTCGAGAAATGTTTTCCCGAGCTGCGCCAACACCTGGTGGACAGCAAGCTGACTAACCCCCGGAAGCTTGCAGAGGAGGCGGACATCTGGGCAAGTACCCGGGTGTCCTCAAAGGGGACTGGAGGGGATTCCCAAAAGGCCGGACAGGGCGCCCCTCAGAAGAAGGAGGGGGGAGATAAAAAGCGGGAGTTCTCTAAAGGTCCCCAAAACAGTTTCCAGGGAAAGGGAACAGGTTTCACCCTTAAGGCTAACCCGCCCAGAAACCCTCATCCTGGCCAAAGCCAGCAGCCAAGGGTTGTCCACTGTTTTGAGTGTGGTGGTGTTGGACACTATAAGGGAGATGTCAGATGCCCAAAGAGACCACCCCCTCCCACCGGAGGAAAAGCCCCGGGAGTAGCTAGTGTAGCGCTTGGGGAGGAGTTGCCCTTAGATAAGGGGGGTGAGTGGGCGGGTGTCACCTTAGTGTCCCTGGGAGAACGGGAGATGGTTCCTAAGATCCAGGTGCCCCCAAATACTGTTAAGTATGGACAATGGATCACCATCAATGGCCAGAGAGGGGAGGCTCTGAGAGATACAGGAGCCAGTATGACTATGGTGAGAAGTCAGCTGGTGTCTCCAGAGCAGGTGGTTCCCAATGTACTCCACCCCGCCGCGATGGCTGACGGCAGAATGGGCCACTATCCCGTGGCTGAGGTTCCCTTTGAGTGGGAAGGGGTTGCAGGTTCACTTCGAGTTGCCGTAAGCCCTGCCGTGCCAGTTGATTGTCTGCTGGGGAACGATATGGAGCATAATGCTTGGAGAGAGGTGGAATACCGGACGCATTCTGCGATGCTGGGTACACCTGACTGGGCCTGTGTAAGCTCAAGGTCTGCGACTGCCCGGAGAGGGAGTTCGCCTGGGTTGGAGCCTGGAACAATGGCCCAACCCGCTGCCAAAAAGGAACAGACCCGAAGACAGAAGAAGCCTGCTTCGGCCTCCACACCCCATGTGACAGATCGGCCACCTGCGGTGGTGGACCAGGAGTCCGTGGAGGGGGAAGTAGTTTCTCTGGAGGACCTGCCCATCCCTGCTGAGTGGCATGTGGAGGGAGGGCCTACCAGAGAAGAGTTCTGTAAGGGCCAGAAGGAGTGCCCTACCCTTGAGGGACTGAGGCGACAGGCCGAAGCCCAGGCAGCAGGGGACGTTGCGGGACACTACCACATATACTGGGAGGATGGACTCCTCTATAGTGAACCCAAGGTACCCTTACCTGGTTCATCAAGGGCCTTGGTAGTCCCGCAACGGTACCGAGCCTTTCTGCTGGAATTGGCTCCTGCAATACCCTTGGCAGGACACTTAGGTCAGGACAAGACCTTTGCTCGGCTTGTCCCCCACTTTTACTGGCCTCACATGAAAGTGGCGTCCAACACTTACTGTCGGACATGTGTATCCTGCCAGGCCAGTGGGAAAACAGGGGTGAAGCTGAAAGCTCCCCTGGAACCACTTCCAGTCGTTAGCACCCCCTTTGAAAAGGTGGGCATCGACATTGTAGGGCCATTGGATCCACCAACAACAGATGGTCACAGGTTTATCCTGGTTCTGGTGGATCATGCCACACGGTACCCAGAGGCAATTCCTCTGAGGACTGTCACTGCACCTGTGGTGGCTAGGGCTCTGATAGGGATCTTTACCCGAGTGGGATTCCCCAAGGAAGTTGTGTCCGACAGGGGGACCAACTTTATGTCAGCGTACATGCGGGCAATGTGGAAGGAGTGTGGAGTGACCTACCGGTTCACCACTCCCTATCACCCCCAGTCCAATGGACTGGTCGAAAGGTTCAACAAGACCTTGAAGGGCATGATCAGAAGTCTGCCTGAAAGCCTGTGGAGGAAGTGGGACGTCCTCCTACCCTGTTTGCTATTCTCCTACAGGGAAGTGCCACAGAAGGGAGTGGGCTTCAGTCCCTTTGAGCTTCTGTATGGGCACCCTGTACGCAGTCCTCTCAGCCTGGTGAAGGATGGATGGGAAAAGTCTCCCAGGAAACCCCCCCAGGATGTGGTGAGCTACATGCTGGCCTTCAGGAGCCAAATGGCGAAGTTGTGGAAGCAAGCTTCTGACAACTTGGAGGCCAGCCAGGCAGTGATGAAGGAGTGGTATGACCACAACGCTCACCAGGTGGAATTGGAGCCTGGCCAGAAAGTGTGGGTGATGGAGCCTGGAGAGCTAAGTGCCCTCCAGGATCGCTGGACAGGCCCCTTTGAGGTGTTGGAAAAGAAGGGTAAGGCCACATACCTGGTGGACCTTAAGACCCCTCGACTGCCCCTACGGGTGCTACATGCTAACCGACTCAAACCCCACCATGAGAGGCCCGAGGTCATCTTAATGATGATGACTGATGGGGGAGAGGAAGCGGAAAGCGAACCTCTCCCAGACTTGTTCTCGTCTCGAGAAAAGGATGGGTCAGTGGAGGGAGTGATTCTCTCTCCAACCCTAACTCCTGAACAGCGGGAGGACTGTCGCCAGATACTGGAGCAATATTCTACGCTGTTCTCCCTTGTCCCGGGAAGGACTCACCTGTGTACCCATGATGTGGACACAGGGGACAGCCCACCAGTGAAGTCAAAGACCTACCGGCTGTCCGACAAGGTGAAGGCTAGCATCCATGGTGAGGTTGCCAAGATGCTGGAGCTAGGAGTAATTGAACCTTCCAGCAGCCCCTGGTCCAGTCCGGTGGTTCTAGTGCCAAAGGAAGCTCCACCAGGCACCACTCCAGAACTGAGGTTCTGTGTGGATTACCGGGGACTGAACTCAGTCACCAAGACTGATGCTCATCCAATCCCTAGGGCGGATGAATTGATTGACCGGCTGGGAGCTGCCCAATATCTGAGTACCTTTGACCTCACTTCAGGGTACTGGCAGATCTCCCTTACAGACGGAGCAAAAGAAAGGTCAGCTTTCTCCACGCTTGAGGGACACTTCCAGTTCTGCGTGATGCCCTTTGGGCTCAAGAACGCCCCTGCCACTTTTCAGCGGCTGCTGAACCAGGTCCTCTCCGGATTGGAGGGTTTCTCCGCTGCTTATCTGGATGACATTGCTGTCTTCAGTAGCAGTTGGGAGGACCATTTGCAACATTTGCAAGCAGTTCTCCAGGCCCTGAAACAAGCTGGATTGACAATCAAAGCCAGCAAATGTCAGATTGGGCAGGGGTCGGTTGTGTACCTTGGACACTTGGTGGGAAGGGGGACAGTGCAGCCCCTGCAGGCAAAGATTGAGGCAATCATGGCCTGGGAACCCCCCAAGACACAGACTGAGGTCCGAGCTTTCCTGGGCCTCACAGGCTACTACCGTCGCTTTGTGAAGGGGTATGGCACTATTGTAGCACCCCTCACAGAGCTCACCTCAAAGAATACAACCTCGACGGGTAGTTTAGACGGAGGCTTGTCAGCAAGCTTTTGAAAAACTAAAGCAGGCAATGTGTGCAGCACCGGTCCTGAGGGCCCCAGACTTCTCCAAGGAGTTCATTGTCCAGACAGATGCATCAGAACATGGCATTGGGGCAGTGTTATCGCAACTGAATGAAGAGGGCCTGGATCAGCCTGTAGTCTTCCTATCCAGGAGACTGCTTCCCCGGGAACAAAAGTGGAGTGCAATTGAGAGGGAAGCTTTTGCGGTGGTGTGGGCTCTGAAGAAGCTGCGGCCATACCTGTTTGGCACGCACTTCCTGGTTCAGACTGACCACCGACCCCTTCGTTGGCTGATGCAGATGAAGGGGGAGAATCCCAAGCTGTTGAGATGGTCCATCTCCCTACAGGAAATGGACTTCCGGGTGGAACATCGGCCTGGAGTGGACCACGCCAATGCAGACGGTCTCTCTAGGTACTTCCGCCTTAGTGAAGAGGACTCCCAAGGGGTTGGGTAGTTCTCCCCACTTTCAGCTGGGGGGACGCGTGTTAGACCTGTCTGGCCCTTTGCGTAGTCCCTCCAATTTATTATTTATTTTGTCCCCTTTTTGCCCCTCATGTCTTTATATATTTTGTGTCTACTAAATTTTTATGGTGTTGGTCTGGGGAATAGGTGCTTTTTCACCTTCATAATCCTTCACCTCAGGCCTAGATGCCTTTCCTGACAGGAGTTTCCTTGGAGTCACAAAATGGTGGCTACCAACTGTCACAACTGACATACCTGGGACCTGTCCCATAGGATATAGTAGGGCATTCCAGAACCTTCTGGTCCCTTCTGGACCTCTGAGGGTCAGCCTATAAAAGGCGGAATGCTGGGCAGCCATTTTGTCTTGTTAGTGAGGAGCAGCTGGAGTATAGGTCAAGGGTCTGGAAAGGGGTAGGATCTTCACAGGGTAACTTACCTCTCAAGGGTTGGCCCTCTTAGGATTCACCCCCCTCCACCTCTGTAGGTCTGACCCAGTTAGTTCCATCCTGCTGACCCTGGACAGGGGGACCAAAGCCCAGGAGGGTGTGAGGCGTAAAACCAAGTCTTCACCCATCCTTGTCCAGTATGAAGGGATAGAACAGTTTGCAGGAGATAGAGGGTTGGAGCCTTGGGGTGTGGAACTTTACCCCTGATCCGTTCCTCCTTTGTGTCAGTGGGACCGTGGATTGACTGTGTAAAACTGGGACCCCATTGCTTGTAGGAGAAAGCACAGCCAGAGAAATCTCCTCTCACCTGTGGAAGCTGAGGTGGGAGAACAGGTGCTGCCGCGAAGGTAGTGTGAAGCGGAGCGTTGTGCTGACTGAATTCTGGCAGCGCGCTTCTGCACAGACTCTCGGCGGTGATCTCTGTCCTGACAGGAGGGACCTAGGACCGAGCAGGCCCAGAGGTGAGCCACTTCCCGTGTTGTCGAGGGGAGCAGCCGCCGTTTCGAGCCGCTACTCTCCCACGCGTGCGCAGGAGCGCTGCCGGGGAGAGAGGTGTCCGAGGTGGACCGAGGCGGGGAGCGGGCCCTGCACTGAGCGTGAATCTAGCGCGAACTCCTCACGGGGCTGGCAGGTGCGATCTGGAAACCAGCCCGAGGTACGCGCCGGTAGAGATCAGCGGGGGCCCCTGAAATCGGAGCGGAGACCGGAGAGAGAGGCACTTTTACCGGCTCAAGTAAGGAGAGTGGGGAAATTGCGTTGGGCCTAGACTTTCCCCCCTTTTTCATCCAGCAAAGTGACTAGAGGCGCCGGAACTCGATGTAAAAGTTCGGTTCTGGTATCCCAAAGGATTCCCTTCACAGAACTCAAAAGAGGCAGAGTAAGAGAAGGTTTCAGAATTGAGAAAGGCCAACTGAGGTACACTACTAACCTTGCTGGGGAGCAGCCTGGGTAGAATGCCTGTGGTTTCTTAGAGGATTGTCAAATCAAACTTGTTAAATCTAAGGCTCACTCAATAGATATTGTGTTCTTCTGCTAAAAACCTGATATGGGAAAGTGGTCCTAACAAATCTGTTTACTCCTATCTATAGAGAGTTCAGACACAGGAAACCGTCTGACAGAGAATCCATTGGGGGGAAGGAGGGAATTGCAGTGATGCTGTAAGAGTTGGCTATGTTAACCTTGTGACCCCATAAATAAGGTACCTGGTGACTGATAAGAAAGTAGTTCCTATGAATGTTTCAATGCTGTAGACTTAAAGACTGCTGAAGTGGGTTCTCCTGATGTTATCAGATTTGTGGGTGGAAATGATAAGAATTGCGTAGTGTAACTATTTGTAAACTACTAAATAAGGAGAGTGCTGGTGTAAAAGTGATAAAGAAGAACAGACTTATTTTTATAAAACAATTCTTATTTTTACACAAAGATTGGTGTAGCGTCATTTTTGAGTGGAATTGCATTAAATTACTGCTGGGTGGTTTGCAACCTTTACACATGTGCCTTCATTAGAGATTGTCTTACCCTAGGCCAGGCTACCCTAAGTGACCTGACAACATTAGGTTCCAACACCCTTCATCTGAGAAGTGCACACCATCTTCTCTGTAAATATCTTGCATGTTGTAACGCAAGTTGTTGTTGTATATTGAACCCATTCCATAGTCTCTCATGTAAGCAGAAACAGATTTATTCACATGTTTCCGTGCTTTTTCAAATTGTGGACAAAATTGGTTGGACCACTTCCATTTCTGTCTTTGGCATATATTGGAATATACCAAGGCAGTTTGTGGAAAAAGTGCCATCAATTGCTCAAAGGTGTCCTGTAAAAGCATTTCCAGACCTACACCAGTCAAAGTGCCCAAGTCATTTCCTCCACAGTGAAGAATTAACAGGTCAGGGTGTGGCAAATGTAAAAAGGTTTTCACCAATGGAATCAATTGGTGACATTTTAATCCTCTGTGGCTAATCCATTTTATGTTCACGTTTGATAAATCAAGGTTGTGTAAATTTCTGTTACTAGCATACCTTTGAGCCCAGTGGATATAACTATGTCCAATAATCCAGACAGAATACATGGTCAGAGGAGATTCTGGTGCAGTTAGATGAAGTGTGGAAAAGAAATGGCAGTTGGAATAATAGGAGTTTGCAAAAAAAAACTGTGGAGTTTCAGTGCTCTTGAATCACAAGCAATGATTGGTAGAATGAGATAGGTGAAAACTGAAAGTTAGGGTGCATGGTTGTGTTCTGTGTAAGAAGTAATTTGAATGGTTAAAAAAAAGTTATTTAAAGAAGCCTTACACCGATAAGCTGGTGTATTTGCAGGTCAAACATCCTTGCAGAGGTGATTTGCAACATTGTAGAATAAACTTTTAACCCTGGCAGCTCAGTGAGGAGGGAGTTGCTGTGGTAACAGGTAGAAAGAGCTGATGGGGGGAAGGGTGTTGGTCTGAATATAGAGAGGGAAGAGTTTTAATTGGTTAACAAAAAGGGATATCTGTGTAGAATTAGAGGTTTTCTGTGCCTTTATGGTTTGCAGTGGTTGGAGAATATACCTTTTGCTCTGCTAAAGAAATATTGGTGTGTGTATCTGACACTGTTGTGAATGTCCTAAAGCATTTGTAAAGGTGAGTTATGATTCATTTAATATACATAGAGACTTGTATACTCTATGGAGAACATTTGGAAGAAAATTGTGGTCTTTACATGTTGCTTTGTGTCATGCTTTTTGATAATGCTTGGTAAAAAGTTTTTACTGCATAGAGTAATTGTATTTTGTAAAATTGTGAATTTTTAGTCGTGACATGGAATGCTTCTACGTAGGACTTGTGCTGTGTTTTGTAAATGTGATGTAAAAACGATTTTTGGGGGAAAATATAGTTTTTACATTTTTTAAAAGAAATAAAAATGTGTGTATGTTTAATAGAAATACATTTGACTCTGTACAATGATGTTACCTGTGTTAACTCAGTGCAGGAAACATATTGAGTTTGTTTGCATAGAGGAATTGTAATTTGTAAAAATGTGAAGCTTCATGTGAAAGCTTTTGCCTTAGTCTTATCATTGCTGTGAGGCAGATGGTTGTACATAGGATCTGTGCTGTGTTTCCTAAATGTGATGTTAAAAACGATTTTGGGGAAATGAATGTTTTTTACATATTTGAGTATACTGTGGCACAGAGGTTTAAAAAGTGACGCATCTAATTACATATGTCTCTTTTAAAATATGGTGCAAAAAGGTACATGTTTGGGCTTTCTTGGGGAGCGTAGGTGGTGAGGCTTGTGTCTAAGAGTGCAGTGAACTAGGCTTCATGAAGCCTATCCCTGACTGCACTGTTAGATACAGGTGTGAATTTGACTCTTTACAATGATGTTACATGTGTTAACTCAGTGTAGGAAGCATATTCAGTTTGTTTGCATAGAGGAATTGTATTTTGTAAAATTGTGAAGCTTCATGTGAAAGCTTTTGCCTTAGTCTTATCCCTGCTGTGAGGCAGATGGTTGTACATAGGATCTGTGCTGTGTTTCCTAAATGTGATTTCAAAATCGATTTTGAGGAAATGAATGTTTTTTACATATTTCAGTATATTGTGACGCAGAGGTTTAAAACGTGACATCTAATTACATGTGTCTCTTTTTAAATATGGTGCAAAAAAGTATATGTTTGGGCTTTCCTGGGGAGCGTAGGTGGTGAGGCTTGTGTCTAAGAGTGCAGTGGACTAGACTTCATAAAGCCTATCCCTGACTGCACTGTTAGACACAGTTGTGAATTTGAGTCTTTACAATGATGTTACATGTGTTAACTCAGTGTAGGAAGCATATAGAGTTTGTTTGCATAGAGGAATTGTCATTTGTAAAATTGTGAAGCTTCATGTGAAAGCTTTTGCCTTAGTCTTATCCCTGCTGTGAGGCAGATGGTTGTACATAGGATCTGTGCTGTGTTTCCTAAATGTGATGTCAAAAACGATTTTGGGGATTTTTTTTTTTTTTACATATTTGAGTATATTGTGGCACAGAGGTTTAAGACGTGACGCATCTAATTACATGTCTCACTTTTTAAATATGGTGCAAAAAGGTACATGTTTGGGCTTTCCTGGGGAGCGTAGGTAGTGAGGCTTGTGTCTAAAAATGCAGTGGACTAGGCTTCATGAAGCATAAAAATAGTTTTTACATTTTTTAAAAGTAATAAAGAATGTGTGCATGTTTAATAGAAATACATTTGACTCTTTAGAATGATGTTAGCTGTGTTAACTCAGTGTAGGAAGCATATTGAGTTTGTTTGCATAGAGGAATTGTATTTTGTAAAATTGTGAAGCTTCATGTGCAAGATTTTGCCTCAGTCTTATCCCTGCTGTGAGGCAGATGGTTGTAAATATGATCTGTGCTGTGTTTCCTAAATGTGATGTCAAAAACGATTTGGGGGAAAATAAATGGATTTTATATTTTTTAGTATAATGTGGCGCAAAGGTTTAAAAAATGACGCATACATGCGTCACTTTTTAAATATGGGGAAAAAGGTACATGTTTGGGCTTTCCTGGGGAGCCTAGGTGGTGAGGATTGTATCTTTTGTAAAATTGTGAAGCTCCATGAGAAAGCGTTTGCCTCACTCTTATTCCTGTTGGGAGACAAGTGCAAGATTTTGCCTCAAAACACCTGTGTCTAAGAATGCAGCAGAGATAGGCTTCATAAAGCCTAATCCACTGCACTCTTAGACACAAGCCTCAACACCTATGCTCCCCAGGAAAGCCCAAACAAGTACCTTTTTTTGCCCCATATTTAAAAAATGACACATGTAGGTAGATGCGTCACTTTTTAAACCTCTGTGCCACATTATATTCAGAAATGTAAAAACCATTTATTTTCCCACAAATCGTTTTTGACATTACATTTAGGAAACACAGCACAGATCCTATTTACAATCATCTGCCTCACAGCAGGGATAAGACCGAGGCAAAATCTTGCACCTGCCTCACAACAGGAATAAGACTGAGGCAAACGCTTTCTCATGGAGCTTCACAATTTTATAAAATACAATTTTATATAACTATATAACTCAATATTTTCTTGGGAAGCATAGGTGGTGAAGCCTGTGTATAAGAGTGCAGTGGATTAGGCTTTATGAAGCCTATCTCTGCTGCATTCTTAGACACAGGTGTTTTGAGGCAAAATCTTGCACTTGTCTCACAACAGGAATAAGAGTGAGGCAAACGCTTTCTCATGGAGCTTCACAATTTTACAAAATACAATTCCTCTATGTAAACAAACTCAATATGCTTCCTACACTGATTTAAAACACAGGTAACATCATTGTAAAGAGTCAAATTGACACCTGTCTCTAAGAATGCAGACAGGGATATGCTTCATGAAGCCTAGTCCACTGCACACTTAGATACAATCCTCACCACCTAGGCTCACCAGGAAAACCCAAACATGTACCTTTTTCCCCCATATTTAAAAAGTGACGCATGTATGCGTCATTTTTTAAACCTTTGTGCCACATTATACTCAAAAATGTAAAATACATTTATTTTCCCCAAAATCATTTTTTATATCAAATTTAGGAAATACAGCACAGATCATATTTACAATCATCTGCCTCACAACAGGGATAAGACTGAGGCAAAATCTTGCACCTGCCTCACAACAGGAATAAGACTGAGGCAAACGCTTTCACATGGAGCTTCACAATTTTACAAAATACAATTCCTCTATGCAAACAAACTCAATATGATTCCTACACTGATTTAAAACACAGCTAACATCACTGTAAAGAGTCAAATTGACACCTGCGTCTAAGAATGCAGACAGGTATATGCTTCATGAAGCCTAGTCCACTGCACTCTTAGACACAAGCTTCACCAACTACGCTCCTCAGGAAAACCCAAACAAGTACCTTTTTGCTGCATATTTAAAAATTGATGCATGTAGGTCACGGGTACTCATAGTACGGCCCGCGGGCCAACAGCGGCCCGGCAAGCCTTCCCTGGCGGCCCGCGGACCTTGCACATATTGTACCGGCGTTTTAATTATTTATTTATTTTTAAATAGTGTCTGCCAACACAAGTTGCAGCAGCGCGACTCGGAGACTGCTGCTCTGTGGGGGCCTGCCGGGCGATTCCTGCCATAGTTAGAGTGGGGCAGGGGCGCTAAGAGGTGAACAACACAGCCTCATTAACATGTTAATGGTCTTTTAAAGACCTGTTAATGCGCTCGGTGCGGCTGTCTGTGTGTGTGTGCTCCGAAGCTGTCCCCGGGCTGACACAGAGGCAGGGTGAGATGACAGAGGGAAAAGGAGGGAGAGGGAAAGAAAGTGAGACAAAGGGAGGGAAAGGTGACAGAGTGAGAGAGGGAAGGAGGAAAAGGGAAAGGGAAGGTGAGGGAGGGAAAGGGAGTGGCTTTACTGGCTACCCTCAACCAAAGTTAAAGGTTTGGAACAAGAATGAACTCTAACTGGTATAGCCTGCAGGATTGGTAAATTAGAGCTGAAAGTAGGCGGATAAAGTTATCATGGCAGCATTACGAATTTTAAAATGCTTATCTTTACTGATATTTAACTATGTGAAGTTTAGGAGGGTGCCATGTGCTTTACTGCAGAGTCCCTTGCACTTGAGTCTATTGCATTCAAGATCCTATTAGCTTTGATTCAAGAATAGTTTCTGCCTAATACTAATACACTGGTAATAAATGTGAATTCTTCTTACTGCAGGCAAATTATGGAACAAATCAAGGAGTGCGGAATCCCTGAAGTTTAGACAAAGTGAGGGAGGGAATGGGAGACCGGGTGAGGGAGTGAGAGGGAAGGAGGGAAAGGGAAAGGGAAAGGGAGGAAGGTAAAGGGAGACAGAGTGAGGGCAACAGAGGGAGGGGGACATAGTAAGGGAGAGGGAGGGAGGGAGAGAGAGAGAGAGAGAGAGAAAGAGAGCGAGAGAGAGAGTTGTCTGGTGGCTCAGTGGACGAAGGTGTCCGCTGCAGGGACCAGTGATCAACCTCATGGTCAGGTTTTTTTGGTCGGTCTAGCCCCGCCCCCTCCCCCTCTGGCTCCGCCCCCACTGGTGCGGCCCTCAGACACAAACCACACTGTAAATTTGGCCCCCGAGAGAAAGTTTGTGAGTACCCATGATGTAGGTAGATGCGTCACTTTTTAAACCTCTGCGCCACATTATAATCAAAAATGTAAAAACCAATCATTTTCTCCAAAATCGTTTTTGACATCACATTTAGGAAACACAGCACAGATCCTATTTACAATAATCTGCCTCACAGCAGGGATAAGACTGAGGCAAAATCTTGCACCTGCCTCACAACAGGAATAAGACTGAGGCAAACGCTTTCTCATGGAGCTTCACAATTATATAAAATACAATTTTTTATAACTATATAACTCAATATTTTCTTGGGAAGCATAGGTGGTGAAGCCTGTGTATAAGAGTGCAGTGGAGTTAGACATAGGTCTGATCTTCTTTTTAGTTGTGGACAGAGCTGTCTTCCACTATATTTTTCAATACACTCCTCACCTTTTGTGCACCACTGGAGAATCCTCACCTGATCTGAAACCCTGTATTGATCGTTTGCTTTTTGTCATTGCTTTGTTGTTTGGTAATAGTGGTCTATAATGTGATACTGTTTTTCTTTAACACAGATTGAAATCGTTATTTGAAGAAAAAGCTAAGATGCCCACAAAACAAAGGACAAAGAAAGAACGCAACCGGGAAAAATCAAAAATAGCAACGGAATTACAGCATTCTTCCACAACAGATACTTCAAAAAACAGGAACAAAGCTCCTGGTAAGACAACTAAGTCTTTTTTACGCAACATATGTACATCCAGAAAAAATAATGGACACCATGTACAAAAAGAAAATGAGAGAGTAAAATTGAAAAGGAAGGAGAGAAATTCAAAGAATCCTAAAACTGGAGCAGGAGAGAATAATATGTATAGGAATAGAAGGCAGAATCAGTTTAGAGACATTCGTAGACGAATGTTTCGCAATAGGGTGGTTTTAAATTTGTTAAAAAACATTAGGAAAGGTAAACAGAGAGCTGCTTTTTATAAGAAAAAGAAAAGTGTAGAGAAGATTGTTGATCATGCTTTTGAAGTTAAGAAAAAATTATTTATTTTAATAATCAATAGAATTAGGACACTTAACAAGACAATTGATGTTTTCAAATCAAACAGTAGATGGAAAAGAGTAATTAATCGGACTAATTTTTGTAAATTTTTTTCTGGAGAATGGATGCACAGTTCAAGTTGTGAGCCATTTTGTAATGAGGAGAGTTACTTCCAGGAGAATGATTTAGTGCATGCAGTTGACACCAGTGGTCGAGCGTATGAAGTGAAAGACGGTTGTCCAATTGAAAAAGAGAAACTTGTGCCTAGAGAACCAGAAGAGGTGTTATCTGATGGAGTTTTAGGGAGACGTACTAAGGGTCCAGTGTACACTTGGAAGTGTAGTAGGATTTTATAGTGTGCGACAGGAATCAATTGATTTGTTTTGTAATTTCTTACGTACATATAGTAAGAAAAGTCTAAAGCAGAAAATGAAGTTGTTGCAAGACTTAGATCCTTGCAGAGTGAGAGGAATCACAGGTTTGCAAGGCCATTCACTGGCTTGTCTTTCTAGAAAAGTCTGTCAGAGTGTTTTTCATCATTTTAGGATGTTAGCAGTGCATCATACCAAAATGAGGAAATTAGTGAGAATGTTGTATTATGCAAAAAGTCCAGCACTTAAGCTTAAACAATTAAACAGTGCTCTTTTGCATGGAACAGAATTAGATGTGAAGAAGATTTGTGAAGAAATTGAGATTTGTTATTTTCATGAGCAAGAGGACAGTGTAGAAATTGAGACAGCAATTCAAGGTAATGTGGAAGACAATGTACAGATTTTAAATACAGAAACGTTTGAGAAGGAAATTACCAGGTTTAAGGTGAAATCAAGTGAAAGGCCGAATTTTACTTGTGTGTGTTGTCGACGGACTCATTATAAGATTCAGACTAGGTTAGTTGATTTATATGCAAAAAGTGAAAAGATGGATAATTATGAGTGGAAAGATTTAGCAACTTATTTGTGGGTGGAGAATTTTTTTGATTTGAGTTCTGATCAGCGTATTTGTAAATATTGTTATGACAAATTAAATCAAAATAGAATGCCTGCTAGAGCTGTTCATAATAATCTGGAGTTGATAGACATTCCCCGTGAATTGATAGATTTAAATACATATGAGTCTATTTTGATTCAATGTGTCCATCCTTTTCAAGCAATTGTTCGCATGGAGCCTAAGATAGGGAAATTGCCTCCTACAGATTTGCAGAGAGGATTAAAGGGAAGAGTTCTTTATTTGCCCCTAGATTTGAAAAAAAATATTGATACAATTGGTATAGAAAAAGTAGAAGAGGAACCTTTAGTTATTCTAGTTAATGGGGTTCCAACAAAGAGTAAAAAAATCTGGCAAGATTTAGTGGATGTTAGGAAATTCAAAAAGGCAACGTTGTATTTAGTCAAAAACAATGAGTACTACAAAGATGTATGTGTTGCAGCAGAGGAAACAGCTGCAGATGAAGACAGTGATTGTTCAGCTGGCCAAATTGAAAAAGTTGATGTGTCTAGAAGTGAAGAAATATATGAACATTATACTGTTCATCCTTTACATTCCAAATAAGTAATGGGGAATGCAATTGACTTGTTTCAAATGAAAACAGCAAAAGGAAGTCCCATTAGTGTATGGGAAGAAAGTTTGGAAACTCGTTGTTTTCCACAGCTATTTCCAACAGGTCGAGGTGGACGATATGACGATCGACCACTTCAAATTCCTGCATCTGAATATCGAACTGTAAGATTATATGCTGAAGATGCAAGGTTTCGTCAATGCATTCCCTATTTGTTTCATCTACTGTATGAAAGTGACTTGTCTGGGCTTTCTTATGCAGTAAACCATATTCTGAAAAGTGGAGCACATCTACAAAATGTTTCGGCGAGGGACTTTATGCAGAAAGTGAATCTTCAAGATAATATTTTAGAATCTCATCTAATCAATCTCATGGCATGTCAGCGTGGTACAAATGAGTATTGGTACCGTCGCCATGGGGAATTGAAATGTATGCTAAGAAACTTAGGAACTCCTACATGGTTCCTCACTCTTAGCTCTGCCGAGTATGCATGGGAGGACTTACTTCAATTTCTACGAGAGGCCAATGCTAATATACAAAATATAGAATTCAAAACACCTGGAGAACTGTGCTCTTTGGATCCAGTGAATGTATGCAGATATTTTAATCATAGATTTGAAGCTATGATGTCTTTTATTACCAACAAAAAAAATCCTCCCCTTGGAGAGGTTTTGGATTTCTTTTGGAGAAAGGAGTATCAAGCGAGAGGTGCTCCTCACATACATATGTTGTTGTGGATTAAAGATGCACCCAAATTTGGAACAGATTCGGATGACACAGTGATGAGTTTCATTGAAGAGTATTCAACATGTGCTGTTCCGAAAACTACAGAAGAAAACAGTTTAAGGCAACAAGTTTTACGCTTTCAATCCCATCGTTGTGGAAAGTACTGTCGTCGAAAATTCAGAAACAAGGACAAGTTCTACACAAAATGTCGTTTCAGCTTTCCACGACCAGTGATTTCTAAAGGAAGAGTAAATAATTTGATGTCTTCTCTGCGACATACTGCGACGAGGAAATCACCAAAAAATACATACAATTTAAAAAGAGACGAAGAGTCTAAGTACATCAACGACTACAACCCAGTGATTTTGTCCATGTGGAATGCTAACATGGATATTCAATTCGTTGCTGACAACTCTATTGCTGTGGCTCGATATGTGACGTCTTACATCACAAAAAAAGAAAAGACAGAACTAAAGGAAATGTGGGAGGACATTTCACATGAAAAGAGTCTAAGCAAGAAATTATACAGTTACAGTCTGAAGATGTTGTCGCATCGAGAAATTGGAGCGTATGAATGTTCTGATCGATTGTCGTCAGCAAGTCTCTATGCCAAATCTAGAACCATCATTTGGGTGAGTCTAGGTCTTACTGCAACACGAAATCGAGTTTTGAAATCTGTACAAGAGATAGAGTATTTGGCGGAGAAAGAACCAGAAAGTACAGATATTTTGAAGACAAACATGTTGGATACATCCTATCCAAATAGAAGTCATCACCTTGAGAACGCTTGTCTCTATGAAGTTCTGCAGAGATATATTTATAAGAGGAACATCAGAGAAGATATCAATAATGGAATATATGGAGTCATTGGATGTGAAGGATGTCTAGTGAAACAGAAAAAAGGTCATTTGATTAATCATCGCAAATTGAGTTGTGATAATCCAGATAAAAGAGAATTTTATTATTTGGCTCTTTTGCAACTGTTTAAACCATGGCGTTAAGAAGAGGAACTTCTTGGAGATTTTCTCTGTTATGAAGACTCCTTTAATGCAACGAAGGATACCATAGAATGTCCTGTTTTTCCAAATTATCTGCAAATGTTGAATGAAGAAATAGAGCAAGAAGCCACAATTGCTGCAGAGATTGCGAGAGACAGTTCTCAAGGCAGTCAGAGTTCTGCTTCATTGAGTCAGGATCCACTAGGAGGACCAATTATCCAAAATGAAGCTGCTACTGCCATGGATGAGGTGGAAAGAGTTATGAAACAAGGTCAAGATGATGAAGTTAACTTAGAAAATTTGGTGAAACAACTAAACCTTGAGCAGAAACAGATATATGACGAAGTCACAGAACAGATTGAACATGGATTCAGTCATGAGAAAAAAGAATGCTCATGTACATCATTTAAGCCTGTCCAACTGTACGTGAGTGGAGAAGCGGGAACTGGAAAAAGTTTTCTGATTAAAGCCATTGCAACTTATCTGCAGAAAAGGACTGAATCACCGCTGTCTTGTGTTGTTACTGCTCCAACTGGGCTGGCAGCACATAACATTAAAGGGATTACTTTACATCGTTTACTAATGCTGCCAGTGGAGCATGATAACAAATTGGAGTATCACAAGCTATCAGGAGATGCGTGTTCCGAAGTTTCGAAAGTCCTGAAGAAAATTAAACTTCTTATCATTGATGAAGTAAGCATGGTGTCAAATATCATGCTTGCTTTTGTGCATTTGAGAATGCAAGAAATTCTTAGAACAGACTATGATGTCTTATTTGGTGGAATACATATTATTGTTTTTGGAGATCTTCTGCAGTTGACTCCAGTGAAAGGACAACCTGTGTTCAAAATGCTCACACATGAAGATACCAGGAAGTGCTTAGGGAGCATCGGAAACGTTAATATATGGTTAAACTTTAAATATGCAGAACTGCTTCAAAATATGCGGCAGGCAATGGATGAAGATTATAAAAATATTCTACAAGATGTAAGGATCGGAAAAGTAAGTCAGCAAGGGAAAGAAGCTTTACATGCACGATTAATTTAAAATTTGTACCCAAATGAAAACATTCTTCTAGAGAACATATTTAAGAAAATTAACGAGAAGAAATCTGGCATATGTTTGTTGCCAACTCTGAAAGAATGTTCCATGTTCAACAACAAAATGTTACAGTTAGAAAATGAAGAGATAGTGAAACTGGAAGCTATTTATAAAATAGAGCATATGGGAGCAACAATTATTTTGTCTGAAAATTTGAAATCAAAATTGGATTCATTAGAGAAGACTATATCTAAAACTGCTGGTTTTGAAAAGACTCTGAATGTGTGTTTGAATTGTCGTGTCATTTTAAGAAGGAATTTAAATGTTGAAAGAGGTCTAGTAAATGGAGCAATGGGTTATGTTGTTGGTTTTGTGAATTACAAAAATAGAGATGGAATTGAAATTTTAAAAATTAAATTTGATGACATTGATGAAATAGAACAAATTTGTCGTTGTTCAGCTAGATTTTTGCTCGTGAAAGACTTATATGTTCGCCGAAAATAGTTTCCTATTTGTTTGGCATATGCGGTGACAATTCATAAGTCTCAAGGTTTAAGTGTAGATAGCGCTTTGGTGAACATTGGAAGTTCTGTGTTTAAAGAGGGTGTGGCATATGTGGCATTATCACGTGTCAGAACTTTAGCAGGATTGTACTTGATTGAGTGTGATGAAACAAAGATTTGTGCAGATTTAGATTGTGTAAAAGAATACAATAGGTTAAGAAGAGAGTATGCTCCACATTTGCCTCAATATCCTCTGATTGAAAAACGTGTGGTAGGCCGAAAAAGAAGAAATGAGAGTAATTGCAGTGAGGTATCAGCAAAAAGACATAAAGTAGATAAAAGTGTAATTGTAAAGAGAAACAAAAAGGATTCTGTTGAAGATGTTGTTGGATTTCAGTTTGAAAACAGTTCTGGTGTCAACTGCTATGCTAATGTAGTAGTTAATGTTGTTTTTTTTCTTCAAAATTTACAAAGACAGATTGTTGAAAATCGGGAACAAACATTGTGCTGTTTATTGAATTCTGTGTTAGAGAAATGTAGTAGTGATAGAGCTAAAATAGAAAGTGTTTCAGAAATTAGAAATCTTCTAGATATATGTTCAGGTCAAAATCAATTTTCACAGAATATTCAGCAGGATTGTCCAGGAATTTTTAATGTATATGTTTGATGTATTACAAGATGAAGGAGTAGATATAAAAAATCTATTTGGCCTTTCTTATCAATGGCAACATGACTGTGATAACTGTGCTTCAAGTACTACTAGAATAGACTCTGAAAGATTTATATATTTACCTTTACCAGACTGCAAATCAGTGTCTTTCAATAATCTAGTTAAAGAAGTGGATCACAATATGGTGTGTACTCAATGTAAGTCTGCAATGCTGTCCACATTATTTCTACAAAATTATGGTCACTATGTTATTTTAATGTTCCAACGATGTAGACCTGATGGAACTAAATTGACAACTTCTATTGAAAATGTTGTGGCTTCTCAGTTATCGATATCAGGAAGAACCTTTGCAACTGTAGCTATTATTTTTCATGACGGTCCTTCTACAACATCAGGGCATTACACATGCTATTTAAAAACTTCTAAAGGTTGGACCCAATGTAACGACAATAATTTGACTTTCAAACAACGTTTGCCTTTTGGCTTTATAAATTCATACCTAGTGTTTTTACAGCCAAAATTTAGGTAAAGGTAATTGGCCTATGAAGACAGGAGGAGTACTCATATATACTCATACATGTGACACTATTTGGCCAAATGGAAAGGTGCAAGAATGAGTAAAGAGTCATGACTGAAAAAAAGGAGTATAATAAAATTTTGAAAATATTTCAGATGTTCTTGGAGCTTTTCTTGTAGAAAGTCGATGAAATGGATTTCTAAGTGAACAGCAAAATACTATGTAATGAGAAAAGGACCTCCATTATATACTATTTGGCCTCAAGGAAAAGTAAGTCAATCAAAGATTAGCGTACATTTGTCATTTGTCAGTATGTAAGGTTTTTTTTAAAACACAATCTTTTAGATTGTGTTTTTTTTCCCCGCTGTCATATGATGAGTAATTTGAACTCACTGCTTTAAGTGAAATTCAATATATTCTGAGAACAGCAAAAATAAACTATGTAACATGTTGTAGAAATTATTCTATACTTTGGATTGTGTAAATTAAATTGTATTCCAATTCTCTGACATCCACTCTCCCTCGCTTATCTTTGTTTGCTTCTTACTTTTGACCTCTTCTCTCTATTTTTCGTTCACTACTTCTCTGTGCTCAGTGCCTCACTCTACTTGTGTTATTTTCACTTGTGTTTATCTACCTTCTATCATTTCTTTTACAACAACTTCACTGCTCCTCTCTCATCGTTCTTCATCCGATTTCTTTTACTCTGGTTCCGTTACTATCCATCATTTCCTATCTTTCAATGTCCTTCTCTTTACTTTCATCACCAAATTATTGTCTCTCAGTACCACTGTTTTAGTCGTCTTCTCCTCTCTTTCCTTTTTTTTGCAGACTTACTTTTTTTCTTTTCTCACTCATTGTACTCCACCTCACTCAGTTTTTCTCTTAGTGTGTCTACGTTATAACTTCCTCAGTCCATTTCCTTCAATTGTTGTATATTATTCTGTCTCCCTTCATCCTTTCACTCTATGACTGTTCTTCTCTTACTCTCAGTTATCTTCTATTCCTCATTCTTCTAAATGCATCCTTAATTAGACTGTTTTCTGTCTCAGTCATTATCTTTTTACTTACTTCTGTTTCCTGATTTAGTTTTGCTAACTCACATTGTTTTAGTATCTTTCTTACCTTCAGTTCATTTCTCTGTACTTCTCTCTCTTTTTCTTAGTGAATCTATATGCCTTACTCTTTGTAATTTGCTCTCCTTCTATTTCTTTTTCCCTCTTTTTGTCCTTCTACCTTAGTTTATTTCCCTTTCTGTGTTCTTCACTCTCACTTTATTTCTAAATAGAGTGTTATGATGTTTTAGCTCTTCATTTGTATCTTTTAATTTAAAATACATATTTTACTAATTATAACTTATTTATTCTTCTCTCTTTCACAGATACCAACTGTAGTAAAAAAAATTAAAGTTACATTTATTATATGGTAAGTATGACTAAAAAAATGTAGTTTGTTATCACCCTTTGCTTTAAGGTCACTAACATTTTCTCAATCTACCTCACTCCTGTGTTTTTACTCTGCTTCTTTCACTTATTCTTATTCTCCATGTTTACTCCCCTTTCCCTATTTACCCTCTCATATTCAACTTCTTTTGATCCCTATTCTTTACTTCACTTACCCTCTGTTCCTTTCCTTTGCTTCTTCACTCATTCTCTTTTTTTTAATTATTTACCTTACTCCTACACATATAGCTCATCCCCCTCCCAACACATGCACACACCTGTAACATACACCCACACACACACCACACACACACCTCATACACACAAAAAACCTCCCACACACACTCTTCAAAAACACACACACATTCCATACACACACATACATGGAACACATATACACCCCACACTCATACACTTTTCATACATATTTCACACACCCTCATTTCTACCCACACCAAAACAGTCCACACAACCACACCCACAGACACACCTTACACACCCAAACTCCTACCTACACCCACTGACTCCCTGTAAGTCACACACATTGCATTACTTAACTTTTTTTGCTGTTTTAGTCAAGCCCATTCAGGTACTGTTTCCTTTACTCTCTATGTCCACTCTCTATGTCACCCACCATGTGTTATCCTAATTCAATATTTCTCCCTCTTTCACCCCTCTTTACTTATACTATGGGTAGAGCATTTCTCTGTCAATCCACATGTTTTAACTTTATTCGATGTTATCCATCTTATTTCATCCCTCTTTATTTATGCACACTACTTTTTTCTCTCTCTCCTTTACCAGTGTTATTTAAATCTGGTTCCGTTATTACCTTTTATTTGTACATCATTTTTGGGTTTCGCCTGCCGAAGGCTGCGCTCTGCGCAGCTCTTCAGCGCAGGTGAAATCCTATGTCGTCAATAAGGACTCCTGGAACGTCCCCCGGCTCTCATTGGCTAGCTCCATAAATGGAGGCTAGCCATTGAGTGCCGGATCTGTCCATCAAGGCTGGACCAGATTCGGGGGCGTTCCGGAGATTTTTTCCCAGGGCGGAGTTACGTTTTTCCCGTTCCCTCCCCTTTCACTGAAAGTGAATTCAGAAGCGCTGTCCTCTCCCGCCCCCTCCCGCCGTCCGTCCCGCTCCCTCCCTGTGCCTTTCCGCCCCCCCTCGCTGTCCTGTGCACGTTTCCGGCCGTCCGTGTCCTCTCCCGCCCCCCTGCCGCCTAAGCTGTTCCACGACGTGATCAGGTAAGCAGCATTTAATTTTTATTAGAAATGCTCTCTCTTTGTAAGTTTACCTGTCGGGCGGACTGTTATGTTATTTTTGTGGGGGGGGGGTACATTTCTTTGAATCTGTATTTTACATTGCTTTTTTGACGAAAGCGCTATTGATGTTATGTTCTGGGTGTGGCGCACTTCTCCGGTGAGCTGTTCCACGACGTGATCAGGTAAGCAGCATGTCATTTTTATTAGAAATGCTCTCTCTTTGTAAGTTTACCTGTCGGGCGGACTGTTATGTTATTTTTGTGGGGGGGGGGTGGGTACATTTCTTTGAATCTGTATTTTACATTGCTTTTTTGACGAAAGCGCTATTGATGTTATGTTCTGGGTGTGGCGCACTTCTCCGGTGAGCTGTTCCACGACGTGATCAGGTAAGCAGCATGTAATTTTTATTAGAAATGCTCTCTCTTTGTAAGTTTACCTGTCGGGCGGACTGTTATGTTATTTTTGTGGGGGGGGGGTGGGTACATTTCTTTGAATCTGTATTTTAAATTGCTTTTTTGACGAAAGCGCTATTGATGTTATGTTCTGGGTGTGGCGCACTTCTCCGGTGAGCTGTTCCACGACGTGATCAGGTAAGCAGCATTTTATTTTTATTAGAAATGCTTTCACTTTGTAAGTTTACCTGTCGGGCGGACTGTTATGTTATTTTTGTGGGGGGGGGGTACATTTCTTTGAATCTGTATTTTAAATTGCTTTTTTGACGAAAGTGCTATTGCTGTTACGTTGTAGGTGGGGTGCGCTTCTCCGGTAAGCTGTTCCACGACGTGATCAGGTAAGCAGCATTTAATTTTTATTAGAATTTTTATTAGAAATGCTTTCTTTGTAAGTTTACCTGTCGGGCGGACTGTTATGTTATTTTTGTGGGGGGGGTGGGTACATTGCTTTGAATCTGTATTTTAAATTGCTTTTTGGACAAAAGTGCTATTGATGTTATGTTCTGGGTGTGGCGCACTTCTCCGGTAAGCTGTTCCACGACGTGATCAGGTAAGCAGCATTTAATTTTTATTAGAAATGCTTTCACTTTGTAAGTTTACCTGTCGGGCGAGCTGTTATGTTATTTTTGTGGGGGGGGTGGGTACATTTCTTTGAATCTGTATTTTAAATTGCTTTTTGGACGAAAGTGCTCTTGATGTTATGTTCTGGGTGTGGCGCACTTCTCCGGTAAGCTGTTCCACGACGTGATCAGGTAAGCAGCATTTTATTTTTATTAGAAATGCTTTCACTTTGTAAGTTTACCTGTCGGGCGGACTGTTATGTTATTTTTGTGGGGGAGGGGGGACATTTCTTTGAATCTGTATTTTAAATTGCTTTTTTGACGAAAGCGCTATTGATGTTACGTTGTAGGTGGGGTGCGCTTCTCCGGTAAGCTGTTCCACGACGTGATCAGGTAAGCAGCATGTAATTTTTATTAGAAATGCTCTCTCTTTGTAAGTTTACCTGTCGGGCGGACTGTTATGTTATTTTTGTGGGGGGGGGGGTGGGTACATTTCTTTGAATCTGTATTTTAAATTGCTTTTTTGACGAAAGCGCTATTGATGTTATGTTCTGGGTGTGGCGCGCTTCTCCGGTAAGCTGTTCCACGACGTGATCAGGTAAGCAGCATGTAATTTTTATTAGAAATGCTTTCACTTTGTAAGTTTACCTGTCGGGCGGACTGTTATGTTATTTTTGTGGGGGGGTGGGTACATTGCTTTGAATCTGTATTTTAAATTGCTTTTTTGACGAAAGCGCTATTGATGTTATGTTCTGGGTGTGGCGCGCTTCTCCGGTAAGCTGTTCCACGACGTGATCAGGTAAGCAGCATGTAATTTTTATTAGAAATGCTCTCTCTTTGTAAGTTTACCTGTCGGGCGGACTGTTATGTTAGTTTTGTGGGGGGGGTGGGTACATTGCTTTGAATCTGTATTTTAAATTGCTTTTTTGACGAAAGCGCTATTGATGTTATGTTCTGGGTGTGGCGCACTTCTCCGGTGAGCTGTTCCACGACGTGATCAGGTAAGCAGCATTTAATTTTTATTAGAAATGCTCTCTCTTTGTAAGTTTACCTGTCGGGCGGACTGTTATGTTATTTTTGTGGGGGGGGGTGGGTACATTGCTGTGAATCTGTATTTTAAATTGCTTTTTTGACGAAAGCGCTATTGATGTTATGTTCTGGGTGTGGCGCACTTCTCCGGTAAGCTGTTCCACGACGTGATCAGGTAAGCAGCATTTAATTTTTATTAGAAATGCTCTCTCTTTGTAAGTTTACCTGTCGGGCGGACTGTTATGTTAGTTTTGTGGGGGGGTGGGTACATTTCTTTGAATCTGTATTTTACATTGCTTTTTTTACGAAAGCGCTATTGTTGTTATGTTCTGGGTGTGGCGCACTTCTCCGGTAAGCTGTTCCACGACGTGATCAGGTAAGCAGCATTTAATTTTTATTAGAAATGCTCTCACTTTGTAAGTTTACCTGTCGGGCGGACTGTTATGTTATTTTTGTGGGGGGGGGTGGGTACATTTCTTTGAATCTGTATTTTAAATTGCTTTTTTGACGAAAGCGCTATTGATGTTATGTTCTGGGTGTGGCGCACTTCTCCGGTAAGCTGTTCCACGACGTGATCAGGTAAGCAGCATTTAATTTTTATTACAAATGCTCTCTTTGTCAGTTTACCTGTCGGGCGGACTGTTATGTTATTTTTGTGGGGGGGAGGTACATTTCTTTGAATCTGTATTTTAAATTGCTTTTTGGACGAAAGTGCTCTTGATGTTATGTTCTGGGTGTGGCGCGCTTCTCCGGTAAGCTGTTCCACGACGCGATCACGTAAGCAGCATTTTAGTTGTAAATGTCTTTTCACTTTGTAAGTTTACGTATTTTCCCGTTTTAGCTCTTAATGTATTTTTTCTGTTTCCTTTGTATGTTCGGCGGTGTCATGTGAGCTGTTATCAGGTAAGGAGCATTTTTATTAGAAATGTGCTTTCACTTTGTAAGTTTACCTGTCGGGCGAGCTGTTATGTTATTTTTGTGGGGGGGGTGGGTACATTTCTTTGAATCTGTATTTTAATTGCTTTTTTGACGAAAGCGCTATTGATGTTATGTTCTGGGTGTGGCGCGCTTCTCCGGTAAGCTGTTCCACGACGTGATCAGGTAAGCAGCATTTTATTTTTATTAGAAATGCTTTCACTTTGTAAGTTTACCTGTCGGGCGGACTGTTATGTTATTTTTGTGGGGGGGGGGGTACATTTCTTTGAATCTGTATTTTAAATTGCTTTTTTGACGAAAGCGCTATTGCTGTTACGTTGTAGGTGGGGTGCGCTTCTCCGGTAAGCTGTTCCACGGCGTGATCAGGTAAGCAGCATTTAATTTTTATTAGAAATGCTCTCTTTGTAAGTTTACCTGTCAGGCGGACTGTTATGTTATTTTTGTGGGGGGGGGTGGGTACATTGCTTTGAATCTGTATTTTAAATTGCTTTTTTGACGAAAGCGCTATTGATGTTATGTTCTGGGTGTGGCGCGCTTCTCCGGTAAGCTGTTCCACGACGTGATCAGGTAAGCAGCATTTAATTTTTATTAGAAATGCTTTCACTTTGTAAGTTTACCTGTCGGGCGGACTGTTATGTTATTTTTGTGGGGGGGGGGTACATTTCTTGGAATCTGTATTTTAAATTGCTTTTTTGACGAAAGCGCTATTGTTGTTATGTTCTGGGTGGGGCGCGTTCTCCGGTAAGCTGTTCCACGACGTGATCAGGTAAGCAGCATTTAATTTTTATTAGAAATGCTCTCTCTTTGTAAGTTTACCTGTCGGGCGGACTGTTATGTTATTTTTGTGGGGGGGGTGGGTACATTTCTTTGAATCTGTATTTTAAATTGCTTTTTTGACGAAAGCGCTATTGATGTTATGTTCTGGGTGTGCCGCGCTTCTCCGGTAAGCTGTTCCACGACGTGATCAGGTAAGCAGCATTTAATTTTTATTAGAAATGCTTTCACTTTGTAAGTTTACCTGTCGGGCGGACTATTATGTTATTTTTGTGGGGGGGGGGGTACATTTCTTTGAATCTGTATTTTAAATTGCTTTTTGGACGAAAGTGCTCTTGATGTTATGTTCTGGGTGTGGCGCGCTTCTCCGGTAAGCTGTTCCACGACGCGATCACGTAAGCAGCATTTTAGTTGTAAATGTCTTTTCACTTTGTAAGTTTACGTATTTTCCCGTTTTAGCTCTTAATGTATTTTTTCTGTTTCCTTTGTATGTTCGGCGGTGTCATGTGAGCTGTTATCAGGTAAGGAGCATTTTTATTAGAAATGTGCTTTCACTTTGTAAGTTTACCTGTCGGGCGAGCTGTTATGTTATTTTTGTGGGGGGGGCGTACATTTATTTGAATCGGTTTTTTAAATTGCTTTTTTGACGAAAGTGCTTTTGATGTTACGTTCTGGGTGGGGCGCGCTTCTCCGGTAAGCTGTTCCACGACGCGATCAGGTAAGCAGCATTTCATTTTGTTTACAAATGTGCTTTTAGTTTGTAAGATTACCTGTCGGGCGGACTGTTATGTTATTTTTGTGGGGGGGTTACATTTCTTTGAATTCATGGGAGCTAATGTTTCTTTTTGGCGCTTTGCCCGTGGTGCAAGTGTCCTCAGGTAAGGCATTTTGTATTCTTTTTTTGTTTAAAAAACTGTAGGGATGAAGATGCACCTCCTTTTCAGGATCGTGTCTCATGGTAACTATGGATGCTGTGTAAAGTCGGGTAAACAATTTTGGTCGATTTCATACTTTAGTGTACTTTTAGGTTTACTTAATACAAATTGCGCATGTTGTGTACTTTCTTTGTAGCAAAAATGTTACATTCTGTAAACTCGTGTTTTTGTTGTACATTTCTACAATTCCACTCAGCAGCACGTTCTTTTTTTTTTCCCCTTTTTTTGCAGACCATAAGGGACATGGCTCCAAATTGTCGGACACCATGCTTTGTTATTCAAGATAGGCTGATGTCGCACATCACTGCTAACTATTCGAACAAGCTACAACATCCACAGTCCTTTCATTCTTACAGGCAGCCTCCTATCTGCAATTTACATACGGCGAGACAGCAACATCCTCCGCAACATCACACCTACATGCTGTTCTTTAGTACAAAGAGTTGACCGCTTTTGTTATTTAATTAAGTAACTGTTAGTTTTTCTTTTTACAGTATTTAAAGGAGTAAGGCAACCGTCGGATTCATTTCTTGGAGCGAGCCCAGCAGGTATACTTCGAGGCAGCGGACTAAAGCTTTTCTGGGAAAACAGTAAGTAACTTAGTCTTCCTTTAAAAACAACGCCTCTTGCAATAGCGTGTTTGTATTATTTTCGGCTTTTGTTTTACCCTTCTCTTTGCCCTTTCAATACCATTGTGTTAATATGTTGGTTCTTTGCGTACACTTCACTACGAATTATTTCATAATATGTTGTTTCTTAGCGTACACAAAACTAAAAATTAATTAATTTTTAGAAACGTTACTTACGAGCACAAAGTTCTATGCATTTATGTCCGCTTTTGTTTTACCGTCTCTTTGCACATTTTGCTTTTACAGACCATTGTGTTAATATATTTTTTCGTAGCGCAGACTTCACTGAGAATTTATTATTTTTAGCAGGGCTACTTATGTGCACAAAGTTCTAGGCATTTATGTCCGCTTTTGTTTTACCGTCTCCTTGCACATGTTGCTTTTCCAGACCATTGTGTTAATATATTTTTTCGTAGCGCAGACTTCACGGAGAATTAATTATTTTTAGCAGGGCTACTTACGTGCACAAAGTTCTAGGCATTTATGTCCACTTTTGCTTTTCCTTCGCTTTGCTTATGTTTCATTTACAGATCATTGTGTTAAGATGTTGTTTCTTAGCGTATACTTCACTAAGAATTATTTGATAATGTGTTGTTTCTTAGCGTAGACTTCACTAAGAATTATTTCTTTTTTGCAACGTTACTTACGAGCACAAAGTTCGATGCATTTAGGTCCGCTTTTGTTTTACCGTCTCTTTGCACATGTTGCTCTTATAGACCATTGTGTTAATATATTGTATTTTATTTTTAGCAGCGCTACTAACGTGAACAAAGTTATATGCATTTCTGTCGCATTTGTTTTACTTTGTTTGCTCATGTTTGATTTACAGGCCGTTGTGTTTATGTTGTTTCTGAGCTCAGACTTGACTCAAAATTAATTTGTTTTTACTAGCGCTACTTACGTGTAGTGATATAGTACCAATTTATTGCATGTAAGCTTTAGAGAGGCTTCAACATTACACGCACGTCACTACAAAATTAGATACATTGCGCGCAAAATGTAGTTATACATTTGTTTTGAACTTTGCGTGTTTAACCTTCAACATTTACATGCATGTGCACTTTTCGATATCTTTACACACACACATACTAACATGAAGCAGGGAATTAACACAGTGACATCTTGTAAAATCTAAGAGTAGCACAGGAATGTGGCTCCCGCACATTTTCACGATCTCATAGTAACTATTAGTTGCATGTGATATAATATGTTGTTTCTTAGCGTACACTTCACTAAGAATTATTTGATAATGTGTTGTTTCTTAGCGTAGGCTTCACTAAGAATTATTTTTTTTTGGAACGTTACTTGCGAGCGCAAAGTTCTATGCATTTATGTCTGCTTTTGTTTTACCGTCTCTTTTTACATGTTGCTTTTATAGACCATTGCGTTAATATATTGTATTTTATTTTTAGCAGCGCTACTAACGTGAACAAAGTTATATGCATTTCTGTCGCATTTGTTTTACTTTGTTTGCTCATGTTTGATTTACAGGCCGTTGTGTTTATGTTGTTTCTGAGCTCAGACTTGACTCAAAATTATTTTGTTTTTACTAGCGCTACTTACGTCTAGTTATATAGTACCAATTTATTGCATGTAAGCTTTAGAGAGTCTTCAACATTACACGCACGTCACTACAAATTTAGATACATTGCGTGCAAAATGTAAGCCATTTGTTTTGACCATTACGTGTTTTACCTTCACCATTTACATGCATGTGCACTTTTCGATGTCTATACACACACACATACTAACTAACGTGAAGCAGGGAATTCGCACAGTGACATCTAGTAAAATCTAAGAGTAGCACAGGAATGTGGCTCCCGCACACTTTCAGTAACTCATATTAACTATTAATTTCATGTGATATAATACAAACTTGGACGCTCCTCACAAGTAAACTCTATGCGCTACTTATGTGCACAGAGTTCTATCCATTTATCTCGACTTCTCCTTTCACTTCTCTTTGATCTGCTTTTCTTTACAGGCCATTGCCTTAATATGATGTTGTTTTGCTTGCGCTTGTTATCTTTTACTAACACTATCATTTATTTACACAGGAGCAAAAAAACGTTAAACCATTTGAGACAGCTGCACCATCACCTACACATCTTAAAACTTTGTTCAGTGAACACGGTACGTTTATAATAACAAATGTTTGTTTACTTTACGCATTCTTCTTTGTATTACTTGCTGTCTGTCCTAGGCATTCTTTACTGCATAATTGCACAAAAACTTTCACTCGTGATGCTAACTTCAAGTATTGTTTGTGAGGGAGGTCTGCACTAGTAAGGTCGCATTTAGAAGGAGAGATTAACCAGCCTAAAGGTAAGGAAAACATGTAACAAACACTTTGTTCTACATTTCTGAGGGAGGTCTGCACTAGTAAGGTCGCATTTAGAAGGAGAGATTAACCAGCCTAAAGGTAAGGAAAACATGTAACAAACACTTTGTTCTAGTTTTCTCACACTCTTGCCTTCACTCTCCATCTACCTCCACATTTTATCTTCACTCTCTATCCTGCACTCTATCTTTCCTTTTCACACTCTTGCTCCTGCCTGCTCTCCTTTTTTCCTGTCGTCCCTATCCCTTCTGCTTTCTTTCACTCTATTCCTTCTGCCCTCCTTCTTTCTCTCTTCTGCCATCCCTCTCTTCTGCCTTCTTACTCCCTCCTGCCCTCCCTTCTTACTCCCTCCTGCCCTCCCTTTCCAGCTCTCTTCTGTTTTTTTCCTCCATCTCTCTTGTTCTCTACTTTCTGTTTCAATCTGTTTTCTTTTTGCCCTACCTTTCAATCTCTCTTCCTTTTGACCTCCTTCTATATCTCTCACACTCCTAGCTTTACTCTACATCTACCTCCCCTTTTTCTCCTCACTTTCTATCCTTCACTCTTTCTTTTCTTTTCACGCTCTTGGCCTCCTTCCTGCACTCCTTTCTTCATATCCCCTCCCTTTCAATCTCTCTTCCTTTTGACCTCCCTTTATATTTCTCTCACTCTTGGCTTCACTCTACACCTACCTCCATATTTTCTACTCACTTCCATCCTACACTCTTTCTACCTCATTCCTCTGTCTCTCCTATCTTCACTCTCTCTCAGGCTCTCCTTTAGCCTTTCTACTTTCTTCTCTTTCTTGCCTTCACTCTCCATCTACCCCCCATATTCTCATCACTCTCTATCCTGCACTGCTTACCTATTTTTTCACTCTCTCTTGCTCCTGCCCGCTTTACTGCTCCTTCTTTTTTGTTCTTCTTATCCCTTAGGCCTTGACTCGCACTATTTCCTCTGCCCTCCCTCTTGCTCTCTCTTCTGCCATCTATATCTCTTCTTCCGCCCTCCCTTTCCACCTCTCTTATGATCTTTCACCTTCTTATCCTCCATCTCTCTCTTGTTATCTCTTCTTACTGTTTCAATCTCTCTTCCTTTTGCCCTTCCTCTACATCTCTCACACTCCTGCTATCCTGCACTCTCTTCATTTTGACCTCTTCCTCAATCTCTTATTTCTCTCTCCTTGGTTTCAATGTCTCTTCCTTTCGCCCTCCCTCTACATCTCTCACACTCCTGCCTTTCACTCCATCTACATCCACATTTTCTACTCACTTTCTATCCCGCACTCCTTATCTTTTCTTTTCACACTCTCACGCTTCTGCCCTCCTTCCTGCTCTATTCTTTCCTGCCCTCTCTATCTCTTCTGCCTTCACTCACTCTATTACCTCTGCCCTTCTCTCTTCTGTTATCTCTCTTCTGCCTTTTTAGTCTCTACTGCCCTCCCTTTCCATCTCTTTCACCTTCTTGTCCTCCATCTCCCTCCTCCTCTAGCCCTCCTTCCCCTTTCCGCCCTCCCTCTCTTACCTGCTGCACTCTCCTTTCTGCCATTCTCACACTTTCCTATTTTCCCTCATGCCCGACAGGTAAACTTACAAAGTGAAAGCACATTTGTAAACAAAATGCTCCTTACCTGATTGCTTCTGCACAGGTCCATGTGTAAAGGGCAAGTGAAGAGAATGCATGAGTAAAGATGGTGTGTGCAGAGAAAGTGTTTTGCGGAGAAAGCAAGTTCAAAGAGATCAAGTGCAAATACTGCATGTTTAAGAGGCCATGTATAGAGGCTATACGTTGACAAGTGTTAATAAGAAAGTGAGTGCAGGTGAAAAATCTGCAAACTGCAATGGTGTTGCTTACGTGAGGCACTGTCAACTTGTACACAACTTTTCTTTCCTTTTTTCTGTCTACATTACCATACTAATACCTTTGTCTCTCTCCCTTCTATCCTCTTTCTTGCCCTACATCCCTCCTTCTCACTCCCTCCCCCTCTCCCACTCTGTCTCCCTTTCCACCTCTCTTTTCCATTATTATCCTCAATCTCTCTTTTTTCTCTCCTTTGTTTCAATCCCTCTTCCTTTTGTCCTCTCTCTACATCTCTCACACCCCTGCCTTACACTCTCCAACCCCATTTTTTTCCTCACTCTTTATCCTGCACTCCTTATGTTTTCTTTCCACACTCTCTCGCTCCTGTCTTCTTTCCTGCTCTATTCTTTCCTGGCCTCTCTATCCCTTTTGCCTTTTCTCACTCTAATACATCTGCCCTCCTTCTTGCTCTCTCTTCGGTTATCCCTCTCTTCTGCCTTCTTAGTCTCTACTGCCCTCCCTTTCCACCTCTCTTCTGCTTTCACCTTCTTGTCTTCCATCTCTTTCTCCTCCTCTAGTCCTCCTTCCCGCACTCCCTCTTAACAGCCGCCCTCTCCTTTCTGCCTTTCTCACACCCTCCTACCTTCCCTCATGCCCTCACTCCTTCATGCCCTCGCACTACTTCTTGCACTTTCTCATTCCTACACTACCTCTGTATCCTGTCCTCTCCTCTTTGCATATGCCCTCTCAACATGCGCTATCACTGCACACAGCCTCTCTACACACGGCCTCTCTGCACATGCCTCTCTCCATATGATCTCTCTGCACAGGTCCATGTGTAGAGAGGAAAAGTGAAGAGAAGGCATGAGTAAAGAGGGCGTGTGCAGAGAGGGTGTTTTCCGGGCAGGGCAAGTACAGAGAGATCAAGTGCAAATAGTGCATGTTTGAAAGGGCATGTGTAGAGGCTATAAATTGACCAGTGCTTATGATGAGAAAGTGAGTGCAGGTGACAACAAATCTGCAAACTCCAAGGGTGTTCCTTATGTGATGAGAACAAATCTGCAAACTCCAATGGTGTTGCTTTCCTGAGGCACTGTCAACTTTTTCACACTTTTTTTTCCTCTTTCTGTCTACATTACTACACTAATACCTGCCCCCTCTCTCCCTTCTATACTCTCTCTTTCTTGTCCTACATCCTTCCTTCTCACTCACTCCTTTTCTCCTCTCTCCTTTTCAACCTCTTCTGCTCTCTTTGACTTTATTGTCCTCAATCTCTTTTCTCTCTCTCCTTTGTTTCAATCTCACTTCCTTTCGCCCTCCCTCTACATCTCTCACACTCCTGCCTTTCACTCTCCATCTACATCCACATTTTCTACTCACTTTCTATCCCGCACTACTTATCTTTTCTTTCAACACTCTCTCGCTTCTGCCCTCCTTCCTGCTCTATTCTTTCCTGCCCTCCCTATCTCTTCTGCCTTCTCTCACTCTATTACCTCTGACCTTCTCTCTTCTGTTATCTCTCTCTTCTGCCTTTTTAGTCTCTACTGCCCGCCCTTTCCTTCTCTTTCACCTTCTTGTCCTCCATCTCTCTCTCTCCTCCTCTAGCCCTCCTTCTCCTTTCCGCACTCCCTCTCTTACATGCCGCCCTCTCCTTTCTGCCATTCTCACACTTTCCTATCTTCCCTCATGCCCGACAGGTAAACTTACAAAGTGAAAGCACATTTGTAAACAAAATGCTCCTTACCTGATTGCTTCTGCACAGGTCCATGTGTAAAGGGCAAGTGAAGAGAATGCATGAGTAAAGAAGGTGTGTGCAGAGAAAGTGTTTTGCAGAGAAAGCAAGTTCAAAGAGATTAAGTGCAAATACTGCATGTATAGAGGCTATACGTTGCCAAGTGTTCATAATAAGAAAGTGAGTGCAGGTGAAAAATCTGCAAACTGCAATGGTGTTGCTTACATGAGGCACTGTCAACTTGTACACAACTTTTCTTTCATTTTTTCTGTCTACATTACGATACTAATACCTTTGTCTCTCTCCCTTCTATCCTCTTTCTTGCCCTACATCCCTTCTTCTCACTCCCTCCCCCTCTCCCACTCTGTCTCCCTTTCCACCTCTCTTTTCCATTATTATCCTCAATCTCTCTTTTTTCTCTCCTTTGTTTCAATCCCTCTTCCTTTTGTCCTCTCTCTACATCTCTCACACCCCTGCCTTACACTCACCATCCCCATTATTTTCCTCACTCTTTATCCTGCACTCCTTATGTTTTCTTTCCACACTCTCTCGCTCCTGTCTTCCTTCCTGCTCTATTCTTTCCTGGCCTCTCTATCCCTTTTGCCTTTTCTCACTCTATTACATCTGCCCTCCTTCTTGCTCTCTCTTCGGTTATCCCTCTCTTCTGCCTTCTTAGTCTCTACTGCCCTCCCTTTCCACCTCTCTTCTGCTTTCACCTTCTTGTCTTCCATCTCTTTCTCCTCCTCTAGTCCTCCTTCCCGCACTCCCTCTTAACAGCCGCCCTCTCCTTTCTGCCTTTCTCACACCCTCCTACCTTCCCTCATGCCCTCACACTCCTTTATGCCCTTACACTCTCTTCTGCCTCTATTCCTTCCTGCCCTCCCTCTCTATTCTGCACTCGCTTCCTTTTGATCTTTCTTCTTTCTTACTCCTGTCCTCTTTCATGCCTTCCCTTTTCTTTCTGCCCTCTCTTCTTCTTCCATTTTTTTCTGCCCTCCCACTACTTCTTGCACTTTCTCATTCCTACACTACCTCTGTATCCTGTCCTCTCCTCTTTGCATATGCCCTCTCAACATGCGCTATCACTGCACACAGCCTCTCTACACACGGCCTCTCTGCACATGCCTCTCTCCATATGATCTCTCTGCACAGGTCCATGTGTAGAGAGGGCAAGTGAAGAGAAGGCATGAGTAAAGAGGGCGTGTGCAGAGAGGGTGTTTTCCGGACAGGCCAAGTACAGAGATCACGTGCAAATAGTGCATGTTTGAAAGGGCATGTGTAGAGGCTATAAGTTGACTAGTGCTTATGATGAGAAAGTGAGTGCAGGTAACAACAAATGTGCAAACTCCAATGGTGTTCCTTATGTGATGAGAACAAATCTGCAAACTCCAATGGTGTTGCTTTCCTGAGGCACTGTCAACTTTTTCACACTTTTTTTTCCTCTTTCTGTCTACATTACTACACTAATACCTGCTCCCTTCTACCCTCTCTTTCTTGTCCTACATCCTTCCTTCTCACTCACTCCCTTTCCCCCCTCTCCCACTCTGTCTCCCTTTCCACCTCTTTTTTCCATTATTATCCTCAATCTCTTTTTTCTCTCCTTTGTTTCAATCCCTCTTCCTTTTGTCCTCTCTCTACATCTCTCACACCCCTGCCTTACACTCTCCATCCCCATTTTTTTCCTCACTCTTTATCCTGCACTCCTTATGTTTTCTTTCCACACTCTCTCGCTCCTGTCTTCCTTCCTGCTCTATTCTTTCCTGGCCTCTCTATACCTTTTGCCTTTTCTTACTCTATTACATCTGCGGGAGGGGGCGGGAGAGGACACGGACGGCGGGAAACGTGCACAGGACAGCGAGGGGGGGGGCGGAAAGGCACACGGAGGGGGCGGGAATGGACAGCGCATCTGAAATCACTTTCAGTGAAACGGGAGGGAACGGGAAAAAACGTAACTCCGCCCAGGGAAAAAATCTCAGGAACGCCCCCGAATCTGGTCCGGCCTTGATGGACAGATCCGGCACTCAATGGCTAGCCTCCATTTATGGAGCTAGCCAATGAGAGCCGGGGGACGTTCCCGAAGTCCTTATTGTCAACAAAGGATTTCCTACGGAGTAAACAGAAAAAATACATTAAGAGCTAAAACTGGAAAATACGTAAACTTACAAAGTGAAAACACATTTACAAAAAAAAAATGCTCCTTACTTGATCGCGTCGTGGAACAGCTTACCGGAGAACGCGCCCCACCCAGAACATAACATCAATAGCGCTTTCGTCAAAAAAGCAATTTAAAATACATATTCAAAGAAATGTACCCACCCCCCCACAAAAATAACATAACAGTCCGCCCGACAGGTAAACTTACAAAGAGAGAGCATTTCTAATAAAAATTAAATGCTGCTTACCTGATTGCTTCTGCACAGGCCCATGTGTAAAGGGCAAGTGAAGAGAATGAATGCATGAGTAAAGAGGGTGTGTGCAGAGATGCTGTTTTGCAGAGAAAGTGTTTTGCAGAGAAAGCAAGTACAAAGAGATCAAGTGCAAATACTGCATGTTTAAGAGGCCATGTATAGAGGCTATACGTTGACAAGTGTTAATAAGAAAATGAGTGCAGGTGAAAAATCTGCAAACTGCAATGGTGTTGCTTACGTGAGGCACTGTCAACTTGTACACAACTTTGCTTTCCTTTTTTCAGTCTACATTACGATACTAATACCTTTGTCTCTCTCCCTTCTATCCTCTTTCTTGCCCTACATCCCTCCTTCTCACTCCCTCCCCCTCTCCCACTCTGTCTCCCTTTCCACCTCTCTTTTCCATTATTATCCTCAATCTCTCTTTTTTCTCTCCTTTGTTTCAATCCCTCTTCCTTTTGTCCTCTCTCTACATCTCTCACACCCCTGCCTTACACTCTCCATCCCCATTTTTTTCCTCACTCTTTATCCTGCACTCCTTATGTTTTCTTTCCACACTCTCTCGCTCCTGTCTTCCTTCCTGCTCTATTCTTTCCTGGCCTCTCTATCCCTTTTGCCTTTTCTCACTCTATTACATCTGCCCTCCTTCTTGCTCTCTCTTCGGTTATCCCTCTCTTCTGCCTTCTTAGTCTCTACTGCCCTCCCTTTCCACCTCTCTTCTGCTTTCACCTTCTTGTCTTCCATCTCTTTCTCCTCCTCTAGTCCTCCTTCCCGCACTCCCTCTTAACAGCCGCCCTCTCCTTTCTGCCTTTCTCACACCCTCCTACCTTCCCTCATGCCCTCACTCCTTCATGCCCTCGCACTACTTCTTGCACTTTCTCATTCCTACACTACCTCTGTATCCTGTCCTCTCCTCTTTGCATATGCCCTCTCAACATGCGCTATCACTGCACACAGCCTCTCTACACACGGCCTCTCTGCACATGCCTCTCTCCATATGATCTCTCTGCACAGGTCCATGTGTAGAGAGGAAAAGTGAAGAGAAGGCATGAGTAAAGAGGGCGTGTGCAGAGAGGGTGTTTTCCGGGCAGGGCAAGTACAGAGAGATCAAGTGCAAATAGTGCATGTTTGAAAGGGCATGTGTAGAGGCTATAAATTGACCAGTGCTTATGATGAGAAAGTGAGTGCAGGTGACAACAAATCTGCAAACTCCAAGGGTGTTCCTTATGTGATGAGAACAAATCTGCAAACTCCAATGGTGTTGCTTTCCTGAGGCACTGTCAACTTTTTCACACTTTTTTTTCCTCTTTCTGTCTACATTACTACACTAATACCTGCCCCCTCTCTCCCTTCTACACTCTCTCTTTCTTGTCCTACATCCTTCCTTCTCACTCACTCCTTTTCTCCTCTCTCCCTTTCAACCTCTTCTGCTCTCTTTGACTTTATTGTCCTCAATCTCTTTTCTCTCTCTCCTTTGTTTCAATCTCACTTCCTTTCGCCCTCCCTCTACATCTCTCACACTCCTGCCTTTCACTCTCCATCTACATCCACATTTTCTACTCACTTTCTATCCCGCACTACTTATCTTTTCTTTCAACACTCTCTCGCTTCTGCCCTCCTTCCTGCTCTATTCTTTCCTGCCCTCCCTATCTCTTCTGCCTTCTCTCACTCTATTACCTCTGACCTTCTCTCTTCTGTTATCTCTCTCTTCTGCCTTTTTAGTCTCTACTGCCCGCCCTTTCCTTCTCTTTCACCTTCTTGTCCTCCATCTCTCTCTCTCCTCCTCTAGCCCTCCTTCTCCTTTCCGCACTCCCTCTCTTACATGCCGCCCTCTCCTTTCTGCCATTCTCACACTTTCCTATCTTCCCTCATGCCCGACAGGTAAACTTACAAAGTGAAAGCACATTTGTAAACAAAATGCTCCTTACCTGATTGCTTCTGCACAGGTCCATGTGTAAAGGGCAAGTGAAGAGAATGCATGAGTAAAGAGGGTGTGTGCAGAGAAAGTGTTTTGCAGAGAAAGCAAGTTCAAAGAGATTAAGTGCAAATACTGCATGTATAGAGGCTATACGTTGCCAAGTGTTCATAATAAGAAAGTGAGTGCAGGTGAAAAATCTGCAAACTGCAATGGTGTTGCTTACGTGAGGCACTGTCAACTTGTACACAACTTTTCTTTCATTTTTTTTGTCTACATTACGATACTAATACCTTTGTCTCTCTCCCTTCTATCCTCTTTCTTGCCCTACATCCCTTCTTCTCACTCCCTCCCCCTCTCCCACTCTGTCTCCCTTTCCACCTCTCTTTTCCATTATTATCCTCAATCTCTCTTTTTTCTCTCCTTTGTTTCAATCCCTCTTCCTTTTGTCCTCTCTCTACATCTCTCACACCCCTGCCTTACACTCTCCATCCCCATTATTTTCCTCACTCTTTATCCTGCACTCCTTATGTTTTCTTTCCACACTCTCTCGCTCCTGTCTTCCTTCCTGCTCTATTCTTTCCTGGCCTCTCTATCCCTTTTGCCTTTTCTCACTCTATTACATCTGCCCTACTTCTTGCTCTCTCTTCGGTTATCCCTCTCTTCTGCCTTCTTAGTCTCTACTGCCCTCCCTTTCCACCTCTCTTCTGCTTTCACCTTCTTGTCTTCCATCTCTTTCTCCTCCTCTAGTCCTCCTTCCCGCACTCCCTCTTAACAGCCGCCCTCTCCTTTCTGCCTTTCTCACACCCTACTACCTTCCCTCATGCCCTCACACTCCTTTATGCCCTTACACTCTCTTCTGCCTCTATTCCTTCCTGCCCTCCCTCTCTATTCTGCACTCGCTTCCTTTTGATCTTTCTTCTTTCTTACTCCTGTCCTCTTTCATGCCTTCCCTTTTCTTTCTGCCCTCTCTTCTTCTTCCATTTTTTTCTGCCCTCCCACTACTTCTTGCACTTTCTCATTCCTACACTACCTCTGTATCCTGTCCTCTCCTCTTTGCATATGCCCTCTCAACATGCGCTATCACTGCACACAGCCTCTCTACACACGGCCTCTCTGCACATGCCTCTCTCCATATGATCTCTCTGCACAGGTCCATGTGTAGAGAGGGCAAGTGAAGAGAAGGCATGAGTAAAGAGGGCGTGTGCAGAGAGGGTGTTTTCCGGACAGGCCAAGTACAGAGATCACGTGCAAATAGTGCATGTTTGAAAGGGCATGTGTAGAGGCTATAAGTTGACTAGTGCTTATGATGAGAAAGTGAGTGCAGGTAACAACAAATGTGCAAACTCCAATGGTGTTCCTTATGTGATGAGAACAAATCTGCAAACTCCAATGGTGTTGCTTTCCTGAGGCACTGTCAACTTTTTCACACTTTTTTTTCCTCTTTCTGTCTACATTACTACACTAATACCTGCTCCCTTCTACCCTCTCTTTCTTGTCCTACATCCTTCCTTCTCACTCACTCCCTTTCCCCCCTCTCCCACTCTGTCTCCCTTTCCACCTCTTTTTTCCATTATTATCCTCAATCTCTTTTTTCTCTCCTTTGTTTCAATCCCTCTTCCTTTTGTCCTCTCTCTACATCTCTCACACCCCTGCCTTACACTCTCCATCCCCATTTTTTTCCTCACTCTTTATCCTGCACTCCTTATGTTTTCTTTCCACACTCTCTCGCTCCTGTCTTCCTTCCTGCTCTATTCTTTCCTGGCCTCTCTATACCTTTTGCCTTTTCTTACTCTATTACATCTGCGGGAGGGGGCGGGAGAGGACACGGACGGCGGGAAACGTGCACAGGACAGCGAGGGGGGGGCGGAAAGGCACACGGAGGGGGCGGGAATGGACAGCGCATCTGAAATCACTTTCAGTGAAACGGGAGGGAACGGGAAAAAACGTAACTCCGCTCAGGGAAAAAATCTCAGGAACGCCCCCGAATCTGGTCCGGCCTTGATGGACAGATCCGGCACTCAATGGCTAGCCTCCATTTATGGAGCTAGCCAATGAGAGCCGGGGGACGTTCCCGAAGTCCTTATTGTCAACAAAGGATTTCCTACGGAGTAAACAGAAAAAATACATTAAGAGCTAAAACTGGAAAATACGTAAACTTACAAAGTGAAAACACATTTACAAAAAAAAATGCTCCTTACTTGATCGCGTCGTGGAACAGCTTACCGGAGAACGCGCCCCACCCAGAACATAACATCAATAGCGCTTTCGTCAAAAAAGCAATTTAAAATACAGATTCAAAGAAATGTACCCACCCCCCCACAAAAATAACATAACAGTCCGCCCGACAGGTAAACTTACAAAGAGAGAGCATTTCTAATAAAAATTAAATGCTGCTTACCTGATTGCTTCTGCACAGGCCCATGTGTAAAGGGCAAGTGAAGAGAATGAATGCATGAGTAAAGAGGGTGTGTGCAGAGATGCTGTTTTGCAGAGAAAGTGTTTTGCAGAGAAAGCAAGTACAAAGAGATCAAGTGCAAATACTGCATGTTTAAGAGGCCATGTATAGAGGCTATACGTTGACAAGTGTTAATAAGAAAGTGAGTGCAGGTGAAAAATCTGCAAACTGCAATGGTGTTGCTTACGTGAGGCACTGTCAACTTGTACACAACTTTGCTTTCCTTTTTTCAGTCTGCATTACGATACTAATACCTTTGTCTCTCTCCCTTCTATCCTCTTTCTTGCCCTACATCCCTCCTTCTCACTCCCTCCCCCTCTCCCACTCTGTCTCCCTTTCCACCTCTCTTTTCCATTATTATCCTCAATCTCTCTTTTTTCTCTCCTTTGTTTCAATCCCTCTTCCTTTTGTCCTCTCTCTACATCTCTCACACCCCTGCCTTACACTCTCCATCCCCATTTTTTTCCTCACTCTTTATCCTGCACTCCTTATGTTTTCTTTCCACACTCTCTCGCTCCTGTCTTCCTTCCTGCTCTATTCTTTCCTGGCCTCTCTATCCCTTTTGCCTTTTCTCACTCTATTACATCTGCCCTCCTTCTTGCTCTCTCTTCGGTTATCCCTCTCTTCTGCCTTCTTAGTCTCTACTGCCCTCCCTTTCCACCTCTCTTCTGCTTTCACCTTCTTGTCTTCCATCTCTTTCTCCTCCTCTAGTCCTCCTTCCCGCACTCCCTCTTAACAGCCGCCCTCTCCTTTCTGCCTTTCTCACACCCTCCTACCTTCCCTCATGCCCTCACACTCCTTCATGCCCTCCCACTACTTCTTGCACTTTCTCATTCCTACACTACCTCTGTATCCTGTCCTCTCCTCTTTGCATATGCCCTCTCAACATGCGCTATCACTGCACACAGCCTCTCTACACACGGCCTCTCTGCACATGCCTCTCTCCATATGATCTCTCTGCACAGGTCCATGTGTAGAGAGGAAAAGTGAAGAGAAGGCATGAGTAAAGAGGGCGTGTGCAGAGAGGGTGTTTTCCGGGCAGGGCAAGTACAGAGAGATCAAGTGCAAATAGTGCATGTTTGAAAGGGCATGTGTAGAGGCTATAAATTGACCAGTGCTTATGATGAGAAAGTGAGTGCAGGTGACAACAAATCTGCAAACTCCAAGGGTGTTCCTTATGTGATGAGAACAAATCTGCAAACTCCAATGGTGTTGCTTTCCTGAGGCACTGTCAACTTTTTCACACTTTTTTTTCCTCTTTCTGTCTACATTACTACACTAATACCTGCCCCCTCTCTCCCTTCTACACTCTCTCTTTCTTGTCCTACATCCTTCCTTCTCACTCACTCCTTTTCTCCTCTCTCCCTTTCAACCTCTTCTGCTCTCTTTGACTTTATTGTCCTCAATCTCTTTTCTCTCTCTCCTTTGTTTCAATCTCACTTCCTTTCGCCCTCCCTCTACATCTCTCACACTCCTGCCTTTCACTCTCCATCTACATCCACATTTTCTACTCACTTTCTATCCCGCACTACTTATCTTTTCTTTCAACACTCTCTCGCTTCTGCCCTCCTTCCTGCTCTATTCTTTCCTGCCCTCCCTATCTCTTCTGCCTTCTCTCACTCTATTACCTCTGACCTTCTCTCTTCTGTTATCTCTCTCTTCTGCCTTTTTAGTCTCTACTGCCCGCCCTTTCCTTCTCTTTCACCTTCTTGTCCTCCATCTCTCTCTCTCCTCCTCTAGCCCTCCTTCTCCTTTCCGCACTCCCTCTCTTACATGCCGCCCTCTCCTTTCTGCCATTCTCACACTTTCCTATCTTCCCTCATGCCCGACAGGTAAACTTACAAAGTGAAAGCACATTTGTAAACAAAATGCTCCTTACCTGATTGCTTCTGCACAGGTCCATGTGTAAAGGGCAAGTGAAGAGAATGCATGAGTAAAGAGGGTGTGTGCAGAGAAAGTGTTTTGCAGAGAAAGCAAGTTCAAAGAGATTAAGTGCAAATACTGCATGTATAGAGGCTATACGTTGCCAAGTGTTCATAATAAGAAAGTGAGTGCAGGTGAAAAATCTGCAAACTGCAATGGTGTTGCTTACGTGAGGCACTGTCAACTTGTACACAACTTTTCTTTCATTTTTTCTGTCTACATTACGATACTAATACCTTTGTCTCTCTCCCTTCTATCCTCTTTCTTGCCCTACATCCCTTCTTCTCACTCCCTCCCCCTCTCCCACTCTGTCTCCCTTTCCACCTCTCTTTTCCATTATTATCCTCAATCTCTCTTTTTTCTCTCCTTTGTTTCAATCCCTCTTCCTTTTGTCCTCTCTCTACATCTCTCACACCCCTGCCTTACACTCTCCATCCCCATTATTTTCCTCACTCTTTATCCTGCACTCCTTATGTTTTCTTTCCACACTCTCTCGCTCCTGTCTTCCTTCCTGCTCTATTCTTTCCTGGCCTCTCTATCCCTTTTGCCTTTTCTCACTCTATTACATCTGCCCTCCTTCTTGCTCTCTCTTCGGTTATCCCTCTCTTCTGCCTTCTTAGTCTCTACTGCCCTCCCTTTCCACCTCTCTTCTGCTTTCACCTTCTTGTCTTCCATCTCTTTCTCCTCCTCTAGTCCTCCTTCCCGCACTCCCTCTTAACAGCCGCCCTCTCCTTTCTGCCTTTCTCACACCCTCCTACCTTCCCTCATGCCCTCACACTCCTTTATGCCCTTACACTCTCTTCTGCCTCTATTCCTTCCTGCCCTCCCTCTCTATTCTGCACTCGCTTCCTTTTGATCTTTCTTCTTTCTTACTCCTGTCCTCTTTCATGCCTTCCCTTTTCTTTCTGCCCTCTCTTCTTCTTCCATTTTTTTCTGCCCTCCCACTACTTCTTGCACTTTCTCATTCCTACACTACCTCTGTATCCTGTCCTCTCCTCTTTGCATATGCCCTCTCAACATGCGCTATCACTGCACACAGCCTCTCTACACACGGCCTCTCTGCACATGCCTCTCTCCATATGATCTCTCTGCACAGGTCCATGTGTAGAGAGGGCAAGTGAAGAGAAGGCATGAGTAAAGAGGGCGTGTGCAGAGAGGGTGTTTTCCGGACAGGCCAAGTACAGAGATCACGTGCAAATAGTGCATGTTTGAAAGGGCATGTGTAGAGGCTATAAGTTGACTAGTGCTTATGATGAGAAAGTGAGTGCAGGTAACAACAAATGTGCAAACTCCAATGGTGTTCCTTATGTGATGAGAACAAATCTGCAAACTCCAATGGTGTTGCTTTCCTGAGGCACTGTCAACTTTTTCACACTTTTTTTTCCTCTTTCTGTCTACATTACTACACTAATACATGCTCCCTTCTACCCTCTCTTTCTTGTCCTACATCCTTCCTTCTCACTCACTCCCTTTCCCCCCTCTCCCACTCTGTCTCCCTTTCCACCTCTTTTTTCCATTATTATCCTCAATCTCTTTTTTCTCTCCTTTGTTTCAATCCCTCTTCCTTTTGTCCTCTCTCTACATCTCTCACACCCCTGCCTTACACTCTCCATCCCCATTTTTTTCCTCACTCTTTATCCTGCACTCCTTATGTTTTCTTTCCACACTCTCTCGCTCCTGTCTTCCTTCCTGCTCTATTCTTTCCTGGCCTCTCTATACCTTTTGCCTTTTCTTACTCTATTACATCTGCGGGAGGGGGCGGGAGAGGACACGGACGGCGGGAAACGTGCACAGGACAGCGAGGGGGGGGCGGAAAGGCACACGGAGGGGGCGGGAATGGACAGCGCATCTGAAATCACTTTCAGTGAAACGGGAGGGAACGGGAAAAAACGTAACTCCGCCCAGGGAAAAAATCTCAGGAACGCCCCCGAATCTGGTCCGGCCTTGATGGACAGATCCGGCACTCAATGGCTAGCCTCCATTTATGGAGCTAGCCAATGAGAGCCGGGGGACGTTCCCGAAGTCCTTATTGTCAACAAAGGATTTCCTACGGAGTAAACAGAAAAATACATTAAGAGCTAAAACTGGAAAATACGTAAACTTACAAAGTGAAAACACATTTACAAAAAAAAAATGCTCCTTACTTGATCGCGTCGTGGAACAGCTTACCGGAGAACGCGCCCCACCCAGAACATAACATCAATAGCGCTTTCGTCAAAAAAGCAATTTAAAATACAGATTCAAAGAAATGTACCCACCCCCCCCACAAAAATAACATAACAGTCCGCCCGACAGGTAAACTTACAAAGAGAGAGCATTTCTAATAAAAATTAAATGCTGCTTACCTGATTGCTTCTGCACAGGCCCATGTGTAAAGGGCAAGTGAAGAGAATGAATGCATGAGTAAAGAGGGTGTGTGCAGAGATGCTGTTTTGCAGAGAAAGTGTTTTGCAGAGAAAGCAAGTACAAAGAGATCAAGTGCAAATACTGCATGTTTAAGAGGCCATGTATAGAGGCTATACGTTGACAAGTGTTAATAAGAAAGTGAGTGCAGGTGAAAAATCTGCAAACTGCAATGGTGTTGCTTACGTGAGGCACTGTCAACTTGTACACAACTTTGCTTTCCTTTTTTCAGTCTACATTACGATACTAATACCTTTGTCTCTCTCCCTTCTATCCTCTTTCTTGCCCTACATCCCTCCTTCTCACTCCCTCCCCCTCTCCCACTCTGTCTCCCTTTCCACCTCTCTTTTCCATTATTATCCTCAATCTCTCTTTTTTCTCTCCTTTGTTTCAATCCCTCTTCCTTTTGTCCTCTCTCTACATCTCTCACACCCCTGCCTTACACTCTCCATCCCCATTTTTTTCCTCACTCTTTATCCTGCACTCCTTATGTTTTCTTTCCACACTCTCTCGCTCCTGTCTTCCTTCCTGCTCTATTCTTTCCTGGCCTCTCTATCCCTTTTGCCTTTTCTCACTCTATTACATCTGCCCTCCTTCTTGCTCTCTCTTCGGTTATCCCTCTCTTCTGCCTTCTTAGTCTCTACTGCCCTCCCTTTCCACCTCTCTTCTGCTTTCACCTTCTTGTCTTCCATCTCTTTCTCCTCCTCTAGTCCTCCTTCCCGCACTCCCTCTTAACAGCCGCCCTCTCCTTTCTGCCTTTCTCACACCCTCCTACCTTCCCTCATGCCCTCACTCCTTCATGCCCTCGCACTACTTCTTGCACTTTCTCATTCCTACACTACCTCTGTATCCTGTCCTCTCCTCTTTGCATATGCCCTCTCAACATGCGCTATCACTGCACACAGCCTCTCTACACACGGCCTCTCTGCACATGCCTCTCTCCATATGATCTCTCTGCACAGGTCCATGTGTAGAGAGGAAAAGTGAAGAGAAGGCATGAGTAAAGAGGGCGTGTGCAGAGAGGGTGTTTTCCGGGCAGGGCAAGTACAGAGATCACGTGCAAATAGTGCATGTTTGAAAGGGCATGTGTAGAGGCTATAAATTGACCAGTGCTTATGATGAGAAAGTGAGTGCAGGTGACAACAAATCTGCAAACTCCAAGGGTGTTCCTTATGTGATGAGAACAAATCTGCAAACTCCAATGGTGTTGCTTTCCTGAGGCACTGTCAACTTTTTCACACTTTTTTTTCCTCTTTCTGTCTACATTACTACACTAATACCTGCCCCCTCTCTCCCTTCTACACTCTCTCTTTCTTGTCCTACATCCTTCCTTCTCACTCACTCCTTTTCTCCTCTCTCCCTTTCAACCTCTTCTGCTCTCTTTGACTTTATTGTCCTCAATCTCTTTTCTCTCTCTCCTTTGTTTCAATCTCACTTCCTTTCGCCCTCCCTCTACATCTCTCACACTCCTGCCTTTCACTCTCCATCTACATCCACATTTTCTACTCACTTTCTATCCCGCACTACTTATCTTTTCTTTCAACACTCTCTCGCTTCTGCCCTCCTTCCTGCTCTATTCTTTCCTGCCCTCCCTATCTCTTCTGCCTTCTCTCACTCTATTACCTCTGACCTTCTCTCTTCTGTTATCTCTCTCTTCTGCCTTTTTAGTCTCTACTGCCCGCCCTTTCCTTCTCTTTCACCTTCTTGTCCTCCATCTCTCTCTCTCTCCTCCTCTAGCCCTCCTTCTCCTTTCCGCACTCCCTCTCTTACATGCCGCCCTCTCCTTTCTGCCATTCTCACACTTTCCTATCTTCCCTCATGCCCGACAGGTAAACTTACAAAGTGAAAGCACATTTGTAAACAAAATGCTCCTTACCTGATTGCTTCTGCACAGGTCCATGTGTAAAGGGCAAGTGAAGAGAATGCATGAGTAAAGAGGGTGTGTGCAGAGAAAGTGTTTTGCAGAGAAAGCAAGTTCAAAGAGATTAAGTGCAAATACTGCATATATAGAGGGTATACGTTGCCAAGTGTTCATAATAAGAAAGTGAGTGCAGGTGAAAAATCTGCAAACTGCAATGGTGTTGCTTACGTGAGGCACTGTCAACTTGTACACAACTTTTCTTTCATTTTTTGTGTCTACATTACGATACTAATACCTTTGTCTCTCTCCCTTCTATCCTCTTTCTTGCCCTACATCCCTTCTTCTCACTCCCTCCCCCTCTCCCACTCTGTCTCCCTTTCCACCTCTCTTTTACATTATTATCCTCAATCTCTCTTTTTTCTCTCCTTTGTTTCAATCCCTCTTCCTTTTGTCCTCTCTCTACATCTCTCACACCCCTGCCTTACACTCTCCAACACCATTTTTTTCCTCACTCTTTATCCTCCACTCCTTATGTTTTCTTTCCACACTCTCTCGCTCCTGTCTTCCTTCCTGCTCTATTCTTTCCTGGCCTCTCTATCTCTTTTGCCTTTTCTCACTCTTACATCTGCCCTCCTTCTTGCTCTCTCTTCCGTTATCCCTCTCTTCTGCCTTCTTAGTCTCTACTGCCCGCCCTTTCCACCTCTCTTATGCTTTCACCTTCTTGTCTTCCATCTCTTTCTCCTCCTCTAGTCCTCCTTCCCGCACTCCCTCTTAACAGCCGCCCTCTCCTTTCTGCCTTTCTCACACCCTCCTACCTTCCCTCATGCCCTCACACTCCTTCATGCCCTCCCACTACTTCTTGCACTTTCTCATTCCTACACTACCTCTGTATCCTGTCCTCTCCTCTTTGCATATGCCCTCTCAACATGCGCTATCACTGCACACAGCCTCTCTACACACGGCCTCTCTGCACATGCCTCTCTCCATATGATCTCTCTGCACAGGTCCATGTGTAGAGAGGAAAAGTGAAGAGAAGGCATGAGTAAAGAGGGCGTGTGCAGAGAGGGTGTTTTCCGGGCAGGGCAAGTACAGAGAGATCAAGTGCAAATAGTGCATGTTTGAAAGGGCATGTGTAGAGGCTATAAGTTGACCAGTGCTTATGATGAGAAAGTGAGTGCAGGTGACAACAAATGTGCAAACTCCAATGGTGTTCCTTATGTGATGAGAACAAATCTGCAAACTCCAATGGTGTTGCTTTCCTGAGGCACTGTCAACTTTTTCCAACATTTTTTTCCTCTTTCTGTCTACATTACTACACTAATACCTGCCCCCTCTCTCCCTTCTACACTCTCTCTTTCTTGTCCTACATCCTTCCTTCTCACTCACTCCTTTCCCCTCTCTTCCACTCTCTCCCTTTCAACCTCTCTTCTGCTCTCTTTGACTTTATTGTCCTCAATCTCTTTTCTCTCTCTCCTTTGTTTCAATCTCACTTCCTTTCGCCCTCCCTCTACATCTCTCACACTCCTGCCTTTCACTCTCCATCTACATCCACATTTACTACTCACTTTCTATCCCGCACTCCTTATCTTTTCTTTCAACACTCTCTCGCTTCTGCCCTCCTTCCTGCTCTATTCTTTCCTGCCCTCCCTATCTCTTCTGCCTTCTCTCACTCTATTACCTCTGACCTTCTCTCTTCTGTTATCTCTCTCTTCTGCCTTTTTAGTCTCTACTGCCCGCCCTTTCCTTCTCTTTCACCTTCTTGTCCTCCATCTCTCTCTCTCCTCCTCTAGCCCTCCTTCTCCTTTCCGCACTCCCTCTCTTACATGCCGCCCTCTCCTTTCTGCCATTCTCACACTTTCTACTCACTTTCTATCCCGCACTCCTTATCTTTTCTTTCAACACTCTCTCGCTTCTGCCCTCCTTCCTGCTCTATTCTTTCCTGCCCTCCCTATCTCTTCTGCCTTCTCTCACTCTATTACCTCTGACCTTCTCTCTTCTGTTATCTCTCTCTTCTGCCTTTTTAGTCTCTACTGCCCGCCCTTTCCTTCTCTTTCACCTTCTTGTCCTCCATCTCTCTCTCTCCTCCTCTAGCCCTCCTTCTCTTTTCCGCACTCCCTCTCTTACATGCCGCCCTCTCCTTTCTGCCATTCTCACACTTTCCTATCTTCCCTCATGCCCGACAGGTAAACTTACAAAGTGAAAGCACATTTGTAAACAAAATGCTCCTTACCTGATTGCTTCTGCACAGGTCCATGTGTAAAGGGCAAGTGAAGAGAATGCATGAGTAAAGAGGGTGTGTGCAGAGAAAGTGTTTTGCAGAGAAAGCAAGTTCAAAGAGATTAAGTGCAAATACTGCATGTATAGAGGCTATACGTTGCCAAGTGTTAATAATAAGAAAGTGAGTGCAGGTGAAAAATCTGCAAACTGCAATGGTGTTGCTTACGTGAGGCACTGTCAACTTGTACACAACTTTTCTTTCCTTTTTTCTGTCTACATTACCATACTAATACCTTTGTCTCTCTCCCTTCTATCCTCTTTCTTGCCCTACATCCCTCCTTCTCACTCCCTCCCCCTCTCCCACTCTGTCTCCCTTTCCACCTCTCTTTTCCATTATTATCCTCAATCTCTCTTTTTTCTCTCCTTTGTTTCAATCCCTCTTCCTTTTGTCCTCTCTCTACATCTCTCACACCCCTGCCTTACACTCTCCAACCCCATTTTTTTTTCCTCACTCTTTATCCTCCACTCCTTATGTATTCTTTCCACACTCTCTCGCTCCTGTCTTCCTTCCTGCTCTATTCTTTCCTGGCCTCTCTATCCCTGTTGCCTTTTCTCACTCTATTACATCTGCCCTCCTTCTTGCTCTCTCTTCGGTTATCCCTCTCTTCTGCCTTCTTAGTCTCTACTGCCCTCCCTTTCCACCTCTCTTCTGCTTTCACCTTCTTGTCTTCCATCTCTTTCTCCTCCTCTAGTCCTCCTTCCCGCACTCCCTCTTAACAGCCGCCCTCTCCTTTCTGCCTTTCTCACACCCTACTACCTTCCCTCATGCCCTCACTCCTTCATGCCCTCCCACTACTTCTTGCACTTTCTCATTCCTACACTACCTCTGTATCCTGTCCTCTCCTCTTTGCATATGCCCTCTCAACATGCGCTATCACTGCACACAGCCTCTCTACACACGGCCTCTCTGCACATGCCTCTCTCCATATGATCTCTCTGCACAGGTCCATGTGTAGAGAGGAAAAGTGAAGAGAAGGCATGAGTAAAGAGGGCGTGTGCAGAGAGGGTGTTTACCGGGCAGGGCAAGTACAGAGAGATCAAGTGCAAATAGTGCATGTTTGAAAGGGCATGTGTAGAGGCTATAAGTTGACCAGTGCTTATGATGAGAAAGTGAGTGCAGGTGACAACAAATCTGCAAACTCCAAGGGTGTTCCTTATGTGATGAGAACAAATCTGCAAACTCCAATGGTGTTGCTTTCCTGAGGCACTGTCAACTTTTTCACACATTTTTTGCCTCTTTCTGTCTACATTACTACACTAATACCTGCCCCCTCTCTCCCTTCTACACTCTCTCTTTCTTGTCCTACATCCTTCCTTCTCACTCACTCCTTTTCTCCTCTCTCCCTTTCAACCTCTCTTCTGCTCTCTTTGACTTTATTGTCCTCAATCTCTTTTCTCTCTCTCCTTTGTTTCAATCTCACTTCCTTTCGCCCTCCCTCTACATCTCTCACACTCCTGCCTTTCACTCTCCATCTACATCCACATTTTCTACTCACTTTCTATCCCGCACTCCTTCTTTTCTTTCAACACTCTCTCGCTTCTGCCCTCCTTCCTGCTCTATTCTTTCCTGCCCTCCCTATCTCTTCTGCCTTCTCTCACTCTATTACCTCTGACCTTCTCTCTTCTGTTATCTCTCTCTTCTGCCTTTTTAGTCTCTACTGCCCGCCCTTTCCTTCTCTTTCACCTTCTTGTCCTCCATCTCTCTCTCTCCTCCTCTAGCCCTCCTTCTCCTTTCCGCACTCCCTCTCTTACATGCCGCCCTCTCCTTTCTGCCATTCTCACACTTTCCTATCTTCCCTCATGCCCGACAGGTAAAATTACAAAGTGAAATATCATTTGTAAACAAAATGCTCCTTACCTGATTGCTTCTGCACAGGTCCATGTGTAAAGGGCAAGTGAAGAGAATGCATGAGTAAAGAGGGTGTGTGCAGAGAAAGCAAATTCAAAGAGATTAAGTGCAAATACTGCATGTATAGAGGCTATACGTTGCCAAGTGTTAATAATAAGAAAGTGAGTGCAGGTGAAAAATCTGCAAACTGCAATGGTGTTGCTTACGTGAGGCACTGTCAACTTGTACACAACTTTTATTTCCTTTTTTTCTGTCTACATTACGATACTAATACCTTTAGCTCTCTCCCTTCTATCCTCTTTCTTGCCCTACATCCCTCCTTCTCACTCCCTCCCCCCTCTCCCACTCTGTCTCCCTTTCCGCCTCTCTTTTCCATTATTATCCTCAATCTCTCTTTTTTAGCTCCTTTGTTTCAATCCCTCTTCCTTTTGTCCTTTCTCTACATCTCTCACACCCCTGCCTTACACTCTCCATCCCCATTTTTTTCCTCACTCTTTATCCTGCACTCCTTATGTTTTCTTTCCACACTCTCTCGCTCCTGTCTTCCTTCCTGCTCTATTCTTTCCTGGCCTCTCTATCCCTTTTGCCTTTTCTCACTCTATTACATCTGCCCTCCTTCTTGCTCTCTCTTCGGTTATCCCTCTCTTCTGCCTTCTTAGTCTCTTCTGCCCTCCCTTTCCACCTCTCTTCTGCTTTCACCTTCTTGTCTTCCATCTCTTTCTCCTCCTCTAGTCCTCCTTCCTGCACTCCCTCTTAACAGCCGCCCACACTCCTTCATGCCCTTACACTCTCTTCTGCCTCTATTCCTTCCTGCCCTCCCTCTCTATCCTGCACTCGCTTCCTTTTGATCTTTCTTCTTTCTTACTCCTGTCCTCTTTCATGCCTTCCCTTTTTGCCCTCTTCTTCCATTTTTTGCAGCCCTCCCACTACTTCTTGCACTTTCTCATTCCTACACTACCTCTGTATCCTGTCCTCTCCTCTTTGCATATGCCCTCTCAACATGCGCTATCACTGCACACAGCCTCTCTACACACGGCCTCTCTGCACATGCCTCTCTCCATATGATCTCTCTGCACAGGTCCATGTGTAGAGAGGGAAAGTGAAGAGAAGGCATGAGTAAAGAGGGCGTGTGCAAAGAGGGTGTTTTTTGGACAGGGCAAGTACCGAGAGATCAAGTGCAAATAGTGCATGTTTGAAAGGGCATGTGTAGAGGCTATAAGTTGACCAGTGCTTATGATGAGAAAGTGAGTGCAGGTGACAACAAATCTGCAAACTCCAAGGGTGTTCCTTATGTGATGAGAACAAATCTGCAAACTCCAATGGTGTTGCTTTCCAGAGGCACTGTAAACTTTTTCACACATTTTTTTCCTCTTTCTGTCTACATTACTACACTAATACCTGCCCCCTCTCTCCCTTCTACACTCTCTCTTTCTTGTCCTACATCCTTCCTTCTCACTCACTCCTTTTCTCCTCTCTCCCTTTCAACCTCTCTTCTGCTCTCTTTGACTTTATTGTCCTCAATCTCTTTTCTCTCTCTCCTTTGTTTCAATCTCACTTCCTTTCGCCCTCCCTCTACATCTCTCACACTCCTGCCTTTCACTCTCCATCTACATCCACATTTTCTACTCACTTTCTATCCCGCACTCCGTATTTTTTCTTTCAACACTCTCTCGCTTCTGCCCTCCTTCCTGCTCTATTCTATCCTGCCCTCCCTATCTCTTCTGCCTTCTCTCACTCTATTACCTCTAACCTTCTCTCTTCTGTTATCTCTCTCTTCTGCCTTTTTAGTCTCTACTGCCCTCCCTTTCCATCTCTCTTTCATCTTCTTGTCCTCCATCTCTCTCTCCTCCTCTAGTCCTCCTTCTCCTTTCCGCCCTCCCTCTCTTACCTGCCGCCCTCTCTCCCACTCTGTTCTGCTCTCTTTTTATGCCCTACCTCTCTTTCTTGCCCCCTCTTTCTTCTGCACTCATCATCTACCCTCTCTCGTCCTTTCTTGCTCTTCCTCTCTCTTCTGCCGCTGTCTCCTGCCCTCCCCCTCCTTCCTGACCATACTCTCTTTGGCCTTCCCTTCTTTCCTCAATCTACATCCCTCCCCCTTCCTTTTTGACTTCTCTCCTACTCCTACACACCCACCCCCCACATCCTGCCCTCACTCTCCCTCCTGTCCTGTCTCTCATTCTTTCCTTCTCCCTTCCTCCACCATCTCTCTTAAATTCCATTTCTATCACTTATTCTCTTGCTCTCAATCTCCGTGTCTCTCCCTCTTGCCCTCTCTCATTTATCTTCACTTTCTATCTTGCCCTCTCTCACCTTCTTGCACTCTACACATGCACTCTTTACACACACACACTCTCTACACACAATGTATCATACACACTTAACATACAATATATGCTACATTATTCTTTAAAACTTACTCAAAAACAGGTTTCATTACTACAAATGCATTAATTAAAATCCTTTGCTAAATACTTTTAGATAGAAAGTTATTTAAGAACATACAGACACTTTTGTAAGAGCATAAATGATTTTTTTAAAAAACATTATGTGAACACATTTATAAGGCTTCTTTTCAATCTTTACTAGGTTGCCACTCATATATTGGAAATCAGACTGGAAACATTGTTTGTCAGAACATCATCAGTGAAAACATCACCAAGGTAGAAGTATCTATTTTTTGTATATATCCACCTGTAAGTACAGAAATAGTTAGAAAAAGAACTATATCAACACTTTATATATATATATATATATATATATATATATATATATATATATATAATCTCTATATATACACACCAACATTGACAATTGTTTCATTATTAAGCATTGCTAATTCTTTATCCAACACTCGCTAGGACAAAGTACCTTTATTTTATTAACAGCCTAAATAGTAAAACATAATCACAATATCCGAAGGGTATATATATATATATCAGAACAAATAGAACTCCTCAATATATCTATCTATATATATATATATAGCTATATATATATATATATATATATATATATCTATATATATAGATATATAGATATATATATAGATAGATATTTATAAAGCATTTTTGCAAATAAAGTACCTTAATATTTGCTACTGTCACATAAAGACAAATAGGTACTACCTTCACATAAAAGTAAATAATTACTTCCTTCAAATAAATATATATATATATATATATATATATATATATATATATATATATATATATATATACATACATACACACATAGGTAAAACAAAAATTAAATCAATAACAAAAGTAATCCAATAAGGAATTGCTATTACAATTAGTGAAAGATGCTGCACATACTACACGCAGATTATCATCAAGGCCATTACAAATTTTCAGCTAATTCAAGAGGGTATCAGTGCTTACCAAATAGTACATTGGCAATTTTACATAACTATTCCAAACATGCCAATACATGGACGAAAGAAGACTTGCATTACATTATGGAATTAGGTGATGCTTTATATACAGATATGCATTCAATTCATAAACAAAAACGTAGGCATCCTGACGAGTTACCAAACTTTATAGAACACAATAAGACTATCTATTCACTTAAGCTTAAAGAACCTTCTTATGGAGACATATTACACCAATTTGACCCTTCTTTGCCAAATTTGCAAACAATATTAAAACATGCACTTGATTTAAACTCAGGTGTTTTAATTTGCATGGAAATGTATGTAATATCCATTTTTAAAACAAATAATTCATTCTTTGTTTTTGACTCACATAGTCGTGATAGCACTGGAATGCCTCACCCAGATGGAACATGTATTACTATACAGTTCACATTTGAAAAACTTTTCGAGTACATCACAAATCTGGCACACTATCTTAAGAAACCAAATATAAATTCCGTAGTCTATGAATTAACTCCAATACAGCTTAGTACGATAAAAAAAGAGTCACTTCAAAAAGCAATGGTAATTAATGAACAAAATCAGAATGCTGTAGCACCGAAAACACTTTATGTGTATTCTACTAAAGTAAGTCCGCATTTTTTCACACAGGCATTTCAAACGCGGATAGAAACTGCAAAACAAAGCATTTACCGATCTAAATGTAAGCAATTTAGTTATACAGAACAGCCATTACTATCTTTACATAATACTCCTAGTACTTCTACATATTCAAGTACACTTTTAACTCCAACAACAACTCCTAGAGATATACATAAAACAAACAGCCAAAACATAACTGCAACACAATATACTAATATACCACAAGACACTACTATTACTAACACATATGCAAGTATACTTAAGAAAACACTTAAAGGCAACACAGAAAGAGAACATATTAGTAGCACACACATAAATGTACAACAACACACAATATCAACAAAGAAGTTACATACCAACACATATTCAAGTATTACTGAAAGTAATTCCATAATACTTTCTGAAAGTATAGACAATAGCACATTGCACAACAAGCAAACTAACACACATAATACCAACATACATCAAAATATTTTAACAGAAGCACAACAAGAATTAGCTTATTTAAATAACACACATACACAGGAAACAATTACACAGAATGCAAATAGTATACAATATACACAGTCTTTACAAAATAGTATATTTGCTATTCTACAGAACTACTGTAAACCAGCATATATTTGGGATACTGGAGATTTCCAATGTATTATGAATCTCGGAGATGCTTTGTACACAGACATGCACTCTATTAATAAACAACATTGTATGCAACCTCAAAATTTACCTAATTATATAGATAGCAATGACATAGTATATTCTATTAAGCTAAAGACTTGCTTTAAAGACGAAGTAACAAAATCAGCACAAACTTTACATAGTAAATTGATAACGACATTAGCTTCTACTATAAATTCGCAACATGGTGTATTAATCTGTATAGGTAAATATGCAATTGCTGTATTTAAAACTATACATCCATACTTTATATTTGATTCACATAGCCAAAATGAAAATGCAATACCACATCCTAATGGAACATGTATTGCTATACCAATGGACTCTATTAATCTTATTATGGAATACATACTAAAGTTAGCTGATAGAGAAAAGATTACAAATTCAGCAAGTGTTACTTTAGAGTTCACTACAGTGAACATAAAAAAATTAGCAAAATATCATTACAGAAGACACAAAGAAACCATAAAAATGGAAAGTGTAAGTCTATGAAAAGCATATATGTCCATAAGACACTTATATCTCTAAATGCATTACCAGAGATTCCTTTAAGTAACTTACAAGTAGAAAGTACTATAATAAACATACAAAGCAGCAATAGTCAAGCCAATACACTAGATTTACCAACACACACTAATTTGCATTCACACATAGCTATTACCAATACTGATATAATAAAGACAATAACAGCCAATAATGTTTCTGAGACTCAAACAACAAATAGTACACAAAATCTCAGGAATAGGAAAAGAAAACACACACAACGCACAGAAAATGCACTTAATAGCATGAATAATACAGATCAAACAACAAATGATATAATTAGTATATTCCATGCTGAAATAAGATATGGTCCTGAGTACACTTGCACTATTTGCAATCAACTATGGCATAAGCAAAGTCTAATAAAAACAAACAATATTAGTAAGCGGGCAAAATTCATAGAATGTAACATTAGCAAGTGTACAACTGATGAGATATGCCAAACATGTTACACGTATATTTGTAAGGACAAAATACCTCCATGTTCAGTTTATAATGGGATGACATTCCCACATATCCCACCAGTATTAAACTTGCATAACTTAGAGGAAAGATTAGTGTCACCAAGAATCCCTTTTTTACAAATTAAAACATTACCACGTGGATTCCAAAAATCCCTATCAGGTGCTGTAGTAAATGTACCTGCTGATGTTATGACAACTGTAACTGTTTTACCAAGACAAATGGATGATAACATGACAATTCCGATAAAATTGAAACGGAAATTAAGTTATAAATCTTATACCCATTTTGAAAATGTTAGACCTAACAAAGTAAAACGTGCAGCTTTACATTTAGCAACTACTAGCAGTTTGTTTCAAGAATATGGAATAACTATTAATAAAGATTGGGATTATACAACACAAGATATACAGTCTTGTGATGAGACTTCAGATACAAAAATTACATCTGATTCTTCAGACAACCTTCCAGCAGGAAATTTAGATACTATGTTAAATAATGAAACGATTACTACTGAAACAAATAATATTTTAAGTTTAGCACCTGCAGAATATAACACCCCAAGAGGCTTATATGAAGACAAAGATTCAGAATATTTAGCATTCCCAACTATATTTTGCGGGAAACGAAGGCCAACTAATAAAGAAAGGCATGTACCAATACATTACAGCACAATCTGTCAAGCAGAAGTAAGAAGTAATGATCTAAGAGTAGCCAAGTCTATTACTAATATTTTCTTTAAAGTAAAAGCATTACAAATTAAACAAATACAGAGCAAAATATTTATCTCGCTTAGAAAATACTTAACGAATGGAAACATTATAACTGCAACAGACATAAAAGAAAAATTAGATACCATTTTACAGTTTAATGAAGGTTACAAAATTCTTAAAACAATACGTAGTTCACCACCATATTGGGAGCAATGCAAAAAAGACCTCTTTGCTATGATTAGACAATTAGGATTACCGACGTGTTTTTTAACCTTATCAGCAGCAGAAACAAAATGGTATCACTTAATTAACATATTATTGCGTATTGAAAAACAACCAGAATGCACAAAAGAAGAATTTGAAAATATGTCATGGGAAACTAAATGCAAATTAATCCAGCAAAATCCCATTACATGTGCAAGACATTTCGACTTCCAAGTTAGGAAATTATTTAATTGTCTTTTATTGCATGAAAGTAATCCAATTGGCAAAATTATTGATTACTTTTATAGAGTGGAATTCCAGCAACGTGGATCACCACATATACATGCTATCCTTTGGATCGAAAATGCCCCTCTATATGAAAGTTCAGATATAGATGAAGTCACTACTTTCATTAATAAGTATGTTACATGTGCAAAATCTCAAGAACCAGCTATACAGTCTTTACTACCCCTACAAAGACACGGCCATACCAAAAACTGCCGTATCAAACATAAAAGAACATGCAAATATCATTATCCCAGATATCCAATGCCTGAAACTTTTATCCTAGAACCAATAGAACTAGACAAAACAGATACAGAGCTCTTACAGCAAATTGAACTAATACATCTAACTATAAACAGCCAAGAATTCCAAAATTATACTTTTGAACAGTTTTTAGATACAATGGACATAGATCTAAATCAATATACTTTATGTATACGATCTATAATCCAAAAAAATACTATTTTCCTAAAAAGGACACCAGCTGAATGCTTTATAAATAACTACAATCCAACTATTTTGCAAGCATGGCAAGCAAACATAGATATACAATACATTTTAGATGCATATGCATGTGCTGTGTATATTGTATCATATATAAGTAAATCACAGCGAGGAATGAGCAAACTAATTGCCCAAGCAGCTAAAGAAGTACATCACAATCCAAGTATTAAAGAACAACTTAAGCATATTGGTAACAAATTTTTAAACTGTAGCGAAATAAGTGCACAAGAAGCAGCCTATCTTATACTTCAAATTCCTTTACGGAAAAGTTCAAGATCTTTTGTATTTATTAATACAAGTCCTAATGGAAAGCGTACATACTTATTAAAAGACCTTGAAACCATCAATTTGTTACCAGATACATCTTGTAAAATACAATATGATAATGTTATAGTGAGGTACAGCAAACGCCCTAATAAATTAGAAACATGTACATTGGCTGACTATGCATCTATGTATAATGAAAAGAAAAAATGTCAAAAAAAACAAGAAACAGGGCATGACAATTTCCTTACTGAAAATAACTTCCATAGCTCAGATGAAGAAGAACTTGAGATAAATTTACTAGACGAAACAGACTACATAAAAAGAAAAAAAGCAAAAGTAATTCGCTATTGCAGATTTAATGTAAAAAATGACTCAGAAAATTACTATAGAGAATTGCTAATGCTTTTTTACCCATGGCGAAATGAAAATCAAATAATTAATAACAACAAAACATATTATGAACGCTATCTCCAACTTAAAGACACAGTAGACTTTAATCATAATAAATATAATAAGCATTGTAGACAACTAACAACTGCTAGCAATGAAAACAGTGTATTAGATACATTAATACCACCAATAGATAGTGAAGCAGAAGATTCCATATCCCATGAAATGCAAGATAATGAAAGGCCATTATATGACCTATCATTTGATTTAGGCATTAGAAGTACAAGTATAGAAGAAACACTAACAAATAACATAATGCCAAAAGAACAATATGACAGTATAATGCAAAATCTTACAGCAGAACAACTTAACTTTATATATCATCATTTGCATTAGGTTAAAACAGAAGAAACACCCTGCTACACATTTTGTACTGGTGGTGCAGGAGTAGGCAAAAGCTTCCTTATTACAGCACTTCACCAAACATTTGTACGTTATTACAATACAAAAGCAGGAGAAAACCCAGATAACATATATGTATTGCTTACAGCTCCAACAGGCAAAGCAGCATATAACATTCAGGGCAAAACACTACATAGTACCTTTAAAATACCAATTTCACAAACACTAACTTATAAACAGCTAACTCATGAAAATAGAAGTAGACTACAAAGTGAGCTAATGCATCTAAAATTGCTAATAATAGATGAAATATCAATGGTGGGAGCTAATGTATTTAATTTCATACATAATAGACTACAAGAAATAAAAATGTCTAATCTCCCTTTTGGTGGAATATCTATTTTAGCAATAGGAGACTTTTACCAATTAAAGCCAGTTTTTGACACATACATATTTGACAATCCGAAACATTCATACAGGCCAGTAAGTACCAATTTATGGCAAACACATTTTAAGTTATTTGAGTTAACTAAAATCATAAGACAACAAAATGATTCAGCATTTGCAGAACTACTAAACAGATTAAGAGAAGGGAAACAAACTAATGAAGATATAAGAGAGATACAAACACGAGAAATAGAACCACCTGAAAACATTCGCAAAACTATACCATATATTATGGGAACTAACAATGAAGTGAATAACATAAATAGTGCAGTTTTATTACAACATATAACGCAATACACAGTATACACAGCTACAGCAATAGATACAGTTGCATCAGACCTAAGTGAAGTAGTAAAAAAAAAATACTAAACAAGTTACCAGCAGACAGTACTAAAACAATGGGCCTGCCATCAATATTGCATTACAATTAAGATATGACTTAACTTGCAATATACATGTCAATGATGGATTAACAAATGGTGCAACAGGAATAGTGGAATTTGTAGAAACAATAAATAACAGCCCAAGTGTAATTTGGATAAGATTTGATAAAGAAACAGTTGGAAAACTAACAAGACAAGCAAACAGACACATATATCACAGTAACATTTTGCCTCATTGGACACCAATTCATGCTATAACACGACATTTTCAATTTACACAGAAATATATAACAATAATACGCAAACAATTCCCATTGCGCCAATCATCTGCACGTACTATACATAGGACACAGGGAGAAACTATAGAACCACTTTACATACACTTTAACAATAGCAAAGTACATCATTTGCATTACGTAGCTTTAAGCAGAGCTAAATCATTAGCCAACATATATGTTGGACAGGCCGCATGTTCAGGCGGTCCCCCCTCCCCGCAATGGGACCGGGACCCTGGCTCTCCCTGCATCCCCAGCCAGAGTCCCCAACCGACCACCCAAAGTACCCTGCAATCCCTCCACTACAAGACACCAGCTCCGGACCCAGCTGGCCCGGGTCACCATCCACACCTCGACATCGACCCGGCCGCCATCTTGGGGCACTGCAGCACGAGGCCGCGTGGCCTCAACTCGACCCTAACCCTGGGCCCGGCCGGGCCCGCCACCGAGGCACCAACCTCCCCCCAGGAGGCAGAGTGACCACTTGGCGAGTCAATGGGAGAAGGAATCGTCAACGGCTCTCCTCCGCCAGGTGTCGATCACCCCAGGCCGCCCTGGGCACTGGCTCCACCCCCCTGCTGGGTGTCTGGACTCCCTCATCCCGGACCTCCCGGCCCCCAGGCGCGAGGGTCCGGACATCAAAGGGGACCAGACCTATAACTGGGGCAGTGCCAGACCAGGAAGGGAGTTGTATCCTGGAGTCGAGAGACCCGAGAAGAACTCATCCGTGACTGGCCTCTTGGCGCTGCCTCGGCCCTCTGCCTCGTGAAACCATCGACTTGGCCTGCTGGCGCTGCCGCGGCCCTCTGCCTCGTGAAACCATCGACTTGGCCTGCTGGCGCTGCCGCGGCCCTCTGCCTCGTGAAACCATCGTCTCGGCCTGCTGGCGCTGCCGCGGCCCTCTGCCTCGTGAAACCATCGACTTGGCCTGCTGGCGCTGCCGCGGCCCTCTGCCTCGTGAAACCATCGTCTCGGCCTGCTGGCGCTGCCGCGGCCCTCTGCCTCGTGAAACCATCGACTTGGCCTGCTGGCGCTGCCGCGGCCCTCTGCCTTGTGAGACTACCATCTTGGCCTGCTGGCGCTGCCGCGGCCCGATCCACAGACACTCCAGCTCGAGGATTGTGAGCTCGCCTCTTACCCCTACCTGTACCTATCCGGTACCAAGACTGTCCCGCTACCCCCTTTCCCTACAGAGACTAGAAGTGAGAGGACCCCCGGGTCCGAGATATCCTGTATCGCTGATATCCTTGCCTGAAGAACCTTCTATAAAGCATTGAACTCGACTTGGTGTGGTGCCTGTTTGTGGGGAGGGAGGTAACTTGTCTGTACGATCGCCAGGAGACGGTCCCCCTCGGGGATCTCTCCCTCAGTATCCGGCCGACCCTCAGGGTCCCCGTCTAACATTGGTGGCAGCGGCGGGATCCGAACCTACGCATAATCGTACAGAAAGTCACCCGACCCACGACACACGACCACCATGACAACAGAGAGCGGAACAACGGAGAAATTCCAGATGGAAAAATTGGAAGACTACAACCACCGAGAACTGAAGCAATATTGCATGGAACTTGGTCTCCCAACCACGGGTCTGAGTACGAAGGAAGACTTCAAACGAGCCCTAGAAGCCTGGGCGGAAATGGGTACGGCCGTACCCCGAACACAAACAACCGAAACGAGCCCCGCACCAACTAAAGAAAGAGCGGGTCTCTCCCTGGAAGAGATCCGAGAAAGAGAAAACACCAGACTCCACGAATTAGAACTAGCCCGACTTCGCTTGGATGGAGAACTCAAGCTGGCAGAACAAAAAATAACCCTGGAACACTTACGGCTCAGGGAAGAGCGAGAAGACAAGCAAAGACAGAGAGAGCTAGAGGAAAAGAAACTAGAGTACGAACATGAGCGCAATCTCAAAGCACTGGAGATCCAGAAACAGAATAAAGACCTCGGGCTCCCCGAACGACCGACCCCGTCTGCCTCGACCGAACCCAAGGTTCACATCCCCAAAGATGTCATCCGGGAATACCACAAGAACGATGATATACAGCAGTGGTTTAAAGCCTATGAGGTGGCAATGACCTCCCACCGGATTCCCCGAAGCGATTGGGGAGCCGGATTATGGGGGAGGTTTGTCAACGAAGGGCGGGACGCCCTGCTGCAACTCCCGGACCAGCTGATGACCTCCTACGACCACATGAAGGCCGCCCTCCTCACTCGATACGGGCTCACACCTGAGATGTACCGCCAACGGTTCCGCGACTGCAAACGGATTCCGGGTACAACTTGGGTGGAGTACGTGAACTTTTTTAGCCGAGCCTTCGAGGGGTGGATCAAGGGCAACAAAGTAACCACCTACGAACAACTCTTTGACCTTATCGTATGGGAACACCTGTCGAGCAACTGCTTCGTGGAGCTCCGGCAACACCTCCTGGACAGTAAGCTAACCGACCCTCGACAACTCGCCGTCGAAGCTGACCGGTGGGAAAGCACCCGAGTTGGCCGGAACGCACCCAGCGAATTATCCAGACCGTATCGCCCCCGAGGGGGAGGAGGAAGTCAGGGTCGGGGGAGAGACCCCGGCCCCTCGTCACCCCCCAGAAACCCCTCGACCCCGGTTGGCCGAGGAAGCCCTGCCGTCCGGGCCGGTTTCCGGGCCAACATTACGTGCCACAGGTGCCAGCGACCCGGCCACTACGCCAGTGATCCCAACTGCCCAAAGAATCCGAACACTACCCCCCGCCAAGTTGCCGCGGCGGCCCTAGGGGAAGAACTAATCCCGGAAGACCAAGAAGAGTACGAGACCGATCCCGCTGAATGGGCACCCGCCGCCATGGCACTGGTCTGCTTAGGGGAGAGAGACATGATTCCGCGGGCCCCCCTTCCCGCCAACACACAGAAGTACGGTCAATGGGTCAACATTAATGGCCGCCGGGCGGAAGCCCTCCGCGACACCGGGGCCAGTGTAACGGCGGTCCGACGCCACCTCGTCACTCCAGACCAAATCTTGCCGAACATTCTTTGCCCTGTCCGATCAGCCGACAACTCCGAAAGCCTATGCCATATGGCCTGCGTCCCCTTCGAGTGGGGAGGAGTAACAGGGATGTTAAAAGTAACTGTCCGCGATGATGCCCCCGTGGACTGCCTCCTAGGAAACGACCTTGAAAGCTCTCCCTGGGCAGCTGTCGAACGGAGGGAGCACCTGGGGATGCTTGGCCTCCCCGAATGGGTCTGCGTCACGACCCGGTCCATGACCGCCCGCGCGGTCCCCAGTCTAGAAGAGCCCGAGTGGCCGGAACCTCCTCCCGCGCTCATCCCAGAGGAGGCCGCCCCAGAAGCCAGTCCCTCGACCCAAACCGAAGAAGGACCCGACCAGCTTCGGGACGTCCCTGACCTGGCACAATGGCGGCAGGAGGGAGGCCCCACTCAGGAACAATTCCGGGCCGAACAGAAAGCATGTCCCTCTCTCGAAGGACTCCGGCAGCAAGCCCTGGCCCAGAGCACCGGGGATACCTCGGGGGCCCACTGGATCTACTGGGACCAAGACCTGCTCTACAGCGAGCAGAAAATTGCAGAACTAGGAGCCAGTCGGGTGCTGGTGGTGCCCCTTCGCTTCCGAGACTTCCTCCTGAACTTAGCCCACGATGTCCCCCTTGCCGGACACCTGGGACAGGATAAAACCTACGACCGCCTGGTGACCCATTTTTTCTGGCCCCAAATGCGAAAGGATGTCACCAACCACTGCAAGGCCTGCCCCACCTGCCAGGCCAGCGGAAAAAGTGGCCGAAAAATCAAAGCACCTTTACAACCCTTTCCGGTCGTCACCACCCCGTTTGAACGAGTGGGAATAGACATTGTGGGGCCCCTCGACCCTCGAACAGCCCAAGGACACCGGTTCATCCTGGTCCTAGTAGACCACGCCACCCACTATCCCGAGGCCATCCCTCTCCGGACTGTGACGGCCCCCGTGGTGGGCCGAGCTCTGATGGGGATCTTCTCCCGGGTGGGGTTCCCCCGGGAGGTCGTCAGTGACAGGGGCACGAACTTTATCTCCAAATATATGAAGTCTCTCTGGCAACAATGCGGGGTCACCTACAAATTTACGACCCCCTATCACCCGCAAGGAAACGGACTGGTTGAGAGGTTCAACCGCACCCTCAAAGGGATGATTATGGGCCTAGAAGAACCCCTTCGACGCCAGTGGGACGTGCTACTTCCATGCCTCCTGTTTGCCTATCGAGAGGTCCCGCAGAAATCCCTCGGCTTCAGCCCTTTCGAACTCCTGTACGGGCACCCCGTCCGGGGTCCCCTCAGCCTAGTCAAGGAAGGTTGGGAGCAGCCCCCCCAGAAAACTCCCCCGGACATCTACAGGTACCTCCTGGCTCTCCGCAACCAGACCCGGCGGTTCCGAGACACCGCCAAAGCCAATCTCGAGGCCAGCCAGGAGGACATGAAGAGGTGGTACGATCAGCACGCGTCCTCCATTGAGTTCGAACCGGGACAACAGGTCTGGGTGATGTCCCCGGTTGAACCCTGTGCACTCCAAGACAGATGGTCCGGGCCCTTCAAGGTGATCGAACGCAAGGGGCCCGTCACCTATTTAATCGACATGGAGACTGCCCGAAACCCCCTACGGGTCCTCCATGCCAACAGGCTCAAACCCCATTTTGTGCGATCCGAACTCAGCCTCCTGATGGCTACCGATAATGGGACAGAAGAAGACTCCGAACCCCTTCCGGACTTACTAAGGGTCCTCGAACGGGATGGCTCAGTGGAAGGGGTCCAGCTCTCCGAGGCCCTGTCCCCGGAGCAACGCCAAGACTGCCAAACGCTCCTAAGGCGGTTCGCCTCCCTGTTCTCCCTCACCCCCGGAGTCACCCCCTGGTGCCTTCACGATGTGGACACCGGGGACAGCTCTCCTATTCGACACCGGGCGTACCGCGTACCCGACCGGGTGCGCACCTGCATCCAGACCGAGGTGTCCAAAATGCTGACCCTGGGAGTGATCGAACCCTCAGACAGCCCCTGGGCGAGCCCAGTCGTCCTGGTTCCCAAAGCGGCCGCCCCGGGCGTTGCCCCTGGGCTCCGGTTCTGCGTGGACTATCGGGGGCTGAATGCAGTTACCAGGACCGACGCTCATCCCATCCCCCGGGCAGATGAGCTAATTGACCGGATGGGGGCCGCCCGCTACCTGAGCATCTTCGACCTAACAGCGGGCTACTGGCAGATCGCCCTCACCCCTAGGGCCCAAGAACGTTCCGCCTTCTCTACCCCGGACGGGCACTACCACTTTAAAGTAATGCCCTTCGGCATGAAAAACGCCCCGGCAACGTTCCAACGGCTGGTAAACCAGGTACTGGCGGGCCTGGAAGACTTCAGTGCCGCCTACCTGGACGACATTGCTGTGTACAGCCACCAGTGGACCGACCACCTCCGCCACCTGCGGGAGGTTCTACACGCCCTCCAGCAAGCCGGGCTCACCATCAAGGCCAGCAAGTGCCAGGTTGGCCAAGGGTCCGTGACCTACCTGGGACACCAAGTGGGAAGCGGGCTGGTGGCCCCTCTCCAACTCAAGATTGCTGCCATCCAGGCCTGGCAACCCCCTACGACCCAAACGGAGGTCCGGGCCTTCCTGGGGCTCACCGGATACTACCGGCGGTTCGTGAAGGACTATGGTAGCATCGTAGGGCCCCTCACAGAGCTCACCTCCAAGAAGGGCCCCAAAACCGTCAACTGGACCCCGGACTGCCAATCGGCCTTCGAGAAACTAAAGACCGCCATGTGCACGGCCCCCGTGCTCCAGGCTCCCGACTACAGCCGGGAATTCATTGTGCAGACGGACGCCTCCGATCATGGTGTGGGGGCCGTCCTCTCCCAACTCAACGCCGAAGGGGTCGACCATCCGGTGGTCTTCATCAGCAGACGCCTCTTGCCCCGAGAACAGCGCTGGAGCACCATTGAGAGAGAGGCCTTCGCCGTAGTCTGGGCACTCGAAAAGCTCCAGCCATACCTCTTCGGCACCCACTTCCGGGTGCAAACAGACCACCGACCCCTGCAATGGCTGATGCAAATGCGGGGGGAGAACCCGAAGCTGTTGCGCTGGTCCATCTCCCTGCAGGGGATGGACTTCACGGTGGAACATCGTCCAGGCCAGGACCACGCCAATGCCGACGGCCTGTCACGCTTTTTCCGCCTCAGCGAGGAGAGTCCCCAGGAAGATGGCTGACTCTCCCCGCCTTCAGCTGGGGGGGACGCATGTTGGACAGGCCGCATGTTCAGGCGGTCCCCCCTCCCCGCAATGGGACCGGGACCCTGGCTCTCCCTGCATCCCCAGCCAGAGTCCCCAACCGACCACCCAAAGTACCCTGCAATCCCTCCACTACAAGACACCAGCTCCGGACCCAGCTGGCCCGGGTCACCATCCACACCTCGACATCGACCCGGCCGCCATCTTGGGGCACTGCAGCACGAGGCCGCGTGGCCTCAACTCGACCCTAACCCTGGGCCCGGCCGGGCCCGCCACCGAGGCACCAACCTCCCCCCAGGAGGCAGAGTGACCACTTGGCGAGTCAATGGGAGAAGGAATCGTCAACGGCTCTCCTCCGCCAGGTGTCGATCACCCCAGGCCGCCCTGGGCACTGGCTCCACCCCCCTGCTGGGTGTCTGGACTCCCTCATCCCGGACCTCCCGGCCCCCAGGCGCGAGGGTCCGGACATCAAAGGGGACCAGACCTATAACTGGGGCAGTGCCAGACCAGGAAGGGAGTTGTATCCTGGAGTCGAGAGACCCGAGAAGAACTCATCCGTGACTGGCCTGCTGGCGCTGCCGCGGCCCTCTGCCTCGTGAAACCATCGACTTGGCCTGCTGGCGCTGCCGCGGCCCTCTGCCTCGTGAAACCATCGACTTGGCCTGCTGGCGCTGCCGCGGCCCTCTGCCTCGTGAAACCATCGTCTCGGCCTGCTGGCGCTGCCGCGGCCCTCTGCCTCGTGAAACCATCGACTTGGCCTGCTGGCGCTGCCGCGGCCCTCTGCCTCGTGAAACCATCGTCTCGGCCTGCTGGCGCTGCCGCGGCCCTCTGCCTCGTGAAACCATCGACTTGGCCTGCTGGCGCTGCCGCGGCCCTCTGCCTTGTGAGACTACCATCTTGGCCTGCTGGCGCTGCCGCGGCCCGATCCACAGACACTCCAGCTCGAGGATTGTGAGCTCGCCTCTTACCCCTACCTGTACCTATCCGGTACCAAGACTGTCCCGCTACCCCCTTTCCCTACAGAGACTAGAAGTGAGAGGACCCCCGGGTCCGAGATATCCTGTATCGCTGATATCCTTGCCTGAAGAACCTTCTATAAAGCATTGAACTCGACTTGGTGTGGTGCCTGTTTGTGGGGAGGGAGGTAACTTGTCTGTACGATCGCCAGGAGACGGTCCCCCTCGGGGATCTCTCCCTCAGTATCCGGCCGACCCTCAGGGTCCCCGTCTAACAATATATGTAAAAAACTTCCAGCAAGACAAAATAGCTGTTCATCCAAAAGTACATGAAGAAATGACACGCTTACGCACAGACATGCAATTGCACATATCAGTACCACAGTTAGAGTGCTATAACGAAGACTGTAACATAATTGTGCATAACATAAGATCCCTGCAAAGAAATTACACTGCTATAAAATCTGACAAAAATATCATGAATAGCGACATAATATGCCTCACTGAGATAAATACCACTAGAAAAGCAGATATGAATAGTTTCTTACTAGAACAATATCATCTAGTAATATTTGATAAATTTCACAATCAGCAAACAAAACATGGAATTGCCATTTATTACAGAAAAAACATTTGCTTATTACCAATATATAAAACACTACATGAAATCGACTTTTTATATTTCACTCAGCATCTTAATAATTGTGACTACTTATTTGTTACACTATACAAACCACCACATGTAAGTCTACAAACATTATTACACGATTTAACTACCATACTCAACTTTTATCCAAATTATAAATATGTAATCATGGGAGACTTCAACATAGATTTAACACAAAGAACACTAAACACAACTTTGCTATTAGAATATATGCTAGAACAATTTCAATGTCAGCAAAAAGTACAACAATACACAACAGACTACAATTCAACATTAGACCATATCTATACTAATGTAGATGTAATGCACTATGGTACATTAGAATCATATTATAGTGATCACAAAGCATTATGGGTAGCAGTTTAAATGCAAACAATCTCCTTTAACATGTGCTTTTATTCCAGCTAATTACAAAGGGGAAAAAATGTCCAGAATGTGTACTAACATTTACTCTCATTTCAGATGATTTCCATAGAAGAACTTAAACAAATGAAAGAAGCCGAAAGCAAACCTTACCAAAAATCCATCAGAGCGAACGTTGTGAAATGTTCAACAAAAACAAACTATAAAAACGCAAAACAAGAGGACAGAGTATTATATCACCTTGCTCTAGCTGATCACAGTGCTTCCATCAAAGCAACATGCTACAATGAAGACTTTTATCAACAAACAAAAGAAGGAAATGCAATAATAATTCGGAATTTCCTAACTAAAAACAATGTCGTCATCATCACAAAGCAAACTAAGATAGCAAGATTAAAACCCTTCACTATATCTCCGGAAATATTGCAGGAAGCGGAAAATATTCTACAACCACCTGCTCCACCTATTTCACCAATAAAAACTGTCAAAGGAGCAAAATTACGCACATTAATGAGCATATCAGGAACAATTACTGAAGTAAGCTCATACACAATCTTTACACACACCCTTTCCAAAACTATCTTTAACACACACTCTTCGCACAAACTCATTCGCGCACACACTTTCACACAAAAAAACAACAATCTTTCACAAAGACACTTCCTCAAACACTCTGTCACTCCCACACTCTGTCACTCCCACACTGTCACTCCCACACTCTGTCGCTCCCAGAGTGTGGGAGGGACAAACTGGGAGTGTGGGAGAGACAGACTGGGGGAGTGTGGGCGCAACAAACTGCGAGTGTAAGAGCGACAGACTGTGGGAGCGACAGACTGTGGGAGCAACAGTGTCGCTACTACACTCCCACACTCTGTCACTGCCACAGTGTGGGAGCAACAAATTGTGAGTGTGTGGAAGCGACAGACTGGGAGTGTGGGAACAACAGACTGGGAGTGTGAAAGCAACAGAGTGTGGGAGCGACACTATTGCTCCCACACTCTGTCGCTCCCACCCTCCCAGTCTGTTGCTCCCACACTCCCAGTCTGTCGCTCCCACACTCTGTCGCTCCCACAGTCTGTCGCTCCCACACTGTGGAAACAACAAAGTGCAGGATCAACAGAGTGGGAGTATAGTAGCGACACTGTCGCTCCCACACTCTGCCACTCCCGCACTCTATCACTCCCACACTGTAGGAGCGACATTGTCGCTACTACACTCCCACACTCTGTCACTCTATTGCTCCCACACTCTGTCGCTCCCAGAGTGTGGGAGCAACAGAATGACAGAGGGTGGGAGTGTAGTAGCGACCCTGTCGCTCCCACACTCTGTCGCTCCGACACTCCGTAGCTCCCACAGTGTGGGATCAACAATAAGAGTGTGGGAACGACAGACTGTGGGAGTGTGGAAACAACAGACTGGGAGTGTGAAAGCGACGGAATGTGGGAGTGTAGTAGCAAAAAAGTCCCACACTGTCGCTCCCACACTCCCAGTCATTTGCTCCCACACTCCCACAGTCTGTCGCTCCCACACTCTGGGAGCAACAGAGTGTGGGAGTGTAGTAGCGGCACTTTCGCTCCCACACTCTGCCGCTCCCGCACTCTGTCGCTCCCACAGTGTGGAAGCAACAAACGGAGTGTGGGAGCGACAGACTGTGGGAGTGTGGGAACAACAGACTAGGAGTGTGAAAGCGACGGAGTGTGGGAGTGTAGTAGCGACAATTGCTCCCACACTGTCGCTCCCACACTCCCAGTCTGTTGCTCCCACACTCCCACAGTCTGTCGCTCCCACACTCTGGGAGCAACAGAGTGTGGGAGTGTAGTAGCGACACTTTCGCTCTATCACTCACACACTGTGGAAGCAATAGTGTTGCTACTACACTTCCACACTCTGTCACTCTATTGCTCCCACACTCTGTCGCTCCCAGAGTGTGGGAGCAACAGACTGGGGGAGCGACAGACTGTGGGAGTGTGGAAACAACAGACTGGGAGTGTGAAAGCGACAGAGTGTGGGAGTGACAGAGTGTGGGAGTGTAGTAGCGACACTTGCTCCCACACTGTCGCTCCCACACTCCCAGTCTGTTGCTCCCACACTCCCACAGTCTGTCGCTCCCACACTCTGGGAGCAACAGAGTGTGGGAGTGTAGTAGCGACACTTTCGCTCTATCACTCACACACTGTGGGAGCGATAGTATTGCTACTACACTTCCACACTCTGTCACTCTATTGCTCCCACACTCTGTCGCTCCCAGAGTGTGGGAGCAACAGACTGGGGGAGCGACAGACTGTGGGAGTGTGGAAACAACAGACTGGGAGTGTGAAAGCGACAGAGTGTGGGAGTGACAGAGTGTGGGAGTGTAGTAGCGACACTTGCTCCCACACTGTCGCTCCCACACTCCCAGTCTGTTGCTCCCACAGTCTGTCGCTCCCACACTCTGGGAGCAACTGAGTGTGGGAGTGTAGTAGCGACACTTGCTCCCACACTGTCGCTCCCACACTCCCAGTCTGTTGCTCCCACACTCTGGGAGCAACAGAGTGTGGGAGTGTAGTAGCGACACTTTCGCTCTATCACTCGCACACTATGGGAGCGATAGTGTTGCTACTACACTTCCACACTCTGTCACTCTATTGCTCCCACACTCTGTCGCTCCCAGAGTGTGGGAGCAACAGACTGGGGGAGCGACAGACTGTGGGAGTGTGGAAACAACAGACTGGGAGTGTGAAAGCGACGGAATGTGGGAGTGTAGTAGCAAAAAAGTCCCACACTGTCGCTCCCACACTCCCAGTCATTTGCTCCCACACTCCCACAGTCTGTCGCTCCCACACTCTGAGAGCAACAGAGTGTGGGAGTGTAGTAGCGGCACTTTCGCTCCCACACTCTGGCGCTCCCGCACTCTGTCGCTCCCACAGTGTGGAAGCAACAAACCGAGTGTGGGAGCGACAGACTGTGGGAGTGTGGGAACAACAGACTAGGAGTGTGAAAGCGACGGAGTGTGGGAGTGTAGTAGCGACACTTGCTCCCACACTGTCGCTCCCACACTCCCAGTCTGTTGCTCCCACACTCCCACAGTCTGTCGCTCCCACACTCTGGGAGCAACAGAGTGTGGGAGTGTAGTAGCGACACTTTCGCTCTATCACTCACACACTGTGGGAGCGATAGTGTTGCTACTACACTTCCACACTCTGTCACTCTATTGCTCCCACACTCTGTCGCTCCCAGAGTGTGGGAGCAACAGACTGGGGGAGCGACAGACTGTGGGAGTGTGGAAACAACAGACTTGGAGTGTGAAAGCGACAGAGTGTGGGAGTGACAGAGTGTGGGAGTGTAGTAGCGACACTTGCTCCCACACTGTCGCTCCCACACTCCCAGTCTGTTGCTCCCACACTCTGGGAGCAACAGAGTGTGGGAGTGTAGTAGCGACACTTTCGCTCTATCACTCACACACTATGGGAGCGATAGTGTTGCTACTACACTTCCACACTCTGTCACTCTATTGCTCCCACACTCTGTCGCTCCCAGAGTGTGGGAGCAACAGACTGGGGGAGCGACAGACTGTGGGAGTGTGGAAACAACAGACTGGGAGTGTGAAAGCGACGGAATGTGGGAGTGTAGTAGCAAAAAAGTCCCACACTGTCGCTCCCACACTCCCAGTCATTTGCTCCCACACTCCCACAGTCTGTCGCTCCCACACTCTGGGAGCAACAGAGTGTGGGAGTGTAGTAGCGGCACTTTCGCTCCCACACTCTGCCGCTCCCGCACTCTGTCGCTCCCACAGTGTGGAAGCAACAAACCGAGTGTGGGAGCGACAGACTGTGGGAGTGTGGGAACAACAGACTAGGAGTGTGAAAGCGACGGAGTGTGGGAGTGTAGTAGCGACACTTGCTCCCACACTGTCGCTCCCACACTCCCAGTCTGTTGCTCCCACACTCCCACAGTCTGTTGCTCCCACACTCTGGGAGCAACAGAGTGTAGGAGTGTAGTAGCGACACTCGCTCCCACACTCTGCCGCTCCCGCACTCTCACTCACACACAGTGTCGCTACTACACTCCTACACTCTGTCACTCTATTGCTCCCACACTCTGTCGCTCCCAGAGTGTGAGAGCAACAGACTGCGAGTGTGGAAATGACAAAGTGTGGGAGCGACAGAGTATGGGAGCAACAAAGTTACAGAGTGTGGAAGTGTAGTAGCAACACTGTCGCTCCCACAGTGTGGGAGCGATCGAGTGTTGGAGCAACAGAGTGAGGGAGCAACAGTGTTGCTACTACACTCCCACACTGTCACTTTGTCGCTCCCACACTCTGTCACTTCCGCACTCCCACACTCTGTCGCTTTCACACTCCCAGTCTGTTGTTTCCACACTCCCACAGTCTGTCGCTCCCACACTCTCACAGTTTGTTGCTCCCACACTGTGTGAGCGACGGAGTGTCGGAGCGACAGAGTGTGGGAGCGACAGGGTCGCTACTACACTCCCACCCTCTGTCATTCTGTTGCTCCCACACTCTGGGAGCGACAGAGTGTGGGAGCAATAGAGTGACAGAGTGTGGGAATGTAGTAGCGACAATGTCGCTCCTACAGTGTGGGAGTGATAGAGTGCGGGAGTGGCAGAGTGTGGCAGCGACAGTGTCGCTACTATACTCCCACAGTCTGTTGATCCTGCACTTTGTCACTCCCACACTGTGGAAGCAACAGAGTGTGGGAGCAACAGAGTGTGGGAGCGACAGACTGGGAGTGTGGGAACAACAGACTGGGAGTGTGAAAGCAACAGAGTGTGGGAGCGACACTATTGCTCCCACACTCTGTCGCTCCCACACTCCCAGCCTGTTGCTCCCACACTCCCAGTCTGTCACTCCCACACTCTGTCGCTCCCACACTCTGTCGCTCCCACACTGTGGAAACAACAAAGTGCAGGATCAACAGAGTGGGAGTATAGTAGCGACACTGTCGCTCCCACACTCTGCCACTCCCGCACTCTATCACTCCCACACTGTAGGAGCGACATTGTCGCTACTACACTCCCACACTCTGTCACTCTATTGCTCCCACACTCTGTCGCTCCCAGAGTGTGGGAGCAACAGAATGACAGAGGGTGGGAGTGTAGTAGCGACCCTGTCGCTCCCACACTCTGTCGCTCCGACACTCCGTAGCTCCCACAGTGTGGGAACAACAAACTGAGAGTGTGGGAGCGACAGACTGTGGGAGTGTGGAAACAACAGACTGGGAGTGTGAAAGCAACAGAATGTGGGAGTGTAGTAGCAAAAAAGTCCCACACTGTCGCTCCCACACTCACAGTCATTTGCTCCCACACTCTCACAGTCTGTCGCTCCCACACTCTGGGAGCAACAGAGTGTGGGAGTGTAGTAGCGGCACTTTCGCTCCCACACTCTGCCGCTCCCGCACTCTGTCGCTCCCACAGTGTGGAAGCAACAAACCGAGTGTGGGAGCGACAGACTGTGGGAGTGTGGGAACAACAGACTAGGAGTGTGAAAGCGACAGAGTGTGGGAGTGTAGTAGCGACACTTGCTCCCACACTCTGCCGCTCCCACACTCTATCACTCACACACAGTGTCGCTACTACACTCCCACACTCTGTCACTCTATTGCTCCCACACTCTGTCGCTCCCACAGTGTGGGAGCAACAGACTGCGAGTGTGGAAATGACAGTGTAGGAGCGACAGAGTATGGGAGCGACAAAGTGACAGAGTGTGGGAGTGTAGTAGCAACACTCGCTCCCACAGTGTGGGAGCGATCGAGTGTGGGAGCAACAAAGTGTGGGAGCAACAGTGTTGCTACTACACTCCCACACTGTCACTTTGTCGCTCCCACACTCTGTCACTTCCACACTCGCACAGTCTGTTACTCCCACAGTCTGGGAGCGACAGAGTGGGAGTGACAGAGTGTGGGAGTGTAGTAGCGCCACTATTGCTCCCACACTCTGTTGCTCCCACACTCCCAGTCTGTTGCTCCCACACTCTGTCGCTCCCACACTCTGTCGCTCCCACACTCTGTGTCGCTCCAACACTGTGGGAGCAACAGAGTGCAGGAGCAACAAAGTGTGGAAATATAGTAGCGACACTGTCGCTCCCACACTGTCGCTCCCAGTGTGGGAGTGACATAGTGCGGGAGCGACAGTGTCGCTACTACACTCCCACACTCTGTCGCTCCCACACTCCCACTCTGGGACTGTGGGAGCGACAGACTGTGGGAGCAACAGTGTCGCTACTACACTCCCACACTCTGTCACTCCCACAGTGTGGGAGCAACAAACTGAGAGTGTGGGAGCGACAGAGTGTGGGAGCGACAGTGTCGCTACTACACTTCCACCCTCTGTCATTCTGTTGCTCCCACACTCTGTCGCTCCCACACTCTCACTCTGACACTCCCACACACTGTCGCTCCCACACTCGGTTGCTCGTACACTCCCACTCTGTCGCTCCCACACTCCCACTCTGTCCCTCCCCCACTCTGTCGCTCTCCCCCACTCTGTCGCTCTCCCCCACTCTGTCGCTCTCCCCCACTCTGTCGCTCTCCCACACTCTGTCGCTCCCACACTCTGTCGCTCCCACACTCTGTCGCTCCCACACTCTGTCACACCACACTAAATATTTCGATTTGTCTTACAGGAAGAAGAAACAAAAAATATTTTGGTTGCTGGGCAGGAAACAAAACTTAAATGAATTACAGTAAACGATACAACTGACTCAATCAAAATAACACTTTGGAGAGATGCCGCAGATTTCCAAATACAAATCGGCTCCTACGTCAAAATAACTCACTTATCAGTGCACGAATTTCAGAATAATAAAATGTTAAATACAACACGGAATACGCAATTTCAAGTAAGTAAAACTATTTATTAATAACACACTACTACTAATTTTGCTACTTACTCATTACTATATACAACTATAGCTCTATGATCAATTTCTACTCCCTATGCACTCCCTATGCACTCTGCACTCCCTATGCACTCTGCACTCCCTATGCACTCTGCACTCCCTATGCACTCTGCACTCCCTATGCACTCTGCACTCCCTATGCACTCTGCACTCTTTATGCACTCTGCACTCTTTATGCACTCTGCACTCTTTATGCACTCTGCACGCTCTGCACTCTTTATGCACTCTGCACTCTTTATGCACTCTGCACTCTTTATGCACTCTGCACTCTTTATGCTCTGCACTCTTTATGCACTCTGCACTCTTTATGCACTCTGCACTTCCTATGCACTCTGCACTCCCTATGCACTCTGCACTCTTTATGCACTCTGCACTCTTTATGCACTCTGCACTCTTTATGCTCTGCACTCTTTATGCACTCTTTATGCACTCTGCACTTCCTATGCACTCTGCACTCCCTATGCACTCTGCACTCCCTATGCACTCTGCACTCCCTATGCACTCTGCACTCCCTATGCACTCTGCACTCTTTATGCACTCTGCACTCTTTATGCACTCTGCACTCTTTATGCACTCTGCACTCTTTATGCACTCTTTATGCTCTGCACTCTTTATGCACTCTGCACTCTTTATGCACTCTGCACTTCCTATGCACTCTGCACTCCCTATGCACTCTGCACTCCCTATGCACTCTGCACTCCCTATGCACTCTGCACTCCCTATGCACTCTGCACTCCCTATGCACTCTGCACTCCCTATGCACTCTGCACTCCCTATGCACTCTGCACTCTTTATGCACCCTGCACTCTTTATGCACTCTGCACTCTTTATGCACTCTGCACTCTTTATGCACTCTGCACTCTTTATGCACTCTGCACTCTTTATGCACTCTGCACTCCCTATGCACTCTGCACTCCCTATGCACTCTGCACTCTTTATGCACTCTGCACTCTTTATGCACTCTGCACTCTTTATGCACTCTGCACTCTTTATGCACTCTGCACTCTTTATGCACTCTGCACTCTTTATGCACTCTGCACTCTTTATGCACTCTGCACTCTTTATGCACTCTGCACTCCCTATGAACTCTGCACTTCTTATGCACTCTCTCTGCACTCCCTATGCACTCTGCACTCCCTATGCACTACTATATACTCTCATAAATGCTATCTTCTATTACCTTCACCATGTATTAACTTCATTTGCACCAAAATATAAAAACATTTTTTTATCTTTAGGGCAACAAAAACAATAAAAAACAAAAAAACAGCAACTAACTCATTTCTTTTTTCTCCACAGAAAATACAACCACCACAAGAAGAAATTACGTTAACAATATATGCAATAGAAAAAACAAATCAAGAACATTGTACTATTGCTATACAAATAGAAAATGCTGAAAACTGTCAAAACGCTGACATAAACAATACAGTTATAATGGACTACTTCAATATACCAGCCGACATTGATGACTTGGAAAAAGCATTAATAGAACACCTACCAAAAACAGTAAATGTGATTTTCCAGAATGGATACATCATCAAAATACTTTCCTAAAAAAATACTGCACAAAACTTTGCATTAATAAAAAGTAATAAAAAGTCAATATATATACTTTAATAAAAAAATGATAACCTTTTTTTCATGTCCTTTCATTCTTATAAACAAAGTACATAAATATATATTACTGTGCTATCATATATATATTACATCTCTAAACAAAATGCTAACATTTTTTTTTTTGTAAAACAATTTTTATTGCAGATAATAATGCAAACATTACAGGTATTTCTCATGTAAGAGCATGCGGGATCTCAAAATAATCAAGTCTCTGCTATATAATTTTCCACATCATCTCGATTCGTGGTCTGGGGCTGGGTGGTAGTTGTCACACCAATTGCTTCCCCTTCATCACCACTCAATGGCGTATCTGATGATCAACCGCTGTCTGCTTTTAACTTTACTTTCCCCCCTCCACCAACCCCCCCTTCCAGCATCCGGTCCGTTCAAACTGTTAGGTCGGTGGCAATGGAATGTTGCAACCCCCCCCCCCCCACCTTCCGTACCCTCCCCCCACCCACGGTGGTCAATGGTGTCTCGTGTCTGGGTTGTCGCATGTTGAAGTGTGTTGGTGACCTGCGGAGTCTGGAGATGTCTAAGGAGTGTGTGTGTCCATGGTGGGAGCTATGGCGGGTATCACCTCCCCGGGTTCCCCAGGGTCCTCAGCTTCATCTTCTCCCTCGCTCTCTACTGTGTTATCCCTAAGTGCCTGGACTAGAGTTTCCCAAGCTAGTGCCGCTTCCTGGGCCTTCTCGTCAGGCCCCCGTCGAGCCAGTTGATATCTGATCGTGCTCTCCGCCGCCGCCCATTTCTGGAACTCAGTCAGCCATTTCCTATGTGTCGGCGCTGCCTTCGCTTTCCATCCCCTAGTGAGTTCCCTCTTCGCAAGGAGTAGGCCCATGTCTATAAATTTGCTTGTCAGTTTATTCTTACGTGTGTGCGGAAACCAGTGTAGGAGTGTAGTTGCACTATCGTAGTGTAGCTCCCTCTCTGTGACCGCGTTCATGGTATCGCCCACATCCCTCCAGAAGTCCTGTAAGTGTGGGCAGTCCCTCAGCATGTGCAGTAAGTCTGCGTCCAACCGTGCGCATCTAGGACACGCTGCATCCTCTGCTCCAAAGTATTGCGCTATTTTGTGCGGAGTGAGATAAGCCCTATGAAGGATGTAGAGCTGTATTAACTGGAACCGAGCGTTCCTGGTGCTCTTCTTGGGCCTCTGAACCAACTGGGCCCACGTCGTATCCGGGATCTCCCTCTGCAGGTCAGTCTCCCATTGGGTTTTTAAGCGCGTAAGGGGTCGTAAGGTGCTCTCGAGTATTCTGGAGTGTAGGCACGTGACTGCCTTGACCGTGCCTGCGGCCATCATCACATACTGACACGGTGGCGACGTCGTGGGTTCACACAGTCCCTCGCCCCAGTGCGCTTGGATCCCTCGTACCACCGCCGCGTGTAGCAAATAGTCACCTCTCGGAAGGTCGAATTGTTCCTGTAAGGATTGATACGGCGCGAGTACCCCGTCAGTGAAGAGGTCTCCCACCATCTGTAAGCCAGCCTCCTCCCAACTCTGAAGGCTCGACCAGTCGCCTCCATGCGGCAGTGCCGTGAGCATACCCAGTGGAATTTCGGGTGCGTACGGGTGACCGGTGCCCGCGCGCTTATGCACGCGGTTCCAGCAGAGCCTCAATGTCCGCTCCTCCTGAGATAAGTCTCTGAGTGCTAGCTTCTGCTGCAGGGTGATGTATGCTAGCACATGGCGAGGGGTGCCAGTGTCCCTTTCCTGCTCCGGGCCCCGGTATACCCTTGCCACTTCCTGTGTGAGGAATTGCAGCTGGGCGGCCAAATAATAATACTCGAAATCAGGGACCGCGAGTCCGCCCTCGTTCTTCGGGCGGGTCAGGGTCGCCAAGGCTATCCTCCGCCTGCCAGCCCCCCACAGAAAGGACACTACCTGGGATCTTAGCCGTCGAAATACGGCACTTGGAATCCACACTGGCAAGGTTCGAAAGAAGTACAGTAACCGCGGCAGGGCGATCATTTTTAGCAACGAGACCCGGCCTGTCATTGACAGCGGGAGGGTGGCCCAGAAAAGCATGTTACCCTGCAGTGCTCGGATGCAACGGTTTATATTGCCTTCTAGCAAATCTGCGGGTTCGTGGTAAATGTACACCCCTAGGTAGGGCAAACAGGCCGGCTCCCAGCGGGGCTCGGGACGGGTCATGGGGCACCTCTCCGCTTTCCGGAGGGGAAAGAGGCAAGTCTTCGCCCAGTTCACCTTCAGGCCCGATACATCTCCGAAGCGCGCCAACAGGTCTTCCGCCCCCACCACTGCCTCTTCGGCATTCTCCAGGAACAGTAGGAGGTCGTCCGCATATAATGATATGTAATGACGGGTCCCGTCCACCTCCAGTCCTTGGTAGGAGTCACCTTTCCTAGCTAGTGCTGCCAGCGGCTCTATCGCGAGGGCGAACAGCAAGGGAGAGAGTGCACACCCTTGTCTAGTGCCCCTAAGCACTGCATATTTATCCGATATCAACGCTCCTATTCGCACCCTAGCGCCCGCTGACGCATACAGCACCTCCGTCCACCGCACGTACTCATCCCCAATGCCGAAGCTTCGCAGCACTTTGTACAAGTAGCCCCATTCCAGGCTGTCGAAGGCTTTTTCTATGTCGATCGCCATCACCACCGGGGCCTTGGCGGTCGGAGGAGGATCCGCTACGAGCCTCAGCAACCTACGGATGTTGTGAGACGTATTCCTAGTGGGGATAAAGCCCGACTGATCCTTGTGAACCAAGTCTTGCATGTGGGCCATCAGCCTGGTGGCCAGGACAGTGCTCAAGATTTTATAGTCCGTCGTGAGCATCGACAGTGGTCTGTACGATGCCGGGTCAGAGCTGGTCCTATGCGGCTTGAGCAAGGGGATCATGAGCGCCTCGCGCATCGAACAGGGCAATTCCCCCCTCTCTTTCGCCTCGTTATATATGATTTGGAGCCGAGGGGCTAGGATATCAATGTATTTACCATAGAACTCGACGGGCAGGCCGTCCACTCCCGGCGTTTTCCCGCGCGCCATTTTCTTTATGGCCCCCCTAATTTCCGCTAGGTCAATCGGGCCCCCAAGGGCTTCCGCTTGGTCCGGTTCTAGGCACGGCAAGTGTATCTCAGACAACAAGTTCTCTAATATCTCGGTTCGGTCCGCTGGGCTTCCCCTATACAGTCGCTCGTAGTACGCTTTAAAGCATTGTAAAATGTCTGGCTGGGTGTAACACTTGGTGCCGTTCGTATCAATCAGGGACAATATTGGAGCAGCACCCCTATTGGGGTTTGCCAACCAGGCTAGGAGCGTCCCTGTCTTATCTCCCTCAGCGAGCGCTTTGGTTAAGTATGTTTTGTGATCAAAACAGCGAAGGCGCTCCACCTCTACCGCCAGCGCTTCCCGCGCCGAGCATACGCTATCCTGCATGTCAGGGTGGTTGGGCCGTCGTTTCTCCACCTCCCGCAAGGCTTGCTCGGCCTTGTCCACATCTTCTACCAGTGTTCGCCGCACCCCCGCGAACTTCCCTATACAATGCCCCCTTACTACCACCTTGAGCGCGTCCCATTCCACCGCCCTGGAAGAGGCCGTCCCCTCATTTTCGGCAAAGTAGTGGGTGATTCTATCTTCCAACGCTCCGCTGAACGGCGGATCGTCCAAAGTGTCCGGATGAAGCCGCCACGTCGGAATTGGTGAAACCACATTCATCCAGGCAAAGGTAAGAAGTAGGGGGTTGTGGTCCGAGATCGTGCGTGCTAGATATTCAGTATGGGCAACCATTGGTAACACCGACTGGGAGCAGAGGAACGTGTCGATGCGCACGTGGAGGTCGTGTATACCCGAATAAAAGGAGTAATCCCTTGCAGTGGGGTGGTGGGCGCGCCATGCATCCGTCAGGTCCCACAGCCCCTGCCAGTTTGATCTGTGTTTTGCCAGTCTGTGAACTGGGGATGCGTGTAGTGGTGGGTGCGACCTATCGAGGGTGGCATCTGCCACGGAGTTGAGATCCCCCCCCAGTAGCACTGAACCTGTTAAATAGGAGGCTAGCTGTTTGGTCAGTCTATTGAAGTACGATGCTTGCTCTACATTTGGCGCATAGGCGCTGCAAAGTGTCAACTGACGCCCCCGAAGCAAACCCTCAACCGCCACATACCTCCCTTCCGGGTCTACTGTGTGCCTAGTAACTTGAAAGGGAACCCCCGCCCGGATCCAAAGAAGTGTTCCCCTGGCAAACGCCGAGTACGTGGTGTGGAATAAGTGCCCCCTCCATCTCCTCTGCAGTGCGGTGCCCTCCTTCTTAGTTAAGTGGGTCTCTTGGAGGAAGGCAATGTGTATCCCCCTGCGAACCAGGTAGGCGTGTACCTTGTGTCTCTTAGTCATGGAATTTAGTCCCTGCACATTCCAGGACACACACTTCAACGAACCCATGTCAGCCATCACCCCAGTCAGCGCAGGTTAGATCAATAAATTTCCGCTTCCGGACACCAGACATCTTCCCACCACTTCCCATCCCCACCCCCCCGCCCAACTTCCCAACCCCAAGTGCACCTCGAGTCACCCCAACTACTCCAGGTCCCCCCTCCCCCAGAACAGGACCCAACTGCGAAGCTGAGGCACCCATCCAAACTAGTGAGCAAACGTGCTCACGTAAACTTGTAGTCCGCAGTAATCACCACGGAGGCCTTATGGGCCCTGTGGTGCGTGAGCTGGCTACTGAACCTCTCAAGCCTCGGTCCCAGGTCCCTCCGCCCCACAATACTCAATGCGACTTATAAAAGGAAAGTCTCACAGTAGTCTGTTCCAATATCCATGGGGGGCGCCGCCTCCAGGTTCTCTTCACTAAGAGGCCGCGGACAGCTGTCAGGGTTCAACGATTTCCCCCGACGTCTGGGGGGTGATCTTCGGGCCCCTAGCCCCCTCCAGTCCCGAGAAGTCAGTGTCCGATCCCGTGGCCAGGGCCTCAGAGGCCGATTCTCTTGCCGAGTGGACCGACGCCGTTCCCGACACCTCTTTAACCGCCTGTAGCGCAGCTCTCCGTTCTTCTTCAGTTTGCGACGTAGAAGGCTTCTTGGATCCCCGGTTGCGCCCCCGGAGTCTTCTCGACCGCCTGATCGCATGATTCTGGTGCTCCTCCTCGGCCCGAAAGCGAGCCCCATCCGTGCCCGCCTTGTAGGTGTCCCACCAGGCCCAGGCATCCGCCGGAGATTCAAAGAACAACGCCTTGTCGTCTACTATCACACGTAGCTTGGCCGGGAATAGCAGGGAGTATTGCAGACCCTCGGTACGTAGCTCCTTTTTGATGGTTAGGAAGGAGGCTCGCTGTTTTTGGGTTTCAAATGTATAGTCTGGGAACAGCGTGACGTTACTATTGTCCACTTGAAATGGGCCCGCTTCCCTGGCCCGCTGAAGGAGCCAGTCTCTGTCTTTATAATGGAGCAATTTGATAACCACCGTTCGCGGCGGGAGACCCTGGCGTGGGGGTCGGGAAGGCACGCGGTGCGCCCTCTCAAGTGTGAAGAAGGGAGATAAGCCCTCCGGGGCAACCACGGTTTTGAACCAGTCAGTCAGGTTGTGGTAAATAAATAAATAATACCCTATTTTTGACTAGACTTATAGCATAACAGATAGCTCAATAAAATAAGAGTCAAGATTCGAGGTAGTAGGAGTTTCTGCAGGTTTATTACAGCATAAGGACAGGATCAGGACAACCTGCATAGGAACAGAATGACAGGGCCCAGCAGGACAACTGGGGCCCAACAGGGGAAAAGAGGCCCAGCAGCTGCTGGGGCTAGGTCTGGGATGAGCGCGCTAGCTTTTAATAATAATACATTGACTTATATACATAGCGCAAACACATAGCATTACATTGCAGTAGGCGTAGCAGTGGGTGGAGCAGAAGGCGTGACGCGTAGCAGTCGCGAGAGATAACAGTAAAAGTAGGTGTAACTGGGCGTATACATAGACATGTGGTGCAAACGTAACAGAATATGTCATGAATGGGCGGAAACGTTGGAGGGGGCTACCTAAGGAGCCGGGACCTCTAACCTAATGGTGCGCGAAAACTGGCAATGACGTGTTACTAGGAGAAGCTGGGGGCTACGAACTCTGTGCTAGGAGCAGAGACTAGAGTCTGGAGGGTCGGAGCGACATGTACCTAAACCCTATCTGGTATCTGATGTTTAGGGAACATGTTGATATAAACTAGAAGTCATGAGGGGAAAAGCTAACTTGACTCTAAGACTGGACCATGCATTATTCTACATGTAGTGCGTGATGAAGAATACTAAATGACCATTAAATACAGTATTTCTCTAACGTGGAGACGAGAAGGCTAGACAATGACGGAAACTATTGATGCAGTTCAGTAGCTTAGGAATGCAGAGAGGAGGACTGAACTGATAGCTGGAACTATAACATACTTTTGGCAGACTCAGAGGCAGAGCCAAGCTACACCGGGCACTGCGAGGCAGGAAGTAAGTGAAGGGTCGAGGATACAGGTGGGGGCTGTATCGCTCCTCAGCGAGGCTTTCAGGAGACAGGAGCTGAATCTGTGGTCCGGGCCCTTTTTAGGCCTGGAAACGGGGATTTTATAATGGAATAACGTGCACACTGGGAAACGTGGTAACATAACTTTACATAGGCCTGATATTCGTAGTATTCACGAGGACTGGAAACTAACATACTAGAGGTAGACACAACTGGAATTGCGTCATTAATCAGGCATGGGAAATAACATATGCATATTGGTCATGCACACATAACATATGATGGATGAAGCGTAGGGACACAGAACATGGCAAAATTTACTTTTCCACATTCCCTCCTTGTCACTACGTTTCCATCAGGAAACATCAATTTTCATGATACCATCTATCATTTCATACAGTACCATTTGCTCGTCTCGAATTGTCTTGGAACGGGATTTAGAACGGGGCTTGGGACTAGGAATACAAGAGGTAGCACACATGCTGCAAATCGCAGGGCCACATTGTATACAGAGGCAGCAGCTAAATATGATCGCTACTGCAATACCTAGAAAGGACAGGACTTTCCATCCCCATGCGGAAATTATATTCCAGAACCAACCGGACCATGTCCAGGTGCCTGGATCTTGATGTAACAGATGGGCAATTTTATGGAGTCTGGTTATAGCTGAATAAACAGACGGCGCGTTATTTGGAATGAAAATGCAGCAACTAGATCCGATGACTCTACAGGCCCCGCCCCTATCGGCCAGTATGACGTCAAGGACGAGACGATTTTGCAAAACGACAAATCTCATAGCAGATTGTTCTTCGGTTAAGTTACCTAGAGCAGAGGCGGTCTCATTTACTACAGCTTCAAGGGTTCTTGTTAACCTACGGATCAGTTTACTATTCTGGACAGGTCCTACAAAGAAGAAGAAACCTTTATTGAAATCTGTATACTGTTCTAGAGTAGTTTCAGTATAATCGACAATTGGGGACTCCCTTCTATGTCTAATGTGTACTAGATGTGTGTTTCTGTGATAATCAGATGGCGCTAGGAAAACAGGTGGTAGTAGGAAGGCAATGTAACAGGTTCCCTCCCAATCGAGGGGCAGACGGACATATGCAGTTTGACCACAAATAAAATAAGAATGACGTGAAGCTTTGAAAATAGATTTCCCACTGTCACTATACTTGATAACAGTAGTACATTCACTATGACCTATGTGTACAGAACCATAACTACGGACACATAATTCGCCTTTGACAGGTAGTACTGAAATAGCAGGTAAGTCTGGAGTAGTATCAGACTGAACATTCAGGACGTGAAGCTCGACGAATAATTACCTAAATTATAAACTTCATTTTCTAGATCTAAACCTGTTCTGTGGGGGAGACCTTGCTTGTCTGGAAAACATGTACTGTTAAGAAAAGACATATCTGTTGAGGATGACGTTAACGTGGACCATGCTCCACACGAACCATTATGTGAGAATGGATAAGGAAAGAGTGGCAGAACTCCCTTCGGTGTCTGAAAAGGGGGGAGTCGACCACACACCCAACAATTTGTGGCATTGCTGGTCTGGTGTGAGTAATGTAACATACGGATAAATGTGTTGTTGCGCATAGCGAGGCGGTATGAATATTCGTGAGGAGGCAGATCACTAAACGTGTGCTCTACTGTAGCATTAGTAGACATATTAGCATGAGGAACTGGAAAGTACAGATAGAACGCATAGCTGGTGCAGGAAATCAAAATGCTGATGAATAATACGAAACTCAGAAAAACGATACATCTGATTGAACTTTGACTGACTCTCTCACTATGGGGGTCTATTTTATACATGTCAGAAACAATCTAACCGTTTCACCTAGGGGAGGACTTATACAATCAAACTGACTGACTTATTTTACTAGACCTTAATTTGAGCTTATACTCCTGCTGCGGAGTTTTCTCTAACAAGGGAGGGGTTGTAATAATGTCTTGTGCGGGACAGTCCTTTAAAATAATGTTCTGGCAATCTTTCGAATCCTGGAAATCCTTGGAAATGTTTTTGGAGACTGATTTCAATCCTTTGAAAAGTTTTACATGAGAAAGGTGGACCCACCCCTTCCTGCCTTCCAACTTGACGGCAGTACGGGTGGTCAAGAGGACCTGGCGTGGCTCCTTCCAACGTGGTTCCAGCGGACTTGATCTGTCAAAATTTCTGATCATCACCAAGGAGCCTGGAACGATCTCGTGCGGTGCCACCTCGGTATTGTCTGGAAATGCGGCGGCAACCTGTGAACGACATGAGTTGAGGGCAGACATCAAGGAAGCTAGGTAATCTGTCAGCATATTACATGAAACATCGGTAATACTTCGGGGTCTAGGAGTACCCCACATGTTAGGGGGGCGGCCGAATACGACCTCATACGGGGACAGACCTGATCTGGAATGTGCGACCATGCGCATATAAAACAAAGCGACTGGCAGAGCTACTAGCCAGTCTACACCTTTGTCCTTACAGACTTTTGCAATGCGGATTTTCAGAGTCTGATTATGTCTCTCTACGAGACCGGCTGCTTCAGGATGGCGTACACAATGGAACTTCCACTGGTACCCTAACAAAAGGGAAACGTGTTTCATGAGTTCAGATGAGAATGGCTGGCCGTTATCAGAATATACGACTCTAGGGAGTCCGTATCTAGGGAAAAATTCACGAACCAACTGCTTGGCAGTGGTCGCGGCTGTGTAATCTGGGACTGGATATGCTTCTGTCCACCTGGACAAAGCGCATACTACTACAAGGACATACTTGAAACCTCGACATCGCTCCATTTGAATATAATCCATCTGGAGGACCTCAAAAGGGTGGTCAGGGGGCTGGAAACCACCTTGTTCCACCGGGACACTTTTACCTGGATTAAACTGACAACATATCATACAGGTGCGGACTTTCTGCTTGGCTGCAGCTCGTAAATGCTTGTTGAACCAAATGTTCTGGATACTGTCTAACATAGCTTTTTCTCCTAAATGTGCTGGACTATGTGCGGTATTGATAATGACTTGAACCATAGAATCGGGGAGAAACCATGTGGCTCTACCCTTCGTTAACCATCCTTGATCTGTCTGGACCCCTCCTTGTTCAGACCATTTCTTGATTTCATCGGGGGTAGCATGTAACTGAATATCTATGACATCTTGTGTAGGGTCCTTAACTGTCATGCATGTAGTCAGATCTGGAGTATGTGTCATGTTTACTGGAATGTCTGGAGTCTGTGCTGTAAGCTTGGCTGTACGGTCTGCTAGATCATTGCCTTGGGAAATAATGTCAGTGACTTTCGTATGTGCTTTGCATTTCATGATAGCAATAGATGTCGGTAAATGTATGGCATCTAACAGGGCTTGAATAAGGAGACCATGCTGAATCTTGGTTCCATGAGAAGTCATGAAACCTCTCTCCTGCCAGAGCACTCCGAAGTCGTGTACAACTCCGAATGCGTAACGTGAATCTGTGTAAACATTAACTTTCAGGTTCTTGGCATGTATACAGGCTTGTGTCAGAGCGACTAGCTCTGCTGCTTGAGCGGACAGGGTGTCAATACGGTGTGTTTCAATAACTTCAGTGTCAGTAGTCACTGCATACGCGGCGACTAGTTCTCCTGTATTAGTTCTCATACATGAACCATCCACATAAAGTGTCAGGTCGGGATCTGGTAACGGAATATCTGTCAGGTCTTGTCTTGGCTTTGTCGTAATGTTAACTACTTCCACACAGTCATGTGGGACTGGATTTAAACTAACTGATGGTAACAGTGTAGCAGGATTCAGAACGTTGCAGCGTCTGATTTCTATGTGTGGCTGGAACAGTGTCAATTCATAACCTGTTAAACGTGCAATTGTCAAGTGCTGAGTTTGTGTTCGGTTTAAAAGAACTTCTACTGAATGTGGGACTTGTACTGTCAGGGAGTGTCCTAAAACTATGGAATCACTTTGTCTGATAGCTAGTGCTGTGGCTGCAACTGACTTGAGGCACGCAGGCAACGCCTGGGCGACTGGATCTAATGTGCTAGAAAAATAAGCACAGGGCTTGTATTGTCCTGCTTGATCTTGTGTGAGAACAGATAATGCTGTACCTTCGCGTTCAGTAACAAAAAGTGTAAAAGGCTTACTGTAGTTCGGTGTAGCTAGAACTGGAGCTTGACATAGGGCTTTCTTTAACTCGTTGAAACTAAGTGTATGTTCAGATGTCCAAGGGAGGACAGTCGATACGGCTGCCTCCTGTGTCGTTAACTGTATCAGTGGCTTGGCTAGAAATGCATACTGGGGAATCCATTGTCTACAATAAGAAGTAAGGCCGATAAAAGCACGTACCTCCTTCTGGGTTCTGGGCTGGGGAAGACTCGCTATTAACTGGATACGGTCGGGTGTCAACTGCCTACCCCTCTTGGACAGCAAGTGTCCTAAGTATACCACTTGCTGGACACAGAATTGAAGCTTCGAAGGTGACACCTTGTGCCCCATCTCGGCTAGAAAATACAGAACTGTCAGTGATGCGCGCTCGCAGTCACGTTCAGAACGGGCTGTGATCAGTAGATCATCGACATACTGGAGCAGGGCAGTGTCAGTTGGCATGTGAATATTGTCTAGTTGTCTCTTAAGTGCTTGACTGTAAATACTAGGGCTTTCTGTGAAACCTTGAGGAGCGCGTGTGAACATATAGCTCCTTCCATTTAAACAAAATCCGAAAAGAAACTGGCTGTCTGGATGAATTGGAACACTAAAAAATGCATTCTTAAGGTCTATAACAGTGAAGAACGTGGCTTCGGAATCAATGGCTGTTAACAGGGAAGAAATATCTGGAACAACTGGGTACTGAGGAATAATACATTTATTAAGCTCTCGTAAATCAATCACTAATCGATATACTGGGGGTGCATTCGGATCAGTACGTTTCATGACTGGAATGATCGGAGAATTACATACATTGGAGTCAGTTTCTACAACTACTCCTTGAGCCATGAGCTCGTCAATAATTTTGGATAAGGCTGCTACAGCCTCGGGTGGCAATCTGTACTGTCTGATTCGGGGTAACACTACACCTGGTTTGAGAGTCACACGATGGGGTGTGATTTGCATGTAACCTACATCAGTTGGACCTTGCGCCCATAAATGCTGCGGAACATTAGACAATCTTGAATCAAAATCTCGTAATACATAGTGACCCTTAAAGTCACGTAGGAACAGACGTATTCCCTCTGGGGAACAGCATATAACTGCACCTAACTCTTTCAGTGTCTTAATACCTAATAGATTTTCTGGACATGACTTAGTAAGTAACAGATCAGTAGTACGGGACAATGGACCTACTTCTAGAGTAACTGGCTTAGATATCTCATTAACGATGGGTTTTCCTGAAAATCCAAGGGAAACATTTCTTGAGCCTGAGAGCGGAGCCCCTGGAACTTCGGCATGACTAATTGTGGTCCTACTTGCCCCTGTATCGATCAAAAACTTTCTATCTTTCCCTAATACTTGACTGTGAACATAGGGACCTTCTTGATCTACAGGTATCTCGATGAGAGGCAAGCCTACCTCCCTCTCTAGGCTGTTTCATGAATATGACTGGTACTCTGGATACTCAGACTGTGCATACTGGTACATCTGTGATGTGACATGCTGTGTTGCAGCAATAGGCTGCGGTACTGTAACTGTCTGTTGTGCATTCTGTAGCTGAGGAATCTGTGAAACTTGTTCTTGTCTAGGCGGACGTGGTCTTTCTTTAGTCTTACCAGTGGCTATGTTGTGTTTCAGAACTGCACACTCGTTTATAAAATGACCTGGCTGTTTACAATAATTGCAGTTCCCTTTAACGGGAGCTGCAGGATGACTGGCTTGATTCGGACCCCTCTTCTGACTGTCTTGAGGAACAGATTGTGCAACTAGCACTTTCATTTTCGTGTCTTTCATACGTTTTCTCTCGTGTTCTTGCTCTTCCCTGATTCTATTCTGGTGGTACTGGAGCATCTGGAGCATCTGGGACGGAGTATTTGCTTGCCAGGTGCTTTCGACTTTCAAAACTCTATTTTTAATTTGTGGACTTGAATTCTCGACTAATTTAGTAACGAAAAGGTGAGGGTATGACTCACTACTTGTCTTGAGACCACTGTTGATACTGAAACATTTCTCAAATCTAGAATAAAAATCACTAATATCTTCATCTTGTTTCTGTTTACAGGCTGAGATTGCATCCCAGTCTTCTTTCCTAGTTGTCAATAATCTGGGTAAAACTTGAATCAGTAATTCTGGTAATTCTTTACATTTATCTCCAAGACCGGTACCTGGTACTCGTGCCTTGTCTTCAGCTTCTAGAGCTGTCCAATCGATCTTTTTCTCTCCCACCTCCCATTCTTTTTCCTTTAACTTTTCATACACCCCTGCGGGTAACAGGACCTTTAACATTTTAATGATGTCTGGGTAAGTATATTCTCCCATACGGAGCATGTCTTTTAATTCTCTATGGAACCCTGCTGGATCTTTGTCATGACAGGGAATTAATTTCTTCATTTCAAGAAGTTCCATCTTTGATATTGGAGTGTATACAAACACTCGTTGCATTACGCCACCCGCCCCTTGGACTGGGTGGACTTCTCGTAACGGATTCTGTCTGTCTATGTAGAATGATTTACTTTCTGGGGGTGAGACATGAACAAAATGCGGGTTCAAAAACGTTCTATATTTGTGGCGCTGTTCTAGAATGACACTAATTAAATCGGTACCTAGACCTCTCCATCTATACTGGAGTAACTCGTTCAGGACATCGTGTAACGGGCCTGGATCAGAATGTTGACCCTCATACAGAGTAATGAGGTGCTGGATCATATACATACCCACCAGTCGTTGCTCGGCTGGGGGCAGTTTCAGAAACATTTGTGCCACTATTTCGTCTGGAAAAGTGGTAGAATCAGTAATCCATCGGACTGCTGATCGGGCTAGTTCTTGTTCATGCATGGTACTTAATTCACTGTAACCGATTCGTGATTTCAGAATGTGATCAGTAGCTTGAAATACTTGTTCTAGAGAACCTAGTTCTGGCGCTGTATGATGAAAAATAGACTTGTGTTCTAGGCGTAAATGGCGATCTGGAAATCTAGATTTTCCTACATATGCTATTCTGGCGGGATTCTCGTCTTCCTCTTCAGGATCAGAGATACTTTCTTTCTCGCTTACTTGTGCTGCTTTACGCTGGTCGTGTAACCTTATTATTTCTTTACGAATTTTCTTGTACATACTCTCCATGGCACTGACGGTCTTGTGCTTACCCTCGGCTATATTATCACTCCACCTTGTCAGGATTCTCATTTCGGCGGGATCTTTAGACGGGTAATCTTGCTCTCTTATTAGACAATTGATCAGGAACTTTAATATCATGAGCTGAATCTCGGCTTTCCTTTGAGACATAATCTCGCCAATACTTTCTGGATCATCCCCTGTACGGATGAAACGATATATTCTGTCTAGATCTTCTTTCATATTCGGCAAGGTGACTAGATACTCGGTCACTCTCCTTACACGTAAGGAATATAAAACCATAGTATATTCGCCTGGAACTGGATCATAGACACATTCGTTAAGGGCTTGCCTGATTTCTGTAACAGACTTATTACTTTTAGGAGTACGCTGTGATGCTTGAGCATGTAATTCGAGTGCTGATAAACGCTTGTGTGGCGGCGGGGTTTGAGGAGTAGCTCCTCCTGCGGCCCCTAGACTAGAGTCGTCTACTGAGGCTCTACGTCCTGGCAGAGTGGGAAATGGAACTGTAGGCTGGACCGGGGGTACCGTAACAGGTACTCCGGTGTCTGGAGGAGCGGGAAGTGCCTGATTTACAGGGACTGGCGGAGCGCGAACAGGATTTGCATATTCGGGGACTGTGTCGTCTAGATAGGACGAAATAAAAATATCAGCTGCGGTCGGTTTGTGACGTAGCTTGGTCGGAATTAATGGTGGCGGGAAATTACAAGATGCCTCTGGGGTCGCTTTTGGCAAGCCCTCGGCAAGGAGAGGATACATACCCTTAATAAGGGCATGCCTCTGTCTGTCTGACTGTTCTGCTTTGACTTGTTCACCTATCTCGATTAATTCTCTTTCTTGGGCTCGTTCCTGGGATTCTCTACTTAACTCTAACTTTCTGACTTCCTTTTCCGTTCTTCTATGCGCTTCCTTACGCCATAACTCGATGGCATCTTTCTGTGACTGTCTGGCTTTCTTTTTCCATAATGCTTCTTCTACTCGCATGATACATTCGGCATCCCATGTACCCGATACGGGCCATCTATACTTTTCTTCTAACTGTTTGGTATACTCTACCCATAAATCTAGATACATTATGGCGCTTATGCCATGTTTCTGATACATAAAATGACCTGGACTGTCCCTAGGTGGGACAGGAACCGCTTCCTCTAACAGACCCTTTCTAGTTTTTAACTGACGTAACTTGGAAAATATAGGCATGACTGAACTGTAATCTGGACAAAATACAATACACAATAAGAACACGAAATCACATCGCACTCATACCACAACAGTAAAATACATGAAGAACATTTATAAATAACAGTTCGAACAGAATATTACCTGGAATACTGAGAACAGAAATACAAGAATTTTCTCGAGAACGGGACAGACTAGAGTTACTGGATGCACTGCTGTAACAGTACGGAACATACCGGTCCCATAAAGGAACGCATCAGGACCCGTATCCACCTAGGTGAACACTTCGTTTGTGAGTCTGGGCACCACCAACCCACGGACCAGGAGTCAATTTAAATTGGTCCTGTCTAGATACTACCCCAGCAATGGTACTCACCGGGCAGCACGGAACGGAAGGCCTCGGACGGGACTGGACTGCTACGACGACGGACTTCGGACTTCGGACTTCAGTTACGGGTGGGCCTCCGGATACCTCGGACCTTGGACTCTCGGCTTGGGCTCTGGTCGGGACTCGCCGCGTTCCTCCACCGTCTCGTTTGGATGCTGGACCGCCTCCTCCGTCTCCTCCGTGGGCCTGAGGGATACTTGAGCAGAAATATCTGCCACTGCGCAGAAGAGTTCCGTCACGACTGCAGAGGGTCAGGGGGTCGGCGTGGCTTCACCGACGCGTGGGGAAAGGGCAAGTCCCTATTCGGGCGCCATTATGTGGTAAATAAATAAATAATACCCTATTTTTGACTAGACTTATAGCATAACAGATAGCTCAATAAAATAAGAGTCAAGATTCGAGGTAGTAGGAGTTTCTGCAGGTTTATTACAGCATAAGGACAGGATCAGGACAACCTGCATAGGAACAGAATGACAGGGCCCAGCAGGACAACTGGGGCCCAACAGGGGAAAAGAGGCCCAGCAGCTGCTGGGGCTAGGTCTGGGATGAGCGCGCTAGCTTTTAATAATAATACATTGACTTATATACATAGCGCAAACACATAGCATTACATTGCAGTAGGCGTAGCAGTGGGTGGAGCAGAAGGCGTGACGCGTAGCAGTCGCGAGAGATAACAGTAAAAGTAGGTGTAACTGGGCGTATACATAGACATGTGGTGCAAACGTAACAGAATATGTCATGAATGGGCGGAAACGTTGGAGGGGGCTACCTAAGGAGCCGGGACCTCTAACCTAATGGTGCGCGAAAACTGGCAATGACGTGTTACTAGGAGAAGCTGGGGGCTACGAACTCTGTGCTAGGAGCAGAGACTAGAGTCTGGAGGGTCGGAGCGACATGTACCTAAACCCTATCTGGTATCTGATGTTTAGGGAACATGTTGATATAAACTAGAAGTCATGAGGGGAAAAGCTAACTTGACTCTAAGACTGGACCATGCATTATTCTACATGTAGTGCGTGATGAAGAATACTAAATGACCATTAAATACAGTATTTCTCTAACGTGGAGACGAGAAGGCTAGACAATGACGGAAACTATTGATGCAGTTCAGTAGCTTAGGAATGCAGAGAGGAGGACTGAACTGATAGCTGGAACTATAACATACTTTTGGCAGACTCAGAGGCAGAGCCAAGCTACACCGGGCACTGCGAGGCAGGAAGTAAGTGAAGGGTCGAGGATACAGGTGGGGGCTGTATCGCTCCTCAGCGAGGCTTTCAGGAGACAGGAGCTGAATCTGTGGTCCGGGCCCTTTTTAGGCCTGGAAACGGGGATTTTATAATGGAATAACGTGCACACTGGGAAACGTGGTAACATAACTTTACATAGGCCTGATATTCGTAGTATTCACGAGGACTGGAAACTAACATACTAGAGGTAGACACAACTGGAATTGCGTCATTAATCAGGCATGGGAAATAACATATGCATATTGGTCATGCACACATAACATATGATGGATGAAGCGTAGGGACACAGAACATGGCAAAATTTACTTTTCCACAAGGTAGCCCACCATGTCCGTGCCTTCTTTCTTTTCCGGCAGGCCAACCAGGCGTACGTTATTTCGCCGACTGCGGTTTTCAGCGTCCTCCGCTCTCTTCTCCAGGGCCTGTATCCGCTCCATCGCTTCCGTGAGTCGTCCCTCCATCGATTTGTGGGCCGGCACGACATCTTGTAGGGCAACTTCCGTGGCCTTGACCCTGTCTTGTAGCTTCGCATGATCTGCGCGCAGGTGCCCCAGCCCCGTCGCTACTTGACCAATATCATGTTGTAGGGCCTCCTTCGTGGCAGCAATGGCGTCTAGAATCCGGTCCTGCATCAGCTGGAGCTCCGTGGGGGGTTGCGGGGAGTCGTCTGGCGCTTCCGTGGCTGGGCTCCCGTCCCCTTTGGGTCCTCTAGGCTTACCCATCCTGCACCTCCCAGCAATTCAGGGCCCTCCGGGCGGTCCGGCGTCAACGACGTCTCCCGCAGTAGGCCGCTGCTAGCCCCAATGCAGTCTCGCAACCAGCCGTCGTCGGGCGGAGAGCCGGGTCTTTGGGGGTCGTGCGGCAGAGATCAGAATTGGCGCCAGTGAACCGTTATGGCACATCCGCTTCTCCCGGTAGCCAGGCGCCAGGGGTCTGCACTGGGGTCCACCAGCCGGCCCCGCCTGCCGGTCAGCAGTCCGTGGAGCTCCCCTCAGCGGTACAGCAGCGCCACTGACCCGGAGCCACCCTCCACGCAGGGATCACCACCGGGTGCCAGAGGTGGGGTGGAAAGCGTAGGATCCACAGGGCCCCAGCGGGCGTATTTCTCCCTCCGGTCCCGATCCCCCGCGTCCCTCGGGTCTAGGGCCGATTCAATGCCCCTCCGTCGCGGAGACAGTCGCACCCTGCACGGTCGGTCCGGGTTGGGCCACCGCCCAAGCAAGTCGCTGGCCCCGTCGTCGGGCTATAATGTGTCCCCCTGAGCAGGGTCGTGCTTCCTCCGGGCAGCCTCCACTCACAGTGTCCATGGATGGCCCTCCCAAAGCAGGCCTGTAGTGTCACGGCCGCTTCCGGGGGTATTGCGCCGGTGTAGGGCTCAGAGGCGCCCACAGGGATCACAGGCCTCAAAGCCGGGGCCTCGAGTAAGCCCCCTCGCTGTTGTGGGCGGAGCTCCGCTAGAACCCCACTCCCGGGCGGACCTCGCACCGATCACAGGATCTGCCGCCGCTCCAGGGGGCCGCCGCCGCCGCTCTCCACCAGACCCGCACTCCACTGTGCCCCACGCTGTGGCCTCAGGACCTCCGGAGCGGGCACGTCTCTACTCCGCAGTGGCAGCGATGCAGGGAGCCGCCATCTTGTCCCCAGCCGTCTCGGGAACCTCTCACCCCTCAGCGTCCGGTATATTCGGCGTAGCGGCGCTCCGACCCCACCGGAACAGACCTGTGGGTTGGCTCCGGGATCGACCCGATTTCCACGGGGATCCCGGGTCTAAATCAGGATGAAAGGCGGATTACAGGGCTGAGGGTCGGGAGCCTCGCTAGGCTGCGACCGTGTCCATCGGCTGCTAGCCACGCCCCCAAACAAAATGCTAACATGCTTTATCAAATAACTTGTATTGTAATACAAAGTGCATCTGCAAATAATTGCATTATAAATGCACTGCACATTTATGTGTAAAGTAAAACACATCAACGTTTTACACATAATTGAAAGAAAATACAAAACACCATTTATCAAAAGCTCAAACTTTAACAAATGGAGTACAGAGTAAGGAGTGCATAGAGCATGACGAGTGCATAGGGAGTGCATAGGCAGTGCAGAGTACATAGGGAATGCAAAGTCCAGAAGGAGTGCATAGGAAGTGCAGAGTGCATTAAAAATGCAAAGTGCATAGGGAGTGTAGAGTGCATAGGGAGTGCAGGATGTATAGACAGTGCCTAGAGAGTGCATAGGTAATGCAGAGTGCATATGGAGTACAGAGTGCATAGAGAATGCAGAGAGAGTGCATAATAAATGCAGAGTGCATAGGGAGTGCAGAGTGCCTAGGGAATGCAGAGTGACTGCAAAAAATAAAGTGCATAGAGAGTGCATAGGTAATGCAGAATGCATACAAAGTGCAGAGAGAGGGCGGAGTACAGAAAACTTGCAGAGTGCATAGACCCTGCGGAGTGCATAGAGAGTACTGTATAGGGAGTGCACTGCATAGGGAGTGCATAGGACGTGGAAAGTTCAGAGTACAGAGTGCTGCATAGGGAGTGCAGAGTGCATAGGGAGTGCAGAGTGCATAGAGAATGCAGACTGCATAGAGATTGCAGAGTGCATAGGTAATGCAAAATGCATACAAAGTGCAAAGTACATAGGGAGGGAAGAGAGAGTGCATAGGGAGTACAGAGTCCATAGGGAATGCAGAGAGTGTACAGTGCATAGGGAGTGCAGAGTGCATAGGAAGTGCAGAGTGCATACAGAGTGCTGCATAGGGAGTGGAGAGTACAGAGTGCTGCAGAGGGAGTACAGAGTGCATAGGGAATACAGGGAGTGTAGAGTGCAGAGTGACTCCAAATAAAGTGCATAGCAAGTGCATAGGTGATGCAGAATGCATACAAAGTGCAGAGAAGTGCATAGGGAGTACAGAGTGCATAGGGAATGCAGAGAGTGCACAGTGCATAGGGAGTGCATAATACGTGCAGAGTGCATAGGGAGTGCGGAGTACAGGAAAAAAAGTACCTAGAGTGCATAAACAGTGCATAGACAGTGCAGAGTGCATAGAGAGTACAAAGTGCTGTATAGGGACATAGGGAGTGCATAGGAAGTGCACCGTGCATAGAGAGTGCATGATGAGTGCAGAATGCATAGGAAGTGCAGAGTGCATACAGAGTGCTGCATAGGGAGTGCACAGTGCATAGGGAGTGCATAAGAAGTGGAAACTGCAGAGTACATAGAGAGTACAGAGTGCTGCATAGGGAGTACAGAGTGCATAAAGAGTGCATAGGGAGTGCAGAGTGCATAGGGAGTGCAGAGTGCATAGGAAGTGCAGTGCATAGGGAATGCAGACTGCATAGGGAGTGCATAGGAAGTTCAGAATGCATAGTGACTGCAAAAAAAAGTGCATAGAGTGCATAGATAATGCAGAATGCATACAAAGTGCAGAGTGCATAGGGAGTGCAGAGAGTGCGAAATACAGAAAACATAGAAAGTGCATAGGCAGTGCAGAGTGCATAGACAGTGCACAGAGAGTGCATAGAGTACAAAGTGCTGCATAGGGAGTGCAGAGTGCATAGAAAGTGCATAATGAGTGCATAGGAAGTGCAGAGTGCTGCATAGGGAGTGCACAGTGCATAGGGAGTGCATAGGAAGTGGAAAGTGCAGAGTACATAGAGAGTACAGAGTGCTGCATAGGGAGTACACAGTGTATAGGGAGTGCATAGGAAGTGCAGAGTGCATAGGGAATGCAGACTGCATAAAGAGTGCAGAGTGCATAGGGAGTGCAGAGTAACTGCAAAAAAAATAAGGGCAATGTAAATGACAATGCCATTTACTTATCTGTTTTAAAAACAAAAACAGATAAACAAAATTTAGGCATATACAATGCCAATAACTCAAAATTTTCCAAAGGCGAAACCATTGCATTGTAAATGCTTGTTTCTCTTTCCTTTTAGTCTTTACAGACACTCACATTCTTCATGTGCCTCTGCTTTAGTATTCTTCTTCTCTCTTTCTTTGTTTCACAGCCTTATATTTTTTACATTTTCTCTCTTACACTTTGTTATATCTTTTACACTGTTTTACTATGTATTACAGAGTACATCTGTGTTGCTCTCTCTTGCTGTCTGTCTCTTAACATTACTCTCTCTTTCTCTTTCTCTTATGCTCTCCTTCTCTTGTTTTTTTTTTCTTTTTTTTTGTGTTGCGCTAACGGGGCGCTCACCGGTGCGCGTACCGGGAAGCGCACCAATGAGAAAAATGAAGTGAAGAGTGCTAAAAATTTTAGTCATTTTTTTAAAAATGGGAGGTAGTTCTGAAAAGAACTTTTTTTAAATGTTTTTGTTGTTTTATATATATATTTTTTTCTGAACTTTTTTTTAATTTTTTTATTTTTTGAACAATTTTATGTTTTTTTTGGTTTTTTTGGGGGGGAACAACGGAAAACAGGCATTAGAAAGGGCTCAACAGGAGCAAAAAAAAAACACTTTTTGGGGCGTTTTGAGCACTTGTGATTTTCAAATGCTCTGTTCATTAAAATCACACTCATCTCCCCGTGGCAAAGTAGTCCCCCACAATAAATACACACTAGCTTGATGTGTTGAAAATTGCTCTGGATATTGGGGACCGTCTCCCTCGCCTCTGGTCCCGAAAAACTTTCCTGTGTTGAGGTGGTGGCCACAGGAGTTCGTGGGTTTTCACGGAGGTCACGCACCTCAGCCACGCTGTAATTTATTGGATGCCACCTTTGCATGTGGCGATGCATAGTATAGTTCCCGTAGCTATATTTTTTATCTGTGCCTCGGGACAGAACTTCATTGCAGATCAGGCATGTGACATAACGGGCATTGACTTTTTTTTGGCTTTCTGGGAATGTATAAAATTGCCAAATGAAACTGTCCTTTTGGTGGGATTTCCGGGGCTGTTCAGGCAAGAATACTCTCTCATGTACCTCCTCTTCCTCTTCTTCCTCCTCTTCCTCACGGTTGGGAAGGAACTGGGTAGGTGGTCCTTCCTTCCTAGGAGGTGGTGGTGGTGGTGGGGGTGCACCAGCTGCAGCTACTATTGAAGCCATCTCTTAATAATGAAAATAGGTCTTCCTCTCACAAAGTTGAAAGTCAGAGTGAGAAAAAAGGTGGGGGCTTTCATCATTTGGGAAAAAAAAATGTTCTAAACCAATGAAAAGTGTTATTTTTAGGTCACATGACCTAGCCTTACATCATTAGGAAACCAAAAGTGAAATGAACCAATAGAAAGTTTTATTAACAAGTCACATGACCTGTTACGCTTACGTTACGCGCTCCACGCCGCGCCCCGGATCGCTTCCGGGGAGCTGCGCTTCGCGAATCGGTTCGCGCTCCGGAGCACTTCCGGTGCGCTAATGCGGCGCGTCATAAGACGCATTACGTGGCTACGCGACGCGCCCCGGATCGCTTCCGGGGAGCTGCGCTTTGCGCCTCGGTTCGCGCTCCGGAGCACTTCCAGGTGCGCTACCGCGGCGCGTCATAAGACGCATTACGCGGCAACGCGATACGTCGCGCTTACGTGACGCGTCACGATGTTGTTTTCTAACGCGGCAGTTGCGCTAACGGAACGTTTACCGGTTCGCGGACCGGGTCGCGGCACCAAATTGAGCTAACGGGAAGCTACCCGGTGCGCGGACCGGTAGCGAAACAAAAAAAAAATGTACAAAAAATATATACATAAAAAAATTATATTAAATACATATAAAATATATTTTTCCTTTAAAAAAAGAATACATTTAACAGCTTTTAATATTTGCTATTAAAAAACCATTGAAATTCACTGAAAAAACCATAGGTTATAGACCATATATAGTTAGGAATTAGCATTTACAAAACCTTGAAAATTCACTGAAAAAACCATAGGTTATAGACCATATATAGTTAGGAATTAGCATTTATAAAACCTTATTTTACTGACACAAAACCATTGAAATTCGCATATATAGTTAGTTGCACTAACTATATATTTCGCGCACCTGCAATCCACTGCTGATGATGTCACATATTACATCATTCATGACATGGTCAGTGACATCACTGATGACATCACTGATGACATCTCATTTGACATGACTGATCACATCACTGATGACATCATTCATGTGATAATACGATGAACTTCTTCAGACTCTAATATAACCTTATATACACTCAGTGTAAACAGACACTCACAGAGTGTCACTCATCCATGGAGTTACTCACACACCTAGTCAGTCATGCAAAGAATCAATCACACCTCCATTTCCTCAACTATACAGTTATACACACCTTACTTATTCAAACAGATACTAACACATATTTACTCTCTTACACAATCCCTGATACAATTTCAGAATGATCCATACAGCCACTCACACATTCACTGGCTCTTATGCAGTTATTTATATATGTCACCTCTCACATATACTGTGTTTTACATATGTTCTTACTTTGACATGTAGCACTGAGATATCCATTCACTCACCAATACACTCATGCACACAGTCAACCGCCCATACAGCTGTTTCCACATGCACTTTTTAACCCATACATCTAGTGAATCAACTGGTCACACATCTATGCACAGAGTCATACACCTCCCAACCACCCACACACACACTCAGTCTCCCATACAAATACTTGGGCAACCAATCAATAACCCCTATAGTTACTCATATAGCTACTGATCAACACATGCAGCAGTTTACAAAACAACAGACATAATGATGCACAAATTAAGACAGTTTAGTCACTAACCCATGCACTCAGTGAGACACATTTAATCACTCACTCATACTGTCAGTCATGCACCTACTAAATCCTTCATCCAGACACTTATACATCCACTCATTCTTCAATATGTAAGACATATTTAAACTTTACAGAAACATACAGACACTGGATGTTGATATCAGTGATGTCATCAGTGATGTCATTTGAGATGTCATCAGTGATGTCATCAGTGATGTCACTGACCATGTCATGAATGATGTAATATGTGACATCATCAGCAGTGGATTGCGGGTGCGCGAAATATATAGTTAGTGCAACTAACTATATATGCGAATTTCAATGGTTTTGTGTCAGTAAAATAAGGTTTTATAAATGCTAATTCCTAACTATATATGGTCTATAACCTATGGTTTTTTCAGTGAATATATATATATATATATATATATATATATATTCTTCAAACAAAGGATGCGGCACACCAAATGGTTTTAGCTTATTTTATTGATAAGCTCTCCCCCACCAACGGATTTCAGCCACCAAGGCTTTGCTTGGTGGCTGAAACACGTTGGTGGGGGAGAGCTTATCAATAAAATAGGCTAAAACCATTTTGGTGCCGCATCCTTTGTTTGAAGAATTAATTATTGGACCTGGACCCGGTCCCTATGCTGAGCACCGGCTGGTGAGCGCCCTATGAGCAGTGGGTCACTTTGGAGGAAAAATATATATATATATATATATATATATAATCTAGAGACCGCGTGCCAGGTAGGGAGGGGTTAGAGAAAACATCCCACCAGAAAACTCAGGGAGTATCCCATACGGAACTGAATCTGCAGCCACGTAAAGACATGAGAAGAAAATGCATGGCAGAAGAATAAGACAAGCCGCGGAAGTGCGGTTCCGGAGCCATTACTTAAATGGAGCCGAAGAAACATCGTGTCGTTTTGCAAGGGAAAATAACAGCAAGGCAGCAATTGTTGTTATGAGACAGCCTCCAACTGTGGAATATAAAACTTTGTAAAGAGACTTGGCAGCAGCACCTACTTCAGGTTTATCGGTTCAAGAAACTGCAAGTACCAGAGAGCATTGAGCAAATACTGGGCGGGGTTACGATCTGAAACACCCTATAACACTTACCTGCAATGCTGCTTTACTCAAGAAGCCATCCCCGTGATCAAGGGCGGAAGGACGCCAGAAACGCGTAGGGGGAGATAAATGGCGTACAAACCAGCTGTACATACGAAATTGACGCGCCATGCTGCCTCGCAAAAATAAATAGTTTGACACCATGAGTGTGGGACTCCAATGTTCGGGTGCTTTCATTTGGATTATATAGCGGCCAACCCTGGTCGCGGAGTCCCCCGCGGCGGAAGTGCGGTTCCGGAGCCATTACTTAAATGGAGCCGAAGGAACATCGTGTCGTTTTGCAATGGAAAGTAACAGCAAGGCAGCAATTGTTGTTATGAGACAGCCTCCAACTGTGGAATATAAAACTTTGTAAAGAGACTTGGCAGCAGCACCTACTTCAGGTTTATCGGTTCAAGAAACTGCAAGTACCAGAGAGCATTGAGCAAATACTGGGCGGGGTTACGATCTGAAACACCCTATAACACTTACCTGCAATGCTGCTTTACTCAAGAAGCCATCCCCGTGATCAAGGGCGGAAGGACGCCAGAAACGCGTAGGGGGAGATCAATGGCGTACAAACCAGCTGTACATACGAAATTGGCGCGCCATGCTGCCTCGCAAAAATAAATAGTTTGACACCATGAGTGTGGGACTCCAATGTTCGGGTGCTTTCATTTGGATTATATAGAGGCCAACCCTGGTCGCGGAGTCCCCCACCGCGGAAGTGCGGTTCCGGAGCTATTACTTAAATGGAGCCGAAGGAACATTGTGTCGTTTTGCAAGGGAAACTAACAGCAAGGCAGCAATTGTTGTTATGAGACAGCCTCCAACTGTGGAATATAAAACTTTGTAAAGAGACTTGGCAGCAGCACCTATTTCAGGTTTATCGGTTCAAGAAACTGCAAGTACCAGAGAGCATTGAGCAAATACTGGGCGGGGTTACTATCTCAAACACCCTATAACACTTACCTGCAATGCTGCTTTACTCAAGAAGCCATCCCCGTGATCAAGGGCGGAAGGACGCCAGAAACGCGTAGGGGGAGATCAATGGCGTACAAACCAGCTGTACATACGAAATTGACGCGCCATGCTGCCTCGCAAAAATAAATAGTTTGACACCATGAGTGTGGGATTCCAATGTTCGGGTGCTTTCATTTGGATTATATAGCGGCCAACCCTGGTCGCGGAGTCCCCCGCCGCGGAAGTGCGGTTCCGGAGCCATTACTTAAATGGAGCCGAAGGAACATCGTGTCGTTTTGCAAGGGAAAGTAACAGCAAGGCAGCAATTGTTGTTATGAGACAGCCTCCAACAGTGGAATATAAAACTTTGTAAAGAGACTTGGCAGCAGCACCTACTTCAGGTTTATCGGTTCCAGAAACTGCAAGTACCAGAGAGCATTGAGCAAATACTGGGCGGGGTTACGATCTCAAACACCCTATAACACTTACCTGCAATGCTGCTTTACTCAAGAAGCCATCCCCGTGATCAAGGGCGGAAGGACACCAGAAACGCGTAGGGGGAGATCAATGGCGTACAAACCAGCTGTACATACGAAATTGACGTGCCATGCTGCCTCGCAAAAATAAATAGTTTGACACCATGAGTGTGGGACTCCAATGTTCGGGTGCTTTCATTTGGATTATATAGCGGCCAACCCTGGTCGCGGAGTCCCCCGCCGCGGAAGTGCGGTTCCGGAGCCATTACTTAAATGGAGCCGAAGGAACATTGTGTCGTTTTGCAAGGGAAAGTAACAGCAAGGCAGCAATTGTTGTTATGAGACAGCCTCCAACTGTGGAATATAAAACTTTGTAAAGAGACTTGGCAGCAGCACCTACTTCAGGTTTATCGGTTCAAGAAACTGCAAGTACCAGAGAGCATTGAGCAAATACTGGGCGGGTTACGATCTCAAACACCCTATAACACTTACCTGCAATGCTGCTTTACTCAGGAAGCCATCCCCGTGATCAAGGGCGGAAGGACGCCAGAAACGCGTAGGGGGAGATCAATGGCGTACAAACCAGCTGTACATACGAAATTGACGCGCCATGCTGCCTCGCAAATATAAATAGTTTGACACCATGAGTGTGGGACTCCAATGTTCGGGTGCTTTCATTTGGAATATATATATATATATATATATATTCTTCAAACAAAGGATGCGGCACACCAAATGGTTTTAGCTTATTTTATTGATAAGCTATCCCCCACCAACGCATTTCAGCCACCAGGGCTTTGCTTGGTGGCTGAAACGCGTTGGTGGGGGAGAGCTTATCAATAAAATAGGCTAAAACCATTTTGGTGCCGCATCCTTTGTTTGAAGAATTAATTATTGGACCTGGACCCGGTCCCTATGCTGAGCACCGGCTGGTGAGCGCCCTATGGGCAGTGGGTCACTTTGGAGGAAAAATATATATCTATATATATATATATATATATATATATATAATCTAGAGACCGCGTGCCAGGTAGGGAGGGGTTAGAGAAAACATCCCACCAGAAAACTCAGGGAGTATCCCATACGGAACTGAATCTGCAGCCACGTAAAGACATGAGAAGAAAATGCATGGCAGAAGAATAAGACAAGTGAGGAGAACACTCCATATAAACATAGCATTACAACGCCCCCCAGAAGGACAATCGGACCAAGATACTGAGGCAGAAGGCGAAGGACAACGGCTAAAACTACTGAACCAAGCCCCCAGCCATAGAATTAGGCATGGCATAGGGCTCCAACGAATAGCTGATAAAGCATCATAAGCAAGGGCAACAATCAGGGCCATAGACCATGTTAGGCAGAGGAAACACTTCAAGAGAGAGGAGACTCTCTGGGACTATGCAGCGTAGAATCCCAAGAAAAGAAAGTATAAAACACATATTTAGAGAGGTATGAAAAATATATATATATATATGTATGAACATAAGCATGTACTGAATTCACACTGCACACTAATAGGTGCCCAAGAAGGGTACATCCAATTACCACAAAAGCAGCCATGAGCCGAAGGTGAGACAATGGCAAACTGGGAACCAGCCACATGGTCCTGTCTAAGGGGAGAGGGTGGGGTGGAAGTACACACCCCAGAAAACCAAGGGAGCAGACAGAAACAGCACTTCTGGTGGAATGGTACGATTAGGCAGGCAGCCAATTGAAAAGAAAATTGCAGGGAAGGAATAATCCCGCTAGAATAGCAAAATAAAGACCACGAAGGAGGACTGGAAAAAGGGACCGAGGTGGAACCAGCTCGTAAGAAACTGAGGAAACACCCAGTAAAAGAATCCTAAGGGATCACAAACCTCCAAACCAGAATGGACGGGCAAGAAACCCATATCAGAAAAGAACAGAAGAGAAAAATTCTCCATGTACCACCAAAAAGGGTAGAAGGCACATCTGAAGAACAGCAAGGCCAGCAACAAAATGTTGAGGTTGGAATCAGAAGTAACTGCAGCGGCGCGCAAGAGAGAAGCAGAGGAAAAACAGGCAATGTAGAGCCATAGAATAGGTAAGGCAGCCGATTTGGCCATCCATGCCAAGACATGGACAAGGGATGGTCACTGTTAGAACTGGCTATTTCTGGTAGGCTAAGGCTGACGCCAAAGCCAGGCAGAAACCACCATTCTAGTCAGGGCAAGGGAGTCACACGCCAAGATAACCCTTGCTCACCCCCTTGGTAGCCTGGCACGAGCAGTAAGGCTAAACTCGGAGGCAATGTGTAAAGCATTTGCGCCAGCACACAACAGCAACAACATCCTAGGCACACCACAAAAGGAACTCCACACAAGGTTATATTAAAATAACTTTTGTATTGTCAAAACACATCAGATAAAAATCACACATGTACATTGTGCCAACTGGCACGGGCAATATTCATAAGGGATTATTTACAAGACAGGGCCACATGGGCCACTGTCAAAATCAACACTTTTAGAAATAGCACTTTGTAGATCATAGAAAATAAGATTTAAAATCACTGTAACACAAATTAACAGTTATAAATCACAACCAGTAACTACTGGTAAAGGTAGGTACACACTACGCAATACTAATAACCATAGGCCTAGATCACGCATGGACACCTAACCTCTCTAGTATAAACTATACTAGGCAAAACACAACCACCTAAGAATAAAATACATTTAGGGGTAGAAGCAAGAACACATTACACATGATGCATCAAACATTCAGGGGTGTAGGGAAGGAAAAACACATGATGCATAAAACATACATTCAGCGGTGTAATAACAAGGCACATGATGCATCAAAAACACATTCATCAGAAGTGAGGGAAGAGGAGTTGAAGTCCATTCAGTTCCCCTGTATAGATACTCAACAATCAAAATTGGAATGGACACTAGTATCTACTGTAACCATTGGTTATATTTGAAAACCCTCATAGACGCTCTGATCTTTATGATGCGGTATATATCTATTATCCGCCCCTTATCCAGCGTCATGGCATAGTCATCGGGTAATCAAATGACGTGCTATATGCCTGCCTCACCCGAGGCAACCTCTGGTAAATGTAGAAGTGTCCAGAAATTTCAGGGACATCAACAGAGGGAAGGTGTATAGAGCAGATAAAAAATAAAAACAGTGTCTCACCAAACACGAAATTTATTTTAAAGAGGTGGGCACTATTGGTTAAAAGATTCTGCGATATATAGGGTAACCGAGTAACTAGATTACCATATGGCTCTATGAGTAGGTCGACATGTTTCAGCTCCCTCTGGCCCTAACTGGTCTGTGGAGCATTCGTCAGGACAAATAAGACAAAGACAATAGTGGTACTCACACAACCTGTGTAGTTTCCAAATTTTAGTATGAAATTCTCATACTCAATTTCCTGCAATGTGGAAACATAAACAAACATAATCCATTTCATGAGTAAGTATCAACTGCATATAGCACAGATTAAACGCTCATTTTATATTACATAGAGCTTTTTACGTGCAAAATATTGTGAGCACTAAAACAGTATTGAGGTAAGAAGAGAAGAACAAGTGGGTCTGAGTCAAGGACACTGTATGTCACAATTAAACAAAATCTAGATATTTAGCCTGGGATACAGGTAACTGGTCTCAACAGTAAATTATGTGAGTTATTGTATCTATGTGCTCTCACATCGTAGAGCCTGCTGAAATATGCAACTGTATCCGTGGGTAGAGCTCCCTGTGCTGACTCTGCCCCTGGTTGAGACGGGGCCACTCCTCTCCGCTTTTAGCTAGTAGCATGGAAATAGACGAGGGACTAGTTTTGAGCAAAAATTATACCTCAAAGATGGTTGCTATTAAAATAAAAACTGAAAGCTTTATTGATACCATCCCCAAGCGTAGTGCCCAAGGGTCATTTTTATCATCTTAATTAACGTAAAATGAATGTTGTCTGACTGTCGATAGAACTATAATTGCAAAATTCCAGCAAGCTATTTTGGGTGATCGCCAGTATCTAAAAGACGATGTGTGATAAAATGTATTGCTTGATTCGAATGGCAATACATTTTATCACACATCGTCTTTTGGATACTGGCGATCACCCAAAATAGCTTGCTGGAATTTTGCAATTATAGTTCTATCGAGTCAGACAACATTCATTTTACGTTAATTATGTTTTATAGTAACATTAGAATGACCTGTCTAAAAGATCTATGAGAGCCACACCACTTTGGCCAACAGTTGGGCATAAAACGATTATAAGATGATAAAAATGACCCTTGGGCACTACGCTTGGGGATGGTATCAATAAAGCCTTCAGTTTTTATTTTAATAGCAACCATCTTTGAGGTATAATTCTTGCTCAAAACTAGTCCCTCGTCTATTTCCATGCTACTAGCTAAAAGCGGAGAGGAGTGGCCCCGTCTCAACCAGGGGCAGCGTCAGTACAGGGAGCATAGCGATCTCCCTCACGTGGGTAAGAATGGCGTTTTAAGTATGAAGACTGCCGGTAAGATTTCTCGACTAATATGCAAAACGGGGCCCTGCTAGCAATATTCTAAGTTTTTACTATCCTAGCATGGACCATATAATGCGACCCTAAGCCCCCTGATGAGGAGAATTTTACTCCAACAAAAGGTATTTAAAGCTGGGTACGTGTTTTAATTGTTCACTGTTGCAGCGCATACATTTTGATCCCTACGTGACTGGTTTACAATGGTATGCATGAAGGGCATTTTACGAACTTAAAAGCTCTACCCACGGATACAGTTGCATATTTCAGCAGGCTCTACGATGTGAGAGCACATAGATACAATAACTCACATAATTTACTGTTGAGACCTGTTACCTGTATCCCAGGCTAAATATCTAGATTTTGTTTAATTGTGACATACAGTGTCCTTGACTCAGACCCACTTGTTCTTCTCTTCTTACCTCAATACTGTTTTAGTGCTCACAATATTTTGCACGTAAAAAGCTCTATGTAATATAAAATGAGCGTTTAATCTGTGCTATATGCAGTTGATACTTACTCATGAAATGGATGATGTTTGTTTATGTTTCCACATTGCAGGAAATTGAGTATGAGAATTTCATACTAAAATTTGGAAACTACACAAGTTGTGTGAGTACCACTATTGTCTTTGTCTTATTTGTCCTGACGAATGCTCCACAGACCCGTTAGGGCCAGAGGGAGCTGAAATATGTCGACCTACTCATAGAGCCATATGGTAATCTAGTTACTCGGTTACCCTATATATCGCAGAATCTTTTAACCAATAGTGCCCACCTCTTTAAAATAAATTTCGTGTTTGGTGAGACACTGTTTTTATTTTTTATCTGCTCTATACACCTTCCCTCTGTTGATGTCCCTGAAATTTCTGGACACTTCTACATTTACCAGAGGTTGCCTCGGGTGAGGCAGGCATATAGCACGTCATTTGATTACCCGATGACTATGCCATGACGCTGGATAAGGGGCGGATAATAGATATATACCGCATCATAAAGATCAGAGCGTCTATGAGGGTTTTCAAATATAACCAATGGTTACAGTAGATACTAGTGTCTATTCCAATTTTGATTGTTGAGCATCAAAAACACATTCAGAGGTGCAGGGAAAGAAAAACACATGATGCATCAACCAACACATTCAGAGGTGCCAGGAAAGAAAACACAACTCAATAGCGCAAAGACACATGATGCCTAAAACATTCAGAGGTGCAAGGAAAAACCACACAATTGCGCAAAACCTTACATAAGCCACCACTTGTGGCAGTCCCTAGGCCACTGGCCTTGTTGGGGCTAGGACGCCCTGTAGTCCAAAAGTCAGGGGTCTAAACGGTGCAGGTACCCACTACTTGCTGGGCACCTGTGGACAATCCCAAGCGCCTAAACGGTGCAGCTGCCCACTAATTGCTGGGCAGCTGGGAAACGAACTGCGACAGGGTCCTCACTGACCCTTGGGCGCAAACTGCGCCCACTGCTGGAGCCACACAGGCTCTGAAAACACTTCTACACGCATTGGAGCCACACAGGCTCTGAAAACCCTCTACACGCGTTGGAGCCACACAGGCTCTTAACACAGTTGTGTCCCTCAAGAGCCTCACTGGACTCTAAACCTAACACTCGCAGGCAGGAGGGGGCGGGCACCAGCAATGTGCCCCGGCGCCCCCTCTAACTAAAAATGGCCCCCAGAGCCTTCTCAGGGCTCTCCAACAACCACGTGGACAGGGTGCCTCGGGGCTCTAAACAGAAATGCCCCACGAGCCTCTCTGGGCTCGCAACACAATGCCCCCTGGATGTTGGAGCCATCTGGCTCTGTCAAAATGGTGGGGCGGTCCACTGCCATCTGGGGCCGCCCTAAGGCACAATCACACGGGGCTCTAAATCAAGCACCAGCCCTCGGCCACAGGAGCCCCCGCACCAGCACTTGCTCACTCACCGGGCAGCCCATCGAGGGCGGGGCAACGGCAGGACTCTGTTCCCAGGGGTAGCAGCGCAGCGCTGCCCTAGACTCCTCCTCGAGGCCGGCGATCCTTCACTTGCGGCGGGGGCGGGCACCGGCAATGTGCCCCGCGCCCCCTCTGTCCTCTGCTTACTGCTGTGGTGCCTGCGGGGCTCTCCCTCAGCAATGGGAGCCCTGCACCGGCGGCACCGGCAGCCATCTCCCGGGTGCCTTCTTCTCTCCTCGGGCTGCCACATCACCGCGGGGCTCTCCCGTCCACATGAGAGCCCCGAGAAAGCTCACGCCCGCCTCCGCTATCCTCGGGCACATATCTGGTCTCCCTCCCGACACGGGAGACCGGCAAGGCGGCAAAAGCTTCCCCCAGGCAGGGGTGAAGCGGAAACCACGTCCTTCCGGCCCCGCCCACAACCAGGCGGCGGGCCGGACATCTTCTCCCGGTGTTTCCTCCGGGCAGCGGCGGTGATTCTCGAGGCCATAACGAGGGGTGGGCACCCTCGAAATCCAAAATAAAAGTAGAAACGGGGTGAGCACCCGTTAGGCAATTAAATAAGTGGGGTGGCAGCCATCCATAAAAAATAATCAAATATGCGGGCTTAACGCAGGGTAGGCTCCTGCGATTCCTCACGCAAAATGCGGGCGGAGAAATGCCCGAAATAAAGCAGAAAGCGCTCCCAAGCGCTATGAAAAGATAAAGCGCTTCCAGGCACTTCAGGGGTGAATACAGCGCTCCAAAACGCTGCAAGGTCCAGTGACAAGGTCCTTCCTAAAACAAAGCACTTCCCAGGGGCTAAGGGGGCAAAGTCCATCAAGCTCCCAAGGCAAAGACTCCCATAGCAAAGGGGTCCCAGCCTCAAGCAGCCCATCAGGTGTTCAGGGGCTGGGCAGGGCCCAGGGATTGCCCTGGGCCCAAGCAGCAGCACGCCCCTGGCAAGATTCAAGTCAGAAACAAGAACATTTTGGAAGGGGACACAGCCCCTTCTTATACAGAGAAAAGTCTTTGTGCAAGTGGGCCCTGAACCCAGTCTAAACCAGTTCTTGGGTGTTGCTGGAGCCCTTGGGCTTCCTGGCTTCCTTCTTTCTTTCAGTCTCAGGGACAGAGGTGACAGTCGCCCAGCGGGGAGGTGGAGCCAGCATTGTGGCAGGCAGGCACAGCCTCATTCACTCCCAGGTGCTATCTCCTCCCACTTCCCTGGCAGCAGATGCAGCCTTTCATCCACGGGCTGACTCAGACAACCTCCTGGGGGCTCCCCAGCCCCTGTCATCCTCAAACCAGACAGTCAATCCACAAGCAGGCCCAGGCACTCCTGGGCCAGGCTCACCAGCCAATCACACGCCAGCCACAGACTACACAAATATGCCAACTTCTAAAAGTGGCACTTCTAGACTAGACACAATCATGCCGCATACACCATTACACAGCATTCAATCTCACAAGTGCGCACATATCAAACTCGACCCTGCACTCCCCACACATCAGGAACTACCATGGGCATACATATTCCCCATTCATTCCTATGGGAGGGCAGGTCACTCACCACACATACACAGAGAGCTCACACACTTTACACTGGACCACAGTGAAAAAGTGCGCCAAGGCCTAAAACCATCAACACTAGGTTCCAGAAACAGGCTAGGAAAAAGCAAAAAGTTTCGGGGTGAACCTGCCAAAAAGGGCCAGGTCCAACAGTCACAAGGAACTTAAGAGAGAAAGATAGAGAGAGTTGGCAGGGCCCCTCTCACCTGTGTATAATGAGAAATAGCACAAAAAGTGCTAACACCTGAAGAGAGAAAGAAGAAATACCCTTCCGGGAAGAACCAAACAAAGCACTGTAGGCCAAGAACCATGCCCCTTCCCTTGCATCTACTAGGAAAGAAGAGCACTAGACAGAGTGCAAGGAAAGAACCCTCCTGGCCAGTGCTGAGGAACACTCAACAAATGGGGAGGAAGGGGGGACAAGAAGAACCTCCCTGCACCTGTGCACCAAGCAAGGGGGTGTGGAGTCCCCTATAAGGGGTACTATGGTGACAGAAACATATTGAGGAATACCTGTAAGGCATTCAGATGAAGTGCCCTGTCAGACAGGGAACAAGTCAACAGTGCATTCGCACAAAACCATGAAAATTCCCCAATCCATACTTGGGTAGAAAGCAAAGAACTCCGTGCAGCCACCGGCGATACAGCCTGCATGGAGAACATGCCCAGGCCCCCATTTCCTGGATGATCGTCGAACCAGGATGCTCAAAATCAATCACTGCAGCGTTGTGATTGGTCAGTAGCCTGGCTTCCTGTTCCTCGAGTCCCACGGCCACTAGGAGAGCAGGAGCAGAGACGCAGGACCCGGCGGCAAGGTAAGTGTATATATAGTTTTTTTGGCATTGCGCAACCCCATGGCTTCATTATACCTATAAAATGAATTTGTTGTGCACATGATGCCATGGACTGGATACAATGTAGGTATGTTGACTGCCCTTAGAGATTGCCCAAGGAAAGGGCAACTCTTCCAGTAGCCATGATGCCACCTTGCACAAAATAATGTACGTGAAGGGTGAGGTTGAGAGCCAGGAGGAAAAAACTACAAGGGAAAAAAACTCTTTTTGGCCATCTGTGTAGATCTTGGTTGATGTTTTGTTGGTGATAATCAGCAAGGTACGAAATGCGCACTGACGTCAGGAGGGACAAATAAGGGAAGCATGATAACAAATCCAAGAGTCTTATGATCTGCGAAGAAGTTGATCCAAAATGCTTGAGGGCAATAACTGCAAATATTTCAAAAGCCGAGAAAATTCACAAGGAATGATACAACTCTGCTGAGGAAAAACCAGGGACCAAAATATATGGCATGGCAGCATGGAGTATGATGAAAAATCAGGCAGCGAAATGCATCGCAACGTATCCACCCTTTCCAAGCTCTCTGCCTTTTATGTGCCAAAAACAGGACTGAACTCAAAGGAAGAGACTCTGCCATATCTTAGTTTGGAGAAGATCATGTAAATCCCATTGGAGACACCATCATCTTGGACTTAACGCTTATATGGTCAAGCCCCACCTTCCACCGGGAACTCCTGGCTTCAATGATCCCATGAAGAAGAAGAAGTCAAGTTTGACATTCAGCCTACAATGCGGTAATTTAGATGGCTGCTGCCAATCCTCGACGTGGACTGCTACCCACGAGGACCACCTCCAGGTTCCCCCAGCACAGGGGTGCCGGAGTGACGTGCACAGACGGCCACCCTCTTGCTATGGTGATGCAAAAGGCATGTGCTGAACATGAGCTCATTCAAGACTACTTTTCTTCTGAAAGCTACAGGAACTTCAGTGAATTTTAGTTCTTTGTCTAACTCTGTGCATGTACTTAACACAGGCTATTTTTATAAAACATAAAAAACAATCAGACTATTTTACCAGGCAATATCACTGGCGTAAAACAGACTGCCCCTCTTGCCTCATGTTATCATTTTGTATATGTAATACAACACCTGCTATATTCATCAGTTCACTGTTGATAAATGTGTAACCACCGATTAATTAGTTTTCAGTCTATACCATCAATGAGATGAAATAGGCCATTTCTTTCACTCTACCTATAACTTTGCATTCCAAGAATGCTTCCTGCAGTCATCCGTTTGTACATTTCGCTGTTATATAGTGCATGTTCGTTTAATACCGAAATAATCTTCAAACTCGTGAATAACTTTTCACTCCAAGCCTTGGAGCCAAGGATAAACTGATTATAGGGTACTTGTATAGGTGCCAAAATTCTTCCATTTTAGGTACCAACGTGTAGCACATGATGGTGACACAAATAAATCCGGTTTTAAAAATGAAGAATGTATTTTGCAAGACAGAGTTACAGACCTTAATTCAGTTACTCTTTCTTTAAGCAATTCCTTTAACAATTTTGCAAAACAAATGTATCCAGGGTACGTAATAGAATCATGTTGTTGACAGCTGTTCTGGAACTTGTCTAAGAAGCAAGTGCGTAAATAATAGGAACATCAAACTGTAGACTCGCTGGTTTAAAACAACTTTTAAGGGGTAAAATCAGCCACCACAATATATTTAAAATCATATGCGTTTTTGTATGGTACTTTAAACTAACCTTACAACAAAGTTGAATATTGCCGTTATATCGGATCAAGTTTTCTGCCAGGATTAGATTACATGTCCTAATCTTGACCTGTTTAATGGACACATTGATTTCCTATCAAATTACATAGAACCTCACAAATGGAATTGTTAATGCTGCTAACAAAAACATATACCTGTATGGGGATGAATGTTTTGCAATATAAACACAAGAGGAAATGTATCCGTGAACGTGAAAAGATTCATGAGAATTAATCCTGAAATGTACTACCTGAATGTAAATAGAAGCTAAAATGGTGAATTGACAGGAGTGGCTGATTTACAGGGATGGGGGTTGCCTAAACATGGCGAAATCTTCTGCTTCAAGGCGAGATCGACTCCAGACAGGAACAGAAGCAACCATAGACTGATTTTGCCCCCTTCCTTAAACCTTGCTAGTGAGACACAGCTGGAGTTCTGGGGCACAGTGAGCAGGGAACACCCGTCTGGGCATACGTATCACAGACATGGCATCTAGACCAACAAGGTGATGCTAGGAATACTTGATGAGGCCTAATAGGCCCAAACCAGCCTGGGGTTGTTTGCATTTCTATCTGGAAAGAACTTGTCTTGCCAATTCAGGCTGGACTGTTCCCACTGCAGCTCGACAAAGACTGATTTGCATATGACCGGTTTCTATATAGAGTGGCATAGTAGGTTAAAAAACAGTTCTAAAGTGCAAACCCTGTTCAACTGCCAGTGATTGTGATTAATACAAGCATTCCTTCAATCACTATGTTGTTTGTTGGAAACATTCCCTCTCTCAGGGATCATTTACTAAATGTGACCCAATTTGAGAAGGTGTGTGTTGCTATTGTTTCGGTTAAGGAGAATATGGTATCATCTCTGTTGTGTGATGAGGGTCCTAGTTTCTTTTTCAGAGGGTTGACATTTAGATTTAGAAGTGTCCAGGTTAGACTTTAGGTGATTTATCAATTCAGTATTTGTCTTTTTTATTCTTTATGAAGGTTGTTGAAAAAAGATTCCTTTAGCCTTCAAAATATTTTCCTGGCAAATTTTAGAGTGCTCAAATTTGGATAGATTGCTTTTGTTGCCAAATTCCTTACCATCGGTAGTGTCCAGTCCACATCTAATCGTGAACTTACCGGCATCTCTCCCATCTGCAACTGCCTGGGAGAATATGGTACGGGCCTCCTCCTGAACCATGAGTAGAACCTGCGCAACTGAATCCCATAGAGCACAGGAGTAACGGCCCAAAAGGCATTCAGTGTTCATGGACCACAGTGCCAGGCTAGTTGAAGAAAACATCTTCTTCCCTAAGGTGTCCATTCGCTTGGATATCCTATACAGTGGGGTCGTTGAGAATGAGCCAGGACGTCCATGGGAAGTGGAGGCTTGGACCACTAAGCTCTTCAGGTTAGGGTGTTGCCTGAGGAATTTGTGGTCCCCCGGAGCGGGCTGAGATGGTGGGCAATCTTCCCTTCCAGTTCAAAGGAGCCCCTGTGCTGGGCTTGAACCAGGTCCCAAGCAGGACACCATAAGGACTGTATTGAAAGGGGGAAGCAGATCTGAGGAAGTCACTCCTGGCTGATGAACCTCCGTCAAGACATTTGTCTTGACCGCCACAAAAAGCAGGCTAAGGTCCAGTACCTCTGCCGCCCTCCTTTTCATCATTGCAAAGGATGCTCCCTCCTCCATAGCCAAGGTAGGGAGAGAAAGCATGCCAGAGTCTGGGAAAGTGTTCAGTCCACTGGCCTCCGCCAAGTACTTACACCACTCCATGCTGGGATCTAAGGGCTGGTATGCTTTAAGGTCCAGAGACCCGTTCTAATCCTCCCTGAGTCCTCGCCCATAGGAATAGGCTTAGACTCCGGCCTGGAAGGCATGGCTCCAGTTGGCGCTGGAGTCATCTTCGGATGATGCCCCTCCAGCTTCGTGTAAGAGTTTAGATCAGAATGGGAACGGCGGCACCGAGAACATCAGCATCGGGACCCTTTCAGGGAAGGTTGAGGTGGTACGGCTGGCGCCGGTTCAGAACGATTTGTAAATCCAAGAGGCCTAACTGGCACAGGGGCCGGAGTTGCTGGCGTGGAACCATTTAGGGCCCCTACCGAAGGCGCACCAGGGGGAACGGGCCGCTCAAATATGAGGCGCATGGCCTCATAAAACCAAACTCTCGGAATTGAGCGGTGGCCGCTCCGCTCTCAGAAACTCAGGGACGCGCAGAGCCGACTCAAGAGCTGGCTCAAACGTGGAGCCAGGCCTTGAATGTCGATGCTCCCACATCTCGTTGGCCGATGGACCCGGCAAAGTCAAAGGCTTATTCTACTTCTTACTCTTTTTCTTCTTCTGCGACTTACCCAAGAGGCCCAACGACTTGCAGAGTGACGAGGAACATGGACTCCATGACCAATACTAGTACCAGTATCTTCCTATCGAGGAGGATCAAGAGCATTGTGGTGTCGTTCATTAGGTGGCAAGGAGCCTGAGGGCTCGCTCCCTCAAGGCCTTGGGTTGCATGGTGCAGCAACTTGCGCAGGTCTTTGCCTGGGGATAATTCTAAGGTAAGGAATCTGCAGCCAGAAGTATCTATCAGACAAGAACTGTAAAGATCATATTTAAAAACAAACAGTCCCAAAAATTCAATGCCATCTCCTTAGATCTCCGCTGTTCTCTCCTTCCAGGGGCCCATATCCTTCACGATCCTTGACCCCAGCAGTTGCTCACGGGGACTGCCTGCCGGGGATCACGCTGTGACCCTCCCAACACAGTTTGGCGGTGGTGAGGGGCTGGGAAGGCATCGGATGACTCCCGACCAGAGGAGGCCATACACGAGGCCGAGAACAGAGGTGGCTGTGCCGCGGCTGCCGCGCACCTACATCGCCGATGGGACGGCTGGGGCGGTGGCTGCCTTGACTGGTGCAGCCCCCTGAGAGACACAGGCAGCGGAGCGACTTTGGGGCACGGCGGCTGTGTGCGGGCTGGGCAGCCAAGCAGATGGCCGACATCGCAGCCGCAGCGCCATTGCAGTGCCATTGCAGTGCCCATCCCCCACCTCCCTGGGCTTCGGGCCTGGCGGGGCTCCATACAGGGCTCAGAGCTCCTCCGTCATCACTCTGCCTGACTTGTGCTAGAGGCCCTGAGGGACCGCTTATCTGGCTTGGAGCTGCAGATTCTTCCAAGGGTGAAGCACCCACCCGAAGTGTACCGGGAGATCCGGAGCTGGGAAGCCAGCTAGCTGCAACCTGCCCGGGGAGTTTACTTGCGGTGGAGGTGCTGTTGATACCTGGGGTCCGAGGGCTAACAAGTGAGCGGCTTATCCTGTGCTTGAGGCCCACTATATGGTGTGCTGCTGCTGCCTCCTGCGCCAGCCCCCCAGAGAATGGAGGTACATCGCAGGGTCAGGGCCCCTGAGGCTAGACTGCTGTGGCGCACGTGGGCGGCCAGGCTGAATCATCCGTGCTCGGCCTTACCCTTGGGATGGGGGCCACCCTGCGGTGCCTGGTGGTTTGGGGGGGCAGGCCCTTCCTGGCGCGCCAGCAACATCGAGGAGCTGGTCCCATGTGTCCTCCGGGGGCCTCTGTATGTGGGACTGCTGGGGATGCCGGAGTGGCACCCTGTGATCGGATCTGGAGCGGGGGGCATTCCCTGCTGACTACCGCAAGCCTTTCTTCTGTTGCCTTCCCTCACCCCTGCCTGCAGTGGGGGCCGAGAGGGTGTGGCCCCCCTTTGGTCTGCTCCCCCCGTCGCCATGGGTAAGGACAAGCATGGTGCTGCGGCCCCCAAACAGAACACAATGGACCACTACACCACCACCCCTGTTGGGAAAGAGACTGCGGAGGGCATGTCCTCCGACATGGCGACGTTGCTGGCGGCGATGAATCCATCCCGGACGGCTCTCGAGGCCCAGATCAGTGGCGTGGGTTCCGAGGTGTTGTTTCTCTGTCAAGATCTCTGTAAGGCTGTTGGCCGCCTCACTGAAGCGGAGACGAGGATATCCACCGTGGAGGACACCGTATCCACCCTCCAGAAGAAGGTAGACAAATTGGCCGTGGTCTCCCAGGAGCTGCCGGTGCGGGTCAAAGATGCGGAAGGGCTGGCCCATTGCAACAATATATGCCTGGTGGGTTTCCCGGAGGGCTGCCAGGGGGGATGTCGATGGATAACTTCCTCTTGGGCTGGCTTAGAGCGTGGCTACCCCCGGAAGATATGTCTTCCTGTTTTGCGGTCGAGAGGGCCCACCGCGCTTTGACCAGAAAGCCGCCACCTGGAGAGCATCTGAGGCGGCTGATCGCCCGGCTTTTTAACTATGCAGATCAGGATGCCATTCTCCACTATGCCCGGCTCCATAAAGACAAAATGGTCTTTGATTCACATCCCATTATGGTCTTACCCAACTACACCAAGCTGGTCCAGCAACAACATCAGTCCTTCATGGCGGCAAAACGACGACTACGAGAATTGAACTTATCCTATACACTGTTGTTCCCGGCCCGGATGAAGGTGATCTATAATGCCAAGACTTTCTTCTTTGATACCCGGGAGGAGGTCTCTGTGTGGACAGATGAGAGGCGCAACCTCAGGCCTCACTCGCTGCTCCCAATGGACTCGGACTCATCCCAGGTCTCACATCGGAGCAGTCAGCAAGGCAGAGACACAGCTTCGAGGCGCAACAGATCCTGCTCCAATTGGCGCGCCCAGAGCCAGTCAGGCACCGGGGACTGAGGTAGTTTGGGATGTATGGAGGTATATTGGCTTGTTCCTCTTCATTAGTTGGGCGGGGTCACAGGCAGTGGTCTCATGCTGGGTTGCTCTAGATCCTATGGATTGGGGTCTCTACTATTAGCCCCAGAAGGTACCGGGCATCGTTCGCCCTGAACGTTTTGGGTAATGTTGGGTTGGGGGGATTTATTGGAGGAACCGTTTGGGTCATCATGTTTGGGTCCTAGGGCTGGATTCCACCGCGACAGATCTTCCATGTTCCCAGAAGTATGGGGGTGGGTGTTGGGGGTTATTTGATGTTAGTTTTATGTGTTACGCACCATGCACACACTTCGTTGCTCTGATATGCTTAATGGGTTGTCATTATGCACTTTGAGGACTGGGAATGGCTCACACGGTGGGTGATTTTCCGTTGGGGGGACTCAACATTCTTGCTTAGAATGTGCGAGGGTTTTTGAACAAAGTCAAAAGGGGGTTGTACTTCATCAGGCGAAGCGGTATTCAGCTGACATCCTACTGCTTCAGGAGACACATCTTTTAGGCACTAAAGCTCCATGCCTCTCCCGATATGGGTTCGCTATATTGTACCACTCTGGCTTCACGAGAGGGGCGCGTGGCATGGCAGTGCTAATCCATCGTAGGGTGCCGCTCCAGGTTACAAGGCATTGGTTGGATCTGGGCAGCCGTTTTACTGTGATCTTTGGCAGTATAGCTGGTGAACAGATCACGATCAGCAGCATCTACGCCCCCCACCGCTATGTCAGACATTTATAGATAAACTAACACAGCTATGGGGTGATCTCCCGGGCGGCCTCACAATACTGGGAGGGGACTGGAATGACATCATGGGTCATGGCGATAGGTGGAGGGCTAGGCCGCCAGATATGCCCCCTGCTAGATCCAAACTGAACATACTGGCGCATACACTGGGCTGGGTAGACTCGTGGCGGGCCTTTCACCCTTCCAAAGCCGGGTACACATATGCATTGTTGGTCTATCCCACTCTTTCACGCTTGGACTATCTGTTCCTCCCACACAGCTGTATACACAGGGTTACGCATACATCCATCAAGCCCCGGGGTCTCTCTGATCATTCGCCAGTCCAACTCAAGCTGCGCCGGTTGACCCGTTGAGCCCCCTACCGGTGACGCATGCCCCCATGGCTGCTCTGCGGCGCAAAGTATCAGGAGATGTTACATCGGGCAATCGCCGACTACCCCAGTTTTAATGTAGGAACCTCCCTGTCACTGGTCATCCTCTGGGAGGCTTTCAAGCCCACAATTAGAGGAGCAGACATAAGCTATTGTATGGGGGAGAAACAGCGTCGCATTGCACAGATACAAGGCCTGGAGGACAGACAAGTTAGCTTGCAATCCCTAATGGTGGAGGGCACAGACCCCAACGCTCGCCGTAATCTGCTGCATGTTCAGCAGCAGCTTCATCAGTTGCACACTGACAGCGCCAAAGAGGCCTGGTTGGCCACTCAACATAGGATTTACCAATGGGACGACAAGTCCAGCCAGATGCTCCACAGGCTCTGTCAGGCCAGAGCATCCCCGACGCAGGTCCCCTTGTTGCTGTCCCCAGCTGAGGATATGTGCACCTCCCCGAGGTGGTGGTTCAGGCGTTTGCCAACTTCTAGGCGACGCTCTATGAGGTACGTGAGGTAATAGCCGAACCCCTTATAAAACAGCTTTGTCACAGATATTCCCCCCGCCACCTCTCGGATGAACAATGAGACGCCTTAAACAAACCCATCTCCCTGGACGAACTGCGGACGGCGCTCTCCAACACTCACCCGGGATGTGCACCGGGCCCAAACAGGTTCCTGTGCGACTTCCTGCGCCCTCATGTGGGGACTCTCGGACCTCATCTGCTTGCGACGCTGCAAGAGGCCTCGGAGTAGCACATTCTGCCTACCGATTGGCGACACGCCAAAATCGTAGTGTTCCTCAAGCCGGGCCGCCTTCCTGAAGATCTGGGTTCGTATCGGCCAATTTCCTTGTTGAATTTCGAGCCTAAATTGCTGGGGAAGGTCCTGGCAGACTGCCTCTGCACATGTATATGGGATCTGTTGCATCCGGATCAATCAGGATTCACACCTCAACACTCCACCAGGCACAATATCAGATACATCCACAACGCTGTGGTGGAGGCTTATTGTTTGGGGCGCCCCAAGGCGGTCTTGCTAGCAGACATTGACAAGGCGTTTGATTCGCTGAGCTGGACATACCTTTTTAAACTCTTAGAGGCTGTCAACTTGGGTCATCACTTTAGGGCCTATGTGAAATTACTGTATACCGATCTCACCACATCGGTGCAGGTGGCCGGACAGTGCTCGTCTCCCTTCCCCATCCGCAGGGGCACGAGACAGGGGTGACCACTCTCCCCGCTTTTATTCGCCTTATCTATCGAGCCATTAGCCGCGTGGGTACGCCTGGATTCTGTCTTCCATGGACTGGACTGGTCTCTGGAGTGTTCAGACAGGATTGCGCTTTACGCCGACAACGCTCTGTTTTTTATCTACGATCATTGGGCCTCCGGGTCACGAGTGCTCCAGATTCTGCAGATCTTTGGGAAGACTTCGGGGTTTGGCACTGACCCGTCCAAATCTGTCTTGTTCCCTATATGCGGCAAGCAGAGGTCTCAGTCCTGGGCTTCGCAACTCATCGCTGCTGAGGCCGGCTTCAAGTACCTCTGGGTATATATCACACTGTGTCCTGACGAAGCTTGGTCGCGTAATATCGCGCCGCTGCTCCTCGCAGTCCAAGATGAGATGACGGTATGGTCCCACTTGCCCCTTACGCTATAAGGCAGGTCAGCTATTTTCAAAATGGTGTATTTGCCGCGCCCGCTATATCGGCTGCAAATCTATCTATATCCTATCCCCCCGTCGTGGTTTCTCCAAATCAATGCGCTCCTGAATAGGTTCCTCTGGGGGAGGGCAGTCCGGGTGGCGCTGCCGACGTGTATTCAGTCTACGTATTGCAGTGGGATTGCGGCGGCCGACGTGCGGACGTATTACTGGGGTTCGCACCTCCTGGTGATAAATGAATGGTGGTATGGCTCTCCAGTTCACATGGCTTATGCGTTGGAATGGCTTTTCATGGCAGATACCCGCTGCTTCACCTCCTGTACAGCTCCTCGTCCCTGGTAGAGCTCCCCCTGGCCTGTAGGACTGTTATTCAGATAAGGAGGCGGGTGGTTCCGCACATGGGTTGGTGGGGCAAGCTGACCAGTGCGACACCCCTCTGGCAGGGCTCACACCTCCGACTGGTGTCGATACTAGCGTGATTCCGTAGATGGGACGACATTGGGATATCTACGCTCGGGGATGTAATGCAGGGGTCCATACTCAAATCCTTCGAGAGGTTGCAGGAGGAATTCGACCTCCACAAATCACAGTTCCATAGGTATCTACAGCGCCGACATGCTTTGTCCCCCCTGATACGGCATCTCACGTCTCTACCCGAGTTTCATCCGTTGGAGAGTCGGTTGTTGATGGGGGATCTGGAGGCTCACAAAATCCGGCTAATTTATCAAACTCTCACTACACATTCAAAAACAACTATTTAACGGACCGGGCGGCTTGGGAGCCGGATATACCCGCCTTGACGGATGATGATTGGGCCAAAGCGTTGGCCAGCCCCAGGTACTCCGCTGTTTCCACTAGGTATAGGTTGATCCAATTTAAATATCTCCACAGGGTATATTATACACGCCTCTGCCTCTGGAAGATGGGGGCCATTCAGACCCCCACATGTATCCGCTGTGAATCGGATGAGGGGTCATTTCTCTACACGGTGTGGATTTGCGGGGCACTGCAACACTTTTGGTCAGGCATTCTATCCTGCTTTGGGCGGGTATTGGCATGGGACATACCAGCAGACCTTAGATTGACACTCCTACATGCACAGAAGATATTGGGGGAACAGATATAAAAGACATATTTTGTGTTTGGGCCTTAAATTGGCTAAGTGGGACATTGCTCAACAATGGAAGGCTTCATCCCCACCCCTTATAGCAAATTGGAAAAAGGCCATGGATAGGAGCATGTGGGCAGAGATTGCGGTGTTCCAGGCAAAGAGCAGCCCACAGAAGCACGGGAAGATCTGGGCCGGGTGGGCCAAATACCGTGCAATTACCTGTACCTCATGATGCAGCCAATACACCAGGACCCTCTAGAACAGAGGTCTTCAAACGTTAGGATGCCGAGACCCCCCCTGTCATCATTTTTAGGCGTAAGGACCCCCTCCTGACAAACATTTTTAAACCTGTAGGCAGGGCTACTGGAATTATGAGGCAGGTGAGGACCAAATTACGCAACAGGCTTAACCAAATTGTGTGGGAAGAAAATGTAAATAATGTTTTGTGATGCCACGTATTTTGGGTTAGCATTGCTTCATTATTTTTACACACAGTAACACTGAGAAACAATTTCACCCTATCAGTACCAGTTTATAACCAAAATACAGCAATAGCATTGCTTCATTATTTTTACACACAGTAACACTGAGAAACAATTTCACCCTATCAGTACCAGTTTATAACCAAAATACAGCAATTAACATCAGAAAGATGTCTATTTAACATTTGTGATGGGCCTTCCACTCCACAGGAATACGTGCTGCCACATTAGAAGCTCACCTGGCCTTGGCCGGGACCAGTAGGGGACCCTTAAAACCCTGGTGGTCTTGCGCAGAGTTAAGCAGTTTACCTATGACGCTTTCCTCTCCCCCCCTCTCCTCTCCTAATCCAGGATCCCTCTCTCAATTTGCAGGCCACTTCTATCACCCCTTTTTACAATTTCTGAACTCTTCCCATTCAACCTCTCACTTCACCTTTAACCACCTTCTGCTATTCTGTCTTTTCACTGCCCTCATCTCTAATAGTCTCTCGCATTTATCTCATGGCCTCTCTGGCCCCATCACCTCCCGTGCCCCTCAGCACTTCTTATTCACCTCAAGTCTCTCCATTCAAATTTTTGTCTATTTGTATCTTACACCTGTTCAGTCCCCCATTCATCTTCCACAGATTTGTTCTTCCACACCTTCTTGAATCAATGTCCCTCTCCCCTGTTACCTCAGCACCAGTGCCTAATATGAGCAGGTGGTTTCTGGTGCTCTGCACTGGCACCTAACTGTGCACACTGGCACTATGAGAATCTGCCACATGGTGTGTTATATTCTGATCATCTCTTTCCCTGCTGCTCAGCCTGTATGTGTGTGATGTCACTAGAATGTTCGTGTATGCATGGTTTGAATGTGTGATCAGTTTGAATGAGTGGGGCTGAGCAGCTGGATGCTGCTCCCGGTGGGGCCTTCCTATTTACCAACTTTTAACTAATAAACATCTACTTAAGAACATTTACGGCTATTGGATCTACATACATAATTAAGTACTTTTAGCATTGCAACAATGGCGACGATGGAGAAAGAACTACGCGTGCAAGAACTATATTTGATACATGGAACTACAAGATGTGAAGAAAAGCTTTTTAAAGAAGACAAGCAACGCCTTTTGATGCCCCACCGGTGTCATGATACATCTGACAGCCTACTGAATACATCTTTTCTAAAGGTATGTTTTGGGCGTTGGACAATGTTTGACTCATATTGCTTTAAATCAACCTGTCTACAAATGGTTATTTTAAATATTTTGTGAGCTGGAGTTTGAGACCTGAAACCTGCTATTACGACCAATTTTGGGATGTTTTTAACTTTGCTTCTGTCATCTGTTAAATATGCTTTCATTGTGGATGAGCAACTTTCTTTCGACGTTTTTACCTTCATAAATATGCTGTGTCAAATTCAAAAACAAGGATTGATGAGGTTACGTTGATGTTTCACGTAGTTTGAACCTCTTCACTGTGGGAGCAATTGTTAAGCCTTTTCTCTGACCATCTGTGCATATTTCCGTTTCTGGATTTTTAAAACGGTAAAGTTCGTGACTAAAAAGACATGTGTGTGGAGCGAATGGCTTGAAACCTGCCTGCCTACACACTATTTATTCTGAATACTTTGCTACTTAAACCTGCCTGCTTGCACTGCATCGTTGGTTTCAAACAAGAAGAGACCTGGATATTTTAATCGGAATGTGTTTGTCTCTCTGGGATCGCATTTTCATTTCACTTTTACTGTGCCTCAAGAGTCTCTTTTTCAAACGGTTTCATGTGGTGTTTTATTTTACACTGGAAAGGATTTAATACTGTGTGTGGAGCCCATGTGTGATCGTCAGCAAAGGCAACGGCACATTTTCATTTTGTTTGGATTTGAAAATGATTACCTGTGACGTTAATCTTCTGTGTGCCAGCCGACATCCATCCTGAAGGAATCTTTCAGCTATGTTGTCCCCGCATTCCAGAACGTAGTTTGAGCAGGCTGTGAATGATGAGTCATCACGCTGTGATGACAGGAAAGTCGCAAACCAGCAGAGACACTGCGTGATTACGTTTGCCTGACACCTACCCGGAACTATGAAGTGTCCTGAGAAAGCGTCATAATTCACTTTCTGTATCAGCATGGCAGCAATGTTTTGTGGAGAAATAATTACACGGACTTTAAGAAGTGGAGCTGCGCATTGAGTCAACAGTGACTACATTTATTTTGTCAATTTTTTTTTTTGCAAAGCTAAGGTCTTACAGCATTATCGTGACAACGGTGACTACTTTTATTGTTTTAGTTTCTTATTTTGAATTATTTGCTAAACATGTGTATTGATTTACATGTTTGTGTTCAGAGTGACTGATTTATTCACTTTTACTGCGTGGAACTGTTATGTGCTGAAATATTTTATTCAAGTGCTTCTTTACTGTTATTTTGATGGATTAATTTACGTTTACTGAATTGAGCTACTTATGTACTGAAACCTTTGTTCAGGTGCTCATTTAATTATTTTTTAAGTGTTGATTTTTAGTTGTCAGGTTTTACTATGCTGAGTCGTGGAAATGTTAGATTTTTCTTTATGGTAATGAACCACATATGTGCTCAATTTATTGGAGGTGTTTGCTTTAATTTGTTGAGCCATATAAGTGCGCAATTTGAGATGCGATGCTCAATTTAATGTATTTCTAGTGATTATTAAGTTGGAGCGTGTGATACTGATATATGTTTTGGAACTACTTTCGGTAAGTGTTGAGATTTATTTATGCTGTATGTTTTGATGAACCACTTATTTCATAGTGCTCTATTCTAATAGAGGGTGTTCACATTTTTACTGCGAAGAGTCGTGCAGGGACTACATTTTCCTTTTTATTGCATTGAACCACTTTAAGTGCTCAAATATTTTGAGGTGTTCAATTCTAGTGTGTATTTTTCTGAAGATTTGTTCTCCAGTTTGGATTTTTAGTATGCATATTTTGCGGAGCCACATAGGTGCTCATTGTTTGAGGCGCTCCATCTGTTTCAGTGTATTTTCTGAAGATTAATTCTCCAGTTTGGATTTTTAGTATGCATATTTTGCGGAGCCACATAGGTGCTCATTGATTGAGGCGCTCCATCTGTTTCAGGTTGAATTATATGAGGTTGCAGAGTCCTCAGTTCTGTTAATGCTCAGTTGTATACATGATTTATTTTGTTGAACCACGTAAGTGCTCTATTCATTTAGAGGTGTTCATTTATACAGAGTGCCGTTGGGAAGTCATATACTCCGTGCATTTTATTTAGTTGGGTTCCCTGTTTATTGCTTTTCGTGACAGTCTGGCCAACTGGCATGATCGGTGATATTTTGGGTTTGGTTTGTGATGGGGGGTGTTGGTTATGTGATTTGGCATTGGTTTTGTGCAAGAGGATATTATTCCTCTTTTTCGTGTTTTATGCAACAATTCTTATATTATGCTATATTGCTATTTTAAAATTTTATTTGCAGTCATTCATTTATTTGTGTTGACTGCTTATTTGAAATCCTGACCTTGTCATCGTCAGGGCATACTGTATTTATTTTCTCTTGCTTTCTTTTGTGTTCATTGTTTTAAAAGAGGGAGATGTGTTATATTCTGATCATCTCTTTCCCTGCTGCTCAGCCTGTATGTGTGTGATGTCACTAGAATGTTCGTGTATGCATGGTTTGAATGTGTGATCAGTTTGAATGAGTGGGGCTGAGCAGCTGGATGCTGCTCCCGGTGGGGCCTTCCTATTTACCAACTTTTAACTAATAAACATCTACTTAAGAACATTTACGGCTATTGGATCTACATACATAATTAAGTACTTTTAGCATTGCAACATGGTGGCTCTGTCTAATCTGTGTAATTTAGAGATGAGCAGAACAGTTAATTATTAATTCAATATACATTAAAAATTATAAACTCCTGACACCCATGCCATTCTTATAGCATTGGAGGCTAGAAATAGTCTGAATAGTCACACTTGTACAAGTGTTATGGTTCGTAGTTGCATAGGTATTGTCATTGGCCGGGCAAGCCAGGAAATGGGTGGGTGGTTAAAGTTGCAGTGGTCCACTGGTGAGGGCCCTGACACATGTTTTATTACAAATTAATCACTGCTCAGCACCCACCCCAGTACTCCCGATCTTCCCCTATCACTGCTGTCCCGCACCCAGTCCTATGATTAAGGTTGCCAGCTCATTATATTGATGTCCCAGATGGTACAAAAATAAGTAGTCACCTAAAGCTGTACTTTTAGCACTTATCTGTACATAGTTAGAACAGCAAATATAAATAGAAAGCACGTTTAATTGTGTTCTAGGGCTGCCTCAATGACCCATGACTGATAATTAAAGGGAACAAAGACAGAAAAGTCACATTACAAATGAATACATATGTTTTTATTTATAACTCGATTTAGTGTCAAGAGGACCTCTTTGCAGGACTGGCATTTTCTTTAGGCAACCCTACTTTATATTCATTTTCATGAAATACATTCTCGCACTACCACAGTAAATGTAAAATGCAAATGTAAGGAATAGGCAGAGTGGGGGCCCAAGGTGTACTGGAACTAGAAAAAAAACGAAGCCTCTGTAACCAGTTTACAAAAAGTATGTAAATATACTAATGGTCTTTAATGACCTGTGAAAAAATCGGGCGTGCCGGAGATAAAGACTCCAGACACTGCCCAGGCAAGCCCCCAGCAGCTCGAGCTGCACTGCAGCAGCCCAGGCTGAGACACACAACGGGGAAGGTGGGGGGCTGAAGCTATGGGCCTGGGCAGAAGTGTGACCGGGAATGCGCGACCCCCTTTCTATCACTCCAGGGCCCCCCTGGGGGTTGTGCCCCACAGTTTGAATTCCCCTGCTCTAGAACGACTAGTAGTAAGCGACCAGTTTAATGTGATGTAGACGGGAACTCATGCAATGTATTAGCATCATGTTGTTTACAATGTGTATGGTGCGCGGTTGGTGGAGGGGGTGGGGGGTTGAGGGTCTGATGTTCTGCAGACCTCTGGGGGGAGAAATTTTGAGTACCTAGAACTTATACAATGTGACTTTTACCTGTATGTTGCTGGCCAGGCTCGGCCCATCTGGTACTGCAAGAACTCAATACAATTTGTTGTTAAAAAAACAACCCAAAAAAAACAGTCCCCAAGCAAAATAGAGATAACGGTCAAATACATTATCCATTGCAAATTACACTGATAGATGTAGTAGCGCCATTCCAGCCAGGAATGACGTCCTCACATGCACACAACACTGAAAAGTTTCCTTTATATTTTGTGCTTTCGAATAAAGTTTTATTGAAACACTAAATCTTGTTGATTGTAATTGCTGTTTTTTCACGAAGTCATTGATATTCAAATGTCAAAATTATACTTGGCCCAATGCATTTCGGGCATTGTGCCCTTCGTCAGGGGCATTAATTCTCTGTCAAGGAAAATAAACACAACTGTCATATATTCGTAGCCATATATACACAACTGACATGTATTCATATTCATATTTACAAAACCATATCTATATTTAGTTTTGATCAAACACGTTGTAATCATTATTTGAAGCACTTAGAAGTGCACTGCAAAAAACGCTATTTGTGAATTCATCAAGTAGCCTGTGCACAATTAATACTATTTGACCTCCAATTTTTAGAAAACATCATGATTTGACTCTGGTAAACAAAGATAGTACCTTCTATCACTGTCGAGAGTTTGAGAGGTAAATGATATTGACCACTCGATACGTGTAACCTCGCTTGTCTGACCTGAAAGGAAACGATAATCAGGGATTGTCGTTCTCTTAATGTACTACATCTAGATAGCGTGCTGTGGTGGAGATTATCAATATTGTGACCACAATCATACCTGTTGTGTAAGAATGCCTGAAAACAGGTCCAAGAGGTTTACGGTGTTGTCAAGGTTCGCAGACCGCGTTCTGAAAGAGAGAAACCCAGTGGTAACAAAGTACCAATATTCGATCGTGTGAGCTCAAAAATGCTCAAAACAGTATTGTCAGCGGGTTCCGTCTGAACGGAAATCCACTCACCTGGTTCGTAATATTTCATCAGGCGGCTTGGTGGGATCATCATGTCGCGGGTTCGAAAAAGTGAAGTGCGGTGTTTCCGACAGTGCCGGGTGTTATCACCCCTAACCCGGAAGTGGTACGCGTTGGTTGCCGGTGAAAAAAATAGAAGACGGATTTGCGTGTAGTTTCTTATCGTAGAAACAAAAAAGATACTATGTGCCGAAACTTCACTCTGGAAGTCAGATGTAATCAAAATGAGATTCTACCCTTTATAATAAGAATAGCTCGAAACGTGATAAATTACACGCACAAGTCAGAATTTTTTAATTTGTTAAAATGGTGTCTGAAGCCTGTGTTTTTTGCATACTTATTCCCAATATGTCAAGTACTCATAATCAATTCATGAACAATTCATACTACTCTGAATACAATTGTGCATCATTATAACATGTAGAAACATAAAGAACATGAAAAAACATAAAAACCGTGCAATATTGCTGTGCTCACAAGTGTCCATGATATTTTATGCTCAATAAGAAATCAATAAGTTCTTTAGGTATTAGATTTACAAAAAGCAGTTCAGATCAATGCGATCATTAAGACCCTTCGGTTGTGCTGTATTAAGGTGGGTGATCCAAAAGACTTCCCTGCGTAAAAGGTATTGAGTGTTATCTCTTCCTGGTAACACCGGTACAGTTTCCAAAATGAGAAATCGTACCTGACTGGGAGAATGAATCTGATTGTTGACATGGAATGCCAGTGGAGATTTCGCATTCTTGGTTCGAATATTACTTTTATGTTCAATAATGCGTGTTTTTATTTTGCATTCCGTTTTCCCAACATAAGCTAGGCCACATGGGCATTTAATCAAATAAATGAAGTTCCGACTGTCTCATGTTGCGGTGATACGTAATTTGATGGAGAATCCTTGACTTGGGTGTTTGATTTCATTACCTTTTATTATAGCGTTGCAATTTCCACAATTGTGGCAAGGTAATGTGCCTTTGTATTTGTCTGTATGAACTTGTGTTTTTTATTCAACATTTCCTTTATGTTTAGGGATCTCTGGAATGCAAATCTTGGTTTTTTCCTGAAAGATGTTATTAAAATCTTCCTCCTATGTCAAAGAAAATAGTCAATCAAAAATTACACGCAAGTACGCTCATACGTTATCATAAAGTTCAAAGAATCCCCCGAGGGTTACGCATCTCGCTCAAATCCACATTGTGTAAAAATAATTCAAAATTCATGGAAAGATGGCACGCAATATTAAATAAGTGTTCTCTGGACCTCATACTGTTAATTGTAGAAGAACTGGCCAAACTAATTGAGGATATAACAAAAGAAACACAACAATTAAAAGAGGACCTAAGCAAAATGCTTACAACTGAGGAAATGGAAGACATGTTAAATGACATCACAAAACAACTGGAGTCATACACCAAGGAGATAAATGAAAGAAAAATCAGAAAATTCAAACGTGATACATTTGATTACAAGCTTGGAGAAGTTTATAATTGGGCCGACATATACGCAAGGAGAAGACAACAAACATCCACGTCCAACAGACCATCAGATGAAACATCATCTTCGGATGATTCCCAAGCCAGGAGCCAACCACTAAGATTTAAACCCACCACGAAAACAACACAAGAGCAACCAACTACATCTAGTGGTACAAATAACACTGGGAATACTTTTTTGGAGAGAGGCCAAAAATCATCCGAAGAACCAGGAGGGGCAAAAGGTCAAGTAACAGACGACTCAATTTCGAGAAACACCAGGAGTCAAAAACCCTAGTTATCAACCTTTCTAAACAACCAATATCACGTTCAGAAATCAATATTTTACAAAAAGGAACTACATTCGTATCAACATTTCATTCAAAACTCCTGGACACACAAGTATGTATTTACAAGTTTATGAGAAAACTACGATTACGACACTTCTTTAGCAACGTCATCCAAGTAGTAGATGAATCACCAAAGGATACTCTAAAGGGTCTCAGAAATAAAAGTAAATTCATCCCTCCGGTGAGTCACAAGGTCTTGGACGCATTTGAGAAAGTTATCAGTAAGGAGGTAGAGAAAATTTATAAACAGCCAAAGTCAAAAAATACTAATCTTTCTAACAAAGAATGAAACATCCTCAAAAAATTGGCGGAAAACCCAGAGATTACCATACGTCAAGCAGACAAGGGGGAGCCCTTGTTATTTTGAACACGTCTTATTATAACAACCAAGTCAATGAACATGTCAATGACTCAAACATCTATTACAAAACAGAAAGAGACCCTACCAAAGAATTCACAGAGATACTTTTCACTCTCATAAACAAAACAGTTGACTCAGGTGTAATCGGATCAAAGGAGAAACACTATGTTATCAAAACTAATCCATCAGTACCATATATTTATATGATACCAAAAGTCCATAAACATCCGACTCATCCCCCCTGTAGACCCATAGTATCTACAGTCAACTCCATCCATGAGCCAATCGGCAAATTTATTGACAAACATCTACAGCCACTAGTACAATCTATGACCACGTACATTAAGGACACAATTCACTTTCTGACTATCCTTGAAGACCAAAAAACACAATTTACCAGCGACATGATACTCTGTACCATTGATGTACAGTCACTCTATACTTCAATTCCTCATAATCTAGGATTAGACGCAACCGCGTCATTTCTAATGTTATCAGAGATGGAAGAAGGCCTGAAGGTATTTATCATGGAGCTTTTGAATTTCACATTATACCATAGCTACTTCTCATGGCAAGAATCATTCTACATCCAAAGCTCTGGCACGTCCATGGGCAACTGTGCCGCACCAGCCTACGCGAACCTTTTTATGCAGATTCGTACTGGATAACATTTTGAGCAAAGAACAGTGGTCCAAAAATCTCATTACATACAAGAGATATATTGACGATATATTCGTCTTGTGGAATGGTACACAGATGGAGTTGGAGCAAGCTATCGCTGATTTGAATCAAGTGAACGACCGAATCAAATTCACTCACAACATTCAAACAGACAAGTTACCGTTTCTGGATGTACTCGTCCAGAAGACCCAAAACAAACTTGAAACCAGCGTTTTCACCAAAACCACAGATAGAAACAACCTATTACACTTTTCCAGTTTTCACCAGCACTCTTTAAAAAGACACTTACCGTACTCACAGTTATTGCGAATAAAAAGGATCTCTTCTACCGAGGAGTCATTGAAACAAAGCACGCAAACCTGCATTAACAAATTTCAAGAGCGGGGATACCCAATGGGGGTTCTACAAGAAGCCTAAATCAAAATGATGAACATCAACAGAAGATCATTGTTACAGACTCAACCCAAAATACGAGATGAGGACAGAATGGTATTTGTTTCCAAATACTCAACTGAGAGTGGAAAAATCAAGAAAATCCTACTGAGAAATTGGTCATTATTGACATTGGAGGAAGATTTTAATAACATCTTTCAGGAAAAGCCAAGATTTGCATTCCAGAGATCCCTAAACATAAAGGAAATGTTGAATAAAAAAACACAAGTTCATACAGACAAATACAAAGGCACATTACCTTGCCACAGTTGTGGAAATTGCAACGCTATAATAAAAGGTAATGAAATCAAACACCCAAGTCAAGGATTCCCCATCAAATTACGTGTCACCGCAACATGTGACAGTCGGAACTTGATTTATTTGATTAAATGCCCATGTGGCCTAGCTTATGTTGGGAAAACGGAACGCAAAATAAAAATACGCATTATTGAACATAAAAGTAATATTCGAACCAAGAATTCGAAATCTCCACTGGCATCCCATTTCAACAATCAGAATCATTCTCCCAGTCAGGTGCGATTTCTCATTTTGGAAACTGTACCGGTATTACCAGGAAGAGATAACACTCAATACCTTTTACGCAGGGAAGTCTTTTGGATCACCCACCTTAATACAGCACAACTGAAGGGTCTTAATGATCGCATTGATCTGAACTGCTTTTTGTAAATCTAATACCTAAAGAACTTATTGATTTTTTTATTGAGCATAAAATATCATGGACACTTGTGAGCACAGCAATAATGCACGGTTTTTATGTTTTTTCCTGTTCTTTATGTTTCTACATGTTATAATGATGCACAATTGTATTCAGAGTAGTATGAATTGTTCATGAATTGATTATGAGTACTTGACATATTGGGAATAAGTATGCAAAAAACACAGGCTTCAGACACCACTTTAACAAATTAAAAAATTCTTACTCGTGCGTGTCATTTATCACGTTTCGAGCTATTCTATTATAAAGGGTAGAATCTCATTTTGATTACATCTGACTTCCCGAGTGAAGTTTCGGCACATAGTATCTTTTTTGTTTCTACGATAAGAAACTACACGCAAATCCGTCTTCTAATTTTTCCAACGGCAACCAACGCGTACCACTTTCGGGTTAGGGGTGATAACACCCAGCACTGTCGGAAACACCGCACTTCACTTTTTCGAACCCGCGACATGATGATCCCACCAAGCCGCCCGATGAAATATTACGAACCAGGTGAGTGGAGGTCAAATAGTATTAATTGTGCACAGGCTACTTAATGAATTCACAAATAGCGTTTTTTGCAGTGCACTTCTAAGTGCTTCAAATAATGGTTACAACGTGTTTGATCAAAACTAAATGTAGATATGGTTTTGTAAATATGAATATGAATACATGTCAGTTGTGTATATATGGCTACGAATATATGACAGTTGTGTTTATTTTCCTTGACAGAGAATTAATGCCCCTGACGAAGGGCACAATGCCCGAAATGCATTGGGCCAAGTATAATTTTGACATTTGAATATCAATCACTTCGTGAAAAAACAGCAATTACAATCAACAAGATTGAGTGTTTCAATAAAACTTTATTCGAAAGTACAAAATATAAAGGAAATTTTTCAGTGTTGTGTGCATGTGAGGACGTCATTCCCGGCTGGAATGGCGCTACTACATCCATTATTCTAACCTCCAAGACTCAGAAGGAGGAACTCACTTAGCACCTAACTACCTTCCAGTACTGTTTTACAATTTCAAGTAACTATGAGTTCGACGGTTCATTCCAAAAACTTTTGTTCAAATTACACTGATAGTCACATATGGACACATAAACCTTATGGATCACTAACATATGCACCGTCATATTTCCATATGCATACACAAATACTTACAGGTACTTTAAACACTATTTCAAAATGAAAGACATAATATAAATCACATTTGACCTGTATGGGGTTACTAGCTAGGATGTACAAGGAACATCAGAATTCAAAAGCCATAAGTAAATCAATCTAAATTCCATCACAAATGTTAACGGGTATCCTATATGCCATATTTCTAGTCTATTATATCCAATGGCAGACAGCATATCAGTCGCAACTCTGACAAATTATCCCATCTGCCAAACTACAAATCAGGCTCAAAGTCCAGAAAGGGTAAGAATCTGAGGCACTAAAGTAGGGACAAAATACAAATCGTTGCCTCTTTGTGTGTATTTTTGCCATGTGTATGTGCCATATAGTGCCTTTGTAGTGTAGTTCCTATATTCCCAATAGGCTCTGCGCATTGGAATAATATATTCAGATAGATTTTGTTGCTAAATCTGACATCATATCATTAATACTTTCAAAGTCCCAATCATCAGAGAATGTGCTCGGTTTTACAAAGTCACTTAATGAAACCTTAAACTGGTGTGGATACTTCAAGAGCTCAACCGGGCCATAGATTTCGTAATCTGTTTTGTCCCAAGCTACCCCACCGGGTATTGGATTGGCTGTGACATTCACTGATGATAGTTCTCTTTTCTCGATGTGAGATGACTTGTGTGGCTTTAGGACCAAGTTGATGTTCTGACTTGCTGTGTCTATTGTACTGTATTTTCCCTCAATGAATTTTCCCAAACAAAGAACCATGATGAGCCAAAGCAGGAGGAAAAGTACACCTAACACAATCCAAAATTCAATCCATGGAGAAATCAGATAGGTTTCTTTGAGTTGATGTAAGAGTTCTGTTGCTTTGTCTTTAAAAGTTTTTGTTGTTGGCTGTTCTTCAGGCTTGCTTGGGTCCTCAGAAAAGTCATCGAAATTGATGAAGTAGCCAGATGCAGTTCTGTCAATTGTTGGAATCGCTTCCGGATTTTCATTTGCTTTTGGAATTTTCTTTGTTTCATTAGCATAGTCTGAGGCTACATCGTTGTAGACTGGTGTTTCTCAACGAACTGTTGCAATTTGGGTTTCAAGAGGCACAAGTTCCATGGCATTGTTGCATAGTCCTTTTTTATTCACTGCAGGTTTATCAAATGTGATTAGTCTCTCAGTTTGAACCTCTTGTATGGTAGCAAGTTTTGGTGTTCTGCTACTTCTTGGGAGTCCACTGGGCCTACTACTTATTATTGGTCACATGATTGTGGTTTTACCAGGTCGATGGATACAACTCGGTTCTCCTTTTTACCAGCAAGGGGCGGTAGTACAACTGATCTTGTTCCGCTGACAGCTAGGACAGGTACTGCTTTTCTGTAAGAAGGCCCAAATTCCTTCTTCACCGCAATCTTCTCTCTGACTAGATCCCCAATCTTTGGAATCCAGACAGGCCTTGCTGGGACAGGTGGTTTGTCTTCAGTGGTTGTTGGCTGCTGTTTTAGCTTTATGTTGCTCAGGTCTTTTCTTGTTTCATTTAAGTCCTGTAAAATAGCCAAACGATCTTTCATATCAAAGCATTTTTCTTCTACCACTGAAGTCTGACTATCTAAGTCCTGAATATGCATTCTAGTACCGAACAATAGTTCGTACGGGCTGAAACCTTTTAGAGAATTTCTTGGCAGATTATTAAGACTACGTTGGACACTTGTTAAATGTTGGACCCACCCGTCACCCGAACCTAATACCCTCGCCGTTATAGATTGCTTTATGTCTCGGTTTTTTCTTTCCACAATCCCATTTCCCTCAGGATGGAAGGGACAAGAGTACCGCAATGCAATGCCCATGCTGGTCATGGCCTCCTTATAAGCTCGAGAGCTAAAAGCAGGACCCTGGTCAGAATGTAGCATGCCAATTGCGTATGTGCCGATATAGACTGGCAAATCTTTTATAACAGTTCTGGCGTCAGCCGAGCGCTGGGGCCACATCCAAATGAATCTCGTGCAGGAATCCACTGCCACCATGATATATTTATAGTTGCCATCCCTTTGTAAGGGACCACAGTGGTCCAGGTAAACACAAGCTAATGGTTTATCTGAGATTAGAAGGGGCGTCAGTGCTGGTCGTTTCACTGTTGATACTTTCATTCTTTGGCATATTTCGCATTCTAGAACATAGTTCTTAGTTCGTATTCTCATACGCGGCCAACAATATCTCTGTTTTAATAACGATATTGTGGCGGAAACACCAGCATGTGCAGAAGCGAGCCCTTCGTGTGCCGCTGTAATTAGTCCTAACCTGTGTTCCATGTTTGGAATTGCCCTATCCCCCACTCCAGGGATTCGAGCAAAAGGAACATTATTCGCATCAGTTATGTATGAGTACTTTACTGGAAAGCCTTTCGGGAGTGTTTTTCTATCATCTTTTACTGAAGCACTGACAGCTTGCATTATATCGCTGTCTATTTTTGTGTTTTGACCGGGTGATAGCAGCTACGGAAGCCGTTTGCACAGCTGCCTTCGCGGCTTCATCAGCCAATGAATTACCCGCAACGTGAACGCCATCACGTTGATGACTCAGTGTATGTATCACGTGAGTCTTTTGTAGTTCTTTTTGTAAAAGAAGTACTTGTTCCCAAAGTATTTTATGCTTAATTGTTCCACCTTTTGCATCCTTGAAACCGTTTTGAACCCAGTTCTGCAAGTATTCATTATAAGACTGAACGCAGTAATATGAATCGCACACTATTAGTGTGGGGAATTCGCGATCGGTATTTTCAAGCGCCATCTTAAATGCTAGTAGTTCAGCTCGCTGAGCTGTACAATCTCCTAGAGATTGAGTTTTAGTGACCAGTGGTCTAAATTTTCCTTTCGTGCCATCGACCTTTAACAATCGCGCACGCAGCACTGTAAGCTTGTTTACCCCTAACTGCGGGTTGTGCTGATCCGTCTGTATATATTATACAGCCATAGTGTTCTAGAGGCAGGATCTCGGTTGGCAGAGGACATTCATATTCATATTGTAGAAATTCTTTTGTTTTTAAATTAGGATCAAATTCGTATACTACGTCTGTTGCAGCAAGAGAATTAACCCATTGGATCCATCTCGGATGTAGTGCTTTAGCATTTGGAATGCTTGCTTTTGTTACCGCTTCTAAGGCTGGTATCGGTGTAACGATTATTATTCGTTTTCCTTGTGCTAGGGCTCTTTCTTTTGTTACAGCAGTCTGTACCGCAGTTAGAATTTTTTCAGTTGAACTGAATTTCATTTCAGCTTTTGTGTACAAATGTGATTTGTAAGCTATTGGTACCGTTTCTCCCTCATTAGAGGTCAGGAACGTGAATCCGCATCTTCCTGGGATGACTCGGATTAAAAGGTTGCGTGCAATTTTGTTTTAGCTAACATGTCTGTTTGCAATGATCTCAAAATTTCTGTGTGTTTTTGAGTCCAATTGATTGGTTTAAAATCAGGTTTTATTAATTCATAGAGAGGTTTAACCCTCTCTGCATAATTTAGAATGTAAGTTCTTCCGAAATTCAGGAAACCTAGTATTGATTGTAAGTTCTTCAGCGTTTTAGGTGCTTGGAGTACAGCGCATTTCTCTAAGAAATTGTTTGCTAGGCTTTTGCCTTCACTTGATAATTCATATCCTAAAAACAGGACAGTTAGATGGGCAATTTGTGACTTTTTAAAGTTGAATTTGTAACCCTCTGCTGCGAACCCAAGTATTATGGTGTTCACTCTTTTCAAGTGAGTATCCAAGTCATCATCTGTTAGATAGATGTCATCGACATAAGATAATGCAACGCTATAATAAAAGGTAATGAAATCAAACACCCAAGTCAAGGATTCCCCATCAAATTACGTGTCACCGCAACATGTGACAGTCGGAACTTGATTTATTTGATTAAATGCCCATGTGGCCTAGCTTATGTTGGGAAAACGGAACGCAAAATAAAAATACGCATTATTGAACATAAAAGTAATATTCGAACCAAGAATTCGAAATGTCCACTGGCATCCCATTTCAACAATCAGAATCATTCTCCCAGTCAGGTGCGATTTCTCATTTTGGAAACTGTACCGGTATTACCAGGAAGAGATAACACTCAATACCTTTTACGCAGGGAAGTCTTTTGGATCACCCACCTTAATACAGCACAACTGAAGGGTCTTAATGATCGCATTGATCTGAACTGCTTTTTGTAAATCTAATACCTAAAGAACTTATTGATTTTTTTATTGAGCATAAAATATCATGGACACTTGTGAGCACAGCAATAATGCACGGTTTTTATGTTTTTTCCTGTTCTTTATGTTTCTACATGTTATAATGATGCACAATTGTATTCAGAGTAGTATGAATTGTTCATGAATTGATTATGAGTACTTGACATATTGGGAATAAGTATGCAAAAAACACAGGCTTCAGACACCACTTTAACAAATTAAAAAATTCTTACTCGTGCGTGTCATTTATCACGTTTCGAGCTATTCTATTATAAAGGGTAGAATCTCATTTTGATTACATCTGACTTCCCGAGTGAAGTTTCGGCACATAGTATCTTTTTTGTTTCTACGATAAGAAACTACACGCAAATCCGTCTTCTAATTTTTCCAACGGCAACCAACGCGTACCACTTTCGGGTTAGGGGTGATAACACCCAGCACTGTCGGAAACACCGCACTTCACTTTTTCGAACCCGCGACATGATGATCCCACCAAGCCGCCCGATGAAATATTACGAACCAGGTGAGTGGAGGTCAAATAGTATTAATTGTGCACAGGCTACTTAATGAATTCACAAATAGCGTTTTTTGCAGTGCACTTCTAAGTGCTTCAAATAATGGTTACAACGTGTTTGATCAAAACTAAATGTAGATATGGTTTTGTAAATATGAATATGAATACATGTCAGTTGTGTATATATGGCTACGAATATATGACAGTTGTGTTTATTTTCCTTGACAGAGAATTAATGCCCCTGACGAAGGGCACAATGCCCGAAATGCATTGGGCCAAGTATAATTTTGACATTTGAATATCAATCACTTCGTGAAAAAACAGCAATTACAATCAACAAGATTGAGTGTTTCAATAAAACTTTATTCGAAAGTACAAAATATAAAGGAAATTTTTCAGTGTTGTGTGCATGTGAGGACGTCATTCCCGGCTGGAATGGCGCTACTACATCCATTATTCTAACCTCCAAGACTCAGAAGGAGGAACTCACTTAGCACCTAACTACCTTCCAGTACTGTTTTACAATTTCAAGTAACTATGAGTTCGACGGTTCATTCCAAAAACTTTTGTTCAAATTACACTGATAGTCACATATGGACACATAAACCTTATGGATCACTAACATATGCACCGTCATATTTCCATATGCATACACAAATACTTACAGGTACTTTAAACACTATTTCAAAATGAAAGACATAATATAAATCACATTTGACCTGTATGGGGTTACTAGCTAGGATGTACAAGGAACATCAGAATTCAAAAGCCATAAGTAAATCAATCTAAATTCCATCACAAATGTTAACGGGTATCCTATATGCCATATTTCTAGTCTATTATATCCAATGGCAGACAGCATATCAGTCGCAACTCTGACAAATTATCCCATCTGCCAAACTACAAATCAGGCTCAAAGTCCAGAAAGGGTAAGAATCTGAGGCACTAAAGTAGGGACAAAATACAAATCGTTGCCTCTTTGTGTGTATTTTTGCCATGTGTATGTGCCATATAGTGCCTTTGTAGTGTAGTTCCTATATTCCCAATAGGCTCTGCGCATTGGAATAATATATTCAGATAGATTTTGTTGCTAAATCTGACATCATATCATTAATACTTTCAAAGTCCCAATCATCAGAGAATGTGCTCGGTTTTACAAAGTCACTTAATGAAACCTTAAACTGGTGTGGATACTTCAAGAGCTCAACCGGGCCATAGATTTCGTAATCTGTTTTGTCCCAAGCTACCCCACCGGGTATTGGATTGGCTGTGACATTCACTGATGATAGTTCTCTTTTCTCGATGTGAGATGACTTGTGTGGCTTTAGGACCAAGTTGATGTTCTGACTTGCTGTGTCTATTGTACTGTATTTTCCCTCAATGAATTTTCCCAAACAAAGAACCATGATGAGCCAAAGCAGGAGGAAAAGTACACCTAACACAATCCAAAATTCAATCCATGGAGAAATCAGATAGGTTTCTTTGAGTTGATGTAAGAGTTCTGTTGCTTTGTCTTTAAAAGTTTTTGTTGTTGGCTGTTCTTCAGGCTTGCTTGGGTCCTCAGAAAAGTCATCGAAATTGATGAAGTAGCCAGATGCAGTTCTGTCAATTGTTGGAATCGCTTCCGGATTTTCATTTGCTTTTGGAATTTTCTTTGTTTCATTAGCATAGTCTGAGGCTACATCGTTGTAGACTGGTGTTTCTCAACGAACTGTTGCAATTTGGGTTTCAAGAGGCACAAGTTCCATGGCATTGTTGCATAGTCCTTTTTTATTCACTGCAGGTTTATCAAATGTGATTAGTCTCTCAGTTTGAACCTCTTGTATGGTAGCAAGTTTTGGTGTTCTGCTACTTCTTGGGAGTCCACTGGGCCTACTACTTATTATTGGTCACATGATTGTGGTTTTACCAGGTCGATGGATACAACTCGGTTCTCCTTTTTACCAGCAAGGGGCGGTAGTACAACTGATCTTGTTCCGCTGACAGCTAGGACAGGTACTGCTTTTCTGTAAGAAGGCCCAAATTCCTTCTTCACCGCAATCTTCTCTCTGACTAGATCCCCAATCTTTGGAATCCAGACAGGCCTTGCTGGGACAGGTGGTTTGTCTTCAGTGGTTGTTGGCTGCTGTTTTAGCTTTATGTTGCTCAGGTCTTTTCTTGTTTCATTTAAGTCCTGTAAAATAGCCAAACGATCTTTCATATCAAAGCATTTTTCTTCTACCACTGAAGTCTGACTATCTAAGTCCTGAATATGCATTCTAGTACCGAACAATAGTTCGTACGGGCTGAAACCTTTTAGAGAATTTCTTGGCAGATTATTAAGACTACGTTGGACACTTGTTAAATGTTGGACCCACCCGTCACCCGAACCTAATACCCTCGCCGTTATAGATTGCTTTATGTCTCGGTTTTTTCTTTCCACAATCCCATTTCCCTCAGGATGGAAGGGACAAGAGTACCGCAATGCAATGCCCATGCTGGTCATGGCCTCCTTATAAGCTCGAGAGCTAAAAGCAGGACCCTGGTCAGAATGTAGCATGCCAATTGCGTATGTGCCGATATAGACTGGCAAATCTTTTATAACAGTTCTGGCGTCAGCCGAGCGCTGGGGCCACATCCAAATGAATCTCGTGCAGGAATCCACTGCCACCATGATATATTTATAGTTGCCATCCCTTTGTAAGGGACCACAGTGGTCCAGGTAAACACAAGCTAATGGTTTATCTGAGATTAGAAGGGGCGTCAGTGCTGGTCGTTTCACTGTTGATACTTTCATTCTTTGGCATATTTCGCATTCTAGAACATAGTTCTTAGTTCGTATTCTCATACGCGGCCAACAATATCTCTGTTTTAATAACGATATTGTGGCGGAAACACCAGCATGTGCAGAAGCGAGCCCTTCGTGTGCCGCTGTAATTAGTCCTAACCTGTGTTCCATGTTTGGAATTGCCCTATCCCCCACTCCAGGGATTCGAGCAAAAGGAACATTATTCGCATCAGTTATGTATGAGTACTTTACTGGAAAGCCTTTCGGGAGTGTTTTTCTATCATCTTTTACTGAAGCACTGACAGCTTGCATTATATCGCTGTCTATTTTTGTGTTTTGACCGGGTGATAGCAGCTACGGAAGCCGTTTGCACAGCTGCCTTCGCGGCTTCATCAGCCAATGAATTACCCGCAACGTGAACGCCATCACGTTGATGACTCAGTGTATGTATCACGTGAGTCTTTTGTAGTTCTTTTTGTAAAAGAAGTACTTGTTCCCAAAGTATTTTATGCTTAATTGTTCCACCTTTTGCATCCTTGAAACCGTTTTGAACCCAGTTCTGCAAGTATTCATTATAAGACTGAACGCAGTAATATGAATCGCACACTATTAGTGTGGGGAATTCGCGATCGGTATTTTCAAGCGCCATCTTAAATGCTAGTAGTTCAGCTCGCTGAGCTGTACAATCTCCTAGAGATTGAGTTTTAGTGACCAGTGGTCTAAATTTTCCTTTCGTGCCATCGACCTTTAACAATCGCGCACGCAGCACTGTAAGCTTGTTTACCCCTAACTGCGGGTTGTGCTGATCCGTCTGTATATATTATACAGCCATAGTGTTCTAGAGGCAGGATCTCGGTTGGCAGAGGACATTCATATTCATATTGTAGAAATTCTTTTGTTTTTAAATTAGGATCAAATTCGTATACTACGTCTGTTGCAGCAAGAGAATTAACCCATTGGATCCATCTCGGATGTAGTGCTTTAGCATTTGGAATGCTTGCTTTTGTTACCGCTTCTAAGGCTGGTATCGGTGTAACGATTATTATTCGTTTTCCTTGTGCTAGGGCTCTTTCTTTTGTTACAGCAGTCTGTACCGCAGTTAGAATTTTTTCAGTTGAACTGAATTTCATTTCAGCTTTTGTGTACAAATGTGATTTGTAAGCTATTGGTACCGTTTCTCCCTCATTAGAGGTCAGGAACGTGAATCCGCATCTTCCTGGGATGACTCGGATTAAAAGGTTGCGTGCAATTTTGTTTTAGCTAACATGTCTGTTTGCAATGATCTCAAAATTTCTGTGTGTTTTTGAGTCCAATTGATTGGTTTAAAATCAGGTTTTATTAATTCATAGAGAGGTTTAACCCTCTCTGCATAATTTAGAATGTAAGTTCTTCCGAAATTCAGGAAACCTAGTATTGATTGTAAGTTCTTCAGCGTTTTAGGTGCTTGGAGTACAGCGCATTTCTCTAAGAAATTGTTTGCTAGGCTTTTGCCTTCACTTGATAATTCATATCCTAAAAACAGGACAGTTAGATGGGCAATTTGTGACTTTTTAAAGTTGAATTTGTAACCCTCTGCTGCGAACCCAAGTATTATGGTGTTCACTCTTTTCAAGTGAGTATCCAAGTCATCATCTGTTAGATAGATGTCATCGACATAAGATAATGCCTCATCATCATACATTTGTAGTAACTCTGTTACCCTTGCTGAGAATAATCCTGGGCTATTCTTGAATCCCTGTGGGAGTTTTTCTGCGACCCCATTATTGAGAAAGCAGTCAAATACATGCTTTCAGGTGCTATGTTTTGACAAAAGAATCCATTAGAGATATCTAATGTCGTTTTGTATTTTTTGCGCACGATGTTATTCATTAGTGCTGCACTGTGTGAGTTTTGTACTGCAAATGTCTTGCAACATGAGTTAAGGTGTCTGTAGTCCAAAACTAGACGATATGAATCGTCTGGTTTGGAGACAGGAAACAAAGGATTGTTAATTTGTGAGGTGCATGTTTCAATCACCCCCTGGTATTCAAGTTGATCTAAGATCTCCCTGACCTGTTTTTTAGCTTCTTGCTTAATTGGGTACTGCCTTTGTGCAGTTGGTTGACATTTTAACTGGCTTTTGTGAGGAGGAGAGTCCTCATCCCATCCTACATGATTTTTATATAATGCAGGAGCTTGGGCTACTGCCCATTTTCTGGCATATGTATATTTTTTATGAATTGGAATATGATTTGAGAAGGCAGGCATAATCATTTCTTCGCCGTGAGGGCACTCCCTGACAAACTCTGGTGGCCAGTCTTTCACAGCTAAAAGGATGTCATAGCCTTTGGAAAGGTTATCCCAAAATAGACCCCTTACTCCTAGTCTTATCTCCCTCTATACGTAATGTTATCTCGTATATTTTATGAGGTTCGCTAACTCTGGTATCTGCAGTTTCCACCTGAATGTATTCATTCGTGTCCACTGTCTCCAGAAGATTCATCAGGATCTTGCGAGCTATGGTCACTTCTGCTGCGCTGTCTAGCATTGTCTGGGCCCACTCTCCGTTTTTCAGTTGTGTCCTCAGTATCCTCGGCATGTTTAACTATTTTAATGCTGGCTACCTTCTTTCTTGGAAATTGTAATTTTTTACTTTGATGAGCAGGTTCCTTGTCTTTGGACTTGACGTGCTCTTCCCTGTTTTCTGACCGTCCTCTTCTTTCCGATTTCTGCGAGGAATTCTGAAAAGATCGAGAGGGACATGTATCAATGTCTTGGTATCTATCAGGTTTTTTCAGATTATCCCTATTTCTAAGGTTGTATCTTTTCTCAGAGGGCTTCCTCTGGGGAGACTTGTGTCCTTGGTCCGGAGATCTTTCTCTCCGCCGAGGAGACCTACCTCTGGACTGGAATCTTTTTTCTTTGGGAGTGGATTGTTTATTTCCATCCCAGCTCTTTTTTGGAGTGTTTAGATTATTTTTAATAAATATCTTTTCTGGATTTTCAGTTAGTTGGGGTTTTACTGGTTTCCCACCCAAACTATCTCTTCCTAGTTCTTCATAGGATTTTTCTATGATTCTGGCAAGTTCAATTGGTTGGTCTGCTATATCTGTTTCTTTCAATTTCTGGAGGTATGTTATATCCTCCATCGCCAATTAAACTAATTCTCTATATGCCTTTGTTAATTCTTTTATTTTAACTAAAATTTCTTCGCTTGACATTTTATCAGTGTCTGGATGTGGTGTGTAGCTGGCTAGAACCGGCCACGTTGCTCCTGGTCTACCTAGTGGAACGAGCCTGGTTATGTGATTATTATGTTTTAGGGCGCCTTTAAACCAGAGCAGGTACTCTTGGTATTTTAATGGGATTTCAACCTCCTCGAAAGGAGTGTATTCATCCGAAGGTTCCTCTATTTTGTAATAGTGGAAGTTGTGTGTTACAGCGTTTGCTGCTGGAAAGTTTATCCATGTGTAGAATACCTCTGTCTGCCGATATTCATGGGCCTCAATTACGAATATGACTATTCCACCTCTCAGTGTTAGTCCATTTTCTATAAGTTTAAGAGTTATAGTTTTTCTTATGTTGACCGGAATGAGTATAGCATTCGGGTCATTGTCTTGGAGACTCGCGTCATCCGCTAGGAGTTGAGCTGCTATTCTAGCTGCCTCCCTTTCTTATTCACTTTCCCCCATTTTACTGGCAGAAAGGTTTTTGTTGCAGATCAAGTTTCAAGGAAACAAAGATTAGGTGCACAATATTTTTGGAACACTGTATCCTTCTACGTTGACTAAACCAAAACTATACATAGAAATCTCTTCCTACTAAGTTCCGGCGGATTTGAACCTTTTACCCACTCCAGACGTCTTTTGGAGTATTTACGGGAAAAAGGGTCTGTGTGAAAAAGCACGACTGAGTTACTCTAACGTCTTGCGTTAGATTTATCGCCTTACCAAACGTTGGGCGCCATGTAGTGTAGTTCCTATATTCCCAATAGGCTCTGTGCATTGGAATAATATATTCAGTAGTGTAGACGTAGGACTGAGGTTAACTAGGTCTCTACTGACTATATTAGACTTAAGGTTTGCCAGCTAGCTCAGAGGTCACTAGAAACTTTCTCGAATAAACAAGGAGGAGTTTAACCTCCCTGGATAGATAAGAAGGGATTAGCTTCCGACAACCATATAACATGACAACTTTGCTCCCTCAGAATAAGAGTGTATCTCTAGAGTCGTGTGAAAACAATAGACAGCTATTTCACTCAGTCAAATGTGCGTACTTAGTTTCACCAGAATGCAGAGAAAAGAAAGACGGGCGTTTTCAATAAAAGGTGTTATTTATTGAGCAGTCTTCTTTCCCATACAAGAGAAATGAATTGCCACAATTGCAATACTCATAGTAAATTAAAGTGCGTACAGTAAAAGGAGGATTATAAAATAATACTGTAAAAGCATTGATATGGTTTCTTAGCCATATGATACTTTAAAATAGATAAAATATATATACATATATACATTGACTAACGTACTCAACTGGTGCTTCTAAATACGTCTACCCCTGTGTACCTGACCTAAGCCTAATACGTGGGAAGGAGTAAATAAGTAGCAGTTTAAGTTAAGTTTGTTTTGCCAAGAATTCTCTTTAGGGGTTTAGTCAGCTCCGTACCTGGGTAATTAGAAAGCAGGAGGTCTTGTATCTCTCTCTCAGGACTCGATATCTCAGTAACCCGCGAAGGTATCTGGAAACACCGGAGCTGGATTTCTCGGCAGGAGAAAAGACAGCGTCTCTCTCAGTGCGTCAAAAGGGAGGGGCAGGGTCCGTGGGCTCTCGCATCAGCTGGGCTCTCGGGCAAGTAGATCGCTGCTCCAAAACCACCACCGTGTGTTTGCTTAAGGCAACGTTGGTATATTTATACCTGAAAGGTGCCGGGTTTGACGTAAGGCTGGACATAAGACGTCAATAAAGATGTCACTAATAACTGGCCGTTCTTACAGTGCTTTACAGGAGTTCTAGGATGAAATCAAAACAAAAGCAAGGGGGATTTCCCAGGTTGCTGGAGGTTTGGTTTGTTTAGAGAACTCGTTGTGCTTTCTAGGAGGCCGGGGAAGTAGCTTTGCTTAATGTGACAGCATGTGCTACGACTGAATATGGATATGATTACTATGCCGTTGTAGGGATATTATTAATTATAACCGGACAAGGGCATAAAATAGAAATATCAATTTAGGTTCCTAGATAAAAACACAATACCTTTGTTTTGTCACTACAGTAATATTAGGATGAACATGTCTACATCTGTATGACTTTAACAGCGAGAATATACCTATGGGTAATTTATACTCTGTCTCTATGTGCCACACTGAACAATCAAAGAAAACTATGAAGACCAAAACTAGAGATAAAATACATAGCAAAAATATTGCATATTAATGTATTTTGATGAGGCCACAGATTTAAATCAGTAAAGACCCCAATGTCAAACTAAATTAGATCAAAATGGATGAAAACCCGAATATTAAAAAGGAACATATAAATTGCAACTACAAATTAAAAATGTAAGGACAACAAATCTAAATAAGCAACAACTGAGATTAAGAAGGGGAGACACAGTCTATTTCATAACAGTGTAGTCCTATAGAGGTTAACACCCTACATTGTTCAAAATGTTCCTATATTGTAAACAAAATCCATCTTCAACTTGTTCTAATATTGTTTTAAACAAAAAAAATGGTAAAAAATTGTAACATTCAGAAGCAATTGAAACATTAGAAAAACCACAGTTGGCACAGTTACCAGAACACATGTTTATGTTTGGTGGATTTGCAAAGCGCATGGCTGCCCAAGGGCTTCCCAGCGCTGAAGAGAGGAGGCAGGAGTGATAGGAAAAGAAAAACAAGCATTGGCATAACCAATCGGTCTCGCTTTTGGGACCCTATAAGTATTTAGTTTTGCAGTACAATATCCTTGGTGCAACAACATCAGCTGTTGCATGGCTAAACCTTGTACCTTTAGCCATGCAACAGTTGATGTTGTTGCACCAAGGATATTGTGCTGCATAACTAAATACTTAGAAGGTCCCAAGAGCGAGACCTATTGGCAATGCTAATGCTTGTTTTTTTTGTGTAAGCGGCAGCTGATGCTACCTCAAATATGTGTTATTTTGTGTAAGTGACAGGGCTTTATCAGCTGCTTGCAGTGTTGGTGAAGTTCTGCCCTGGGCATGGCTGCAGGCTCGAGGCTGCGGTGGGCTGCGACCAAGTGTGCTGCCTCACAGAGCCTGAGGCTGCCTTGCCCAAAATGCCCGGGGGCGCATGCTGCTGTCTGCTGCTGTACGTTTTCACTTCACCCTCGGCCAGCCAACAGATCTAACTGTCCTTTACTTTCAGCAGCAGTGTTAAAACATGCAAGGATTGCTGGAAATACTCGTGTTCATTTTGTACCTGTTACATGTTTAAGACAAGCATTTGGAATGCAATAGCTCTCGTATTTGCAAGAGTTTGAGCTATTGGCATTGTAAATGACAATATCTTTTATTTATGTGTTTTGAAAATCTGCAAGCAGTGCGTAAACACACACTTTGTACTTGTAGTCCTTGATTACGAGAAGCAAGGCTGGCAATAAAAGAGGAGCAGGTACTGCCAGCCTTGCTTCTAGTAAGCAACTACTATAAGTACAAAGTGCTTTGTTTACACACTGCTTGTAGATTTTCTAAACACATAAATAAAAAGACAATGTAATTTATAAGTCCAAAAGCTCAAACACTTGCAAATACGAGACCTATTGCATTGCAAATGCTTGTTAGGTTTACAAGCAAGGTAAAACTTCTGTTGTGGCACAGTTTAAAACCACATGAAAAGGGGTGGGTAATAGGCAAGTCTAATGTAGGGGTTCTGACTAGGTTGTCATCATTATGTCTTCTGATTTTAAAAGCTGCGTACAAGCAAAGATGACACAAGCTGGGCTTAAGGGGGCATTCACCACGCCTTCTTAAAGAACATTCTGGTTAGTGAGGACATGTTGTTTGAAGGGGAGTGCGGTGCCAATCTCCACCCACCAACTTTCACCTGCTGACAGCTATATTTAATCATTTAGAATGGGATAATTTTGCCCAGATGATGCTAATAGCTCAACTGATGAACGGGGGAAAGTGTTCTAATCTGCAGCAGGAAACGAAAAGCGTACTTGTTTAACCCGTTTGCTGCTTCGAACGTTCAGCGCCAGTGCTGAACGTTACAAGAAACGGGTGCGGCCGCGTCGGCCGTTGGACGTGCGCAGCACCAGGGAGGTAGCTCGCGCGACGGCAGCAGCGAACGGGTTAAATGTAATTCAGATGCTGAGGACAAAATAGGCTCTTGTTTATAAAACCGTTTTGTTTCATTATTCATGCAAATTCATGGTTACATCACAACCTCTGTACAGACGGAGGGGTTATTTAACGTAGGCCCTCAGCATTTTGAAAAATCCCAGTATTTTGCTCATCTCAAATTCTGTTGCTTTCAAAATGTTTGTGCCCAATAGAGAGAAAATTACATGAGTGTTAATGCACCAGACTGTCCTTCGGGGTCTTTCTTAATAGGAAGAGGTGCTTTCAGAGGCCTTATGGTGTAAAAGCAAAATAAATTTAAAATTGAAGACAAATTCAGAAAAAGACTACAATGCACAGAATACAACAGGTGGCACTTAAGAAGTACGCACATGTGAACTTGTTTTTTTCTGGTCAGTGCAACAACATATATTTGTCACACAAACTGCTGTTTTAGAAAGGACAGTATTACCTGTCTCCATGCGTAAATGCAGGACCAAGTCATTGGTTGTTGCTGAATAATGTTTCGAACAGGATCTGTGGGGCGTATCGTTTTCGTTCTTAAGAAATCTTTTTTTTGGCGCAGTGACATTGTTTGCATGAACTTGTTTTTAATGCCAAAACGGCTACAAAATAACACAATAGCGCATACAGTTATGCAGCACAGTAAGTTATCTATAATAACGTACCACATGAGTTGCTTTTGCTTTCCGGTCCAGTGGTACTGGAGCTAGGAAGGGGAGAAGTGCTGTGGCACCTGCAGATAACCTTGAAGTGCTTCCTTAAAGTGCTTCCGAGCCAAATTTGTTGCATTTTCAAAAACAGCCTCACAAATGTCAGGCAGATAATTCCTTCAGTTGTAATATCGGTGTTTACTCTTTTCCTGAGAAGCAAGAGGTTTTTGTAACTTTAACCTAGTAAGGAGGCTCAGTATGTAGCAATTGAGTAGTGGTCCTGAAGAAGGCATTGGACTAAATGTTGTCCGTAGGTGCTGAGACATGTTGACCCTCTAGTTTTGAACACAGACAGTTATTTGTTAAAGACTGTTATTTTGCACAGTTTTTAGGTTTGATTTGTGAGAGACAATAATAAAGATAGGGTCTCCCATAGGTCCATTTTAATTCACTGATCTTTGTTTTTGCGTGCACTGCATTTTTTTCCCATAACAAACTTGAAGAACTTATTTGCTCTCATCTGTAAGCACAGGTAGTGACCCTTACAAAACATCCTTGGGCGCCCTCATACCTTTGAAGAGATTGCAGCCCTTAGTGACACTAGTGTGACATCAATGAGGAGACCCAGATGATGAAGCATGTCACCCAAGGGTGAGTGGTGGGAATCCGTCTATTTGAAAATTATTTTCAAATGTAGTAGTTTCTACTAAGGAAGTTAGCGCACACATTTGGTTTGTTCAGGTTAGTATAGCATTCAGAGTTGCAGTCCTAGACCCTTGGATATTGTTTGTGTATAGATGTTCTAGTGGGGCTATTTATCCAGGCCAGGTCTTTAAACATTGCCTCAGACCCTCCTTCAAAATGTGTTTGTATTGTAGGATGTGGTCTAACCACATCCCAAGATTCTTTATGGAAGGTTTGGGAATAGGGGTGCACCCCAATCCTCTGGCCAGCTAATCCTGGCCCAAGGCCCATGGCAATTCCCCAGGAACATCAGCTCTGTTTTATCGCCGTTCAGCTTAAGGCTGCAGCTGGCCATCGAGCTGGCCACCTTTTCCATGCATGGTACCAGTTGAAGGTGGTTGGAGTTAGTCTTCTCGGACCCTGAACTACTAGTTGTGTGTCATCAGCGAATGACACAATTGACAACCCAAACTCCTACACAATTTGCGCTAGTGGAAGCATATATATGTTAAACAAAGTGGGACTAAGCGCCGAACCCTGTGGAGCTCCCCATGGGGCCAGGAGCACGTCTGATAGGTTGATGGATTCCATAATCTGGAAGGATCTATCATTTAAGAAGGAAGGTAGCCATTGGATGGCTTTATCATGGATACCGATCTCCCTCAATTGGTGTATTAGGGTACAGTGATCCAGAGTATCAAAAGCTGTGCTTAAGTCAAGAAGCAGAATTGCGTCTGAGCCCCCCGGGACGGCTATCATTTTTTAATTTTTTATTTTTTTTAAAAACCCTTTATTGTACCGTTAATATGCACACAGCTGCTAGCCTACAACCCTTAGGGCCGGCCGCCATCACAATCGTAAAACCACAGTGTAATAAGGTAAAGGTGTATGCTAAATGTCATTCCCTTGCCGTAGTTAATAGCACCTAAAAGCAGAAAGGTACAGTGCTCGCGATATGTCGCTGATCAATATAGGTTTTTGGTTTTCTATTTTATAACAAAAACAACAATACAGAAACAAAAGGAATCACATTGCGGTCGTTCATTCTAGATTAATGTCTCGCAGTAGCTGAGTAAAGAAGCGCTCCTCTGGTGCAACCTATCCTAGGTCCCTCCAGGAGTGTACAAAAAAAGTGACTATATAATAATAATGGAACTCTCCTGGATGCAGCTCCCTAGGTGTCCCCCCCTTCAGGTCCCTGAATGACTTCATCTAAGTCCTTGGACTGCTTCGCGACCCGTGATCACCCTTCCCTGTGGATTCCATGGAGTTTGCTAGTCCTCCACCCCCTCCTCATCTGATAATTCTTGGTCCTCCTCCGTCAAAGGATCACAGATCTCTCCTCTATACACATTCCACGGAGTCCAAATTTTGTTCCATTTCCCCGGACAGGCCCGGCCAGAGTAAACCGCCCTTTCCGTCACCATCACCCTGTCCATGTTTAAACACCATTGTGATTTTGTTGGCACTTCCGCCGCCCCCCAGCGCTGTGCGATGTCTCGCTTGGCTATCATCATACCTAATGTTGCCCAGAGTTGACCCCGCCTGGACCATTCGTTAGGGCCCCAAACATCTAGTAGGCATTGCCGTGGCTCGGGGGTTAGGGAGGTCTCCAGTGTCTGAGATATCGTTCGCATTATTTGCCTCCAGTATTCCTGGATACGCAGGCAGTCCCATATTGTGTGGAAGAACATGCCCTCCTCCCCACACCCGCGCAGGCAATAAGGATGTTGTGCCCTGTGTATGCGGTGTAACGTGGTCCTCGCGTAATAAACTCTATGTAGAATTTTCAGTTGTACCAGTCGCAATCTTGCGGAGATACCTACTTCTTTTGGCGACGCCATCGCCTCATTCCATTCGTGCTCGTCCAGTGCATTTACGTCACCCTCCCATTTCTCTTTCAAAGTTGTCATCGGGTCCGGTAAGTTGTTGAGCAATTTACGATATGTAAGTGATGTTGCACGTTCAATCATGAAGTCTGTGAGGAGGCGGTCCTCAAGCGGGGACGACTCCGGCACCACAGTTTCAGGGGGGATGGCAGTGAGGAGTGCGTGCCGTATCTGAACATATCTGTATGACTCCCTCTCTCCCAGGTCGTATAGTTCCTTCAATCTGGCGAACGGGACCACCCCTCCCCTGTCCCATAGGTCACCTACTGTTGATATCCCTATAGTGTCCCAGTGTATAAATCCTCTACTGTTTCTCAGGTTCCCCAGGGCCCGAGAGTCCCACAGTGGTGTAAGCTTGGTTATTCTCCCCTTCCATCCTAGAGCTGCTGTCGCCGTGTGCCACAGCGTTGCAGTAAGTCTGGTGGGCCCTTCCAATCTACGCACTTTTCTCTGATCGTACAGCGGGGCCAGCAGGCTATTGACGCCTAATTGTGCCCTATCAGCCTGAAATGCCGGATCGTTTTGGGGAGCATGGATCCATTGATTAATGGGTTTCAGCTGCGCCGCCCAATAATGTAATTTCAAATTAGGCAACGCAATACCGCCATCGAACCAGCCCCTGTGTAGTTTGGCCTGTGCAATGCGTGCCGGGAGGTTCCCCCCACAAAAGATTCGACACCAATGCCGCCACTTTCCCAAAGTAGCTCGGTGCCACCGGATACGGCGTGTTTTCCAGTATATATAGGAAGCGGGGCAGAGACTTCATTTTATAAAGCGCTGTTTTCCCCAATAGCGTCAGAGGCAGCCCCGCCCAGAACTTAACGTCATGTTTAAGTCGTTCCATGGGAGGCACCAAATTTTTACATACGAATTCCGCTGGGTCCCTTGTAACTTGGATGCCCAAGTATTTAAAAGAGGAGCCAGCTGCCTTTAGAGGGCATTCCGCACTCAGTATTGGGGCGGGACCCTTCAGAACATACATCTCCGATTTGGTCCAGTTCAGCGTGTATCCCGATATTTTACCATGGCCATCACAAAGAGTCAGGAGCGCCAGCACCCCATGTTCTGGGTCTGTGAGGTACACCAGCATGTCGTCTGCATATAGGGAGAGTCGGTCCTCCCAGCCCTCCGCCCAGCGTATCCCTTTCAGCAGTGGCGTCGCTCTTATCAAGGTGGCCAGAGGCTCCAATGCGATTGCAAAAAGCAATGGTAAGAGGGGACAACCCTGACGGGTGCCCCTCCCCAGAGGGAACGTTCGCGAGATGTGACCATTTGCCACCACCTGCGCCACCGGATGAGCGTACAATAGCCTTACCCAGGCTATAAACTTGGGGCCAAAGCCCAGGCAGGCCAGGACCTCAAACAAATAGTTCCATTCTACCAGATCAAAGGCCATATTTGCATCCAGTGCAAGTATCACCGCTGGTGCAGGAATCGATTCCGCCTTCGCCAGTACCCCGTGCACTCGGCGCAGATTTAGTGCTGTGTTTCTGTGAGGCATAAATCCGGATTGGTCCGGGTGAATGAGATCGGGCAGATGCGGCACCAGTCGGGACGGTATGAGGAACAATCCTCTGGCGGTTTCCCCGGCTTGGGGATTGCTACTATGGTGGCCAGTCTCTGATCTGGTGGAAGCACACCCTTCCCAAGACACTCCTTAAACATCGCTAGTAGATGTTTACTTAGCCTCTCTGGTGCGGTCTGATACCATTCAATAGGAATGCCATTAGGTCCGAGCGCCTTGCCGGATTTCAATGCATGTATAGCTAAGTGTATCTCCTCCGTAGTGATGTCGGCTTCTAGTTCTTCGGCAGTTTCTGGTTGTAGGGTCCGGACCTCGATCTGCCCTAATGCCGCCCTAGCCATTTCTGCCGTGACCTCCCATTCCGGGGTGTATACCTCTTCGAAGTGCGTCGCGAGCGTCTCAACAATTTGTCCCAGGCTCGTGTGTATCTCCCCTAGTTTGTCCCTCACCTGTTGTATACCTCTGGAACTTCCCCCCCTCTTGTCCAACCACGCCAACATCTTACCCGCTTTGTCCCCTACCTCGTAAATCCTGTTCTGCGTGCCAGTGATGTGTCCCTTAACCGGATTCCGAACATGATCCGTGTACATTTGTTGTTGGAGGTGCAGTGCATGGGACGTGTCTGGAGTGGGATGTGCTTCATGTGCTGCTGCCTTGCCCCGCAGTGTTAACTCCAGTCTATTTAGCTTGTCCGCTTTCTCTCTTTTATAGCCCATGATAGAGTTTATGGCTTGCCCCCTGAACACCGCCTTGTATGCTTCCCATATGACCTCTGAAGAGCGCACCAAGGCAACATTTTCCGCGAAGTACTGCGTCGTCGCCTTTATGAGGGCCCTCCGAACCTGGGGGACCTTAAAATATGCGGCCTGTATGGGGTATATTCGTTTGCGAGATTTCTCCTGAGTGGACACCGTCAGGGTAAAAGGTGAGTGGTCTGATATTCCCCTCGGATGAATTTCTATGGTGTCTACGTGTTGGATACCATTGCCCAACGCTAGGAAATGGTCAATTCTAGACATGCTGCCATGGACGGCAGAGTGGAACGTGTATTGCCTAGCCTGAGGGTGGGCATGCCTCCATATGTCGATCAGACCCATAGCCGTCAGAAAACGTTGGAAGCGGGAAGGTCCTCCAGTGGGTGCAATCGTTGGGAACCTATCCAACTGCGCGTCCACGGCAGCATTAAAGTCCCACCCAAGGATAACATCCCCCTCGGGAAGAGTTAGCAAAATGTCTGCTAGTGCCGGGAGTTTCACGGAATGAAGCGCCGGGGGAATGTATATCGAGACCAGGTTCAGGAGTCTACCCTCCCTCTGTCCTTGCAAGGCTGCGAAACACCCCTGTCCGTCAGTCTTAGTGCTCAGTGGTATGAAGTGTGAGGATTTCTGGATTAAAATGCCCGTCCCCCGTGACCCTGACGTAAACTCCGAATGGGCTATCATCTTGTATCCTCTCCTATCCATGGCTTTGGTTGACCCCCCCGTTAGGTGCGTCTCCTGCAGGAGTGCTATGGCAGGTTTTTGCCTTCTCAGTGCGGCCAGCACCAGTCCACGTTTCACCTTATCTCCCAACCCTCTCACATTCCATGTCAAGATGCGCAGGGGGGAGCCTCGCGACTGTGACTCAACCCCCTCCGCTCCGTGTGCCGTGTCCCCCGCCATGTGCGGTACTGTAGTTATGTGTGTGTCTATCATGATTTGTGACCCGATAGTCGTGTCTCTTCCTATCGGCTAAGTGGTGCGATTGTAGAACATAGTGGACCGACTCTATTCGTGACTTCCGAACTCTTGCTAAGCATCTTGGCTTGAAAACAGTCTTCCTCGACCTTACATGTGCATTCCTAACAACCCCAAACCAAACCCCCCTCTCTCCCCCCCTCCCTGCCCCCCTGCTTAACGGACTTTCAACTGCCCGCCTCCCCAACTGAGCAGAGAGCTTCACCCATCCCAAAACCAGAGTACTTGCGTGTTGGGGGAGAGCGTCTCCCCGAGCAGGCGGCATCCCTGCTCTCATCCGCGGCTACCCAGGCCAGCGTCCAGTCGCGACTGCAAAGTATTTAGTTACAGAAACAAAAGACAGCGGTCCTGTTCACCCCCTTGAGTCGGGTCATTCTGCTCCATCTGCCTCCGTAAGTTCTTGCGTCGGTGATCTGTCCACTCCCCTCTGCCTGATGCCTGCGACCCGGTCCGGCTGTCGTCTCGGTGTCCGTTGTTCGTTCTATGGGTCCTGCTTGGAGGGCCTGCGGTGCGCCATCCCTCAAGCCAGTCCCTGGCCGCATCGGGGGTGTCGAAGAACCAGACCTTTTTATCCGCTACCACCCGAAGCCGGGCTGGAAAGAGCATAGAATAGGGCAGTTCTTTTTCTCGTAACGTTCTTTTTACCTCGAGGAAAGTCCTCCGTCTCCGCGATACTCCCGCCGTGTAGTCTGGGAAGAAGGACACCTTTGAATTCTGAATTTGGATGGCCGGCGCAACTCTAGCCGCCTGGAGGTCTGCTCGTATTAAGGTGACCTCGGTCGCTGTCGCCCCTACCGTCTCTTGCACCTGAGCCAACGCTGCCAGGACATCTTCCAGCGTGGCCTTCTTTGCCCCTTCGGATTCCGCCATTTTCCCCGTGGACTTGCGTTGTTCCAGGGGAGGAGGTTGCCTGTCATAGGCAAATTTATCAAGTTTGGCCTGCATAGAGCTGTGTTTAGGGCCTCTGCCCGCCATTATTAATGATTTGCGATGGCGCTTGCCCCCAAATGGTGTGCCGTTCGTCAGGGGATAGGGCACCACCCGCCTCCTCAGGGTATCTCCCGCTCTGTTCTGCCGTACTTGCGTGCCCACCCCTAGGTAGTGGGCGAGATGAGCCTCCTCTCGTGTGCGCCTCCTTAACGATTAGTTTGCCGTGTTCAATAGCAGTTCGGGCAGGGCCCCTCATGTGGTGTCTGCCACCGTGGAGTCCTTTCCTCCCCCCTCTGGGCCTCTGGGGTGATGCCCCTTGTCTGCTGTTCCTCCGTGCGGTTCTGGGATGTAGGTTTATCCGATAGAGGAGGCAAATGGGAGACTGCCCGACATGCACCTGACCAGCCAATGTCCCCTATAGGCCGAGATATGTGCTGGTGCGTTTACCGCACTATGGGTCGTTGTGTCGTGTGACCAGGTACACTGCCCCTTACCCCTTCATCCACTGTTGAGCGGTCGGGTGTCACCGTGTTGCTGCCAGCCGAGGGGGGCGCCTATGTGCAGTCGGTTCAAAGTTCGCCGTGGCCAAGTCCGTAAGGATCCGATGCGTCCTGGTAATCAGTGGAGGGCGCAGATCGTAGTGTTCGCCGCCCGGCGGTGTCTCCCAACGCCTTCCCCCCCAGGTTGCAGATGCAGGGGCCCAGTGCTTGCCTGAAGTTGTCGCTCGTTCTCCCAGGTCGTAGCGGCCTCAGAATTGGCGGTTCCGCTCCCGAATTTGGACGTTTGCGACGCAGCCCCTCCGCTGTCCCCCCTGGCGGCACTGGACAGGTCGATCACCCGCGGGCCATTCCGATGGTCCCAGAGGCCGTCCGGGCCGCTCAGAGGTGTCGTCCGACGGGCCCTCACTTCCGGCCGTCGGCGTCCGCCGAAGCCTCACTTCCGCCCGGGCTCCGTCTCAGCCTTACGCCGCTGCACTGAGGAGGATGGTAGGCCCCTCCCTTCGCATCGCTGTCCCGCCGATTGCCGGGCCGCCGCTGTCTCAAACGTGCTCCCTCGGTTGTCGCTCGGCCACCGGACCCAGTGCGCCCCGTCTGGGCAATATATTTGCCGGATTTAAGGCTCGGATTTATGTGGGATGCCGCCTACATCGGGAGCCTCTCTAGGTTGCTGCCGCCATCGTTGGCTGCTAGCCACGCCCCCCCACGGCTATCATTTTTAGCTTCTCAGTGACCAGAAGGTGGGCAGACTCCGTACTGTGTTCCTGAAGGAAGTCCATCTGAGTCTGATGCAAGATGTTGTTCTCCTCCAGAAATTGTGAAATGATACGACTGACATGTTTTTCCACTACTTTACCCAAGAGGGGTAGCAGTGAAATGGGGCGGAAATTCCCCAGTACTGTGGGGTCTTAAGCAGGGGCTTCACAATTGCATATGTCCACCTCTTGGGGACTATCCCAGTACTAAGAGATTGAGAGAGAAACTCTGCCATCTTAAAAGGATGGAGACCCCGCCCTATAGTAGAATATGCAGGGATGCGGGATCTAGTGGTGAGCCAGATTTATTGTTCCTCAAGTGGTGACCTGTGTGTTCTTTGTTCAAGGCCATAATGTTTTTTGTACTGAGGCTGTTGGCAGACCTCATTGGTTGGTGCCTAAGTACTGGCCTGGTGTACAAGGGGTTACCCTGCCTCACTTCGGGTCCACCAGTGGAGCTACCTTGCAGTGAGTTTTATATGTTATCAACTTTGTTTTTAAAGAAAGTGGTTAGCTCTTTACATCTCTCTGAGGATTGATGCGGGGGGATGCCTTGCTCAATCGCAGTAAGTGACTTCACGATTTTAAATAGTTCCTTGGGGGAGTTGGACGCCATGTTAATTCTCTCCTCATAGTGTATGGCCTGGGCTTGCTGTATTTCATCATGGTATTGTCTTATGGATCTTTTATATAGAATCTTAAGGTCTGTGGCGTAGGTCTTCCTCCAGTTCCTTTCAAGTTTCTTGCAATTCTTTTTTAAGGAGGCTAATTGGCTGTTAAACTATGAGGCCCTTTTGGAATTGCATTGCACCCTTGGTCTGGGTTTCTGAAAGCATTGGTCCACCGAATTATTGATCCAGTCTTACCAAAGCGAGTCAGCCTCGTTAAGGTCTTCTATTGGGGGGTGGGGGGGTGGAACTCTAAGGTATTAACCCATCTTTCTGGTACGGCACTAGGCCATTCTCTGCCTCAATTCGTATCACCAGCAGAAGGTGGTTGTGTGGGTGTTTTTGAGTAATACGTTCAAAAAAATGTATTTCCTCACCCCTAAAAATTAAGCAGGCCATTAGATATAATAAATAATACAATTTGAAAAATATTATAGTAGAAAACGTTGTAATGAAAAGCAGCTATGTCCTCAGTGATGTCACTGGTTAAGTCATAAGTGATGCGACTTATGCCAAGTGTGATGTCATAGGCACCTCAAGGGGGTGGCGCAACTTATAGTTCTAGCAGTCATGTCAATGGTGATGTCAATGTTGCAATTTATAAAAAGCAGTGGAGGGACTGTTCCTATCAGAAAGCCAAAGAAAGGGAGACGAGAACAGGGGAATCCTAAGGATTATTTCTTGGTGCCCTCACACATCCATGATGATGTCATGCTTCATCATAGGGTGTGTTCCTCGTAGGTACGGCACTGCAATGCCCTACAGGCCCACAAAGGGTCGATTTGGCGGAGATCCTTTTATTTTCTTGCCGTCCGGTGAGAAGTACCTGTATGAGGGCACTTAAATGTGTGGAGTGAATGTGTACAGTGAAATAAAGGGAAGCTAAAACTGTCTAAGAGATACTAAACTGGACTTTAATGTGATGGTTCTCTTGGCAGGATTAAAAAAAACATTATTAGGTTGGCACGATTAAAACCGCCACCCCAGGGGGGCAGAAACCCCATGTCTTATTGATGTTCATTTCTAATCTAACTCCTGTTAAGTGGCCAACATCATTCCCACCACAATGGATATTTATAAAGTACAGATGGTGATGTGCACTAACAGTGGAGTGGTGAGAGAGTAACTGATGCCATTTCAAAACTCTTACTCCAATCCAAGTAATACCTACTCCTTTTAAACCCAAATTAGCTTCCAAATTCCCTTTCTTTGCATGCTCTCTGGCCTAAAAATCGAAACTGTATTCAATAAGATAAAAACAAACCATCTTGCTCCTCCTTTGACATACAACAATAAGGAACACTCAGCAAAAGAAACGAATATATACAGGGTTAGATGATTAGCTAGTAGGAATGTACTTAACATAGACACATTTTGGAAGGTATGCCATGATTTGTTTACATTCATTTTGGGCTACAGATATAGCACAATAGTACCAAAATCCCAAATTATCAGAAAATAAAGTAGTCTGCAGCTCTAATGTTTCACAAATAATAGAAAGCCATATGAAAGAGCCAATTTTGATAACATGAGAAAACCAATCGACAAATAGTTAATAAATACAAAAAACAAAGCATTATGTGATTGGCTGCTAACAGAAAGTGGGCTGCAAATATAGCCTAATATTACTAAAAACATATTTCTGGTCACAGGACAATGAAAAACAATAGCAAGTAGATAATGAATTGCATGGACATGTAAAGCTAAATAGAATTGGTTTAGAATACTAACTGGGCTATCATCATAGGCCAGTGCTACTAAATACCAGGTACAACCATACCCACTCTGGTGACTGTTGGAAATCAGTAGAGCTTATTGAAAGATATTGCACTAAAACTGAACATTAAACCTCCTCATCTGCATATTTCAACATTAAACAGGTCAATTTTATTATGTAACACTGTTAAAAAAATGAAATACTAGATTAAAAACGTACACACTTTCTTCTTCTATTACGACCATTACTAGTAAGACCATTCCTTTTTTATGTCTTTTATACAACTCATTTGGTGATGTTTATCACAATAGCTACATAACATTACCGTTAGGGCAAAAAAAACTATTGTACAGGAGAGACTTAAGACAAAAACAAAAGGAAGAGATAGAAGTAGAATGTGTACAGAAAAACAAAATAATTTTAAGACTGTTTATGCCCACCTTAACATTGATAAAATCATTAATATAGAAAGCTATCGCCAACCAAAGATAACAATTAGCTACCAGCCAACCCACCAACAAAAAATGCTGCCCATTGTGAAAAAATGTAGTTTGACAAGAAGCGACAATATAAGGAACATCACTGCAAAGCATTATAAAATTATAAATCTGCTTTAAACACTTCCTTTCATAAAGAAAAACAAGGAAAAACTCACACAAAAACACTATGTTTACCATTATGTTGAAGTAGTATTTCATGTGTGAAGAAAACGTTTTATTTTCATCATGAATCTCATGAAAACCCTAGACCATTTAATTTCTACCTATAAAATATATAAAGTACGCAAAGTGAACTAATAAGACTAAACTTCTGAAACATTTTCCAGCGAAATTGGAGACATACATCGAGTACTGAACCATCCTTTCATGAGGAGACTTACCATCAACAGAATAATTGTTGGCCTGCATTCAGACGTGAAGGTAGCCGGTATGAACTCTTACAAGAAAATGTAGTAGGAAAAGAAAAATGTGAAAGAAAACACTATCTACTGAGGAGTTGCATGAGGGGAAAAAAGCATGTATATGAATGGATTGCACTTTTGTAGTGTGCGAGATATATCCATTCGGAAGCTAAGGAGATTTCTTATGACATTTAAAAAGGCATCACTATTTAAAAAATAAATAAGTACTATAAGCCTTAGATGCCTGCTAACCTGCAAGGACATTCTTCAGGGGTGCCTTACAAATGATATGTGTGACACCACTTCCCATCACATCAAGATGCACTCCACACATCATTCTACAATAAGAAAACATGTGTGGACATTTTACTCTGTGAAAACATCATCACTGCAATTAGAACAACTCAATACGGCTCTACTTCTCTCTAATCCTGCACGAAAGACCAGTATTACGGACTACATACAATGTATATACTTTGATTTACTCTCCGACACCAATAACTGTCCAGAGGTTGTCTTCACTCAGGATCAAGTAGAAGATCCATTGATGAACTTGGGCAATTATAAAATGAATATTCTGGAATTTCAAGACACAATTTCGGAAATGCCAAAAAGAAATTGCATTTGTTACAGAAGAACACGGTATAAGAAACCAGTTAATCTGTTTGATCTCCTTGAGAAAACGGAAAATTAAGAAAAAATGCATGGAGAAATGTGACTCTCTTTCTAATTGCCTATGAAAGACATGTTGTCTGAGAATATCAACTAATCGGCAATTGCTGCCTTGGAAAACTAGACCATAACTTCATGCCTTCAGGTGGGATTCATAACAATATGGAAATGTATCCTTTCTATCTGTAGTACTACTACAACTGATTTCATCTGTAAGCATTTTAATTCAAACAGTCCATCCTTTTCAAAATATTATTTGAATTCAACTAACATCAGGACGATTTCAGCCACATGAATTTGTATGCGTTCTGAAAGGTAAAGTTATTTTCCTTCCATACAATTTCAACAAAAATATAACCAATCTTGGGATACAACGGAAAATAGAGGAACCTTTAGTGGTTTTAGTCAATGGAGTACCTACAAAACACACACGTGTGGCAACAATTAATAAGTATTGTGAAAGCTCACAAAGCTATACATCTCCTTCAGAAAAATAACATATACTATTAAGATTTGGACATTGATAACTTTATCTCATCTACATACTTATTTGAAAAAGAAAATTATGCTGGAAACTTTGAGCTGAATAATCAGGAACAAGTTGAGCAAATATTTGAACATTACAGTATACACCCACTACACTCAAGAGACACGATGGGCTCTAGAACTGTATCAGATGAGGGAAGCTAGAGGAGGGCCAAGTATGGTCTCAGTAAAAACTCTAGAAGCAAGATGTTATCCACATTTATTACTCACTGGGAAAGGGGTGTAATATGATGATCGCCCAGTACAAATGTCTGCATCGGAGTACCAAGCAACAAGACTATAATCAGAGAATCCACGTTTTTGGCAAGAGATTCCCTTTAATTTTCACACTACTGCACATGTGATGTGAACTGGAACTCCCTTCACTAATACAGCAGCACATACTTTTGTTGAAAAGTTGCCTCATAATGATGAGAAACTACAATATAACTTTATCAACATTATGGCATGTCAGCAAGGGGCAAATGAATATTGGTTTCGAAAGACATGGAGAAACAAAATGTATGCTCAGAAATTTAGGACCACCAACTTCCTGGGTTAATACTTTAAGCTGGACTGAGTACATATGGGCCTACTTGTATAAAGTGGTGCAGGGAAGAGTGAAGTGATGCAAGATAGAGTGCAGTGGCATGGAGTAGTAGAGTAGAGTCGCATAGAGGGGAGTAATGCAGAGTAGAGTGAAGTGGTCTAGACTAGAGTGGTGTAGAGTGCATTGGCGAAAAGTGCAGTGGTGCACAATAGAGTAGGGTAGAGTGCACAGGCACAGAGTAGAGTGGTGCAGAATGGAGAGGTATAGAGTGAAGTGTTATAGAGTGCAGTGGTGCACAGTAGATCGGTGTGGCTTAGTGTTGTGGTGTAGAGTGCATTGGCATAGAGTGGTGCAATGACACAGAGTAGAGTGGCATAGAGTTCAGTGGCAAAGAGAGCAGTCTTTCAGAGTAGAGTGCTGTTGAGTGCAGTGACAGAGTGGCATAGAGTGCATTGGTGTAGAGTGTAGAGTAGTACAGTGGGCTGAGTAAAGTAAAGTAGAGTGCAATGAAGTAGAGTGCAGTGGCGTGAAGTAGAGTGTTGTCGAGTATAGTGGCATTCAGTGCAGTGGTGCAAAGCAGATTGGCATAGAGTGTATTGGGTTTGAATAAAGTGAGGTAGAGTGCAATAGCGTAGAGTGCAGTGGCATAGAGTGCAGTGGCATAGAGTGCAGTGGCAGAGTGGATTAGAGTGGCATAAAGTGCAGTTGTGTATAGTAGATTGGTCCAGATTAGAGTGGAGGGGAGCAGAGTAGAATGTATTGGCATAGAATGCAGTGGCATGGAGCGCAGTGGAGTAGGGTAGATTGTTTCAGAGTAGAGTGTAGTGGTGTTGAGTGAAGTGATGCAGGGTAGAGTGATGCAAGATAGAGTGCAGTGGCATAGAGTCCATTGGCATACAGTGCAGTGTTGCAGATTAAAGTTGCGTAGTTGTGCAGAGTGGAGTGGCCTAGACTGGAGTGGTGTAGAGTGCATTGGCGAAAAGTGCAGAGGTTCATAGTAGAGTGGGTTAAAGAACACTGGCACACAGTAGAGCGGTGCAGAGCGGAGTAGAGAGGCATCGAGTGAAGTGGCTTAGAGTGCAGTGTTATAGAGTGCAGTGGTGCACAGTAGATTAGAGTGGCTTAGTGCTGTGGTGTAATGTGTAGTGGTGTAAAGCACATTGGTATAATGCACAGTAGCGTAGAATGGTGCAGTGACACAGAGTAGAGTGGTGCAGAATAGAGTGGTGCAGAATAGAGTGGCGCAGAATAGAGTGGCGCAGAATAGAGTGGCGCAGAATAGAGTGGCGCAGAATAGAGTGGTGCAGAATAGAGTGGCAGAGAGTGCAGTGTTGCAGAGAAGAGTGTTGAGTGCAGTGGGATATTGTGGCACAGAGTGCATTGGTGTAGTGTGCAGTAGAGTGAGCAGAGTAAAGTGATGTAGAGTGCAATGGTGTAGACTACAGGGCATTGTTGTAGGGTATAGTCGCATGCAGTGGTGCAGAGTAGATTGGTGCAAAGTGTACTGGTTTTGAGTAAAGTGAGGTAGAGTTAATTGGCGTGGAGTGCAGTGGTGTAGAGTGCAGCGGCATAGAATTGAGTGGGGCAGTGTAGAGTGAAGTGGCATACAGTCGAGCGGCGCAGAGTGTCAGAGTCCAATAGCATCAAATAGATTGTTTCATAGATTGTACCTTGAAGTGGCATAGAATGTAGTAGCATAGAGTACAGCGGCGTAGAGTGCAATGAAGTAGAGTGGTGTACAGTGCATTGGCGTAGAGTGCAGAAGAGTGGCGAAGAGTAGAGTGCAGTGGTGCAGATAAGAGGGGCATAGAATTCAGTGGCGGAGAGTGCAATGTTACGAGTAGAGTGGTGCAGAGAAAAGTGGAGTAGAGTCGGGTGGTGCAGGGCAGATCGCAGTAGCATAGAGTGTTGTGGCGTACAGTGTATTGGCATGGAGTAAATTGGTACGGAGTAGAATGCAGCAGCGTAGAGTAGCGGAGAATGCAGTGGCAGAGTGCAGTGTTGCAGAGTAGACTGTCATAAAGTGCAGTGTTGCAGAGTAGACTGTCGTAGATTGCAGTGGTGTATAGTAGAGTGGTGCAGAGTGCAGTGGTGTAGAAAAGTGCAAAGTAGAGCAGTACAGAGTAGAACAGAGTGGCTTAGAGTACAATGGCGTAGAGTGCACTGGTGTATGGTGCAGTGGGATAGTGTTGTAGAGTATAGTGGCACAGAGCGCATGGTGCAGAGTAGGTGGTGGAAGGTGCAGAGCAGAGTGCAATCTGCAGGGCAGAGTGTGGAGTGACGTAGAGTAGAGTGATGTGGAGTGTAATGGTGCAGAGTGCAGTGGCATAGAGCCGATGTTTTCAGAGTGGAGTGGTGCATGGCAAAGTACAGTGGTGTAGAGTGCGGAGTAGATTAGCATGGCGTAGACCAGATTGGCATAGAGTGCACTGGAGTGGAGTGGTACAGAGTAGAGTGGATGGGCGTAGAGTACAGTTGCACAGGGTGCAGTGTTGCAGAGTAGATTGGCAAAGAGTGGAGTGGGTCTACATTTATCCTCCACTGGGAACCAAACACTCCATTGAGCGCTGGACTCTCATAGGGTAACATGGCAAAGCAGTTCACCACCTACTCAAGGAAGACGGCGTGGACTAGTAATCACCATTCACAGATACACAAGAATAACACTCAATAAATTACTGTCCAGTATGTGCTTTTCTTTATCAAAAGGAACAGTACATTTATTACACACACACACTAATCAATCAATCAATAAACCTAATTCGGACGCAATTAGCCATCCATACAAGTAGTTTATGATACAAAACAGACATAAAAATACATTAAAAAATCCAATTCATAGCATCAGATCAAAGTATTTGCATAGATATACAATAAAAAACAGAAAGAACAAATTACCTACCTTTGGTAGCGATGAGACATATGTTCGTTGTAGATTCCTTACCTTAGAATTTCCCCCAAGCTTCAGTTTAGATCCAGAGATTTTTCTTAGCAGTACCCCTCCTCGTCGGTAGGTGGTGTTGGTCGACTCCGCATCGTGGTCACCGGGATGACGTCGCGGTGCCTACTTTGACGACGCCCCTGCACGCTGATGTCAATTCTGACACGACTTTCCACGCCAGAAGCGCAAAGTCATGAAAGACACTGACCCCTGGTGTGCCACAACTAGGGCCCTGTAAAGGGGTCCCTATCCATATAAATCAGTTCGCAGAGCGGGGAGGATGGGTGGGGCGGTAAGGAATCTACAACTAACATTTGTCTCTTAAAGATACATTGATACCGAAGGTAAGTAACTTGTTCATCTGAAAGAGACAGTTGTAGATTCATTACCTTAGAATAGATACTACAGCAATACCATCCCCAGAGGAGGGTCTGCAAACCAAGTTCAGATTGGAAAGTCCTGGAGGACCAAATGGGCAAAAGAGCCATCCCTCTGGACTTGGCTGTCAAAGCAGTAATGTCTGGTAAACGTGTGCAGAGATGCCCACGTTGCCGACTGGCAGATATCAAGGAGTGGGACTCCACGTGCCAATGCAGTGGTTGCTGCCATAGCCCTAGTAGAATGAGCATGCACCCCCATTGGAGGGTCCTTCTTCGCTAAAGCATAGCAGATCTTTATGCAAAGGACAACTCATCCAGCGATGGTATATTTTTGATCAGCCCTGCCTTTCTTGGAACCCACATATCCAATAAAGAGTTGATCATCCACCCGAAAATCTTTGGTGCGGTCAAGGTAGAAGGAAATCGCACGTTTAGGGTCCAGACGGTAGAGTCTCATCTTCCTTGGAAGGGTGCGGTTTGTGGGAAAAAAGTGGGCAAAGTGATAGATTGTCCTACATGAAATGGTGTAACCCCTTAGGAAGAAACAAAGGACTCATTCTAAGCACCACTTTGTCCAGATGCACAGAGAAGAAGGGGGGCTTGGAAGACAGAACTTGAGGCTCACTCACCCAGCGAGCAGAGGTGATGGCCACAAGGAAGGCAGTTTTGAGAGTAAGGAGGCTGAGAGGATAGTTATGTAGAGGCTCAAAGGGAGCAAACCCAAGATATGCGAGGACAAAATTTAAAATCCCACTGGCGCATTATGAAAGGAGATGGGGGAAAGAGATGAGTAATGCCCTTAAAGAATCTATTAACAATAGGAGACTTGAATAAAGATTGCTGCTCTGGCAGCCGAAGAAAAGCAGAGATAGCAGCAAGATAACCTTTGAGAGTGCCCAGAGTAGGACCTCTGAAAGAGAGGCAGAAAGGAAATCCACAGCCTTTACTGTGCACATGCCACAAACTTTTTCCATCTACAGGCATATACCGATTTCGTGGAGGGACGCCTAGCTGCCAAGATGACATTACAGACTTCGGGCGGAAGGTCGAAAGCTGTCAACTGTAGCCGCTCAATCTCTGCGCAAGGAGGTGGAGACTGGACAGGTTTGGGTGAAGAATCGTCCCCTGCTGTTGAGACAGAAGATCGCCCCGAGGGGCAGTCTGATCGGAGGATTAATGGCCATGCCCAGGAGCTCGGGGTACCACACTCTTTGTGCCCAGTCCGGAGCCACAAGAATAACTTGGACCCGGTCGAGAATGATCTTGCGCACTCTGGGCAGAAGTGGTACAGGCGGAAAGGCGTACAGGAGGCCGCAGTTCCACTTGCGACGAAAAGCGTTGCCTAGCGAGTGCCGCCTTGGAAACATCAACGTGCAATACTGCTGACATTGCGTGTTCTCTTCGGTGATAAACACATCTTACTAAGGCACTCCCCACTACTGAAAGAGACCTTGCACCACATCCGAATGAAGATGCCATTCGTGATCGAACAAGCATCAGCGGCTGAGTTCGTCTGCTATGGCAGTCAGAGAACCCGCCAGGTGTTCAACCATCAGGGTCATGCCCTGATGTTCCAGGCATGTCCAGAGGCGAAGAGCCTCATGACAGAGGGTGCACGACCCGTCCTGTTTGTTGCAGTACCACATGGTGGTGGTGTTGTCTGTGAACACCTGCACCACTTTCCCCTTGAGAGAGGGAAGGAATGCCTTCAGTGGCAGTCAGATCATCCAAACCTCCAGCAGGTCGATCTGGAGTCCAGACTCCACCGGAGACCAGACGCCTCGGATCTCTGCCTCTCCCAGATGACATCCCATCCCAGGAGTGATGCATCGGTCACCACTGTTAGATCTAGTTGGGGAACGGAGAGGGATCTGCCTATGACCAAGCTTGGTTTGTTAGCCACCACTGCAGTTGTTGTACAGTTCCCTCTGAGATCTAAACGTAGTCAGAAAGATTCCCCTGATGCTGCACCCACTGGAACTTCAGGTCCCACTACACAGCCTGCATATGATATCTGGCATGATCCACCAGCAGGATGCAGGAGGCCATGAGGCCCAGCAGCTTCAGAGTCATTCTCACTGAAATCCGGGATAGAGGCTGAAATATCGGTATCATAGCCTGAATATCCCGGACTCGCTGCTCGAGAGGATTGGCCCGAAACTGCACTGTGTCCAGAACAGCTCAGATGAAAGGGAGCGTCTGAGAGGGAGTCAGGTGTGACTTTGGCACATGTATAGCGAACCCCAGCGCGTGCAGGAGGTCCGCTGTAGTCTGGAGGTGGGAAACAACAGCCTGGGGCGACCCCGCCTTCAATAGCCAGTCGTCAAGATAGGGGGAAGACTGAAACCCCTGATCTGTGCAGATGAGCTGCGACCACCGCCATCACCTTTGTAAACACCCGAGGGGCACTGGTAAGGCCAAAGGGAAGCACGGTGAACTGAAAATGCTCGTGGCCCACCGTGAATTGTAGATAGCATCTTTGGGCTGGCAAGACGGGGGATGGAAATAGGCGCCCTGCAAGTACAACGCCACCATCGAGTCTCCGGGGTCGAGGGCAGACAGGACCTGAGCCGACGGGAGCATTTTGAACTTCTCCTTCCAGAGGAAGCAGTTGCACGCCCGGAGGTCTAGAGTAGGACGCAGTTCTTTGTCCTTCTTAGGCACCAGAAAGTAGCAGGAATAGCAACCACAACCTACTTCCTGCACTGGGACCCTCTCTATAGCTCCCTTGGCCAAGAGAGTCGAGACTTCAGCGCCAAATGATCCTCCGACATGCGATCGAAAAATAGTGGCATGGAGGGAGGGGTAGTCTCAAAGGGGAGGGAGTAGCCCCTTTGACAATTTGCAAAACTCACATGTCCGACATGATGGATTGCTAGTGGAGGAAGTGATGGTGAATCCAGCCCCTAACTGGCCGTTAATGGCCCTGAAATGTTGGACTAGGAAGGTTTGGAGGCTGTGGCGGGGGGTGGTGGACTGGCCTGCCCGCTGGGTCCCAGACTCGCAAGGACACTGGGTCCCAGACCAGCAGGCACGCAGAGGCTGGGCAGCTTGCGTGAACTGGTGGCTAGACTGGTCCAGACGTGGTTGGATGCCCCTTACGTAGCCACAAAAGGGTCAAAAAGCAGACTAGAGTGGGCGAGAAGGCACAGTGAGACCCAAAGATCTAGCCATAGCTCTAAGATCTTTAAAGCGCTCCAGCACAGAGCACAGAGCTTTGTCACTAAAAAGACGCCAGCCATCAAAAGCCATGTCCAAAGGCCATGTCCATCAACGTTGACTGGACATCCCCCGAAAAGTCAGATGTCCTCAACTAGCCGTAGCGCCTAAGGGTTACCGAAGTAGCAATCATTCTGCCCAGTGAGTCGGTGGTATCCAGTCCAGATCTGATGGCAAATTTTGCTGCGGATCTCCCATCCGCCACTGCCTGGAAGAGAACGGCCCAGGCCACCTCCGGGCACTGAGGCAGCACCTGCGCTATCATATCCCAGATGGTAAGGGAGTAGCGACCCAAGAAGCACGTGGTATTCACTGACTGCAGTGCCAAGCTGGAGGAAGAGAACATATCCTTCCCAAGATGGTCCGGTTTCTTGGATTTCCTATCTGGAGGGGCAGAAGGGAACGCGCCTTTTGAAGAAGAGGCGTGGACCACCAAGCTCTCAGGGGAAGGGTATTGGGTTAGTAACACTGGGTCGCCCGGGACCGGGCAGTCGAGGCAGGCAATTGTCTTCTTCACAGAAGCCCCTGTGCTGGGCTTGGACCAGGTGCCCAGGAGGATGTCAGTAAGGCCCGCATTGAACGGCAATAGGGGTTCAAAAGAGAAAGCCGCAGGCTGAAGCACCTGTCAGGTGGGTAGTCCTGACTGCCACCGAAGGGAGCTCAAGGCCCAAAACCTCAGCCACACTTCTCACCACCACAGCATAGGACGCTCCCTCCTCCGTAGCCACAGTAGGGGGAGAAAGCAAACCTGTGTCTGGAGAAGTGGTCAGACCACTGGCATCACCCAGATCTTCACGCCAGTCAGGTTCTTGTAGCTGGTCAGTTAAAGGGTCCAGCGATCCCTCCAAGTCCTCAGCATCACCCTCTGGTCGATAAGGAACACCGGGGGAACAAAAGTACCCTCCGGCGTCAGCCCGGCTCCAACTAGGGGATGAGGATGGGGACAGCATTGGTTGGGGGCACAGCCAACGCCGGGAGCGCCGTCGTCAGGAAGGAAGGTCGACTAAGATTGACCAGCGTCGATATGGATCCAAGACTGGATCCGCGGGGGCCCTCCGGTGCCGGGGCGCTGGCATCGAAGGCCCAGGTGCCCCGCCCTGTGGGGCTCAAAGGCGCGCTGGCGGAGTCGGGCTGCCCAAAAACAAGGTGTAAGGCCTCGTAAACTGTCTAAGTTAGGCAGGGGATGCTTCGGCTCCTGGAAATGGGGGAGAGGCGCGGAGTCATCCATGTATCAGGCACCGGAGATGGAGCCTTTGTGTGACGATGCTGTGAATCCTGTGTCGCGTCAGCTGACCGATGGGGAGAAGGTGAAGAGCGCTTGTGCTTCTTCGCTTTCTTCTTCTTATGTTCAGACTTACCCGATGTCCTTGACGACTTGAGTGTGACAAGGAGTGGGGGCTCTGGAAACGGCCTCAAGACCTACCTCTCGAAGGAGACTGGGAATAAAGCAGAGGAGCCACCGGGCCTCCTTCAATTTTTGGGACCGCTCCCGCAAAGTCTTCAGGTTCATGGCCCGGCAGTCGGAGCACGACTTCGGGTCGTGGTTGCGCTCCAGATACCACAAGCACACAAGGAGCAGATCCGTCACAGACAGCATCTTGTGACAGGCACTGCAGGGCTTGAAGCCAGTCCGACGTAGGCACATCCCTCGTGCAGACTCGAAATTTTTAAAATAGCTAGCCAAAAAACAGCTAAGGGTTAGCTCTCTCCGGATCTGCACAAGGCTGGCGCAGAAAAAGAAAGACCCGAGAACAGAACACAGGGGCAGAGTTTACCGAGTTCACCAACCGATGCGCAGGGGTACTGCTAAGAAAAATCTCCAGATCCAGACTGACGCCTGGGGGAAATTCTAAGGTAAGGAATCCACAACTGCCCCTTTCAGATAAAAGGAATTAAAAAAATCGGAAACAATGCCATGATATAAATCAGTGATAAAAGGACAGGTGTGCAACAATTAGGAGTTAAAAGTAGTAAGAGAGTACGTTCACATCTGGGTGGATTATTTCACCAAATTCACCATACATCCAGTTGGAAAAAAGAATCAACACCAAATTCCTATAACATAACTAGCTAAGATTAGACAAAACCAAAGTAGAGGGAGGACTAAAACCACATATTGGGTCCGCCATGCACTCCCCACCAACCCCATCAGACGTATGTACATCTTTTTCAATTATATGGGTGTAGAGCTACAGTAAATGGTATGTACAGCACTCAATTCATTTAAACAACATAGGTCGCGTATCCTAGGACCATAAAGATTTGCACAATATGTCCCGTTACTGTAGGGGATCTAAGGGAATATTCTTTCTGGTGTAGAAGACAGCCCATAAAAAGGATGCCATACTGCAGCAGATCTCCAAGGAAGGCAAAGTTTGTAGGAATAAATATGCTGAAAGATATTGCACAAAGTGTAAAGGTCTTATAATCTGTATAATGTAGCACTTCTTCTGATAATTATAAAACTCACACAAGAACACCACATTCATAGTATTCTGTGACGTTCGCGTCATCACAGGGACAATTGGTTAGAATTTTGGACCTTTCATATTTGGTAAACTAATCAAACGATGGAAAGTGTCCAGTCTTAAACAAGTCAAAACAAAGCCATGCCTTGCATTTAAAACTGCTTTAAGATAGGGTTGCATATGAAAAGTGATTAAGATCATTTGATTTTTCAGGACACTGTGCTTAGGTATGTCGCTTATTATTCTAAGATTTGCCAAGTGTGTCATGGCTTTGTTTTTTGAAGATTTCCCACAAATGAAATATAATGTTTCAAACTTCTCAAAATACACAGGGTGACGACCCTGGTCATTGCAGAAACGTTGGATATAAACAAGCCACGGCATGCGCTGGTATAAACTTGAATTGAGACAGTCCCTGATGATAGCACAATTTAAATCAGTGTATTCAGATGTCCATACCTTATACCAGAGTAGGATGGGATGCAGCATTTTATTAGGTCTATGAAGAATGGGGCTCCAAATTCGGCCTGACACACGTATACTACAGCACGTATAGGAGTGGCAAGAAGATAACTAATAAAACTCATTCTCAATCAGTACCAGTTGCATTTCACTACATTTCTTGTGTCCCCACTCGTCTGCCCTGTAAAGTGCTACCACTGAGACATTTAGCTTTGTAAATCAACATCATAAACTCTGGTGGGTTAGAACCAAACGACTGGCAAACCCTCTAAGGGGCGTACAGCCTTTACTAAATTGTAGTTTCCTATTGGAAATAGCCTTGTTCCATAAGCCATATTTATCAAATAAAATCCCCAAGTAGTAGAAAGTATTTGTAAACCAACAGTTGTAACGTTTATTTTAAAATCTCGACAGTTGGCAGTGTTCCTCCCACATTTCATAACGAAAGTTTTTGATTGATTCACTGAGACCAAGTCCTGGATATGTTCAACATTTGTGAGCAGCGTCTGAAGGGCTAGTGGAGTACGGGCCATGAGGACGGTATTGCTAGCATAGATGAGTGCAGGTACAGGGCGAGTTCCTACTTGCGGAGGGTCCTTAAAAGAGACAGCAAGTACCACACCCACACTGTTTATATATAGGGTGAAGAGAACAGGGGTCAGGACACAGCCTTGTCTCACCCCACTCTCCACCCTGAAGGCTTTAGTACATTCTCCGTTGGACCGTATTTCACCCTGGCTTTCCATCCCAAGTAAAAGTCCCTCAGAAAGGTAATAATCGACATCTCCACCCTCATGTCTTTCATAATTTATAATAATTTGGCATGTATAACACAGTCGAAGGCCGAAGAAAGGTCGACCAAGGCTAGATAGATATTCCTCTCTTTGATTTTAACGTATTTCCCAAAAAGCATGCTTAAGTTAAGGCTTTGCTCTGGACGAAAACCGTATTGTAGGTCTGACAAGATGTTACGTGTGTCCACCCGATCTTGCAGTCTGTTCAGAATTATACGACCTGAAATCTTCACCAGGGAATCGAGCAGAGAAATTGGCCTATAACAATCTGCACTGTAACAATCTCCCTTTTTATAGATAGAGATGATAATTGATTCAGCCCATGTTGGTAAGAAATCAGCTGCGCAGCATGCCCTAAGTACTAAGGTCAGTAGGGGCCCCCATAAACCAACATTGGCTTGGTACAGATCTATAGGATTTGCGTCTGGACTTGGGGCTTTGCCACCTTTACTTGCCAATATTGCATCATTGACTTCCTCCAAACTGAAGGAAACAGTAGTGGGAGTCTGAAAAGAGTCTGCGGTTATAGTATGTCTCCGTCCCTGGTCTGATGAGGCGTCGCAGTAGGTAGAGAATATATATATATATATATATATATATATATATATATATATATATATATATATATATATATTACCTACTGGCGGTCGCCAGTAGGTATATATAGTTAGGATTTTTTCTCTATGGGATTTTTGAAAATTCTATGTCTAATAACTTTGGCGTTTGTGGACGGAATTGGCTGAAATTTTCAGGAAAATTGCACATTTTGTTTCTGAGCAGCCCTTGAAAATTTGGGGGGGGTTCGTCAAGGGGGGGCCGAGAAAAAAGGGGGGTCCCAAAACGTGTTTTTAACATTGAGTTTTCCATAGGGCGGTTGGCCTCACTTTTAGCCCGAACGGCTGAATGGATTTGCACGAAACTTGGCAAAATTGTAGGGACTGGTAGCCCGATGTGCCTTTTGTAGGTCTCAATATATGTGCTTCAGTGGATTTTGAGAAATTAACGTTCAAAAAAAGATATATATCTGTAACAGCGGACCGGGCAGCGCTCCAGTTCGCGTACTTTTCGCGCAACGGAGCTTTGTGAAGCGAAGCTGATTGGTTCTCCGGCGTCTGTAAACATTCCAAACAGTCCGTAGCGGCCGCCATCTTGTCTCTCGGTAGGATCGAGAGACAAGAGGAGGCCAAAGCGAAGGGGCAAATGACCATAAGGGGGCATAGTCGATCCTCGCTGACCCCCTAGGTTTGATGTGGAGGTTTTAAAAGGGCCCCGCGGGGCAAAAAAAAAAAAATAATAATAATAATCGAACGGCTGAATGGATTTGCACAAACTTGGTAAAATATTAGGGACTGGTAGCCCGATGTGCCTTTGCTAGGTCTCAATATATGTGCTCCAGTGGATTTTGAGAAATTAACGTTCAAAAAAAGATATATATCTGTAACAGCGCTCCGCTTCGCGTAACGGAGGTTTGCGAAGCTGATTGGTTCTCCGGCGTCTGTAAACATTCCAAACAGTCCGTAGCGGCCGCCATCTTGTCTCTCGGTAGTATCGAGAGACAAGAGGAGGCCAAAGCGAAGGGGCAAATGACCATAAGGGGGCATAGTAGATCCTCCTTGACCTCTTAGGTTTGATGTGGAGGTTTTAAAAGGGCCCCGCGAGGCAAAAAAAAAAAATAATAATAATCGAACGGCTGAATGGATTTGCACGAAACTTGGCAAAATTGTAGGGACTGGTAGTCCGATGTGCCTTTGCTAGGTCTCAATATATGTGCTCCAGTGGATTTTGAGAAATTAACGTTCAAAAAAAGATATATATCTGTAACAGCGCTCCGCTTCGCGGAGATAAAATTATATCTGTATTACCTAGCTGTTGCTAACACCAGTTAGCGACGGCTAGTAGGAGATAGCGACCATCTTGAGCCCCACTTTGCATGTGAGTGATATTTATCACTAATGACATGCAAAGTGGGCATGCCAAGATGTTAGCGACTGGAAACAGTCGCTAACATCGCTATCTCCTATTATCAACTTTTGGAAATATTCGCGATAAGCGCGAATATCTCCAAAAGCTAGCACCTGCCCTGAGCAGTTCTAAGGCATGTTATCCAATGGGAGGTGGATAACATGGCTAAGAGCATTAGCTCGGTAATGCATGAATATCGCTGAGTTTTCAGCGATATTAATGCATTGCGGTCGTTTTTTATCGTATTTGCGATAAACCTTGATAATAGCAAGGTTTATCTGCGATAATTTCTGACGATGCTTAGCGGTAAAAAAATCGTTGCTAAGCATCGTTAGGGATAAATATCGCTTAACTTTGGTAATATGCCCCAACGTCTGTTAACGTTCGATTCGAAGGAAATCAGGAAGTGTTGAAAAACATTGTCTGCGCCATCTTGCCTTTTTTCAAATGCCACACTTTTGTCGTGCACGGCAGTCATTTTAGATGCCTTGACCAGACCCACTCTGTGCACGCTGTCGATCCTTAGCATGACTCCCCACCCTCGCAAGCATCTCCCCCAGGCAGTGGTCACCCCCGCTCTCTGTCTTATGCATGGGTAATAAACCACCCCCCATCTGCGCTGCTCTTCCCTGAGAATCACACCCTGTGCCCGCCCGACACCTCCCTTTCGCCCTATTCACTACCGCACCCTCTGACACTCCTTTTCCTCTGTGTCCGATTGTCCAGGCCGGTCCTAGGGTATCAGCTAGCCCTGCAGATGTAGTTTATGGCCCCAGCTGTAAAGAATCACCCCTCTTCAAAGGAGTTATAGTAGATCAAGGCCCACACTCGATGAGATCCGTCACAGCAGACGCGTTCCTATTATCTGAAAACCATCCTGTATTGTGATTGGGGAGGGGACCGAGCCTGAAGCGGAAGATTCCAGGGATGACTCTTTGTACATCAAAGTTTTTACAATTATGTGTCACATTAAAAATATATAGCACTCCAACAAAGTAGTAAGATTATAAAACTTTAATAACTTATAAATATATACAAGAAAACAAAAACAGTAATAACATATAAACATTTTTAGGGAAAAACAACGAAGTAGCGGTCGGCTGTGCGAATAGTCCCAACGCAGCACAACGTCCAGATTTCTGGCGTGGGGCGTCGCGGGGGGTGGGTCATCAGTAGCAAACTGTTGTGCGAATAGTTCCAAGGCAGCAGAACGATGGCACCAAGGTGATGTCCAGTAAGTTGCCGCACTGGTTTTGGTATCCTACAATCCTGCTCCGAATAACGGCGTGGGGCGCCCCGGGGGAGGCGGCGTGAACGGGCCTCTCCAGGTGGAGTGTCATCTGTTGTAGTGGGGCGCCCCTTTACCGTTTCAGTTGCCATTCCGTCCGTTTTTGGTCCACTGTGTCAAAAGCCGCAATTCAGCTGAGTTGCGCCCACTCTTGCGGTGCAGCGATAGGCGGCTGTCACAGGACTCTCAAAATGGCGGCAGGCTGTTTCCTTTTTGGGCCTGGTCCACTGAAATGGCCCTGGGACACCTTGGAAATCGGACGCTTGTCTGCTAGGTCTTGGACCCCATTCTCGAAAGCGTCCCCTCTGCCTTGAGGATTTATCAAAAGTTTTGGGGGCCCCCGACTCCTGTAGGCTTCTGGTGGGGAGCGGTTGCCGTGATTGCTCGCGGAATGACCACGACGGAGCTACGAGATGGTGGTGCTCTCATGCTGAAGCCAGCTTCAGTCTGAAACATCCAGAAACAAGGTGGGGCTTTCATCGTTTGGGAAAAAAAAAAAGTTTTCATCCAATGAAAAGTGTTGTTTTTAGGTCATATGATCAAGCCTTCCATCATTAGGAAACCAAAAGTAAAATGAACCAATGAAAAGTTTTATAAACAAGTCACATGACCTGTTATGCGGCATAGGGTATAAAATGCGGAGAAAATACGTTGGCACGTGAGGCGGCGTCAGTAGCGGACCGATGTGCGAATAGGCCGAAGGCAATACAACGCGCCAAGATCCGGATGGCACCGAGGTGGTGTCCAGCAAGTTGCAGCACTGGTGTGGCCATCCTACAATGCTGAAAGTCGGCGTGGGGCGCCCCGTTGGCCTGTGAGTTTGCGTCAGTAGCGGACCGATGTGCGAATAGGCCGAAGGCAGCACAACGCGCCAAGATCCGGATGGCACCGAGGTGGTGTCTAGTAAGTTGCCGCACTGGTGTGGCCATCCTACAATGTTGAAAGTCGGCGTGGGGCGCCCCGTTGGCCTGTGAGATGGCGGCAGTAGCGGACCGATGTGCGAATGGGGCCAAAGGCAGCGCAACAATATTTTCGGAATAGAAGACACCACAAGGCGCTGAGATGCCAAGATCCGGATGGCACCGAGGTGGTGTCTAGCAAGTTGTGGCACTGGTGTGGCCATCCTACAATGGTAAAAGTCGGCGTGGGGCGCCCTGTTGGCCTGTGAAATGGTGTCAGTAGCGGACTGATGTGCGAATGGGGCCAAAGGCAGCGCAACAATATTTTCTGACTGACACCACAAGGCGCTGAGATGCCAAGATCCGGATGGCACCGAGGTGATGTCTAAGTTGCGGACCGATGTGCGAATGGGGTCAAAGGCAGCGCAACAATATTTTCTGTATGGAAGATACCACTAGGCGTTGAGATGCCAAGATCCGGATGGCACCGAGGTGATGTCTAGCAAGTTGCTATACTGGTGTGGTCATCCTACAATGCTGAAAGTCGGCGTGGGGCGCCCCATTAGCCTGTGAGATGGCGTCAGTAGCGGACCGATGTGCGAATAGGCCGAAGGCAGCACAACGCGCCAAGATCCGGATGTCACCGTGGTGGTTTCATAGTTGAGAGGCACTTCATCTGCAGTGGGGCGCCGAGATCCGGATGGCACCGAGGTGATGTCTAGCAAGTTGCTGTACTGGTGTGGTCATCCTACAATGCTGAAAGTCGGCGTGGGGCGCCCCATTAGCCTGTGAGATGGCGTCAGTAGCGGACCGATGTGCGAATGGGGCCAAAGGCAGCGCAACAATATTTTTTGAAGAGAAGACACCAAAAGGCGCTGAGATTCCAAGATCCGGATGGCACCGAGGTGGTGTCTAGGAAGCTATGCAGTTGAGTTGTGTGCGCACTTGCGGCGAATAGGTCGAAGGCAGCATAACAATGTTTTCTGAATAGAAGACACCACAAGGCGTTGAGATTCGGTTACCACCGAGGTGATGTCTAGCAAGTTGCCGCACTGGTGTGGCCATCCTACAATACTGCTCCGAATAACGGCGTGGGGTGCCCGAAGGGGGGGGGGAGGCGGCGTGAACGGGCCTTCCTAGGTGGAGGCTCGTCTGCTGTAGTGGGGCGCCCCTTTACCGTTTCAGTTGCCATTCAGCTGAGTTTCGGCTGCTCTTGATGCTACAGCGACAGGCGGCTGCAACAGGACTCTCAAAATGGCGGCCTGTTTTTTGGATTTGGGCCTGGTCCACTAAAATGGCCCTGGGACACCTTAGAACTCGGACGCTCGATTTTTTTTTTCCTTTCCTGTACATGCAAAAAAAGGTAAATGCCCGGTACGTTACACGCTTCATCTGCCACGATGAACTCTCCAGAGGAACCGAAAAAAAATATAGTTATGGTAACTATACCATGCATCGTCATATGGAGAGGTGGCACCAATTAATTATAGTGCTGCATAAAAGAGAGATTTGGAGGAGAACCCTTGACCTGCTAGTACATTCATCAAAGAAGTGGCACTGACAGCATCAGAGGCAAGGGAAACGGTCCCAAATATTTAGAAGAACTTTGGAAAGATTAAAATGACATGTTTAGATTGTGGCAAATTAATTTCATGTGGACAGATGAGTGTTACTCTAATAAATACAGCATATGAACATCATCATAGTCGATGGTTGGTAGAGACATTTTGACTATATCCTGGACCTGCCCGTCCTCGCCCAAAATGGCGCCGGAATAAATGGGACTCGTAACTCCTTGTTGTGTACTGGTTGCAGAACCTTGAAATCACGAGATACGTATGCAGTTTTGAAGCACATGGCGGGCGGGGACGAGAATTGATTGAATATTTCGACATCCCTATTGATATTAAGTTCTGATGTGTTATTGATTACTGTACTATTGAAAGTTCGAATTAACGTCACTGATGGTACTTGCCCGCAAATGTATATCTAGATAATTTTATTGTAACTGGCCCTGTCGTATTTTAATTATAAAATGTACGTCCACCGATTCCGTAACTGTTAGACACCTTAGTTCTTGCAACCTAATGGCCCGCCCGTTACGTTCCTCTACAGTGTAAATGTCTACTCATCATATACGATTACAGTTTGCTCCGTGGCCGGCCCACGTGGTTATAGGCTCGTATTTGTATAATGAAATTTTCACAATAAAGGTTTTTAAAAGAAAACATGGTAGTAGTATATACATTGGTAAAGTTTTTAATAATAGTCACTGTTTTAGAATCAGTAAAAGGCAAGTGAAATAAAGCAGACCAATTACATGAAGGGTAAAAGGTATAATTCGAAGGAACGCAGTAAAGATAAATGGTCAAGGGCTGTTGTGTTTTCTACTCCTGCAACATAAAGTGATCGATAAGAATCTCATATTCAGGCGTATCGGCGACTAAGACAGCAGGTCGACCCTCTTTTGCTCAACGGCTCCGTCATGGGACGAAGAAACGCTCTTTTTCTCGAAAAAAGAATATATTTTACTTGCAGGACAGTTGTAAATTTTCCGGGAAAGTACATTAGCCTGGAACATTATAACATATATTTAAGAAAAAATAATGTTCGGAAGTAATAAAAAGCGTAATTTTTAGGTCATATGACCAAGCCTTTCATCATTAGAATAAGAAAAGTAAAATGAACCAATGAAAAGTTTTATTAACAAGTCACATGACTTGTTATGCTTACGTTACGCGCTGCGCGCCCCGGATGACTTCCGGATGCGCTAACGCGGCGCGTCATATGACGCATTACGCGACAACGCAGGTCCAGAATATAGTCAAAATGTCTCCACCAACCAGCGGTTGGAACACAACCCCTTTCAGCAGGCTAAATAGTTCTGTTAAATGACAACAGAAGGGACAGGCAACAAGAACCATCAGTCAAAGAGGGGAGGGCTAGTTCTTCTCTACCGGGTTACATTGGGGCGCTACCGGAACTGATCGAATTGGTAGTCTACAGTGTTTCTGGATATTCAGACTGAAGCTGGGGTTAGCATGAGAGCAGCACCATTTCGTAGCTCCGTCGTGGCCATTCCGCAACCAATCATGGCAGCCGCTCTTTATCGTTATTTTGGGCGGGGTGGGTGGCGGAGCCAAGCTGTTTTGCAGCCATCATTGTGTGGAGTTCAGTTCATCTCACTAGTTTTGTATTTGTCATGAGGGGTTGTTCCTAATGTTTCTATTTTAGCGAGGTCAAAAAGAGATCCCATTAGTGGCCTACTGATTTTGCTCGATTCCTTTTCTTTTTTTTTACACGATTTTTCGTTATCTGCGAAGACTAAACAGAGTATTGCGACTCTGTGTTTGTTTGTAAATAGAGAATGAACCAAAGAGAACCAATTCTAAAACAGTAAATACTTGGATAACAATCAATCAAATGGAGAGAGAAGCAGGCACGACGTATTACAACGGGGGCAAAGGCCTGCGTTAACTACCCTTCACTATGTGCAAAGAGAGAGTACTCCTAATAGAAATGAGGGGGGGGGGGCACCATTCAAAGCAGATCAGTGTGCATAAACACGAAAATGTTTTCACTTACCACGTACTTGACATTCGACAGCTTATGATATTTGCTATTAAAAAACCATTGAAATTCACTGAAAAAACCATAGGTTATAGACCATATATAGTTAGGAATTAGCATTTACAAAACCTTGAAAATTCACTGAAAAAACCATAGGTTATAGACCATATATAGTTAGGAATTAGCATTTAAAAAACCTTATTTTACTCACACAAAACCATTGAAATTCCATATATAGTTAGTTGCACTAACTATATATCGCGCACCCGCAATCCACTGCTGATCATGTCACATATTACATCATTCATGACATGGTCAGTGACATCACTGATGACATCACTGATGACATCTCAAATGACATCACTGATGAGATCACTGATGACATCATCCAGTGACTGTGTGTTTCTGTAAAGTTTAAATATGTTTTACATATTGAAGAATGAGTAGATGTATAAGTGTCTGGACGAAGGATTTAGTAGGTGCATGACTGAATGTATGAGTGAGTGATTAAATGTGTCTCACTGAGTGCATGGGTTAGTGACTAAACTGTCTTAATTTGTGCATCATTATGTCTGTTGTTCTGTAAACTGCTGCATGTGTTGATCAGTAGCTATATGATTAACTATATGGGTTATTGATTGATTGTCCAAGTATTTGTATGGGAGACTGAGTGTGTGTGTGGCTGGCTGGGAGGTGTGTGACTCTGTGCAGATCAATGTGTACTTGTATCAATGATTGTATAAGAAAGTAAGTATGTGTTAGTATATGTTTGAAAATGTAAGGTGCTCTATGTTTAACTGCATAGACAAGAAAATGGAAGTGTGATTGATTCTTTACAGGACTGACTAGGTGTGTGAGTAACTCCATGGATGAGTGGCAGAGTCTGAGTGTCTGTATAGGTGTATGAGTGCATATGATAGTGTTGTAAAGATGAGTGATTGTATGTATGAATGATTGTATGGGTGAATGAGTGAATGTGTGTGTAGACGTAGGAATCAGTGAGTACGTATGTAGTAACTAGTATTGGTGTGTCAATGGTTTCAAAAATTATACTCTGTATTTAACACTGGGTGAAACAGAGGTTATATTAAAATGTGAGGAGATGCATTGTATTGTCACATGAATGATATCATCAGTGATGTGGTCATTGATGTCAAATGAGATGTCATCAGTGATCTCATCAGTGATGTCATTTGAGATGTCATCAGTGATGTCATCAGTGATGTCACTGACCATGTCATGAATGATGTAATATGTGACATGATCAGCAGTGGATTGCGGGTGCGCGATATATAGTTAGTGCAACTAACTATATATGGAATTTCAATGGTTTTGTGTGAGTAAAATAAGGTTTTTTAAATGCTAATTCCTAACTATATATGGTCTATAACCTATGGTTTTTTCAGTGAATATATATATATATATATATATATATATATATATATATATATATATATATATATATATATATCCAAAACCACCTACAGTGAAACCGAAGGAAGGAGCCACAAGCGAGGACTGTATAGAGATGTTCTTTATTTGTTAGCAGGTAAGGCGTTATGCATTTCGGCGTTAGCCTTCCTCAGACGCCACTGCCCAACTGAAAGTTCGTGCGCCCAGCTTATGAAAGTCTCTGCAGCACTCCTTAATTGATGGGTGCACGCCTCCCCCAACCATGTGATCGTTGATTGCAGTGTAGAGCTGCTGACACTACAACTCCCAGCATGCTCCAAACCTGGGCTCATAATACGTGGGGAAACCGAAGAAAAGTTCTTGTGTTTCTAGGCGTATGCAGTGCTCGGCGAACTTCAAACAGTCTTTAAAAACATGGGAACCCCTCAAGTCTCCGCAATACCGCTTCAACCTGCAGGGTACAGGTCCGCCAGGTCGTGGGTCGGTAACAGTGCACCACCACCATCCGTGAAGTCACAAACTGCCATCACGCAGCGTCCCGTGCTTTCCTGCTTTGCTGTAGGTGGGCTGTCTTATGCCAATACCTTGACGGGAGAAACTGCTTGCGCAGACACCAGAAGAAGGCAGCCAACTTTCTGAAACGTGAGCTCCTTAACGTGTCTCTGGACGACACGAAAACATCCCAAACCACTTCCAGTGAAACCGAAGGAAGGAGCCACAAGCGAGGACTGTATAGAGAGGTTCTTTATTTGTTAGCAGGTAAGGTGTTATGCATTTCGGCGTTAGCCTTCCTCAGACGCCACTGCCCAACTGAAAGTTTGTGCGCCCAGCTTATGAAAGTCTCTGCAGCACTCCTTAATTGATACATATATACATACTAGCACTCTTCAATACTATGAAACAATTTACAAATATATATAAGCGGATGGAAATACTTCTTGATGACATTGCGTAAACATTCTCACCCCTCACGGAGGAAGGGGGTCTAGTACCACCACTCACATGTATAAACATTATAATGTCCCTAAATGCCAAGTGTTGGCCATAACTTGGAAGTTGGGCCCTTACCATTGACACCGACTGAGGGGCTGCCTGCCCCTTTATTTCAACAAGCATTTAATTATGAGAATGCATGAAATAGTTACACATAACCCTGACTTAGAGCACCTAATACTAACAATAATGTATACAAACTTTAATCACAGTGGCTGATAGTCTTGTTATTCAACTAAAGCCTTAGCAAGGATAAATGTCTAAGCATGACTGAGAGTGGTGTAATTATCATGACTGTTGGCAGGAATAGCGCAATTCAGTCATAGAACTTTAGGGGCCTCACATGTATAATTACATGACATCAGGCACTCATAAAGAATGCTAGCAACATATACTCAAAATAACATTTGGCATAACATACTGCATGTGAATCCTAATCCCCAAGGGACAACATTTATGTAAATGCACACCTGTTCAATTATCATCTTACACTCCTAGAGAATGTCTCCAATATGACAACTCATATTAATCATCTCACACCTGGGTATAGTCCTAATCTTATCCCAGCTGTAAAACAAAAGTTAAAGCATGAGGAAGGCTTGAAAATGTTCCAAAACCTATTGAGGGGTTCTCGTCTCAAAGCCATCAGAGACTTAGGTGGGGACTTCCCAACTCTTTTGGGGGGAGTCTGCGCTGCTAATGCAGCTCCCCCCGCACCGTTGCTTCACTTTGGCGGTAACCCATCCTCCTGGGGTCCCTACACGCATGCAAACAAGCAGTTTTGTCTCCCAAGAATGGACCAGGCCCTGCAGGGCATTATGGGGCGCCCTGTCGGGAATGTCAGTAGTTGAGCAGTGGTTCCCCCGCTGCTCTGGGGGGAGGTGCAGTGTATTTCTGTATTTCTGGGTGGCCTCACACCAAGTTTCAATTTTTCTCAGGGGTGCCCGGTTCGACATGGGTGGTTGGCATACAGGTAGTACATTGGAGAGCAGCTAGGGGAGCCCCCCCCTCCCCCAGCTGCTCTCACCGGCTCCACGGGCAGTCAGCACCCTTGTGTGTTGCAGCGGGAGCCAGAACCTACCTGTTCTGGTAACCCCCGCTCCTACGGACAAACACGCATCGGGCAGCCGGGCCAGCGGCTGCTGGTCAGAGCACCGTGGTGCTCCCCCTCCTCCCCTCTCATACCGGGCAGCTTCACAGGGAGCGGGACGGCACTCCTGGACTTCCTCTGCTTCTTGGGGGCCAAGGGAAGGTATCCTGGGTCGCCTGCCCGCTTAACGGGGAGCGGGACGGTGTTACCCGACTTTGCTTCAGGGCCATGTCACAGGGAGTGCAACAGCGCTTGCAGACTTTTCTTCAACTGGTCGCAGCCCCCGGGCCCTGACCCCCCCAGGGGAGAGGGGACATCGGAGACTGGTGGAGGAGCCTCACACACTTTGTTGGTCACACCAGAGGTCGCCTACCTTCTGGGGGGAATATCTCGGGCCCTGTTGGGCCGATTTTGGACTCTTTTCGCTCCTGGTGGCCAGCCCTAGCCACCTCAAGCACTCTTCTTCTGCCATCTGGCCTCCAATAGGATGTACCCATCAGGGAGCATGTTTCACTGGCTCCCTGGGCCAGTCTCATCTGGTTTCGTCTTCTGGGCTGCTCTCCTTGCTCAGACACTCAAGATTTTCCTCACTGGTCCTGGACTTCCTCAGAGGCACAGTCCAGTGTACTGGGGACAGTCAGTCAGTCAGTCAATCAATCAATCAATCACATAATTTGTGAAGTGCACTACTCACCCGTGAGGGTCTCAAGGCGCTAGGGTGGGTGTTGGACCTGGCCTCGTGGCGTGGTTCCCCCCTGTTCCTCAGCACCCTGTTAGCGTAGCCCTGCACCCAGTAGTCCTGGTCGTCCTGCTCCCTGTACGCCCAAACTCCCTGCACGACCCCGCCAACTGACGACCACCCCCGCATGCCCCCGGCCTCCTTCCCGGCTCCGAGCGCCCAGATCCTGCATCACCCTACAGGGCCCCGGCAGCCATTTTCCCTTACCGAGATCCCTGACTCCTTGGGCCTAAGCATGATCCCGGCCCCCAGCGAAGCTCAGACTCCAAGGCGCGCCAGTCCTGGCTGGGGGGTAAAGGGATCCCCGAGTGAGACAGACAGGGAGTTTCGATTGCCCGTCCGGCCTCCCCTGAGAGACTGGTTTCACTCACACCTCTGGCCTTCCCCTGTGGGCCGGTTTCGATCACACCTACGGCATCCCCGAGTGCTGGCTCCAGACCCTGCTGGGCGTCTGGGAATCCCCGGACGCATCTTCGAAAGGATCAAAGAGCCAACCGCCGGACCTCTCCAACGACCAGCCCCCAAGGCATGAGACCTGAGCCTGCGAGGGTCCGGACATCAAAGGGGTACTCTGGTCCGGCTGGACCATCGACGCTACAAACACGACCTGAGTCGACTCGAAGTGAGTGAAGCAGCTAGTACGACTACCATCTTCCGTATCCCCCGGCTCGAGGATTGAGAGCTGTGCGCAGGGTACACTTCGTGCTAGCCTAAAAGACTGAGACTCTCCCGCTTCCTTCTTCCCGAATTCCTGAGACTTTACGATCCCTCGATCGCTTCTAAATAAGAGTGCTAAAACCTTTCTTTCATTTGTTGATGAAGAACTTGTTACTGAAAACCTACGGTGTGGTGTCCGTTCGTAAGTGTGGTGTGAGCTCAGTGTGTACGATCCTAGGCTATAAGTCCTCCCCGGCGGGGATCCCACGTTAAAGACTCGGCAATACTGGTGGGAGAGGTGGGTCCCGGGGTGGTCGGGTGAGCATAACCTGGCCCTCTGAGATCGCCCCTTCTAACATTGGTGGCAGCGGTGGGCTAAGAGCCTACGTCTAAAGATCATACAGTAAAACGACTGACACACTACCTGAACGAGGAACAACCATGAGCCTCATTGCAACAAGCGAGAAGACCACATTCCAGCAAGAACTTCTGGAAGAGTACACCCACCGGGAACTGAAGCAATTCTGCAAAGATCTCCATATCGCTACCACTGGGTTATCAAAGAGAACTTCCAAAAAGCCCTGACAGCATGGGTAGAGACTGGAGCCCATCTTCCCCCGCCAGAAAGAGATGGTGGAGAGGCAGGGTCACCGACCGAAACCCGCGTTCAAGAGGGTGAGGGAACAGAGTCCCTGACACGGAGTCCCAGCACGGAGAGAGGTCTGTCACCGGAGGAGATGACAGACCGAGAACGCAACCGAAGCCACGAGCTAGAACTGGCACGCCTTAAAATGGAAGGAGAACTCAAGTTGGCTGAGAAGAAACTGGCCATCGAGCAGTTGCGACTGCAAGTAGAACTGGAGGAGAAGAAACTCGAAAGAGAACATGAAGGCAAGAGACTCCAGCTGGAGCACGAGCGCGGCCTGAAGGAAATTGAACTAAAGGCCCGGAGTGGAGACAACCGAACATCGGAGAACCGAGAAGCCATTCCCCCGGCGAAACAAAAGGTCCACATCCCCAAAGAGGTAGTAAAAGAGTACTACAAGAACGATGATATCCAGCAATGGTTCAAGGCCTACGAAGTCGCCATGACCTCCCACCGAGTTCCTCAGAAGGATTGGGGAGTCGGGTTGTGGGGTCGATTCCTGAGCGAGGGGAGAGACACCCTACTCAATCTACCATCCTCCGAACAAACATCCTACAGCCACCTGAAAGAGGCCCTCCTCACGAGATATGGGCTCACCCCGGAGATGTATCGACAACGGTTTAGAGACTGCAAGAAGATCCCCGGCACCACATGGGTAGAATATGTGAATTTCTACAGCCGGGCCTTGGAAGGGTGGATCAAGGGCAGCAAGGTGACCACTTTTGAAGGACTCATTGATCTCATATCATCCAATTGCTTTGTGGAGCTGAGACAGCAACTTCTGGACAGCAAGTTGGCAGATCCCCGGAAGCTAGCTGTTGAAGCAGACCGCTGGGTGAGCACCAGAGTCCCCCGGGGGAGACTATGGCCGAAACGAACAAGGATCTTCCCGCCAGAGGGGAGGGGGAGGTCAGGGTAGACAGAGGGGGTCCCAGGCAGGGCCCCCACGAAGCCCCCCCAGAAACCAGTCCGGAACATCTCCCCCCCGCAGTAAGGGCCGGGTTTCCCCCAGCTAGAGAAGGACCCAGAATCAGCAACGCCTGCTACAGATGCCAGCAAACCAGGCATTATGCCAGTGACCCCCTGTGCCCCATGCTCAAGAAACCCAATGCTGCAAGTCCCCCAACGCACCAGCTAGCCACAGTAGCCTTAGAAGAGGAAGAGTTCGAGGACCCAGAAGGGTGGGAACCAGCAGCCATGACCTTAGTCTCCCTGGGTGATAGGGAAATGGTCCCCGGAGCCCCCTTGCCAGACAACACGGAAAAGTACCGACAGCAGGTGACCGTCAACGGGCACCGCATAGGGGCGCTCCGAGACACAGGGGCCAGCATTACTGCAGTAAGGTGTCACCTAGTCACAGAGGACCAAATTGTACCCCACGCCTCCTGCAGAGTGATCTCCGCAGACAATTCAGTAAGCACCTGCCGAATAGCCCAGGTTCCCTTCGAGTGGGGGGGGCGTCTCCGGGGAATTACGAGTAGCGGTCCGCACCGACATGCCCGTGGACTGCCTACTAGGTAACTACCTGGAGAGCTCCCCGTGGAAGTAGGTAGAGCAAAGAACTCACCTAGAGATGGTAGGCCTGCCCGAGTGGGCCTGCGTGAACACCCGATTCATGACCGCCCGACTATCCGCCCCCGAGGGGGTGGAACCCGAGAACCCTCGCCCGGTCACTGATGACCCGGAGGGCAGCGGGCCGTCCGAAGTCCCCGAGCCGCCCCCCAGTGAGAACATCGACCCCGACGCAGATCCCCTGAGCCCTGTCGTCGAACAGACCCCGAGCTTGGACGACCTTCCCGAGTTAGCCCAGTGGCGCCAGGAAGGAGGACCTTCCCGAGAAGAGTTCTGCCTGGAGCAGACCTCCTGTCCTTCCCTGGTTGGGCCGCGGCAACAGGCCGCCGCCCAGGCCGCCGGTGACCAGTCCGGCTCCCACCTTGTCTATTGGGAAAACGGCCTCTTGTATAGTGAACAGAAGTTTGCCAAGCTAGGGTCAGCCCGGGTGCTGGTGGTACCCCTACGCTCCCGCGGCTTCCTCCTGAACCTGGCCCATGATGTGCCCTTGGCAGGACACCTGGGACAGGACAAAACCTACCACCGCCTGGTCACTCACTTCTACTGGCCCGGCATGCGCTCCGACGTGGAGGCCCACTGCAAATCCTGCCCCACGTGTCAGGCCAGCGGAAAGAGCGGAAGGAGACGCACGGCTCCCCTCCAACCCTTCCCCGTGGTCAGTACCCCCTTTGAACGGGTGGGAATAGATATCGTGGGGCCTCTAGACCCCCGGACCTCCTTAGGCCACCGATTTATCCTCGTCCTGGTGGACCATGCCACCCGATACCCCGAGGCCATTCCCCTCCGAACGGTGACGGCCCCCGTAGTGGGGCGTGCCCTCATGGGGATCTTCTCCCGGGTGGGATTCCCGCAAGAAGTGGTGAGCGATCGAGGGACGAACTTCATCTCCAAGTACACTAAGTCCCTCTGGCAGCAGTGTGGGGTGACATACAAGTTCACCACCCCATACCACCCCCAAGGTAACGGCCTGGTTGAGCGATTTAACCGGACCCTCAAGGGAATGATCATGGGTCTCGAAGAGCCCCTGAGGCGCAAGTGGGACGTCCTCCTTCCCTGCCTCCTGTTTGCGTACAGAGAAGTCCCCCAGAAATCCTTGGGATTTAGCCTCTTCGAGCTGCTCTACGGGTACCCCGTCCGAGGGCCCCTCAGCCTGGTCAAGGAAGGTTGGGGAACGGCGGCCCCGGTTCCCCCTCCAGATGCGTTTCGATACATCCTGGCCCTCCGGAACCAGACTCGGAAGTTCCGAGAACTGACCAAGGCAAACCTCGAGGCCAGCCAAGAAGAAATGAAAAGATAGTATGACCAGAATGCCACTCTGGTCGAGTTTCAGCCCTGACAGCAGGTTTGGGTGATGGCCCCAGTGGAACCTTGTGCCCTGCAGGACAAGTGGACCGGGCCCTTCAAGGTGGTGGAACGCAAGAGCCAGGTTACCTATCTCATCGATGTGCAGTCCCCCAGGAACCCCTTGAGAGTCCTTCACGTGAACCGCCTCAAACCCCACTTCGTGCGGTCCGAGTTGCGTTTGCTCCTCGCTACCGACGACGGAGCGGAAGAGGACACGGAGCCTCTCCCCGATCTCCTGTGTGCGAAGGAAAAAGATGGCTCCGTAGAGGGAGTGAGTCTCTCCTCCTCCCTCACCCCCGAGCAGCGCGAGGACTGTCGCCAGTTACTGGGACAGTTCTCTGACCTTTTCTCTCTCGTCCCCGGCGTCACCAGCTGGTGCGTCCACAACGTGGACACCGGGGACTGCCCTCCGGTACGGCACAGAGCCTACCGAGTCCCTGACAGAGTCCGGGCCTGCATCAAGGCCGAAGTCTCCAAGATGCTAGCCCTGGGAGTGGTCGAGGCCTCTGACAGCCCATGGGCCAGCCCCGTGGTCCTGGTTCTGAAGGCAGCCGCCCCCGGTGCTGTTCCCGAGCTGAGGTTATGTGTGGACTACCGTGGGCTTAACGCAGTCACCAGAACCGACGCCCACCCCATTCCCCGAGCAGACGAGCTCATTGACCGCCTAGGAGCGGCTCGCTATCTCAGCACATTCGACTTGACCAGCGGATACTGGCAGATCGCCCCCGAGGGGGCCAGAGAGAGGTCCGCCTTCTCCACCACGGATGGTCACTACCACTTCCGGGTGATGCCCTTCGGAATGAAAAAATGCCCCCGCCACCTTCCAGAGGCTGGTTAACCAGGTACTGGCAGGGTTGGAAGAATTCAGCGCCGCCTATCTCGACGATATCGCGGTGTTCAGCTCTCACTGGTCCGAGCACCTCCAACACCTCGGGGAGGTGTTGCGGGCCCTGCAGAGGGCGGGCCTCACAATTAAAGCAAGCAATTGCCAAGTCGGACAAGGGTCCGTGGTCTACCTGGGGAACCAGGTCGGAAGCGGCCTAGTAGCTCCCCTCCAGCCCAAGATCGATGCGATCGTGGCCTGGGAGGCCCCCATGACACAGACAGAAGTGCAGGCATTCCTAGGGCTCACGGGGTACTACAGAAGATTCATAAAAGGGTACGGCAGCATCGTGGTCCCCCTCACGGAGTTGACCTCCAAAAATCAGCCTAAGAAAGTTAGCTGGACCCCCGCCTGCCGAGAGGCGTTCAAAGCCTTGAAAGACGCCATGTGCACTGCCCCAGTATTACAGGCCCCCGACTACTCCCGAGAGTTCGTGGTCCAGACGGACGCGTCCGAACATGGCATCGGAGCGGTCCTGTCCCAGATGAAAGACAAGGGCCTAGACCAGCCCGTGGCATTCATTAGCCGGAGGCTACACCCTCGAGAGCAAAGGTGGAGCACCATCGAGCGGGAGGCCTTCGCGGTGGTTTGGGCCCTGAAGAAGCTGAGGCCCTACCTGTTCGGTACTCACTTCCGGGTCCAAACTGACCACCGACCCCTCCGGTGGTGAATGCAAATGAGGGGAGAACCCCAAACTGTTGCGATGGTTCATCTCCCTCCAAGGGATGGATTTCACTGTTGAGCACCGGCCTGGTGTTGCCCACGCCAACGCAGACGGCCTGTCCCGATTCTTCCGCCTCAGTGAAGAGAACCCCCAAGGGGATGGGTAGTTCTCTCTGCCTTTCAGCTGGGGGGGACGCGTGTTGGACCTGGCCTCGTGGCGTGGTTCCCCCCTGTTCCTCAGCACCCTGTTAGCGTAGCCCTGCACCCAGTAGCCCTGGTCGTCCTGCTCCCTGTACGCCCAAACTCCCTGCACGACCCTGCCAACCGACGACCACCCCCGCATGCCCCCGGCCTCCTTCCCGGCTCTGAGCGCCCAGATCCTGCATCACCCCACAGGGCCCCGGCAGCCATTTTCCCTTCCCGAGATCCCTGACTCCTTGGGCCTAAGCATGACCCCGGCCCCCAGCAGAGCTCAGACTCCAAGGCGCGCCAGTCCCGGCTGGGGGGTAAAGGGATCCCCGAGTGAGACAGACAGGGAGTTTCGATTGCACCTCCGGCCTCCCCTGAGAGACTGGTTTCTCTCACACCTCTGGCCTTCCCCTGTGGGCCGGTTTCGATCACACCTACGGCATCCCCGAGTGCTGGCTCCAGACCCTGCTGGGCGTCTGGGAATCCCCGGACGCATCTTCGAAAGGATCAAAGAGCCAACTGCCGGACCTCTCCAACGACCAGCCCCCAAGGCATGAGACCTCCGCCTGCGAGGGTCCGGACATCAAAGGGCCCCTGGACTATATCAAGGCTCACCCAACAACTAGCGGGCAGTTGTAACCTGGACAAGAAAACCCTGCTGATCTGATCGCGGCTGACCCTTGGGGAGAACTGAACCTCCGAACTCTTTGAGCCCTGCTGACGCTGTCGCGGCTCCTTCTCGTAACACGGAACTGGAAACTTTGGAGCCCTGCTGACGCTGACGCGGCTCGTCCTCGTAAAGACGGAACTAGAACATCCTGAGCCCTGCTGACGCTGTAGCGGCTCCTCAAGAACACCTAAGGATCGAGCCCTGCTGACCTCGTCGCGGCTCGAGGAGTACTCTGGTCCGGCTGGACCATCGACGCTACCAACACGACCTGAGTCGACTCGAAGTGAGTGAAGCAGCTAGTACGACTACCATCTTCTGTATCCCCCGGCTCGAGGATTGAGAGCTGTGCGCAGGGTATGCTTCGTGCTAGCCTAAAAGACTGAGACTGTCCCGCTTCCTTCTTCCCGAATTCATGAGACTTTACGATCCCTCGATCGCTTGTAAATAAGAGTGCTGAAACCTTTCCATTTGTTGATGATTCAGTGAAGTAGTGTGGCTCACTGGTTAGAGGCGGCAGACCCGAGAGCAGAGGACGGCCCGGGACCAGGGTTCGATTCCCGGCGCGGCAGGTTTCTGGACCAGGGTCAGCGGACTCGATAATTCTCTCGCCTCGGTGCCCACTCTGATAAGCGATCACACTCGGCAACTCTGGGCATTAGCTTGCCTCATCTTCACTAACGGCCCCACCAGACCGCCGGGGATGCCTGGTCTCACCCTGGAGATACCCATTAAGGGACCATCTCTCAGGGAAGCCAGGAAGGGTTTCGCAGCGGTCGAAGCGCCTTGGGACCCTACGGGTAAGTAGTGCGCTATATAAATGCCTATACATTTACATTTACATTTACATAAAGAACTTGTTACTGAAACCTACGGTGTGGTGTCCGTTCGTAAGTGTGGTGTGAGCTCAGTGTGTACGATCCTAGGCTAGAAGTCCTCCCCGGCAGGGATCTCACGTTAAAGACTCGGCAATATTGGTGGGAGAGGTGGGTCCCGGGGTGGTCGGGTGAGCATAACCTGGCCCTCTGAGATCGCCCCTTCTAACAGTGGGGAATGCTGCTACTGCTCGAAAAGCCAGGTCTTGAGGAGTTTTCTGAAGGTCAGCAGGTCTTGGGTCTGCCGTAGGTGGATGGGGAGGGTGTTCCAGGTCTAGGCAGCGAGGTGGGAGAACGATCTGCCACCGGAGGTTGCTATTCGGAAGCGGGTGACTGTGGCGAGGGCGAGGTCGGCGGAGCTGGCGGGTGAGGTATGTTGGTCCAGTGTTGTGGAGTGCTTTGTGTGCGTGGGTGAAGAGCTTGAAGGTTATCCTCTTGTTGACCAGGAGCCAGTGCAGGTGGGGTGTGATGTAGCTGCCGCGACGGATGTCGAGGATCAGGCGTGCAGAGGCGTTCTGGATGCGTTGGAGCCATCTCAGGAGTTTGGCCAGGGCTCCTGCGTAGAGGGCATTTCCGTAGTCCAACCTGCTGCCGACGAGGGCCTGGGTGACCATTCTTCTCGTTTCAGTGGGGGATCCACTTGTAGATCCTGCGGAGCATGCGGAGGGTGTTGAAGCAGGAGGAGGAGGAGACAGCGTTGACCTGTTTAGTCATGGAGAGGGTGGATGGAGTCGAGGATGACTTCGAGGTTGCGTGCATGGTCGGTGGGTGTTGGAGCGGTTGCCAGTGCGGTCGGTCACCAGGAGCCGTCCCAGGCCGAAGGGGTGGATCCGAGGATGAGGACCTCCGTCTTGTCCAAGTTCAGCTTCAGTCAGCTGTTCCTCATCCATTCAGCGATGGCCTTCATTCCTTCGTGAAGGTTGGTTTTGGCGGTGTGGGGGTCCTTAGTGAGGGAGAGGATCTGCTGGGTGTCATCCGAGTAGGAGATGATGTTGAGGTCGTGCCGATGGGCAACGTGGGCGAGCGGTGCCATGTAGATCTTAAGCAGAGTTGGGCTGAATGATGAGCCCTGGGGTACGCCGCAGATGATCTCGGTGGCTTCGGAGCGTAAGGGGGGAAGGAGGATGCTCTGTGTTCTGCCAGAGAGGAAGGAGGCGGTCCAGCCAAGGGCCTTCTCTTGGATTCCGGCATTGTGGAGGCGTGTTCGTAGTATGTGGTGGCAGACTGTGTCGAAGGCCGCTGACAGGTCCAGGAGGATGAGGGCTGCCGTTTCTCTGTTGTCCAGCAGAGACTTGATGTCATCGGTGGCGGCGATGAGGGCAGTCTCGGTGCTGTGATTGCTGCGGAATCCGGACTAGGAAGGGTTCAGGATGTTGTTCTCCTCGAGGTAGCGGGTCAGTTGTTCGTTCGTTGACGGTCTTCTCGATGACCTTTGCCGGGAGCAGTGAGATGGGCCTGAAGTTCTTGAGGTCCTCGGGGTTCTCGGGGTTCGCCTTGGGTTTCTTGAGTAAGGCGTTGATCTTGGCGTGCTTTCAGCTCTTTGGGAAGTTTGCTGTCTCGAAGGAGGTGTTGATGACTTTCCGGAGATGGGGTGCGATGGATGTGCTGGCTTTGTTGAAGATGTGGTGTGGGCATGGGTCTGACGGAGATCCGGAGTGATCTAGATGGTGTTGTCGTTGTTGATGTTGGTCCAGGAGAGCAGGCGGTTGGTGCAGATGGTGGTGGTGGGGGCGGAGGTCTCAGTGGTTGTCGGGGCGGTCATGGCGTTGAAGCTGTCGTGGATGTCTACGATCTTGCGGTGGAAGAAGGTGGCCAGGGAGTTTCACAGGTCTTGCGAGGGTGGGACGTCGTTGGTGTTGGAGCTGGGGTTGGAGAGTTCCTTCACGATGTTAAAGAGCTCCTTGCTGTTGTGCGCGTTGTTGTCTAGGCGGTCTTTGAAGGAGGCCCTTTTGTCGGATCTGATGAGGTGATGGTGTCTGCGGGTGGCGTTCTTGTGGGCTGCGTGGCTGTCCGGTGTCCGTTCACGGAGCCAGATCTTCTCCAGCTTTCGGCAGGTTTGCTTGAGGCCTGGAGATCTTCAGTGAACCAGCTGGCTTTCTTGTTGGTTTGACTGTTGGAGGGTTTCTTGATCAGGGTGAGGGTGTTGGCGCAGTCGTTGATCCACTGTCTGAGGTTGCATGCGGCAGTGTCGGTGGAGTCGGTGGGTGGGGTCTGGGCGAGGGTGGTGGGTAGCTGGTCTTCGTTGACTTTGCTCCAGCAGCGGTGAGGCATCTGTTGGGTGCGGTGGTGCGTAGTGGGTTTTTTGAAGGTGAAGTGGATGCCACGTTGGTCGGTCCAGTGGAGTTCGGTGGTGTGGTTGAAGGAGACATGGGGGCTTGCGAAGAAGGTGGGGTCAAGCGTGTGACCGGCAGGGTGGGTGGGTGTTGTGACAAGTTGTCTGAGTCCGAGGTTGGCTACTTTGTCGATCAGTGTGGTGGAGTTGGTGTTGTTGTTGTTCTCGAGGTGGAAGTTCATGTTCCCGAGGAGGAGGTAGTCCATGGAGGTGAGGGTGTGTGTGCTGACGAAGTCGGCGATGGAGTCGCTGAACTTTGGTCGGGGTCCGGGGGGTCTGTAGATGAGAGTTCCTCTGAGGGTGGTGTTGGGGTCGGTGTGGATCTGGAAGTGCAGGTGTTCGGCGGTGCTGAGGGGGTCGTCGGTGTTGGTCGAGACTCAGTGTTCCTGTGGACGTTGGCGCGGCCCCTGAGGGTGATCTTGTAGCCTTCCGGGACGGCTATGGCTATGTCGAGTGCCGAGGCAGGGTTCAGCCAGGTCTCTGTCAGGAAGGCAACGTCTGGGGAGGTTGAGTCGAGTAGGTCCCAGAGTTCAACGGCGTGTTTGCGGACGGAGCGGGTATTGAGAAAGATGCATCTGAGCTGGTTGGGTTCTTTCCTGGTCGGCGGCATGGTGGGGCGGATGCTTGTGAAGCTGCAGTTGCGGCAGGTGAAAGCTCCGTGGGTGCGCTTCGGAGCTGCCAGGAACCAGGTGCGTGATCGTCCGGTGTTGAGTGCATGGAGGGTTCTGGCATCGTAGCGGTGTCGAGCGTCGTGGCGTTCACGGGATCCAGGGATCCTGGCTCTGGGAACGGTCCGGGCGCAGACGGGCTTGCCGTAGGCGCGCCTTTGGCGCACCAGCGGGACGCCCGCTGCGCGGCCTCCATATGAGGGGATGTGGGAGGGAGAAGCAACTGGGAGGCGGGAGGCGGGCGGCGAATGGGATTGCAGGAGGGCAGGGACAGGAAAAACGGGCAGGCCGCGGGAGAACTGGGCACAGAAAAGAAAAACAAGTTTAGGCAAGAAAACAAGTACAGGCACAGAGGAATAAAAACAAGCCTGGGCAAGAAAGCAAGTACAGGTACAGGGGAATAAAAACCAGTCTGGGCAAGAAAGCAAGTTAGGCACAGGGGAATAAAAACAAGTCTGGGCAAGAAAGCAAGTACAGGCACAGGGGAAAAATACAAGATTAGGCAAAAACAATGCAGGCAGAGCCGTGCAGCAGCGTGGGGAGCGATCTGCCTGCGAGCAGGGTCAGAGGGCTCCTCCTTCCAACTGATAATGGTGTTCGCCTCCAGTCCCAGTGTTCCTCAGGAAACATATCCCAGAGAGAGTTTTCCTTCCTGCGCAAGAACTTTTAAGGAGGGGAAGAGGATGCTGGCAGGAATTCACCTCTGGCTTATCCTGCAGTGCCACATCACCTCTCTGCCTCCGTTTCAAACTTCCTGCACAGTATAGTATATAGTGTCGTCCAGGGTGACCATGCCACATGGTCTCTGAAAAGCCCACTTCCCCCACTCGCTGACACCATGGCCCGGGCCTTGAACAGGACTGGTGCCTGGCACCGGGTGACAGCTGGCTGATTGATGTTGAGCAGCTTCACCCCATGTCTCCCTCCAGGAGATACGACCTCCGCCCTGTGGAAGCCTTGCCATGAAGGGCTAGGCCTCTGATGCTACAGTGTGGGGAGGAAAGTAAATAATCCAGCCTGGCAGGTTCACACAAGGCCTGGGGGAGTGCACAGCACTGCATACAGACCCCCCCGTGCAGAGCGGTAGAGGAGAGGCAGAGAAGAGACGTGATTGGGGGGCCGGGACCAGTACAACCTGCCAATCAGGACAAACAGGACAATCTGGATGTGAACTGAGCTCCGTCGCCAGAGAGAAAAAACCAAGACCCAGCAAGGCAAGGCAAGGCAAGGCAAGGCAAGCAGAGCAAACTAGAACCGTGCAAATCTGAGGGAGAGGAAAACCCCTGGAAACCAAAACAACCTAACCCACAAAGTTCAAACGCCCCCCAAAAAAAGAAGGTAAATCAATAATACAATCAACTAAAACTAATCAGATCCCTCCAGCCTCCATCACAAGGCATCGAAAAGGTCCTTCCGGCGCCAAAGGGTAGTGAAAACAACCGTCTGCAAAATCAGGGGAAAAAAGAAAAGTGTCCTACCAAAGCAGCACCAACAGGGAGCAATCCCCACCAGCGACCACCGATATCCATCAACAACCCAACCAACCATCCGACAACACCACAACACCACCGCCAATAAAAAACTACCACCAATCGGGAGCCGAACTGTCCCATTGTTACAACACATCACCAACAGCTAATAATAAAAAAAAATATATAAAACTGCGAAGGATCAAACTTGCCGATTACCCTAGTACGTTCCACCGTTCTACCGTATGCCAAGCCAGTAATGAGGTCTGGCAAGGAGAGGCGAGCCATAACCGTCACTACTAACACCAGGAAAAATAAAAATATAAATATCAAGGGTCCGAATACATCGACCAATAGCAACCCTCCAATATCTACTCCCCCGTCTGAAAGGGATAAGGCGGTTTACAAGCTCTCCGCAGAGCCAGGAATTATGCATGTAGACCTAGACCTAGACCTACACCCAGGAGGAGTAAAAAATGCCCAGAAGCAATCAACAACTCAGGGAAAAAAACAACATCAACCCAAAATTTACTCCAAATTCTCTTTCATCAAAGACGAAGGAGCGTTACTAAACTTTAACATCAACAACCAATTGAATCTCCCTTCGCCATTACACCCTCAGCACCCAGAAAATGTACTAGCTCTACCAGCCCCCGGCTCGTTCATCCACTCAACAAAATCAGGGGGGGCGGGCAAGATACCCAGGGACTCACAAAGAAAAAGAAAATACTGGGCCACTGGCGGCAACTGTACCCCCTACAACTCACCCCGGAAAAGCAATCGGGGACGTATTGAAACTGAGCCCATCGCACCACGAAACCGTGCCTTCCCTAGCCCTGCCGCCCCTTCAGGAAGAGTCAACAGAACCACCAACGGAACCATCTACGATTCCCTTGAGCCCAAAATCACAGTACTGTCCCGCCAGGCACCACGCCTCCCTTCAGCTCCAGTACCCCTTACTGCTTCTGTCCTAACGTCGGAGGTTATCCACTGTACAGGCTCCACGACCACTCTTTTTCAAGATACAACAGACTTAAAACCACTTAGAGCAACACCTACTTTCACACAACCAAACTTTAACTTTATTGATCGCTATCCTGAGTCCAACAAACAGGATTGTAAAGACAGTAAGAAGGAAATCGCAGCAACTCAGACGACAAAAGATGACATAGCCATCAAGAACACCATAAACCACAAGCCTCTAAAACAAATTCTGCCAGAATCTCCCTCAGCAGTCCCCCCACCCAAACCAACCAACAGAGCGACAACCGCGGAGGGGGACTCAGAGGAAACAACCCTAGCAGGTAATAACTATTCCGGCCTTACAAAGGAAGAATGGGATAACTTGGTTACCACATATACATCTGAGGGAAAAAAAGAAACGTCCCCCAAGGACCAGGAAATACCCCCAAAAAGGCTGACGCTAGTATTTCGCAAACCAAAACAGGAATATGGGCCTCCCTCTTAAATACCATGCAACTTTCTACCAAAGCTCTGGAATACCATTCTGACAAAATGGACATCCAGCTCACCCTGCTCAACTGTCTAGCGCTACACATCACCAGCATTGACAGCAAGCTCTCAGATATGAATATTTCATAGAAAAAGCCTACCGTGAATCAGCCATACTTCCACCAAGCTGTACCTGCCATTTAATAGTGAAAAAAATTGCAAGACTACTGACAGTGATGAGTGTCTTCTTACCGACCTGAAAAACATAGGCATAAGCTCTAAATCAGACGATGACGACGCAAATTCCAGTAATAGAGATCCTGCATCCGATAGCCTAACCGCTTCAACCAGAAGGGCACACAAAGAGATCCAAGAGCCGGCCGCTCAAGACCCTAATCCAACTACCATTTGTAACTTATCAGGGATAGGCGAAGGGTCAGCAAAAACAACACACCAAGAAGAAAGCCAATGTATGGCCCCAAACCCCCACGAGGCAGGACGAGAGGCAGAAACTGGACTCAAAGGCCCACTCGGACCATTCACCCAATCACTCCCCAAACCCGCAGGTTGTGCAGAGACTACGAACCTCAAACTAATGGCAGCAACTATCAGTAGCCAAAAAATACAAGAAGCAACCACCAAAGAAGAAAAGGCTGCGCAAAACAGCTGGGAAAACTCCAAGCAATGAAGGAAACAAAGGAGAAAAAGGAGGTATAAGAACTCCCCCATAAAATCTTACTACCAAAACATACCAAATCTCCAGACCGGCTCTCAGCAGGAGCATATAGGAGCCAGCGCATTAAAAATCGAACAATTGGACCAGTCCCCAACTAATGCTCAGGCTCCAACAAATTCAGCAGGAGTAGTTGGGGTCCATCTCAAGGATCACAACCAACACCAACTTAACCATCAAGAAAAAGGGATCTGTAGCCATCAACCAAAGATACAAGGAAGCGAAGATCCCACAACGGGCGGACACCCATCAGCACACGATACCAACCAGCATCAGTCCTGGGCTGTCAAACCCAACTTAGAAATAAAATTCAAAACGATCACTACCCCCCAATCAAGTACTGGGGAAAATCTGAATCCCAAAGAGCGAAGCCCAAGCAAGGGCAAAGAAGCAGAAAAACCACAAACATCTACAAGCAAAGAGTGAAACTGCTAGCGTCTATGCAGCAGAAGTTCACTGAATAACTGTCAACCAGTGACTTCAAAAATAATTCTGTTCGTCACAGAGTATAAGTCCAAAGGACGAAAGGATACCTTAAACAGAGGTATTATTCTTCAAATCCTAAATGCAATCAGCAGTTTGTCCGGGATCAGAACCCAAGATCTGCTGTCTGTAAAATTTGAAATGTTCAAACATCTATCCGACCAAGAGGTAACTAGGACCGAATGGGCAACATCAGAACTAGCGGAGAGAATTCTTAGTGAAGAATCACAACTAGAAGCTTGGGGGATCCGAGTGCAACAACATCGAACAGTTGGTTACCCAGACCCGCTGTTTCAACATCATTTAGACCCTAACAGGAGGTCACCCAACAGCTCGAGAGGGCGCGGTCAAGCCATTCCAGTCCTCAAAGGAGCCCGCAGTACCTCGCTAGCAGGCCCATTTTCACCAATCCCCTCAAATGGGGGACGCCGAAGTCAACAAGAAAGCCATTTCCCAACCGACTGGTCCTGGTCCAAAACTATTAATATAAGATCAGAGAACCCATGACCCAACATCGAACAGGGGAATAAGGAAGGAGTCTTAAAACTCTGTTCATAGAACATAAACGGCCTTGGGATCAAAATTAGCGACCACTCATTACAGTCATATCTCCAAAAATTTGACTTGGTACTCCTACAGGAAACTTGGCTGGAGGACCCCCTCCATCCCCAAGGCTTTAAGACCTACCACCTCCCTGCAGTTCGAAACTCAAACTAAGGTCACTGCAAAGGTGGACAAACCATCTATGCCTCGATTAAAGCTATATCTACAGCAAAAGAATTAATCAGCAAAAAAAACGCATCCCTTGAAATAATGGCAATTCGGCTCAAAACGCTGAGACATAGTAATCAACAGCATTTAATTTTGGTAAACATTTATATACACTCACAGAGCAAGAGGAACGGCGCGAAGCAGTTAACAGCCGAACTGACCAAGCTAATAACGGAGGTGGATCATTCGAGTTACATTATAACTGGTGACTTTAATATGTTTCTTGCCGAGGGCCCAAATCAAGACAGCCCAGAAGACGACAATCATCGAGCATGGGGGATCTTCTCCCAGGATAAATATAAGTGGGGCAAACCGACTAAGACCTCGAAGGACTTACTGAGAGAGCTGGAAAGTCTATCGCTAGTAGCGCTAAATGGCCGTACACTAGGGGACAGACCCCAAGCCCCAACCTTTCATAGACAACTAGTCAACACAGCAATCGATTACACCTTCGTTGCTTTACCACTTTTTGGCCTAACAAAGGACTTTAGGATTGGAGTGTCAGACCATAGCGACCACCAACCGCAAGAGCTCACTCTTAGCATTCAGGGTACTGCCTTAACATACGCAAACCCAGACCCCCACTTAATGACGAGATACCAACACAGAAGAATTAAATGCAAAATTTGTTAACCTGAAAAACGAATCAACTGCTGCAAAAACCTTGTGGGAGGATATCAAAGCCTTACAAGGAAACACCGTCCCCACCTGGGAAATCTTCAACGCCCTAGGTCTGCCTGCCTCTTCAGCAGTTTTGCAAGTAGTCAAAAGTGAGTACCAGGAAAAACAAGGCGACAGGGTAGCAAAAAGCCAGCACTTCCACCTCTCCTCAACCCAACACGCCGAACTAAGACAAATCAGAGGAGACATAAATCGAGCAATTCGTACCCTCCGCCAAATCAATTCGATCGATGGAACCGTAGAAGAACTAAGAAAGCTTCGGACCAGGAAAAACAAAATCATTTGGCGCGCAAAGAAAGACAGCGCAGAATCATTATGGGCAAAATTACTGTAAGATGCAAAAAAGAATAACGGCGCACACTTCTGGAAAACGGTCAAGAGCATTGAGAACCCACAGGCACCAGGGATCAACTTGCATATAACGGAGGACGTTTGGGCAAACCATCTACAAACCTACTTTAACTCAGAATCACATAACAATCTGAGCATTACGGCGCCCAAACCACCCCGTGACCCCCAAGGGAACGGCATGCCATTGAGTTTCTCTCCCAAAACTATCCAGAGCAGGATCAACCAAAGCCGACGATACGGAGCACCAGGGCCCAACGGTTTGCCCCCAATACAAACGAGACCCAAAATATTGGTCCACTGTACTACTACCACTCTTTGATAACATCGCCAACACAGGAATAATCCCAGAATCGTGGAAAGGCTCAATCATATCCCCCATATATAAAAAGGGCTGTAAGAGCGACCCAAAACACTATAAGATCATAGCTCTTATTGGCATCGAGGCCAAATACTACGCAGGCCTTATATTGGCCGAACTACAGGATTGGGCCAGGAAAAAAACACTAATCCTAATCAACCAAACAGGGTTCAAGGAAAACCTGGGTACCACCACAAATATTCTGGCCCTCTCTCTCCTAGCCGTCTCCGCAAAAGCAACCAGACAATCACTATTTGTTTGCTTTATTGACTACAAAGCCGCCTTTGACAGCATTGACAGAGGAATATTATGGTCAAAGCTAGCTAGATGGGGAATTCCTTCTCCCCTCCTGAACCAACTCATTTTATTGCACACTGAGACATGGGTTCAAATAAAGCTGAGGAGCGGCACTATCGTGTCCAGGCGGATTCCAACGACCTGAGGCCTAAAGCAGGGCTGCGTCCTCGCTCCAACTTTATTTAACCTTTTCATAGGTGACCTTTCAACTGAATTAGATAATTGCAACCATCACGCACCAAATCTGGGTGGCCTCCCCCTTTCAAATCTATTGTAATCCGACGACCTGGTATTAATCAGCCAAACCCAAGTAGGCTTACAGCATTTACTCAACACCACAAATGACTTTGCCATAAGTAACGGGCTGGAAATCCACTTAGATAAATCAAAAATTATGGTATTACACCAGCGAGGTGCAAAAAAACTATTGAAATGGCAGCTGGGAGATTGTAATCTCGAAGTGGCTAAAGAGTACAAATACCTAGGTATAATCATCGATAACAAAGGGTTGTACGACCAACAAAAAGAGGCAATACAAAGGCGAGGGACCCTCCTAGATATCACCTTGAATAATCTTAAAAACAAAATAACCGGTCTAAACCTGCTTCCGCTGCTCGAAGTACTCTGAGCTAAGCTCCTCCCAACGTTAACCTACCATGAAAGGGAAGGACGAAACAACCTTAGACAAAACAGTCTCCAAAGCGCTAAGAATAATATTCAAGCTGCCAAAATATACCTCCCCAGCGCAACTAAGACTCGAATTCGGATTTCCAAACCAGGCAATAAACCGGAAAGGTGCGTACGTTAAAACCTGGTACGAAATAAAGAGCTCCGCGGCCGGATCACTGAACTAATTTCTATGGAAAGAAATTACACGGAAAAACAACTCCCCGGCCATGGCTTATTTTCAATCAGGGATCAGCGAGCTAGCCCTTCAGAACATCTGGGAATCCGGCCTTCCTTTTAACAACGTCAAAATCCTGGTCAATAAGTCAATAAACCTCGTCTCTACTGAAAAAGATCGAGCAGACTTAAATAGGAGGGCGCATAGCTGGTTTGTGATTCAAAGTTACTCAAAATGCTCACCACAATTGTATCTAGGCACCAGCTTCTCCAGAAAGCTGAAGGAACGCTTTTTGGCAATGAGGATGGGGATTCTAACTGTTCAAACTCATATGCCCCCTTGGAAACGCTCACCTACAATCACCCTCTGCAGACTATGTGGAGAAACCAAAGAAGATGTGTTGCATCTTCTGTGTATCTGTAATACTCTCGACCTGGAGAGGAGAGAACTGTTAAAACGAATAGTTTCTTACCTGTCGGTGTAGTTTTGCAGCTTGAAGACCTTTCTGGATTCACTATGCTGTGCATATTCCGCAATCTGGTGGTTGGGTCCGGAATCGTAGTCTTTTTTCTCTCTCTTTTTTTTTTTTTGTAGCCCAGGTGGGCGTCGACGTCCCACCATTTGGTGTACCTTCGGTGACGTCAGAATGCTTCCGGCGGAAGCTCCTACCCTTGGGCGCCATCTTCGGATTCTTTTTTCTGTCTCCTTTTCCTGTGTTTGTGGTGAATCCATGGCTATGTTTGTTAATCCTTTTTTTTTTTACGTAATTCTTAACGTATCTTGTAAGCTTCAACTTTCTTTATTTCGATGTGTTTCCACCTTCTCCAGCCTCATCTTTTCTGGCAGAGGCGGGTGGGTTCGCTAGTGAATCCAGAAAGATCTTCAAGCTGCAAAACTACACCGACAGGTAAGAAACTATTCGTTTTGCAGCATGAATCTTTCTGGATTCACTATGCTGTGCATAGATTTTGTAGCGGTTTTCGTTACTTTTGTGGCGGTTGGGTGGAGGATGAGCGTTGGTTGTTGAATATATGTTGAGGCACTCTTTGTCCTACTTGTGCTTCTTTGTTCATTTGTACATCCACGCAATAGTGCTTAGTGAACGTGTGCACTGAAGCCCATATGTCCTGAATTGGTGTGTTGGCCAGAAAGGCAATTGTTGCTCCTTTCTTCCTGGTCGAGTGGGCCTGTGCCCCTCCCGCTTGCTTGTGGCAGAATTGTATTGTTTGTGCGATCCATCGAGCTATAGTGTTCTTAGTCACGGGTTTACCCATGTAACTGTTTGCGAAGGATACGAAGAACTGTTTTGTCTTCCTGTGTCCCTTCGTCCTTTCAATGTAGTGCATCACTGCCCTTCTTGCGTCTAGAGTGTGGAGTGCCCTCTCAGCGTTTGTGGTGGGGTTGTGGAAGAAGCTAGGAATCTGAATACTCTGATTCATGTGGAACCTTGACACCACCTTTGGCATGAAGTGTGGGTCTGTTCTCATCACGACCCTGTCACTGTGTATCTGGATGTAGGGTTCCTGCAGTGTTAGTACTTGCAGTTCGCTCACCCTGCGTAGCGAGGTGATTGCTACCAGAAAGGCCGCTTTCATTGTCAGCATTTGCAGTGATGCTTTGTGGATGGGTTCGAAAGGTGCTTTCATGAGCTCTGTCAGTACCACATTCAGGTTCCAAGCCGTGGCGGCATTCTTTTTGGTGGCGCTATTCTTTTAGCCCCTTCCAGGAATCTTTTTACGACTTGAGATGTGAAGAAGCTTCTCCCTGTTTCTCCTCTTGTGTATGCCACAATCGCTGCCAGGTGTACCCTCAGCGAGGATGAGCTTAGCTTAGCTTTTATTAGGTGCGTGAGGTACCTTAGCACCGTAGATTTCCTGGTCAGTTTTCTATGGAGCTTTTTCTTGCAGCACCATTGAGTGAATCTTTTCCATTTTTCCCCATAGCACTTGCGTGTGCTGGGCCTTCTTGCCTCTCGCAGCACCCGCAGGGTGCTCTCTGGTAGTTTTAGATGTGCGAACTCCAAGTCCGCAGGAGCCAGGCTGAGAGGTTGAGGCTCTCCGGCTCTGGATGTAGAACTTCTCCGTCTTCCATGGAGAGTAGGTCTCTTCTTTTCGAGAACTTGTGGGGGGGCCCCTGCGCCATCTCCATTATCTGTGAGTACCAGGTCTGCCTGGCCCATTGTGGTGCCACCAGGATGAGTGTCATGTTGCTCGTCATGCATTTGTTGAGAACCCTGGGGATCAGTGGTATCGGGGGAAAAGCATAGGCAAATGTTTTTGACCAGATTATCCATAGGGCATTCCCCTGTGATAGTGCCTCTGGTTGCCTGGATGCAAAGTATTGGCATTTTGCATTCCGGCGTGTTGCAAACAGGTCTATTGTCGGAGTGCCCCACCTCGTGAATAGTCTCTCTGTTTACTGTATGTTGAGTTCCCACTCGTGGGATGCTGAAGTCTACCTGCTGAGCCAATCCGCTTCTACATTGTCCTTCCCTGGCAGGTGTATGGCCAGCAGGTCTATTTTGAGTGGTATTGCCCATCTCCAGATTTCCTGTGCCAAGCTTGACAGAGGGAATGATTGAGTTCCCCCCTGTTTGTTGATGTAATACATCGTTGTGGTGTTGTCTGTTTGTATCAGCACCTTCTGGCTGTACAGGTGTTTCTGAAAGGCCTTGAGGGCAAGCAACACTGTTTTCAGCTCCAGGTAATTGATGTGTCTGACCGCATCTGTAGGGCTCCACAGACCCCTCACTCTGAGCCTGTTCATGTGTGCGCCCCATCCCTTCTGGGATGCGTCTGGTGATGGTCACTGTTGGGTCCGGTGGTGTTAGAGGTTTCCCTACTGTTATCCTTTCTTTGGTCCACCACTTTATTTCTTCCTGCACCCTGTGCGTTACAACCACCAGATCCTCCCAACTTCCTGTAGCTTGTGACCATTGCTGTAGCAGCCACTCTTGGAGTGGTCTCATCTGTAGGCGTACGTTGGGGACCAGGTGTATGCATGACGCCATCATTCCCAAGATCTTGCTCACTGTCCTCACTGTCAGAGCTCGCCCCTTCTGGTAATGACGTTTCTCCCTCAGTAGGCTGAGTGTTCTCTTTTCGCTGGGTAACACCCTGCATTGGACGGTGTCGATTTGAGCTCCCAGGAAGATCTTCACCTGCTCCGGTTCCATTGAGCATTTTCCCCAGTGTATGGAGAATCCTAGGCCTGTTAGCGTTCTTGTGACCTGCTCTGCATGATCCTTGCATGTCCTGTAAGAGCTTGCCTTTATGAGCCAGTCGTCGAGGTAGGGGTACACGTGTATCCCCTTTCTTCGCAGATGTGCGGCCACTGCTTCGAGGCATTTGGTGAACACCCTTGGTGCGGATTTTAGACCGAATGCCAGGGTTGTGAATTGGTAGTGATCCTTGTTTACTGTGAATCTTAGCATGTGCTTGTGCTGCCTGTTCATGGGGATGTGCAGGTACGCATCTCTGAGGTCAATGGTGGACAAGAAGTCCCCGGCCTTTATCTGCGGGATGACCTCTTGTAGTGACGTCATCTTGAATTTTTGGGTCTTTACATATTTGTTTAGGAACCGTAGATCCAGGATGGGTCTTAGGCTTTCGTCCACTTTTGGCACCAGGAAGTAGCTGGAGTACACTCCCCTGTTCCGTTCTTTGAATGGGACCGGTTCGATGGCCTCTTTGAGGAGGAGTTCTTGAGCTTCCTCTTGGAGCAATTGCAGCTCTCTTCCCGAGTGCTCTCTTTTCTTTGGCTTTCTGTTTGGTGGTCTCTTTTCCAACTCTATGCAGTATCCGTACTGCATGATGTTGAGTATCCACTTGTCTGTGGATATTTTTCTCCACTCCTGGAGAAAAATCTCAGTCTGCCACCTACTGGTGTTACATGTTCCTTTGTGTCTTGTCCGTGTAACCCTCTTCTATTTGTTTTTCCATGCTCCTCTCCCGGAGGGTTCGAGTGGGTGAGCACCTTTTCCCGTGTGCAGTCACTTAGAGGGGGGTTGTTCACCGCCTCTCCTTCTCTGGCCCCATCCGTTTCCTCTTGATCGAAAGGACTGGCCCCTGTTCTGTTAGTTCCAGTTTTGCCTCTGCTGGTCCTGGTGACTTTGGTTGTCACTCTGATGCCCCTGGTGGAACGCCTGGTGTGATTGTCCTTGCTGGTTTCCACCCCTGCCGTTCGGCCTCCGTGTAGGAGTGCCCCTTCTCATCCCTCTGAATTGCAGGACCCCCATGGACCTTGCCGTCTCGTTGTCTTTCTTCAGTTGGGTGAGTTTCTCATCAACTGGGGCTCCGGATAGTGTTTCACCATTGAAGGGTGTGTTCAGAATGTTGTTTTGAACCTCAGTTTTGAAGCCTGAGATCCTGAGCCAGGCTTGCCTTCTCTCTGTGATGCCTATAGCCATCAGTCTGCTGGATGTTTCAGCCCCATCCAAGGCTGTCTTCAGGCACGAGTTAGCAATGCTTTTCCCCCTTCCACAAGGTGTGATGCCCTCTCACGGTATAGCTCCGGGAGGTGTTTGAGCAATTGGCCGATCTCATCCCAATGCTGGTATTGATGTCTATTCAGGAGGGCGTTGGAGTTAGCCATCCGCCAGTGCGTTGCGGCGTTCCTCTCTATTTTTCTGCCTCTGCCCGTCAGGTCCATCCTCCTGCTTTCCTTGTCAGGTGGAGGCCCAGATGTTGTTGGGACGTTGGCCCTTCTTCTGGCAGTTGCAGCGTTTATTGAATCTGCTGTGACGGACCCCTTGATGTAAGCAGGGTCCTGGGAGGAGAATTTGTATTTCTTCTCAGTCCTCGGCGTTACTGATCTGCATGTAGCCGGGTCCTTGAAAGCTTCCTTCCCCTGGTCTGTGATACTTAACAGCATGGGCAAGAATTGGCTTCTTGTCTGCGTGGGAAGCAGTGTTTCCAGCAGGAAATCTGCTTTTGGCTTCTCCTCTTCCAGCTTAACCCCATAAGCTGCTGCTGCCTTCCTGACAACCTCATTGTATGCCCCAATGTCATCCGGCGGCGAAGGCCTCGAGGGGTATGTCTCCACAGCCTCCTCCGGGTTTTCGGCCTCGATGTCCTGCCATTCCTGGTCTTGGGCCGTCGAGGATCCAGAGCCGTAGCTTGACTGCTGCTCCCCATAATCCCCTTCTGTGTAAGAGAGGTCCTCGTCCTCTTCGTGCTCCGAGGGCTCTGGAGTTTTCGGCGGCTCTTCGACGTCGAACTCCTCGTGCTCCTGCACCTCAGCGACGGCCGTCGCTGGCTTCGAGGGGATCCTGTAACTTCTCATCTTTTCATCGAAGTCTTTCTTTCTCTGAAGGATGTTCTCCATCTCGGCCTCGAGCCTTCTTTTCTTTTTCTCCATCTCTGCGGACTGCTCGTCGTCGAGCGTTTCGGCTGCTCTCTTCATCGATGTCGAAGACCCTTTTTCGGGGGCTTGCTTCGACGACCTTTGCTTTTCGCCGGTCTTCGGCCTCCGGGAGTCCTTCTCGAAGAATCCGCTGGGCTATTTTTCGGAGGATGCAGCTTCGGTCGTCGACGTTTTCGGCGCCGGTGCTCCTTTCGAGGCTCTGGACTCTTACTTTCGAGAGTCAGCCTTTGGCTTTCGAGGCCCTGTGGAGGTTTTCGGGGTCGTAGACTCTCCTACCTTGTCAGGCGTTTTCTTATCGGTCTCTGAGACTGTGAAGTCATCTGGACCCATGGCGATGTTGTCGTCGGTGGAGAGGCCCAGTTCGCAAAGCGTCGGGGCCTGGCCTTTGCCCTGCATCGTGTGGTGAGCTGTCCTCTGTCTCTCTCGAACTCGGAGTGTCTTCGGCTTGAAGACGGAGCAGGCGCTGCAGTCTCTGCTCTCGTGGTCAATTGGCAGGCAGAGGTTGCAGACCGGGTGCTGGTCCTTCTGCACGAACTTGTGGTGGCAGTTTTTGCAGAATTTAAAGGGTGTCTTGTACATCCCTGCGCTCAGGGGGCCCCCTGTGTGCGCATTCCTCCAAGGACGTCGAAGATCGAGGTTCTTCCCTTTCTTTGTCGTCTCTTCTCTGATGGTCTTCTTCTCCCGATCTTCTCAGGTCTTTACGGTCGAAGAGTTGCTGTATTGCCTCCTTTTTTCCTCCAAAACTTCTGGAGCTTCACGCGATGATCCAGACCCAACAGCGGAAAAAAGAATCTGAAGATGGCGCCCAAGGGTGGGAGCTTCCACCGGAAGCATGCCGACGTCACCGAAGGTACACCAAATGGTGGGACGTCGACGCCCACCTGGGCTACGAAAAAAAAAAAGAGAAAAAAAGACTACGATTCCGGACCCAACCACCAGATTGCGGAATATGCACAGCATAGTGAATCCAGAAAGATTCACGCTGCAAAACCACATATAAACGAACTGCATATTCGGTCCTGCAGACAGGCAGCGAAGGCGTGCTTCGAAGGGGCCAACGTAAGGCTACTCTGCAGCTTTGTCCGCTTTATGGAAGAAGTACAGACAAAACTAGGCGCAGAAACCTGAGCACATTCAACCACGTCTGTGGTTCCCCGCCAGGTGCCTACTTATGAACCCAACCCCGCACAGACACAAAAACTAGCGGGTAACGATCAAACAAATAACTATTAAGATCTATGGGCCAAGGAGACGACGTAAGTTCGGGACTCGCACACAGACTCTGCCTGAATTAATGAAGTTTAATATCATTTTAATACATGTATTTTTAACTAGTTTAAACTCTTGCTTTTAGAATACAGTGTTCTTGCTTTTAAGGAAATATGAAATTGTGCTACATACGTGTTTTATCGTACAGACTGCTAAGATTTTAATTAATCAAGCAATAAAGATTACTCTTACAAGGCCTGGACTCTGGTTCTGAGCTGAGTCAGGGAAATATGACATTTCTGGATGACCCATAAGCATCACAGGGATGCTTTTGGACATAGCAGAATGGTTCTTTCCATACAATTTACAGTGTACTTTCGTGCGTGTCTGGCGTTTGTAGGCTCAAGGGAACTGAAGCTATGCCCCGAGACATCCTTTCCCACAGGAGTATAATGGAGTGTTCCTACAGTGAAACTGTAAAGCACACTAACTATCCCTTACGTGTCCACCCACATTATAAGGCCTACTACAGGTCACCTCCCAACTCTGCATAGTTCCTTCTGCGCCTGTCCATTCTTGCACAACTCCTAGGCTGCACATGACAGGAATCGCCCCCACGCAGCCCTCACTCGGGTGCTCTCATGGGGGCACACATGTGTGCACCTGTCCACATTTAACCAGCCCAGAGTTCCTTTCCTTGGCTGCGTTTTAGAGGCCTTACCTCACAAGGCGGACACTGGCGGAAAACACATGCAGTCCACTTTACCATGGGTGAGTCCTAGGTTAGGAGGCTCTTCCACAGTAAAAGGTAAAAAATCAGGTGATCAAAAAGTAAAAAATCAGGGCGGCTTATATGGTCCGAACCACCTTCTCTCAGTCCTGTAGGGAAAACAGCTGGTCCTTTCACAAGGCTACAATAAGATTAAGTAGAAATGCCACCATATAATGGATTGAGGTACATATTGGTTATTATTTGCCTGATTTCAAAGTGGGTTGAGGCAAGGAGGTGTGATGCACTAATGGTTGTAAAACGATTATTGCTGGAGTTGATCCCTCGATTTGGAATACCAACTTAAATTGAGTCAGACAAGGGGACATACTTCAAAATGAAATCTTGAGAGTTGTGTGTGCAGGATCGGTATTAATCAGACATTCCATAATAGCTATCATCCAGAAGCATTAGGAGTATTATAAAGATCTAATAGAGTCATTCCAAACTTGCGAAAGAGTCTGCTTCAACTTCTCTGAAATGGCTAGGTGCATTTTCTTTGGAGTTGTTAAGCATGATATACACTCTTAATAAGAAAACAGGATTGAGTTCCCATGAAGTGCATATGGGAATGCCTTTGAGACAGACTGCCAGAACTTTCATCTGAAGCTCTGATTAATTTTAGAGAGGATTTGATCTTGTATTACTGCAAGCGACTAGCTGATATAGTACGCTCTATCACTCACCAGATGCAACTTGCTACACCTTCTGCGCTTACAGATTAACCTGGAACCGGGACATTGGGTACTGATGAGGAAACATGTAAGGAGAAACTGACTTGAATTATAAAAGATGGGCCTCTGCTAATTCATCTGGATGACGAACACGGCTGTGTTTGATGTACTGGATCCAAGCATCTCACACAAGGAGAGTGCATGCTACTAATGGAGACTGTGAAACAAGCCGCTGAATCACAAAACTAACATCTAGGGAAGAAGCAAACTAACATGATGAAAGCTTGAATCAAGCTCATGCCTCAAGCTCAGCCATCTGATTATGTGAGAGGGAAAAAAAGAGCAGTACAAGAAAATCTTAAATAAAGTGGTGTGAAAGCAGCTGAAGCACTCAAACAAGGCACTGACAAACAGACTTTGGCGATTATTAGATAACCATTGTAGGAGTACAACAGGTAGGGATGAAACAAGAAAATCAATAAGAAAGATTTCCTAACAAAGAGCATATAGCTCCTCGATGGGTGTAGCAAATAAAGATTGAATTGGACGAAACAGACTTTGATTTGAAAGGTCTTTTGTGAAGATGTCCAATAACCACTGCCAAAAGTAGAAGGGTTGAGAAATGATTAGTGTTGAATATGTTCCCTCATGAACAAATGACATGTCCTGAATTTTGGAAAGACTTTCTTTCTAGAATTTTTGTTTTGAAGATTTATTTTTATAAGGACTGTTTATAAGAATGTAGAAAACGTCTTCAAGAAAAGAGAATATCTGCATGGCTTTCTAATTAAAATTACTAATACGTATTAGTGTGTACGTCTATAAATATCTTCCTGACTTGTTCATGAGGGAATCAATCCATCTACTTTTGGCAGTGGTTATTGGTTACTTAACAAAAATCGAATACCTTTCAAATCAATCTCTGTTTCATCCAATTCAATTTTTTTTAGCTACATCCAGCGAGGAGCTATATGCTCTTTGTTGGGAACTCTTTCTGATTAATTTTCTTGTTGCATCACTACTTGTTGTACCACTCCAATGATTGTCTAGTATTTGCCACAGTCTGTTTGAGTGCTTCCCTACTGATGCATCATAGTAGAATAATACACAGATAATGACAGTCCATATGACTAAACTAACTGTAAGTCTCAGCTTCTGAAACATAAGTTTGTAAGTGGATAAAAATATAGCAGTCAGCCATATTCATTATGTCTCTATATTTCTTCAACATATCTATGTAAGAGAGACACAATGAATATGGTTAACTGCTATATTGTTATACACTTACCAACTTCTGTTTCAGAAGGTGAGACTTACAGTTAGCTCAGTCATATGGACTGTCATTATCTGTGTAATATTCTACTATAATGCATCAAGGGGGAGACTCCCTTTGGTAGAAATTTAGAAAAACAATTTGAGAAAACGGGAGTGAGTCAATTGGCCTGTGTGTAAGTTGTCAAGTGAAGCCTGTTTATAAAAAGAAAAACAATGCTGTTACCTTCCATCGCTTTGTTTTATGCCACAAGATTATTTTTATAAATCAAAAATTGTATCAAGACACTTCTATTAATTTTGTCTAAGACCCCAAAAATTAGTGGAGACATTTTCTTTTTTGATGTTTTAAAAAATTATTTGAAGCCATCACTTTCGAAAATATTTTATTTGGTTAGACATATCAAAAAAGGGCATTTATACTATGGCAAAACAAAGTAAATATTTAACAATGCAGGAGTAAGTAAAATAAAGTCACACAACACTTCAATTCATTGGTGGAACCCTCTCTTTTCTCCCAGCAAGATAGCAACGGGGAGAGTAGGAGTGACAGGAAAAGACAGCAATTACATCTTTGCTATTTGACATGCTGCCAAACTGAAATTTCAGCTAAAAAAGAATCCAATACAAATAAAGCAAATGCACATGGTATGCTCAGTGGCTAGAGCACATGTAAGAAATAACAAAATAAACATGGTAACGTAAAGATAGAAAGGCCACATCTTATAGCTTCCACAGGATAAATTACGTTTCTGCAAAAACTACAACCAGACATCATCAATACTCTTGATCACTGAATACAATTAATTCTGGAGGAATTGATAACAATCTAATTGAATAAACTAAAGCACAGATTACATTTTTATTGGAATCATTCTTTATACGCTGCCTTCATTTATCATTCATAATCTCCAAACTGATACATATTACCACACTTCTCCAGGTACATACAGAGAACACAGTTTATGACCGTATAACACATGCTTGGTCCCTTCCCAATTGTCATCTCAAAACATTCCCCTTAATATGCTATGATTTTTATTGCGAATCATTTTTGCTTTGATATTTTCTGAAGTTTTCCCTATACCGGACAGCGGAACTGAGAATGTCGGCATGTCGAGACTAGAACCAACCATACGTGTCAGCAATAATAGACCACTGCTACACCAGTTTATAGAGAAGAGAAATTGCACGAATACAAGATTACTTACCATACTGTAATGTAAACTGCCCAGTTAAAAAGAGGAATTCATTCTGTGGGTGAAATCTGCATTCCCCTCGCTCACAATTCCAAGCAAAGAAGAGGCAATTAACTGTATGGCTTGTATAATAGCCAATAATCAGGACTAAAGGATCAAAGTATCACCAGACAGGCTGCCAAATTGCTTAGTAGAACAAATAGAGGACGTAAGATCCAACTGGTCCAAGACACCAGAGAGTGGAGTGCTAAGCACATAAAGTCTGATGCCTCATGAAGCTAGTCTTGGCCATCCAGCCACTACAATCACCATGTTTACACATTAAACGCAAACCTAGAAATGCAGCTAAATAAACGTGGTTACCAAACACTGCTGGAAACGAAGCTCTTTGACAACTAAAGGGCACGCCATGCAATGCTCTTATCAATACTGAGGCAGCAAAGTTCAGAAGATACATGTGATACAATGTCCACAAAAATGTTTAGGCCACAAATAACAGCACTTGCCAGAAGTCATCACTATAACACAGCAAAGCAAGGCTTTATGTTGAGGAAAGAAGAAAAAATATCACTGCAGCTAAAAACGAATATTCGTATTGCTATGGTGTTTTTGAGGACATCTCCTTCCCAATTTCTTTAATTCTATAGAACGCCACAAGCTTCCGTTCAGACCCCTCTATGTCTCGCTCACATATTCCATTCCTAAAAACTGCATTCCCAAACAGCATTCCCATGCGTGCCTGCACGTCACGATGCGCTGGCTGTTGCTGCAGACGGTTAAAGCATGGACGAGGACACGTTGCATTAAATCTAGCGCCACAGCCCAGGGTCCATACAAAGCGCTGTGAAATAAAACCTCAACCGAAAGAAATGGGAAGGACTCCCTTTTGAGGATTCTTCTTTGGTACCGAAAATGTCCTCTAGTAAATGATATGGCTGTCCACCAAGTCTGCATGCTTCCGAAACTGAAGACTTAGTGGGTCTAAGAACATATGTCTTTCACTGATGCAGCTGGAGCTGCAGCACGGAAACGAGCATCCATCTGATTAACATTTATCACTCACCTCAAAAGTTTAAAAAAAGTGACAGTGATTTACTTTAGTGAATCTAGAAGTCAGCCTAAAATCAACCCAGGCTGGCGTGGTACATGATGGGCCAGAAGGAGAGTCAATGAGGGGGACGTAGGATTTACACCCACCTGCAATGTTTATTTCTTACGCTCGAGCTAAAGCAGTGGAGTTTGGAAGAGCATTATTTGGTTCTCAGAAAAAGTTCTAAAGCACCACGGACAATCGTCCACTGCTTCTGAAGGCCACGTATGCTAATAAAGACAGAGTGGCACTTTGAAGGGTCAGCATATACCATATTTACCAAAGAAAACTCGTGTTTCATATAAAATACGAGGGCTATATTAGGTATTGCACAAACAAAGCCACACTCCTTATTAACAACGGCCAGTAGGCCTTCCAAAATACAGCCGAGAATGCATAATTAGAGCACATAGAACCCCCGCAATCAATGACAAAGGGCTTAGAAGGGTTACGGCTAAGCACAATGTACAACAGTTACAATGAACATACCTAAACCCAGGGATGTGGCTAAAGTGCTTACCTTATAGCTCGAACACATGAAAATATAAATTCAAACATTATCAAGACTGGGGGTGTGGTTCTCGTCTAAAACATTTGGTAGGACGAGATATTAAAAATAGTGCACTTAAATTATAGGAATTACAGAACGTGTCAGTAGTGTAACCGCGATAAATGATTTAGGGGAGTGGGTCACTGTGAGGCACTAATACGAACAGAAATAATTTGTTTGGAGAGGTGTATGTAAAGTAAAAAGAAGCCCACCACAAAATCAATATGTCGTTCCAAAGCCACCACAAGGTGATTTGCAGTGCTTTACAAATAACCAAAATTATATGCATTTGATAGCAAACTTATTTCATGGTTTAGATTACGTTTCAATGATCATCTTCAGGGCACTGTGCAAAATTATCGCATGTTCCGGGGTCCCAGCTAGCCATCCTTGTATCTACTTAATCATGTACATTGTAAACCCACTCCACTCAAGCATAGCCAAATGAAACTGGATACAAAGCTGTATTTAATATGCAAATCTCCGGTCCTGGGGATATCCCAGTTTATCCAGGCTGGGGTTAATGGCGTACTGGATCATTGGTGGAGGGCCGCACATTAGCATTAGGGTGTCTTCACTTGGTGGCGGCATGTGGTCCTTGATCATTTCTTCATTCACAAATCCCTGGCTGTAATCCCAGTCTGCACAGGCGGAGGAGAAAACATGATCCATTATTAGATGTTGTTTCTCATTTTTTGTTTTTTTAAACATTTTTATTGGCATTTTGAGTAACATAATAATTGAATACTGTACAGTGGGATTTGACGGTGCATACATAGTGGTTCTGAAAGCTATACAATAGTACACTGGCTGTCTTCAACAGTAGGGAATGCTCTGTGCTGGTACTAGTTAGTGGGCAATCAAGATGTACAATACCCCGCATCCTCTTTCTGTTTTGGTCCAGTCACTCACTTATTTCTGACAATGAATCCTCATGCAGGGGTTCGCATAAATTTCCTCGGTAGGTATTCCACCTTCCCCACACCCGTGTCCATTTTTTGGGGCACCCTCTGTGAACATAGACTGATTTCTCCACTATCATTGCATTGTCCATGTCTTCACACCACTCGTGGAGGGTAGGAGTTTGTCGGGATCCCCACCGTTGTACAATATTTTGCTTAGCCAACATCATGCCTAGTGTCACCCAGTCCTGAGTCGTATGGTTGAGATCCGTGGGTTCCCATACATTAAGGAGGCATCTTTTTGGTTCTGGGAGAACTGTAATTGTCGTAACTTGTGAGATTGTGCGCATAACCGACCTCAAGTAATGTGGAAGAGTGTGCCTGATGCGCCACATTGTCTAAGGCAGAGCGGTGTGTCCGTCCAGTCAATTTTGTGTAGGAGTGTTTCTGTATAGTAAGTGCAATGTAAGATTTTTTATTGTACCAACTTGAGTTTAGACGATATCGCTACCTCCTTTGGGGACGCGAGCGCCTCTTGCCAATCTACGTCATCTAACTCACCCACTTCCAATTCCCATTTGGTTTTAAGGGCTTCAGTGGGGTCTGGTTTATTATTTATTACTTTCTGATAGGTTTGGGAGATGGCTTTTTTGTTTAGGTGATCTGTCAGGAGCCTATCCTCTAGCGGTGATGATTCTGCGATCTGCGTGCCCGGTGGAATCATGGCCACGAGAGCGTGCCTGATCTGCATGTAACGAAACGTTTCCGTTTTCGCAAGTCCATATGTGACCTGTAATTGGGCAAATGTGACCATTTCCCCTTTCTTCCACATATCTCCCACTTTTGAGATTCCTATCAGGTCCCACTGCTGAAATCCTTTAGTGTTCCCTAGAATACCTAATCTTTTTGTGTTACATAATGGTGTGGCCTGTGTTATTACTCCCTCCCAACCCAGTGTTTGTTGTTCCTCGAACCAGATTTGGATAGTGTGCTCCGTTGGACCTGTGAGATTGTTCCTTTAGACCTTATTGTATGGTGCTCCCATAATCCCTGCAGTTTCCAGGAGGTGTCTATCCATGTGATATGCTGGGTCGTCTTGGGATATGTGAAGCCATTGATTTATGACAACGCGCTGCGAAGTCCAATAATATACTTTGATATTGGGGAGGGCAATGCCACCGTCATACCAACTTCTTGTAAGTTTATGCATGGCTATACAGGGCGTTTTTACGTCCCATAGCAGACTGGTCATGCAAAGAACAGATTCTTACAGGGTAAGTAACATAATCCGTGCTAAGCATGTGTGGCTGTAGACACACATGCTTTGCATAAACTGTACAGCAATGTCCTCCAAAAGCGGTAGCTAACCAGGGGACACTGTAGTTGTTTGAAAAAGTGTACACAGCTCCACCAGTCCTACATTAGCTTGTTGGCGTGCTAGAACATAAACACAATAGTGCTTAGTGAAAGTGTATGGTGTAAACCATGTAGCTGCTTTACAAATGTCAGCTATAGGGATGTTGCCCAAGAAAGCCATGGATGCCCGTACTTTACGAATGGAGTAGGCGCTAGGGGCTATATACAACGTTTGTTTGGCTTTGATATAGCATGTTTGAATAAATGTAACGATCCATCTGGGAATACAGGATTTTGAAATGGGCTTTCCTTTATAAGGGTTTGCAAACACAACAAAGAGCTGTTTTGTTTTGCAAAAGTCTTTTGTCCTATCAATAGAACACATTAATGCTCTTTTGACATCTAGTGTATACAGAGCTCCTTCTGCAACAGAATCTGGTTGAGGGGGAAAAAAGTAGTTCAATGGTTGGTTAATGTGGAAAGGGGCACAACCTTTGGAAGGAATTTCTTGGAAGGAATTTCGGGTTGGTATGGAGAACCACCCTATCTATGTAGTTGGAAAAACGGTTCTTCTAAAGTTAGTGCCTGGAGTTCGTGGACACGCCTTAGTGAAGTGATGGCAATGATGAAAGCAACCTCCCAGACAGAAATTTGAGGGGGCATTGTGCAAGGGTTCAAAGGGTGGACCCATAAGCCTTGGGAGAACAATATTGAGATTACACGCAGGTGTAGGTGGGAATCTGTGTGGTATTACTCTTTTAAGGTCTTCAGTGAAAGCTTTAATAACTGCCACTTTTAATAAGGAGAAGTGCCTGTTTTGCAGATAGGCAGTCACTGCCGCATGATGTAGACGTATGGAAGTATAAGCACGGCCAGATCGCTGTAAATGTAAAAGGTAACAAATGTTTTGTACAGATGCATTGAGTGGATCACCTATCAAGCGAAGGAGTGAATGAATGTATGCACACTCCAGTATTGTGGTCATATTGATCTTGGGAAAAGTGGTTTTGTTTTTATACCTAGGGAGATATTTTTTCTCTTATTTCATGTTCTGTCACGCATACATTCTAACAGTGTACCAGATATTTTACTTGTTGATTGTTAATTTGCATTAGTCCAGTGTGTAGACTCTGTGCTTTTTAATTGTCTAAAAAATTTCAGTTAAAAAATGAGCAGGCGGAAAGGTACTGCAGGGAAAGGAGTAGTTGGAACTTTAGATGCCTTTTAAACCAGGGCTGAATCTGTCCTTAATAACAAAATTTTGTTAAGGGAGCGTAGGTTATCTTTGGAGCCCTCTACCTCACATGGCAGGCTTTCCCTCACTCCTGCTATTCCTGATGTCTTGTTTGCCCCAAACCAAGAGATGTCACTAGAACAGCATAGTCAATCACCAATCGCTGATATAACACCGTTGAATGATACAGTCCCCTCTATAATTTTGGAGCAGGAATCGAGCTCAGTCCAACAAAAATCGAGAATAAGAGCACAAAAAGAAAAAGTAAAGCCCACCCGCCCGACCAATCCCCCAGCTGTAATTAACAAAACCCGGGGGACTAGGCAGACAAAGAAATCCATGAAGGGTAGTCTGGGGAGGAGTAGGGTAGAAGTTCCCACAATGGGCAATGTTAATGATGTAAATTCAACTACTCAGAATCATGCTAGGACAGGGATACCATTTGCGGGTTGTCTAAAGGGGGACTACTGGGGGAGATTGAACCTATATTTCAAAAAATAGGTATGATCGGAGATAGGCTGTCTAACTTAGAAACGTTGGTGGCAAATATTCCCCAGGATAGTACAACAGCAAACCTAACGAAGCCCTACTCAAGTTACCACTGAAAGAGTTATAGCGGGGCTGGACAAAGATGGGAAAGCCGGTGCTGCGAGTTTAACATCTAATTGCAGGTCACCAGAAAAGAGCAGTTTAGGTAGTCACAAGCCAGTAAATACCAACACCTTAGACTCTAGACAGGCCACATCTATCAGAACAGGACCTCCTTCGCTGCAGAAGAACAAGAGTCCAGAGATGAAGTCCTCCAGTCAACCAGTCTCCCTACTATTGATCTCCCTCCTGAATCCACTCCCTATGTAGCAATTTTGGGGTATGTTCTTGCCCTTTCTCCAGGTAAAAGTGAAAATTACGGGCAGCTATTAAATAAAATAAGCCATTGGTTTGCACAGAACACTACAGTTGGTGCGAATATATCTAACAATATAATCATGGCAAGTAAGGTTAACTGGATCGGGAATTCACGCAAACAAGGGATTGGTGATTGTATTATCATTAACTTAACGATCACCCGGAGGGACCGCGACAACCAGACCGGAGGAGGCATCGCCATCATCCACAAAGACACCATCCGCATCACTACCAACACCGATGACACCCTCACCACCGCTGAACACCTGCACTTCCAGATCCACACCAACCCGACCACCACCCTCAGAGGCACCCTGATCTACCGACCCCCGGGACCACGCACACGATTCAGCGAGGACATCGCCGACTTCGTCAGCCCGCACGCTCTCCCCTCCGCCGACTACATCCTCCTGGGGGACCTCAACTTCCACCTGGAGAACAACAACGACCGCAACACCATCAGCCTGCTCGACAACCTCGACAACCTCGGACTCAAGCAACTGGTGACCACCCCCACCCACCACGCCGGACACACACTCGACGCCGTCTTCTCATCCAGCAAAGACGTCTCCTTCAGCCACGCAACAGGACTCCACTGGACGGACCACAGCTGCGTCCACTTCACCTTCAGAAGAACGACGATCCACCACCACCAGCAACAGGTTGCTCGAAGAAGCTGGAACAAGATCACAGCCGACCAGCTCACCGCTTCCCTGAGCCAGCACCCTCCCGCCAACTCAGCGAACCCCAGCCAGGCCGCCGACAACCTCACGAAATGGATCAACGACTGCGCGGACGAACTCGCCCCTCTGAGAACCCCACCCAGCAGATCCTGCAGCAGAAAAACACCATGGTTCACCGACGAACTCAAGAGCTCCAAGAAGAACTGTCGAGCCCTCGAGAAAGCCTGGAGAAGGGAACCAACGACGGACAACATGACCACCCTCAAGCTCGCCACCCGGAAGCACCACCAACTGATCCGCGCCACCAAGAAAAATGCATACAAGGACCGGCTGGACAACAACGCACACAACTGCAAGGAACTCTTCAACATCGTGAAAGAGCTATCCAACCCCAACGCCGGAAACAATGACATCACCCCGTCGCAAGAACTCTGCAACTCCCTCGCGTCCTACTTCCACAACAAGATCACGGACATACACAACAGCTTCAACAACCAACCAACGCAAGCCACAACCGCAACGACGCCACCCACCACCACCCTCCGCACCTGGACCCCGATCAGCACCGAAGACACCATCCGCACCATGAACTCCATCCATTCCGGATCTCCGACTGACCCCTGCCCTCACCACGTCTTCAACAAAGCCGACGCTGTCCTCGCACCCCACCTACGGGACATCATCAACACCTCCTTCGACTCCGCCACCTTCCCTGAGAGCTGGAAGCACGCCGAACTCAGCGCTCTCCTCAAGAAACCCACAGCAGACCCCACCGACCTCAAGAACTACCGTCCCATCTCGCTCCTCCCGTTCCCGGCCAAAGTCATCGAGAAGACCGTCAACAAACAGCTGGCCGCCTTCCTCGAGACGAATGGATCCCTCGACCCCTCACAGTCCGGCTTCCGAGCGAACCACAGCACCGAGACCGCCCTCATCGCCGCCACCGACGACCTTCGAACTCTGATGGACAACGGAGAAACAGCGGCCCTCATCCTCCTGGACCTCTCCGCGGCTTTCGACACTGTCTGCCACCGCACCCTAGTACAGCGCCTCAGCAACATCGGAATCCAGGAGAAGGCACTGGAATGGATCACCTCCTTCCTCGACGGAAGAACACAAAGAGTCCGCCTACCACCGTACAAGTCAGAGGCCACCAAAGTCATCTGCGGCGTCCCTCAAGGATCCTCACTGAGCCCCACCCTCTTCAACGTCTACATGAGCCCCCTCGCGGCCATCGCACGCCAACACAACCTCAACATAATCTCCTACGCTGACGACACCCAGCTGATCCTCTCCCTGACCAACGACCCCGCCACCGCCAGAGCCAACCTGCACGAAGGGATGAGAGACGTAGCCGAATGGATGACGACCAGCCGCCTGAAACTGAACTCAGACAAGACGGAGGTCCTCATCCTGGGCTCCACGCCCTCCGCCTGGGACGACTCCTGGTGGCCCCCCGCCCTGGGCACCGCGCCCAAACCGACGGACCACGCACGCAACCTGGGCTTCATCCTGGACTCCTCCCTCTCCATGACCAGACAAGTCAACGCCGTCTCCTCGTCATGCTTCAACATCCTGCGCATGCTACGTAAGATCTTCCGGTGGATCCCCACCGAGACGAGGAAGACGGTCACCCAAGCCCTCGTCACCAGCCGACTGGACTACGGCAACGCCCTCTACGCCGGAACCACTGCCAAACTCCAGAAGAGACTCCAGCGGATCCAGAACGCCTCGGCGAGACTCATCCTCGACATCCCCCGACGCAGCCACATCTCCGGACACCTGAGAGATCTGCACTGGCTCCCGGTCAACAAGAGAATCACCTTCCGTCTCCTCACCCACGCACACAAAGCCCTACACGACCAAGGCCCGAGCTACCTCAACAACCGGATCAACTTCTACACTCCCAAGCGCCTCCTCAGATCTACCAACCACGCCCTCGCCGCCGTCCCCCGCATCCGAAGAGCGACAACAGGAGGAAGATCCTTCTCCTACCTGGCCGCCAAGACCTGGAACTCACTTCCCACCGATCTGCGCCTGACCCAAGACCACCTCTCCTTCAGGAAGAAGCTCAAGACCTGGCTGTTCGAGCAGTAGCGGCACCCCCCCCCCCTCCCAGCGCCTTGAGACCCTACGGGTGAGTAGTGCGCTCTACAAATGACCTGATTGATTGATTGATTGAACTTTGACAACCCCCATACTGCTGGTCGTATTTTTTTCAAGGGATTACAGTCTCTCCCCACTAGTGAGTTCTGTAATCAGAATACTACCCCTGGGCTTTTTTATAGGCTGCCTAGCAGTAGGGATACGGTGGAAGTAGCTTATGGAGAACATCGTTTAGGAGATGCTCGAATAAGATCTGAACTCACTCATCATTGTATCCCCTTAGTGCAACCCCAACCATTGACGGATAGGAATTTTGGAATTGACCACAGATTGACCCTAAATAACAGATTTGACATACTGACCTGTATAGAGGAATGTGACTGACTGCGGGGCCCCTGTTTCTTTAGGGTCGAAACCGGTCGCTGTATCCCAGGATCTTAGGGTTATAGAGGCTGGGCCCCCAAGGAGGTGTACAAACAACTTTCTATCTTGAAACATACAATTTGGCTGCTAGGCTACAGGATCCCAGGTGGATAGTTTATGTTAAGCAATTCTTGGTAATCTATCTACAGGATTTGTGGTCAGTAGAATGTGACCTTTTCCTGGAAGGCTACAAAGCCTTTTTTGTCCCAGCTAAACCCTCCTTAAAGGGGAGACCAAAGGGTGGTTTGGTCATTTACAACTCTGAGACATTCGAGTGCAGGCCTTACCAATTACACACCCGGGAATCCAAACTCTAAAGGTACAAAAGGGGATTACCAGCTGGGGACTGGTTAATTTTTATAACTCTGTTTCTTCCCTGTATGAGTCCAGTAATGTAACCGCCCTTAGCGAAACCATAATCCAATTCCTGAGCCACAGCCTACCTAGCCTTGTGGTTGCCGGTGATTTTAACATACATCCTTGTGGTGAGCCGCTAATGTCCTGTATATCAGGCATGGGCTGTCCTCGCATGCACGGTTTCCACTTTGAACACATGGTTGAAGGGGAGTTATTAAACGCTCTGATTAATGATTTAGATCTGATGGCAACTATGGTTTTAACGGACCCTTGCACCAATTTTACCGTACCTACGTTTAAGGGACACGGGAAGGGGTCATTTATTGATTATGTTTTAATTTCATCTTCCCTACAATCCTTAGTAAGCTCTTTCAAAATCCCAGAGAGTGAATTCAGTGATCACAATCCTATAACACTCCATGTGACCGGCCCCCTTGCTGAACAAATAGGGGTCGCACCAAAACTGGGCTCACTGCGACTAACTGATGGAATGCGCAGATTGAAATGGTCGCAGGTGACCCCAGATATAATCTTTGATAGAATTAAAACTGTATGTGCTGACAAATTATCTCTCTGCACAACGGAACGGTCCTCACCAAAGGGGGTCTTGGATGCCTTTAAATCCATTTCAGAAAAGGTTGCAGGGCGGTTATCTGCCACAGCAAAAGTTCAAACCCGGGCCGGCCCCAGATGGTTTGATATCCACTGCTCCAAAGCAGCTAGGAGGCTTAGGGAAGCTTTGGCACTTAAACCAAGAGTGCAAGCTGATGTCTCCGATTGCCGTAGGGAATATAAGTTGGCCCTTGCCGTGCGAAGGGGAACACTGAAGGACGAAGCATGGAGGGAGTTGTTGGATCCAGGCACTCTAAGAAACAGCTCGAAGTTCTGGAGTGTGGTAAATAAACCGCTGTTTGACCAGGAAAGGGGGGGAGGGGCCTCGATTGTCACATAACAGAGGAGGAGTGGGAATCACACTTTGAATTTATGTTTGATTGTCCGCCTGCGCAAAATCAAGGGACGCATCATGGTACTCAGGAGGTAGCATTAAGATTTGAGAGGGGTGAGCTCTTGGAATGTATAACAGGCTTAACTACTGGAAAAGCATGTGGCCCTGACGGGATCCCCCCCAGATCTTTTTAAGTCAGACCCCTCCATACTGGAGTCCGTTTTTAACGCTGCGGCACAGTACGGATGCCATCAGTCTTGGGCAACCTCCACCACAGTTCCTGTTTTTAAAAAAGGCGATAGAGGCAGCCCCAACTGCTATAGACCCATTTCGCTTATAGATTCAGTGATAAAAGTGGTGGGTAGGGTCCTCCTTCAAAGATTATCATCCTGGGCAGAGGACAATAGGATACTGTTGGAAGCTCAGTACGTGTTTCGACAGGGGCGGTCTACAGTTGCCCAGTGTCTTAATCTTTTTTTGATACTGAGCAAATATACCGTCTCTTGCCCTGGGACCATTCACCTTGCCTTCATGGATATGTCATCGGCTTTTGATTGCGTCAATAGGAATAAGCTCTGGCAGTCCATGAGGGCAATGGGCGTGGAGACCAGTATTGTAAATTTTTTAGAGGACTTACACAAGTCAACAAAAGCCAATGTTAGGTTCTCACAAGACCTGTGTGTTACAAGGGATTTTAACATTAAGAAGGGAGTCAGGCAAGGCTGTATACTGGCTCCCTTTTTATTTAATGTTTATATTAATGAATTGAATAGCGTCTTACAGGCATCTGCGGCTGACAGTCCTAGGGTAGGATGGCGAGGGATCCCCGTCCTGTTATATGTCATATCCAGGACAGAAAAGGGTTTACAAACACTTTTAACCGCCTTTTCTGGCTGGCTTCATGTCAGATAGGGATCTGGCAATTAACAACACCAAATCTTACGTTATGCAAGTGGGGCAGCCGGTAAAGAAGAATTTTCAATTCAGAGTGAGAGACTCCAAAATTCCCCACACAAACGTGTTTTCATACTTAGGGGTCCTCTTCGACAAGAATATCAACTGGGGTCCACTAATATGGAAAAAAAGGGGGATGTTCACTGAGTGAATGCAGTGATTTTCAATTTTGCTTCCAAATTAGGGAAGTAACCCACTGGAGCTATGCTGCAAGTGTACCAGGCTAAAAGCCTGGCTATTGCTTCATATGGCAGCGAAAGTTGGGCATACAACGTGGGAGAATCCCTTCAAATAACGGAAAATGACTTCTTGAAACGGCTTTTGTGTGTTCCACGTGGTACGTCCAATTTAGCGGTCCACGAGGAATTGGGGGTTCCGTATGTAAATTATGCACTCTCCCTGCGCCCACTGATCTATTGGTTAAAGTGCTGGCTGAACCCAGACCTCCCCCTGACCGACATGATCATAAAAGATTGCATGTCACTTGACAACTCAGCTCGTATTCCGTGGCTGAGGTATGTCAAGGAAAATTTTGGCAGGTTAGGGCGGGGGGATATATTTTCTAACCCTGAATGCATTATTAAGAGAGATGTCGAGGAAATCAAAACCGCCTTTTTGGCAGGTAGGAATCTGGATAGAGAGGTAAAGGAGGTACAGAAACCAAGTGTGCGGACTTACATAATGCTCAAAACACCCCCGAGAGCAGAGCCATATCTTTTGGGGTCACTGTCCACGCACAAAAAATTCCTTCTAACCCGGTTTTGAACCTTTTTCACCTTCTGCTTGCCAGACCTAAATGTTTTACTACAAGTAAAGTGGCAGCTCCCTGCGGCTGCGATGGAAAGTCTCTGCAGGATATGCTGCATTTTATGTTTTTATGTCAAATGTATGAATTTCCTCGTAAATGCAATCTGGTTCCTCTTTTAAAAAGATTGAATTTTAGGCAGGTTCGACCAGCATTAGTGTATCTCCAACTATTGAAAGAGGACTGCTAATTTTTTATTGTGCAATTCTTAAAAGCAACTTTCAATTGTAAGCTTTATATGGACCAGTAATGAGTGCTCCCCAGGTTTTTTTTAACATTTCATTCTTTTCTGCTGCTTTGGATATCAATAATGCACTGTCATTTTTATTGTATTTTGTTGTGTAACTTTAATGGTTTACATTTTTTAAACCAAATAAAGTTTTATTGAATTGAGTGGATCAATTTTGTGGTTAGAAGAGTAAAAAACAAACCTTTTCCACTTGGCTGCATTTCAAGTTCTAGTGGTAGGCTTACTTGCTTCCTTAAGAATAGTCATACATTCTGGAGGCTGAATTCTATGATTTCAGGAGCCAAATCTCAAGATTTAGCTCACTTGGGTTTGGATGTCAGATTTCCCCATGGCTCTGAGTGGAGAAGGTCTGGATTTAGGTGAAGCTTCTCGTGTGGAACTACTGATAGTTTGAGTAGTGTGGTGAACCACGGTTGACTAGCCCATGTGGGAGCAACCAGAGCTAGGGTCAGAGACGGTTGTCTGGGCTTCCGAACCATAAATGGAAGAGAAAGAGGCGGAAAAGCATAGGCAAATATCCCTGACCAGCTCAACCATAGCGTATTGTCTGTGAATAGGGGGTGTGGAATTCTGGAGGTGAAATTTGAGCATTTTGTGTTCTGTGCTGTCATGAAGAAGTTTATTTGTGGAAACCCCCAAATGTGGGAGTAGGGGAGGAGGACTTGGGGCAGAGTTTCCACTCTTGGATTTTTTGCAGCGTCCTGCTGAGGAGGTCGACAAAATTGTTGTCCGTGCCCAGAAGATGCTCTGCAAACACATGGATTTCATGATGTTTTGCCCAATGCCAAATGGTCAGAGGCGTGACAGCAGCAGAGCGTGCCCCCACCCCCCATTTTTGTACATAGTACATGGCTGTCATATTATCCGTTCAAACTAAGACAACTTTGCCCATGAGGTGAGGTAGTGATGCTTTGAACGCTAGGTTAACAGCTTGAAGCTGTGGGTAGTTGATGTGGAGATTCTGGTGTTTGGTGTCCCAGAGAACCTGAACTCTTAGATCTTGTAGGTGAGCACCTCAACCAGTGAGGGATGAATCTTTGGTTAGCACGACTTGAGGAACAGGGTCGATGAACGGCTGCCCTATTATCAAGTTTTGTATGTTCCACAACTGTAGACAGTGAGGAGTGCTGCTGACTACCAAAACTAGATCTTCCTGTCGACACTGTGACTGAGTTTACTGTTGTGCCAAACATTCTTGTAGAAGATGCATGTTTAGTCTTGCGTGAGGTGCTATAGTGATGCATGAGGCCTTCATTCCCAAAAGACGCATGAAAGTTTTGACTGTCAGGTATTGATAGGCTTGAAATTGTGGTGGCAGTGTTTGAAAATGTTGAATTCTGGCTGCATTTGGATAGACTAAACCTAATTTAGTGTTGAGCATGGCCCCTAGATATGGTTGTAGCTGTGAAGGTTAAAGATGGGACTTCTGAACAATGATGGCACACCCCAGTTGATGTAAGAGGTTTATGGCAATCTAAGTGAGTTGACCGCTCAGAAGGTGTGTACAGGCTTTGATAAGCCAATCATCTAGATACGAGAAGACATGAATGTTTTGTCTGCGTAAATGCGCTGTTACCACTGCTAAGCATTGGGTGAACACTCAGGGTGCAGTGGTGACTTGCGATGTACTGGGTAAAGGGGAAGGTGAAAGTATGCGTCCTTTAAGTCTAGTACTGGCACAAAGTCGCCTTGCTATAGAAGTGGAAGCACCTGTTAAAGTGTGACCATATGGAAGTGCTGATAGTATGTAGGGATTCAAGAACTAAAATGGGCTGCATGGAGCGTTTTGTTTTGGAAATAAGGAAGTATAGGGAATAAACCCCTGACCCTTGATGTTCTAGAGGAACTCGCTCTATAGCCCCTTTGATTAAGAGAGCTTGTTTAAGCAGGTGCTGATGTTCCTGAGAGTCTGTGGGTGTGAGGTGGATTATGGGTGCTGGGATAGGAGTGCTGATGAGCTCCAGGCAATTACTATGTTGGACAATGTCCAACACCCACTGGACCGTTGTTCTAGACTGCAAGGTGAGAAGAAATTGCTGTAAGCGACTCCAGACAGGTGTAGAATTGTGGGGGGAAGTATAAGTGAGCCACTGGTTGTTACCGCATGGGGCATTACTGGTTGGTGTACCTTTGCGCCAACCTTTGAAGTTGTTACCCCTATAGTTCGTTTTGAAATATCCTCTAGATGGAGAGGATTGGGTTTGTGACCCGTAGACGGATGCGGAGGCATTGGTAGAAGTCACTTTGGAACGTGCTCTATAAGAGAAGCGACAGTACGAGTGCTGAGGAGTGGGTGTTTGAAGTGCTCCCATAGTTTTGGCAATCTCAGTATCTTTTTTCATCTTTTCCAAGGTCTCATCTACGTGTGGGCCGAAGAGATGCTCCTCATCAAATGGCACATTTAGCAAAGTTTGCTGGACTCTTGGCTTCACTCAAGAAATACGTAGCCAGGCAGGCCTTCGTAGGAGGACACTTGTATGGATGCCTGTGGCTGCAGTATCCGCAGAGTCCAGTGCACATCTAAAGGAGGAGTTGGAAGGAAAATGCTACTTACCAGTATGCATCTGATCTTGGCATGTAGAGCTGCAGAGTTGTACCCTATGCATAGATCGTCATCTGGTGTTGGGCTCGGATGTTTGCATGTTGTTTTTGTCTTCGAAGATGTCTTGTAGTCACGAGGTTGGTGACTCCTCCTTCGGTCGACAGTGCGCATAGGCTTCGACTCCATTGTTAGATTGTTTTGCCAGTAGGGTTAGATGGAGTAGTGAGAAATAGAAAGATGTCCATGCGGGATGTATCTAATTAAGATAATTCTGGATCAGCTAGAGGTATCCGGGGAGGAGGGTGGGCGTGTACAACTCTGCAGCTCTACATGCTAAGAACAGATGCATACCGGTAAGTAGCATTTTCCGTTCGAGGCATATGAGCTGCAGATTGTACACTATGCATAGACTATATAGCAGTATCCTCCTTAGCATTGGCTACCTGTATCTGTTGCAGTAGTTTGAAAAAGTGTTTTTAATACAGCCTGGCCCACACTAGCTTGTTATTTTGCTTGCACATCTACACAATAGTGTTTTGTGAAGGTGTGTGGCGTGGCCCAAGTTGCTGCTTTGCATATGTCACCTAGTGGAATGTTCCCTAAGAATGCCATAGATGCCCCTAGTTTACGTGTAGAATGAGCTCTAGAGGGAATGGTTAACGTGCGTTTGGCTTTAACCCCTTCGACGCTCATGACGAGCTGGGCTCGTCATGAGGTAGCCTCCTCGCACGCTCATGACGAGCCCAGCTCGTCATGTAAAGTGCGAATCGCTAAAACCCAGGGTACGGGCGGAAATCCTACCGCACGCATGCGGTTAAGGTAGCATATTTGTATGCATTTTACAGTCCACCTTGCAATTCCGGTCTTGGATATAGGATTGTCCTTATGAGGTGGGGAGAAAGCTAGGAAAGGTTGTTTGATTTTCCTAAAGGATTTCGTTCTTTCAATGTAGTAAAATAATGCTCTTTTAACATCAAGGGTTGGTAGAGCTCTTTCTGCCACTGAGTCTGGTTGAGGGAAGAATACTGGTAATTCAACAGACTGGTTTAAATGGAAGGCAGATACTACATTGGGGAAAAATGTTGGGTTTGTTTTAAGAACCACTTTGTTATGATGGATTTGTAAAAATGGTTCTTGTATGGTTAAAGCCTGGAGTTCGCTCACTCTCCTGAGAGATGTGATGGCGACTAAAAATGCTACTTTCCAAGTAAGGTACTGTAGTTCACATTTGTGTAAAGGTTCAAATGGAGGACCCATTAGTCTGGTAAGGACTATATTGAGATTCACACTTGAGAGGGTGGAGCTCTTGGTAGAATTATTTTTTTAAGTCCTTCCATAAAAGTTTTGATCGCGGGAAATTTAAAAAAAGACAAATGTCTGTTTTGCAGGTAGGCCGCTATGGCAGCTAAATGTAGTCTTATAGATGTATACGCTAGGTTACATTGTTGTAGATGCATAAGGTAACAGATGATGTTTTGAATGGGAGCATCCAGTGGGTTAATTTTGTTGTGAGGGCAATAAATGACGAACCTCTACCATTTTGCTGCAAAGCATGCCCTTGTTGTAGGGCGTCTATCTTCTTTGATAACGTTCATACATTCTGGCGGAAGATTAAGGTAGCCGAACTCTATGATTTCAGGAGCGAGATCGCAAAGTTGAGCTGATTGGGATCTGGGTGTCTTATCTCTCCATGGTTCTGGGTGAGGAGCTTGGATGAGAGGTGCAGCTTTTGATGTGGTACTACTGATGGCTGCAACAGAGTTGTGAACCATGGTTGCCTTGCCCATGTTGGAGCAAAGAGGATCATTGTGAGGGAATGCTGTTGGAGTTTCCTCACTAGCAATGGAATGAGTGGGAGAGGCGGAAAAGTGTAAGCAAATTTGCCTGACCAATTCATCCATAGTGCACTGCCTTTGGAAAATGGATGAGGATACCTGGATGCAAAGCTTGGGCATTTTGCGTTTTGGTGTGTGGCGAACAGATCAATGTCTGGATGTCCCCACATGTGAAAGAATGGAAGAAGAACTTGAGGATGAAGTTCCCAATCGTGGATCTGTTGTGTTTGACGGCTGAGCAGATCTGCTATTTGATTGTGTACTCCTGGTAGGTGTTCTGCTAGGATATATATCTTCGGTGGAATGGCCTATCTCCAGATGATCTGTGCTAGACGGGATAACTGGAGAGAGTGTCCCCCTCCCCTGTTTTTGTATGTAATACATTGCCGTCATGTTGTCTGTATGGATTAGGACAGCTTTGCCTAAGAGGTGAGGTTGAAAAGACTGTAATGCTAGAGAGATTGCCAACACTTCCAGGTAGTTGATGTGGAATTGCTTTTGTTGAGAGGTCCATAAACCTTGAATGGTATGGTTTTGTAGATGTGCTCCCCAGCCGGTGAGCGATGCATCTGTTAGCACAATCTGTGGAACTGGCTCGAGGGACGGCCGCCCTTTGGAAAGGTTTTTTGTGTTCCACCACTGCAGAGAGCGATGTGTGCGGTCGTCCACCAACACCAGATCTGTTGGTTGACCTTGAGATTGGTTCCACTGACGTGCTAGACATTCTTGTTAGGTGTTCTAATGACATTGGACGCTGTCTTGGAGGAATGTTGGGGGGTGTAGAAGTGAGTTCCAGGCAATAACCATACTGGATAATTTGTCTTACCCACTTGTCTGTTGTGATTGAATTTGAGACGGGTAGAAACTGTGAGAGGCGTCCGCCGACAGGAGTGGGATTATCAGGGGCAAACGCAGGGAAGTCACTGTTTATTGTTAGGGGAGTTGCAGGTGTTATTACCTCTGCCTCTACCCTTATTGTTGTTACCTCTGTAACCTCCTCTATTGTATCCCCTAGAAAGGAGCCCTGGTTGGGACTTTTAGAGGATGATGTGGGGTGTTCTGATGTATTGGTTTTGGAACCTGCACTATAAAAGGAGCAACGAAAGGAGCCTCTGGCAGATGGTGACTGTAAGGCTCCCATAGACTTTGCTGTTTCTGTGTCTTTTTTTAATTTTCTCTAAAGATGCGTCAACTGCAGGTCCAAAGAGGTGCAAGAGCATCAAGAGATCAAATGGTTGATTTAGAATCGTATTTTGCACCTCATGCTTAAACCCTGAGCCAGGCGTGTTTACGTAGCAGAACACTAGTATTTATTGCACATGACGCAGTGTCTGCTGCGTCAAGCGCACATTTGATTGAAGTATTGATTATAAGTTTGCCTTCTTGTATAAGGTCATTGCCATTGTCCTTATATTCTTGAGGTAGATGTTGAATGAGCTTTTCCTGCTCATCATAGTGAAACCTTTCGTATCTTCCTAGAAGGGCTTGTGTGTTTGCTATCTTCCATGAATTAGCAGCTTAAGACGCCATACGTTTACCTGACGCGTTTAATAACTTAGATTCTTTGTCATGAGGTGGTGTGTCACCTGACCCTTGGGAGTCTGCCTTTTGCGTGCATTAGCAACTACTAGTGAAACTAAGGGAAGTTGGCCCTGAAAGTAGATAGGGTCACTGGGAGCTGCCTTGTATTTTTTTTATCTACTCTGCAGTTAAGAACCCTAGCTCTAACTGGGTCTTTGAACACCTCAGAAGCAGGTCTAAGAAGGCTTTGTAGCATGGGTAAGACAGGAGTAGATTTTTGTGGTTGGGCAAAAGTCTCCAATCAAAAATCCTCTTCTACAGGGTCTGAATGAAGTTTGACCTTGTGGTATGTTGCTGCTTTGTTAATTAGCTGGGCAAACTCCACATTGTCATCCAGTGGGGATGGTTTTGAGGGGTAGAAGTCCGGATAATTTGTTAGATCCTGATCAGTGTTATAAACATGCCATGGATCTGGTTCCTGTTGTGAATCATCAGAATATAATGGCATTGTGTCCTCATCTAATTGCCCATTCCCTTGTGAATTGTCACTATCCTCCGATTGTGGTGGTAAAATAATTAAATTAGAGTTAACTGGTGGTGGAGGTGAAGGTGGTGGTGAAGTGTTAGTAGCTATATGAATCTTCTTTGGAAGAACTGGAGCTTGTGGCAAATGTTCTGGTGTTCTCTTTGTAGATGGCTTGGTGACTATGTGACCAGTCTTTGGGTGAATAAAGATAGTAGTCTGTTTTGGATCTGGAAAGAAAAGCACTTCGGGATCGATGGGCTTGCTTGGCGTCTAAGATTTCTCTTTGGGAGCTGTTTTTAGATATTTTTGGACATTGTCCGGTACAGCATCCTTTCTTGATTCCGAAGCTTTCTTTCTCGATTCAGAAGCTTTCGGTGCTTTATCTTTTGATGGTCTTGGCTCTGAAGCTTTTGATGCCAAAGTCTTTTCTGTGTGTTTTGGTGCCGAAGATTTGTCTGTATGCTTTGGGGCAGAGGTTTTATCCGGCTTTTTCAGAGCCTGTGGGTTATCCGGTTGCTTCGGCGCTGATGCTTTATCCTGTAGCTTCGGTGCCGATGCTTTATCGGAGTGCTTCGGTGCCAAGGAATCTTTTGTAGATTTCGGTGCCGAATGTTTTCCTGGTGCCGGTGGAAGAGGGCGTGGCAACTCGGACGACTGAGCTTTCGGTGCCGAGGGTGTTTTTTCGGTACTGGATGGTTGGCTCAAGCCGGGTGGCTTTTGTTTGTCCTTTGGTGCCAGGCCCGGGGGTGTGGCGTTCGAAGTTTTAGTACGGTGTGAACCTGAGCTCGAAGGCGAATGTATTACCGGAGCCATTGGGGTGGGCTTGGTCGGGGCTGGGGTTTCAGTACTCACGTCCCTTTGAGCTGGGGTGATGTCATCTTCGGCGTCTGAGACGTCTACTTTGGAGACCGGAATCTCCTCTGGCAGGTTATCGGGACCTGGATGGAAGATGTCCGGAATGGAACCTGTGCCTCGCTGCATGTCGTGGCGTTGAGTTCGACGATCCTGAATGGTCTTTTTTGATTTAAATGAGTGGCAAGCTTCACGATCGTCCTCTCGATGTTCCGGAGAGAGGCACAGATTGCAAACAGATCAGAGTGTGGAAACTTAGCACCACACTGTGGAATTTTTTTTAATGAAGTCCGTTTCATCGACGTCCGTTTCTATCAGCGCAAGTAGGCCCAACGGCCCGCGTCGAGGTTCGCAGGCGTCGAAGTGTAATCGAAAGTTTCGAGGGTGCGCATCGAAGGCACGCAATCTAAACCATACCGTCAGTTAACTGTGATTGCGTGTCAAAGGGGGTTCGATAACAATACCGATCCGGAGCTTAGCAAGTCACATCTGAACCCGATGGCGGAAAAAAACAATCTACTGATGGATCCAAATCCCATGCGCACTTTCGACCGAAGGAGGAGTCCCCAACCTCGTGACTACAAGACTTCTTCGAAGACAAAAACAACATGCAAACAGCCGAGCCCAACACTATGTATAGTGTACAATCTGCAGCTCATATGCCTCGAACATTAACTTTCCTTCCTTAACCAATTCTTGGCCTTTCTTTTTATGTTCCTCTCGGAGTTATTGGAGGAGTACCTCCATTTCATCCCAGTGAACTATGTATGTATTTGCAATTCTCTAATGACTGGCGGATTGCGCAGCAATCCGTTTGCCTGACACATCAATATGTGTGGATAGCTGGTGGAAGCTGGCCTCGAATATAAATTGGGTCAGATGGTGCAGCCATATATTTTTTATCGACCCTAGGAGTGATAATGCAAGCCCATGGAAGATCCTTAAAAATATCATCTGCATGGCGCATAATGTCTTTCAGCATTGGAAGAGATTGAGATGCCCTATGTGTACAATGTCTTAAATATAAAATCTTCCATGGATTCCTTATGTAGTGTAACCCCATGGTATGCTGCTGCCCTAGCAATGAGCTCCTGATATACTGTAGTATCCTCGAGAGGTGAGGGTTTGGCAGGGTATAGGTCTGGATCAGGATCCTCTGGGGGGTGGGAGGGATCAATATCATAATCCTGCCAGGGGCCTGGGGTGGTGGTGGTGCGTCATAAGTGTCATCATTTCCCCATCTGGGTCTGTATGTGGAGATCAGGGAGGTGTACTATTTAAGGGAATCTGTTGAAAGTGAGGTACAGAAGGTACGGGTGGTGGTATGTGAGATGGAGGAACAGGGTGGAAAGGACTGGTAGCTGTGTCCTTTTTTCTTCTTCTTCATAGGCATTGGCAAATCAATCACTTCTTGGATAGTCGATTGTCGCTTGGTAGAAGGCACTGACATGGTCTTGGTAATAATGCGGCCAGTCTCTGTAAGGATATGGCGGTACAAAAGGGGGTGGTGATGGACGGATATGGATCAGCTTTTGTTTCGGATCAAGTCTCTCCTGCATTGTATCCAAAATAGGCTCTAAGGGTATAGCGGGAACCGATTTAATTTTCAGAGCTGAAGTTTTCGGAATAGAACCATTTTTAATTTTTGGAGCCGGAGCAGAAGAGTCTCGGCTTGGTACAGAACCGGAAGGCTCAGCAAGTGCTTTTGGTGCCAAGGGAGGGCAGCTAAAGCTGAATCTCAGTGTAGACCATAGCCAGATAGCAGTGCGGCCTGGAAGGTTTTTGTTTTGTGGAAATAGAAAGTTTCAGTGTGGAGCAGGTGAGGGGATTGAGTACTCATGGCACCTTGACCAAGCAGTAGATTGTGCAACTCCAAGTCGATCTCCAAGTCGGAGTCCGAATCTCTGCCGAAAAGGCCCCTTCCTCAGGCGCAGAGGCCTTGAGATCTGCACCCTGATACACGTCCGAACCCAATGGTGGAAAGAAAACAATCTTAACAATGGAGTTGATGCCCATGCACACTATTACCAAGAGGAGGAGTCCCCTTATTTTGTGACTCGAAAGATTTCTTCGAAGAAAAAAAACTTGCACACATCCGGACCCAACACTAGATGGCAGGAGTATGCAAAGCATGTGTATCTAAGCCACACATGGCTCGAACTTAGGAATTACGCCAATGGACAATCTATGTATATTCCTATTGGGATTGGAAGTCGAGGAGACAACACATTACCCTATGTTCTACATTGGCAAACTGATCTATCATCCACCCAATGGTTCATAATACACTATGACCAGTCAGACAGTCTAGAAGTTGAGCTGAGTAGAATTATGGTTCAACTTAGCAATTGGGAAAAACAGAATGAATCAACCAAGGAGTACAGAAATACCCCAAATGCTAGATTTCCTTATTGCGTACATTAGATGGATAATGTGGTCTGCTGTTTAATATATCATCATTTTTAGGAAGGCTGGCGTCAGCATGGAGTCTAGGAAAATCGATTTGTACTGCAACCCAGTTAGTAAAAAGAAGTGTGCCTTACTTTAATCAGAACCTGTTATTTCACCTGCACAAGGAGAAAATCACAATACAGAGCTCCAGATAGTTACTTAAATTCAAGAATTACTGTTGTGCACTCAAATATCCACTATAGTGTTGAAAGAGGTAGGCAAGGGGATAGAGGATGGGCAAGAGGTTAACTAGTGGTTATAGATAACTAATATAGGCAAGAATGTACTCGTTCAGTCTCGCTTTTAAATCTTTAAATGCACAGTAAATTTGTTATAAATAAACCAAAATTATTTTTTTACAAATGTCTTCCGTGAGTTTTTTGTACAGTTCAACACTTAAATTGAAATATATTTTATTTGCAGAAGAAACTGTTTCCATACAAGGATTAGGGGTAGTGATAGTTAGCATACATTTACAGCACTGTAACTAGGAAGGAAAATGTGAGAAACTGAGTTTTTGGTTTACTTGGGTGTAAGCTCTGGCCAAGAAACAGCCACAATCCCTTGCACGGTGAACTACAAAAAGTCACTAAATTAACCTGTGCTCAACCCTGGGTAGCTTGGCACAAAAAGCAGTCAGGCTTAACTTAGAGGCAATATGTAAAGTATTTATACAGCACACAAACACTAATAAAGTGAAAAAACAACACAAGAAAAATCCTACCCCAATTTAGAATACATTTTAATAAATTAACACCAAGGGAGCGTGGCCAATATGGCAGCCGCAGCGGGCGTGTTTTAAGGGAGCTCCGCGGCGGGCCCGCCAACGATCCTGAAATATCCTTGCCATCGGGCTACAGACAGCCTCATATTGCGCAGCGGACGTCCCGAGCCCTCCCCCCCCCAGGCTTGATAATTGCCCGGGCGGGCTTGACTGAAGATACTTTTGCAGGAACTGCTGCTGCTGGGAGATTGCCCAGGACGCGCTGGAAGAGTGGCGCAGGCCCTGCACCTGCTGGGGCGGACAAAGCGGAGGATGACGATTGGCTGGTGACCGAGGGGCGTTCCGGAGTGGCAGGAACTGGGCCGAGCGGCTGTGTGTGCAGCCCTGGTCAGCGCTGCAGGCTGTGGCTCGCCTCCTCTGCTCCCTAGGAGGAGTCCCCGCCATGCGACGGAGTGTGCTGGAGCACTGCTGGAGGTGGCTTGGGAGAGGCAGGGACAGCGGGCCTGAGGACAGAAGCTAGTGGGGGTCTGGAGGCTGTGGCTTGAGCCCCCCACCCCTTAGAAATCCTAAATAACTGTTGGAAGTAGGCGTGGGGCCCTGGAGTAAAGCCTGCACGAGACATAGAGAGCCTGCTCGCGGCAGGCACTGGAGTGAGAGCGGCAGTGGCAGCGGGCCTGTAAGCGTAAGGCGGGAGCTGGTGGGGAGTTTGGGAGCAGTGGCTCGACCCCCCGCCCCCGAGAACAGCCTGTACAGCTGCTCGTGGTGGACAGCGAGGCCCCTGCACAAACCCTACTAACGACGGGAACATTAAGGGGGAACACACAGTGGAGTAGAGAGACTCGCCCGATCGCCCCAGTGTTAGATCATATGGCTGGGCATGCCACTCTACTGAGGTCGATAGGGGCCTAAACACATAGGCTCTGAGAAGAGGCGCAGCTGGGCTCGACAGAAAGGCTCCTTGCTCGATTAGTGTGCAGCCCACTTGGAGACCTGTGAATTGTGGCACCAGAGTGCTACGCCACCCGGCGGGGCACGAACGATATTGGGGCCTCGGGGCGCCTGGGCTACGGGTTCCGCCTGGTGTGGCTGACTGTACTAGGCCTCACTTTTTATGAGTTGATCCCCTCCAGTAAGACCCCTTGTGAGACCCTGGAAGCCCGATGCGGAGTACGTGGAACTGAACCAGATCCGCGAGCCAGGAGCAAATACATCTCTGACAAGGGACTGCAAACATGGGCAGAGACAGGCCCCAGAGGGGGGGCCCAACAAAAAAGGATGGACCAAATCACGGCCCGGGACGTGGCGACGCGGTCGGAGCCGCCGGGGCCCGTTGCACAGGCCCAGGCGGGCCCGGAGCCCACAGGTGCACCGATCCCCATAGCCATATAAGCCTCCAGCCAAATGGTACAAGCCAAGATTGATGCAGTCTTGCTGGATGTGGGCCTGCTACGGGTTGACTTACGAACGTTGGCAGAGAGGTCCCTGGCAATGGACCAAAAGGTGTCGACGATGAAGACAGGGATCTCCTCCCTGAAGGCCGCCTTAACGGAACTGGCTGAGGAGACAGACATATTGGCGCAACGAGCGAAGGATGCGGAAGGGCGCTCCGGTAGCTGCAACCTCCGCTTCGTGGGCTTCTCGGAGGTAGCGGAGGGATCGTCACCCGAGCTATTTCTGGAAAACTGGATCAAGACGGCTTTCCCTGCGATCACCCTCTCCTCCTGTTTTGTGATCGAGTGGGCGCACAGAGCACTGGTGCCCCCTCCCCCAGTGGGGGCTGCCCCCTGCACCATGATATCCAAGATGCTCAATTACAGGGTTTGGGACTGCATACTCCGGGAGGCCCGCCGCAGTGGTGATCCAGCATACGACAACCACATGATTCGCATCTTCCCAGACTACACACAAACTGTCCAGCAGCTGCGAATGTCTTTTGGCGGGGTGAAACAGAATCCCCGGGCATGAACCTGAAATACATGTTATTATACCCGGCTAAGCTCGGAGTAATACACAGGACAAAGCTCACTACTTCTCCACTCCTGAAGCAGGATTGGTTGGAGGTTAAAGGGGATGACTGTATACCAGCTCTGGGGGTGCTGGCAGAGTTTCTGGGGAAACCCTGGTTGCGGCGCCGGACACAGAGAATGGTCAGCGGAACAAACAACTCACCCGGACCACCACAAGTGTGCTTGTGCAGCATGATGGCTCTTTAGACCTGGAGCGCACCAGTTCAGACGGCGAGGGACATCAAGTGATCCACGTCAGTCAGGAGCTACTATTGGCGGAATGCGAAGAGGCTCGAGAGCTGGTGGAGGTAGTCACTGCGGCGGATGCAGAGGCTCACACCGGGGGCATAGTGGAGGAAACCCCTCAATCCACCAGCACCTGAAACATGACAGCAGCAACTGACGTCGCCGGGAACGGGAATGCAGAGGCCGGTCCTGTCTGGGTTGTTGGCAGTCGGGGTTGACTGCATGAGACAATGAATGGATTTGCGATCCCTGGGGACTTACTGGGCGTCTGCTAGCACCATTCCTACGGAACTGTACTGGCTCTGGACACATGGAAACTTGCCCGATTGGTCATGACGCTGGAAATGGCAGGCAGCTCCCACTTATTCTCATCCTCACTCTTTCTTCCCTCTTAACACTCACTCTCCACCTCCTTTTGCCTATTCTGTCTCCCTCCGCTTGTTTATTCTACTTTATCTTCTATTTTTATCTGTATGGTGAGTAGTGGTTTGTTGGTTTGAAGGAGTGTTTGTTGAGATTTGAGACTATGTATGGTGGTAGTGTGAGAGGGAATGAAGTGTCTTTTGGGCTGGGGTGGGTTTTAGCTGCCGGCTGCATTGGTGGCCTTGGCGGGACACAACCTCGGTCCTGATACTGGGAAAAATCAGTATGTTTATGGGTCGTGTGTTGTAGTGCGTGGTGAGGCGTTTGAGCGGGAGGGATAAAAGGTTTTGTTCTTGTCGATATTGAGTTTTTTGCTGATGGCGATTAAGTCAGGGCTACAATGATGCATGCACAGTTGGGGGGGGTAGTGTGGATGGGGGGGTTCTGTGGGGATACATGCCGTATTTCAATGCAGTGTCTATCAAGGGGGTTGGGGATTGCAGTTGTTTTGGGGGGGGGTTTGTATGGACAGCGGCGGCAGGCAGGCTAGATGTGGGGCACAAGAAGACTTTAGGGATAGTGGTTGTAATGGGACACTAGAAGACAATATCACAGAACTCATTTACAAAATGCTAAACTCATTTACAAAATGCTACAGGGTGCAGACTTATCTGAGACGGCTGGGTGTACATGTGGCTATGCTCCAGGAGACTCACCTACTGGACGCGGAAATACAGAAACTGCACAGAAAATGGAGAGGGCAAATGTTTGCATCTACTTTCTCCTCCTATGCAAGGGGGGTGACCATCTGGATGGCACAACGGGTCCCATTTAAGCTGCATAGTTATGAAGCAGATATAGTGGGTAGATATGTAATTGTACATGGAGACATGGATGGTAGGAAGGTGTGTCGGGTTAACATTTACGCTCCAAACCTGGACGATGCAGAATTATTTGGGGAACTGGAGGACAGACTGCTGCCATTCATTGGACTCCCCATGATAAGGGTGGGTGACTTCAACTGTGTCTTAGATGGGTCACTAGATAGGCATCCCCCTAGACACCACACAAAGCATCATATGATGAAGACCCTGCATAAGGTGATGAACAGGCTGCAATGTGTTGATATATGGTGTGATGTCCACCCTGTAATTATGGAAGTCCAAAATCTCCAGCGGGACGAGTCAGAGGGCTTTAGCCGAAGACCGTTTACGAGTCCGGATACCTCTTTTGCGAAGGACTGTTGAACAGGAGTTGCTGCAGTAGAGAAGAACAAAGTGGTAGAAGCAGCGAAGTCAATACGGCTGATGATGCACCTCGGCGGATAGGTGAGTAGGTTGGTTCTGGTCTCCTCCTGGTTCCGAGAGCAGTTGTGGCCCAACATTTTTGTGTCCTCATTTTTTTGATTTGGCCATCGAGGCACCTCTAGCACCACAACCTAGGGTCCATGCAGGATTGGTGGGACACCATTTAGGGGGTTCAAGACTCACTCAGGTTTGGTCCAGGTATTTGTTCTAGATGGTGGTAGCCATTTGTGTCTCTTAGGCTCTGGACAGGAGGTCAGCAAACTAACCTTTGGAGTCACTCTGCTTGTCCTGGGTTTAGGTGGAGATGCAGGGTTCAACAGCAGGGCTGGCCGATAATGTTTCAAGGCAGGCTCCAGTCAGCAAGCAGTCCTTCCATGTCCAGCAAAGCAGAGTGCACAGCAGGTCACAGCAGCAGGCAGCCCTCTGAAAGTCCTTACACAGGTCCAAGAGTAAACTTAGGAGTGCGTCTGAGGGTCCTATTGTCATCACCCTGATGCCCATCCTCTGGAAGGTGGGAGAAGCTTCTAGAAAGGTTCTTTGAAGTGCATGGAATTTCTGACTCCGCTGCCCTGCCTCCAAGGTGATACAAAAGGGGGTGGTGTCCGAACTGGGGTGGCTGAGTGAGCTAAAGAATGGTGATGGATTAAACCCAGATCAGTTGACTGGGGGTGAGTGTTTGATTTGCTCAAACGCTCAGTCCATCATCCCCTTTTGTATCGCTGCCTCCAAGGCGTCTGCAGTGACAATGTGGAGGAGATAATTCCTTTGTGTTAAAGCAGAGTACGCACTATTCAGTTGCAAGTGGGGCAGTGCTCATCTCTCGCTTATCCCCTCATCCTGCCAACAGATTGTCCATTCACGCACACCTAATCGCTCTATTGTCAGACTGTCTGGGAAGAATTCATTAAGTCAGTCAGTTACACCCAGTCATGTGACCTAAGACAGGTTGCAGGCACAAAAGGGCTTAGGGGAGGAAAATGCCAACTTTCTAAAAGAAACATGCACTATGTTTATTGCTAAAAAGCCCTCAATGTTGTTTTAGAAAACTGAGAGGCCTCTGAATCAAGATTTCATCGGTTGCATGGCCAGCAGAAGTGTGGGGGAGTGAAACCACAATACTCAGGTACATTAGTTTATAGTGACGTGTTTGTTGTGTGGAAATAGAAAAAGAGGGAGATTCTAAAATAAGTTTTTATGTCACAAATTCTTTACAGAAAAAAAGAGGAAAGCCCTGATGAGAGTCCTGTGAAGGAAATATCAGGATTCAAAACGCGTCGGCACATCCCCTAAATGTTGAGGAATCGTGGCTTAATTCCACTACGAAACTAAGGACTAAATCTCTTTTTCAAACTTCAATGATTACTATTTTTTTTTAAATTAGATGGATATCAAACGTAGTCACTAAAAGAAGGCATAGGAATATTGCCATTCTTTCACACAAAATTAGTGAGATACGACATAAGTAGTTGTTGTTTGTTGGGTTTTTGTTTCAATATTGTTTTTTCACAATTGTCAGTTAAAGAGAATTGTGATGTTATTTGTAGAGCACGATTTATCACTTGTAAATTTGAAATGTTTTATGAAATATTTTGTTATGTGGATATGAAGAGACAATGTTTTCCTTCTCCATGTGTTAATGTATGAAATAAAAAAAACGAAAGATATAAGTAAAAGTTACAAATAAAAATACCAGGAAAAACATAAATAGAAGGTGTTCCGTCTACGAAGCAGAAATTATTTATGCTTAAAAAACTCGAGGTATAGGCACATCCCCAGTTGTTCAACTTTCTAAAAGGGGCATTTTCAAAATTGCAATTAAAAATCTGACTTTACCTTTGAAGAGGATTTTTGATCACAATTTCATAGATACAAAGCTTAAACTGGATACCTGGTCCTAATCAAACGTCAGCACTTAGTAAATGTAATATGCCAACCCAATGTTATCCTATGGAACAGGTAGTCCTCACATTAGTAAACAACTAATTAGGGAGCATTACACTACCAGGACGTATAAAACTTAAACGTACATATCCAAACTTTTAATGACAATGCACCCTGCCCTATGGGCCTACCTTAGGGGAGACATATGCAATACAAGGGGAGTTAAAGTCTTGGCAATGGGGTTATATTGCTAAGTCGAATTGGCAGTTTAAATCTCCATTCAGGCTGCAATGGCAGACCTGGGCCATGTCTTACAGTGCTAAGTAAGTGGGTGGCACAATAAGTGCTACAGGCCCACTAGTAGCATTTAATTTACAGGCCCTGGGTATGTAGTATTCCACTCTACAGGGGATTTATGGGTAACTTAAATAGGCCAACCAGGTGTAAGCTAATCAAACTATGTTTAGGGGAGTAAGAACAAGGACTTTAGAACAGAGGTCACAGTCAATTCTATGGCTGGGACGGAGTCACAGATTATGTGGCTGCTTCTGTTCTTCAACAATACAGTAGTAAGCAATAATAGAGTCCACACTGTCCAGAAAAATAGACTTCACAACTACCAGCAATCCACAAAAACGGGCCTAAGAAGTACTCTCTGAGCATTCCCTACTGTGATACTTACAAAATTAAGAACTCCTCATTCTTATTTTCATTTGAAAATAGCTAGCTTGGGCAATGGTTAGCTGTGATAACTTAATATTGGTCTAGCACTGTTCTTGAATTATCAACTTGACCCCTTTGTTAGTTTTCTGCTGCTTGTTTTTCACTGTGGGCAGCCAGCCAAACAATGTGCCACTGACACCCGGAAGGCACAGTGCCAAGTGCGTGGCTGCTGCGAGGACAATGAGGGCACCTAAGGTTTTTTTTCTGTGCCACATGTAGAAACCGCCACAGGAGGAACTGCAGTTGGAACTGCCGCTACACATGGCCATTTAAGTGCTGCAGTCCACAGTCTATCTTTACAAGCACTATACATGATCATCTTGATTTGCTGTGGTCAGATCAACTCCATGGTTCCGCAGATTGTTTGCCCCGAACAATCAAGAAGGCCCTCCTTGCACATTTGCTGTCATACCTCTTCTGCTGAGAACAGAGTGGTTATGAGGGTTTGAGTAAATCGTGCAGACTTCAAGCACACTGCTTTAGGATACAGTAAGGGGAATTTTCGCCTGTCCCTTTGAATAAGACATTTTGCTAATTGCATAGTAAAGCACTAATTATACAATTATTATGCCTTTTTATTTTCTAATGGTGCAAAAGTGGTGCATAGGAAGAGACGGATCTTACTAGTTCTAACTAGGCATATATCTTAAGATTTTGAGTCTCTGTCCTAGTAGGAAGGCATCTCTACGGACTGTAGAGACGCCTTCCTACTAGGACAGACTCACAATTGTAAGATTTTAAGAAATATGCTTTGAAAAAGCCCTTGGCTGGATAGCCACATGAGCAAAACACATGCCAACTATTCATCGTTTGTATCAGTCCAATCACTTGGTTGGAAGTAAATCATGAAATTTTGCACATGAGCTCTGAAACCTGGGGAATTAAATACAAGAACTACATTATAACTGTCAGGATCTGCTTCTTCAATATTGTTCCTTGGTGGACCTTAGGGAGTGATCACCTGACAAGTTATACTGCATCGGCACAAGGAATTAGGGTCTTGACTGGTTGCATGTGAACCCCACAAGCTTTACACCCCGGTAACACATTATTTACATAAGTGCATAGTCTTTTCAAAAGTTTTGTGTTTAATGTGCTGTCATTTTTTGGGCTGTAGACCATGTACTGGGTGTTTGTAAATATTTCCACATATATTCTTTGCAGTGGCAACTACAAATAGACACTTTTAACAGGGGAGGACTAAGTGAATGCTAAATCGACATAAGTTTCATTGTCATATAAAACATGGCTATTCACACTGTTAAACTGGTTGAAGAGCCAAGGGGTCTTATTTACGAGCTAGCACATGCAAACACATGCATGCACAAATATGCACTGTTTCTTCGTGTCACTTTGCAACCTACATATCCTATGCAGAAACCTGATTATTTATTTCCTGAACTGGAGCTACATGCTTTGGCTCATAAAAGCCAGACAACTGGCTTGGCTTATACATTTTTTTTAATGTGGCAGAAATATGAACTCAGGTCATGTTATGCAGTGATATGGGTGTCAAAGGCCATGCAGGAAAGGGCATGCCCCTGAGCCGAGCCAGAGAGACAATGATTTTGATTAATACCACTTTTGTACTAGTAAGGAAGGGAGTATCTCTAACATCAGGGATCTAAAGAATCTAGGACATTCTTGAAAAATACTTTACATTTGCAATAGCCTTTTACATTGTTACACTGCTCATATCAATTTCCATCAAGAAAAGGGCAGAGCAATTCTAATACACTACAACTTTTAGCTTACAAGTTACAGTGATCTTCAATAACAAATCACACAGGAACAAATTCACCATTCAACTTACTCTCAGGAGCTTTATCCAAAGTGTACCAGAGTTTGAAACGCTGGGAGTGTTGGGCCTGAATTTCCTCCAGCTCATCCCGCAGGAGAATATCGTTTTCAGTCTGTAGAATTTAAGGAAAAAAGATGGACTGTAGCAATACAGACAGAGACTAACTGCTGACATTTTTATACCTGCTGGTGTGCCAGCATGTGTTTACTAGGTTATTCATGTGTATCTTTACTTTTTAATCATCAGAGAACAGACTCTCCATGCTTCTCAAATTTGCAAATGCCACTTGAGAATATGGTTGTATGTGATCTCAAAGAAAAACTATTCCATGGACTACCATTCATGAGAAACCATTTCACCTAAACTGGTTGATGGAAAATTGCAGGATGAATGGCATTTATCATTTCAGAAACCATTTCATAGAATGTCTTTTTTTCTTAATTGGCTTTTGCATGCTTATTTTTTTAAGGTGTAACTGAAATGACTGCAAGTCTTATTTTCAGATTTTTTTTTGCCTCAGGTATTTATTTTATTGATGTACTTCAAGTGGCATTATTTCAGATTTATATGTTTTACACTGTCAAACAATTAAGTTGAATGCTTTGAATTCACTGATCCCCACCACCCATCCCTGAACCCCACACAACCCATAAACACCAGCCAACCCAGCCCTCTAAAAACCCTCACCACACAAACTCAATATATCCCTGAGCCCTAAAAGCCCTTTCTACCCCTAAATTCCCCTCAATGCTGAACCCTAAAGACCATCACTACACCTAAAATACACACATCGCTCACCCCTAAACTCCTCCTATTCTTTAACCCTAAAACTTTTTCTGGCCATACACTCCCCCATACCAAACCCTTAAAAATCCCCAAAACCCCTAAACTCAACCTCTCACTGAACCTCAAAAACCCTAACATCCTCTCATCTGTGGACCCTAAAAACTCAACACCTGCAGACTCCACCCATCCCTTAAACCTACTAAATTCCCCCCCACTAAACTAAACCCATCTGTAAACCTTAAAAATCCCTTTCTATGCCTGACCTTCACCCATCGCGACCTCTAATCACCCCTCATCTCCTCTAAACATCACCCATCCCTGAACCCAAAAAACCCTCACTACCTCTAAACTCCACCGAGGTTTAATGTAATTTTGGATTTTTCCTTAAAACTATCTTTCCTTTAAAATCTTTCCTTAATTTGCATTTCCTTAAAATTGTCTTTGCATGATTTGGTTTCCTCCAAAGTGATTTCTCATTTTTTGATTTTCCTTTAATTCACAAAAATCACAATAAAATACTGCCATTATAAATGTTCACATCTTATGTTGCTCTATTTACTCAAAGTAACAATACAAACATATCACAACTCTGAAAAAGGAGTTTTATGCACAAAAATAAATCTACTAAAAGTTGAGATAATCTGAGGCAAGAAATCAAACGATATACGTGTTTAAATGTAAAATGCACTTAGCAGATCTTTACATCCTGGAACAGTACAGTACAGTAAAATAATTAGTTTGAAGCGCATGGCTGAATTTTGTATGACTGGCTTTCTGAAGGTATTTTTAATCTTTCAAAGAAAGAGAAGACCATGGTTTTTCAAAAATAGCGTCTTGATGTTTTTCTGGTGAAAGGTACTCCACAAAGCCACAAGTATTTTTTTAACCTATAAAAGTGCCTGAATAAATCCTATGTTCTGTTGTAACAATGTTGTTTTCACTCTTCTCCCACGGTGTACCATCTTTACAATAATGCTTTGCACTATATGCTTTTTAGGTTTCGCCTGTCGAAAGCTGCGCAAGCAGCGTTTCGCGCAGGCGAAATCTAATGACTTACACTGTGTGGCTTTGTCCCGCCCTCTCTTTCCATTGGCTAGCTCCATAAATGGAGGCTAGCCATTGGAAGAGAGATCTGCTCGTCATTCTGCGAGCAGATTCGTGGGCGTTCCTGCAATTTTTAGGCTTTCCGCCACGTCATGCGGCGGTGGGCGGATGTAATTTTTAGGTCTCGCCTGTCGATGCGCATGCGCATCGAGCAAGCGAGACTATAGGGGCTCATCGACTCTTTATCTAACTTGCAAGGAATCGTGGCGATTCCTTGCAGTGCCCGTGACTTTTAAGCTCAATGCGCATGTGCATTGAGCTTAAAAGCGCGTGCACAGCCGCCCGCATTCCTCCGACACCTTTGAAGTGAAGCTTAGCTTCACTTCAAAGGCCCGGCTTCTTCACACCCACATGCCGCTCTGCCCCGCTCCGCCCCCTCCCCTGAGTCATCCTGCCTGCCCAGACTTCTCCTCCCCCCTACTTACATCCCGCTTTCACTTGTTTTTTGTTCCGACTCGACGTTCCCCCCGCCCCCTCCCGCCACGCAATGCCGAGAGCTTGTTTCTCTTGGTGAGGGCTTGTTCCCTTAGGTGACTTTTCTGACGGTTTTTTCAGTCCCTTATCTCTCCCCCCTCCTGTTTTTAGATTACTTCAGGCTCCTATGCCACACTATCCTGCAGATGCTTATCTTTATTCTTATTTATATTTCCTGGTTTCACTTTACTCAAAACATTTATCGTTTATCATTTATATATATATATACTCCTATCCACGATTTTCTATTTTTCATACACGACAGACATACGCTCTTGCCAGACATATTCTCCTTACATACTTAGAATTCTGTGGATTGTGCCACCGCTGCCTCACCAAGGGCATTGGTATGTGCTGACACTGTCCTGGGATCCCAAACGTGGGGAACTTGTCTTGCCTCTGCCACCTTTACAGCAATCGATCACCCAGATGACACAGATTCATCCGTGCAGCTTCTAGCCACTGGGGGATTCCCCGCCAGCCCCGTAGCACACTACGTGATTACTTGCACGTCTCTCGTGTTTTTCCCCGCGGTTTTCACTAGTGTTTAAACTGTTCCTCTGCCATCCGTCACTTTGTATCACCAGAAGGCTGCAGTTATCGTGTTCTTCAGGTACGTCTAACATAAGCTCAGCTTCTACCGAAGCCTTTCGATCTCAGCTTATCACCGGCCTTAGTATTGCACATTTGGCAGCTTTTTATTATTAGTTTTTTTTTTGCCTTATCGGCCCTCGTTTGTACGGAGTTTTGTGCCCCCCCCCCCACACACACACATGCCATGTCTACCGTTGTCTAACTTGGACCGGTATTCTTTCTTAAAATACCTTGTACATCCGGTGTCTTGCTTATCATAGGAGGCGCCCCATGCACTGTCTTAAGACTTCCTCTTATCCCACAGGCCGGGAGGCTTACACCACTAGTAGGGCCCTCTTTCTTTGGCCCACCAGCGCGCTACAATATACCGCGCACACATCTAGTTTCCTTACAGCGCACGATCTGTGCCTCCTTATGCGCCCAGTTTTTGATAATCGCCATTGCACTACTGCGCGCCGCCTCCCCTGCGTATTATAGCTTACGAAGTTTACTCAAATCACAGGGCTTTGCCCTTCTATTATGTGCTTATTATGATCGGTTTGAACATACAGGGCTTTCTCTCACTGTATTTTTCATACGCAAAACTCTGCTTTCCTGAATGTGGGTAGTTATCGTTTTTCGTATCCCACTGTTTGTGTGCCACCCCGCCCCCCTTGTTTTCCTATTATGGCAGCTAAAATTAGTTTTAAATCACAGGGCGTTGCTCTTCTATTATATGCCGGTTTCTTTCGTTACAATTGATTTTACATACGGGGCTTTCACTCTTTGTGTAGTCCGGCACACCACTTTACCCTTCACTTTTTGCTCCCTCTCCCATATTCCTCTTGCTCCACGTGCTTTTTCGGCATCCAAACCTCACGCGCCCCACCCCCTCCCTTATCCCACTTCCTGCTTGTTTTAACAAGATGATAACTACAGCCTTTGGAAAGGGCTCCGAGCTATAATGCGACTCCGGCTTCAGATCAACGTGTTTCTCTCTGTCTCGTGAAGTGTGGAACCCTTGCACAGTGGCTCGTACTGACATGCATATTATAGCTATTGTTAACATGTGGTAATGAGGGTTTCAAGAGTGCTAAGAAGAGAGGTCACTGCACAGGGAATGACAGTGTGAAACACACGAGCATCCAGCCAAGCACATGATAATGGGGGGTACGTTTATTGTATCTTTTCTACTTTTTTTATGTTTCTCTCTCTTGGTATTTCACTCCCCTTTTGACTTCTTCACTCGAATTTCTCGATTTTATCTCATTGTCTTTCTTTCCTTTCCTCTGGCCCTCTTCTCTCTCCTTCTCTTTTTTCCACCTCTTTATCCTTTGCCATTTCATATATACGAAAAACGCATCGACATGAACAATTTCATAACAGTATCGCGTTTCACATCGAGCCTGTGGCAGTGGTTTCTTCCGCTGTAACAAAGAGATGTTCCTGCCATTACCCAATTTAATGATACGTCATTTATCACCTACGTCTGGATGAAAGGCCGACATGCCATGCAGAGCTTGGACCCGGGCCTGCAGGTCGCACCAAATGCCCTAATCTATTGCTTAACTCGCCAAGCCGCCCAGAAGTAAACAAGTTACCACTGGCCTTCAAAATATTAATTTTATTTCTGGCATTTGAAAAGGAAGGAGCTACTTCCGCCCTCAAAAAGTAATGTAACTCCCAAACGTAATCAAGCTACGTCTGGTCTTTACCAGCACTCAAGTTATTTCGGAGTTTTATATTTTAGTTACTTATGTCCTCTGGGCGGAAAATGTTTTTGTCTTCCCTTTTTCAAAGTATTTACTTTCCTCCGGCCTCACTCTATCTATCTATCTATCTATCTATCTATCTATCTCACTCTATCGCCCTCACTCTATCTATCTATCGCCCTCACTCTATCTATCTATCGCCATCACTCTATCTATCTATCTATCTATCTATATATCTATCGCCTTCACTCTATCTATCTATCTATCTATCTATCTATCTATCTATCTATCTATCTGTCGCCCTCTATCTATCTATCTATCGCCCTCACTCATCTATCTATCGCCCTCACTCATCTATCTATCTATCGCCCTCACTCTATCTATCTATCTATCTATTGCCCTCACTCTATCCATCTCTTTCGATCTATCGCCCTCACTCTATCGCCCTCACTCTATCTATCTATCGCCATCACTCTATCTATCTATCGCCCTCACTCTATCTATCTATCGCCCTCACTCTATCTATCGCCCTCACTCTATCTATCTATCGCCCTCACTCTATGTATCTTTCTATCTATCGCCCTCACTCTATCTATCTATATATCGCCCTCACTCTATCTATCTATCTATCTATCTATCTATCTATCTATCTATCTATCTCCCTCACTATATCTATCTATCGCCCTCACTCTATCTATCTATCTATCTATCGCCCTCACTCTATCTATCTATCACCCTCACTCTATCTATCGCCCTCACTCTATCTATCGGCCTCACTCTATCTATCGCTTTCACTCTATCTGTCTATCGGCCTCACTCTTTCTATCGCCCTCACTCTATCTATCTATTGCCTCACTCTATCTATCTATCTATCTATCTATCTATCTATCTATCTATCGCTTTCACTCTATCTATCTATCTATCGCCCTCACTCTATCTATCTATCTATCGCCCTCTATCTATCTATCTATCTATCTATCGCCCTCACTCTATCTAGCTATCTATCTATCGCCCTCACTCTATCTGTCTATCTATCTATCGCCCTCACTCTATCTGTCTATCGCACTCACTCTATCGCTATCTATGTATCTATCTATCTATCACCCTCACTCTATCTGTCTATCTATTTATCACCCTCACTCTATCTATCTGTCTATCTATTTATCATCCTCACTCAATATATCTATAACCCTCTATCTATCCATCTATCTATCTATCTATCTATCTATCTATCTATCGCCCTCACTCTATCTATCTATCGCCCTCACTCTATCGATGAATCGCCCTCACTCTATCTAACTATCGCACTCACTCTATCTATCGCATCACCACAGCATCACTCAGCACCACCACATCATCACTCAGGGGCACCCAACATCACTCAGCGCCACCACAGCATCAATCTGTGCAACCATTCAACAACAACTGGTTCAAATATGTTCTCTCAATGTTTCAAGCTTTATTACAAATGTCACAAAAAGATGTTAATATTTCACTTCTGTTCTTGGATTTTCGCCACAATAAAATACACTGAACATAATCTTCACAAAATGTATTTACAAAAGTTTAAGCAATTGCCATTATAAATTACAATAACTTTTATTTAAGTATTAATTATTAAAAAAAATTAAAAGCCATTGTTATTTGTAATATCAATACGTCTAAGTCACGTAAATACAACACATATTGCATTACAAATGCTATAGGTGTCACATTTGCGAAAGTTAAAACTATTGGCATTGTAAATGACAAAGCTATTAATTTCGCTATTTTGAAAACCAACACATAAATAAAAAAATTGTCATATACAATACAAATAGCTCAAACTTTCCTAATGCGAGACCTATTGCATTGCAAATGCTTGTTCTTTTTCCTGGCCGGCATCCTTCGTCACACCAGCCTGCTCGCTCTCCCTGTGAGGACGCAGACCCGACCCGCTCCCTACTCCGAGCAGGGGTGGGCTGCCCATTTCACTTTTCTTGCAGGTAAGCGGCATTTTAATTTTTTTTTTCTTTTCCAGTTACCGCCCCCCCACCCGCTGTCCGTGTGCCCGTTAACCTGCCCCCCTCCCGCTGTCCGTGTGCCCGTTCCCCCTCCCTCCCGCTGTCCGTGTGCCCGTTCCCGCCCCCTCCCCCCGTCCGTGTGCCCGTGCTTCTTGTTTTCCGTTGAAGTGGAAATCTTTTTTTGCAATGTGGCCAGGAGAAATGTTTCTGCTCCGGTGCATTTTTAAAGGTGTTTACATTAGTGCAAAGTTTCAATGACCCGGCCTAACTTAGCAACTATCGTCTAAGCCACATTTCCTTCGTAGGCTACATACAGATCAGGAGGCAGCGGCTTCTATACGTTTGGGTATTCAAGATGAAGACGCTAAACCGGTCCTCGTTCCGGAGGAAGGGGTCAGCCAGCGGGACTGGGAGGACCGAGGAGCAGTGGGGCCAGGATGCGCCTAGAGGCGGGGGAAAGAGGTGTTACATGACTGGGGTGTGCCCTTCATTCCGGGCGTGTCATTCCTGGTGTGGGGTTAGTGGGAGGCCCCCTGCGTCCTGACTTCCGGTGCGGCATCGCTCAGGCCCACCTTTGTCTCCGCCCAGCGATCGCCCTTAATCTCTACCTCATGTACAGAGCAGGGCGGGGACCCCTCCAGAGAGCGGACCGGGGACAGCTTCTTGGCTCGTGTCCTCTTTAGGCCGATTTGAAGATTTTCTTGCAGGGGTGACGTAGAAGGCAGAGCAACAGCTGCAGGAGTAAACTGGGCTCGGTGCAGTAAAAGGAACGTCACGATTATTGCTGTTTTGCATTTTTATGTCTTTACATTTCTCATATCTGTCACGCGCCTGTTCTGGAAAGGTCTACATCAATGTTTCCTGGGTGATGTCAGAAACATTTTTTGCGCTGTTCCTTGGTCTAACTTCCTCTCGCGGTCCCCCTACTCCTCGGCCTAAACAATAAAAACCTATTTTGAAAATGTTTGAATGTATTAATGGCGGTTCGGCGTTGCTACAAACAGGGGCAAGAACATGCCAATGCTTTAAGTGGGCCGGGTCCCTCCTGGCCTCGGACCTGAAAGTATTTAAAAACGCACTTTGAGATAGGTCCATGTCGGGGACTGTATTCATGTCCTTAACTAAAACACTGAGATTTCAGAACAACTAGTGTAAATAAATTAGAGTGTAAGTCATCGCTGTTTATATTTCGCTTGCCTTTCCTAATCTTTTCCCCAAGAGCGTTCGCTACTTCCAGGATGTGTTATGGTATTTTTTCCAGGCAGCACATTGCTGCTTTGAATTGAGTCGCATGTTGGTGATGCCAGGGGTCACAACTGAGTTGAGGCTGAAGGCAGTACGAGTTTCTCACAGTCTGTCAGGGGGTTAAAAATGTGTTCATAACACATGGCCATCCAATCCTTGGCCCCTCTGTAGAGCGCACTGAGCTGTGATCACGTGTGCCAGTTGCACTTGCGATTCTGTGTAAATGTGGGAGTAGGGTGGCACGCTAAAGGAATTTTAGTTTGCAATTTAAGCCACGCTCTTAATTAAACAGGCAATCCCCCTTTTAAGCCCACTCTCCCGCTTTTTACATCCCGCTTACTGATCTTTGCCAAGGTCAAAACAATTGAATTGAGAGGATTGCTGCACGAGACATGATGCTCATCAGATTCTCTACTGTCCAACTAGACTTCTGTACATCTGCACGCCCCGTATAGCTAGTGCACCAAAGTGGATCTAAGGTGCCAAAACAGCTCCATGAATAAATGTAATTACAAAAGTCTCTTTTTTTCCCCCCATGAAGTAAAAATCCGAGAGACTGCTCCTGGAAGAGGGGGTGAATAGCCTGGGCAAAAGGTTTATCCCAGTCCCTCATCTTGCCTGGGTAAAGTTTTAGCCAGTTCAAACTCATCCAGACCGGAGGCAGAAATATAGTGACAAACTGCTCCTGTTTGCTGGGTGTCGGAGTGCCATTGCTGCAGAGTCGGTCTCCTCTGCACAAGTGTAGAAGCCGAGCCAAGTAGGTGATTTAGTCTGGCAAGTCCATTGATGGAAATAATAAGGGAACCTCGTGGGAGCCTGAAGGCGAAATGGTGAATAAAAAGTAAGAGGAGGCAGTGGCAGCCTGAAAGCAGGGATGCAGAAAATAAATGTTTCCATTTTAAGGCACAGAGTTTGATAGCTGCATCCGAATGTCACACTAGAGCCGTGCAAGGTATTGAGCGCTTACTACCCTATGCATGATCAAGGCAACAAGAGAGGATGCCCAACACATAATGGAGACTGTGAAGTCAAGTTCTAATAGTGCACTAGTTAAAAGGGTCATCCAGCAGAAGTGTGTGCACTTGTTGCTGATATGTGATGTGTGTGGCTCTGTGTGTGGGTGCAAATGCAATAGGTCTCGCATTTGCGAGAGATTAAGCTATTGGCATTGTAAATGACAATGCCATTTATTTATCTGTTTTCAAAACCAACACATAAATAAAAGGTTTGTCATTTACAATGCCAATAGCTCTAACTTTTGCAAAGGCGAGACCGGTGCATTGTAAATGCTTGTTCTTTCTGCTCTGGAATTTGCCCCTTATTCCATCAAAGCTTTGTGTAAGAGTTGCCATTTTATTTGTTTTATTCTAGAGACAACATCATATCTCTTGCACAAATAGAATAAGGGATTGTCATATCCCTCGACTGACATACATTTAGGAGTATTGACTATGCAAGGAAAGATCTCAGCCAAAAAACTAAATTAATGTTTGGGATAGAAGCTATATGCGCTTCCCTTTATGGATTGAACAAATCCTTCCTATGAACTTGCAGGCCAACTCAGACCTGGTTTATTCCATACAGAAGCATAGGTATAATGAGGCACCATTTGATGCAAATGGATTATGTTACTTACCCTCTAAGAATCTGTTCATGGAATGCAGTGCGGTAGATTCACATGCATTGCATAATGCTGCCATCTAGTGTTGGATCCGGATGTGTGCATGTTGTTTTTCTTTGAATAAGTCTTTTGAGCCCGAGTTGAGCAGCTCCTCCTCTTGGCGATAATGCGCATGAGCATCGACTCAATTGTTAGATTGTTTACCCGCAAGCGGATGAGAATAGAGAGTAACGCAAGTGTAGTAAAGAGAGAGCAGGGGACGTGGCCGACAAGAAGCTCCACTAGCAGCTCTCTCCGCCGGCCCGTTCTCTAAACTACCTCTTAGCTTGATGTTACAGAGGTACCCAACCCTTAAAAGATAGCCAGATTGCCCAGAAGATGAATTCTGCGCACCGCAGAGAAAGCGGGGCCTCTCCGAAGCTGCAATCTCCCTGCTGCTGTCTCCCGCTGTAAAACTAATTCACCCCCCAACATGGTGGCAACCAGGGCCGTGGCGCACCGGGGATGCCTGTGAGGCAGAGGTGAAAGCGAGGGGTGAGACGTACTCCCTTTCCCGGTGGCCCGAGACCAGGCTGTAGTCCTGGTTGCTGGGCCGTGGCACTGACTACGTGGTAGGAGACAGTGCCATACCAAGGGACTGCCCTTCTTGGTTCAGGTGTGACACCACCCTGGCATGCATCAATTCTGTGGTCCTTGCCTGCTGATACCGCTGCTGAGGTGCGGCTGTGTCGGAGGGACGGCGAGCAGCCCCTTGGAATAGGTTACCGGTCCAGAGACCCGGCCGCAGTCCTTCAGGCAGCAGCTCACGAGGATAGGACATGTAGATACCGAGGACCGCTGGTGCAACGACTGCTGTCCGGTCGCCAGCAGTAATGCTAGACGAGGCACAGCGGAAGGGCACTGGGGCCGATCGAGACGAGCGTGAGTCTAGCTTGACCCCCACACCCCAGCACAACTACTCACTGGGTGTATTTGGGAAACTGTCTGGTGGGGGGGCAGGGGCCACGAGCCCCCGCCGTCTACGCTGGGCACTCCTCACTCCCCATGAAGTGCTGTAGGCAATCCTGCAGCAGTCTCAGGGAATAGATGCTGACCACCACCTTTCTCTCCCCTCCCCCCAGTACAATAATTGGGGGTAGGAGCAGTTTCACCCCTATACTGGCTACAGGCCATACAAAGAAGGCAAATGACCCTCGGCATAGACATTTGGCCGCATGGGACCGCATGTCACGAACCCCGAATGCTATGTATGGACTGTCAGAGAGGTGTATTAGCACACTGATTTGGAGAGGGGTGGGAGGGGGAGGTGAGGCCCGGAACTGTGGTAGCTTGTGGACCTGGACACGTGATTCGAGGTGATGCTTTGGACCCCCGGACCTCCTTGTACTACAGGAGGCACAAAGGGGATAGACAGTGGAAGGCCCTGCGTGGCGAACTTACCATGTGAACCAATGGTCAGCCGTCATCCCTAACCCAATTACTATGGCCATGGACAAAGATTTGCGGCCACCAAAACAAGGGAAAATTGACATGTATAAGAGGGTCATGGGCCGCAAGGCCGGTCCGGAGGCAGAGACATCTACCATGATAACACGGCGCCATACAATTTTTTAGAGATGTACTAGAAGGGAAAATAGGCGAAGTTTGTTCCGAGGTCCGAGATTTCAATAGTTCCAAATGTCAAACTTCCACTTCCATAATTAATCTGATCAGACACTCAGTTTCACTCTTACTCTCCAACTGTATCTTTTTTTTCTATTGAGGTATATACCATTTTTGTAGCTACTAATACAATCTTCTGACTGGGCTCTCATCAGATACCCTTTTGGAGTCGGGGTAAAAGGGTTATGTTATGTTAATGACCTCTTATATAGTGCATGAATCACCCAAGGGCATCTCAGCGCTTACCTAGAGGAGACCCAGTAAAAGCGGAGAGACAGATAACCAGAAACCATGAACAGGACGCCTGCATTAGAACAGAAAGGCTTTAAGCAGTTTTCTAAATACAAGTTAAGAAGTGGATTTACGTAAAGCCTCAGGTAGCATGTTCCAGTATCTAGGGGCAACGTATGAGAAGGATTTTCCCCCTGTACGACAGACAGATACGTGGGACCTTCAGCAGTGCCAAAGAGTTTGACCTAAGATTAAGTTTAGATTTTTGCTTACAGATCTTATTTTGCAGGTAACCAGGACCCATTCCGTTAATAGCCTTAAAAGTAAGGCAGCATATCTTACAAAAAGATCTCTTTTTGACTGAAAGCCAGTGAAGCTCTCTGAGCAAGGGCAGTGATGGAGATCCTGGAGGGCGATTTAAGATCATCCTTGCTGCAGTATTCTGGATAACTTGGCTAATATAGTCTCTCCCACCTCTGCCAGTAGGGCATTACCGTAGTCCAAGCGACTCATGACCATCACCTGGACCACCGTTGTGCGGTGTTCTAGTGGCAGGTAGGGGATCATTCTACGTAGCAAACGAAGGCTGTAATAGCAAGAGCCCATGATGTTTTTGACATTATCCCTCATAGTCAGCTTGTCTCCAATTGTATTTCCAAACTTTTTACAGAGGAGCAAGGAGCGGGGGCCACTCCCAACTGGGAAGGCCACCAGTCAGTCATCCAGATGTTATTGGCTCTTCCCAGGAGCAAAAGCTCTGTTTTTCCTGGGTTAAGTTGAAGACAGCGTTCTGTCATCCATTTAGAAATGGCGAGCATTCCCGCCGAAAAACGCTGTTTCTCCTCTGTAAGATTGGAACCCATTGGGAATATCAACTGGGTGTCATCTGCATAGGAGACTATCTCAAACCCAAAAGGTTTGACAACTTTGGCCAGAGGAGCCATATATATATATTAAAAAGTGTAGGGCTCAAACACGATCCCTGTGGTACTCCCCTGTCCAACTGAAATTTCTGAGACCTAAAAGGGCCCAAAATGACAGTCTGCCCTCTGTCTGACAGAAAATTTGTGAGCCATTCTAGAGCGAGATCCGCAACACTACAATCCTGCAACCTCTCCACCAGCAGCCGATGGGAAATCGTATCGAATGCTGCGGAGAGGTCCAAGAGGACGAGTATCGCGGATCCGCCCTCATCCAGAATTTGTCTTATTGAGTCTGTGACTGCTACTATCGCGGTTTTGGTGCTAAAACCTGCGTGGAACCCTGACTGCGATGGATCGAGGATACCTTTAGATTCTAAGTAGTGGCTCAGTTGTTTATTAATTTGAGTCTCCATTATCTTAGCTAGCAGAGGCAACATCAATTTCGGTCTATAATTGCTTAAGACCTGGGGATCTGCAGTAGTTTTTTTTTTTTTTTTTAAGTATCGGCCGGACAAAGGCTTCTTTCCAGGCTACCGGAATAGAGCCCATCAAAATTGAGAAGTTAAAGATTTTCTGAATTATCGGAGCGCAGACCGGGGCCAGGAGCGTCATGGTGTTAGGAGAGCATATGTCCCCTGGTGATCCGGACTTTGCTGCCAACAATTGAGTGTTTACATCCTCCAGCGAGATTGTTTCAAAGTACTTCAAATGTGAGGTGCACGATCTTCTCAGAGACTCCTGCTCCTTGGCAGTGCTAGGAAGATCTGTACTCGGGGTATCAAAGTTGGCATAAATTATTGAAATTTTATTTTGAAAAAAGCTTGCTATCGAGACACAGAGTTCTTGCGTTTCTAGTGGTGGCTGTTTACAGGCTTTGGGAGAGGAAACATCCTTAACTATGTTGAAGAGAGCTTTAGAAGAATTACTGGCCTGTTCAATTTGATCATAAATATATGAACATCTAGCCAGTTTAATTTTTTGATGGTATTGAGATAGAGCTAGTTTATAGCTCTGTTTGTCTACATCACATTTTTATCTTCTCCATCGTCTCTCAAGAGCCTTACACAATGATTTATTATTTTTCAGGTCACCAGAGTACCAAGGGGCAGATTTCCGCTGGGTATCAGAAGTCTTCTCACACTCAGGGATAATTATGTCTAAAGTAGTCATCAAAGCTGAATTGAAGCTGGCCAGCAAATCAGAGGTATCCTGATTGCTTTGCTCAGCATCTTTATAGTGGTATGAAAACGACTCCTCAAATGCTTCTAATGTGAGTTTCTGCCAAGGTCTATGCTTTTGTGTCTTTGGCAGTTTAAAAGATTTCTTACACGTCAGCTCAGTTGGGGGCAGAAGAGTGAACAAAATTATACAATGATCAGTCCAGATCTGAGTAAGCGGGGTGTGAACCTTTAACTGCTCTATGTTGATAAAAATCAGGTCCAACGTGTGGCCTGCACAGTGAGTAGGTCCCAACACCTGCTGCAATAAACCTATGTCACTCAGGCTGGAGGTTAACTGAATAACATCCGCATTCGTAGAATTCTCTCCGTGAAAGTTAAAATCTCTCAACAGGATAAATTTACTGGAGACCAGGACTTGCATCGCTATGAATTCAGTCAGATAATTGACGAAATTCCCTTTCGGACCTGGTGGACAGTATAATAAGGCACCATCCCTATTCTCCGTTGGTGACATGGTAACCCTAAAAATTCCCAATTCCATAATGTCATTGCTGGTAGTTGCCATCTATTGGGCTTTAAGATGGTCTTTAAAGGCTAGCCCAATTCTACCTCCGGTTTTTTAGGCTCTAAGTGAATAAACTTATAGTTGTCGGGTATAGCTAGGTTAATAGATGGACCGTTACGGGGGGTTAACCAGGTTTCTGTTAGACAGCATAAATCAGGGGAGTAGGTGGATATCATATCCCAAATTTCCGTAGAATGATTCACGAGGGATCTGGTATTGCATAGAATATATCTTGGGCTATTATGTTTTGGAAAGAAATCAGTGCCGCGACCATTTGAACCGGCCGTTGCTAGGCGGGGGTTGAACTTACAGGTGCTACATGTGATCGGGCCTTCGAGAGCAGTGTGAAACTTAATGGGACAAGTATTAGTTGACACTTGCCTGTTATGCGCCCCGATTCTTATCTCCAACAGTGCTTCTCTCGTATAGGAGAGGAGGGTCTCTGAACGGACCTCCGGGACCGATTGGGCAGCATTTTCTGCCTCCTGGCTCGGTCTGGCGCGGACGTGCGCGGACGGGCGCAGACGGGCTTGCCGGCTGCGCGTGCGCACTAATTAAGTCATTTAGTACTCTAAGGGCAAGTGGAGCCCACACAACTAGCCCGCCGACCCCTATTCCCCCCAAGATGGCGCCTGGCGAAGTGCGGCTGGAAATACTTGCTATGACCTCGGGCAGCACCTAATCGGCTGCGGGGAGGAGCATTATGTTGTGGGAGAGCGATTGCAGCAGTGAGGCAGGATTTTTCTAAAAACTGTTTAAAAAACAAATTCCTTCTACGATTCCCAGCTTTCCGCCTCAGGAATCCCCTAGGAGTGAGCGCTGGCGTCTAGCCCCGGTATTTGTACTATAAGGGCAAGTGGAGCCCACACAACTAGCCCGCCGACTCCCCCACCCACCCCCCAAGATGGCACCCGGCGACGTGCGGCCAGAAACACTTTCCACGACCCCGAGCAGCACCCAATCGGCTGCGGGGAGGAGCGCCACGCTGTGGGAGAGCGAGTGCAGCAGCGAGGTAGGATTTTTCTAAAAACAGTTTAAAAAACAAATTCCTTCTACAATTCCCGGCTTTCCGCCTCAGGAATCCCCTAGGAGTGAGCGCTGGCGTCTAGCCCCGATATTTGTACTATAAGGGCAAGTGGAGCCCACACAACTAGCCGGCCGACCCCTATTCCCCCCAAGATGGTGCCTGGCGAAGTGCGGCTGGAAATACTTGCTATGACCCTGGGCAGCACCTAATCGGCTGCGGGGAGCAGCGTTACGTTGTGGGAGAGCGAGTGCAGCAGTGAGGTAGGATTTTTCTAAAAACAGTTTAAAAAACAAATTCCTTCTACGATTCCCGGCTTTCCCCCTCAGGAATCCCCTAGGAGGTTCTTTTACTTGAACCCAAGTCCCGTCTCTACAATCGTGTGTCTTTCTCCTATTTAGCAAAATAGAAGAAAGACGCCCAAACTGAAGAGAGCCCGGCAAGAAGATTGTATTAGTAGCTAGAAAATAGGATATACCTTCATAGAAAGAAAAAGATACAGTTGGAGAGTACGAGTGAAACGGACTGTCTAATCAGATGTCATTATGGAAGCGTAAGTTTGACGCCTGGAACTATTGAAATTTCCAGTGGACTGTCACCCAGTCAAGAATATAATGTGATTCGGAACTCCTGAACAAACATATATCCCATGGACAACAAACAGATCACTGTTGTCATATAACCTGGTCACAAAGAGTGATGTAGCTACTGGGGAGCTCCAGAAGACCCTACAAGGAACAGAAAACTGGGATGGATCTTTATATGGGTATAATCACATACAAAGCAAGAGGATGCCCGTAGAAATTCTATAAGGTTTGGGACCCTTGGCTAAAATACTATGGTATAGATATGGGAAGATTGAGAGAGATTGATGGAATATATGGTCATCATTATCATGTGACGTCCCTGTAGGAAAGTGCCCCTTTTGCATGGTTACCCCCCACTTTTTTGCCTGACATCTTATGCAACCTAACTTGATGTGCCCTGGGTCACTGCCAATCCGGTTCCCGGGGACTGTGTTCCTTCCCAAGACTGTACCTTAGCATTCACACCCTGCCAGTGCAGGCTGCGTGTTTTGGTGTGGAGAAAAGTGAAGAGTCGACATGGCACACATCCCTGTGTATCATGCCTGCACCCCACAGCCTGAAGCCTAGGTAAGTTACCCTTCTAGCAGGTTACAGTAGCCTTCAGATCAGGGTACAATGGCAGGCGCACTGTACCCCATACAGTGGCAAAGTCCATTCTTAGACATTGTAAGTATAGTAAAGCCACAAAGAGTATATGGTCTGGGAGCTGGTCATTACGAGCTCCACAGCTCCAAAATGGCTTTACTAAAATCGGGGAAGTGTGTCAGAAAACTTCTCAGCACATTAAACCCACACTGAAGCCAGTGTGGGAATTAATGTAAAATACACTCCGATGGCATCTTAGAGATGCCCCCTGAACAACAATCGGCCCTGGTGTGGTCCCTGAATGGCTGCTTGCCATTTGCCACCCCCAGACAGGTTCTGGACCCTTGGGTAGATAGCCTACGTTCTCTGGGTCCAGAAACGAAGCACAACCTAAGAGGTGTCATGCCTCCTCCCCCAAGTTGGGCTGGGTCCACGATGAAGAAGCTTCAAAGGACTGCTGCCTTTTTAATCTGTCCCTTCTTTTTGCTGCCCTCAGCAACTAACCCCCACTGGTTCTGCCCCCCACTTTGGGCGAGAGAACAGTGGGGCAACCATGCTAGGAGCAGAGGTGTGCCCAGCTTTGCCAACCCCACCCCTCAGGTGAGGGAGGCAAGGTGAAGCACACATCTCAGTCCCCTCCACATTGAAGAAGAGGGGACCCAGCCAATTAGGTAGAGGGTCATGCCCCCCTCCCATTGGAGGGTGGCATCATAAGGGGTATCCCAACCCCAAGGAGGGGACCCATTGGTCCCGACCTGCACAACCCTTTAGTGCCCCTAAATTTAGTATTTAGGGGCAACCCTGAACCTTGCCTCCTCAGATTAGAGGAAGAAAGAAAAAAGACAGAAGAGCTGTGCTGACCCAGGTAGCAGAGGACGCCTACTGCTTTGGTCCCAGCCCTACTGGCCTGTCCCACCTTTAACCTGCCTACAGAAAGAACCCTGAGCCAGCAACCCCCAGAGCCCAGAGGCCCTGCCTTACACATATCTACCAGACTGTCTCCTGTGAGCACCGGATTTGCTCAAGCCAAGACTCACCCACAGGATCCGGATCCAGGCGGCTCTGCGATTCTGCACCACTCTGCACCTGATACCCAAGGCCCGAGTTAGAGTGGCTCAACACCTAGAGGAGGTCTTACCAGCGATCCTGACATGGGATCTGGTGATTCCCAAGGTTCCTCAAGCCGACGCCTGGAACCTCAATTGAAGGGTCTCCGCCACCGGGGGTGGTAAGAAGACCTGACGCCAAAAGACACCCCACAGCCTTGGCTGGCCCAACCGACAGTGTCCAGGCATCCCCCAAGAACCCAACTTAACTCTCCAGCTGGTGGCTGCCTTCAGGGAGTCTCCATGTCCGACCCTGCTGAAACTCTGCTGAACAGAAGGTCCTCATTGGAAGCCACTGGGTCCCCAACATCTTCTTGGCAAACTGCACCCGGCCGTCCCTGTGCTGAGGGTGGTGCAACTCGAGTGCCTACCTAGCCCTTGGTCCGAAGCCCCAAATCTCCCACTCGTAAGATGTTTACTTACCTGTGAAACCGAGAAAAAAAATTCACCCGTAGGAACCAAATGTTATGAGTTTTTGTTCCAAGAATGTTTAAAGTGTTGAAATGCTGTTTTGTATGGAAGAAAAGTAACTTTACCTTAAACCCAAAAAAGTCTTAAAAACCTTGTATTGTGAGATCCCCAAGTGTGGTATCTAGGCATACCACCCCAAGTAGTTGATGTAATCTGAAAGTAATTAAAAGGTTTTCAAAAAGTAATTACTGTGTAATTTAAACTGCTTTTTGAAACAATACCAACGTTGCAAATCCATTCCCAAATAAAATCCTGTGTAAAAGTTTACAAGTGAAAGTACATTTTACCTCCCTGTACCAAGTCCTGCGTGGGTCTAGAAATAAAATATAAGTATACATTTTCTACACTTACCCAGATGGTCTGGATTCTGTCTCTGAGTATGTATAATCAGTCCTTGAGTGAGTGAATACAATAAATGCTTAGCACACCCTATGGATAACCCTAACTGCTCACCCACACTATCACAAAGAGAGCTGTTAGTACTTACCTAATTTAGCCTCTACTATACCTCTGGGACCCCCTGGACTCTGTGCACTACATACCTTACTTTTGTGTGGTATATACAGAACCATATTCCTACAGTTCCTGATTGTAGTAGTAGTAGTAGTAACAATGTATTGAGCTACTGATTATCTGGCTGAATGTGCTTCCGCTCATATGTATTTAATTTTTTTAATGCATTGTTCAAGCTTGCAAAAAATCTCAATAAAACATTATAAAAAACGTGCAGTAAAGAGATGTCCATGCGTAGCAATAGAGGTAAAGAAAGCTGAAATGGCTACAATGGGTATGGGGAATTAAGGTGGGCGCATGTGAATCTACAGCACTACATGACATAAATAGATGCTTACAGGGTAACAAACTGTTTGAGGTATGTGCAGCTGTAGGTACACATGCTTCGCAGAGACTGTAAGGCAGTGCTCCCCAAAGCAGTAGCTAATCTATGGGTGTTGCAGTTGTTTGAAAGAGTGTACGTAGCACTGCCTGTCCTACATTATCTTGTTGGTGTGCAAGAACATCCACACAACAATGCTTTTTCAAAGGTGTGTGGTATGGACCATGTAACTGCTTTGCAATTGTCAGCTAATGGAACATTTCCCAGGAAGGCAATAGAAGCCTCTAGTTTAAAAAGTTCAGAGTGCTCTAGAGGATGTTGGTAAAGTTCTTTTGGTTTTGATGTATTAAGTTTGAATGCATTTAACTATCCATTTAGCTATACTCATTTGGATTTAGGCTTTCCTTTTATGGTACTGAGAAGGCCAAAAAAGTTGTTTTGCGTTCCTGAAAGTTTTTGTTCTGTCAATGTAGTACATGCATCTAATGCATGTAGAGCCCTTTCTGCAACCAATTCAGGTTGTGGGGGGAAAAAACAAGCAACTCAAATGAATGGTTGAGATGAAAGTGTAAAAAGAACTTTGGGAACACCCAGGCTCTGTGGAGTTGGAAGAATAGTTCTTCTAAGGTTAATACCTGGCGCTCACTAACATGTCTAAGTGATGTGATGGCAATAAGAAACGCTATCTTGCATGATAGAAATGGAGTCTCCACTTGTGGACTCATTGCTGCATCCTGCTGAGGAGGTCTGCAAAGTCGTTGTCAGTCCCTCCCTGGGAGATGTTCTGCTAACAGATTAATTTGTGATGTAGAGCCAAATGGTCTGAGCTAGGCGTGAGAGCTGCAGAGAGTGCCCCCCTCTTTTTCATACATAGTACATAGTTGTTGTATTGTCCGTCCAGATTAGATCAACCATGCTGATGAGGTGAGGCAGGAAGGCATTCAATGCTAGGTGAACAGCTTGAAGCTGTAGGTAATTGTTGTGGGGGGTCTGGTGGTTGGAATCCCAGTGGCCCTGGACTGTGAGGTCTTGTAAGTGTGCACCCCCATCCTGTGAGAAAAGCATCCGTTGTCAGGGTGATGTGGGGAACAGAGTCTAGAAAAGGACGCCCCTTTAAGAGGTCGTTGCAGAGAGTGATGTGTGCGGCTGTTTATCAACACTAGGTCTTCTAAGTTACCCTGTTACTGAGACCATTTTTTTACTAGGCATTCCTGTAAAGTATGCATGTGAAGTCGAGCATTGGGTACTATGGCAATACAGGATGCCATCATGCCTATGAGCCTCATGACAGTCGATACTGTGAGTTGCTGATTGATTTAAAATCGGGATGTCAATGTATGATATTTTGAATTCTTGTTGTATTGGGATATGCTAATCCTAGGTTTGTGTTTAGGACTGCCCTAGATATAGCTGCATTTGCGGAGATTGAAGGTGAGATTTTGTGGGATTGATAGTGAATCCCAGTTGGTGAAGGAGATTTATGGTAGCTTGTATTTGTTGCTGGCATAGATGATGTACCATCTTTGAGGAGCCAGATGTCCAGATAAAGGACAACATGGATGTTTTGTCTGCGTAGATGTGCTGTTACTACTGCTTAACACTTTGTGAATACCCATGGTGCAGTAGTGATCCTGGAGGGTAGGACTTGGCAGTATTTGCATGCTATCAGAAACCTGAGGTATTTGTTGGCTATATTTGAAAATGGAAATAGGGGTCTTTTAGGCCGAGGAGTGCTAAAAAGTCGCTTTGTTGATGGAGTGGGATCACATCTTGTAGTGTGACCATATGTAGTGGTTGTAGTGGTTTAGGTGCCTTGCATCTAGAATAGGCCGTAGAGATCCATCTTTTGGGAGGATTAGGAAGTATAGGAGAATACTCCTGCTCCTTGAAGGTGTAGAGGGATGAGTTCTATACTCCTATAAGAAAAAGAGCATGAACTTCCTGTTTGAGCAGTGTTTGATGTTCCAGTCATAACTTGTGGGTGAGAGGTGGTATGTTCAGAGGTGTGGTAATGAGCTCCAGACAATAGCATTGTTGGGTAATGTCCAACATCGACTGGTCTGATGTGATTGACTGCCAAGTGGGTAGAAACTGTTGTAGACACTCCACAACAGATGTTATGTAGTCAGGGGACAGGAGAGTGAAGTCACCAGTTGAACTAATCCATTACAACCCCTAACATAAACTCTTAGATATTGTTTCCCACGTGGGGCAACTCCAACCTGGCTTCACCAAACTGCATAGCTTGTACCGTCCCAGGCAGCGCCCGATCACCAGGAAACTAGCTCAGGATTGAATTACCAGGGATTCGAGGGAGGCAGAATCCATATAATATTGTTGAAAATACTACCGTTTTTGAGGCAACAGTAAAACTGTTTCCCCCTTCAAGAAAATCAATGTGCCGGGTGCCTTTGAACAGCGCTGCCGTGCTTCTGGTTTCAGCATCCAAACAGCGGTAAAACAAGGTTGGAGAAAGAAGAATGTTATTTAATTTGAAATATTTTAATAATGAATTAAACATTTTATTAATTATTTTGATGGCTTTTGCTTCAGCATGCAGGTTGAAACACAGCACGTTCCCGTGTGTGTTTCCAAGCACTGGCGGTGTAGTTTGCCCTGGAGGAAGCCCTGCATTGGCTGTAGCTAGTGAATACCCATACTTGAGTTTAGTTTCTTGGTGGCTATCCGTTATCTTTTCTGTGCATGGTCTGTCAGGGAGATGGCGCATTGCCACGAGTCACTAAAGACGGAGCTGCAGACAAAGGGCTTCATGCCTCACCGCCACACTGAAGCTATGCAACACAGACTCATGGGGAGAGTAAATACAGGGACTCAAACCGACTTCCCCAGTTCAAAAGTAAGCAAATGTGCACGTTAAATAAAATTGATCCCTTTCCCAGTGTCTTCGGTAGTTGTTATCAGTCTTTTTATAATATTGGTAGGCACCCGCGTAGAAGTATTTGTATCCAGTAGCCCACTGCCCACTAGTGCTAAGAGGCTACACTTGCTGAATTTGTGTACCATACTAATACTGCAGACACTAAAAACAACATTTGCCGCAATGCCACTCAAACATATCGATGTGTAGTAGTTTTAGCCGGCATGGAGTCATTTTACAGCACCTGGCATTTCCTGTGTCGATAAATCTGCAGAGGGTGGCTTCTTGGACGTGAGTGGAAGCTCATCTCGTCATAGTTTTCTGGGGAGTGATTTTTGCTCCTATCTTGAAAGAGCTCTTGTTCGCCTTAAATCTAAGAGGATCATCCCCTACTGCATTACAGAGTCTCCAGCATTATCTCGAGCGGAGGACGTCTGCCTTAGACTTCCATTTAAGTTAACACCAATTGGCTCTTCTTCTAATGTTACAACTTCCAAAATCATGATGTGCCACTTAGCAGCATAATGTGCATATTTCAGTTTAGGTCTAGCCTTGAGATAGCTTTAGCATACCTTGTTTACATAAAAATATGTACACATATACATCAGAATGTTTCGGGGTAGCCCTCTTCATCCATTGGACTGTTGATTCTGCCCACTACATTATGCAGCATGACGGCAACAGTCAGGCCACTTCATCCATTGGATGTCTAGGATGACATTTTCTGTGCTCACTTGTGCACAGCCACCTGAAAAGAAGTGCTCTTCAGTGTCCAGGCTGTTTTGACTGGGATGCTGCGGCCCATCTTTATTTTCATACCTTCTATATGCTTTGATGTTTATTCGCAAATTGCTTATGTTTAGAAAAGAAAAATAGGTGAAGAAATGGTATGCTTGCCAGAGATACTGGCTTTGGCTCAGTGTGTTTTATCTAGTGTATTTGTGTAGCCGCGAAGGCAATCGAGCGCTGCACAAAGCTCACAGAAATATATCAAATGAGGTGTGTTTATTATGTTTTTGAGGCATTTGTACGGTTACATGATGCAATATAAACATACCTTACACACTAGGGAACCAAATGTAGAGGTTAGTTAGTATCAGCGTCTAGGGTCATTAGTTAAGTAACACAGATTAGTTAAGTAACACAGAGCAGGAAGGCAGTCGTTCAGGGTTCGTATCATAGTTCCACGACAGGACGACCCAGCAAGGAATATTATTCATCCAGGTGCACTTGAAAGCTGAATTTGCTTTTATCCAGTTTCATCAACAAAAATTATCAAAAGGATTGTTACTCTGTAAGCATCTGTTTGTGACAAGTAGTGCTGTAGATTCACAAGCTCTGCATACGTATGCCATCTAGTATTAGGTTCGGAGTTGTGCAACTTTTTTCACTGAAGCAGTCCTTTGAGCCAAGAGGTAGAGTGACTGCTCCTCTTGGTGATAGTGCGCATGGGCATCAACTCCTTTGTTAGATTATTTTTCTCGCAGGAGAGTGAGAAAGGAGTGTGAGTAAAGTGTCAGAATAAAAATGCCCATGCTAAAAGGTGTGTGTAAAAGGTAACTGCAACGGCCACAAGCATCCGGGGAGGGCCCATGTGAATCTACAGCACTACATGCCACGAACAGATGCTTACAAGGTAAGTAATATAATCCGGTTGATGGCATGTGTGGCTATAGATACACATGCTCTGCATAGACTGTTAAAGCAGTCCCTCTTAAGAAGCAGTGGCTAGGGTGTGGGAGTTGCAGTAGTTTGAAACAGGGCACGCAGCACTGCCCGACCTACATTGGCTTGTTGGCGTACTAACACGGCTACACAGTAGTGTTCAGTAAACGTATGTGGTCTAGATCATGTGGCTAGTTTACAAATGTCAGATATGGTGATATTACCTAAAGAAAAAAGCCATAGCTGCTCCCTTTTTACGGGAAGAGTGTGCTCTGGGAGTTACAGGTAAAGTTATTTTGGCTTCAATGTAGCAAGTTTGAATACATTTTACTATCCATCTGGTTATGCCTGATTTGGATGTAGGAATACCTTAATGCAGTGGCAAAAAAGCTACAAAAAATTGCATTGTTTTTCTGAAAGTTTTAGTTCTATCTATGTAGAACATGAGTGCTCTTCTGACATCTAAGGTATGAAGAACTCTTTCTGCCCCAGAATCAGGGTTCGGGGAAACAAACAGGTAGCTCAATAGATTAAGTGAGATGAAACTGAGAAACTACCTTTGGAATGAATTTTGGATTAGAGCAAAGTACTCGTTTTTTTTCTTTATGTATTTGAAAAAATAGTTCTTCTAAAGTCGGTGCCTGGAGCTCATTAAAATACTTGAGTGAGGCAATAGCAACTAGAAATGCCACTTTCCATGATAGAAATGAAGGTGGGTATGACCGTAAAGGCTCGAAAGGAGGATCCATGAGCCTCGTAAGCACAATGTTTAGGTTTCAGGAGGGTGCTGGAGGCACACAAGGTGGAATGACTCATTTGAGTCCTTCCATTAATGCTTTAATAACAGAAATTTAGAAGAGTGATAGATGCTGTCTATTTTGGAGACAGGCAGCTATTGCAGCAAGATGGAATCGAATGGAAGAATATGCCAAATTGGACTTTTGCAATTAAAGCAGGTAGCAAAGAATGTCCTACACAGTGGCTTTGATAGGGTTAATGTGTTTAGGTTGGCAATAACAAGTGAAACACTTTCATTTTGCAGCATAACAGTCTCTAATAGTGGGCCTTTGTGTCTGTTTAATAATATCCAAACATTCTGATGGTAAGTTTAAATAACCAATCTCTAAGACCTAAGGAGTCAAATTGCTATGTTGAGCATCTTGGGGTCTGGGTGTCCGATTTGTCCATGATCCTGAGTGAGATGGTCCGGCCTGTTGGGGAGCTTCTCATGTGAGACTACTGAGGGATCCAGGAGTGTTGTGAACCAGAGCTGACATGCCAGGGGGAGCTACAAGGATCATGGTGAGAGGTGTTTGCCTGAGCCTCCGGACCAGAAAGTAAATGAGAGGGAGAAGTGGAAAAGCATAGGCAAACATCCCTGACCAACTCATCCATAGTGTGTCGCCCTTGGATAATGGGTATGGAAACCTGGATGCAAAGTCTGGGCACTTTGCTTTTTCGTTTGTGGCGAACAGATTTATGTGAGTAGCCCCCCACTTTTGAAAGTAGGGATGGAAGACTTATGGATTGATTTCCCATTTCTGTGTCTGTAGGTGTGTCCTGCTGAGCAGGTCCACAAAATCGTTGTTCGTCCCCAGCAGATATTAAGCAAACAAATGAATGTAATTGTGAAGAGTCCAGTTCCATATGGTCTGAGAGAGGTTTGACAGCTGGGAAGACCGTGCCCCCGTGTTCTTGAAGATAGTACATGGTTGTATATATCGGTTGTCGTCCGAACTTGGACGACACTTGTGACACAGATGGGAAAGGAACGCTTTCAGTGCAAGGAATACTGCCTGAAGTTCCAAGTAGTTAATGTGTAGAGATTGAGGACTGGCATCCCAGAGACCTTGTCTTGTGTGGTTTTTGAGATGTGCACCTCAACCTTGTTCTCAAGAGTCTATTGTTTGCGTGATTTGAGGCACAGGGACCAGAAAAGGCTGCCCCTTTAACAGATTGTTGGGGATCCATCTTTGCAGAAAACGGTGAGTTTGGCGGTCTATCAACACTAGATCATTGAGATGACCCTGTGACTGAGACCACCGACGAGAGACACAATGTTGTAGTGGGCGCATGTTTAGTCTCGCCCGGGTCAGTCGATCCCTCCATCCCATTGCCGCATTCGCACATTGCCACACTCGCACAGCTATCTTAGTGGGTCCCGAAAGTATCCGCCCAGCAGATTTGGAATAGAGCACCCCGTTATAATCACCACCCGGTAGCAGCCACTTATCCATCGCAAACGCAGGATTTAACGCAGGACCATACATTGCATGATTAATCGCCCCCAGCTGAGAGGCCCAATAGTATCGCCTAATATCCGGAAGTGCAATACCGCCGCCATACCAGGGAAGCGTCAGTTTGGCGAGGGCGATTCGCGAACGCCCATCCCATATCAACTGCCTCTGCAGACTCTCCACCTCCCGGAAATAGCTCGCCGGAATGACATCAAACGTGTTCTGAAGCGCGTATAAAAAGCGCGGCAAGGACATCATTTTAAAAAGAGCTGCACGCCCGAGGGGGACAATGGCAGTTTGCGCCAGGCCACAACGTCAGATTTTAACCGTTGGAGTGGAGGAAGCAGATTACGATCATAATGGACCCCGGGTTCTAATGTAATAAAGACCCCTAAATACTTAAATCCCATCTGCGTCACCTGCCTGGGGCAACCGCGCGGCAGAGAGGGAGCGTTACCGGAGAGTACGTAGACACAGGACTTGGTCCAATTAATCACAAGGCCGGAGTTCCTCCCGAACGAGTTCAGTACATCAAACAGTACAATCAGCGACTTTCGAGGCGACGTGAGATACAACAAGATGTCATCTGCATAGAGTGATATTCGATCCTCAAAGTCTGGGGTCCACTGAATACCCCTCATCGATGGCTCCCACCGCAGCCAGGCCGCAAGAGGTTCCAAGGCGAGGGCAAAAAGAAGCGGGGACAACGGACATCCCTGCCGCGTGCCCCTCCCAAGAACAAAGGACTCAGAAACTCGACCATTCACCACAATCTGAGCCAACGGTTCCGTATACAAAAGTTTCACCCAGCCAATGAAACCAGGACCAAAACCAAACTTTGCAAGGGCAGCCCAAAGATACGGCCATTCCACAGTATCAAAGGCCATCGTAGCATCTAAGGAAGCCAAGATGGCCGGTTCACGCAGTGACGCTGATCTCGCGAGAACGCCATGCAAGCGCTGCAAGTTCAATGCTGTGTTACGATGTGGAATGAAGCCAGATTGATCCTGATGGATCAGGTCACTGATTACTTTTATCGAGCGGTTAGCAAGCAACTTTGCGAGGATCTTGGGCTTCGCATTTAGCAGCGAAATAGGCCTATAAGAAGCACAGCGATCCCGCGGCTTCCCTTCCTTATGAATCACCACAATGGTCGCAAGTCGCTGATCACGGGGGAGGGAGCCGATGTCTCGCGATTCCAAAAACATGTCAGGAAGATACGGCGCCATTTTGTCAGGACGCAGCTTGTAAAGCTCAATGGGGAGACCATTAGGGCCCATAGCTTTTCCCGAACGGACGGAACGAATAGCGAGAGCCACCTCGTCAACTGAAAGTGCTGCGTCCATCAGGTCCCTGTCTGAATCCGACAAGCAAGGCAATGCAATGTCTCGTAACAGCTGATGTGAATCTTCCTCTGGTCTATCGGAAACTGGGGAATACACTTGACGAAAATGTTCAGCAAAACACTCAACAATCTCAACAGGGTCAGTCACTCGCACTCTATCTGTTCCCTCAATCACAGGAACCACACGACTCGCCCTCTCCTTTCTGTCTAACCAAGCAATCAATTTCCCAGCCTTGTCTCCCACATCATACAGCCGTCCCTGCTGCTCTCTACTCATAACTCTAGCAGCGTCTGTTACCAACGCCCTATAATCAAGCTGTTTGAGACTGAGGACATGAACCCTATTATCATGTGTGATACTCAACTCCAAATCCCCTTCCAGCTCAGCTATATCGGTCTCGAGGCGGACCACCACTTCATTTTTGCTTTTCTTGGCACCAGCGATTAATGATAGCGCCTGTCCACGGATGACCGTCTTGAAAGCCTCCCACAGTGAAACAGAAGAGGAGACCGATCCCACGTTCTCAGTAAAATACTGATCCAGAGACTTGACCAACTCTGCCCGGGTTTTGGGGTTACGGAAATACCACGGACTAATCGGGGCCACTCGACCTTCAGCCCCCGATCTCGTGTCCATCAAAAGCCACAGTGGGGAGTGATCGGAAACTGACTAGGCCTGTGCTGCTGGCATCAAGACATAGTCGAGTCTAGAAAGACTAACGTGAGCACCAGAGTGGAAGGTGTATTGCGCCTGTCCCGGATGCAGCAGCCTCCAACAATCTACCAGTCCCAGCGTCTCCAGAAAGCCACTCAGCCAAGATTGTGATCTCGTGAGGTCCCTGGGGGGGTAACGGTCTTCCCTGCCAGAGACAACAGAATTAAAATCTCCACCCATCACCAGAATGCCTTCTGGAAGTCCCAGAACTACTCCCCCCAAATCAGCGAAAGTCGTGGTTTGCAGACCAGGTGGGACATATACAGAAAGCAATGAGACTGTCTTCCCCTCCCACCTACCAGTTAGAGCAGCATAACGCCCCCTGTCATCGAGAATGATGTCATCTACCTCCAGGGGGAGGGAGCTCCTAACTAGGATACCCACCCCCCTAGAACCGGTAGTGAATCCGGAGTGTGTACCAAGACGATATCCTCTCCGATTCATAGCATGGCATGTGTTTCCAATCAGATGTGTCTCTTGCAATAATACTATATCAGGGGAGAGGCGTCTCAGTAGCTGCAACACTACCCCACGTTTTATCCTATCCCCCAACCCGTTAACATTCCAACACAGTAACTTCAACCCCCTACCCCCATCCCAGAAGTGAATGCAGAACCCACCCCATAGCGAACACAAAACCCAGATCCAGAAATAGAACAATACTTTGCCTTGAGAAAACATGAAACACACCCAAACCCCCTCCCCCACCCCCAACAAATACCCAATACAACTCCCCCCACCCTGCACCCCTGCGTTAGACTCAAAAGCCACCCCAACTTGCAGTGTGCCTGTCGCCCTAACATTAAACTAGTCTACAAAAAGAAAACCGGAGGAGGAAAGAGTTTCACTCCCCCTGCCACCCCCGGGTATCCCAACATAAATAACGCAAATGTAAAAGTCATCGAACCACAGCTGCAAGTTCTACTCAAAGTCCGGAAACCATTTCTCATTCTTGCTCCACAGGACCACCTTCGGCTCCTCCAGATTGTTCCGTGCGATCACGCTGCGTAGGCAGTGTATCAAGCCAGTCACTCACATTCTCAGGGCGATCAAAGAAAAACGTCCGATCCTCGTATTCAACACGTAGCCGAGTTGGGAAAAGCATCGCATATTTCATACCCATGTCCCTCAATCGTCGCTTCACCCCCTGAAACCCCATCCTTTGCTTCTGAACGAACTGGGTGAAGTCTGGGTAGAAGCTCACCGTTGTGTTTTCGAACTTCGTGGGGCCGCCCACCCGAGATGCCTGCAGGATAGCGTCTCTATCTCTGAAGTTGAAAATTCTGGCGATGATAGGCCATGGAGGGGGCACCCTGCTTCGGCTTCCCACCCGGCACTTTGTGTGCCCGTTCCACCGCAAAGAAGTTGCTCAGGCCCTTGGGGGCGAGGTGATTTAGGATGGGGTCCTCGACAAGGAGATCCGCATATGGTTCTTCCGATTTTTCAGGGACCCCAATATTACGTACATTATTGCGTCTGGCCCGACTTTCAAAATCCTCCAGCCGACGAGCAAAGAGATCATTGGAGGATCTTAGGTTGCGAACCTCAGTCTGTAAATCGGACACATCAGTCGTAGGGCTGGAGGTCCTCATATCTACGGATTTGACCTTTTTGTTTGTCTTTGAGAAGTCCACCCTGTACAGGTTGACGTCGATTGCCACAGTGTCGAGCTTAAGGACGAGAGCCTCATATTGCTGGCCAATGGAGGCCTTCATACTAGCAATGGCGCCCATGACATCCTGTAGAGTCAAATCGTCCGGCGCAGCTGAGCCATCACCTGCCACTTCCGGAGACCTACTCACACCACCGGGGGATCCCTTAGGATGGGTATAGCGATCCATAACATTCGATTGAATAGTGCCCCCCCGGGGAATGGTCTTGGTCTTTCGTTTCTCGCTATCTGGTTTGCCCGTCATGGTAAATGTTGCGCCCCGGAGGGGCCTTTGAGACCTGGTAAAAATGGCTCCACACAATTCACCCACCGGGATCTCCAAAAGCGAGTTTCAGCAGGATATCACCACAACCATAAACAGGCAGCAGTTGGTCCACGGTGGGGTTGCGGGGTCCGGCTGTACCCCAGGCTACTAGAGCGGTCCTGAGATGAGAGGAGGCCAGGGAACCAAAAACGAAACCGAAAGTTAACTCCAAGGTTGTGGACAGAGCCCCGCAGGCCGATAGCGTTCAACTACTGCCTGGGCACCATAATGACTCGAGCCCCGGGCAGCTCCATGGAGTAGGCCACAAAAGTTCAAAGTATCGAAGTTGCGGTTCCCGGAGTCCAATTCGATTTCTGAAAGCAGCTGGGTTGCGTCTTCAATAACCCGTCGTCGTAATCAGGATAAAATTCAGGATAGATGCGGGAGGTGGCGAGGGTCTCGGGAGCCCTGTGCTCACGAGGCCATCTCGGATGCACGCGAAGCTCCTTCTCCTGAGACCTTCATTTCTAGCAATGTGCATCTACAGCCAAACATGCCATTTAACACACAGTTCGCGCTATATTCTCCCGTAATATTTTTTATTGACTTCCGCAATCCGTGATCAGGTGTTTTACATTGTAGCATTCCAGATAAAGGCTGTTGTCATTAGCAGTAGATCTCCTCAAGGCCAAATGTCATTATGGGACTGGCACTCCCCTTCTTCCCGAAGGTGCTCCAGGAATATCTCCAAGGGACACCCTGGTATTGGCGTCTGCGGTTTTAAATATGCCTCTGCTCTCTAGGGGAAAAAGGCATACATACTCAGGGAAGCACCTGCACGCAGGTGGCAGCGTGGACAATAGTGCATCAGAGATGGAGAAATAGCTGATATTTAAAAAATGGCAGGGAAGCCGCCAGTGCCTGGAGCATTGCAACATGGAAGCAGACAGTTTGTAAACGCACACAGATGAATCCTTGATTACAATGTTATTTTAATTGGACAACCTTCACAAATAAAAATGACAGCATGAGGGTATACTGAAAACAATGCCCTGGAGAGGCAGTTAAGCATTTTCCATTTCACACACCGTACTTAAGTGCTTATCTCATTAAGTTGACATTTGTTTCTGTGAATGCACTGTTGAACGCCATTGACTCTTAATCTGAGCAAGTAGCATCTGGAATGTTTGCACTTTTTCTTCCTACAATTGTTCCAGCTAAATTTAGAATGTGTACACTTGGGCAAGTCAATCAGGGGCTTACAATCAATCAACCAGGGTCTTATAAAGAGCGCTACTCACTTGTGAGGGTCTCAGGCGGTGGGGGTGCAGCTTCGGTTCAGTTGAAGAGCCAGGTCTTGAGGTTCTTCCTGAAGGTGTGGAGGGTGGGGGAGCATCTGATGTTCACAGGGAGCTCATTCCAGGCTTTGGCTGCGATGTAGAAAAAAGCTCTTCCTCCTGCTGTGGTTCTGCGAATGCGGGGGTCTCCGTGAGTGTGAGGTCTGTGGACCAAAGATTCCTCTTGGGTACGTGGAAGGAGACTCTCTCGTTGAGGTATTTAGGTCCGATGTTGTGGTGAGCAGTTTGAAGGTAACTCTTCTCGACGGGGAGCCAGTGGAGGTCACGTAGGTGTTGGGTCATGTGTTCGTGCCATCGGGTTCCGAGGACTAATCTGGCTGCAGCGTTCTGGATAGTCTGTTGCCTGTGTAGGAGGGTTCTGTTGATTCCAGCATGGAGGGCATTGCCGTAGTCCAATTTGCTGTTATGAGTGCGTGGGTGACGGTTTTTCTGCATTCTGGCAGTATCTATTTGAAGGTCTTGCGGAGGATCCGAAGGCAGTTGAAGCTGGTGGAGGCGATGGAGTTTATCTGGTGGGTCATGGTGAGGGAGGAGTCGAGGATGATGCCGAGGTTCCATGCGTGGTCTGTTGGGGTGGGCGGACTCCCGAGGGTGGAGGGTCCGAGGATGAGGACCTCGGTCTTCACCGAGTTGAGCTACAGGCAGCTGTTTTCATCCAGGCGGCTACTACTCTCATTCCTTCCTGGAAACAGAGTCTGGCATCTTCGGGGTTCTTTGTGAGGGAGAAGAAGAGCTGGATGTCATTGGCGTATGATACTATGCAGAGCCCGTTTTGTCTGATGATGGCGGCGATGGGGGCCATGTAGATGTTGAAGAGCGCGGGGCTGAGGGATGATCCTTAGGGAACTCCGCAGTTGATCTGTGTGGGTTCGGAGAGGAAAGGAGGTAGTCTGATCCTCTGGGTTCTGCCGGAGAGAAAGGATCGGATCCAGGAGAGGGCGGTTCCTCGTATCCCAGCGTCGTGGAGTCTGGCTGCGAGAGTGCGATGTGAGACGGTATCGAAGGCTACAGAGAGGTCTAGTAGGATGAGGGCTGCGGTGTGCCCCTGGTCTAGTAGCATGCGGATGACGTCGGTGGCTGCGAGGAGAGCCGTCTCAGTGCTGTGGTTGCTGCGGAATCCAGACTGAGGCGTCTAGGATGGAGTTTTCTTCGATGAAGGTAGTTAGCTGGGTGTTTAAGAGTCTCTCAGTGACTTTGACAGCGAAGGGGAGGAGAGAGATGGGTCGGTAGTTTTTCAGGTCTGTTGGGTCTGCCGTGGGATTCTGGAGGAGGGTTTGACCTCCGCACCCTTCCAGTCATCTGGGAAGATGCCAGATTCGTAAGAGGCGTTGATGGTGCGCCCTAGTTCGAGTGCGATGACGGCGGCGGCCCGGTCGTAGATGTGCGGTGGGCAGGGGTCCATGGGAGCTCCTGAGTGGGTGTTCTTCATGGTCACAGTGGTGTGCTCGACGGTGGCAGGATTCCAAATAGTGATGGTCGGCTCTTTGTCAGTGGTGGTGGCGCATGGGGTGGTGTCCGACATCTGTTCGCTGAAGTTGTCGGAGAGGGCCTTGATTTTCAGATGGAATTAGGAGCGGAGCATGTTGCAGAGTTCCTGAGATGGTGTGATGTCCGTGGCTTCGGTGGGGGGTTCGGTGAATTGCTGAATGATATTGAAGAGTTCTTTAGCGTTAGTTGCGTTGGTGTGGATTTTGTTACTGATAAAAGTCCGCTTGATGTCTCTTAAGCGCTGGTGGTATTCCTTCAGGACGTTCCGGTAGCTGTCCAAGTCTCCGCGGTTTTACGGTTTTGCCAGGCTTTTTCGAGGCATCTGCAGGAGCGCCTGGCTGCTTGGAGATCGGTGGTAAACCAAGCAGGTTTCAGGGGGCATTGTTTGCCGGGGTGGCGGAGGGGTGCTAACTTGTCAGCGCAGCTGGAGATCCAGCAGTGAAGTTCCTGGGCTGCGGAGTTGGCGCCGGTCGTTGCGCAGGGTGGGTCTAAGAGGAGGGTGGCGTTAAGGTGCCCCTCTGTGAGCTTGCTTCAGTTCCTTCGAGGCGGGCGTGGGGAGGTTTGGGTCTGGTGGATGTGTTGAAGGTGAAGTGTGCGCAGTGGTGGTCTGTCCAGGGGGGCTGCGAGGTATGGCTGTAATGGAGGTTCGTCCCTCCTGCGAGAGATGGGTTCAAGGGTGTGTCCGATTCTGTGCGTGGGGGTTGTGACGGCAAGAAAACACATGCTTAAACCTAACAAATACATTTGTGGTGGGCTTGTGAAAGTCATCTGCAGAGTAAATGTAGTCTAGCGCTGTGTAAAACTCTTTAATAATTAAATAAATAAAAAATAAAAACTGGTGTTTTGTGAGGTTTGAAAGCATACTTTCACACTGGTGTTTCGTGAAAGGTATTGATATGTAAAAATAGCTCTGTGAATTCAGATTCAGCAACAGCGCATTAAACACTGCACACCGAGAGAGGACGGATAGCTGGGGGGGGGGGGGGGGGGGGGGGGGGCTCAGTCCCCGACTACCCCGCGCCTTAGCCTACAGTCCTGCGCGAGGAGGCCTTGAGGGATGGGAATGGGGCCATCACACACACACACACTGCATGAGGCAGCCAGGGGAGCATGGCTGTGATCTCTGGTGGGTCGCTCTGCCGGTTCCACACTGCAGGCCTCAGCCTGACCTTCTTACACTGCGCCGTAGTTCTTTATACCGAAGATCGCAGAGCTACCAGGCCATACTTTGTGGGGTTGGAGCCAGCGCGGAAAGTTACACAGGAGCCTGTGTGGTGAGGTGCCAGCCCCCTTGGCCTCCTCTTGCAAGTGAAGGCTGTACGGGAGGGTGGGAGCAGAGAATCCGGCAAACCGAGGAGGTGAGAAGAACGGAAGCAACTGGTCGCGTTTGTGCCCTCTCGGCAAGCCAACGAGTGAAGCTCCATTACTTCGCTGGAGTGTGGACTCAAGAGTTCTCCCTGGACATGCCACTGATGTTCCCTCTGCCTGTGGCTAATGGGAAAAAAAAACGTCCAACAACACTGGCAAGCACGCAGCTTAATGGAGCAGGTATTAGACTGGCTTAATTATTTTGATTTTTTAAATGATGAATGAAAATGTTGACCTGTAGATAAATTAGGTGATAGTTTTTGCTCCTTCTGCCCTACTGGAGTGGAGAGCAGGGTGATTGTATGTATTAAGAATAACAGGTACTTGTAGGGCCAGTAATGGCTGACACGCCTCTCCCGACTACTTTCTTGGGGCGTAAAGTTTGCTCAGTGCTCATTAATGTTATCTATGGCTAGCCTTCCCACTACATTATGGATGCTTTATTATACAATCTAGCGGCTAGAGGACATCACAGTTCGTATACGTAACGTGGCGGCCATATCAGGTAGGTCGCGCTGGCCTTTCCCTGTGAGCGGAGGACATTTTAGGGCTCAGCAATTCTCCAGTGTGGGAGTGAAGGGATTCCACACCTTTAATCAGTCTTCTAGGGTTTAGTGGGAACAGCGTCCCTCATGTGCACCTAAAGTGTTCAGGAAGGTGGGAGTGGCTGAGCCAGCAATCAAGATGGCCGCTTGACTTGTGGAAAAGTAAATTTTGCCATGTTCTGTGTCCCTACGTGTTCCCCATCTTATGTTATATGTGCATGATTAATATGCATATATATTCCCTTATGATCGATTAAAAGACGCAATTACAGTTGTGTCCACCTCTAGTATGCCAGTTTCCAGTTCTCGTGAAAGCTACGAGTATTAAGCCTATGTAAAGTTACGTTGCCACGTTTCACAGTGTGCACGTTATTTCATTATAAAGTCCCCGTTTCTAGGCCTCAAAAGGGCCCGGACTCAGATTCAGCTCCTGTCTCCTGAACCCTCGCTGAGGAGCGATACAGCCCCCACCTGTATCCCTGACCCTTCACTTACTTCATGCCTCACAGTGCCCGGCTCGGCCTGGTTCTGCCTGCCAGTCTGCCAAGAATATGTTATGATTCTAGTTATCAGTCCAGCTCTCCTTCTCTGCATTCCTAAGCTACTGAATCGCATCAATAGTTTCCGTCATGGTCTAGCCTTTACGTCTCCATGTAAGAGAAATACTGTATTAATGGTCATTTAATATTCCTCAACACGCACTACGTGTAGAATAATGCATGCACCAGTCTTAGAGTCTGTTAGCCTTTGCCCTGCTAACTTCTGGATTCTATCAACATGTTCTCTAAACATCAGATACTAGATAGTGTTTAGGTACATGTCGCTTTGACTCTCCAGACTTTAGTCTCTCCTTCTAGCGCAGAAGTCATAGCCCCCAGCTTCTCCCTAGTAACACGTCATTGTCAGTTTGCGCGCACCACTAGGTTAGAGGTCCCGGCTCCTTAGGTAGCCCCCTCCATGTTTCCGCCCCTTTTATGACATATTCTGTTACGTTTACATCACATGTCTATGTACACGCCTCTTGTTACACCCACTTTATGCCTTATCTTTCGCGACTGATACGAACCCCGCCCACTGCTACGCCTACTGTATTGAATGCTATGTATTTTGTTTAACTATATATACTTGTGCACTGTTATTAAAGTTAGCGCGCTCATCCCAGATCCTGCCCCGGCAGCTGCCGGGCCCTGCCATCCTATTCCCGTGCAGGTTGTCCTGTTCCTGTCCTTTATGCTGTATTAAACCTGCAAACTCCAGCTACCTCGAATCTTGACTCTTATTTATTGAGCTATCTGTTATTGTATATCTAGTCAAAAATAGAGGTATTATTTATTTATTTACCACATAATGGCGCCCGAATAGGGACTTGCCCTTTCCCCACGCGCCGGTGAAGCCACGCAAGCCCCTGATCCTCTGCAGCCGTGACGGAACCATACCGTGCACGTGCAGATATTTCTGCTTCAAGTATCCCTCAGGCCCACGGAGGAGACGGAGGTTGCGGTCCAGCATCCAGACGAGGCGGTGGAGGAACGCGGCGAGTCCCGACCAGAGCCCAAGCCGAGAGGCCAAGGTCCGAGGTATCCGGAGGCCCACCTGTAACTGAAGTCCGAAGTTCGTAGTCCGTCGTCGTAGCAGTCCAGTCCAGTCCGAGGCCTTCCGTTCTTGCTGCCCGGTGAGTACCGTTGCTGGGGTAGTATCTAGACAGGGTCAATTAATTTGTCTCTGGTCCGTGGGTTTGGGTACGCAAATCCAACACGAAGTGTCCACCTAAGTGGATGCGGGTCCTGACGTGTCTCTTTATGAGACCGGTATGTTTCGTACTGTTTCAGCAGTGCATCTAGTAATTCTAGTGAAGTTCTAGTCTCGAGAAATTCATGTGTTTCTGTTTTCAAGTATTCCAGGTAATGTTTCTGTCCGAACTGTTATTTTAAATGTCATTTCAATGTGTTTTCAATGTCGTGGTATGAGTGATCAGTCTTAAGTCATTATTGTGTTCATTGTGTATTGTACTGTGTCCAGATCCCAGTTTACGTCATGCCTCTGTTCTCAAAATTACGTCAGTTAAGAACTCGAAAAGGTCTGCTCGAGGAAGCAGTTCCTGTCCCGCCTAGGGACAGTCCAGGTCATTTTATGTATCATAAGCATGGCATAAGTGCCATATTATATCTAGACTTATGGGTCGAGTACACTAAGGAATTAGAAGAGAAATATAGATGGCCTGTATCAGGCACATGGGATGCCGAGTGCATCATGCGAGTAGAAGAAGTATTATGGAAAAAGAAAGCCAGACAGTCAAAGAAAGATGCCATCGAGTTATGGCGCAAAGAATCTCATAAAAGAACCGAAAAAGAAATCAGAAAGTCAGAATTAAGTAGAGAATCCTCAGAAAGAGCCCAAGAAAGGGAATTAATCGAAATAGGTGAACGAGTTAAAACCGAACAGTCAGACAGACAGAGGAATGCCCTTATTAAGGGTATGTACCCTCTTCTTGCCGAGGGCTTGCCAAAAGCAACCCCGGAGGCATCTAGTAATTTTCCGCCACCATTAGTTCCGACCAAGCTACGTCACAAACCGACCGCAGCTGATATTTTTCTCTCGTCCTATTTGGACGACACAGTCCCAGAATATGCCAATCCTGTTCCGCCAGCTCCTGTAAATAATGTAAATCCGGCTCCTCCAGTCACCGGGGCACCTGTTACAGCACCTGTTACGGTACCCCCGGTCCAGCCTACGTTACAAGTACCTGCTACATTGATCACTCTGCCAGCACGAAGAGTATCAGTCGACGATTCCAGTTTAGGGGCCGCGGGAGGAGGTCCTCCGGGAACCCCGCCGCCACACAAACGTGTAACCTCAGTCGAGTTACATGAACGTGCGTTACAGCGTACGCCCAAATATCAGTCCGTTGCAGATATCAGACGAGCTCTCACCGAATGCCGTTATGATCCAGTCCCAGGCGATGATAATATGGTTATATATTCATTGCGTGTAAGACGGGTGACCGAGTATTTGGTCACCCTACCAAATATGAAAGAAGATCTAGACAGAATGTATCGTTTCATTCGTACAGGACAAGATCCAGAAAGTATTGGTGAAGTCATGTCTCTCAGGAAAGCTGAGATCCAGTTCATGTTATTAAAGTTTCTGATCAATTGTTTAATTAGGGAACAAGATTCCCCGACTAAAGATCCGAACGAAATGAAAATTCTGACAAGGTGGAGTGATAATATAGCCGAGGGTAAGCACAAGACACTCAATAGTATAGAGAGTATGTACAAGAAAATTCGTAAAGAAATAATAAGGTTACACGAACAACGCAAAGAAGCCCTAGGAAGCGAGAAAGAGAATGACTCTTCTGCTGAAGAGGTAGACGACGAGAATCCCGCCAGAATAGCGTATGTAGGTAAATCTAGATTTCCAGACCGACATGTACGCCTAGAACACAAGAAAGTCTTTCATCTTCCAGCACCAGAACAAGGCTCTCTAGAACAAGTATTTCAAGCTACCGATCAAATTCTGAAATCACGAATCGGTTATAGTGAATTAGGTACCATGCATGAACAAGAACTAGCCCGATCAGCAGTCCGATGGATTACTGATTCTACCACTTTTCCAGACGAAATAGTGGCACAAATGTTTCTGAAACTGCCCCCAGCCGAGCAGCGACTGGTGGGTATGTATATGATCCAGCACCTCATTACTCTGTATGAGGGTCAGCATTCTGATCCAGGTCCGTTACATGATGTCCTGAACGAGTTACTCCAGTATAGATGGAAAGGTTTAGGTACCGATTTAATTAGTGTCATTCTAGAACAGCGCCACAAATATAGAACGTTTCTGAATCCGCATTTTGTTCATGTCTCACCTCCAGAAAGTAAACCGTTTTACATAGACAGACAGCATCCGTTACGAGAAGTACACCCAGTTAGGACAGCGGGTGGCGAAATGCAACGAGTATTTGTTTACACCCCAGTTACCAAGATGGAACTCTTAGAAATGAAGAAGTTAATTCCTTGTCACGACAAAGATCCAGCAGGGTTCCACCGAGAATTAAAAGACATGCTCCGTATGGGAGAATACACGTATCCAGATATTATTAAAATGTTAAAAGTCCTGCTGCCTGCGGGCATATATGAAAAACTCAAGGAAAAAGATTGGGAGGTGGGAGAGAAAAAGATCGATTGGACAGCTCTAGAAGCTGAAGATAAGATACGAGTACCAGGTACCGGTCTTGGAGATAAATGTAAAGAATTACCAGAATTATTGATACAGGTTTTGCCTAGGTTATTAGCCACTAAAAAGGAAGACTGGGATGCAATCTCAGCCTGTAAACAGAAACAAGACGAAGACACTAGTGATTTTTATTCCAGATTTGAGAAATGTTTTATCATAAACAGTGGTTTAAAGACGAGTAGTGAGTCATACCCTCATCTTTTTGTTACTAAATTAGTCGAGAATTCAAGTCCACAAGTTAAGAATCGAGTTTTTGAAAGTCGAAAGTACATGGCAAGCTAGTACTCCGTCCCAGATGTTACAGATGCTCCAGTATCACCAGAATAGAATCAGAGAAGAACAAGAACACGAGAGAAGACGTATGAAAGACACGAAAATGAAAGTACTAGTTGCACAATCTGTTCCACAAGACAGTCAGAAGAGGGGTCCGAATCAAGCCAGTCATCCTGCAGCTCCCGTTAAAGGGACATGAAATTATTGTAAACAGCCAGGTCATTTTATAAACGAGTGTGCAGTTCTGAAACACAACATAGCTACCGGTAAGACTAAAGAAAGACCACGTCCGCCTAGACAAGAACAAGCTTCACAGACTTCTCAGCCACAGAATGCACAACAGACAGTTACAGTACCGCAGCCTATAGCTGCAACACAGCATGTTACACAGCAGATGTACCAGTATGCACAGACAGAGTATCCAGAGTATCAAGCGTATTCATGAAACAGCCTAGAGAGGGAGGTAGGCTTGCCTCTCATCGAGATACCTGTAGATCAAGAGGGTCCCTATGTTCACAGTCAAGTATTAGGGAAAGACAGAAAGTTTCTGATTGATACAGGGGCAAGTAGGACTACTATCAGTCATGACGAGGTTCCAGGGGCTCCGCTCTCAGGCTCTAGAAATGTTTCCCTTGGATTTTCAGGAAAACCTATTGTAAACGAGATATCAAAGCCAGTTACTCTAGAAGTTGGTCCATTGTCCCGAACTACTGACCTATTGCTTACGAAGTCATGTCCAGAAAATTTGTTAGGTATTAAGACATTGAAAGAATTAGGTGCAGTCATATGTTGTTCCCCAGAGGGAATACGTTTGTTTTTGCGTGACTTTAAGGGTCACTATGTTTTACGAGATTTTGATCCGAGATTGTCTAATGTTCCGCAGCATTTATGGGCACAAGGTCCAACTGATGTTGGTTTTATGCAAATCACACCCCATCGTGTGACTCTCAAACCAGGTGTAGTGTTACCACGAATTAGACAGTACAGATTGCCACCTGAGGCTGTAGCAGCCTTATCCAAAATTATTGACGAGCTCATTGCTCAAGGAGTGGTTGTAGAAACTGACTCCAATATATGTAATTCTCCTATCATTCCAGTCATGAAACGTACTGATCCAAATGCACCTCCAGTATATCGATTAGTGATTGACCTTCGAGAACTCAATAAATGTATTATTCCCCAGTATCCAGTAGTCCCAGATATCTCATCTCTATTGACAGCCATTGATTCTGAAGCAATATTCTTTACAGTAATAGACCTCAAGAACGCATTTTTCAGTGTTCCAATTCATCCGGACAGCCAGTACCTTTTCGGTTTTTGTTTAAATGGAAGGAGCTATAAATTCACACGAGCTCCTCAAGGTTTTACAGAAAGTCCTAGTATTTACAGTCAAGCACTTAAGAGACAACTAGACAATATTCACATGCCAGCTGACACTGCCCTGCTCCAGTATGTCGATGATCTACTGATCACAGCCCGTTCTGAACGTGCTTGCGAGCGAGCATCACTTACAGTCCTGTATTTCTTAGCCGAGATGGGGCACAAGGTGTCCCCTTCGAAGCTTCAATTCTGTGTCCAGCAAGTGATCTACTTAGGCCACTTACTGTCCAAGTGGGGTAGGCAGTTGACACCAGACCGTATCCAGTTAATAGCGAGTCTTCCACAGCCCAAGACACAGAAGGAGGTACGTGCTTTTATCGGCCTTACTTCTTATTGTAGACAATGGATTCCTCAGTATGCATTTCTAGCAAAGCCACTGATACAGTTAACGACACAGGAGGCAGCCGTATCGACTGTTCTCCCCTGGACATCTGAACATACACTTAGTTTTAATGAGTTGAAGAAAGCTTTATGCCAAGCTCCTGTTCTAGCTGCACCGAACTACAGTAAGCCTTTTACACTTTTTGTCACAGAACGTGATGGTACAGCATTATCTGTTCTTACACAAGATCAAGCAGGACAATACAAGCCCTGTGCTTATTTTTCGAGCACACTAGATCCAGTAGCCCAGGCTCTGCCTGCGTGCCTCAAGTCAGTTGCAGCCACAGCACTAGCTATCAGACAAAGTGATTCCATAGTGTTAGGACATTCCCTGACAGTACAAGTTCCACACTCCGTGGAAGTTCTTTTAAACCGAACACAGACTCAGCACTTGACAATTGCACGTTTAACAGGTTATGAATTGACACTGTTCCAGCCACACATAGAAATCAGACGCTGCAATGTTCTAAATCCTGCTACACTGTTACCGTCAGTTACTTCAAATCCTGCCACACATGACTGTGTGGAAGTAGTTAACACTATGACAAAGCCAAGACAAGATCTGACAGACATTGCCTTACCAGATCCCGACCTGACACTTTATGTGGATGGTTCATGTATGAGAACAAGTACAGGAGACCTAGTAGCCGCGTATGCAGTGACTACTGACACTGAAGTTGTTGAAACACACCGTATTGACACCCTGTCTGCTCAAGCAGCAGAGCTAGTCGCTCTGACACAAGCCTGCATACATGCCAAGAACCTGAAAGTTAATATTTACACAGATTCACGCTACGCATTCGGAGTCGTACACGACTTTGGAGTGCTCTGGCAAGAGAGAGGTTTCATGACTTCTCATGGAACCAAGATTCAGCATGGTCTCCTCATTCAAGCTCTGTTAGATGCAATACATTTACCGACAGCTATCGCTATCATGAAGTGCAAAGCACACACGAAAGTTACTGACATTATTTCCCAAGGTAATGATCTAGCAGATCGAACAGCCAAGCTCACAGCACAGACACCAGACATACCAGTTAACAAGACACCGACATCCACTCCAGATCCGACTACATGTATGATAGTTAAGGACCCTACTCAAGATGTCATAGATATCCAGTCACATGCTACTCCTGAAGAAATCAAGAAATGGTCCGAACAAGGAGGGGTCCAGACAGATCAGGGATGGTTGACGAAGGGAAAAGCCACATGGTTTCTCCCCGACTCAATGGTTCAAGTCATTATCAATACCGCACATAGTCCAGCACACTTAGGAGAAAAAGCCATGTTAGACAGTATCCAGAACATTTGGTTCAACAAGCATTTACGAGCTGCAGCCAAGCAGAAAGTCCGTACTTGTATGATATGTTGCCAGTTCAACCCAGGTAAAAGTGTCCCGGTGGAACAAGGTGGGTTCCAGCCCCCTGACCACCCTTTTGAGGTCCTCCAGATGGATTATATTCAGATGGAGCGATGTCGAGGTTTCAAGTATGTCCTTGTAGTTGTATGCGCTTTGTCCAGGTGGACAGAGGCATATCCAGTTCCAGATTACACAGCCGCGACCACTGCCAAGCAGCTGGTTCGTGAATTTTTCCCTCGTTATGGACTCCCTAGGGTCGTGTATTCAGACAACGGCCAGCCATTCTCATCTGAGTTAATGAAGCATGTGTCCCTTCTGTTAGGGTACCAGTGGAAGTTCCATTGTGTACGCCATCCAGAAGCAGCCGGTCTCGTAGAGAGACATAACCAGACCCTAAAAATCCGTATTGCCAAAGTCTGTAAAGAGAAAGGCGTAGACTGGTTAGTTGCCCTGCCAGTTGCTTTGTTCTATATGCGCATGGTCGCACATTCCAGATCAGGTCTGTCCCCTTATGAGGTCGTATTCGGCCGCCCCCCGAACATGTGGGGTACACCTAGACCCCGAAGTATTACAGATGTTTCCAGTAATATGCTGACAGATTACCTAGCTTCCTTGATGTCTGCCCTACACTCTTGTCGTTCACAGGTTGCCGCTGCATTTCCCGACAATACTGAAGTCAAGCCACACGAGGTCCTTCCCGGCACCCTGGTCTTAATCAGGAATTTTGATCGTTCAAGTCCGCTGGAGCCTCGCTGGAAGGAGCCGAAGTTAGTCCTTCTGACCACCCGCACGGCCGTGAAGTTGGAAGGCAGAAAAGGCTGGGTGCATCTGTCTCATGTCAAGAAATTTCACGGACTAAGAACTAAAACGTTTATTGACACTTCTACAGACACTTCCGAGTCTAAACATTGCCCTATTCTCAAGGACTGTCCCGCTATTGACTTTGACTCAAAGCCCTCCCTGTTAGAGAAAACTCCGCAGCAGGAGTATAAACAGAAGCTCCGGTCTAGTAAAATAAGTCAGCCAGTTTAATTGTCTAAGTCCCCCTCGGGTGAAACGGTTAGACAAGTATCTGACATGTATGAGATAGACCCCCATAGTGAGAGAGTTAGTCAAAACTCAATCAGATGTATCGTTATTTTATGTTTTCTTTTATTTTTGAGTTTGATGGTTACCTGCACAAGTTATGCATTTCATTTATGTTTTCCAATTTCTCATGTAAATAAGTTTTCTAATGCTACAGTAGAGCACACGTTTAGTGATCTGCCTCCTCACGAACTATCCTATCGTCTTGCTATGCGCAACAATACATTTATCCGTATGTTACATTATTCACACCAGACCAGCAATGCCACTAATTGTTGGGTGTGTGGTCGACTCCCCCCTTTCCAGACACCGAAGGGAGTTCTGCCACTGTTTCCTTATCCGTTTTCACATAATGGTTCGTGTGGAGCATGGTCCATGTTAACGTCATCCTCAACTGATATGTCCCTTCTGAACAGTACATGTTTTCCAGACAAGCAAGGTCTTCCCCACAGAACAGGGTTAGATCTAGAAAATGAAGTTTATAATTTAGGTAATTATTCTTCGAATTTTATGGTCCTGAATGTTCAGTCTGATCCTACTCCAGACTTACCTGCTATTTCAGTACTACCAGTCAAAGGCGAATTATGTGTCCGAAATAATGGTTCCGTACATGTAGGACATAGTGATTGTACTACTATTGTCAAGTATAGTGACAGTGGGAAATCTATTTTCAAAGCCTCACGTCATTCTTATTTTGTTTGTGGTCAGACCGCATATGTTCGTCTGCCCCTCGATTGGGATGGAACATGTTACATTGCTTTCCTACTGCCACCAGTTTTCTTAGCCCCATCCGATTATCATAGAAACACACATCTAGTACACATTAGACATAGAAGGGAGATCGAGTCCCCGATTGTCGATCAAACTGAAACTGCTCTAGAACAATATACAGATTTTAATAAAGGATTCTTTTTCTTTATAGGACCTATCCAGAATAGTAAGCTAATACGTAGATTAACCAGAACCCTTGAAGCAGTAGTGAATGAGACTGCCTCTGCCCTAGGTAACTTAACCGAAGAGCAATCTGCTATGAGATTTGTCGTGCTCCAAAATCGTCTCGTTCTTGACGTCATACTGGCCGATAGAGGAGGAGCATGTAGAGTCATCGGATCTAGTTGCTGCATTTTCATTCCTAATAACGCGCCGTCTGTTTATTCAGCTATAACCAGACTTCATAAAATTGCCCATCAGTTACACCAGAATCCAGGCACCTGGACATGGTCCGGTTGGTTCTGGAGTATCCTATCTGCCTGGGGATGGAAAGTATTGTCATTTCTAGGTATTGCAGTAGCGATCATATTCAGTTGCTGCCTCTGTATACAATGTGGCCCTGCGATTTGCGGCATTTGTGCTACATCCTGTATTCCCAGTCCTAGTCCTAAATCCCGTTCCAAGACAATTCGAGACGAGCAAAAGATACTGTATGAAATGATAGATGGTATCATGAATATTGATGTTTCCTGATGGAAACGTAGTGACAAGGAGGGAATGTGGAAAAGTAAATTTTGCCATGTTCTGTGTCCCTACGTGTTCCCCATCTTATGTTATATGTGCATGATTAATATGCATATATATTCCCTTATGATCGATTAAAAGACGCAATTACAGTTGTGTCCACCTCTAGTATGCCAGTTTCCAGTTCTCGTGAAAGCTACGAGTATTAAGCCTATGTAAAGTTACGTTGCCACGTTTCACAGTGTGCACGTTATTTCATTATAAAGTCCCCGTTTCTAGGCCTCAAAAGGGCCCGGACTCAGATTCAGCTCCTGTCTCCTGAACCCTCGCTGAGGAGCGATACAGCCCCCACCTGTATCCCTGACCCTTCACTTACTTCATGCCTCACAGTGCCCGGCTCGGCCTGGCTCTGCCTGCCAGTCTGCCAAGAATATGTTATGATTCTAGTTATCAGTCCAGCTCTCCTTCTCTGCATTCCTAAGCTACTGAATCGCATCAATAGTTTCCGTCATGGTCTAGCCTTTACGTCTCCATGTAAGAGAAATACTGTATTCATGGTCATTTAATATTCCTCAACACGCACTACGTGTAGAATAATGCATGCACCAGTCTTAGAGTCTGTTAGCCTTTGCCCTGCTAACTTCTGGATTCTATCAACATGTTCTCTAAACATCAGATACTAGATAGTGTTTAGGTACATGTCGCTTTGACTCTCCAGACTTTAGTCTCTCCTTCTAGCGCAGAAGTCATAGCCCCCAGCTTCTCCCTAGTAACACGTCATTGTCAGTTTGCGCGCACCACTAGGTTAGAGGTCCCGGCTCCTTAGGTAGCCCCCTCCATGTTTCCGCCCCTTTTATGACATATTCTGTTACGTTTACATCACATGTCTATGTACACGCCTCTTGTTACACCCACTTTATGCCTTATCTTTCGCGACTGCTACGAACCCCGCCCACTGCTACGCCTACTGTATTGAATGCTATGTATTTTGTTTAACTATATATACTTGTGCACTGTTATTAAAGTTAGCGCGCTCATCCCAGATCCTGCCCCGGCAGCTGCCGGGCCCTGCCATCCTATTCCCGTGCAGGTTGTCCTGTTCCTGTCCTTTATGCTGTATTAAACCTGCAAACTCCAGCTACCTCGAATCTTGACTCTTATTTATTGAGCTATCTGTTATTGTATATCTAGTCAAAAATAGAGGTATTATTTATTTATTTACCACAGACTTTGCAGCTCCGGAGCCGCCTCCAAACGTTTGCGCCGCCATCCCGCAAGTAGCTGCTGGAGTTCCACATGGTGTACCCGATTTGCATGCTGTGTGGGTCGGGCATCTGAAAGAACTGATTGCAGACCCAAACGATGCCCACAACATCGCAATCTCGTCGGTCGCGCTCCAGAGCCTGATATGGCCCTTGGAAGCCCCGGGACGACGGGGGTCACCGGAAGGCTTGAGGGCGGGCCTAGTGAGCACGCATCAGGCCGAGAACAGCTATCGGCCTCGGAGACCTGATGCTGTCGAGACGCTTCATGGATACTGGGAGCGGTAATAAAGCCCTCCATGAGCAACATCATTACATACGAGACTCCCTCTCACATTCCCGACGAGGTGAGTAACGTCGGGTGCTTAGTGTGGCCCTACCGCTTGGCAGATTACGCTGTGCAGATTTTGGGTACAAAACTGGTTCTCACCTCCCATTTTAAGTGCTCCAGGTGACTGTCTCCTGGGCGGCGCACGACTGATGTGCTTTCTCCCAGGTGGGCCTGCCAGGATCCAACTGACTCGGTGCCTACTGAGTTGTGGGTACAAAGGGGCGATTGGACCCCAGACGGCAGCTGAATTTGGAAGCTGGGAAGACCCCCAGACGCGATGACACAGAGGGCGCCACTGACACAGAATTGCCCCAATTGGAGGGCTCCGCTGCAATTATGGCCGAACTGCGTGCTGGCTTCCAAGCTATCAAAACCCGCCTGGATACTGTCACCTCATGACTAGACGACATCCATGGGCATCTCGACGCACAAGATACCTGTATTGCAAACGCTGAGCAGCGAATTTCGGATCTGGAGGACGCACAACCATCGGTGCAGAGACGACTCGAGAGAACTGAGAATATCCTTAAACAGCTCGCTGCAAAAGCGGAGAAATTGGAAGTGCGTTTGCGCAGAAATAATATTCGCATCGCAGGCATTGCTGAATCTACAAATACAGGTCCTATGGCCAAATTTATTGAGTCTGTCCTCTTAGAGATTTTTGGGAAAGATGCCTTTTCCGACACATTTGCAGTTGAGCGAGCACATCGGACATTGGGACCTCGACCAGCACCGGGCCAAAATGCTTAGCTACCAAGACCGGGATGCTGCGCTCCGATTGTCCCGGGAGCGCGGCTCCCTCGCCTATCAGGGGTCCAGTATTAAGCTGTTCCCAGATTTCACACTGGGAATGTTAAATACGCCAGATTATATCCAGCCCGACTTCGCAGCCAGATTGATAGAAAGGCACATGTCTTTGATACCCCAGAGGACGCAGGAAAGTTCTGGAAACAACACCAAAATACTGACAGACTTCATGGACGTGATGGTAACCAAAATCCTGGCACATGAGCAACGGCATGAAGACGTTCCAACTGAGCAGCATTCATTGCTTGTCGGTGCCCGAATCCATGTACAATCGACTGTCAATCCTGATTCGTGGCGGATAAGGCAAAATCAAAGGGGATGATGGACGGAGTGTTGAACATTGCAAGCACTCAGTCCCAGTCAACTGATCGGCTTTAATACATCATCATTCTTTAGCTCACTCCGCCACCCCAGTTCAGACACTGTGATTATATTCCTCCGAAATTACTGGCCAAAATCGATCCTAGCACCTCTCATATGTGTGTTCGATGCTCTGCTCCAGATCCTGATTTTTCACATTGCATGGCACTGCACACCATTGCAGACATACTGGAGAGAGACTTTACACCCTGTCTCTCCTATGGTGGAACAAACTATACAACCTGCGCCACTGACAGCTTTACTTGGATATGTCCAACCTTTACAAAAAGAACATTAGAAGGATCACAGCAATAGCTCTGCTCATTGCAAAACGACAGATCTCTTTACATTGGGGCAGAACACAAACACCGACTGTTAGGGCCTGGCTTCGAGACATGGTATATTGCAACACCATGAGTGATATATATGATACCCTACTTCCACTGACTTCACGCTCACAAGACATCTGGCAACCCTTGAAAAATTATTTATTGGTACACCCTCTGGACAGAGACTAATATGCTCTAATGGGTATGGATAGCCGAGGTATGAGTCCTGGAGACACTAACACGCAATGACTTATTACTAGGTATTGAGAAATGTGTGTCAAGGACAGTTCGACGCAATTTGCGAAATGTGCACGTTGTGCTACCGATTAAATTTAATGTGATCCATTTCACGAGTCATTATCCTTTTTTGTTTTTTTGTTTATCGCTCCAGTACCCGGTTTTATTGTTGGAATTTTGTTCTTTGTCAAAATATTGAATGGTTTCATTCGATTTGAGATGTTAAACATGGCCATGCATTAACAATGTGTCTGTAATACTGACGACCTCAATAAAGACATTTATTTTAAAAATTGTTCAAGAAACAGTGCTTGGTGAGAGACATGGAAGCGCGCAGTCTTATATACTGCCACACAATTGTATTAAAGTGTAGATTGGTAATTCTTTTTTACCTTGCTTCTTGGTTCACATGCTTCACAATTGACCTGGTGATCTACCTTTTTGGGTGCCCACTTCATGGGTTGTCAGGTTAGCTATATTTCTCTGGTACTGGTGAGATGCAGTGACCCTTTCCACCGTGTATAGCTGTTTTGATTTCTATAAGTTATTCTTGCACAGGAACAATGATGGGTGCAGCAATACCATCATTTGGACAGTTCTTTTACTGCCTTACATTTAGTGAAATATAGATTTTGCATTGCTCTCTGAGCAGATCCTGGTGTCTGCCCCCCTATTGCTTGCCTGGTTTTGCTTCACTAATACTGCTATTGGTTTACCTGTCGCTTTCTCATATTGCTTGGTTTTATCACATCCTATTTGCCCAATTATTTTATTTGTTGTTTTTGCTGTCCTTTGTTGTCTTTGCTACTGCGGTTGCCTACCCCCACCGCCCTTTTGCTTCCTGCCCTATAGCCTTGATTTTGTGTCATTTTGTGCCATTTTGTGCTGCTTTTACCCGATTCCTTTATTATTTTTTAGATCTGCTATTTGTTTGTTTGCTCTCTTCCCACCTTTTTATCCTTTTCAATCCAACTAACAGACTTTCATGTCCACCGCTCAACAGTCTATTGGGTGTCGGCTTGGAAGCTTTCGGTTCGGCACAGTGTTTGTACTTCATCGCCTTAGTTCCGCTTGGAGCCGAAGCGGAAGATGTGGAAGGTCGGTTAGGTACCGGTGAGCGGGTAGGTGTCGAGGGTGGTGATGCTGAAGGCTTCGGCTGGTGTTTCGGAGCTAAGCCTGAAGGTGGGGCTTCCGAGCCACTCGTTTAGTGCCAAGCATGGCCATGAAGCAGTAGCGGTTCAAAGACGTCTTTTTTCTAGAGGTGTTCGGTGTTTTTTATGGTGTTATACCTGGGTCCGAAGGGCAGGGGACACAGTACTCACTGCTTTGACCTCAGTTGTGAATTCGAAGTCATGCTCATGCTCAGATTCCGAGCTATCTTCGACAGAGAATGCTTCCTCCTCCACTACGGAAGCCTGTGGGTGTTCTTCTCCAATGTCTTTGTGGCTAAAGAAGTTAGGAGTATCATCGGTGGCCCTCCGCTGCATTTTGAGCCTGCATGCTAGTTGATCCCAGGGGTCTTTTTGGAGCAGAAAGCTTGTCAGGCCTCGCAATACACTTCCCTCTGCCCTGGTACAAACAGATTACCGACCTGATGGGAGATATTCTGCGGCTATATCGCATGGCAGCAGGGACAGAAATGGAAAGGCGTCTGTTCCATAACCAGGAGGGCCATTTTTGGAGGACCTGCTCGAGTGAAATTTCGAATAACCCAACGGGCCAGGCCAAAGAGGGGCCACAGTAGATTGTGGCCATCCGACGGGCGATTGTCGCTCAATGCGCAGATTGGTAAAGCAATAAAAAACAATACTGGTGCAGGTTAGAGGAGATTGGGAACCGAAAAGAGATCCGTACGGTCTTGACCCTGAGCGCACGTTCGAACCAGATGGCAGAAAGAAAACAATGTAACAATGGAGTCGATGCCTATGCACATTATCACCAAGAGGGGGAGTCACTCGATCTCATGACTCGAAATACTTAATAGAAGAAAAACAACTTGCAAACATTCAGATCCAACACTAGATGGCAGGAGAATGAAAAACATGTGTACCGAACATCCTTTTATAGCATGAATTCTAAGATTTGACGCAATTATGGGATAGCAGTCAGGCACTGGGACAGGAGTAAACAGCAATCAATCAACCCTGCCCGCCCGAGCTCTTGGCTGAACAAAATAAATCACTATTGATGGGGCTGCAGAGCTTTCCTTCACCTTTGAAGGGACAGCATCTCAGACCATATCAGCTGTTACTACACCAATAAAGTTTCAAATGGAAAGATCCTTAGTCTCCTGGGTGACATAGGACTCTCAGGTAGGAAGTAGTTACCTCCTGGCCTCACATATGAGAGAGTTTACACATGGAAGGACTAATCTACTAGGGAAATAGAGGATATCTAAGGAGTACTTCTTTTCAACTCATTCATTAACAAATGTGCCAGAGCAACCCATTTTAATTTGTTGGATCGAGGTACGGCTGTCCTAGAGCTATATGGTGGTCATTTGGCACCTCAACCTTTCTCACATACTCAGGCCAGGACACTTACTCTTCAAAGGGGCAGTGCATCCAGTACAAAGAATATAAATAACGAGGAAAGCTCTTAATAAGTGGTTGTATTTTTAATACATTTTTCTGTGCTTACTTCTAAATACGAAGTAGGAATGCTTCTGCAGTAGAAAATTGGATTTCTACTAAAAGGGCACAATGGTCATATATTTTCTGGTAAGAACCCATAGTACATCTGGTGATTTCAAGGGCCAAATTAATATCCCGTCTTGCCAGTGCGAATATCTCAGAACATCAGGGCAACATGCTCACGGAACAGTCAGTTAATGGTGATACAAAGTTAAATTAGATGGTCTGCTTCGGAATGCAGAATAGAGTTAAACTGGTGATGACAGAAGTTTTTTTGTTTTTTTTTGTAGTATTGATGAGTGCTGGTAACCAGGGTAAAACAGGGTAGTGCGCCTTCAGATACTCTAACCTCTGAAAGAGCGTCTCAAATGCTGGATTTAATGTTGGCATTACTGGAAGCAATGTGAACAGAAAGTCCAGTTTGATGTATTAAGCATTGCAACAAGTTAGTGCACGCACACCAGTGTAATTCCTGTAGAATATAAATCTTGCCGGAATCACGCAACCAGCTGCAAAGGAGTTTGGAGTTCATCCAAGGTTGAAGAAATATTTTTGCCAGCCAAGAAAGACTAAAGTCTAATACCACCAGCCTCTCTATTAAGGGAATTTTTGCAAGCAGTATTCACAGCAAGCTCTTATTGCCATGCGGTCCTTTTAATCACTGACCTAGGCAGTTTGACATTAGCACATCTGTTGTGTTTTCTTTAGTGCCCTCCATCATGATCTACAGTCTGAAGCAGAGACAAGAAGTAACGAGTCACTGGGCCCACTCAGGGAACACATCCTTAAGTCAACTGTCTGAATATGATCTAAATAATCACCTCTACTAAATTTGAAACCAGTGCTTTAATCAACTCGGTATACAACTACAGGGAACAACATAACATACCTGGTTAGCAAATAGCAAATAACAGATTGTAGGATCCTCTCTATCCTTTAAGATGGCCCGGATAAGTTGCAGCATCGGAGTTATTCCTGGAAATGAAGGAATTGTTAAAAAGAAGCAGCAACAAGTTGCACAAAAAAAGGATAGTACATATTTTATAGCCATACCTGTTCCACCTGCTATCATTCCAAGATGCTTTGCTCTTTTAATAACTGCTTCAGACTTCTTGTCAGGCCGAATAGCAAAATTACCTAAAAAGAGAACGAAATAGGATTGCTGATAGTCTGTGCCATATGAAGAAACCCCGTTCTAATTACCCAGTCCTTGGAACAAAGCCCACAGCAGATGCCAGTTCACGGGTAGTTTAGTCCATTGTGAAGGAAGGAAATCTCAAGGTTTTGACAGCAAAGTGGTGTAAAGCATAGGTAGTTACAAAAAGCTGTTAAAATCAGGAGCTACAAAGAAACTCAAATGCTACTAGCACTTATTGTTGTAAGAGCTACGTGTGAGGCATTAGATTTTCATGAACACTGGTCCTACTGCCAATGTTGGTCTTTAGGACTGCACCCAAATAAAATGTTTTTTACAAAAACATACCTTACTCCAAACTCCCACCACCCAAACAACAAGGAAGCCAATTAAGTCACTGGTGCTGTCCCACAATCTGGTGCATCGTCCCACTTTCTATACCATATTTGGTTCATCCTCCCAACTATCTAAACTATATTTTATACCGTGACCAGTTCTTCCCTCCTTTCCACTATATTTTCTCATTTCGTGTCTACACCCTAACATTTCTTCCCCAGCATATACTGTTGCACATCCACTCTCTAGCACACCCATCTTTGCCTACACACCTCGGCCCAAAGACTAACCTAGTGACTCCAGCACTACCTACACCGTAGCACTCCTTCCCCCATTATCCTGTTTAGGTTTCGCCTAAGTGAAAGCCTGCGCACTGCGCAGGCTTTTCACGCAGGTGAAATCTAATGTTAGAAACAGTGTGGCTTGGAATCCGCCCCTCTGTTCCATTGGCTAGCTCCATAAATGGAGGCTAGCCATTGGAACAGAGATCTGTCCGTCATGGCCGGACCAGATTCGTGGGCGTTCCCGCGATTTTTTCCCTCTCCACCCCTTTCCGATCGTCATCGCGGCCGTGGGCGGGGTTTATTTTTTGTTGTTGTCCAGGTTTGCTTTGGCCATTCCGCGGCCGACCGTCAACGGAGGAAGCCTTCCCGACCCCCCTCCCGCTGTCCGTTCCCGCCCCCCCCCCTCCGTGTGCTTCATGTTTTTCCTGCGGCCTTCCCGACCCCCCCTCCCGCTGTCCGTTCCCGCCCCCCTCCCGCTATCCGTGAGCCCATTCCTGCCCTTTTTAAAATTAAAAGAAAGGGGGGTAGAGCCTCGAGCTCAAAAACTGTAACCCGCCATACAATGCCACCCTTTTGAGGCGGTGCCAAATGATTCCTCAGCCACGAGAGGAGAAGACAATTCCCACGGCTTGCAGTAAAAGCAGTCCAAAAAGATTATACAAGTTTTCGCAGATAAACATCTTAAAAACACTCACATCACCAAGCTCCATCAATAGGCCGGCTGCATAATCAAACCTCTCTTGCCTCAAGAACAAATCGGCCTTACCAGTCGTGTGTTTTCCTCCATCAGTGAAGCTCGGCATCGGAATTACATTTCGATCTCAGGTAAACTATGAACAGTTCCAGGGCCCCCGATCAACTCCTACCTCGAAAACCGATTGGAGGAGCCGACCTTTGACCCACTCCGTATGTACCTTTTATCATGCTGAATGCGCCCAGGGGCCCTGCACACCACGGACAAAGGAAGGGGCACAGTGGGTGGGCCACAGCCAGACCCCGCTGGGCTACTGACTGAATCAGTAGCGCTCTGGTCAAGTGGAGCCTGAAGCCTTCACTGCGCGGAAAAAAGGGACAAAAAACACTAACTTCTAATCACTTAAGATTTTAAACCTCACGTGCTCGAGCTCTTCGGCCATACCCCAGTTATTCTTGTATAGCGCCCAGACGCTAATTAAACAATCCATGGTGCAGCGGAGACCTGAGCAGTCAGTAATTTGGCATTACCCCCTAAACTGCTCCCGATACACCCGACACGAACCGTCTCCCAGCAGTCAGTCATGAACCACTAAAAAGCAGGAGGTGTCCGACGTCATGGCCCGTGTATAGAGCATTTGTTTATCGTCTTCTAGTGCCGACAAGGTGTCAAAGCGCTTGCAGACAGTAACAAGCTGGTGTGGCGCTGTGGTTAGTGAGGTACCCGACTAGCATCACCGCTGCACTCACCTGTATTTGACGAGGAAAGAAGGGCTGGATAGCTTATAGATAAAGACGTGGTCATAGCCAGGGCTTTAAGTGGGCCGGGTCTCAAGGGGTCTGAGCACCGGCAGTTTTTTTAAGGGGGCCTCGAAACGGGTCTCTATCTGGCTCTGTTTTGAGCCTTGGCACAGGCATCCTTTTTTTCTGGACTGCACACTGCAGTCCGGAAAAAAGTGCCAGTGTGCAAAACAGCCTGATAGAGACCCGTTTCGAGACAGCAGGCACATCGATGTGAGATACCCACACTGCTCACTTCTCACTAGTGGAGAAGTTACGGCATGACATCATGCCAGGTGAGCTTTGTGGGGGAAGGGAAATCCTTTAAAGAGAGTAATTTTCTCTCTGGATTTCTCTTCTCTTTCTGAAACGCAAGATCAGCAATATTGTGGTAGGGTCACCAGGGCTTTAATTGGAAGCATTTTCAATATTATATGTAACAAGCCATGGTTGCAGCTTATTTATCTTATGCAACAAATAACCATTGACAAGGCCAATAGTCCTGACTTGTTGTAGGTATGATGTTACTTGTTGTATCACATATCTGGATGCTATGACAGAAACAGCAAAATATAAGTGGGGCGGCACACTATGCTAAACACAGATTTTTAGCCTAAGTGTTTTAAAGCCACGCCCCTAATTACACTGGCCACGCCCATTTGAGAGACCCCTCCCCCCAGTTGTTTCATTCCACTTAAAGCCCTGGTCATAGCAGTAAAAGGCCCGTTTGATTTGACAACCTGGCAGTACTGGTCCACCCCCGGCAGAGCAGAGCGGCTATGCTAGTGCAGCTCTCGAAGCCGCCCCTGGGATGACTCCTAAGGCCGCCAGGATCTTCCACGCGAGGCCGCGGCGGGGCAGGGTGATCCCGGCGCGTTAGTCATCGCCGGGGCAGGGCACTAACAAGGGAAGGTGTGGAGGCCGGAACGAGTAACATGAAGGGACAAAAGCGGTCGAGCAAAGCGCCGATCTTCTCCCTTACCGGCGCTATGGGAGGGTGTAGTATTGTGGGTTCATTTACTTTATGTTCTTCACATATTGTATACATCATTATTGGAATGATGGGTATTCTTCCACTTCTGGGTCTGCTTGGTTCTCGCTGTGGGGTTGTCAAATAAAGACGATTGCTTCTCCTATAATTGTTTACGGTGTGCCATTACTTCATAGGGGCAGAGGTCTCTTCGCAGTACCGCCCTCCCCTGCAGACCACGGACACAGACATCAGGGCACAAGACATGACAGTAGAATGTACGAGTCGCGGAGGCTGCGAACTGCAATGAAGAGGTCACATCTTTTGCGCCCACGTCCCCACTCCGTGGCCTCTTTAAAGGGGGTTGCTAGGGCCCTGCGACCATTCGTCCAGGCGTGCCCTTCCACTAGTTGCTGGGTGTATAGGAGACGGCAAATTATTAACCCTGCAACTGCCGCACACCGACCTCTGCAAAGTAACGTTCGCTTAAAAGGTTTACACTCGACTTGGTAGATATGTGCATGTATTTATATATATATATGGTTTAGAGAATTATGCACAGACATTATCCCGAGGTGCTGAGCGCTATACGAGCGCACTGGCACAGCCCGCACAGTCCAATAAGGAGTATAGAAAGAGCACAGGTGCAAGGCTGGGAGGGGCCAAACAATACTCGGGTTCGTATCACGATAGACTTCACTCTCAGGTCATTGTAAAACGTCATCAGAGGCATAAAAAAATGTTCTAAAAACTTAACAGCTTATTACATGGTGAGTAAAATTAAAGCTCGTGATACACTTGTTTAGTTAGCTTACAGTGCATTCCTCGGCGAATTCCATGCATTGCGTTTCTGCTGGCTGTGCTGGTAAACTCTGCAAAGATTGGCCTGCTGTACACGGTTTGTGAAAACTCGAATGTTTCTTCTAGGAGACCGGATGTTTGCTTTGGCTGGAAGGAGCCTGTTTGTTTTAATATGTTGTACTTTTTTCTTTCTTTTATAAAACTATTTTTTCAAGAAAACCGATCATGACAACATCGCACATATTGCGTTTTAATGCCTTACATCAGCATTCCGTTGGCATATTACTTCCTTTACTGTTCAGTGTCCAGCATGCACTGTGCTGGCTACAGTTGCAGTGCATGTGAGCGGGTGCGCGTGCAACACTCGTGTGCTTCCCCCCCGTAATCACTTTCCCTTCTGGCATTCCCCCCTCCCTTTTCGCCCAGTCCTTCTTGTCACCTCGGCATGCACTCACCCCTTCTTTCTCCCCTTTCGGCACTTTGATGTCCTTTATAAGCACACGCATACTCACACATGCAGGCTCTCTGCTCTCTTTCTCTCTCCCCCTTTCACACACATGCACCCACACATGCACGCTCTCTCTCTCTCTCTCTCTCACACACACACAGAGACACACACACACATGCACATTCTCTCACACACACACACACACACAAACACATTCACTCTCTCTCTTTCTCTCACACACACCCACGCACACACATGCGCGCTCTTGCTCTCACACACATGCACGCACACATCCACGCTCTCTCTTCCTCTCTCACACACACACACGCCCACTCTCTTTCTCTCTCTCTCTCCCCCCCTCTCTCTCGCGCGCGCACACACAGGCACTCATGCATTCTCTCTCTTTCTTTGGTGTGTAGTGCCAAAGCACCATTGATTCCTGCTATGCACGGTAAGTCCTTCATTTGTGCTTTTATTATGATACAAGGACCCCTTGCTCCCTGACAGGCCTCCAGCACTGGTGGGGTGGCGGGGGTAGTGCATGGTGTGCAGTGCAGAAGCACCCTTGACTCCTGCTGTTTACAGTAAGACCGTCACTAGTGCTTTTAGCTTGACTGTGGTATGATACAAGGACCCCTTTGCTCCCTTTCAGGCCTCCAGCACTGGTAGCGTGGTGTTGGCAGTGTGCAGTGCCGAAGCACTTTGCCTTTGCTCCCGGTCAAGTCTCCAGCAGTGGTGGTGCATCATCCATTCCAGCTGCTCAGGGCTGGTGCCTGTTAATGATTCTCCTGCAGCTGCGGAGTCAGCAGTGGTTGTGAAAGGCTAGGGTGGTGTGTGTGCGTTCCCTCACACCTTTTCCTGCTCTACTCCACGCTCCACGCTTGTACCTCGATGTGTATATTACAGAGGTACGAAAAACACAGCATTTGAAATACCTAAAACACAAAAAGATTGCATGAGAACTGGTGCCGCGGAGCGCCTTCCCTCTCATTGACTGGATATACCCGCTCTCACTACAACTCTCTCTCTCTCTTTCACGCACACAAGCTCTCTCTCTCTCTCTCTCTCTCTCTCTCTCTCTCTCTCACACACACGCATGCACGCACACATGCATGTGTGTGTGTGTGGCTCTGGGTGTGTGTGTGGCTCTGGGTGTGTGTGTGTGTGTGGCTCTGGGTGTGTGTGTGTGGTAGTAATTGCTGTCTGCTGAGCTCGTCCGTAGCGTACAATAGGTCTCACATTTGCGAGAGAATGGCAATGTAAATGACAATGCCATTTATTTACCTGTTTTCAAAACCAACACATAAATACAAAATTTGTCATTTACAATGCCAATAGCTCTAACTTTTCCAAAGGCGAAACCATTGCATTGTAAATGCTTGTTTTTATTCTCACCTTGCGCCGTGTTTCCCCCTCTAACATGGCCCCTTCTTCTTGGATTTTTTTATTTTATTTTAATTATGACATTTTCCATAGAATAGGTTCTTACTTGTTTTCAAAATTCACAAAAATTGTGTTTCACCAGCATAAGGGAAGTCAGGATGGTGTTCTCCATTTTGTTTTTGCCTGAACCTATGCAGAGTCTAACATCAGACAACTCACAATAAGCCTTTATCACGCCATTACAGATGAACCAAAAGATCCACTTGTAACTATATTAAATACATCCGCCAAACAATAATAAATCATGCCAAGTAAATTAAAAAAAATCTGCCTTACTCTTCTTAAGTGTCACCCCTCTCCTTTCAATCACCCCTCTTAATGACCAGATACCAAGCCCGTCGCATATCCCTAAGCATGTCCATGATGGACTTCCGGCCATTTTTGCAAAACACTAAAGGTGGATTCAATGTCCCGAAAGACATATTGTTCCCTCATAGGTCGCTTCCTATTTATTAGAACATTGGAATGTTGAGCTCTTCATTTAAGACACTTGAGTGCTCCGGGCTTCTAATGGCCAGTAGAAGCATCAATATTCCAATGTTTATTCATAGCAACAGCAGTGAAAAAAGGCCTCAGGGAGCCCAAGAGGATTTCTACCCCCTTCGGCTCTGTGAGGCATTTGTTTTTACAAATTAGAACATTCTGCCCCCTAGAGGCAGAATGTTCGAATAGCCTTAGAGCCCTCTGTAGCGGGCTTTACTAGCTATTAAAGGCCCGCTTCCTTGTTAAACAGTGGGACTTTAATGGCCGGTAGAACCTGCTATGGCAGACTCTAAGGCTATTGTGGGATACAGAATCCCAGCCAGACCTCCAAGAGCCTGAATATACCCTCCTGAAAGTCCTCTCTTCAGTTCTCTGTAGCTGCAATGGCTGACAAGGAAGAGTAGTATATGGCCTTCAATTAAAAGAGATTTACCTTTTCCAGGAATATGCCAAGATTTTAGTTTTAGGGCGAAGCCTACCAGACAGCGCAGCTGTCTGGTTGCTAAAGACTTCTTGGGGACATTCTGAAAGCTGACCTAAGAATGCTCACCATTGGCTTTGTAGCTCACATTTGCTTGCTTTCTATTTGCTGGCTTTATTTGTTTTAGGCTGTTCGGCATGTCTTTATCCCTCTTGTGGAGGACTGCCTTTTACTGTATACTTCTAAGAGTGCTCACTTGCTGTAAATAGGCCTTTAAATTCTGTTCTTATCTCGTCATATTTGCTGTACATTCAAAGACAAAGGTCAAATGTCAGGCTGTCTTTCAAGGGAACTAGGTGTTTACTTTTTTTTCTCTAACTTCAAAGTGAGAGGTATTATCTGGGGGTGTAAAAGGAAAGGCTTTTTTCTAGCACACAACAACATTTAGATGTCTGTAAATGAACAGTGTAAATATTTCAGACAATATAAGAATTGGGAAAGCACAAATGAAGCACTTTTTTTGTAATTCTGATGGAAACAAATATTTTAATACAATCAATGCAGTAGGTGAAGCAATTTCTACACATTGTTTGAACGCTGTATAGTTTTATCAGTAACAGTGTATGTCTGTGCAAACGTTATGGTCATTTCAATTGAAAATGTGCTGCGTGTAATGCAGTGCACTCCCACACCATGCATACCCCACGCCCCTCCACTCTTTGCCACTATTTTCAACGCAGCTCTACTCCACTATACTTCACTGTAGGCCACTCTAATCCTAGAAAATTATTGTTGTGAATGCCGTTGTAGTGGTGTTGTGGGAGACTGTTGGGGAATATGGCATCTCTGCTGTGGCAATTCGCTGTGATCCATCCATTGTCCTGAACGATCTAGTTCTAACTGCCTGACACAAGCCCCTTTAAATCTCAACTCTTACAACTGCTCCTTTACATAATATATTATTCCGCAGGTGCCGCAGCGTTGGAGGTGCTACGTGTGGAACTCTTGTGTTTGCCCTTACGGAGCTGAAGTTAGAAGGAACATACCTGCCCAGTTTAGTATCATCACTGCACCAGGGCTGATTTTCGGGGACGAGTGCTGACATTGTTGGGACTCATAGACCCAGGATTCCCCTCACCGCCCACACCTGAATCGGGGCTTTGAACACCGCCCCTTGCCGACGCTTTTTCTACACCTCGCCGCACACGCTTGGCGGGTGCCGCAGCGTTGGAGGTGCTACGTGTGGAACTCTTGTGTTTGCCCGTACGGAGCTGAAGGGAGAAGGAGCATACCTGCCCAGTTTAGTATCGTCACTGCACCAGGGCTGATTTTCGGGGACGAGTGCTGACACTGTTGGGACTCATAGACCCAGGATTCCCCTCACCGCCCACACCTGAATCGGGGCTTTGAGCACCGCCCCTTGCCGACGTTATTTAGCCAACCTCCCCTGCCGCTGCGCGGGAGCGTCCCGGGAGAAGCCCGGGCCAAGGGCGGGCCCGTCCTAGCCCGTCACAGCCCGAACCGGGCTAACCCATTTGCATTTGCAACTTGGATTTTAGCATAAGATTTCACTGTGTTCATTGCCTTATTAACTGTTTATGTTTATTTTTGACATTTGTTTCAGATACGCAGCTAATACTAGGTTGCATTGAAAGTACCTGTTATCATTAGACGGGGTAAAATGTCACGTAAAGGGAGGAATTTAACTACAGGGAGGAGTGTTGCTGGCACCATGTAACAGTTCATAACCAGGGCTAGATCAGTCTTGGAAAAAGAAATCGCCATCACTGAGCGTCGCCTGTCATTGGAACCTCTTTATAACAGACGTTCCTCCTTGGGCCCCATAGCAATAGCCACCACTCCAACGAAGGATGGGAGCAAATCATCCAATGCCGGGACCAGAGGGGGAATCAGAACTGAGCGTTTAATCGAGGCGTCACCTAACCTAAACATAATCAGGGAGGACAGCAATACTGACTCGATCCCAGATTCAGACTTAGATGTTACATCCAACGAGTCACTAATGCTTCGTCCAACAAAACCTAAAGCAAATGCAAATTTAGTGGTAACAGCCCAAGGGCAAGGCCCCGGAAACAAAAGGAAACACGGTGGGACTAGTCAGAAGGGAAGATGCCCAAAAACTGCAAAAATAGCTAAAATCTCTAAAGCACCCAAAAATGCTGTCAAACAACTACAAGATCCTTTAACCGCAACCCTCATACTGACTAATACCCCTTTACCTAATGTTTTAATGGTACAAACATCGGTCTCCCTTTCATTATTCCCCTTACATAACGAGGGGCTTATGGATAAAGTCGAACATCTCATGAAATCTCTAATGGCTCCACTCCTGGAAAGGGTAAAGCGGATGTCCGAAAAAATTGATAACCTGGAGCAAGTAATGATATCTAGTTCTAATACTATAAGGCAACTTGTGGATGGTGCACACAGCAAGCCCGCGGAACCCCAAACATGTCCCAGAGCCCAAAACAGTGGACCCAATAACATAATCCCGTTACCATCTGCCCCAGTCCTTCAGCTGCCCAACGAATGAATAACACTGATGACACTGGTAGGCTTTCTCTGAGGGTGCCGAGGGCGGTTGAAGGCGAGGGTGTGCAAATAGGGGAGGGTGGTTTGGTTAAGGCTATAGAACCCGCGGGACAGGAGAATAAAAATATTTGTGCAGGCAAGGATTTACCCATAGCTGCAAAAGCAAAGAGGATATTCCCACATATTGATCTCCCCCCCACAATCATCCCCATACACTGTAGTGCTAGCTGGTGTCCCGGAGTTAGGCCAAGAAAAATCAGAAACTTACCCCGAGCTAAGAAACAAAGCTGCCCACTGGTTAAACAAGAACAGGCCACTCCCACCAAATATGTGTGGAGAACTTTTATTTGCCAGGAGATTAAGTTGGGTGGGCCACAGAAGAAAAGATTTCCCCGGGAGTGTATTAACATTAACTTCAGGGATAGACGAGTGGTCCATCACATATGTAACTGGCTTATTCAGTTTGGCGACAGTGGAATCCATTTGTTATACACAAAAAGTATCTAGGAGTCAGACACCAAAAGAGAAGAAAGGAAAAAGCAACAGCTCCATTCATCAAAAGCCCATGGCAAAACTATAAAGATCGAATAGCACCACGTGAAATGTTACAAATCAGAAAAACACGTGATGACTGGGGAAATCAGACCCAAGGGTAGGTGGAAATATTCCCATCAGTTGTCGATCTGTACCGCCACTTTATCATCATGTGGGTTTCTCCTTACCCAGGAGTTAATGCAATCGCAGTCACCAGAGTGTAAAAGAGACTGTGAGAGAAAAAAAGACTCTAATGTCCACGAGATTGACAATGTAGATTGAAGAGTCAGTGTAGAAAGACAACCGAAAAAAAGCAGTGCAAAGGAAATAGTGATAAACTTAAAATTAGATGAGACTGAGTAGAAGTGTGATTTCAATGATTTCTCTCAGCCCTCCAAGATTAAAAAACACTTGAAAAACAACAGATTTAACAAAATATCTGTTAGCGGAAATCGGTCAACATGTTTCTGCATAAATGGATAGTGCCAATGCATTCATCAGGACCTAGTTGCTGCTACTGCTTTTCAATAAGTGAAAGAAATTATTTTTAAAAAGGGAATTACATCACCTGAGATCCAGGTTAAGTACTCCACCACAATCTAAAATCGAAATGCCAAAGAGAAAAAGATGAAAGGAGACACAGATTTGAATTAAACATAATAAACTCATGTGTAGCTTATATTTCATTTCAAGGATTTACATATATCCATGTTGCACCACTCACCCTATCGTTGTGGGGATGGCGCCTCACCTCACCTGGCTGCAGCTCAGGTACTGAGGAGCACCGCTCTGTATCGGGAAAAAAACTCTCAGTGAATGCTCCACAGTGAATGTGTCCAGAAGAAGAGACCATATATTCAAGGGAAACTCGTACAGGGGTATTTCCAAATGAAATCGTAAGACCACATAGTATCGTAGGCAACGTGCGGTTGTTCAGCAATTTAAACAAACAGTCACCTCTGTGTACACGATCGATTAAATAGCTGGTCGCACGCCCTCCCCTCCGCCGACTACATCCTCCTCGGGGACCTCAACTTCCACCTGGAGAACAACAACGACCGCAACACCACCACCCTGCTGGACAACCTCGCCAACCTCGGTCTCAAGCAGCTGGTGACCACCCCCACCCACTACGCCGGACACACACTCGACCCCGTCTTCTCATCCAGCAAGGACATTATCTTCAGCCACGCCACCGGACTCCACTGGACGGACCACAGCTGCATCCACTTCAGCTTCAGAAGAACCACGATCCACCACCACCAGCAACAGGCTGCACGAAGAAGCTGGAACAAGATCACAGCCGACCAACTCGTCGCATCCCTGAGCCAGCACCCTCCCGCCAGCTCAGCGAACCCCAGCCAGGCCGCCGACAACCTCACTAAGTGGATCAGCGACTGCGCAGACGACCTCGCCCCACTGAGGACCCCGCCCAGCAGACCCGGCAGCAAGAAGGCCCCATGGTTCACCGACGAACTCAAGAACTCCAAGAAGAACTGCCGAGCCCTCGAGAGAGCCTGGCGAAGACACCCAACACCGGACAACATGACCACCCTCAAGCTCGCCACCCGAAAGCACCATCAACTGATCCACACCACCAAGAAAACGGCATTCAAGGAACGGCTGGACAACAATGCACACAACAGCAAGGAACTCTTCAACATCGTGAAAGAGCTCTCCAACCCCAACGCCGGAAACAACGACATCACCCCATCGCAAGACCTCTGCAACTCCCTCGCCTCCTACTTCCACAACAAGATCGCGGACATACACAACAGCTTCAGCACACAACCAACGCTCCCCACAACCGCACCAATGCCCCCCACCACCACCCTCAGTGCCTGGACCCCGATCAGCACCGAAGACACCATCCGCACGATGAACTCCATCCTCTCGGGATCTCCTACCGACCCCTGCCCTCACCACGTCTTCAACAAGGCCGACGCTGTCATCGCACCCCATCTGCGGGACATCATCAACACCTCCTTCGCCACCGCCACCTTCCCGGAGAGCTGGAAGCACGCCGAACTCAGCGCTCTACTAAAGAAACCATCAGCGGACCCCTCCGAACTCAAAAACTACCGACCCATCTCGCTCCTCCCGTTCCCAGCCAAAGTCATCGAGAAGACCGTCAACAAGCAACTGGCCGCCTTCCTCGAGATGAATGGCTCCCTCGACCTCTCACAGTCGGGCTTCAGGGCCAACCACAGCACCGAGACCGCCCTCATCGCTGCCACCGATGACATCCGAGCCCTGCTCGACAACGGAGAAACAGCGGCCCTCATACTCCTAGACCTCTCCGCAGCATTCGACACCGTCTGCCACCGCACCCTAGTACAGCGCCTCAGCAACGTCGGAATCCAAGAGAAGGCACTGGAGTGGATCATCTCCTTCCTCGCTGGAAGGACACAGAGAGTCCGCCTACCCCCGTTCAGGTCAGAGGCCACCGGAGTCATCTGCGGCGTTCCTCAGGGCTCTTCGCTCAGCCCCACCCTCTTCAATGTCTACATGAGCCCCCTTGCGGCCATCATCGCACGCCAACACAACCTCAACATCATCTCCTACGCCGACGACACACAGCTGATCCTCTCCCTCACCAACGACCCCGCCACCGCCAGAACCAACCTTCACGAAGGGATGAAAGACGTAGCCGAGTGGATGATGACCAGCCGCCTGAAACTGAACTCAGACAAGACGGAAGTTCTCATCCTGGGCTCCTTGCCCTCCGCCTGGGACGACTCCTGGTGGCCCCCCGCCCTGGGCACCGCACCCAAACCGACAGACCACGCACGCAACCTGGGCTTCATCCTGGACTCCTCCCTCTCCATGACCAGACAAGTCAACGCCGTCTCCTCGTCCTGCTTCAACATCCTGCGCATGCTATGTAAGATCTTCCGGTGGATCCCCACCGAGACCAGGAAGACGGTCACCCAGGCCCTCGTCACCAGCCGACTGGACTACGGCAACGCCCTCTACGCCGGAACCACTGCCAAGCTCCAGAAGAGACTCCAGCGCATCCAGAACGCCTCAGCCAGACTCATCCTCGACATCCCCCGACACAGCCACATCTCCGGACACCTGAGAGATCTGCACTGGCTCCCGGTCAACAAGATAATCAACTTCCGTCTCCTCACCCACGCACACAAAGCCCTACACGACCAAGGCCCGAGATACCTCAACAGCCGCATCAACTTCTACACTCCCACACGCCAGCTCCGATCAACCAGCCACGCCCTCGCCGCCGTCCCCCGCATACGAAGAACCACAACAGGAGGAAGGTCCTTCTCCTACCTGGCCGCCAAGACCTGGAACTCCCTCCCGACCCACCTCCGCCTGACCCGGGACCACCTCGCCTTTAGGAAACAGCTCAAGACCTGGCTGTTCGAGCAGTAGCAGACCCCCCCTCCCCAAGCGCCTTGAGACCCTCCGGGTGAGTAGTGCGCTATATAAATGCCTTGATTGATTGATTGGTCTTACGCGTTGTTATCAAAACTCAAAAACGTATTTAATGGGGATTTAATATGCTTGCACGGCTATGTTCACTAAAGATACTGTAAAGCATGCTGCTGTTCGGTCGTGTAATGCACGATATCTGCACAGTATCAATTAGGACCCATGGCGGCGCCTAAAAAAGATAATATCAGACCCTCGTTGTTAGTGATCGGGAAATGCAGCCAAATCTTGCATTATCCCGCTGGTGTCTGACAGAACCTAAGCCGTGCTTACCCGAGAACACGCTAGAAAGGCATCACCTTTCTTCGCGTATGAACAGTGCCGCTTACCTCTCCGTCGGCGTTCCTGTGCGCTTACTGGGGAGGCACCGAACGGTTCTCGCACAGACTATTTGTTGTTGGGAAACGCCCTTCCGCACATGTGACCTCAACGAGGTTTGTGGGAGTTTTAGTCCTCATTTTAGCCAAACGATTATAAAAGCCTGTGAATAAACGCTATTGGGTACGGCTCAGTGCGCAAGAAAAATGTTGCTATTTCCGAAAGAGTAGTGTATGGAACAAAGGGTGTCAGTGTCTGCAATGTTTGGTGCAGCTGACTATTCTGTTTATGTGCCAAAACATAAAATGATGATCTGTAATGTTACTCATTAATAAACTCTACAGCGACATCCAGGGTATTGGTTCGTTCAAACCCTCTTTGTCACTATTGAGTTTATAAACCCATTTTTGTTCCTTTTTAAATAGAAACTTACTAACATCTGGACAATGGTCCGGAATCGTAGGTTGTTCCAACACAGTCCAAGTAAAATCGTTAGGACCATGAGCGGATTCTAAAAAATGTTCAGTTAAGCGAGTGGCCTGTTTACGACATCGCACTGTGCTTTTGTGTTCACAGATATGCGCGTTTTTATTTTTCTTGTCGTCATCCCTACGTATCTTTTGGGACATGGGCATGTGATAAGGTAGATGGTATTCTCACTATTACAGTTCGTATATTTACGCTGTTGCCATGGTCTACTGGTCCCAATAAACTCAATAGTGACAAAGAGGGTTTGAACGAACCAATACCCTGGATGTCGCTGTAGAGTTTATTAATGAGTAACATTACAGATCATCATTTTACGTTTTGGCACATAAACAGAATAGTCAGCTGCGCCAAACATTGCAAACACTGACACCCTTTGTTCCATACACTACTCTTTCGGAAATAGCAAAATTGTTCTTGCGCACTGAGCTATACCCAATAGCGTTTATTCACAGGCTTTTATAATCGTTTGGCTAAAATGAGGACTACAACTCCCACAAACCTCGTTGAGGTCACATGTGCGGAAGGGCGTTTCCCAACAACAAATAGTCTGTGCGAGAACCGTTCGGTGCCTCCCCAGTAAGCGCAGAGGAACGCCGGGAGACACCGACGGAGAGGTAAGCGGCATTGTTCATACGCGAAGAAAGGTGATGCCTTTCTAGCGTGTTCTCGGGTAAGAGCGGCTTAGTTTCTGTCAGACACCAGCGGGATAATGCAAGATTTGGCCGCATTTCCCGATCACTAACAACGAGGGGCTGATATTATCTTTTTTAGGCGCCGCCATGGGTCCTAATTGATACTGTGCAGATATCGTGCATTACACGACCGAACAGCAGCACGCTTTACAGTATCTTTAGTGAACATGCCCGTGCAAGCACATTAAATCCCCATTAAATAAGTTTTTGAGTTTTGATAACAATGCGTAAGACCAGCTATTTAATCGATCGTGTGCACAGAGGTGACTGTTTGTTTAAATTGCTGAACAACCGCACGTTGCCTACGATACTATGTGGTCTTACGATTTCATTTGGAAATACCCCTGTACGAGTTTCCCTTGAATATATGGTCTCTTCTTCTGGACACATTCACTGTGGAGCATTCACTGAGAGTTTTCTTTTCCGATACAGAGCGGTGCTCCTCAGTACCTGAGCTGCAGCCAGGTGAGGTGAGGCGCCATCCCCACAACGATAGGGTGAGTGGTGCAACATGGATATATGTAAATCCTTGAAATGAAATATAAGCTACACATGAGTTTATTATGTTTAATTCAAATCTGTATCTCCTTTCATCTTTTTCTCTTTGGCATTTCGATTTTAGATTGTGGTGGAGTACTTAACCTGGATCTCAGGTGATGTAATTCCCTTTTAAAAAAAAAATTCTTTCACTTATTGAAAAGCAGTAGCAGCAACTAGGTCCTGATGAATGCATTGGCACTATCCATTTATGCAGAAACATGTTGACCGATTTCCGCAAACAGATATTTTGTTAAATCTGTTGTTTTTCACGTGTTTTTTAATCTTGGAGGGCTGAGAGAAATCATTAAAATCACACTTCTACTCAGTCTCATCTAATTTTAAGTTTATCACTATTTCCTTTGCACTGCTTTTTTTCGGTTGTCTTTCTACACTGACTCTTCAATCTACATTGTCAATCTCGTGGACATAAGAGTCTTTTTGCTCTCACAGTCTCTTTTACACTCTGGTGACTGCGATTGCATTAACTCCTGGGTTAGGAGAAACCCACATTTTTTTTTTAACTTGTTTTTATTGGCATTTCGTTATCTGAACAGTACAGACCATGTAAATAATCACATAAGCTAGAAAACGCAGGATAAAATTCAAAGAGAAAGGAAAACAAGCGCAAGCATGTGAGTCACCATCATGGGGATCATTGGATTGGGTCTGCAGAGTACGTACAGCGGTGTTGCCAAGTAACTGGGGGGATAGAACTCGGGGAGGGAGCATCTGGGCGTTTGCACGGGCATATCAAGAAGAGATGGGAGTCGGACGTTAGAGGGGTCAATGACTCGCGTTTACAGTGAGGCAGAGCTGCCAAAGGGCGGGAGTGTCATGTCCGATTGGGCATCGGGCCAGTCGCCGCGGAAGCTAGGTATTGGTGTGGGACTGTGAATCGCCAAAGTACGGCACTAGTCGTTGGTCAGGGGCTGCAGGCTCGTGGGGGCGGAATCGGTCGGGGTGGGTGCAGTTGTAGGTGTAGGTGTGGCCGGGTCATCATTGCGCGTCAACTGTTGGAAACGATGCAGTAGCATGGCCCATTCCATAGAGATGGGGTGTTTACGGGCACCTTTAGCCTCCTCCTCCCGCAGGGCGTCTTCTTCCGCCGCTGCCCATTTACAGACTGCCCCTGTCCATGCTGCTGTAGGGGGGCCCTCTAATGATCGCCAGTGCATAGCTATACATCTTTTCGCTAGCAGTAACACTAGAAATACAAAACGCCTGTGTGCCGGGAGCTGTTTCGGAATGTGGAAAATGCCCAACGCGCTGGATTCCCAGGTGGCTAGGGTTGTGAGGCCCGTGAGGTCTTTCAGTGTGTTGTGCACCGTCTGCCACAGGGGGTGGAGGTCCGGGCAGCTCCAGAACATGTGACGGAAATCTGCATCTGGGGAGCGGCATCTGGGGCAGAGGAATTGTGTAGTGGGGTAAATTTTTGCAGCCGCGCTGGTGTCAGATTCGCCCTGTGTAATATTGGATGTTTTTAAAACGGGCGTTCCTAGATGTACGTTTTGGGGCTTCAAGCGCCTTGATTCATTCAGAGTCGTGTAATGGGCGCCCGATGTCCTCTTCCCATGTGGTGCGCAGGGACACTAGGGGAGTACACGAGAGTTCTCGTATCGCCTTATATAACCAGGTGACCAAATGGCGTCCTACACCCATGCGCAGGATTGCGTGTATAACTGGATGCGTGTCTGGTTCACCGGCCTGGAGGTTGTGGTAAGGACGGAAACCTTCGAGGAGCTGGCGATATCGGAGGAATTGACCGGGGGGGGAGATCGAATTCGGCGATTAGTCGATCGAAGGATTTAATCCGACCCTCCTCAAAGAGCGACTCCATGTCCGTAATACTGCACTGTGTCCACTCAACGAGCATGGGGGCTGGGAAGTATGAATCTAACCTGGGCCAGCCGACCAACGGGAGCAACGGGGAATATGGGGTTGTCCCAGGAGACATCCGGTGGACCCGGAGCATACATTGACGCGCCACCGTGACCTGTAGAGGATATGTGCGCCGCGGTTTAGTGCCCGGGAGAGCTCCGGCGTCATAATCCTACCCGTTGAGGTACTGGCCTCTTGTGTATGTCGGTCCGCTGTCCAGTACGACAACCATTGGAGCTGGGCCGCTAGAAAGTAGGACTCAAAGGATGGGGCTCCGAGGCCTCCCTGGGTGGTGGGAAGCTGAAGGGTTTTCATTGCTACCCTGTGCCGGCCCGATCCCCAAATTAGGGCACCTAGGAGGGAATGGAGGTCCTGGAAGAAGAACCTGGGTGGGACCACCGGCAAGTTGGTAAAATGATATAGGAGCCGGGGAAGCATTATCATTTTAGCTAGGGCAATTCGTCATATCGGGGCCAGTGGGAGTCTGGTCCAGAAAGCAACCGTCGGTCGAAGGCTCGCGAGCGCCCTGCAGTGATTGCCCCCGAAGATGTCAGCGGGAGAATGGTAAAGTCGAACCCCTAGGTATCGGGGAGCTTCCGTGGACCATGAGATCCTTTGCGTCCCCAGCCAGGTATCGCGGGGTGGTAGGTCCGGGTAGAAGGGGTATACCGTGGATTTGTCCCAATTCACTCGGAGGCCCGAGGCGTCCGCGAATTCGGTAAGTGCCGTCCATATGGGGGTGAGGTCGGCCATAATATCCCGGATATAGATGAGGAGGTCATCCGCGTACATAGAGACGCAGTGCGTGACTCCCGCGTGTGGAATGCCCCAGTTCGGACCCCCCTGGCGTACCCTGATCGCTAGTGGTTCGACTGCAAGGGCGAAGAGGAGAGGCGAGAGGGGGCACCCTTGCCTCGTGCCTCGCCGGACCTCGAACGCCGCCAAGATGTGTCTCCCGATCCGGACCCGTGTAGACAGGTCTGTATATAAGAGACGCGTGTATGCCATGAGTACAGGGCCGATGTAAGGAGAAACCCACATGATGGTAAAGTGGCGGTACAGATCGACAACTGATGGGAATATTTCCACCTACCCTTGGGTCTGATTTCCCCAGTCATCACGTGTTTTTCTGATTTGTAACATTTCACGTAGTGCTATTCGATCTTTATAGTTTTGCCATGGGCTTTTGATGAATGGAGCTGTTGCTTTTTCCTTTTCCTTTCTTCTCTTTTAGTGTCTGACTCCTAGATACTTTGTGTGTATAACTGTTGTAAGTAGGGGCGTGTATCTAGTTTGAGTCTTTAAGCCAGCCCTCGGACCCCCTTCTATGTAGTGTGTGTTGTAGTGGAATCCATACCAGAGATTTGAGTTTTTTCTACCCCCAATCCCCCCCTCCCACCAACAACTATGTGCCATAGGGGAGTACCAAATATGGAACTGATGGAGGGGGCTAGAACTAGATATAACATCCCGACTTTCAACTATTTTGATAAGCTCTCTGAGCTGGAAAGGGTGGACTGACTTGAGTCCGAGGGTCCGACATCTAACATACTGTCTAACACCTATGCCCCTATTGAATATCTAGCTAACCTAAATCAAAGCATTATTGCTAATGAAGAAACTTTGTCTACCATGACCCAGATTAGTCATCATGAGGAAGTCATGGGCTTACACCCCGCAATTGCAATTAATCAGGAAAACCCATCCCTGAAAATATTATACTGGAATGTCGCTGGTCTGCGCACTAAGGTGGTGAATGACACCTGGCTCGATTTTGTCCATAATTTTAGTATCTTGTGTCTGCAAGAAACATGGGCGACGTCTGAGATACACCTAGAAGGCTTTAAAACGTATTTTTCTCCAGCCCTACCATCACCCTCCGGCAGAGCAAAGGGCGGTTTGACTATTTTCGTGTCCAATGTCTTGCAGTTCACGAATATAGTCCCTATTAAATTGGAATCAAACTTCCAAATACTCCTTCTACACCAGAGTAAAACCAACGCCCTTATAATGGTGAATTTTTACAATAATCTCCCCACAGACGATCTAACAAAAGTTATAAAAGAAATATTTTTCTCCCTCCATAAATTACTTAACAAAGCCACTAAGGAAGTGGCTATAATCTGGGGAGGGGATTTCAATCAAACTCTATGCAAACACAGTGTAAATATAGTCTGTGGCGGTGAGGATGAATACGATAATCCGGTAACTCATTTCCCTCACACTTTAATTGGGGATTGCTTGAATGAAACTCTTTGCGGCCTTGACCTCGCCCTTGTAAATGATATCGTGAATCCCTCCATACCTCTTATTCCCACCTTCAATGGTAGAGGAAGGTTAAGCATAATTGATTTTATCTTTATCTCCGTCAAAGCAGGACCCCAAATATCGAATTGTAAGACCCATGACATTATTATCAGTGACCACTATCCAAATAGTATCACATTAAAAATCCCACAGAAATGCGACAGGTATGATATTATGAGGACCCTTGGTCAAAATAACCTGATAATAGATAGGTTAAATGGTTATTCCCTTAAGTGGGAAAAAGTGGACCCGTTGGATATTACTGCGAGACTGGTCAGAAACTCAAGATCAGTGATCGATAAATGTCTCAATCCTGCTACCACTAATGAGGGAGTTATGGCTAACTTTGCAACATTCTTAAAATCAATAAAGGAAATTGTATTTGTTAACCTGAAAACCAGTAAGTTCAGAATTAAGGGATGGTTCGATAGTAGCTGTACAACAGCCCATCAGAACCTGAAGTTAGCTTTACACAAAAAGGATAGAGACCCAAAGGAAATTGCTACTCAGGAAGATTTATAACCGGGCCTTTAAATGCAGGAAGGAAAAATTGAAAAAAGATCTCTGGGATCAACTGCACAATTCATGTACTCTGAGGGAGAGTGCCTCCTTCTGGAAGGTCGTTAAGTCGCCATTTCTGTCAGATACAAGGGCTAACCCCAATATGGACATTGCGATTGATGAACAGCTATGGGTTGAATATTTTAAGCGGATATTCGGCCTCCCATTAACCAAAAAGCAAACGACCCCAGTTTTGACCAGCATTAGACCAAAGATAAATCCCTTCCCGTTAGCCATCCACATATATTACGAGGAGGTCGAACTCACACTGTTGGCTAGCAGGAATGGAAAGGCGCCAGGCCCTGACGGGGTTCCAATTCATCTTTTCAAATTTAACATGGATCTATGGTACCCAATCATAACTAGGGTCCTTCAAGCACCATGTGCCTTGGGGCTTGTTGACTCTTGATCCCAATCAATTCTTGTCCCCATTTTCAAAAAAGGGTACCGCCAATCATCCTCTTGTTACCGGCCTATTTCCTTGTTGGATTCACTGGGGAAAGTGGCTGGACGCGTTATCCTAGCGCGTCCCCAGCAGTGGGCCTCCGATAACAAAGTCCTATCCGACCTGCAATTTGGGTTGCGTGAGGGTCTGGGCACCACTGAACAAGCCCTTAATTTGTATCTCCTAATAGGCAAATACGTAAATGCGAAAGGGGGGGCTCTATACATATGGCGTACGTCGACCTCTCTGCAGCTTTCGACTGCGTCAGTCACATCAAGCTGTGGACTATTTTAGCGGACATGGGAGTAGAGGAGTCCTAGTAACTTTCCTACGCGAATTATACTCAGACGTCACAGCTAGAGTCAGGTATGGCGTGGGGGGCGAGTTAACAAAGTCGTTCAGAGTAGAGAGGGGAGTAAGGCAGGGCTGTGTCCTGGCCCCGTTTTTATTCAATCTTTATAACAATGGCCTGGAACAAGCCATGGTAACAGGGTGCCAGGACCTCCCCACCATTCACAAACGCCCAATACCGGTGTTACTTTATGCGGACGACGCTGTGATTCTAGCCCGTACCCCCATGGAATTACAGCGTGCTCTCGTGAGATATTGTACCTTTATGGCCAACCTGGACCTGAAGATCAATATTAAAAAACGTTTGTTATGTCCGCTGGTTCCAGGACTAAGAATATTAAGGCCATCTATTTTGATAAGCAAAAACTTGAGAGTACAATTACGTACCCATATTTGGGCATCGTTTTCGATCAGAAATGCTCCTAGAAGTACGCCACCGAGTCTAGGAAGCTGCTTTTTATGAGGGCGACAGCTGCCTTGGTTAATTTTGCAAATAAACTGGGCAGACGGCCTCCGGCCGAACTCATCGAGATTTATAGGGCAAAATGTTTAGCTACTGCAATATACGGGGCAGGCGTGTGGGGTTATGGGAAGGTTGCAGCAGTACAAAGGGTAGAAAATGTTTTTTAAAGATTTTTACTTGCAGTCCCACGGGGTACATCGACCTATGTATACCATCTGGAAGTGGGCCTGTCTTATATAACAGATTCAATTAAAATTCAACCCCTTCTCCTTTGGCACCGCATTTGGTCTTCTACTGAAACCACTTTCTGCCAAAGGTTTATACAGGACTGTAATTCCTTAGACAATGCTCATAAGATTGGGTGGATTGCATACATCAAGAAATTCCTCAATGACTTGGCATGTCACAATATTATCATTCCCCTACCTTAATTGCTGTTTTACCAAGAAAATTGTTCAAAAAAGTTTGTTTGGCCCACTTAGAATCTCTGAGGCTCTCTAGCGAGGTTAGTAAAGTTACAGTGCAACACTCGCTATTAATCCAAACAACCGTGACAGTCCAGCCGTATTTAAATTTCAACTTCTCAGGTTATGAAAGATTCTTACTAACTATGTTCAGACTAGATATTTTTCACCATCTGGTCACTTTTCCCACAACTAACAACTGGGCAAAGACCCTACAACCCTGTCCTTGCGACAACATCTCCCCTCAATTCACGATCCATACAATATTGTTCTGCAAATTCTGTTACGAATCGAGGAGACGCTGGCTCATACCGATCCTAAAATTATGGGCCTACGAAGGTGCCGTCCCGCTTTTCTCGCCCTGCAATGTTTGGATGCTGAGTGTTTTGCTAAACCTATAGCAAAATTTTTGAGTTTAGCTGTTAGGCACAGGCGAGACTTGGACTAACACGGGGTGCTTATTTTTATCATGACTTGTTTTAACTGTTAAACTTGGACTTGATTTTATTAGTATTTAACTTATTTGCAGCGTATGATTGCTGTTTTTTTTATTGTATTAATTTTTTATCCTAACTTTAGCATGATTTCTTCATGCACACACCACGCACTTTACGTACGCCACGTGGAAGCCCTGCTCCTTGGAGTCTCACCTTAAAGATTACTGCCATGATTTCTTTACTGTTACTAGGAGAATTGGCAAATTGCACGATGCTACAATGAACCGGTCATTCCTATGAAATCTTACTATGATGTTTATATTTCTTTTTTTAAACTGTATTTTTATGTACTTGCAAGTTCACTATGCTTTTATGGCTGTTTGTTACAACCGAATAAAGCTTTATATTGATTGATAATATATTATTCTGTATGACAAAGCTTTCTAAATTCGCAAAAATCTATGGATAAACAACCCAGATATTAGACCTTGCTGCAACACTTACTAGTTAGCTCAAGAGGAGAGGATTGAAGTGGATGTTTACTTCCAACATGGTAGGAAAAAAATGCAAGTTTACATGAACTGTCTCTTAAAGTTACAGAAACAGCCTTTTAGTCCCGATTCGCTCCCTTTCCGTTTGGCTTTTGATTACATTTGTATACAGCATCAGCTTTGTAGCTTTCATCATGCCAATGAGACATGTAAAGAAAGCCATACATTCTCCTTTTCTTTTTATTTATATTACTGTTCACTATTTCTTCATAGTTACCTAAAAGTGTTTATTTCTATGGTCTGCTGTCTCGGATTCTTATCGCTCCCTATATTTAGCATCAGACAAATTTGCTTCACAAGGTTACCTGCACCTGTATATTGAACTATGCTGCGCACTACATGATTTACAAGCGCAAACTCATGCTTGCAATTGAAAACACACAAATTTACTCTCAAATCTATTTACTAACACTTAATATTACACCACTGATGTGAAACGGCCAAGGGCATGGAGTGGCCCTTATAGAGCAAGGTTCCCCTGCAAAGTAGGGGAACACCAGCAACCATTCACATTGCACATTTGCACCCTGGATACTATTGCATATTTGCGTCTGGCAGTGACTGAGGTGAATATGAATACAGTGTTATGGGCTGAGGACATCCCCACACTGACAAGGGCAATGGGGAATTGAGAGAAATGATTGCCTGAAGAATCAAAACATTTAAATCTTACTAAGTGCAGTCGCCTTGGTGGGGATTTTTGCATTGGTCAAACTTACAAATGTACATGCACTAATGCAAAATGGATTGCACAAAAGAACTACACTTGTACTCTAAGGAAAACAGCACCCGTCACTCGTATCCCAAATGTACTCCTGAAAACCTTAGTGAATTCTGAAAAAATGTACTGCAAATGTAGGCGTAACCCAGAGGACCAAATCTCTTTATTTATTTTTGTGAATTGGGGGAGAATTCCAAGATGTAGCGAGGTCAGGTGGAAGCAAATTTGCTGCTCAGTAAATCATCCTCTTGGGACAATAAGTCACAAACAAACGTGCATTAATGCCGCTTATAAGCACATTCCAGTGAGAGCAAACAGAGGGTCTGATTTAGAGTTCGGCAGATGGGTTACTCCATTAGGAAGAGGACATATTTCCCATCTGCCGTATTACAAGTGCTATTGAATATAATGTACTTGTAACACAGCGGACAGGATATACGTCACGATTGTGATGGCGTAACCAAACTCTATTTCAGGCCCGCCTAGAGTCTGCTAACCGATGAGCATAAGTAGCATGGCATTTGTGTACAAGAAAGAGGTGATGCCTTTGCAATTAAGATTATCAAACCGAGCAAAGTATGTATAATTAAAAAAATATACATATACACAAAGAAGCATACATATAACTCCTTCCTGTTTTGTTCCAAATTCCTAGGGAGCTGCATTAGGAAATACGCTCGACAAAACTAAGCTTGTTCATGGGCAGAATGTGGTTATAGCTCAAGAATCCAAATCACTCAAGACTGTTCTGTTTATCCCACTTCGACCATCACTCCCAGCCTGAAAATGTACATGAATCCCATCTAGCAGGTAAACTACCCAGGCAGCTTCCTGCTCTTTGTTATTTTGCCTCCTGGTGAAGCAGAAAAACAAAAATACACTTCCCACTCCACATTCAGATATAGCATCACACCACACAGCTAGAGTCTCATATAGACTCCTGGATTCGTCCATGCGCCCTCCCTTTCACCTGCTAAGAGGGGAAATTTAGTTTTCTAATAAAGGCTGGCACTCACTACTTAGTAGTCAAAAAACAGTCGCCAATTAATACCGGACACACCAGATATCCTATTCAGGTGGGTACCAATACAACAAACATTGTAACCTTACATTCTGGAAAGTACCAGGGACTCTCGACCTCCAATAACACAGTAGGCATAACAGCCAGTCAAGGTTCCATGAAGTGGTCAGTGAAAGACGCGTCTGCTTTACCTTTTGAGTGGCAAACATTCTTTCTATATTAAAACATGCATCCGCAATATACAGGAAACATTATGTACTTTCTTTCAGTTGGCACATTGCATCGTTTAAACCTGAAACAAAAAAAGATAAACAGTTCTTCTGTGCCTCATACAGTTTGCAGGACTAACGGCTCACGCCCTCAAACATCCACAACACTGTGTGATTCACATCCCTAGCTATACAACCGTCCACTTACCTTTCTTCTGATAGACAAGTAAACCACTAGGCCCTCTGAAATCAATAGTGTCCCCAACTTTCAGACTCTCCAGATACTGAGACATCTTGCCACCTTCTGGGAATTTTGGATGAACACCTTTGAAATAAATCTGAAAAATCGTACAACTATATGTTAAAAAAAAATGTGTAACGTAACATGCAAGAAAAAGGTCACTGTCTTGTTTGTTAATTTGCAATAAATTCAATGTAAAAATACTGAACTAAAATCAAAAAGTAGTGATCTTGTAAAGTATGGAATTCGTCCTTTACAAGCAACAATATACTAAACTCTGCCTACTTTCCATAAAACCACAAAATAGCAACTGAACTGTGAATGCATTATCATAGAACGTATACTAGGATATTTCTTCATATAGGCAGATTAAGAGAACATTTCATAATGTAACCAAACAGCAAGTTCAAGATTTCTCTCTTCACATACATGGGGCCCTTATGCAGAAACACAAACTAAGCAAGTTAGAGCTGCCAGGTCAACCAATGTATGCATTTCTCTTCATAATGTTGAAGCAGACTCCATGTCTCTTGCTAAATGGCATTTCCTTCTGTTGCAAATGCTTCATGTATATGCTGAAAGCTATGAAACGTTGCTTACTATTAAGCAATAGCCAACTGTGGTCTCAATCCTTGAAACTGTCTCCAGAACAATTATCTAGTAACTCGCTAACCTTCATGTGCTGTTTCCACATTTCATCCTTCTACTTTGAGGCGCCCATCCTTCCTCACTGAGTGCGCTAAGCAAGGCAAGTGTGAGAACATTTGGACTTACACCCATTTTGCTGGTTCATTTGTCAAAACTACACTCAAAATAATCCGCATTACATTTAGCTTGCTATGGCGATGCACCACACCCCAGTCGGGCAGAAACATTTAGTAGTCTGTGTTGCACCTTTTTGAGTGGGTGCATGGCCCTTTGCCAGGGTGGACCTTCCCCACCTCTTCCAAAAACTATTGGCCTAAAAATTACTGGTGTCTGCTTTCTATCCCCTTGAGGGGGTGGATTGGGGGCATATCTCCTAATCTGCCACCTGTGGGGAGGGGTGGCAGAAAAACTGTATTATCTCCTTTGGGGCCACCTCCACCCCTTTCTGTTACAAAAAAAGAATTTTCCTGGTCTCTAATGGGCTTTCTACACCTCTCAACCTGCCTCCAAGGGAGGGAAAACTGTATTACTCCCCTTTGGGTGTGGGCATGACCTTATTCCAGGATGTGCCACATCTGCACCTTTCTTTGCCAAAATAGAATTTCCCTAGTGCCTAATAGGTTTAATACACCCCTCAATCGGTCTCCCTGTGAGGGCAGAAAGACAACATTGACCCTTTTGGGGTGGCGTCATGGCCCTATCCCAGAATAGGCCGCAGAGTCCCGTGCTCTCTAGCCACTGGAATCAAGCTATCCTGGCTGATGACGGCTGATAGCCAGAAACCGGTCCTAGTATGCTTGATTCCGGTCCAGGGAAGACATGGCTTGGTAGTTCGGACTGGACTGTTCCCATGAGGCACAGGGTTAAGACTGATTTGCATACGGCCATGTCTGAACTGGGGTGGTGTGGTGAGCAAAATAACGATGGAGTAAACCCAGATCTGTGACTGGGGGTGAATGTTTTGACATTGTGCAACATTCCGTCCATCAATTGTTGTTTTTACAGTTCTGATACTCAACAGCACAGTTCTCCTATGCAGGTCTTACGAAATTTAGGCAAACGTTCCCAGTGCTCTCTTCTGACTCACTGCAGGTCGAGACCTTTCAACAGGTCATGCTGGAGATCCTCATAGCTCCCCAACACCTTCTGGGATAGTTCCCAAGGGTAAGCTGTATCCTGCAGGGATGGTAATTCCAGTGGCTCAGTTTTTAAAAAAAAGACAACCTTAGCACCGGGTTATGTGCATATTATTATTACAAAGCTGACAGTTGACCCCTATTTAATAAATCACCTAACAATATTTCATATTAAAAAAAAAAAAAAAATTTTTTGGGGGGGGGGATATATGATCAATATTCTTTCTTATTTTTTCATTTTCAAAACATAGAAAAATTGTACATCTGGTTTTGTTTAGACAATCAATTCATTAATGTTGTCACTCATCATGATAATGTTTGTACAATTCTCTTTACATAAGATTATCTGTTCAACACCAATAATAAAATACAATGTGCCAAGCTAGCAATTAGACGTGTTTATATACAGAACCAAGTATTTCCAAATCTAAATTTCCAGTGGCTCAAGCAGACACCACAAACTCCGCAAGGAAACCACTGTCTACAAAGATGCCTGGTGTAACTGACTTCTAAGCAGTCTTTTGGCAAACTTGGCTCTGCTCGCTGAACTGTTTTCCATGCTCCCTCAGCCCTGAAGACTGCAAAAATAATTCAGGTGGCTAGAGCAAGGTCAAAGCTTCCTTTAAGGCTCAACCCGCCCGAGAACCCAAAGAGCCATACAAATGGAAGACCTTTTCAAGTTCAGTTTCTGATGTCACCGGAGAATACCAAACTCTGATTTTATGTGCATGGTGGAAGATGATTAGGATGTTGGTAACATTTTCTCTCCTTATATCTCAGATGGTGGGCTCTACTTAAACCTCTAAAATAGCATTGGTCTTGCTATATCGTGGGAGGGCGACTGTAGGAAAGTGGAGTACTATGGGGTTAGACCTCAACATGTAATACTATCACAATACCCAAAAAATGGCCCTTGGAGTCACACTAATAAATCCTTTGCTCAGTCCTGGTAGTGTGGCAAGGAACAGTCCGGCTTTACTAGAGGAACATGTGTTAAGCATTTCAGAGTACAAACATGGACAAAAAGTAATTGACACTACTCAAGAGAAATTCAACACCAATTTATAAAAATAGAGTGTATTTTTATTTCAATTTAGACACCAAAATGAACTGAATAGCATACATATAACCTTAGTTATAGATTTCTGAAACAATATTACATCAGTGCAAATTAATACATGACAAATATAACATTGGGGTCAGTGGGAAAAACAACTAGGGACAATCGTTCACTTGCAGGTCCAGTTACGTGGAACCCTTAACACTGTCCCCTGCATGAGGCCACGACAGTCAGATCAATTTTACCTAGCCCAGGAAGTCCAAGTGCAGAGCTGTTCTGGCTGTCCGTGGTGCTGAACAGGGGATGTGGGGATGCTAGTTTTACCACTTACACTCTGCTGCATGAACAGAATTAAAAAACACAACAGATACACAGCTGTTGACTTCGGATAAAGGTTGCACGGTGTTCCCTGTAGATGCAGTGTTGCGTGTGAAGGTGAATTGACGAACAACAACCCTTGGCAGCGCTAAGCACAGCGAAAAGGTACTAGAACTACACTGGATCCAGGGGAGAGACATAGTGGCCTGAAACGTGGCAGGCGAGACTACAACTCCCACAATGCACGGGATCACCTGGATTTAGGTGATCCAGGGGGCCCAGTGGCCAACGATACCTCGGATCCAGTGAGTGTTTTTACCTGCAGTTTGCAGGGGGACTAGTGGGGGAAGCTGGCTCTGTATGTAAAATGCTACTTACCAGTATGCATCTGTTCTTGGCATGTAGAGCTGCAGAGTTACACACTGTGCATAGATCACCATCGAGTGTTGGGCCCGGATGTTTGCAGTTTGTTTTTGTCCTGAAAAGATCTTTGGCAGTCACAAGATAGGTGACTCCTCCTTTGGACCCCATTGCGCTTGGGCATCGGCTCCATCCTCAAATCGTTTTTTGCCATTAGGGAAATGATTGAGCTCTGCAAGAAAAGGAAGGATGCCCATGTAATCTATATCTAATTAAGATAATACTGGAACAGACAAGGGTAGCCGGGGAGGCGGGTGGGCGTGTGTAACTCTGCAGCTCTACATGCCAAGAACAGATGCATACTGGTAAGTAGCATTTTCCGTTCGAGGCATATGAGCTGCAGATTACACTGTGCTTAGATTGTATAGCAGTACTCACTCTTAGAGGTGACCACCCCTATCTGTTGCAGTAGTATGAAATAATGTTTTGAGAACAGCTTGGCCCACATTAGCTTGTTTAGTTTGCACATCTACACAATAGTGTTTTGTGAATGTGTGCGGTGTAGACCATGTTGCTGCTCTACAGATGTCATCTAGGGGAATGTTCCCTAAAAATGCCATTGAAGCCCCTATCTTTCTTGTAGAGTGGGCTTTAGGAGGAACAGATAAGTACGTTTAGCTTTGTGATAACAAATCTGTATGCATTTGACAATCCATCTAGCTATCCCAGATTTTGAAATGGGATTACCCTTGTGTGGTGGTGAGCAAGACACAAAAAGTTGTTTTGTCTTACGAAAGGGTTGTGTCCTCTTGATGTAGTATAGCAATGCTCTTTTGACATCTAGGGTATGAAGAGCTCTTTCTGCTACTGCCTGTGGCTGCGAGAAGAAAACAGGCAGTTCCACAGATTGACTGAAGTGGAAGGGAGAAATGACTTTGGGCAGGAATTTCGGATTAGTACGTAGAACGACCTTATTATGATACATTTGCAAGAAGGGTTCTTGAATGCTTAGTGATTGTAGTTCACTAACTCTTCACAGGGAAGTAATAGCTACTAGGAACGCAACCTTCCATGTTAAAAATTGTAGTTCACATTTATGTAATGGTTCGAAGGGAGGTCCCATTAGCCGTGTGAGAACAATGTTTAAATTCCACCCAGGTGAAGGTGGCACACAGGGAGGAATTATTCTCTTGAGGCCTTCCATAAAGGCTTTAATAGCAGGCACTCTGAACAGAGATAGATGCTGTCTGTTTTGCAGATATGCTGCTACTGCAGCAAGATGCAGTCTAATAGACGTGTAGGCTAAGTTCCATCTTTGGAGGTGGAGTAAGTATCCTATGATGTGTTGAATAGACACGTCTAAGGGATTAACCCTTTCCATGCTCATGACGGAACGGTTCCGTCATGAGCTACGGTTGAGCTGTGCTCATGACGGAACCGTTCCGTCATGACCACGCCCGTTTCTATTAGGGCCCAGCACCGGAGGGGGAATCGCGGTCGCACAGAAAAGGTTAACCACATCAATGCGGCGGCTTTTCCCGCTGTACGCGGTAATTTTGAAATTACCGCGTTACATGACGAGCTCAGCTCATCATGAGCGCACGGCAGGTTACGCTCATGACGAGCTGAGCTCGTCATCAGCCCCGAAGGGGTTAATATTATTGTTGTGACAATATATTACAAAGCGTTTCCACTTGGCCGCATAACATGCTCTAGTGGTTGGGCGTCTAGCTTCTTTTATGACATTCATGCAGTCTGGAGAAAGGTTCAGATATCCAAATTCTAAGACCTCAGGAGCCAAATCGCTAGGTTGAGCTGAGCTGGGTCCGGGTGCCTGATCTCTCCATTGTTGTGTTAAAAGGTGTGGAGACAGATATAATTTTTGGTGCGGTACCACAGACAGTTTTAGGAGTGTGGTGTACCACGGCTGTCTGGCCCACGTTGGAGCAACTAGGATGAGGGTTAGAGAATGCTGCTGTAGTTTGCATACTACTAGTGGCATGAGTGGTAGCGGTGGAAAAGCGTACGCAACTCTGCCTGACCAGTTCATCCATATCGCATTGCATTTGGACAGTGGGTGTGGATATCTGGCGGCGAAGGTTGGGCATTTGGCATTTTCGTGAGTGGCAAAGAGGTCTATCTGAGATTGTCACCACATCTGAAAGAATGGTTGAAGAACTTGCATATGAAGTTCCCACTCGTGGGTCTGTTGTGTCTGACGACTTAACAGATCTGCTAAGGTATTTTGTACTCCTGGAACTTGCTGGGCTAGAAGGAATACGTTTTGAGGTATAGCCCACCGCCATATGTCCTGAGCTAGTTGAAAAAGTTGCAGGGAGTGTGTTCAGCCCTATTTATGTATGTAATACATGGCTGTCATGTTGTCCGTGCGGACTAACACAGCTTTGTTTGATCCTTGTTTTTGGAAAGCTTTCAGTGCTGCGAATATAGCTAGTAACTCCAGGTGATTGATATGGAGTAACTTTTGTAGTGGTGTCCGCCTGCCTTGCATGGTGTGTTGCAGCAGGTGGACTCCCCTGCCGGAGGGCGATGCGTCCACTGTCAAGACTATTTGGGGAACTGGCTCTAGGAACGGTCGTCCTTTGGAAAGGTTTTTGGTGTTCCACCACTGCAGAGAGCAATGAGTCCGACCGTCTACCAACACTAGGTCTGTTAATTGACCATGAGCCTGGTTCCATTGACGTGCTAAGCACTCTTGTAGAGGACGCATTTGAAGTCTTGCATGGGGGAACATGAAAATGCAAGAGGCCATCATCCCTACGAGCTGCATGAACATTCATGCTGGAAAGGGGTGCTGTGGCTGAAACTTTGTTAGAAGAGTCTGCATGCTGGCTATCCTTGCTGGAGTGGGATGAGCTAGCGCTGTTGAGGTGTATATTGTGGCACCGAGGTACTGTTGTACTTTGGATGGTTGCAGATGAGACTTGGTGTGGTTTATTGTGAACCCTAAGTTGTGGAGCAGTTGAATCATGGTAGGAGTGTGTTCTACACACTGGTTGTATGAACTGGCCTTTATGAGCCAGTCATCGAGGTAGGGGAAGACGTGGATGTGCTGTCTTTGTAAATGTGCTGCCACTACGGCTAGGCACTTGGTGAATACCCCTGGTGCTGTTGTGACTCCGAATGGGAGTACTTAGAATTGATAGTGCTGCCCGTATACTACAAATCTGAGATACTTCCTGTGAGTTTTTTGAATGGGAATGTGTAAGTATGCGTCCTTGAGATCTAGAGTAGCAATGAAGTCGTTTTGTAATAGGAGAGGAAGGACTTGTTGGAGTGTGACCATGTGGAAATGGTCTGACTGAATGTATATGTTTAGCGGTCTGAGGTCTAGAATAGGCCTTAGAGAGCCGTCCTTCTTTGGGATAAGAAAGTATAGGGAGTAAACACCCTTGTTTTGTTGGTGCATAGGAACTGGTTCTCTTGCATTTTTTTGTAGCAAAGATATTACTTCTTGCTTTAACAGTGATAGATGTTCTTGTGACATTGGACGCTGTTTGGGTGGTATGTTGGGGGGGTAGATGTTAGCTCTATACAGTAACCTGACTGAATAATTTGTCACACCCACCTGTCTGATGTGATATTGTTCCAGGCAGGAAGGAATTGTTGTAGTCTCCCCCCCACAGGAGTGGAATGTTGGGGGGGAAGGGGAGGAAAGTCATTGGGTAGGGGTGGAGTCAGAGCGGGAGTTGTTGGTTTTGCCTCTGCCTTTGTTGTTGTTACCCCTGTAACCCCTCTCTGGTAGCCGTTAGTGAATGTGGATTGGCTAGGGGTCTTGTAAGAAGTGGAGGGACTTTCAGAGGAGTAGCCTCTTGTGTTGCCTCTATATGATGAGCGAGGAAAAGAACGCCTGGGAGCTTGCTGCTGCGAGGCTCCCATAGATTTTGCTGTGTTGGTGTCTTTTTTCAATTTTTCTAAAGACACATCAACATTTGGGCCAAATAAATGTGTCTCATCAAATGGCTGTTTAAGGATGGAATTTTGTACCTCAGGTTTAAAACCTGAAATACGTAGCCAGGCATGTCTACCTAGAAGGGTACTGGCGTTGATTGCCCTTGAGGCAGTATCTGCCGCATCTAAGGCACAACGAATGAAAGTATTAGTAACATTTTTACCTTCTTGTATGAGTTCATTGGCCCTATTTTTATATTTGTCTGGTAGATGCTGCATTATGGACTCCAGTTCATCATAATGTGCCCAGTCATATCTTGCCAACAACACTTGGGTATTGGCAATGCGCCAAATGTTGGCTGCCTGTGACGCTGTTCGTTTATCGGAGGCGTCAAAGAGCTTAGATTCTTTATCTGGTGGTGAGGCCTCACCTGATGTTTGTGAATTAGCACATTTACGTGCATTATACACTACTAAAGAATCTAGTGGTGCTGGACCTCTAATGTAAACTGGATCTGTAGGGGCAGCTTCATATTTTTTCTCAATGCGAGGGTTGAGGACCCGAGCCCTGACAGGATCTTTGAAAACCTCTGTTGCGTGCTTAATGACTCCTTTAAGCATTGCCAAAATGTCAGTAGACCTTTGTGTGTTATCAAAAGTGTCTAATAGGAAACTTCCTCCACAGTATCGGTGTGCAAGTCAACCCCATGGTACTGGGCAGCTCTCTGGACTAGTAGGTTAAAACCTATAGTGTCCTCTGGTGGGGAAGGTCTGGAAGGCTATACATCGTCTTGTGGGACGTAAGGCACATCAGGGGTGTTATAATCATCCCAAGGATTAGGTGACTGAGGGGGACTATTGGTCCCTGCTGGGTCATGTGCACCCCACCTGTCTCATCAGAGTCTGTATCTACATCATCATCTGGATTAGTGGATGGTGTAGGCGAATGATGTGGTGGAGGAGGTGTAGGAGGACGAACAGTATGGGGAGGTGGTGGAGAAGGGACCCTTAATGGAGAGGTTGCAATGTCTCTCTTCTTTGGAGGAGGAGGAGGTGCCGGCGCCTATAGTGGTCTGTTCTTGGAGCTAAGAGCTAGTTGGCCAGTCTTACGATCCTTTACAAGAGTTTTTTTATTAGGATCTGGTGTAAAAAGTTCTTCTGTGTAGGGCAGATCCTTCGGCGTCGAAGTTTTCGGTTCCGGAGGTTTTTGCGGCACCGAGTCAGTAGCTGGTCTAGGGTCTTTTGGTTTAGAAGTGTGACCTTTTGAAATGTCTTTTACCGGAACATGTTTTTTCGGTTCCGGGTGTTTCTTCGGCTCCGAAGCGTGTGAATCGGGGCCTATAGGTGTTTTTTTACTCGCCTCCGAGTGGGGTTTCGGCATCGATGAGCCGCTGCCTGTCTTCGGCGCCGTGTGCTTAAGTGTCGGAGCAGCGGTCGTGTGGTATAGGATCGGCACCGGGGATAGGCTGACTCGAGCCCAAGCCGCCTGAGCGTTTAGTAGGCTTCTTTCCCAGGCCCGAAGGCGGGGTGTGGGAAGCAGTCTCTCGGTGTGCACCCGGGCCCGAAGGGGAGGGTGTGACCGAAGCCTTTTTTGAGGGTGTCGAGGAAGGGTTGGTGTCGACGGGCTTACTTACGACTTGTTGAGCTGGAGTGATGTCCTCGACATCTGAGTCTTCGGCATCAGAGGAGCTGGCACTTTCTTCGGCGTGCTGGTGTTCTGGCACGTCGATGCCCTCTTCAAAGATGTCTTCGGGGATCGAAGCTGACGAGCGAGCCATTAATCTTCGAGCTCGTCGGTCCCGAATAGTCTTCTTGGAGCGGAAAGAGGCACAAGCGGAACAGGGTTTGGCCTCGTGCTCCGGTGAGAGGCAAAGGTTGCACACCTCATGTAGATCGGTGTGGGGAAACTTTGACCCACATCGATAACACTTCTTGAATGGAGTCCTTTCCATGAGCCAGACAGTAAGGCCTAGGTAGGCCTGAAGGCCTTTGTCGACGACCGGAATCGAAGACTTCCAAGTGGTGAAGAACCGCGTCGATGTGGAGCGCGATCAAAACAATACCGTCGAACTGGGTGAGGATTGCGCGCCGAAGGAAATTCGGTTCCAAACCGGAGCGCAGGACACACATCCGAACCCGATGGCGGAAAAAAAACAATCTGAGGATGGAGCCGATGCCCATGCGGAATGTGGTCCAAAGGAGGAGTCACCTATCTTGTGACTTCCAAAGAACTTTTCAGGACAACAACAAACTGCAAACACCCGGGCCCAACGCTAAGTGGCGATCTATGCACAGTGTGTAATCTGCAGCTCATATGTCTCGAACATACTATACCAAAGTAAGGCATTGTGTGCATAGAGCCCAGTGGATCCTCAAAGTTACACAGAGGTAAATTTCACTTACTCGCATCTTACTCTCCATTTTTGGTAGTGTGGGTAAGCAGTGAGGCTTTATCAGAGGGTAGTGTTAAGCATTTATTGTACACACTGAGGCAAGAAATGATGTCACACACAAAAACTGAACTCGGATCAATTGTTTGTATAAAAAATATTTCTTTGTTGTATTTTGTTTTTAGAACTAAGCGATACAGGCAAGTAGACTTGTACTTTTCAAGACAGATTAAACAACAAGCAAACTGGATGAATAATGACTTTTGTTACATGCATAAAATATTCATAATTCAGTTGAAATTATTTTTGATTACTTTTTAGAGTTCTTTTTCAATTACTTTTTCTTCTCATGGTGATATGCCTAGATATCACACTGGGACATTCCCTAGATAAAAGGTAAGTAAAACAGTTCAGAGGAAAACAGTCAATGCAATCCTATGGTGAAAAATGAGGTTATCGGTTTGCAGGTAAATAAATAGTCCTGAGGGTTGAGCTTCTGAGGTTAGAACGAGAGTAGCCCCAGGGTCAAGGATGCACTCAAAAAGCACGCTCACCAGCACTAGGGCAGCCAGGTGTAGAGTGCTGAGGCCCAGTGTTAGCCTATGGGCTAGGTGGCCATTGGTTAGTGGCTGCACAAGGGCAAGCCACAGGATTGAGAGAGCAAAGCTCCTAGGGTGGAGCTCAGGGCACCCTCTGGGTTAAGGGCTGTCCCCTAAATATAATGTATTTAGGGGGCGTTTTAGAGTACTAGGGTTAGTTGCCAATGGGTTACTGACCTTAGGTTGACTACACCCTTGGTGTGATCAACCCACGTGGGGGAGTGGGCACAATCCCTAATCCAGATTGAGGAGTGCCTGCCATCTGCAAGATAGCGGGCCCTGAATAATGGGTTTCACCTCGTCTCCCCCACCTGAAGTGTGGGATTGACAGAGGTGGGCACACCTTCTGGGCTCTTCTAATTTTTCCCACCTGTCTTACCACCGAAAAGGAGGTAAGACAGGAAGGGGCCTGCTCCTGATAGAAGGAGAAGCTGGAAGTTGCGTTGCGAAGGCGGCAAAGCCTTTGAAGCTCCCCTGGCACAGATAGCTCTTCCTGTCCAGGGGGAGGTGTGAACACCTCCACCCATGAAAGGCTTTGTTTATGGGCTCAGGGAGCAAAGACTCCCCCCAGGGGTCCAGAAACTTGTATTGTAGTGACAGGCTGGTGTTTACCAGTCAGGGAAGCCACCAGATGCTGGTTGTTTTTCAGGAGGCATCTCTAAGATGCCCTCTTAGTGCATTGTATAATAAATCCTACACTGGCATCAGTGTGTGTTTATTATGCTGAATAGTTTGCTACCAAACTTCCCAGAATTCAGTAAAGCCATTATGGTGCTGTGGAGGTCGTAATGACAACCTCCCAGCACCATATACTCTTTATTGCTTTACTGCATTTACAATGTCTAAGAATGGACTTAAGACACTGTAGGGCTACAGTGTTCATTGCAACTGCACCCCCACCAGTGGTATAGTGCACCCAGGTAGAGGGGTGCATTACCTATACCATAGGCAGTGGGTTGCAGACATGGCACACAGGTATGTGTGCCTTGTCAACTATTCACTTTTCTCTGTACCAAAAAATGCACCCTGAAATGGCAGTGTGTGTGTTAAGGTACAGGACCTCTAAGGGTGGCACAATAGGTGCCGCAGCCCTTAGAGGCCTTCCCTGGTAACAGCGCACTTGGTATCAATGGTACCTTCAATAAGGGACTTGCATATGGCCAGAGAGATGCAAATTGGGGGTACAACTGTACCGTTTTGGGAAAGAACACAGGCCCTGGGAACCTTATTGGCAGGGACCCAGGGCACATCAAGTCAAAGTGCATCCGAAATCTGGCAAAAAGTGGGGGGTTACTGCAACAGAAACTCACTTTCCTACAACTAGTGCCACTAGCCCAGGAGAGTCAGAGGGTCTTTCTGGCATCCACAGGGGTTCCTCTCTCAGGTAGTGCTGAGTTTTAGCCAAGGACGAGGCTTGTTCTCTCTGTCCCTGTAGCAACAGACTTGGAACTAATTATCCCTCTTTTGCTTTGGTGATGTAGACAAAGTCCTGTTGTTGGTGACACAGGTCACAGATCTGAGGTTCTGGTGTCAGGGGTGGTCCCTTGAATCATATATTATGGGGAGGTAATGGTGTGGGAGCTAGTAGCCAATAGGCAGCTAGTCCCTGCAGCTAATCCGCCACTGAGGTGACCACATATAGGGCATAGGTCACCTTTTCCACCCAGAACCCTCTATTCTGCCGTTCCTAAAGATATCAGAAATCAAATTGTTGGGTACAGACCAGGCTGCTCACCCTGGAGGTATGGCTAGTTTTCTGGGGAGATACACTTCCCTTACATAGCTAGTTTCCTGCCTACCCGGGTGCAAATGTGTCTGGGGCTGGGTAAGGGCTGTTTCCTCTGCTGGAAGGTAGCCCTGATACATATCAGAGGTGGTGCAGCCTTTGAAGCTCACCGTCTTGATGCGCCACTTTAGTTGCCTGCTTAGGAAGAGGGAGGTGTGACCTTTCTACCCAAGCTTTTGATCCTGACTCCTGGGTGGGCTCACACTGCATAGCAGGTGGGCAATCTGTATGGTCGCAACCTGGGTGCCTGCCACGTCACCGAGGGCACAAGGTTTCTGTCAGGGGTAAGAAGGCATGTTTGATACCAAACATGAAATATTTTGGCTGTACCATAATGGAACTGCCAACCTCAAGAATGCTTGGGTGGCATCCCACATTATCCTATGGACCGCTAACACCGACAGTACTTTCCAATGGGGAACGCCACTATAGGGACATACATGCTTGCACTTGTATATCCTTGCCTTTAATGTACTGTGCCCAGCCTCCTGGGCTGAGAGGTCTACCTTAAATGTGCCTGACATATATTAAAGTTAGTGCATTTGACTGTGCCACACATGGTGCAGGCACAGTCAAGTTTAACCAGTTTACACTGCTCCTGCAGTCTTCAATGGCAGGCCTGCTGCCAGTAGTTTGCTTGGGTCACCCAAGGTGGCATAAAACCATGCTGCAGCCTTAGGGACCCGATTACCACCTATGCCCTGGGTACCCTTGGCACCATATACTAGGGACTTCTAAGCGCATACAGTCTTTGCGTTATGTTAGACTTGATAATCTCAAATTGACAAACATAACAGTTGTGGGAGAGAGCACAGGCACCCTGGTCTGGGCAGCAGACTCTAGTGCGCTATCAGAGTCAAAACCATCTGTATTTGGAGCAAAAAGTGGAGGGGTTGGCCACACAAAAAGGGCACTTCCCTACAGTGATACTCCATGAACTTTGAGCTCTCCTTCTCAAGATGTCAGTTCATTTACTTCTGTTTGCATACAGAAGGATACATGCTTGTGTTAACAATGCCATCTGAGGAGCCTAAATCCAACATCCTTACAGAAATCCTGCAGGCGTGTTTGAGACCCCAGAACCTCTTTTGCTGTTCAAAAAGGCATTAAAGTTGAAAAGTGCTTGATGCCTGAGAGAAACCCTTTTCAGCACAGAAGCTCACAGGCAAATTGTTTGCGCTACTGGCCCGTGCCTTCTGCTCCCACGTTCTTATCGATTCATCTTTCTTCTGAGAGTTTGGTGGTTCAAGCACAATGCAAAGCAAACCTTGACCCCAATGCTTTCTTCACTGCGCCACTCAAAAGTGAGTCTAAAAGGCTTGAGTGCATAGGCCAAAAAGTCTTTGACTCAGGCAGATGGCCCTACGCACTGGCAACAGCGCATGCATCCTCAGACAGTACATCAATACTTTAAGGGAAATGGAATAGCTGGCTGTGATTAGCCTGCAAGATCACATGTAGATTTTCTTTTTTCCAATTCTAATTAATGATTTTCATTAGTGCTTAAACATTAAACAATCAGAAAAAAATAAGAAAAAACACTGCAGCCCATTATGTAAAGGAGTCATAATGTCAAGAAGGTCATATATGTCAAGAAGGTCATATATATCGCGTACATAATTCGGTAGAGCAGTGAGCCTCTTGTTCATCTTTTCACAATTTAGTGTTATCTCGCATACTTCCACGCCACAGAAAATGAAGCATCCTATTGCAAATTCTTCCAAATTATCACTTGTATGCTAAGAGCGGTTTGTATTATATAAATTCGACATTTTAATATAATAGAAAAGGTCTTTAATCCAATCTTTGACTCTCGGAGCAGAACCTCTGCCCCAACATAGTACTACTCATCTTTTCACTAACAGCACTGCATAAGTCACAATCTCACATGACCCAAGTGCGGTCTCCGCAACATATCATAGTAAGGCCAGTCGGAGGGATATTTTGAGGTGAATTCCCATCAGTTTTGACAATATTTTAAGGATTTGAGGACGGAATGCACTCACATTCAGACTCTTCCCGTGGTAAATCGATAAAGTCTACCCCGGGTGTATGACATTTCACACATCGCATTTTCTCATAGACCTGCCATATGTCAGCTTTCTGAGAAATGATAGACACAATGTAAATATTTATACTGTACCAAACTCAAGTTTGCTAACGGCCATATATCCATTAGCGGAACTGCAGGGCGGCATTCCTTTTGTAATGGGCAGTTAAGTTACCTATCTGTGACTCCACCTATACCGTAGTACTTAACTTAGATAGAAGTTGTTTAGGAATAGGGAATGAGAGGAAATGTAACAAAGCACTTACAATAACTCTTTGCACGGTGGGATTCACTGCATTCCGCAGACCTCGTTGAATAGGCATTGTGGAGTCCTTTGTTTCCCTCTTCTCAATGCTCTGTGTGTGCTTCTTGGACGGACTCATATTTTCAAATATTTGTTCATGGGTGGGGGTGATGAACGAAAAGAAAAAAACATTCTTTCCGTTGTATACAGCGTACAAGGTTGGTTGAACCTGATACTCTACTGTGAAGGAGATTTAGCCGTCCTATTTGCATTTTTATGTACTTCTGGCCAGCCTGTCTTATTAAGAATTATTTTAATGGTGCAGCTCTTAAAAGGTCTATTGCATTTCTTTCCATCCTGTCCACAGTGGAACTGTAACCTGCGTGCTGACTATGTTCTTCCTTATTTCCTCAATACAGTATGGTTTCTGCCATGTGATGATTGACGTCACTTCCTTTTCGTCTTTTTTTGCTACTTGATGGCTTCAGTCGGGTTGGAGGCTGGGTCGCAGAAAAGTTTTGGTCCTTTATTTATTTTCTGTGTCCCTCCACTTGTTGATCCTGATTCTTCTCTACAGAATTCTATTGTTGGACTACTTATTACTGGGTTTCTTAGAAGTCTTCATCCTGCAAGACGTTTGGCTTTTTTCTCCTGAGAAGGCAGCAGTTTCAGGAGGACATCTGCCTGCCACATATTCCAGTGTGTGGTAACATGGTCGCTTCAAGAAACTGTCCCCCTTACCTTGGACAGCAGAAGATAAGGGTCCAGATTTCGGGTAAGTGACCAGAACAGACAATTAATAATTAGTCATCCATTCCAGCTCCTTCTTGGATATTTTAAAATAACTCAAATCGTTGTAAATGGTAAAGGCCAGAAGCAGTATTGGTAAGAAATGATTCTGCTTCCATTTGTATATTACTAAAAGGACCAGGAAATGTTACTAATACATCTTAAGCTACATAATTTTGCATCAATCTGCACCAAGAGTACAACTTTTCTAGAGGCCCCACTGTATTGACCATTCGATTTTAAAGACAGAACTATTCAATTTAGGGGTACAGCTTGCCATACTGAAAGGCTCCTATAACGAGATCTTTGAGACCTTTATTGCTGCATGTACTAATCTATTATCCACCAAACTATAAGTCCATAAATCTAAATTCTAATGTCTTTAAGCACCTTGGTTTAAAATGGATTTTAGAATACTAAAACCCGAAGAATCCAACAGTGGTCTCTACTGTGTAGTTATGTGATACATTTTTTAAATCATTACAAAGCTGGACATGATTAATAAGCCTCCTTCTCCAGTGAACTCCAACTCTTATGGTCCTTGTGCTAAGCTTATCTTCTTGTTGTCTACACCTCGTGTGCAAGAAACTAAAATCTTACTTAACTTGCTTGAATGTATGGATTTCCCTTAGAGATCTGGCACCAGCGTAGCTACTGGTTAAGTTTGAACCCTCCTGTTGCCTCACCAGTTTGTCCTTATTCAATTTTCTATTGAGTGATCCTTTCTGGAGGGCATAGTTCCGCCTAGCTTGAAGGATGGAACTGTCAACCTTTCGCTTAAAATCCTCAATTTAGACCAAGATAGTCTACCTTTAGGCTTATCATAGACTCACCTGTACTGTCCAATATTATGGTAAAACTGGTCGTCAGGTAGCTCCAGAACCACCTACATTTCAATAACTGCCTGTCCATCTTCTATTCAGTCTTTAGACAACAGGCTGGGATGGAAAGTGTCTGCTTGCACTTTTGGGATAACACATTAAGATGGGCAGGTGAGGGACAGGGCACCATCTTGGTCATGCTGGACATTTATGCCATGTTTGATATAGTCAAACATTAAATACTACTTCAGAAGAGATTAAGCTGTGGCCCACAACTGCCCTTTGGCCATTCGCTGGTTCAGTTCCTTCCTTGTCCAAAGGTCTCAAAGAATTTGACTGGGTGCTTCTACTTCTGTGCCACTTACTCCTAGTGTGGGGGTTCCCCAGTGCTCCCCACTGTCACCGGTCATATTTAATGTCTATATGGCATACTTGTTCTACTTCTTTATGAATTTGGGCTACAATCTTGTGAGAATACCACCCAATGGTACATTAGGATATCCATTGGCTTTAGAACAATACACATTCTAGAAGAATTTCTAAAATAAAAACTATATGCATCAGAGCCACTTTAAACCGAACAGCTCTTAAACTGAGTTCATCATTTTCATAGGGAATACCCTTGCTAATGTGAGATCTGTTCGATTACCACCACTATTGGAAAACAAATCCAACACTGGCGGCTACGTTAAAGAAACCTGGGTGTAACCTTTGATCACAACATTTCCTTGAAGGCTCAGATTGGAAAGGTGATTATTAACAGCTATTTTAACTTTCCAAGTGGAAACCTATTCTTCCCCATGCTATCTGCTCAACACAATGCATTGGTGGTTGAAGCAATGACCCAATTAGACTATTAGGATAAATTATTCGTCTATTAGATTAGACTGTTCCACTGGCCTCCATTGGGGGCCATCAACTAATAATATCTCATAGCAACAAACTGTACAAAACACTACTATATAGGTGTACTGAGTTTGTGTTAGAGACCACATCTCTCTGGATAAAAAAGCACTGCACTGGCTTCCGGGAAAGATAGCCTCCAGTACAAGATGGGTTATAGAATGTTCAGATGCTGCCACTAGTTGGGACCACACTTTCTTAACTGAAGAGTCTAATATTACAAACTTGGAAGTTCTCTTAACAGTCCAAACCAGGCACAGTTGTCTGAACCGAGCTGCAGGCTCAAATCCAGAAATGACAGAGCTTATTCTATAGTAGGTCCTCTTTGGTAACCTCAATATCATCGCAGCACAGGTTGTTAGCCATTCTCTCTAGCTTTCCGATAGCCTTAAAATCATACCTGATCTAGAAGCACGGATGACAGAACAAAAAGACCTCTTTGAGGTACAGCGCCTTGTACATGTCTACATTCATTCACTTAATCAATTGCACACCATTTTTACTGAAATGGTTGAATTAAATTACCTTGACTACAAGATCCACATAACCTTTATCATCATCACTGGAAACTGGAGTGTAAGGTCTGACCACCAGATTGCCATCAATCCTTGCCGAAAGGTATATGTGCTGTCCTGAAAAACAAGTAAAAGAAGGTGGATCAATCATACTTTTTTGTCATTTAGATGGAGCATAAAGGGGTGGTTGTGAGCCAACCATGATGATCTGTCCATATTTTTTAGATCTCCGGAACAATCATGCAACTGTCAAAATTGATATTTCAATCAGTCATCAAAAGATCTAAAATTCTCTCAGTGCCCCCGTTATATGAATGCACAGTTGGTGGTTGGTCTAATAGCGTATTAGCACTCCTAGGCAGTGCGCAGGTACTATTGGGTGCAATGTAGTATGAGTGCAGTGCAAAGGGGTAGAGAGAACCACCCCTCTCCCTATGAAGTGGTGAAGCCATAGACAGAAAACACAACCATCGCCTGCACGCGCCTGCTGTTTAAAGCCAAATTGATGACAGTATAGTGGTAACAACAATCCACTGCTTAGTTTTATGTTTCAGTTTAATGTTCTTCTTGTATACGGTTTTTCATAGCCTTAGCCAACACGTGTTTCGTTGCGTCTCATTGCAGTAAACCATGACTTGTTCAGGGCTAAACTCCTGTATATTGGGTCCTCTGCTTCGGTTGAAATTCTGTTCTGAAGGATATCAAAGTACTACTGTCTCTAAGTGCAAAGATCAGTTAATCGTTTGTACCGCCTTGTAAGCGACAGTCCCTGTCCAGGTGTGAAATAATCTTAAATTGTCACCATGTAATGGTTCTCGTTATAGGCATCTGGTGTGATCGAAAGTTACAGTTATAGTAGTCCGTTTATCAAACGTTTCCTTTCGTGTTTTGCGTACAACTGCAGAAATCATCAACTGTTTTGTTGCAGCCGGTTGCCCACTCCGACACCTGCTCTGCTATTGAATCCTCATGTGCACTGGACGGCATCCAGCTCACACGCGGATTTGATATAAACGGACTACTATAACTAACTTTCGATCACACCAGATGCCTAAAACGAGAACCATTACATTTTGAAATTGTGTTTCATTGTTGCACGCTAAATTTGTTTGCACTATCCATACTCAGGAAAGTGCTCACCTTCCCTTGTTAGGATAAACTGGAAAAATGGGAGAGTGGGGCTACAAACTGGTGTTAAGGCCACTGGAATAAAGGCCAACTAGTTTTGCATTGAACAATCCCCGGGCCCATACCTCTAAATCCAATATCGTTGCCATAATTTTTTAATTTTTTCTATCTTTATTGGTGTTTTAACGATGGAAAAGATAATTAAATAGGCGCAGCCGCTAAAGTGAATGTGGACCGCACTGTAGATTAAATAATTTAAAAAACACAGCTGCTATAAAGCGGACCGCGCTGTAATATGAATAGAATAAATTACAATTGAAAACAAAGTGGGCGGGTGCTCCGATGCAATGAGTGGAATAGGGGAAGAGCATTAGAGAAAATAGTGCCCACCAACTTATCAAGCGTACCGTGTAACAACTGAAGAAAAAGGGCCAGTCCTCATGAGAGGTTACAAACGAAGACAAGGCGGTACTAAGGAGTGACTAACAAGCCTATGTACGAATCAGAAGGCAGATTTTACGAAGGGCAATGACATAAACCAATGACAAATATGGGCAGAGAGTGGGAGGGGCTTCAATAGCATACTACAGTACAGCATGCCTCGTAGAGCGAGCAGCGCATGCGCGCTGCCCTTAGGCTCGACCTAACAAGACCTCACTGAAACCAACCTCCCTGAAACCATATGCGCATAACAAGAGAAGGGTGGGATTGGACATGGGTAAGCCTTTACTTGATTAGGACTAACACTAGTTTGAAGGGAAAATGTCCACATGTGCTGTTAATGGTAGGCAGAGATGGACAGTGGAAAGGGCTGTACTCCATAGAAACGACTTCTCCCCTGCTATGCATGACTTATATTTCATCTAGATGTGAGGCAGAAATTCGCCTGGAAAGCCTTAAATCCTCGAGCACCCACTTTCTCCAACAAAATAATTTTTATTAGCTGCCCACCAGCTGCGGTCCGTGCAGGTAACAGCAGTGGGGCCAGGAAAAAGGTGATTGAAGATGATGCAGAGGGAAAATTAGATAACTAATTTTCCCTCTGTATCGTCCCTTGAAATCCCCCCTTACCTGGCCCCACCGCCCCACTGCTGTTACCTGCACAGACCGCAGCTGCTACTCTCTTTATTCCCTCAGCGCAAACATATTATAGGTCAGTAATGCACTTTTGTTGCAAACAATCATTTATATATCTGGTGAATCATCTTTAGGCTATTTGAATTAAACTGGGAAATGCTTCATGTAAGGCTTTGCATGAGGAGTCTGCTATTTAATTAGCTAATTTTCATCTTTAACCAACAAGCTTCCCATGATTAAGGGAACCATTACAATTTGGTAATCCCTCTTGCCAATTCTATTTCTCTGGCGTCTTATGTGGCCTTCCGTTCCCAGGAAAGTCCAACATAATTCTCTGAAAATCTGGCAGTCACTTGAAAACTCATGTATTCAATGATCTTGCTTTGGTGCTCCTCCTTTCTGACTTAATATATGCAGGGTGGCAATGTCAGAGCCTGTACAGGTGTCTATGCGCTTCGGTGTGCAATATCAGTGCGCTGAGGAATTATCTACACTCAGTTGCTTTTTAACCTTAATAAGGAGTCAATAGGAGAATAAGTGGATGGGATTGGCATTCATGTACATCAGTAAACAGAAAAGACTCAGATGCACTAATAATGCTTAGTTTGCCTTTTAACCCCTTCGGCGCTGATGACGCGCCGCTCGCACGCTGATGACGAAAATCGCCGCAGCGCGCATGCGGTTAATTATTACTCAATTTCCTTTGGCTCATGTGTGAACTGGCCATTAACGATATTACAGCTCACATTGCAGTGGCTATACAATATCTGGAGTAAATTTCCAATGGATAATGCACATTTATTTTCAGATACTGGTTATACCCCTAAAGGGTACTCTTCATTCAGTTCATGAACCTGAATTCCTTTCAATATATGCACAAGAATGGGCTATTCACCATATCAGTTATGGATACTCAGTTTCTGAGTAATTATCTAAATCCACCATGGCTTTCCTGGGACCAGTGCTACAATCAGCTGCCAGACTGGCTCTTAAGTTCAATACTTTTGAAAACATTACTCTTTTGTAACACAAATGCAAGGGCTATATCCACATGCACAAACACTGGGAAACTACCTCTCTCAGGCAACAATGTCTTGTTGTGGGCTATCCAATCTGAAGATATATGGTGATGCCAAAACTTGCATGGTAGAGAGCAGCTTATAACAAACAAAAAGAACAAGTTCAATGCAATCTCAAAAGACCAGCATCCCGTTGGACAACAGAGATGTCTTCCTAGAGGGTAGCACATTACGTTTTTTAAAGAACATTCAACTGCCAACATAGTAGGTGCCATGCTCGATCATTGGGTTTCTACCTAGGGGGCAGAGTGTCTCCTAGGTGAACAGGTGAATTTAGGAGAGTTTGAACCTTACAACTACCTCCAGGATATGGAGTCAAATCACGATAATTTTAATAGAGAGTTCCTGGGGCACAATTAAACTCAAGGTGGGATCTGAAAGAGAAAAAATGATCTCACACATCCCAAGAAGGTGAAATGGTCTACATGTTTAAGCCAATCAATTCTCTATCAGGAGGCTTTCTTCAGGACCAGTGCTCCCAAGGCTGAATGCGACCCTAAGCAGGTGTTGTGTACACTACCACCCTGAGGTGTGCGTACGTGACCCTAAGCAGGTGTCGTGTACACACACACCCTAAGGTGTGAGTAAGTGAGGGTGACTTTATAACTTACGATTTCCACCTACAATGAGACTATTTGAGTTACAATAATTTATTGTAACATGGATCTCGGCGGTAGGCGATGCCAGTAGCCACACTTTTGTCAAGGCCTTCCGCCTGCTCGGTTACCTACTTACTTTGGCCCTGAATGGGATCCTGGCAATGCGAACCCGATGGTGAAGCAGGACACCAACTAAGTTGGTGAGTAGGGGTTCTTTAAGAAAATCTAATGGGTTTTCCTCAACAGGATGCTGGTCTTTTGAGATTGTATTGAGCTCATTTTTTTTTGTTATTGGTGCTTAGGGGAGACAGTTGTGTCCTGCTGTTCCTTCCCCTCTCTCTCTCATTTTTGCTCGGAATAGAGAGCAGCTTCGACATGAGCTTGAAAGACTGAGCAGAATTAAAACCTCCAATAGTGCTTCTGTTGTGTTGCTGACTCACTGCATGTAGCAGCCATGATTCACTGTGTCCAACACTCATTAATCTGAAGTAAAGTTTAACCACAATTGAGAAGAAGCATTTGCAATGCAATAGGTCTCGCATTTATGCGAGTTTGAGCTATTGACTTAGCAAATAATGTCTTTTATTTTTGTTTTCGTTTTAAAAACATAAATAAAAGGCAATGTCCTTTACAATGCCATTAGCTTAAACTCTGGTAACTGCGAGACCTATTGCATTGCAAATGCTTGTTAAACTGTGGTGTCAACTGAAAACGATCACCTAAGTCTTTCTCCTATTCAACAGACTACTCTTCCGATACAAGGTAATGACATCATTCTCCAAAGCATCAAAGCACCAGACGAATACTGATGGCACGTGTGAGGTACAGAAAATATTCTCTTTTTATAGACACGCATTAAAATAATCCCGTTTCATTGCCTTCGTAATTTCAGCGCCCTGGTGCCTCATGGTCGTAACGCAGCACAAGCACAAACTATCATTACATCCCGCGATTGGTTAATTAAACAACCTTTCGCGATAATACCCTTCTCTAACCATCAAATGGACCACGTTTCCCACACCAATGGTGTTCTTAGCCCCCGTTGTGCCAAATCTGACTCCTACCACTCAGCAATGATATTTACATCCCTCGTTCAATTAGAACTGCCAGTGTGGCGCAGAGATGACATTTTGTCCCTTCATTGTTCCAGTGCTGAACATCCCAACGCCCAGTGACATCGCGCCTGCACCTGGCCGGAGGCAGGATAGGTGTGAGGCGGAGCAGGTGAAAGGCTCAACAGAGGCTCTACACTGTTTTTTTGAATGGATGAAAGAGTGGGCATTCTTAATTGTTGTTTGCAACAAGAAAAGCAATGTTAATATCTCTTTTTAGTGTGAGGAAAGCAATGTAGTTTGTTCTTTTTAAGCTCTCTTGTGTCATCATTAAAAAACACCGGACTCTCAGCTAACACAAAGAGGTTTCTCGGAAGTGAAAATACATGTGAAAGTTCCGGACTTCTGGGAGAAGAAAGAACAAGACAGCGTGGTAAACAGCCTCGTCTACCAATGCAAGCACCCCCGTAATTCTGAAAATATTAACTTACAAGAGTAAAAGTTACGATGGAGAAACAAACTCAACTTAGATCCATGTTAAATGTTCTCAAGTATTTACGTCCAGCTATATTTGCATATGAAGCAGCCCCGAATCCCTGTCTTCACGTCCTGTTTGGATTTAGGGCTCTAATTTCATCCCGTTTTGCTTTCTAACTTAATGCCGATGGGTTCCAACTGTCACCTAATGATCGTCTCCATTACTTACGGAAATCAAGTCATTTTCCCTAGTTTAACATTAAGATCTGGCTTTCAAATGCACGAGACTGGACTATGAGAGCGTGCGCAGTGGAGACTCGGTTTCTGGTCAGACGGCCACAGGAATGCAAATAAGATTCCTTAATGGGTGTCTTTCCTTCACTGCCAAACGAGTTATTTCGTACGGAAATAAAGCATGGTACCAAGAACTTTGACTATATTCCTCACAGCGCCACTCACTTACCGTCTTTTCGTTCCCTTTGTCTCTGGGGTGCGCTGAATTTGCACAAGGGGTAGATGAACACTTGTTTCTCCTTCGGAACAGTGAACGGCTTTTCGCGCGAAAACTGGAGGAGGGCGGGAGCAAAGTGAAACACAACAGGAAATTCAAAAATAAAGAAAAAGCGCGAGCGCGCGCCACTGCAAGCCATGTGTTTCTATTACCGCGCCCGTGTGTGGGCACGCTAATAGAAACCACGTGACGGCCTATTGGTGTCTATTACGCGCACCAAGTGCGTAATAGACACCAATAGGCCGTGGGCGGAGCAACGCGACCGCCTATGGCCAATTGCGTGTAGTCTTTTATAAAAAGACGCACGCAAAAGCCAATGGGGTAGCACAAAAGGAATCGCACATGCACGAGGGTGTGCGATTCCTAGGTCAGTGCTCAACCCCCGTTTTTCGATTACAAAATGCCTCGCGCTGCGAAGCATTGCTTTCGCAGTGCAACGCAGGTCGCGAGACCTAAAAAGGACTGACTCATCGCCATTCATATCAGTGTGGAATGCTACTGTCTTTTGTAACCTATACACATTTTAACACATATAATGCAAGATCGATTCAAGATCAAAATCTTTGCTATTACCTACGCATTCCTGGCACAAATTTCAGTCAAACCACTGTTCCTTTAAGGATTTCAGTTATCACTTCAGTGAGTTCTCTGAAGGTAGCACGTTCTTGGAGACGTCAAAGTGCTACCATGCTTTGGGATGACTTTCTTTACTGTCGCTACAGACAATTACTTTCAGAGTATTTTCAATCGGAACAACCATCTGGTCAGACAGCTATGTCATTGGTACTGACTTAACTCTAATCAATGTAAGTTTTAGGTTTGAGCACTGACTGAGGCAGATTGTCTATATGACTACACGGCACAGATAGCCCCATGTATTTGCTTTTCCAGCTAAAGTATCTTAAGCTTGAACCTCACACAAGCTGTACACCTGGTTTCCCATGGTTCAATTGCACCCCAGGCAAAATAAAGGAGGTAATTTTCCATTAACATTTAAAGCAATGTTTTGTTATCCTCAAAATGTTCCAGAAAATAAGAATCGTCACACTTCTGTCTTCTACAGGCGACTCTAAACAGTTTTAGGTGAAATCATATTTAAAAGAGATCTTCTCTTACATGATCTAGTTCAGTTCCAACACATGTGGGTGTGACTAAGTTCCAAGACCCCATAAGTTTGCATATGCATGACAGGCCAGAAAGAAAAAGCGAAGATGTTCTGGGTTAGTACATAGCTTTCTCAGTTCAAAAGAAACCTAAGAGAAATAGATGCTGTCTACAAGCATAATCGAAGAGTCCCTCTACTTGTTCTAATAAAAGCATTGCAGGGGTGTTCTCAGTGAACAAATCATCCACATTCTTTTAAGAGAACTGAGAATGTCAGTAAAGCCAGTCTGAAAGCGCTGAAAAAGAGATATGGAGATAAAGACAGTTTGTTAACGATTGCAAGTCTCGGCTAACGAATTGACAAAGAGACCTACTGTTTCCAATACAAAGAGAGCAAGCTTTGGGTCCACTACCTGCTCCCGATTTAATGTCTGGCCCTCCTGTTCTTGTGCTTAACCAACCCTGGAGCATTTTGATTTCACAAATGTTTTGACTTCATGAGCTGTATCCTTTGGTTGCTCATGTAAGGGTACTATGGGCCAGATATACGAAGCCTTTCTGAGGTCAAAAACATCCCGATTCGCAGAATCTGGATATCTGAGCTCAAAAATGCTTTTTTTGATGTACAAAAGTCAAATAGTCAATCAGTAACAAGTTACACAACCGCAATTCGGGTTTGTGATTCAGTATTTGGAAGCAGCGGGTTTAGGGAGTTCCTTCCAAATACCGATTCGCATTGACATGTACTTAATGTTCTGCAACCAAATTACGGTCGCAGAACATTAACATTTTACCCCAATGCTCAAAGGGGTCCTTTGGGATGCCCTTCCCCTTTGAGAATTAAAAGAAAAAAATTTAGGAGCAGGCATTGGTCCCACAGACAACTGCCTACTCATAAAAAAATGAAACTTCAAAGTTTCATTACTTTTTTTAAAGCATTCCGTTTTTCTTTAAATTTTCTTTATTAAAAAGCAATCCCAAACATGCTGCTCCAACGACACCTGGTGGTCTACATGCTACCATCCCCGTGAATGTTGAAATTCCTAGTGGGCAATAAATTGCGACCTATCTCATTAACACTCTAGGAATTACTATTTTAAAAATAATTAATGAATACATTAGGAACTGCAGTTTCCAAACTGTGATTTGGGAAAAATCACAATTTGAAAATCGCAATTCTTAAATTTAGTATAACTGGCCCTATATTTTTAATGTACATTCAGCACTACATGGGAGTGCATCACTTTCCTTGAACTCTTACTCTATCCCCTATGTTTGATTATATATGGATTCCTCTGTTTTTTACTTTTTTCAAGGCACGGTATAGGAAAGGGGGTTTCCGTTGTAGTAACCCCCCCACTTTTTGCCAGACAACTGATGCACTTTGACTTGATGTTCCCTGAGTCCCTGCCAATCAGGTTCCCAGGGCCTGTGTTCTTTCCCCAAAACTAAACAGAATGGCATCTCTAGTCACTGGTCAGCCCCTGGTAACTGGTACCACAGGTACCAAGGGCACTGTGACCAGGGAAGACCTTTAAGGGCTGCAGCACTTACTGTACCACCCGTAGAGGCCCTGTACCTTTATACACACACACTGCCTTTGCAGGCTGCGTGTTTTGGTGCAGAACAAAGTGAAGAGTCGACATGGCACACATCTCTGTGTACCATTCCTACAACCAACTGCCCTGGCATAGGTCAGTCACCCCTCTATCTAGGTGCCCTATACCAGTGGTGAGGGTACAGGTGTGGGAGCCCTGTACCCCTACAGTGTCTAAGTCCATTCTTAGACATTGTAAGTGGAATGCTGCCATTAAGAGTATATGGTGCTGGGAGTTGCTACCCAGCACCATAATGGCAACACTGATAACTGAGAAGTTTGGTATCAAACTTTTCAGCACATTAAACCCACACTGATGCCAGTGTGAGATTTAATGAAAAATGCAAACAGAGGGCATCTTAAGAGATGCCCCCTGAAAACTAAACCTACCACTAGTGTCCAGGCTGGGTGGCTGCTTTCAGCTGCCACCACCAGACATGTTTCTGGACCCCTGGGCCGAGACCCTGCTTCTCTCTGGGGCCTGAAACAATGCACATCCTGGGAGAAGGTACCAAGCCTCCTCTCCCAGGATGGGCAGGGTTCACGAAGGAAAAGCTTCAAAGGCTTACCACCTTCGTGAGCTTTCCCAGGCCACTTACTGCCTTCAGCAATCAGGTCCCCACTGGTTCTGACCCCCACTTTGGGTGGGAGAACCAGAGGGAAAAACAAGTGAGATAGCGAGGTGTGCCCACCTCTGCCAACTCCACCCCTCAAATGGGGGAGGCGAGGTGAAGCACAACTCTCAGTCCCCGCCATCTTGCAGATGGGGGGGACTCAGCCAACCATGGACAGGCTCATGCCCCACTCCCACTGGAGGGTGTGCCCACCCCAGGGAAGGGACTCATTGGTCCCCAACTTTTTACCTCCCTGTAACACCCCTAAATCTAGTATTTAAGGGCACCCCTGAACATTGCTTCAGACAAGAACCTGCATCAAGAAAAGACAAAGGATCGAACAGCCATGCCGAAGCGAACAAGATAACAAGAGGAAGACGCCCACTGACAAGGGACCAGCCCTACAGGCCCGTCTCCACCTCTAACCTGCTCCTGCAAAATCACGGTGTGTCCCGCAGCCAGCAACCTCGAAAACCCTGGAGAACCTGCCAGCCTTCAACCACAAAGACTTTGTCTCCAGTGAACACCGGATTTGTTCATCTGCAACCTCTGGCACGGATACCACGAATCTGCATCACTCTGCACCCGCCATCCAAGGCCCGAGCTCCACGAGGAGGTTCCCCCCCGGCGATCCTGACCCGAGATCCGGCAACCCCTGAACTGCGCCTCAAGCCTCCAGCTGGTAAGGAGATCCAACACCAAAAGGCACCAGACCCCCTCACTGCCTTGGGTGGCTAAACCGACGGTGCCTAACAAACCCCCAACGTACTTCTTGAAGTGGTGGTCGCAGCCAGAAGACATTCGTCCCCAAGCCTGCAGTGCCTTTGCAAACCGGACCGACTTTCCGCTGAAATGGCGCAGAGACACCATTACCTACCTGGGTATCCGAATCTCTCGCTGCCGGGACGAACTGATGCGTTCCAATTACAGTCACAAGCTCGACACCATCACGGACAAGGTGGATGGATGGGTCTCGAAGCCTCTTTCCATGTCGGCTAGAGTGTCATTGATCAAGACGATCATTTTACCAAAACTCCTTTATCTTTTTACTAATATCACCTACACTCCGAGCCGGTTCTTCTTTAAATGCATTAAGACGCAACTGATCCGACTAACATGGGCGGGGTAAACAGCCCAGATTGGCCTGGGGGATATTGACTCAGTCCTTTGAAGATGGTGGGTTTGAGGTCCTGGATATGGACCTATACTTTGCTTGCGCTCAAGCGCACTTTGCCGCATACTGGTCCCCCCCCCATATATGCCTCATCTGGCTGTTGAGAGTGGGTAAATGGCGCCCATGCCGTGCACAGCATTTCTTAGCACGACCGCAGGGCCCAGACACCTGGCGGCCACCAGGGTCCAATACACGACCAGTGCCTGGCGCGATCTAGCGCGTACACTTCAGTTCCCCCTTCTTTACTCGCCTATAGTGCCCTTGCAGGGGAGGCAGGGTATACCGGTCGCTACGGAAGGTGGGGGCCGTCGCATGTAGCGGACACTGTCCTTTCTGACCTAGGGCCAATTATATAAAAATGGGAAGTTTAAAAAGAGTGAGGAGTTTTTTGACACCTGAACCCCTACTCCTTTAGAGTGCTTTTACTATGTGTGCCTTAGGCAGGAAATACGATCACTAACCCAGGACTTTCCGTCTGAAGCCCCCGTCATGGTCCCTTTACACACTTTATTGCAACAGGACCCCCCTGAGCACGTGGTGTCGCGTTTATATAGTTCCAATCAAAGAGAATGGGGAAGAGGCCCTGCTCTGGCTAAAGGGAAGTGGGAGGAGGAGTTGGGCTCTCCCATTTCGAAGGAGCAATGGACCTTTTGCTGTCGCCAAACAGGGGTCATTTCTGCAAATAGCATGTTACGTTTGATACACTATAAATACGTGCATCGTTTATATTATACGCCAGCTAGGTTACACCGGCTACGCTTGTGTGACACGGACCGCTGCGAGAGATGCGGGACTGCTGGGGCTGACTCTGGACACCTGACAGGGGACTGCCCGGTTGTTCGGGAGTACTGGAGGGAGGTATTACAAGCGCTGGGAGAAATGACTGCAATACATGTGCTTGATGATCCCCTTACCGTTTTACTGGGCTATACAGAGCAAATTCCCGCTAAGGTCCGAAAGTTCACCTCTCTAGCTCTTTTGATGGCAAAAAGGCGTATAGCCTGTCATTGGGGATGCGGTCGGGCTCCCAAATTTAAAGAGTGGCTTAGTGACCTTGTATACTGCCAGGAATATTTATGCTGACCTTATGCCACCTTCCTCGCGCCCCAAGGATATTTAGGGCCCTCTCAGAGCATATCTTCTGGAACATTCTGACAATGAGGGGACAGAACTGAGTCCGGAGCGGGAGTGGGGTGAGAGAGGGGGCAGGGAGGTGCTTGTAGAGGCCGCAGTTTTTTTCGGGTGTGGGCACATAAGATTCTAGGGTGGGGCACTGGGACGGAGGGCGGGACAGAGGGGGTGTGAATCCTTGGCCACATTTAATTGCCTGTGACCTGAGTGGTAACCGGACTAAGATATTGTATGGAGATGTGGCTAACGTGACTGCTGACCTTGCAGGGATTCTGTATTAGAAGGGATCTTGTTTCCTGTCACCTTTTAAGAGACCTAAATTGACTACTGTTTGCTTTATTTGATTACCTAACGCAGCCGGCCCTTTGGGTTGTAGGCCTCTTGCTGTGTATGCATCCCCCCACTACCTTATGCATGGAATGTCGTATATTGCTGTGAAGGCCCGAAGGGATGTAGGCACCAGGCTGTGTCACCTCACTGATGTCAATAAAGGTCGAGTTTAAAACCAAAAAAAAAAAAAAGGTATTATCTACTTTATCCTCTGTTATACCTGTGGGGATTCCTGGACTCTGTGCACACTATACCTTACTTTGGTATAGCATATACAGAGCTAGCTTCCTACAGTAGTGTTTTGGCACAGACCCCACTGGATAATCATAATGGGCGCAATTCTTCCTTTCTCAGTTTTGTCAGTGAAACAACTGTTAACTAGGTGATGAGATCAAGGTCTTTCTGGAAGCACCAGGCAGAGGTGACCCATATGTTCTGTAAGTGTACCGGTGCCCTGCATTAATCCAAGTGAGGGAAGGCAATAATTGCTCTGTTCACTACAATGGTTACAATACACAAGATTGTTTACTTTAATTACTGTTGTGTTCTGTCTTCCTTTGTCTCTTGTCCGTGTCACACGACAGTGTCATTCTCTTGTGATGAGTGTGGTATATGTTCGAACTAGGGATTCCACCAGAGATCGACATGGAGGCCATAATAAGAAAGGGCTGAGCTGCTAGCAACACAGCTCCTGATGGGTTGCACTAAAAAGGAGTTAAGCTTACAACAAGTACTAACATTTGGCAGACATTCACTACTTAACAGGTTATTTAGCTGAATAAGCATAAGAATAAGATGTTAAATTCTAAAACAAAATATATTGTCAAGCAGGACATAAAAATGCTGCAAATTTAAATATTCTAATGTATAAACATACCAACTGGGAGACCCAACACATGTTCTCTAGAAGGGAGGGCAAATCGAAACTTTCTGGTGTCATGGCTCACATGCTGCAATGCACAAAAAGATTACATTTGTGATATGAAACACTTAAACATTATTTTTTTTAAAAGGTAAATTTTTAAACACAATCATAACTTGTTTTAAAACTGCATACTGAAATCGCGTTTCATGTACTTAATGCTTTTAGGCAGTTGTTAAAAGAATTAACTGAGAAACGATATAACAGCTAAAGACGTGGCTTTCATTTTTATCACAGGAAATGTGTGTTTTATACACAAAGGACTAAATATCTGACATGAAGTACGTATTCGACATAAAGCAAAACAAAACCTGCACCAACATCTGTTATTTTAATACTTCACAGAATTTAAGAATCTATTGTACTACATATAATCAGAAACCCATGTTAATTTTCTGTTTAATGTAAAATCAAAGGGCAGCGCATTTGACCGCTATTCCACATCACCAATGTCACTACTGATGAAATAGGAGTATGATGAAACACAATGGAGCACATCAAGAACAAACATCTTCGATGCAACTCGCACCACTTAGGTGTGTTATACTGAAACAGATCACAGACAAAGCAGATATGTATTGCATTAGGAGAAATATTTTGGAATCAAAACACCAGGATGATCAGATAACCCCCATAGACGTTTATTATATCTAAGCGCTATTTTTATTTCTAATCTTTAAAAATGAATATCTCAAATTCTGCTCACTGGGTTTTGGTCTCGTTTGATTTATAAAAATCATATCTAATTTTATAACTTGGTGTGGAATCCCTCTGTGGTGTTTTCATTGTGGTACTGTGTGTTGTGTTGCACAAATACTTTACACATTGCCTCCTTAGTTAAGCCTGCCTACTCTGTGCCAAGCTACCAGAGGGTGAGCAAAGGTTAATCTATGGTGTGTAACTGACTTATCCTGACTGGGACTGTGGTCCCTACTTGGACAGCGTACATACCTCTGCCAACTTGAGACCCAATTTCTAACTTAAAACTACAGCAGACGGAGGCCTCGGCTTTCCTGACACAGACATATATTAAAGTGATCGAAAAACATCCGACTTTGGTTTGGAACCACAAACCAGATAAAAATCCCTGTAAACAGGACAAAAATCCCACTAGGCGTGCGTTATGGGAAACAACGTTTACCACGGATTACTATTCCCATGTAGCCTTTATCTCGCATTGCCTTTACTGCGTATATGCATTTACCATTCATGCCTTTCCAAAAAGTATATGTAAGATTAGTGAAACCCCCATTTTATATATATTTATTTGGAAATAGGGTAAGGGTGTTTTAAGGGAATAGGGTGTTAAGGGTATTTTTTGTGTTTAGGGGTGGATAAGGGAATTGGGTGGCAAGGGTGTTTTTAGGTGTGTAAAGGTATTAGGGTTTAGAGGTGGGTAAGCATATTGAGTTGTAAGTGTGTTTTTAGGGTTTAGAGGTGGGTAAAGATATTGGGTGATAAGTGCATTTTTAGAGTTTAGATGTGGGTTAGTGTACTGGAGAGTAAGAGTATTGGGTGGGAAGGGTAATTTTAGGGTGGGAAAGCGTACTCGTGGTAAGGCTATTTATAGGGTTTAGGGGTGGGTAAGGGTATTGGGTGGTAATATTTTTTAGGACTTCGGGATGGGTTGGGTACTGGGAGTAAATCCAGAGGTGTCCTTTTCCAGACGGTCTTTCAACATCTTTGTATTTTCGAGGGTCTATGCCATTACGGAGTCCTTATCCAAGGATCCTACTGTGTGTTTTTGCTTAGATGCAGCTGCAGTCACAGAGTGCTTCGACGCGGAGGCTCCCTTTGAAAGTCTAGAGTCTGATTTTTGAGACTCTAGTTTTTTTGAGGTCCACGACTCTTACCTCCTTCGAAGTCTTCTTCTTGACCTCCATAACCGAAACATCTGTCCTCGTCGCCTTCTGGCCCTTCTGCAACGTTACCTTCCTCCTCACTGAAGAAGCCCAGGTCTCGCTGCGTTGGCAGCGGTCCTTGGCCTTACATGTTGTAGTTGGCACGTCGCTGGCTTTCTCTCACCCTCAACGTCTTCGGGGTGAAGTCATAGAACATGTTACAGTCCACACTTCTATGATCCAGCTGTATGCAAAGTTTGCAGACCAGATGCTAATCCTTCTGAGCGTACTTGTGGTGACAGTTTTTGTAAAACTTGAACGATGTCTTGTCCATTAACGCAGACAGGGAGCCCCCTGCATGCGCATTCTCTGATCGTCATCGAGAATTTGGTTTTTCACCTTTCGGCGATCTCTGGTCGTTTTGGATTGAAACGTCCTATCAATGTTTTGCTTGAGTTTTTCCCTTATTTTCGTTGATTCTTCTCTCCACTCTTGGGAGCTCATTCCGTATTGGTCCAGACCCAATGGCAGAAAAAAAGAATCTTCTGAAGATGGCGACCAAAGGTGGGAGCTTCTGGAGGAAGCCCGTCGACATCACAGAATGGTGGTACGTCGACGCCAACCAACAAAAAAAAAAATGGAAAGAAATACTACAATTCCAGACACAACCACTAGATGGCGGAATAATGCACAGCACGTGAATCCAGAAAAGATTAACGCTGCAAAAATGTGTTTTTAGGGTTTAGGGGTGGGTAAGGGTATTGAGAGGTAATGGGAATTTCAGGGCTAAGGGCTGGGTAAGGGTATTTGGTGAGAAGGGCATTTTTAGGTTAAGTAGGGGTATTCGGTGGTTTTAGGGTTTAGGAGTGGGTAAGGACACCTCTACTGTCACTGAATCGGCCCCACTCCCCCCTAGTTCTCTTACGATGCCGCCATCCATGCATCTAAACACGCTTCCCTGCCCGTCACCTAACCACTTGTCTCTGCTTGGCCGGAACACCTACACCATTATTTTCCCACGCAGTCTCTCCTTCAAAGCTAAAAAACGCTTTAAACAAAATCTAATTAGGCAACACCCCGAAACACTAATTGTGGACACCTACCACTGCTCAGCGAAAGGGCCGAGAAAAACGGACTTCATTTTCCACACCACCAGGCCAGACGTATGAGTCTCCACCTTTAACTCTCTCCTCCCAGTCTCCAAAACCACCTTCACAGAGCACAGCCGAAAACTAACCATCTCACCCCTGAACCATCAGTCACTAACCGGAGACATCTCCATCACCATCTTTGTGAATGGCTCCATTCTAATTCAGGCGAAAGACGAAAACCTAGAGTTCTTCGACTCCCTCTTCCCCGCTCTTAAAACGTCTACGGCTCTCCACCCTCAACAGACGCGCTCCTCTAACCCTAATGACTCCCGACATACGCCTAACCCGAAGAGCGTACCTCCACCACCTCAACTTCCCCTTACCCCGCGCTTAATCACGTCTCCAGTCATTCGCCCCACCCCCCTTTACCCCCCCACCCCCTGCCCCCCCCTTCACCCAAACTCCCGGAACTCGACCACCCCCAACTACCCATTCGACTCCCTTCCCTCTAGTCCACGTCTCCCAAAGCACTCCAGGCTCTCAGTATCCTACCCATAGAGATCCCAGACCACCCATCACCACTGAGCCACAGCCCCAAACGCGTACCCACACTCCTCTAGCTTTCACCGCCCCCCTTAGTGAAGACAACCTCCACCCCCTAGGGGAACACATCCTTCTTCCCTCCTTATCCCCCGCCCTCCCGATCCCTAAATTCGTCTCAGATCCTCCCACCCCGACTTCCCTCCTGAATAATTACTTGCCCCATAGCCTCTCTCCCGCTCTAGTCATCTCACAATCAAACTCTAACACGGAACCGGTCCTCCCAACCCCCACTATCCCCCTCAGCAAAGTCTTGCCCCACTGCCCTCTCTCTCTCTCTCTCTCTCTCTCTCTCTCGAAGTCCAGCTTCACCCACCCTCCCCCCCCGCACCCCCCAGCACCCAAACTAATGCAACGCCTAGACCTTCTAGAAGCCCAGATCGCTACCCTGATTTTTGGCCTGAAGGAAACCCTATCCTCCCTAGAGAAACTCCTGCCACCCGCCCACCCCTCCTCCAACCACCTCCCATTAGGAATGACTCTCGACCTCCAGTTGGGTCCAGGCCCCCCCTAGGCTCCCAACCTCCTCCCACCAAACCCAGGAGTGAGCCACGAGTTGACAGTCCTAGAAGAATTCCCTCCCTTTCGCCACAGGAAGTGAGCTCCCTCGCCGCCTCCTACAAATCCCCTCCTTCCCAGCCAGCCCAAGCTCAACCCCAATCCCATTCACCCTTCGTCCCGATTCAAGTCATCACGGGAGTAGGAAGAGACCCGCCCCCCCGAAAAGCTCACAGACCACCATCCTATCTCTCCTCCTTACCCAGAGCTACTTCTGGCAATCCAAAATCGAATGCTGACCGTCCGATTAACTGTATGCTCATCAACTGCCGCTCCGCCGTCAAACATGCTACAGAAATTGCCGAAACCATTCTCTCCCATGACCTGGATGTCGCCTTCATCACTGAAACATGGCTTAACACTCTATCACTTCCCATGATGGACACGCTAGTGCCACACGGATTCGCTATTATCCACAAAGACAGGCCCGTACACAAAGGGGGCGGAATAGCTATTATCCACAAAAAAGACCTCTCCATCACTGAATCTCCCTCCGTCATTTACAACTCCTTTGAATGCCTTTCGGTCAGCCTCAATTCGCCGAACCACTGTCCACTTCAATGCCTTCTCCTCTACCATCCTCCGGGCAACTCCTCCGAATTTGGCGCTCAGCTAACGGACCTGATCACTCAAACCGCTCTGGATAGCGACTTCAGAATAATTCTTGGCGACCTCAACGTAAGATGGAATGTAACTAAAAACCCACTCATCCAATCTCTCACCTCCCTTCTACATGACTACGATTTAACCCAGCACTGCACAGAGGAAACCCACCATAGAGGAGCAATCCTTGATGCAATCATCGCGGATAAAAAGACAATCTCGATCGACCACATCATCCCGGTGGACTGGTCGGACCATCACGCCATTCTCTTCCATATCAATCATTCGGTTCTGTCCCTCCCACCTACTCAAACCTCCCCCAAGTGGGTCAGAAACTTTTCGAAAATTCCTCCCGATAAGCTAGAAGAGGGACTTAGCTCACTCCTCTCGAACTCGACGGAACTCCTCTCCACCACGGAACTCACCTCGCGGTACCACGCCAACCTGGAGCTCGTCCTAGACCAGCTAGAACCGCGGAAACTAAAAAAAAACAAGAAGCATCCCCTCCAGATCCTGGTTCTCCACAGACATCAACGAAGAAAGAAGACACCTACGATCCATGGAAAGATCCTGGAGGACCAACCCCACCTCCCTCAACAGGGACCAACTCAAGGCAACTCGTAAAATCTACTACAACCATATCAAGAATAAAAAGTCGTCCTTCTTCCGCTCCGCTCTAGACAATGCTAAAAACCGCCCAAAAGAACTCTTCAACATCATCAGGAACCAAACATCCAGTCCTGTGATAAACAACAGGGTAGCATCCAAATCTCTATGTGACGAATTTGCCATCTTTTTCAATGAAAAAATTGCCAAAATCGATCGCTCACTCTGCGCTATGCCCTCAGCCATTCCCTCAGCAACTACCCTCATCAGGCCAGCAACCTCAGCCATTCGCTGGTCCTCCTTCCGGCTTATCCAGGCTGAAGTGATAAGCAATCTCATAGCCACCACCAATCCCTCATCCAACTCCCTTGATCAGCTTCCCCCAAGAATAACAAAAGACCTGAAGCTCACTCTAGCCCCAACTTGGGCCAAGATCATCAACAGCTCTTTGAGCGAGGGCTCCATCCCTGACTGCCTTAAAATAGGTCAAGTCACTCCACTCCTAAAAAAACCCGGCCTGGACCACAAGGACATGAACAACTTCAGACCAGTTTCGAACCTCCCACTCTTATCGAAAATTCTGGAAAAATGCGTGCTGTCTCAGCTTTCCCAGCACCTAGAAAGCACAAATCTTCTCGACCCACACCAATCAAGGTTTAGAAAAGGCTGCAGCACAGAAACCGCAATCCTAAATGTCCTGGACGATCTTCACATGTCGCTCGACTCCAACCAATGTAGCCTTCTCATCCTCTTAGACCTTTCGGCTGCATTTGACACAGTGGATCATGCCCTGTTACTCAATGTCCTCCAGGAGAGAGCAGGCATGGAAAAGACGGTCCTAAAATGGTTCTCCTCCTTTCTCTTCAACCGCACTCAAAGAATCAAAATCAAAAGCTGCGAATCGGACCCTCTCCCCATCACTAGAGGTGTGCCTCAAGGGTCAGTACTCTCACCTAAACTCTTCAACATCTACATGGAGCCCCTCACGTCAATTCTAAGGAAGTCCAACATCCCCTTCCACCTCTACGCGGATGACACACAACTCTACCTGGAAACCACTTCGATCGCAGACATCCACAGACTGAACTGCACACTCATTGAAGTCCAACATTGGCTCTCATCCAACAACCTCAAACTCAATGAAGGAAAAAACGAAGTGCTCCTCATCTCGAACACAGATGAAAACCCCCAAATTCTAGAATGGCTCAAAGCCTTAAACGCCCTGAATGTTCCACTTGTTCCTACTAACTCCGTAAAATCACTAGGGATCACCCTTGACCCTAAACTGGACATGAAAGAACACATCTCAAAAACTGCCAAAAGTGCTTTCCTGAACCTGAAACTCCTCTACAAACTGAAACCCTTCCTCCCCTCGAAAGACCTGAAACAGGCCACGCAGGCTCTGGTACTCTCCAGAATTGACTATGGCATCGCTACGCTGACTGGATCAGCCAAATCTCACCTGGGTCCTCTGACCTCTACCCTCAATGCCGCAGCAAGAATGGTCACAGGAACCAGGAAATACGAACACATCTCCCCGGCTCTTAAGGATCTGAAGTGGCTCCCTATTGTCCAACGAGCCAGTTTCCGCACAGCTTGCCTCACTCACAAAGCCCTGCATACAGGCAAACCTGAATATCTGGCCAACAAGCTCAAAAAGGCCGGTCAATCTAGGAACCTCAGAAGCTCCAACACGCTCCTACTCATTCCTCTGAAATCCCAGAAACACAAAACATCCAGCAAATCCTTTGCGGGCAATGCTCCCAAGATTTGGAACGCCATCCCCCCACATATCAGAACGACCGCCTCCTTCCCGAAATTCAAGATGTTACTCAAAGCCCTCTTCCTTGAGCGCTCTGGATAGTAGTATGATCTCCACGTCTGACTTTTAAAGCCCATTGTCTCTGCGGTCCAAGAGTCGGATGACTTGCTTTTGACTCTATCCTGTTTTTGCGCTCCTGTTACTATTGTAAAGTCTTTCTCTTCACCCATGTGCTCCCTGCTCTGTTCTCCTTCCTCACTGCCTCTCTAATGCCTATTTGTACGTGTTGTGAAGCGCTCTGATACCTTCGGGTCCAGCTAGCGCTATACAAAATTTTAATAAATAAATAAATAAATAAATAAATAAAGTAAGGGTATTGGGTGGTAAGGGTGTTTTTAGGGTTCAGTGGTGGGTAAGGGTATTGGGTGGCAAGGGTGTGTTTAGGGGTGGGTGCTGGGTGTTTTTAGGGTTTAAAAGTAGGTAAGGGTATTGGGTGGTATCATCTGAAAGGCTGAGGTGCCCATTTGTTACTCATACGAAAAGAAACCAGGTAATAGTGGGTGACCCTGCAGTGTTGTCAGATGCTCTTGGCTGTGTGAAATATTTCCTTCAGGAGACAAAGAGGGTGTTAATATTTTGCGATGTCTTACCACTGTATCAGATACCGATAGTACTCAACTCCCCTTTCGTTCTCCCATGATTAATGTCTGGTTTTTGATATAGCTAATGATAGATCTTATTACCGGTCATGTTTCATTATAGTCACCAGTTGTATGGATTGATATGCATGCCAAAAATGAAAATAAAGTTGTTTAAAAAAAGAAAAAGAACCAGAAACAACCTTTATGTTAAGTGGTCTTTCAATTATACCAAGGTTTGACAAATGTTGGTGCAATGTGTTTGAACTATACAGTTTGCCGCTAAATTTCTCTACATTTCCTTTTGGGAAGAATACCCAAACCTCCATGTAAAGTGATATTTAAGTCTAAACAAGTTTATACCCAACTCATTGTCTTAATGGTCCTTTTGTCACAAATTTCTGAAATGTTCATAGGGGAGTCAATAACTCCCTTGTAGAATAGTTTTTGAAACCGTCTACTATATTCTGTAAACAAAAATCTCCGCCAAGTCACATATTATAAGAAATAAACAGGTCTTACAATCACTCCCATCACAATCCGATTTCAATCAATAATAAAGATCACTGTGGGGCTCCAATAATTTCTATTTCCCAATACAGTGACATATGAAATTCAGATTTTGGCAAGATCGTTGCCAAGACAAAATTATAAATCTCTCCTACTTTAACAAAATTGATTGGTTAAATGGCTTGTGAGATTCACATTTTTTAAAACCATTACTTCATAAGAGCCTACATGCACTGTACTTTGGGTCTTTTTAATTTGGTCACATTTTGGTTGTAGCCACTAACCTATACTGGGCTATGAAGTGCACAATTTGTCTGTATTCTAATTGTTGCCCCAAATACTGTCAATTACTGCTTATTTATGTGTACATTTTGAGCATTATGTTCACTGGTGCATCTTTCAATCGTTTTACGTAAACATCTATGCTCATATATTCTGTAGTGGTCCGGACGTTGCTCATCTTTTTGACTTACCCATAAATGTTGCTCACTACTTAAACAAGCATTTGCAATGCAACAGGTCTCGCATTTCGCAAGTTTGAGCTATTAGCACTGTATATCACAATTCCTTTTATTTATGTTTTGGTTTTTAAAGCATAAATAAAAGCATTGTCATTTAGAATGTTGCAGGGGCATTATTCACATCCAGGTTGGATTATTGTAACAGCTTGTATGTAGGGGTAAATAAATCATCCCTGCATAGGTTACAAATGGTCCAACATGCTGCAGCAAGACTAGTTCTTAAGTGGCCCAGAAAAACCTCAGCCTCTGCAGCACTGGATGTGCTCCACTGGCTCCCTATTCAAAAACGTATATTATTTAAGGCCCTAACAATTACATTTAGGGCCTTTCATAAACAAGGCCCAGTATATCTGCAAAAAAATTTCAACTGCTACCACCCCGCCCGAGATCTCAGATCATCAACAGCTAACTTGATGGCCATTCCAAAATTCAGACTCGCCACTAGAGGAGGAAAAATGTTAGCAGTAAGAGGGGCGAAAGCTTGGAATAAACTGCCTCATCAAATGCGTACAATCACCTGTGAAAGGAAATTCAGAAAATCCCTCAAAACATGGATTTACAGCCTGGCAGATACTACCTGTAAAACACTGGTCTAAGATCCCAACGGCAACATGGCAATATCATCTTCACCATCTCCGAGTACACAAGTCAAAGCGCCAAGATGCTCCCAGGAGCGATAGTGCGCTATAAAAATCCCCCCTCACATCATATCACAGAATGCCAATAGCTTACACTTGCTTTTATGCTAGACCGATTGCGGACTTCGATTAATTCTAGCATGCTACCCATCACTTTTTAGGTTTTGCCTGGCGAAAGCTGCACTCTGCGCAGCTTTTTCGCGCAGGCGAAAACCTAATGAGTATGGTATGGGAGACAGGAACGGCCCCCGTCTTTCATTGGCTAGCTCCATAAATGGAGGCTAGCCATTGGAAGACGGGCCTGTCCGTCAATGCCGGACCAGATTCGGGGGCGTTCCCGAGAATTGTTGGCTTTTGGCTACGTCAGCCGAAAGCCTGTTCTCGGGAACGCCCCCGAATCTGTGCTGGCATTGACGGCACCCGCCCTCATTGCAGCCGCCGTCATTTCGGAAGTGGTTGGCCGGCCGGCCGGAAGTCCCGCCCCCGCCCGGAGATGCATGGAGCCCCGGAGGAGAAATGCTCGCGGCCGGCCGGAAGTCCCGCCCCCGCCCGGAGACGCATGGAGCCCCGGAGGAGAAGTGCTGGATGGTGTGGGGCTCCCGTGTGCTGAGGGAGCCCCGGGGGAAGAGACGGCAGGAGCGGAGCTGTGTTCCTCCAGCTGACGGATCCGGTGAGTTTGCAGAGAGGGGAAAGCCGAGCGGAATCCTGGCTCACACAGCCCTCCCTCCCGCATCCCTCTCCTCCACCCCTCCTCTTCACCCTCCCCTCCGTCCCCCAACATCAGCAGAGAAGTAAATCCCACACTTGGGAAGCCTGACACCAGCTCTGAGATGCAGGCTCAGGTCTTAGCTCCAGAGTGTGGAATAAAATAAATGCACGCATAAATAAATATATGCACATGTACGTGCAGGTATGCGTGCGTACATACCCTGCATGTCCGCGCGCGTGGACATGATTATATTGCTGCTGTGTGTGTGCGTGCTCCCACACGATTACGTAAAGCTACGTGTCTGTGAGCTTGGACACAACAAGTATACAAATATACATTGTACACAACTCTGAAGGAAAGTGGGCAGATATGCAGGCTGCTAGGTAGATAGCGACAGGAAGGTAGGTGGGACTTGGGCACAAAGGCAGGCAGACCGGTAGGTGGGTAGATGGGTAGGCAGGGTGGCTGGTATGGAGGCACATACTGATGGGGAGGTAGGTAGATGAGGACACAAACAGAGTGCGCAGTCAGACAGGTGGGTAGAAAGAAAGGGGGAGGCTTGCAGGTAGGGCACTAGGTAGGTAGAGGTAGGTGTACGTAGGCAGACAGTTATGCCCGCAGGATTCTATGGGTAGACCGGCAGGGAGGTCTGCAAGTAGGCAGGCCTGGGGGCAGACAGGTAGATGAATATGAGCATAGAGGTAGGTAGATAGGTAGGAGGGTATGTAGGCAAAATAGGGAACACACAGGCATGTTTGTAGCTAGGGAATCAGGCAGACTGTAGGTCCGGGAGAACTGATGGGAAAAAGAAAGACTGACAAACAACTAAACATGTGCATTAAGAACAACAAAATGCATGTCGAAAAATACCCAGTCAGCGTCTACATGAGTTTGTAACCAGTTTTCACACTACTCAACTCTTCTGAGTAAATAACTTAACTGGAATGAGATATTCATGAAACACAGAATATTTTCCATCTTTTCACTCAGAACTGGACTTTAGTAGTGCAGCAGGCGGTACATAGTATAGGCATACACCTTCATTTTAGGGCCAAAGTGAAATTTCCCGTTTGCTGCGTAATTCTGATACGCTTCTTATGTAACATTCCCGAAATTACTCTATTTGCCACATCGTATATGTACCGAGAGTGCACAGAAACAATGTGGACAACCAGACTATAAACGCCTGCTGTTTGGGGCAATTGTATTATTATTATTTTTTTGCGTGCGAGGTAAATACTCTTGTCGCGTCTAAAACGGATGTGACGTCGCGTTTTATGCTAAAATATAGCGCAGGATTTGTGTCAGTAATCACCCAGAATATGTTTTCTGAAATTATGCAAAAACTAAGTATGCTAATTCCGCACACTACTAAATTTTACTTTACTACAACGAAATCCTTTCAGGAAGGATCACAACTTCACCTAGAGGGCTTGTTAAGAAAAATAATATGCAAAGTTTAATTTTTTAGGATTTTTAAAATAAATAAGAAGGTTCCTTTGTGAGAGATTTGTAGTGGTGCCTAATGATCTACCGACTTGTGATTATTTATACATGCTAACTATTTATAGATGGTACATTCTATGCTTGTGTCTGCAGCGCGTCTGTTGCCTGCTTGTGCCTCCGTTTTCGTGCCCCTGTCGCCTGCTTGTGCCTCCGTTTTCGTGCCCCTGTCGCCTGCTTGTGCCTCAGTTTTCGTGCCCCTGTTGCCTGCTTGTGCCTCCGTGTGCCCCTGTTGCCTGCTTGTGCCTCCGGGTGCCCCTGTTGCCTGCTTGTGCCTCCGGGTGCCCCTGTTGCCTGCTTGTGCCTCCGTGTGCCCCTGTTGCCTGCTTGTGCCTCCGGGTGCCCCTGTTGCCTGCTTGTACCTCCGTGTGCCCCTGTTGCCTGCTTGTGCCTCCGTTTTCGTGCCCCTGTTGCCTGCTTGTGCTTCTGTGTGCCCCTGTTGCCTGCTTGTGCTTCCGTGTGCCCCTGTTGCCTGCTTGTGCTTCCGTGTGCCCCTGTTGCCTGCTTGTGCCTCCGTGCGCCCCTGTTGCCTGCTTGTGCTGTGTGGGTGTGTGTGGAAGGCTCTGTGTGGGTGTGTGGAGGGCTCTGTGTGGCTGTGTGTGTGGGGAGCTTTGTGTGGCTGTGTGTGTGGGGGGGCTCTGTGTGGCTGTGTGTGTGGGGGGCTCTGTGTGGCTGTGTGTGTGGGGGGCTCTGTGTGGGTGTGTGTGGGGGGGGGCTCTGTGTGTGTTTGTGTGTCATTTGCGAGAGATAAAGCTAGTGGCATTGTAAATGACAATGCCATTTATTTATGTTAAAAAAAAACATAAATAAAAATAATGTCAAGAGCAATGCCAATAGCTCTAACTTTAACAAAGGCAAAACCATTGCATTGTAAATGCTTGTTTGTATACTACTCTTTGTTTTACGCAATCGTAGCCAACTGCTATGCATCTGTGCTTGAATGACTGACACGCTGGTTGATCTTCAAACTAATCGGGGACTCACTCAATGACGACAATATGTTGTGAGGCAAGGATTGCTAAAGAAAATATCTACAACCAAATGAAGTTGAATAAAGTGTGCCGATAGACACCGAGGTGTCTAGAGGATAGAGTGACACAGATACACCCCCCTTACGCCTCCTCCCACTCCTCTTGCAGTGTAATGTGGTTGAGTCAGATGATCATCACTCTCACAGATTATAATCAACAAGGTAAAAGTATCAGAACTTGGTCATTCCAGTAGTTCAAGTATCAAGCACTGTAAATAAATCAAACCATCATAGCCGAGATTCCATAGTCAACAGTGTGTCACATGTTGACTGTCACAGCCCATGAAATAGTCTCTGTCATATGGGATCAATGAAAATCTGAATGTATTTTAATGACAACTATCTAAGTTATTCAGTGATGTGAAAGTAGGCGACTTTGAAGATGACAGAATATATGACGGCTTACCAGTATCTATGTTGCCTTATCAAGACCTTTGTGGGCCTCCAGTGGGAAAACTCCTTTTGAACTCAATAAGGGGTGGCTTCCCAGTACATTACTATGTCCTAGCTAGATGAAATAGGTAAAGGATATACATTGCAAAGATCAGAGTAAGAGGCATGTAAAAGATTTAGCGCAATGAAAAGAAAAGAAAAGGTTATTTTTATAAAAAGACCAATGTAAAGGATGGTGTTGTTAAGGTTGGAGAATTGGTAAAAATGAAAGCACAGATGGGCTGCTCATTATGGTCCAGGTTTACTCGAATTTACAAAGTAATAAAGCTCATAAAAAATTCCGTAAACAAAAATGATTACAGAATTTGGAGCTTAAATAGGGTGATGAGAATTCATTCTGGGACTGACGTGTCAAACAGAAAAGGAAGAGGAAGTTCATGTCACATTTGAGGTCAAGAATATGTCTCATTTTTCAAAAGAGGGTGAGGATGTATCTTGTGCTGAACAAAGAGTTTAAAGATACATAAACGTCCAAGTTATTTAAAAGACCGAGTTAGAATCTCTCATTATATGTATACATTGATGTTCATTTTCACTTTTTGTGTTTATGATTACTGTATATTTCACTCATATTGCTGATACTGTGTTTGGTTTAGTTTTGCTGTCTTCTTTGTAATTCGTTTGTTTAGTAAAAAAAAATTTTGCAACTGTATATTGTTATTTTCAAAAGGAAGGAGAAGTGCGATATCTTACCAGTTTCAATGCTGCCTTTTGAAGACATCTTTGGTCATGAGAAACTTCGTACATACCTCCGTGTATATAGAGTGATTGTGCAAGAATCCACGCAAGAACAGCAAACATCAAAGGCATGACATTTTGAGGATAGTTAAAGCAGAAGTGAGAAGAGATTGAAATCCAGTGTATTTTCTTTGATGCATTTTATTTGACTTTAATGACAAAATTTTCATTGTTCATGTATAGCCTTTTCGTTTAGGAAGTGTAACTCCGTCATAAAGATGCAGTTCTGACTAACAGAACTTTTACATTCATTTGTTTTACTAAGCTGTTAGAATACAATGTTGTGTGATGCTCAGCTTTTTCTCTTCACAATGTAAAGATGTTCATTCACAGTCTTTCTTAAACATATAAGTTCTCCACTTACACGCAAACATCAATTACCAACGCCTTTTCATAACACACCTCGTTGAGGATACAGCCTTGCCCTGCCAAGGAGGCCAGTCTAGCAAAATGGCCATAGTTCCAGCTTTCACACTGCTGTAGACCAAGATGTGCTGCAATACAGAAATGTCTATCTCTATGAAAACTGTGGGAACAGCAAAGACAACTTAACACTTGCACTAACAAAAAGCCTGATCTAATCGGGTTGCCAATTCTTAAGGATTGGTATTAATTCACTGCATTACTTCAGTCAGGAAAAAATTCAGTAAAGGATGCAATATAGTGTTGCAGGACAAGACCCTTAATGGTCTACTACATTTACTAGATAACACTATGACTCATTGCAGTGCCCGCCAAAAAACAATGAACTGTGCAAGTAGAAGGTCATGAAAGATTTATGCACAGCAGCTCACAGTTCGCTGGAGAATTGGCACATCTTTGTTCGAAGCAGTCAAAAGCAATTAATATCTTGTTTTTCCACTGTAGTGTAGTTCCTATATTCCCAAAAGGTTCTGCGCATTGGAATAATATATCCTATAGATTTGACGTAGGACTTATGTCTACTAGGTCTCTATTGAATATATTAGACTTAATTGTGAGTGCCAGCTAGCTCAGAGGTCACTAGAAACTTTCTTGAATAAACAAGAAGGGATTAGTTTCCGACAACCGCATAAACATGACACATTTATTTCCCCAAGAATAAATGTATCTTCAGAGTCGTGGAAACAATAGATTTTTATTTTACTTAGTCAATCGTGCATGCTTCGTTTCATCAGAGGTGCAGAGAAATAGAGAGACGGGCGTTTTCAATAAAAGGATTTATTGAACAGTCTTCTTTCTCATGCAAGTAAAGTGAACTGTTACAATCGTAATACAGGCTGCAAAGTATAATGTGTACAGCAAGAAGAGCATTATAAAATAATACTGTAAAAGCATTTTATGCTTTCTAAACCATAGATAAATACATACATAAATAACAAAGGCTAAAAGTACTCAACTGGTGCTTCTAAAATACGCCTACCCCAATGTACCTAACCTAAGTCTAGTACGAGGGAAGAAGTAAGTGTGGTGTAGCATAGGTTTAGTTTCTTTGCCAAGAATCTACCCAAGATTTCTCTTTAGGGTCTAATCAGCTCCATACCTTAGTTAAGAGTGAAGGAGGTCTGGTATATCTGTCCCGGGACTCGATTTCCCAACACCCCGCAAGGGGAGCTTGGAAACACTGGAGCTGGATTCTCAGCAAGAGAAAGGTCAGCTTCTCGATCAGTGCGTCAGCTGGAGGGTCTGCTTCCTTTTGCACTTGCTGTAGCGAGCTGCAACGGGCAAGTGGATAGTCGAGCTGCTCCGAATCACTATGTCCTTGCTAGAGCAAGTGAAGGCATATTTATACCTTGAAGGTGCCTAGTTTGACGTATAGTCGGGCATAATAACGTTATCAAAGAACCCCAAGGAAATGGTAGTACTTTGAAAACTCCATGAATTCTGGGACAAATCAATATTCAAGCAAGGAGAGGTCTCTGGCTGCTTAAGCCAATTTTCCAAAAATCGTTGTGGCTTTCTGATACGGGTGGAAGTGGCCATGCCTGTATTTGGAATGCATGGGCTATGTCTAAATATGTATATGATTTCTATGCCTATATTAGGGCAATGTGAATTGTACCTATATAAGGGCATGAATCGTAAAATTTCGCTCGGATCCTAAAACGCCATACAACACCCACTCCACTTTATTATGTTCGACATTACTAAATTCTAAGCATTTAAAACATATCTAAACCATAATGTGTAAAATCCCTCCCAAAATACATAAAATGCTTTCTAAATGGTTGTACACGAAAACGAGCATTTGTGCTGTACGCATTTTAAAAGCAATGTTTTCATTCAAAGTATGATATTTGAAATGCTATCTGAATGAATGATGAAAGTACATTTATGAAATGGCTCTTAAACACAGAAGAAAAAAGTCGAGACTATTCCATGACAGAATATATAAACTGTTTTGGTTGTGGACAAGGTCAAAATATTGTCTCTTGGAAGTATTCAAAGAATTCTTGTTCACTATGAATAGTTCTACTTTAAGCAGATTACTTCGTGCCAAAAAAAGAGTTCAATTTTGAAAAAAGTCAAATTGTAGAAAAATAAAGTTCTAAAGTTAGAAGTTTTGTTTTTGAAAAGTGAAGGTCGAATACAGAGTCCCATAAAACGCTATGTGCTAATTTCAAAAGTCAGTCTCATTGTTTGGAGAAAACATCAAATCTTCTAAACTGGTAAAGAATTCTTTCACGGTAGGTGAAAGTTGGACCACTTCGTTGAGTAGGCCGATTGCACAAAAATGTGAAGCATCGCCGTCAGCGTTAGCCGCATTAGCAATGTTCAATGAAGATGGAGATGGTATCTGTGTGCCTGGCGATCTACGTATCTCACCGTCAGCATATTGCGTCTGTGAGACCTCAATGAATGCCCTCATCAGGATTGTTAGCCGCTGTGGACAACACAATGCATGAGCCGTTACCAAACCAAGCAAAGTATCAACATCCTTTGGCACGTCTGATGGGAGTGTCAGACAGATGTCCAACACGCATTCTTCTCCACATAGCAGGCATTGTAGAACAGGTAAGATGAAATCTTGCCAGATTGGTTGGAATGATAGAAACCACGTGGTATTCAGATCTCTTAAACGAGCCAAGCACAGAATCTGTATCATGCGCTCACAACACTTCATTGCCAGGAGAGTGTTCTCTATGGTAATCTGGGTGTCACTGGTGACCGGACTTGCTATATCGGAGCAGATGGAACAAGAATAGCATTCCTGCTATGAGTCCCAAAATGAGAGGAAGGCCGCCGAACACAGAGTGCACGAAGTTTGGAAATATGCAGAGGAACTGCTTCAAAGGGTGCTAACAGTCCAGAAAAAACAACTTGTAGTTCATAAGTCACTTTGGACGAGGTCAGTGGCACAGTTTTTTGTAAAAGAATGGCTTTCATTTTGCTTAAAGTATCAATTCGTATAGAAGAGATGTTCAGTGAAGGCCATAGCGGCGACTCCCCGTCAGTCTTAGTTTTAGGAAACAATACTTGCATACAACAAGTGACCCTGGCTGACACAGTTACGAGATGGGCTATTCCTGGCAACATGCCACAGCAGCTGTGATCATTCAACATAATATAGCTTCTGTTAGCAAGCTGCCTAAAAAATTGAATCTATCACTGCAGCTGGAGAACCTTGCAGGTAGCAGGATAGGTTGGTCGAAGAACCATCACAGGCTCCATGTAAATTAATACCCTGACATAAAAGTGTACCGCTTAGTGGGCTTTTGCAGTTTGTACCACTAAGAAATACTTCTTTTCTCCCACTCCAACATCTGTGTGTATATGGTAATTCCCAGGTTGACTTGATGTATTCTTTACCCAACCTTTCATACACGCCAGCTGGTATATGTTTCAAACAATATTGAAAATGGAAAATTGTGACAGGCAGAGTGATTGTTCCGTGTATTAATCATTCTGTTGCAGGTTTTTCTGAAACAGTTAATGGTGATCTTTCCAGTTTCTCAATGCTCAGCACCGTATAGTCTGCTCCTCTTTGTGCCAGAGTGATTTGTTTATCTGCAAGGTTAAATACAGAACACAATGACGTGGTGTTGATTAGACGCCATGGCACGTATCCAGAAGGAAGATTTTGTAACGTCCAGCCTAAAAGCATTATAGAACGCAAATGTGACTGTCCATGCTGTAGCATGAGCAAGTCCTGTTCCATTATGTCTATGGCAGAGGATACTATGCTGTCCAAAGAATAAATTCTGGATGACGGAGTCGTTAACCCATTGTCAACTACAGAGAGAGCTTTCTCTAAATTAATATGATCAATTTCTTGTATTCGTTCTGCAATCTCAGCTTCTTTCGCTTTCCAAGCTTCATTATAAATGGCATATATACCACTGTATATAAAACGTTTATGACGCCGTTTCGCAGGACCTTGTAAGAAGTTCCTTAAATCAACGCCATCTTTAAGTAAAGATAAGTGTTGTTTTACCTCTGTTATTGTGGATTTTAGTAGCCAGTCAAGGCACAGTTTTCCTACACTGTATGTTGTTACTATCCCTGGATGTTGTCTCTGGACATATCTTGGATCGGGCCTAGTGAGTGTAAACCCTTGTGTTTTATTCAGGAATCTATCTTGACAGTTGTTTGTGTCTGTGGGCCAGATTAACCATTTCTTCCAATCAGGATCAGTTCTGTTTTGAAGTAAAATAGTTTTTACGTCGTACCCTCCTTCTGAAGTGTTTTTACTATCAGGTGTAGGTGTAGGTATAGACGGTTTGTTCAAATCTTTAATCTTGGCTAGACCAAGACAGGATGTTTGTTGCACAGTGTTGTTCAAAAACATTATTTGTTCAGGGATAATGCAGGCTCAAAATAAAGCTTCTATTCCCTGCACCTGCCAGTCTTTTGTGCCCCAGACAGTTTTTGTCTCAATGTTATCACTCCAAAAGTCAAAACCTAATGAGGACAGATGGGCATAAAAGGCGGTAGAATAAATTTGCTTAGTGTTAGTCAACATACTTTTCATTCCTGTCTTATTAACATTTTTAAAGTAAAATGTTTCCAGTTTGAAACGTTAAAACCTGAGAAGTATGGAAATTTTTCATAAAATGTTTTTGAGCTACCCTTTGGTGGCGTTGGACAGTGTTCCCATTGATTGAAAGTATAAACATTTCTAGGGTTTGCAGATTTGTGCAAATAGTGATGACGATAGTGATTATAACAGTACATTAGCTCATAATATGATGAACTTTCTAAGTATTCATGTTTTGTAAATTTTGCAGACATTTCTAAGTCTGACATCATATTATTAACAGTCTCAAAGTCCCAATCATCAGAAAATGTGCTGGGTGAAACAAAGTCATTCAAGGAAACCTTGAATTGGTATAGAATCTTCAACAGCTCTGCAGGACCAAAGATGTCATAATCAGTTCTGTCCCTAGCTATACCACCAGGTATAGGAACGGCTGTGATGTTCACTGATGTCAAGTCTCTTTGTTCACGATGAGATGATTTGTGTGGCTTGAGGAGTAAGTTGATGTTCTTACTTGCTGTGTCCATTTTACTATATCTTCCATTTATCAGCATTCCTACACTTAATACAAGAATTAGCCAAAGTAGGAGAATAAGTACGCCTAGCACAATCCAAAGTTCAACCCATGGTGAAACCAGATACGTTTTTTCAAGTTGCTGAAAAAGTTCTGTTACTTGTTCTTTAAAGGTTATATTTGCTGGCGTTGTTTCAGGCTCACTGGGATCCTCGGAAAACGTATCAAAATTAATGAAATAGCCAGATGCAGTTCTGTCAATTGTTGGTATTGCATCAGGATTACTTGAAATCGCTGGAGCTACTAGATCTCTTGTCATATTAGTATAGTCAGATGCTGTATCATTGTCGACAGGTGTTTCTTGACGAACTGTTATTTAGGTCTCAAGAGGCGACAAGTTCCATGGCTTTATTGCTTAGTCCTCCTTTTCGCACTGCAGATTTCTCAAAGGTGATGAGTCTCTCAGTTTGAACCTCTTGGATAGTAGCAAGATTTGGTCGTCTGCTACATCTTTGGAGTCCACTGGTCCTACTACTTATGATTGGCCACATGATGTGGTTTTACCAGGTCGATGGATACAAACCTGTTCTCTTTTCTTCCAGCAAGGGGCAGCAGTAACACTGTTCTTGATCCGTGGATTGCTAGCACAGATACTGGTTATCTGTAAGAAGACCCAAATTCCCTCTTTCCGTGATCTTTTCTCTGACTAGATCCCCAAACTTTGGAATTCAGACAGGCCTTGCTGGGACAGGTGGTTCTCCTTCAGTGGTCGTTGGCTTTTGTAATGTGTGCTCTGACTTCTCCTTGTTTCATTTAAGTCCTGCAAATCAGCCAAACGGTCTTTGGTATCAAAAGGTTTTTGTTCTACCACTGAAGTGTGACGATCAAGGTCCTGGACAATCATTCTAGTACCAAAAAGGATTTCATATGGAGTGATTCCACCCAGAGAATTTCTTGGCAGATTATTTAGACTACGTTGGACACTTATTAGTTGTTTGACCCACCTGTCACCCTAGCCTAATACCCGAGTTGCTATAGATAGCTTTATGTCCCGTTTTTTTCTTTCCACTACAGAATTTCCGTCAGGATGGAATGGACTAGAATACCGCACTGCAACGCACAAATTGGAAAATGGCCTCCTTGTAAGCTTTGGAGCTAAACGCAGGACCCTGGTCAGAATGTAGCATGCCGACTGCGTATGTGCCGATAAAGACTCGCAAATCTTTTATAACAGTTCGGGCGTCAGCCGAGCGCTGAGGCCACATCCAAATTAATCTGTCCTAATAGTTGTGGGACCTCATCTGTCTATAGGGACGTCTGCGTGTAGATAGTCTAATGCCGTCTAACAACGGTGTCTGTACTGGGCTGGCTACACTGTAGTCAGGTATCTGGCGGCGTTCTTTGCTGCGATCTCTGTTGCAGTCATGGCAATTAATTGCAAATTCATGAATGTGGGCATGCATCCCTGGCCACCAGTATGTCTCCTTTAATACTAGTATAGATTTAGAGATCCCTTGATGTATCAGACCCTCTCCCAAATGTGCTTCGTGTATCAAAGCTACTCTACGTCTCCTGTTTGGAATTACCCTATCCCCCACTCCAGGGATTCGAGCAAAAGGAACGGAGTTGGTGTCAATTATGTATGAATATTCAAGTGGCTATTTTTGTGGTAATGCTGCACCGCTGCCTTTGCTTGTGGCATTGACAGCTAACATTCTTTTGCCGTCTATTTTTGTTTTAGAATGAGTGATTGCAGGTACGGAAGCCGTTTGCACATCTGCCTTTGCGGCTTCATCAGCCAATGAATTCCCTTCAACGTGAACACCATCACGCCGATGACTCAGTGTATGGATCCCGTGAGTCTTTTGTAGTTCTTTCTGTAATTGAACTACTTGTTCCCAAAGCAACTTATGCTTGATTGTGCCACCTTTAGCGTCTTTGAAACCGTTTTGAATCCAGTTCTGCAAGTATTTACTGTAAGATTGAACGCAGCAATACGAATCGCACACTATGAGTGCAGGGAATTCGCGATCAGTATTTTCAAGCACCATCTTGAATGCTTGTAGTTCAGCTTGCTGAGCTGTACAATCTCCAAGAGATTGCGTTTTTGTGACCATAGGTCGGAATTTACCATCGTGCCACCGACCTTTTACGATGATGCACACAGCACTACAAGCTTGTTTACCCCCAATTGCGGGCTGTGCTGATCCGTCTGTATAAATTATACATTTGTACTGTTCGAGAGGTAGAATCTCAGTGGGCAGAGGAAATTCTTGTTCGTATTGTATAAATTCTTGAGTTTTCAAGTAGGGGTCAAAAACGTATTCAACGTCTGTTGCTGCAAGAGAATAAACCCATTGTATCCATCTTGGATGTAAAGCCTTTGCATTCAGAATGCTTGCTTTTGTCACTGCTTCTAAATCAGGTACAGGAGTAACGAACATTATGCGTTCTCCCTGTGCTAGGGCTCTTTCTTTTGCTACTGCAGTTTGAACCGCTGTCAGAATTATTTCTGTAGAAGTGAATTTCATTTCAGCTAGTGTGTACAAGTAGGATTTGTAAGCTATTGGTACCTTTTCACCTTCATTAAAGGTTAAGTACGTAAATCCGCATCTTCCTGGGATGATTCGGATTACAAGGTTGTGTATGTTTACGCGTGTCTGTAAACGTGTTGTTGCTAACATATCTGTTTGCACTGAACACAACATTTCTGTATATTTTTGAGTCCAATTAGTAGTTTTGAACTCCGGTTTGATTAATTTGTAGAGAGGTTTAACCCTTTCTGCGTAATTTAGAATGTAAATTCTTCCGAAATTTAGGAAACCTAGAATTGACTACGTTTTTCAGCGTTTTTGGAGGTTGGAGCAGCTTACACTTTTCTAAAAAGTTGTCTGCCAGCCTTTTGCCTTCACTTGATAACTCGTATCCCAGACAAAGGACGATGAGGTGGGCAATTCTTGATTTCTTAAAAGTTGAATTTATACCCTCCAGAGGCGAATCCAAGTATAATGGTATTCACTCTGTTCAAGTGCCTGGCCAAGTCATCGTCTGTTAGATAGAGGTCATCGACATAAGATAATGCCTCATCATCATACTTTTGTAGTAACTCTGTAACTCTAGCTGAAAATAACCCCGGACTATTCTTGAATCCCTGGGGGAGATGCCAGAAGTGACGCTGTGTCCCCATAATTGAGAAAGCGGTCAAGTACCTGCTTCCAGGTGCGATGATTTGACAGAAGAAACCATTAGAAATATATAATGTGGTTTTATATTTTTTACGCACAATGTTATTCATTAGTGCTGCACTGTGTGCATTTTGTACTGCAAAGGTTTTGCAACAAGAGTTTAAATGTCTGTAGTCCAAAACTAGACGATATGTATTGTCTGGCTTGGAGACAGGAAACAAAGGAATGTTCATTGACGAGGTGCATATTTCAAATCACCCCTTGATATTCAAGTTGATCTAATATCTCCCTGACCTTTTTTTTTAGCTTCTTGCTTTACTGAATACTGCCTCTGTGCAGTTGGTAGTGTTTTTAACTGGATTTTATGGTGAGGGGAATCCTCATCCCATCCTACATGATTTTTATATAATGCTGGAGCCTGGGCTACAGCCCATTTTTTGGCATAGGTGTATTTTAAGTGAATTGGAATGTGATTGGAGAAGGCTGGCATAATGATGTCTTCGCCTTGTGGGCACTCCCTGACAAATTTTGGTGGCCAGTCTTTTTCAGCTAGAAGAATGTCATAACCATAAGGGAGCTTCTCTCAAAAGAGTGCTCTTATTTTCCTAGTTATGTTCCCCTCCATCCGGAGCGTTACTTCGTATAACTTATGGGGTACACTAACCCTCGTATCGGCAGTTTCAACTTGGATGTACTTATTCAAGTCCACTGTCTCCAGATGATCCTTCAAGATCTTGCGAGCTATGGTGACTTCTGCTGCGCTCTCCAGCATTGTTTGGGCCAACTCCCCGTTCTTGAGTTGTGCCCTCAAGATCCTCGGCATGTCTGATTTTTAGACCTGCTACCTTCTTTTTGGTGAATTGGGTTTTCTTAATTTTTGGAACGGGTTGATCGCCTTTGGACTTAACGCGTTCTTCCTTGTGTTCTGACCGTCCTCTTCTTTCCGATTTCTGTGAGGAAGTCTGAAAGATACGAGTGGAACGAGTATCAGTATCTTGATATCTATCAGGTTTTTTCAAATTATCCCTGTTTCTGAGGTTATATCTCATTTCAGACGGCTCCTTTTGAGAAAGCCATCCTCAGGACTGAGAACGCTTCTCTTTAGAAGTTTGTTTAGTATTTTCCCATACATGGTTTGTCTCCCTTCGCTCACCAATGCCACACCATTAGAGTCTCGCCAAGGCGAAGCAGCGCATGCGCTGCATTCGCTAGGCGAGACCTTAAAAAGGTATGGGACCTCTGTCCTAGGACATCCTCAAAACTGTTATACAGTAATCAGCCTCAGGCCATGCAGTCCAAATAAACTACCTACTCCTTGACATAGAAGGAACACAAGCGCATAACTATAACTAAAATCTTGCATTTATACAGCACTCTTGCAATTGAACCAATGTCTTACCGTACCAGCTCTCAACTTAGTCACCCGTCCTCATAAATATTGCAGTGAAGATGGAGAAAGTTGCTAACCTGGGCCTTTATTACACCTCCTTGTTCAATCTACTCTATGCAAGAAATCATTTTTCGCCCTCTACAGTTTCAGGTCAGCTCATGCTAGATTCACCTTCTGAATGTCCTTGGTTCCTTCCCTCTTCATTTCGCCCTTGGCCTTCACATTTTTTTTCTCCATGACACTACGGTTGCTGATACTTCCTCCCAACCAATCAAAGACTTCATTAGAGAAAGCCTCTGCTTCCTACATTTGAAACATGCCTAAATGTTTTTTAAAGCCCTGCTCTTTCCACAACTCTCAAACCAAATGCAATGCTTAGGACCTCACAAAAATAAAACAAAGAAGTAACAACACCTTAAAACCCAACAATAATACATAGCAACACCTACTCAAAATGTAAAACAATATATTCAATATTGTCCCCCTGGTAGTGTTAATGTGAAAAGTAATCAGATCTGTAACAATTTTTCTATTGGTTGTAACTGTGTTTGTCATATCAAGGGTGAGCCTATGAGCATTGCATTTGGTGCAACAGTTATAGGTGTCATGGCTGTTGCGCAAGGTACAGTTGCAGAGGTAACTACAACTTGAATATTTAAAAAAAAAAACAATTTATTCATAACCATAACTTTACCTGTGTTTTTGTGTCTGTTGGACCTAACATTTTTGCCTTCCTCCTAGCCTTTTTGCTGTTGTGGAATGAGTGGTTGTAGGATGTTGGACACTTTAGCGCTGGTTAGCAGTGCCAAGTGTGTGTGCTTCCTGCCTTACATAGGCCTTACATAGGTATATTAGGATGCCCCCCCTTTAGGGGACATCTCCCCCATGGTAGGAAATGTATATGCCATGTGTGGTGTGAGAGGAAAATAATAAATGCTGTGCAATGGTGTACGCACCTTTATTTTCACCATTGCAGAAATGTCACTTTTAAAATGGACGCCATTGCTGTGTGCTTTGTGCCGCCTGCATGATGAGGGTTGGCGGTCTAGTGTTTGAAGTGACAAGGTGCTCTACACCTCCCCCCACAGTGACAGTTGAGATTGGAACTGCCAGGAACCTTCTAGAAGCTTCTGGCTCTTTCTGGTAGGTGGGGTGAGGGGTGTATATGAAGGGGGGCTTTCCCCCCATTTGTTCGGACTGAGCGTGGACTTGATTGAGAGGGGATACTCTGCCAGGAGGTACCGCCGCAAGGGCCTGTGTGCTGGCCCCTGAGCCCATCTGTACCCCTCTGCTGTCCACAGGGCCAGAGAGAGCCTTTGCTGGAGTGAAGACTGCTATGTCAGGAGGAGTGCCACTTTATGGGAGATGACTGCTTCTAGGAGCTGGTGTCCTGTACTGATGAGTGCCCACTGTCTTACCCAGCCTGGCCTGCCTGCTCCTTGTGAGGGACTCTGGATCCTCGCCTGCTCCCTAGCACCTGGGAGACACTACTTTCCGGATTGCCAGAGGAGGAGCAGATGCCTGCAGCGTGGTGTTGTCATAGCACTAGATCTCCATCCCCAGGAGCGTGGATCCTGCAGCTGACGTCTGGTGAGGGAGTCCCCCTGCATGTTCCCCTAGCACCTCGTGGGCGCTATATTTGGAGTGACTGGGCTCTTCCTGCTGCCTAGCACCTTGTGAGGGTTGCAGCGCTATCCAAGACCGTAAGAACTTTCCTGCCGCCTAGCGCCTCGTGAGCGATATCTTCTGGTTGCCTGCACTCCAAGGAGGTGAGGAGCGTGGGCGCTACTCCCTCGGGTGGGACCCTGGCACTAGGAGCCATCTAGCGCCTTGTGAGCGCCGCCTCCAGCCCCTGCCCAGGAAAAGAATGTGCGTGGGTCCTGCAGCGCTATGCTGCCAGAGTATTATATTCGCATTGACTGTGCTCTGCTTGCTGTCTAGCGCCTCGTAAAGTGCTACAACTGTTTTCGAGCCCTCAGGACTCTAAGTCCTGCATTCCTGACCTGCAACTTTACTCCTGCATGAGCACTATCTTTACTGCCCACGTGAGAGACAGCTACTTCCAGGGAGTGATGACAATCTTTGCAACGTGTGTGCATGTATGAGGTTCGCCCTTATGACTTGAGGCCTAATGCATTTGTACGCACAGTGTAATACTGCCATGATGTTCATGCTCTTATGCGAATGAGAAATGCCCTAAGGATGCCTAATGTACCAGCAAAGGTTCATGCCTAAGTTGTTTATACCCCAGGATTGGTGCCTATTGTATTTGGTGATGCCTAATGCTGTGATGTATGCCTAACGTGTCTTTACACTAATGATATTGAATTTATGCCTCATCTGTTTAACTGCATAAGGTGGCTGCAGGCTAATGCTATGCGTAATGTGTTTCTAAATTTAAGGTTGAGGCCTGATGTTCTTTTTCCTCCCCAAGGCTTATACTGTTAGTGTTCTGCATAATGTGTTTTTACGCCTATGGAGATGCCCCATGCAAGTATGCCTCATGTCATGGGATTTATGCCTCCTGGCCACCGCCGGCCTGGCGGAGGCAATCCGCACGACATCCACTGCCCATTCCCCCCCCCCCGCCATATTACAAAGGCGGGGGGGGGACCGCGGCGGTGCAAAACACCGCCCGCCTGTTTTCCGCCCCGGTCGCCTTGCGGCCGGGGTGGAAAACGAGTAATATGGTGGTGGTGTCTGCCCGCCATATTACAATGGGCATACTTCAATGCCTTTCCGTGGCGGCAATGCCGCCACGGAGAGGCAGGCTGTGTTGACTCTGGAGGCCCCCTGTGGGCCCCCAGAGTGAAGGCCAAAGGGGGGTTACCCCTGCCTTTGCATAATAGAAGAGGCAGGCACCGCGCGGTGCCTGCCGCTTCTATTGTGCAAAGGCGTGCTGTTCTTTTTTAACATTGTGGCGTGCGGTGCAGTGAGCACCACCCGCCACAATGTTAAGTCGTGAGATGCGCCCGCCACTGTGGCGGGCGCATCATAATTGTAATGTCGGGACCCCCGCCCTTTAGGCGGCTGGTCCCAATTGCCGCTAGGGTGGCGGGCGGGCCAAGCCCGCCCGCCATCTAATGGACCCCTTAGACTCTAATACTATTAAGGAGCAATGCGTGAGAATATGTCCCAATAATGAACTGCGGTCTGGACCTAGGACTTAATACAGGTTATGTTATGTTAAGCTGATTTGTAAAGTGCACGGCTACCCCAGCAAAGGGGCGTCCCGGTGCTGAAACCAGATTAGTGCCGCTGGTAGACAACAGGACAACTTATAGCGAAGGGAATAAAAACGTTTTAATAGCTTTACGGAAGGGCAGATAAAGCTGTAGACTGCGAATGGAAATGGGAAGGGAATTCCAGAGTCTAGTTGCCAGCACCCGAAAAGAGTGGCCACCAGCATGGCCAGCAAACTAGGGGGTTGACAGCCCACATATCCATAATATAACAGGCACCCAGTTCTTTGTGTATAATGTGGGCTGGTGTGCTCTGAGGGACTTTTAGCAGGCGCCCAAGACACAAGTAGCTGTACAGTTTCAGAATCTGCTCTGGGGACCACCGTCCTAGCCTTTGTGCAAAGTTAATTATTGATCCATTACATTTGTCCATGGTGCGGCACTTCTCTTCTAATAGATGTTTAAAATTTAAACGCCCATCAAATAAAATCCCCAGATACGAAAAGGACTGTACCTTGCCTAAACAATGAGATCCAATTGTATAATTATAGGATTTACCTGGTTTTTTGCCCACTTCCATGACATAAGATTTTGCCAAATTGGGAGACAAGTACAGGTTCTCCATAAAGGATACAAACCCATCTATTAGGATCTGCAGACCTTTGGGGGTGTGCGTGCAAGGAGTACTGCGTTGTCTGCATAAAGCGGAACTGGATTTCCACGGGTACGTATCCTTGGGGTGTATGCATGAAAGTGCCTAGTGCGCGATCATTTATGTAAAGCGTAAATACAAAGGGAGCTAATATGCAACCCTGTCTGACACCACTGGAGAACGTAAAGGGTTCTGTTTTATTTCCAGTCTGGCTGTGTCTAACCGTAGCAGTGGTGTTCAAATGCAAAGTTTTTAAGATGTTAATATGCCGAAGGATTAGCGACAAGCCCGCACTTTAGTGCCCACAGTTTCCCTCTATTGACTCTGTCGAAAGAGGGGGTTAAGTCCATGAATGCCAAATACATCGTCCCTGGACTTACCACTCTGTATTTGGCTGAAAATAAGGTACAGATTGAGTCATTGGTCAGTAGTAGATTTCCCTGGTCTAAAACCAAATTCAACATCAGTTATAACTTGATGCTCATCAGCCCAGTCCATCAGTCTACTTAAAACCCCCCACCCTAGTACCTTCGCTGACACATCAATAAGGGAAATTGGGCGGTAACATTGTGGGTCATCCTTATTGCCCTTTTAGGTCTCGGCTAGTAACGCGCGAAGCGCATTCTCGCCAGAGAACTATAGCTGGCGTCTCAGCCGACAACGAGCTGGAATGTGGCTACAAGAGCTGGCCGCGCGCGTAGCATTCCCTATGGCGGCGGCGGCGTCGTATTCCGACGCGCGCCTTCGGATCGGGTCGCGCGCGTGAGCTTCTACCGTAGACAGCTGACGTGACGGCGCGCGTCGGAATCGGCTCTTCTCGCCGGACCGGCACTCGCCCTGCACGTCTTGTTCTTAGTATATGGGCAAAAACATGAGTAATTCATTGTATATGCATGCTGTATAAAAAGCCTTCAGTGTGCATCATAGTGGCTGGTTTAACATGAGATATTCCTATCCCGCATTTGTCCGAGACAAGCCTTTTGCAGACATCCCTCTGGCTCGAGCTCCCAGCAGTGATCACGTCTGCCACTTTCATTGTTGGCCTCGGGGAAGCCAGGCTGTGCAGTCCAGGTCCCCAGGGCTCTGTGAAATGTGTTTTACACGTGAACTGCATCCAGTAATAAATTGACACAGTAATGTGATCGTTCTTTAAATGTGGTAGCTGATGCTTATTTGACTCGTGTTGAATGTTGCATGTCTGAGCAGCCCCTGTATGCTTGGATGCTCCAAGAACGGCCTTTCTTTCCCCAGCTACTTTTGGAGAAATAGTGTTTGGATATAAAATCCGAACTCTTAGCTGCTGTCTATTGTTACCTTGGTCAGTGGTACTCTTGCCATATGAACAGTCTGCCAGATTTTGTTGGAATGTGATAATGATTTGGTATTAATTGTTCCTTTGACTCGAATGTGTATTTAATGCAAGTGAGATTTATAGAGCAACTAATGCTCAAAAGAGCTTCTAGGAGCTATGCCATCCAAGGTAGATGAGAAGAAAAGCCTCTTCCTTCATTGCGGTCCATACATTTATTCCCCAGAGGTAAGTAACACTTACCTAGGGATTGTGCACTCACTTTACATTATTTTAAATAACTGGGGTTGCATTTATGTGCATGTATTTGACCATTCTAATTCCCTCAAATGTAGCCTGGAAGCAACAGAGTGCTTTATTAAGTAATGGGGAAGGGAATGTTTCAGGTTTTCACTCATAGTTGGCCGGGATAGAGCTCCGTTCATGATGCCTCCTAAGAAGGGCAGGTTGAGATGATGAATCATATTGAAGGCAGATGAGCTACTTCCGGCGCCTTTTCGAAAATACAGGCAAGATGAAGCAAGTTTAATCTGTGATAATTATAAAAAATGCACAGTTTGAGATTGTTAATATTGTGGTATTTTCCTTTTTGCACCTCTAGATTCCTATGTGCTGGCTTTTTGTGGCACTGCTTCCCGAGGGGGTGATGGTATTTGTTGCCACTACCTCGTATGACCATGTAGCAGACGTTGAAGATGCAAGCCACTGTAATTCTGCTAGGGTTAGGGTGGGGTGATATAGTCTAACTTCTGTAGGTGTTTGAGGTAGCAGCATACAGTGTGTTTTTCAGTGGAGCTAGGTTGCTGGTCAGGATTGCCGACGAGCAGTCATCTGCTACATCCTCCGATTGGCAAAGGATTAAGACTTGCGCAGTGGTTCTAAGGGCCGACTACGGCAGTGTTCTTTATTATTTTTAGGTCTCGTGGCGCATCCACAATTAACTATTGTAGCAATCGCAGTATGGCGCACTTTACTTTTAAACATATTCATCTAAACCGCAGCATGCCACCATTGCTACAAAAATAAATACTCATTTTTTTGGACTACAATTTATATACTTTTGTTGCAGTGGGTGTTGCAATATTTAGCAATGCCAATAGCAACTTAATTAATCCGAGACCCATTGTATTGTAAATGCTTGTTTAAAATGGGGACGGTCGTGGCTGTGGACCAGGATGCTGGCATTACTGTGTCCCCTGCAGCATTAATCACCCTAGTCAGGGTTGGAGCCCAGAGATCCACATTATTTATAAAAAGGTCAGGTGGTATCCAGTCTGGCCCAGGCGCCTTGTTCCTAGTTAGACCCTCAATTCCTGTTTTAACCTCACTCAGTGAGAATCTCAATGGGGGTATTTGGGGGTAACAGTCTGGAAGCAACACTTAGACTCCAATACTATTAAGGAGCAATGCGTGAGAATATGTCCCAATAATAAACTGCGGTCAAGACCATACAGGTTATGTTATGCTATGTTAAGCTGATTTGTAAAGCGCATGGCTGCCCCAGCAAAGGGGCGTCCCGGCGCTGAAACCAGATTAGTGCCACTGGTAGACAACAGGACAACTTATAGCGAAGGGAACAAAAAAGTTTTATTAGTTTTAAGGAAGGGCATATAAAGCTGTAGACTGCGAATGGAAATGGGAAGGGAATTCAATACGCCTAGCAACAGGCAGCCAATGAAGGCGGTGAATTGCATTTGAGATAGAACAACGCCTTGGCAAGCCAAGGAACGCTCTGCCTGCTGCGTTCTGGACCCTTTGAAGTCTGACAATCTCAGTCTGATTAGCCCCGATGTAAAGGGAGCTAGCATAGTCCAGTCTGGACAAAATCAAAGCCTGGATGACAAGCTGCCTGACTGAGGGATCAAAGAAGCCCAGAAGGGGTTTAAGCCCCTGCAGCAGCCCAAAGCAAATCCCAGCCACCTTTTTAGTTTGAGTTCTAAAGTTAAGGGCAGTGTTAAGCCAGACCCCAGGTTCTTTACCGCCTGTTTAGGGGCGGGTGCCAACCCAAATGCGGCAGACCACCAATGTTCGCACCACATCTCTGAGTTTCTCCCCACCAACAAAACCCCAGACTTACTAGCGTTAAGCTGTAAACAGTTGGAAATCATCCACCCAGCGACAGCTTCGAGATCGCTGCGAAACTTGCAAGCGTATCGTGTAGTGTCGTTGGTGAGAGTGACTACCAACTGGGTATCGTCTGCATAAGACACCACCGTGAGCCCTCTGTTTTTAGCCAAGGCTGCCAAAGGTTGCATATACAGATTGAACAGGGTGGGGCTCAAAGCCGAACCCTGAGGAACCCCCTGCTCGATGGCATAGACTCTAGATGAAACAGGAGGGGCGGTCAACTGGATAGTCTGCCTAGACAAAAAAGGAGGCGATACAATCTAGGGTGCCGTCCGCTATGCCTGCCTCCTCCAAACGCCTGAGCAGGATCCGATGGGAGACCGTGTCGAGCGCGGCACTGAGATCAAGCAGAATCAGTGCAGACGTGTGACCGACGTCTAAGGCCCATCTCAGATGTTCGGTGACCGCAAGAAGAACGGACTCCATGCTGTGATCATGTGTCCATTCTGAGATGGGTCTACAAGATTGTTATCCTCCAGATAGTCCGTCAGAATAGTATGGACATGGACCTCAGAAATTTTCGAGACCCAGGGCAGGAGGGAGATGGGACGAAAACTCTCCAACTTAGTAGCATCCAAGTTAGGTTTCTTTAATGGGGGAACCACTTTAGCATACTTCCAAGTGCAAGGCGCAGTCGCCGTGGAGAGGGAAAGATTGATCACATAGCACACTGGGGGGATGAGCACAGGTAGAATTCTCAACGCATATGCCTGCTTCAGAGGGTCAGACGGGGAACCAGACTTGACCTTCCTGCAAATCACTGAGAGCTTCTCCTGAGAGATGGCGGGGAGAGTAGTCAGAGAGTTTGAGGTGGGGGACCGGGCCATGGCGGCGGCAACTGATGCAGCCTGGGGTAAGGATTGGTAGATCTTCTCCACCTTCTCCACAAAGAAGGAGGCCAGGGCATCACATTGATCATTAGATGACAACAGAGTGGCAGTCAAGGCTGTAGGTGATTGCAGCGCTTTCAGTATCGAGAAGATACTTTTCGATGGATTAGTGCTGCACTTTATCTCCTCCGCATAATAGGTGGCCCGTTGCCATGGATAGACCCATGGTATTGCTTAATAGCTACACCATAAAGCTTTTTCGAATTTAGGTCATAGTTCCTTCTCCATGCACTCTCCAGGCTCTTACACTCTTTACGCAAGGAAGCAAGCTTGGTGTTATACCAGGGACTAGATCTGGTGCTGCGAACTTTTCTCCATTTTACTGGGACAAGGTGATCAAGCGAATCAGAGATTCAGACTGACGTAGATTTATCAGCCAAATCACAGTCAGCTGGAAAACTTGTTAGAGTAGAGGAGAGAAGCTCTTGAAAATGCACAGGATCAAATTTGTGCTAGGGACGCTCAAGTACAGGCTTATGAGGCATCCTGCTGGTCGGTACCACCCCAGAAAGTGTCATCGCTATAAGATAAGGATCCGACCAATGCAAAGGGTATGGGGGGTAGACCGTCAAGGGGGCCAGGTTAGTAAAAACAGGATCAGCAGGTGACCTGCAGAGTGAGTATGCCCCAGCACCAGTTGGCATAGCTGGAAGGCCTCAAGATCCGCCACAAAACTGCCTATATCCACATCATGAACATTATCGAGATGCAAATTCAAGTCCCCCAAAATGCTGAAGTTGGCAGCCATCATGGCTAGAGGCCCTATAGCATCCATGAGAGCTGTTCTGAATTCTTGCTAGCTGGATTACCATGTCTGGAAAAATTAGGAAGGACTTATTGGGTGAGAGCAGAGGGGGGGGGGGTGGGGGGGGGGGAGGGAACGGGCCATGGGGTTAAGGCATGGGTGCTCGTGAAAAGATATGGGGAATACTTAAGAAGGGGAGGGCAAAGTGGGGTGGGGAGGGAAGGGTGTTATAGTGATAAGAGGGTATCAGAAAAAGTTTGGTGAGGGTAGAGGCATGGGTGAATGGAGAGTTAAGGCTTAAAAGTCATAGGAGTGAATACATGGACAGGTGCTGGCATGCCCATTGGGGTGCAGACGTACGCATCAAAGGCATGATTGGGCGAGACGAAAGAGGTTCTAAAGACTTTCATTGGTTCGGATCTGGGCACACACAGAGCTGGGTATAGTGCAACTGCCAGCAGTATAGCTGGTGTTAAGAGTTGGTCTGCATGAGGTGGGTGGGTGTCGGGTGTAATACTGGTCAGTATGAGAAACGGGGTGCAAAAATGAGCTGTGAGAAAGGTAATTTGCTAGTATGCACTATAGGCTGCGTACACAGCTGATGTGGTAAGCTGTCGAGTTGAGAGCAAGTCTGTTTGAGAAACTGATTTCACAATCTGGCTGGGTGGGTTCCTGCAGTAGAACTGCCTGGTATTGAAGATTGTTAACACAGCTCCGTGTTGGGGGTCCGATCTGGGTTTTTAACTGGATATGGATGGATGGGTGCGTTTTGTAGAGACAGCCCATCTGAATGCACATGTGAAAGGGGGTTGCAGATCCCTTATGTACTAAGGGCTGGATACAGATCTAGGAAGATATGGGGTTTGGTGTAGAAGGGTGGGTAGATGACTGGTATATAAGTTGGTTGTGTCAGGGGCTAGGTGAAACGTGGGGGTTCGGGTCTGGAGCCGGGTAGTGAGCTGGTCTGGGTGTACAGCTGTAGCCCATGGAGTGAGTTGCAGAGACAGGCAGTTTATGGTGCTGTGTGCAAAATATGTGTCTGTCCAGAGGTGGTGGGTGTCTGTTGTAGAGCCAATATGTGCGAGTCTCGGTTCCATGTTATAATCTACAGATTTAGGTCTCTTAATGGTATGTGAATGGTATGTTGCTGCCAGGATGTTGGGGGGCTGTCTGCCTCGCTGGCATGCAGGAGTAGCCGGGTGCTGATTTGGTGTGTATCCAGCATAGAGCAAGGGCGAGTACCTCAGCATACAGCAGTGGGATCCAAATTCTAGAGGGTACAAGACTTTAGCTACCTCACTTATCTCTTACAAACGGCATTGTTTGTCAATGAACTTAACAAAATTTACTTTCAAAATGAAAATCTGTTGACTGCAGTCTGTGAAAATGCTGCACGTTAGTGTGATAAAATACATGAGAACAACGAATATATATTAGTGAATATGTCTTGCTGAATGTACAGGTTTATCGGCTTGGGAGCTGGAATTAGCTCATTGCCCAGTCTCTGCCTTAACACACCTTGTGCCGCAAGCACAAAGCACACGGTGTCTGCCATGCAAGCAAGCCCAACCCTACCCTCTCAACTAGGTTCCTCTCTGGAATAAATACATTATTATCGTCTTGACCCAAGACTACAAGGGGACTAGGAGTGTTGAGTTGTGCTGTGATGGCCCACCCTGTCCATAGGGCTCTTAGCTCTGCTCGTTGAAAAGAAATCATTAGCTTCCTATTTGTTGGTATAGTGATTCTTTTTCTTTACTTTAGACTTAACTCAAATGCATCCACTGCTCCATGCTTCAGAACCAGTTTGGGTGGTCTCTAGAGACAGCCTTTGAGTTGAGATGCCCCTCACAGCAGGGTAGTCTCCAGCCTGGGGCACACACAACAGAGGCACAAACCGTTGTGAGGTTTCTGCACTGAAAATGTGATCAAGAAAGACAAAATACCCCCGTCAACCTGCACAACAGAATATGCAGTTCCACCCCTCACTCTTACCATCTACCAAAGAGCAATACTTCTGGAAGTCGGAGCCCTGTTGCCATCCTCTTCACACCAGTGTCTGCATCTCTACCGTCCAGGCACTGAAATGCAGGCAATACATTTCCGCTGTCTGGGAAGTAGTCCTCAACTCCCTTTTGTGCCAATACAAACCAGAGGCCTTCGAATGGATCCCCCTGCTTTGTAATCAACACTGTGAGCCAAACTTGAGGAGGATTATCACAATACTGCTGCTTCAGCATTTGCAGAATCTCCTACTTAATGTGTAAACTACTTGGCCATGTATTTTCTCACATTGCCATGATCTTGAGGTTATTGCTTCCTTTGAGTGCAGCCTAAAGCTCTTGACATTTCTCAACATACTTGTCCAGCCATTACTTTTCGCTTCCAGCTCTTGAGCTGATCAAGTGACCTGAATGGAGCGTCGGTCAAATGGTAGTAGCCGAGTTTGTTTGATTCTAGTGCATATCAAAAATTCCTAATAAAACACAATGTTCACATGCAAATGTTTCTTTTCACAGTCTTGTATCTGCAGCTACATTCTACCCCACAAATATCCTTTTGATCCCTAAAATACAGATTGAAAAAATGACCTTTAATTAAAACTCTTGGCTGTTGCCACTCCTTTTTCTTTCTTTCAAATGGCCCTCTCCTTCCCCTTCATCCTCTGCACAACTTACTCTGTCACAAGTGTGTTCGCTTTAATCTCTATTATTGTATTTCTGAAAAACCCCACAAATAACCACAACTAACTCCTATTCATTTAATCCATTAAAAAGAAACTGGAGTGAAAGCATGGAATGGTTTGCTTGGGTACAGAAAACTAATCCCAGTTGCCAACAATTACCAATAATACTGAACTAACCACTAATTTTTGGGTTCCAGAGTAGGGTACTGCCCAGCGTAAAGCAATCAATGCCTATTCAGGGGTAGTAAGCAAAATAAATGCAATTACAATGTATATCAAATTCACTGTCCGCATCTTTTATTATGCTCTCAACTCTTTTACTCAAAGTTTACAGTCACCCATCACACTTTTATTGATTGAGACATAATCAACCTTTCTAGATGTTTTTGATAGTGAAACAAATGGTGCCTTCAGTTTTCTGTATCATATAATACCAGCAGGGTAAGGCTTCTGTATAATATTTATACACTTGTGGGTCATAAGGGCGATTTTTGGGGAGTCAAGACAAAAAATAAAGATGCCTTCAAGCTCTGTATTTATCTGGTCACATTTGCAGCACTTCAAAGAAAGAGGTCAAATGTCAGACTAAGTCTACTGACAAACTGCTGGTTATTTGTTAAACAAGGGGATAGGTCTTTATAAACTCTCACTTTTCACTCACAGAAAGAAACAAAGTGAATTATTTGACAATCTGCCACATAATTAACTCTGTGAAAGGAAAGGCTGTAGGATGCAACACAACAAAATGTAAATACCTGTAAATTAACTGTACATAAACAGCAGTTAGGAAAGCGAAATTTTTTACAATTTGAAATGTGATGGAAACAAGATTTATAGATTAATAGGTCCAAAACAGATCAAGACACTTTACTTGGTAATTCACAAATTATACATACTCACTGGTTTCCACAAACTATTATGTGTACAATATATCCAATCCAATCCAAAAGTTCTTTATTTCGGCCATCAAGACCATAAAAGATACAATAAAAAAACACTTAAAATCACATATCAGGTTACAATGTAAAAACAGCAAGGGAGGAAAGACACGGTGGTGCATTATGTGTAACAATCCATAAAATTCCAAATGCCTGGTATTACAGTTCATTTCCAACTGATGATTTACATTTTCAGTATGTTACTCCGTTTCCACCACATAGCCATTAAAAACTTGGCAAGTGCAAATACGATGTAGTGGAGAGTGCTTGTCTTCAGAATTCTATATGATTGTAAGCAGTGTCTAAAACCAAGATTCCTGCACATGGGTACTAACCAGTACTTTCTTGATCTACTATAAGCAGGGCACAAGAATAGCACGTGTAGTTCGTCCTCCACACACGTGCTGCACCCTGGACAGATATCATCCAATGTAGACCATTTACTCGTGAATCCTTCGAGTGGTAATGTACCAAGCCTCCATTGGATGAAAAGTTTCCTTGCTGTAGTGGGATAGATTATGTCCATAAAATCCTCAAATTTAAATGAACTTTTGGAAACCAGAAATTGTTCAGTACAGGTACCTATTTTCGGGGCACACAGGAGCGTCTCTAATCTTTTGTCCTTGAAAATCTGACTGAGCATTTTACGCGATACCCAGAACAGCCTCTTTCAGGGTCATCCCACAGATTATCTAAACCCAATCGATAGAGCTCTCGTCTCACATAGGCCAGCCACGGTATTCTATCAGCACAGTTGTAGCTTAAAATGTGCTTCAGGTCTTGCTTGTAATGGAGCAGTTCAGGGGTCCACCGGAGCCTGTGCCAGAACCTCAGTGGCATTAGGGCCAGATCGTTTCCTATTGAGGGGAGCCCTAAATCCAATCTCAGTGGTAGAAGGGGCGTACCTTGAGGTAGCAACAGCAGTCGTCTAAGGAAGCTGGTTTCTACCTTGACTAATTCTGTCCCCGCCTTGTTACCCCATAGTTCCCCCCCATAAAGTGAGGCTGCCCTGGCTTGTGTTTTATACATCTCCAAGGCTGGACTAACTGGCTTGAAGGTTGATGAGTTTGAGACCTTCAAAATAGCCCCCACCATTTGTGATAGCTTTAAACGAGATCTTGCTATCTGTGGGCCTCAAGATAGATTTTCATGAAGGGCTACCCCCAAATACTGGAACGTTCTAACCCTTTCCAGCCTTTCCGTTCCCAGAGTTGGATTTGGCCTAGTAATTGCAGAGGGATTAAAGACCATAAACTTCTCTACGTTAATCTCTAGCCCATGCGCCCTACAGAATTCCCCAAACCCGTCTAGTATCCGCTGGATCCCCATCGAGGATTTTGAAAGCAGGAGAGTATCGTCGGCAAACATTATTGCCGGGACCCTCCTGCCTGCCAGCCTGGGGGCGTCGTTGTTGGGGACATTGTCAAGGCAAGATATTACATTGTTGACATAGAGGCAGAACAGGGTTGGTGCTAAGACGCAACCCTGTCTTACCCCCCTGCCAACTGGAAACCTAGACGACAGTGCCCCATCCCTCCCACACCTGACCTGGGCAAAATTTCCATTATGGAGGCGGATTATTGTTTGGAGGAGCTGTGGTGGGAGACCAAGCTCCCTGAGTACCGCCCATAGTTTTGCAAGTGGTACTAGGTCGAATGCGGACCTCAGGTCCACGAATACCATGTACAGACTTCCCCCCTCAATCCGCGCCGTTTTCCAGTAGAGAACGAGGTGGAAAATCTGGTCCATGGTGGACGTGTTCTTCCTAAATCCTGCTTGGAGAGGACTAAGGATCGCATTGTCCTCCATCCAGTCCAGGAGCTGATCCAGCAGAAGGCGAGCAAAGAGTTTTTGGGGTACATCTATGAGGCTAATAGGCCTGTAATTGGCTGGGAGGAGAGGAGACCCTTTTTAAAAATTGGTACTATCTCTGCTCCCAGCCAAGTACAGGGGATCTCCATCCCTCTCAGAATTGAATTAAAGATAATATGCAGATAGGGACCCCAGATTTCTGGTTGGTGTCTAAATAGGTCCCCAGGGAGTTTATCAAGACCTGGAGCCTTCCCTTGTGCAAGTCTCCCTATAGCGTTCAACACCTCCTCCAAGGTGCACTCAAGATTCTCATTCTCGTTCTCATTAAGCTCGGTGGAGGTGTCAATTGCTAACTCTGAAGATGTGGTGAAACTATCTTCATACAGTTTGCTAAAAATGGCATTCCCATACTGAGGCTGCAATGTTTGATTCTACAGCAGCTTTCAGTTCCCCTGTACCTGTGTGTACCAATGACCAGAACTTTCTAGAATCCCTGGTTTCTAGCGCCATTGTAAGACTATGCCATCTGTCCCAATCCCACTCTGACTTAGCGAGGGCGATGGCTTTCCTATATTTCCATCTCACCTCGTGTATTTTACTTTTGGCCGTACCAGACTTGACCAGGGAGATCAACTCAGCCTTGATCTTCTTACACGTAGAATTATACCATGCTGAGGTCGGTGTCCTGTTCTTCCTGCTCGTAGTAACTGGATAGAAGACCTCTCTTAGGCTGTCTACCAAATCTGCATGAATTTTCCCTAGTTTCTCATGGAGGTCAGTTGATTTGGGTATATTTATCAAGTTGTCCAACTCAACTAATCTGGGAAGCGCCAAATCATAAATTTTCCTGACACACTCTGTGGAATTAACTAGTTTTCCCCATTTTACCCTACGTCTATTGTTGGTTAGAACTAGAGCCCCTGTATCTAGTTCTAAATGATTTAATGGTAGAGTATCTTTGGGGCCTTGGTGCACCATGTCCAGTGAGAGAGCATTATGATCGCTATCCGTTCTCATCACCAACCTGAAATCCAAGACACTGGACCACATACTAGTACCTACAAAAATGTAGTCTAGACGTGATTCATGGCCCTTTCTGTTGAATGTACAGACTGAGGGGCTTTCGGACAGAGTGCACCCGTTACAGGCCCTTATTGCGTAGTTCAAGGTGAGTGACATGATCTGCAGCGCCAAGGGAGACCAAATTTTCGGACTTGGCGATTGACACGGTGGAATCCCCCAATAATCGTCCTCAGCCGACAGGGCGCCCTCCTTTAGACCATGTAACGGTTCGAAGTGGCTATTAACATCTCCTCCCATCAGAATCTTACAATCTGCTGGTAATAGTCCAAGAAATAAAGATAAATCATCTAAAGTAGGTGATTCATTGGACACACTGACTGGACGGGAATAGACATTAACAATCGCCAAATTATAGGTACATGGCCATTTTAAAAGAACGCATTGGATGTCTTCCGATTGGGTTTCCATAATTTCCGCTGTGCAGCCCAAATGGGAAGCCACCCAAATTACAAGTCCACCAGAAGGCCTCCCTTTTCCTCCCCACCTAGCTGGGATATAGAAAGTTTCGAAGCCCACCCTGGGGAAAACTTCCCTCGCCCATGTTTCTTGAAATAGGCAGATATCGTTACTGTCCACTAGGGAGCCCCAGTCACTACAATCTATTTTATTGGCCATACCCGCAAGGTTCCATGATAGGACCTTCATCCTTTTTGGCCCGGAGCTTGGTGGGTTTCCCTGGGCACTCGTTCGACCCAGATCTTGATGGGTGACTGATGCCCCTTCCATGGATATCGGCCCTACCAAGAGCTCAGCATCTATTGTATCTGCGGGTGGCGCGATCAGGGAAAGGATTCCTGGTACATCCGTGCCAGCCGACGTATTGGCGAGATGTGTAGGGCATTGGGAAGTACCAATGGCACTTAACCGGTCAGGATAAAAATGGGCAAGACCAGAATTACCATTATGCGGGATATCTGGCCCTGTCCTCAACTGATCTGTATGGGCGACTACCCCCTCCCCAGTAGACTCGACCCATGAAAGTCAATCAACCTGATTGAGGCAGCTATACCTGTTGGCATGGATAAATTTGCTCTGCGTTGATATGTCATGACGTAGGGGCCTATATCTTGTACCGTCAATGGCAAAGCCCACCCTAGTCCAGCCATCATTTCCTCCCAAATGCAAATTACTGTTTCTTGGATAGAAAAAGGACAGCGGAACCAATTGTATGGATGAATTTCCTGGGCTCCCCAGCCAATTGCAAATGTGAGAAACAATGTTGGAGTTCCTAAAACTTACCAAAATACAATCGCCCCCTATTTTCTTTACGGTATGTCCTACCCAGGGAACCCTCCTGACCGTCAGTATTTCCCCTCTCATATTGGGTGGGAGTGGCCTATGAATATTCAACCAACTGATGACTTTGTTTCTAAGTGAATCAAAGGGTTCCATTGTAGAGTCGGGAAGCTCGGGGACCCTGATCAAAATCACGGTGTGAGCTGCCGCCTCTGGAGGTAAGTTAACTATATTTGTGTGATTTAGACTATTAGCAACCCGTCGAAGGCGATCGGCCACCCTAGTGGGCGTCTTTTCTTTCCTCTGGGTTGACGCTGTAAAAGGCAACTTTGACTTCCGCACTAAGGGCACGGGAGGGAGTTGCCTTTGTGGGGGTATTGGATTGGGTTTGGGTGTAGTGACCATAGATACACTCTCACTACGAGGGGCATTGGTCTACTTCGCCATTGGGGTACTAGAAGCACTGAGGGAAGAAAGAGACCCCATACTCATCATAGTTGCACCTTGAGCGCGTGGATCACTGAAAAGGAGAGCATGCGGGAGGAGCTCGGTAACGGGACGTCATAACGCTAACAGAAGTTGCGATAACCACGGGTGTGAAACTAATAGAAAAGATTCAGGACGGATGGTAGGAATAAAAAGAAAAGTTTTTACGATCAACCCAAGGCTAACTAAGGACAAATAGATGTGGTTTCTATAAACAAGAAAACATCTTAATCTGTGCCTCCCTCATACTGAGAAAAGAATGTCTCAAGACTCATCTTAAACAAAGAAAACATTGAATAACCACAAGAAGAATCCGAGATACCATAAAACGAAAACAAGAGGCACTACTATATCTTATTGCAGAGGGCTAATGGTGGAATGGCCTCCACCCTAAACTAGAACTACCACTAAAGATATTGGAAGATACGCTCATATGGATCTTCTGTTATTCAGTAAAAGATACCCTGCACACACGTGAGGAGGGAAGAATAAAACCATTTCTAAGCTGGTCCTGAGGAAGGTGGTTTGAAGCCGCCGAAACGCGCGTAGACCTGGCGTTAAATAACATATACGATCTATGTTACCTCAAACTTAGAGATTGTTTTAGAGTGTGTAAGATTGTGGTATGGTATGAATGATAAGTATAAAAGTTAGTGTGTGTAATAGGGTAATGGTTGTGGAATAAAATAAATACTTTAAAGAAATTGTAAATCACAGGGTCATTTACCCTTCACTTTCATTGTTTAGAGTAATACCAATGGTGATGAATTTATATTAATTGTGAAAAAGACTGAAAATGAAAAAAAAAATTTAAATAATTTTGATACAACTCATGAAAAAAGAAAATAAAAATAATTAAGTAAAGAAAAAACATTGTCATTACTGTACTGAATGTAAAGTTAATTGTTAAAATTTGAGGAGCAACGCCGCAAATGAAATTATGATCTGACCATGGGGGAAACTTGTTGATATTGTATGCACCTTGAGCGCTTGTCAGGGTCCTTAGCTGATCCTCCATCCCCCCGGTCGCTACTTCTAAAGCTTGTAGTCTAATATCAATATAATCAAGCCTGGCCAACAGGGGATCAAGAAGTTTCTTAACAGCATCTACAATAAAATCAATGGACTGGGCCCTTACACCACAAGACCCTTCACCAAAAATAAATGAGCCAGCCGATACATGCGTCTCTGTATCAACAGGATGCATTGAGCTTGCCGTTTCAGTAACCATCTCGGTAGCAGGATGTTCCATCGTTTCAGGCCCAGTGTCAGTAGAGTTTGGGATTTGATCCAATTTGGGCCTTTTTTTACCCTTCGGCTGTCTAGCTCTTTTTCTCTTTGGGACTGCACCCTCCCGGAGGCCCCGTGAATGTACTGCATTTAAGTCACTACCTTCATCCACAATGATAACTGGGTTAGGTGTTGGAGAAATGGAGACCTCAGACGTTGTAAGACAAGAGTCTCGGCATGGATTAGAAGGGGTCCGCAGCTTCTGCAGAACAGATTCTATGGTTTGGTCTATACTATCCAAGAGAGAAAAATGGGGGACGGTCTCAGTGTCCGGGGTTTTAGCAATCACAGTTAGGCACGGGGATAAGTCAGATCCTTCCACAGACTGATCTTCTGGGGGTGTCATGCTATTATTTACAGCGGTATTAAGTTTGATGAGAAAACTATCCAAAGTACCTGTAGCCTTGGTGGATAATCCTGTTGTTTTGTTTCTGGTCTCCCTCGTTGCCATGTTCTTACAATATCTGTATGGCTTATTCCCAACCAAACATTAACAATCAATCACGGGGGGACCTGAGCGGCTACACAGGGGCCAAGAGGGGTGGCCCGGTCCGGTCTCCTCCGGGCTACAACGGGCCCGCCCTTGTCCAGGGCTTCGCCCCGTGCCCTGTTCCGCGCGCGTCCCGCGTGCGTGGATGGAAATGCTCCTATATGCAAGGGGGGGAGGGGTGGGAAGAGTCGCAGGTGCGCCTGATGGTGATCGCGCTCCGCCTGCTGGGACTCGCAGTTCCGCACCCTCTGGGCAGTAAATGGCAATGTCATTAATTCCCCAAAAGCGTGCGCCCAGTTGAACACCTCACGGGTCTCAGGAAAGCCTTTCTCCTCTTTTACTCGGGAAACAAGTTCACCTCCACACGATACATCAGTAAATCTGTATATCTGAGCAAATGTAATGGCCAAGTCAATGGAAAACGTGCAGTCTGTAAATAGTGTGCAGCCACATGATACTTTAGTAACATTAAAAAAATGTGCCTGCCTCATGTCTAATTAAGCTGGGTGGGTCGCGAGAGTTTGTCGTTCTAAAAATTGAGTTGTGGTTATAAAAGTTTTTGAAGCCACGGTTTACATAAATGAGCTAATAGTTAAGCATTCAAGCAATAATTACTCAGCTTTTTAGTTCAAAAGTCTGAATTATATGAACTGTTATTCTATAATTCTTTATAACTTGATAACTAAGCCAAAGCATTGGTCAGACACTGAAGAGAGCAGGCACTTAAAGTTCAGAGGCCACTTACTTCGTTGTCAATCAGTTTCAAGGGATATTTTATTTCTGGGTTCTCAAGCGTGATGGCAGGAGCAGGTTTCCGGAACAGTCTCATGAAGATACTGAAAATGAACCACACTGGGGACATGGCCACATTGGCCAGCTGAAATATTAAAGGAGAAAAGTTTAGCAACCACACCTTTTCTACAATTTTCATTCTCAAATCATCACAACACTAACGTAAGTAAAAAGGGATGCTTGTAATTAAGAAAACCAAATATGTTCTTGAAAGGCCTCTGATCAAAATCCATCTTCTCTCAGACCAGCAAAATGGACAAATAAGAACATATCTGAGCATGAGGGTTGGTAGATGAGGTCAAACAACAAAGATGCTAGAACTGTAGTTTAGCAATCCGATGAGCAAAATATAAAACATGATGATCGCAACAATTGAAGGTATTTAGCTATGAAACACACTAAAACACAGCTAGAACGCATATACAATCAAGCGGAAAATCTAGTTTTCAGAGCGAAACTTTGAGATCCAACAGTCACCATTCATTAGCCTTGTGTCAAAAGTTAAGTGCACCCTCCAATTTGATAAAGTGTGGAATCGGGGTTTTCAGCAATAACGTCAAGCAAGCATTTCCAAAAAGAATTTCAGTTTCTCATATAACTTGGGAAAATGTTTGGGATTGGTGATCTTATTTGTATTAATTAAGCGCAACATTTATCCCATGGGTCATCACAGTGCTAGGAGAGCTTACCCAAATAAGGAAATGGCGATTGTCCGGACAGTTTAAAGGAGTGGGGCCTCAACCAGGATGACAGTAAGTATCTTTGGATATGTTCTAGGAAATAGCCAAGTTTTCAGTTTCTTCCTAAAGGACACATTAGTCTGTTAAGCGAAGGTCTAAGGGCAGTTTGTTCCAGTGAATAGCCGCCAGAGTAGAGAGGACCGGCCACCTGCTCTATCTTTCTTGATATGTTCGATCTTGGCCAGGGGATGATAGCGAGATCTCAGATTTCGTGTGGCAGTATAGAATTCGATTTTGTCTTGCAAGATTCGGGGGGCACTCTGGCGTAATGCTCTGTGTGCATAACACAAGAGATTGAACTATGCCCTTTGGTGTACGGGCAGCCAATGCAGTTCCCTCAGCCTTTCTGGTGCCGAGCTGTATTTGCTTTGATTGCAGACCAGTTTACCAGCAGCATTCTGGACCACCTGTAATCAGGAAAAAAAGATACTTGAGGATGTCCACATATAGCATGTTCCCATAATCTAGTCTGCTAGAAAGGAGTGCCTGGGTAATGGATTTTCTACAGTTTAAGGGGATCCATGAAAAGAGTCTTCATAATAGTTTCTGCATAGCGAAACTTTTGCCGCACAGCGCTCAAACTTGGTCTTGCATAGTTAGTGCATTATCGATGAGTATGCCCAAGTTTTTTGCAACTCGCTTGGGTTCTGGGGCAGCTCCTAGCGCCCTGGGCCACCAGGTATTGTCCAAGACTTAGAAGCCAATTATTTATGTATAGCTATTTTTAGGTCCCTCTGTAGTAAATCAACGACTTGAAGTCTGAACTTGGTCATTTGCAATTTCGGATTCTTTTCAGCTATTCAGCCGTAGATTTGTTTTGGATCACTGTCCTGTTAGATGCTTAATTTTTAGTTAAGCTTTAGCTATTCTACAGATGTCCACATATTTCCTTCTAAAATGGGCTACAGTAAGGAATTCACAGTGAACTCAAAGACTCGGTGTCGTCCATGTCCTGAAGTTGCAGAACAGACCCAAATCATTACTCCATGACCACCATGCTTGACGGCTGGTATGAGATTCTTGTGGTAACACACAGCGTTTGGTTTTCAACAAACTTTTTGTTTTGCATTAAAAAGAATTCTATGTCAGGACCGGAGGCGAGGATTATGCTGTAACTTTCTTTATTCCTGCAAAACTATCAATTGATGGACAGAATGTAGAACAATGTCATACATTCACCCCAGTACAGAGATCTGGGCCTAAATCTATTGTTTTTTTGCTCACCATGCCATTCCAGTTTGGACCCAGTCATATGCAAATCAGTCTTGACCCTGCGCACAATGGGAACAGTCCAGCCCGAACTGCCAGTCCAGGTCTTCCCTGGACTAGAAATAAGCATTGTAGGGCAGGTTTCGGGCTTTCAGCCCTCATCAGTCAGGATAGCTTGACTCCAGTGGCATGGAGGTCATGGGACCCACGTCTGGGCATACCGTCTCACTCGGGGTGACAACTGCAAAAAGAACAATTGATGGACTGAATGTAGAACAATCTCATACATTCACCCCAGTACAGAGATCTAGGACTAAATCCATATTTTTTTGCTTACCATGCCATTCCTAGGATGCTTGTTTCCGGTCCAGGAAAGACATGGCTTGGCAGTTCGGGCTGACTGTTCCCATGAGGCACAGGGTCAAAACTGAATTGCATATAGCGGTGTCTGAACTGGGGTGGCAAAATGAGCTAAAGAACGATGATGGATTCAACCCAGATCTGTGACTGGGGGTGAGTGTCTGAAAAGTTTCAGCGCTCCGTCCATCATCTCTGTGCGTTTACTTTCTTTATTCCTAACAGTCAGAATTAACTATAAATTTCTTTCTTTTTTTTTTTTAAACAAAATACTAGCTTTCTCATGGTGCTTCACACAGTTCATGCACAGTTTACCAATCGGCAGCCTCAGCTATCCTCGAGGGCTTGTGCTTCCTGCGGCTAGTCTGATGCCAGAAGTACGTTGTTTTTTCCTTCTCTCTTGCCTTATGTAGACTATAATATGCCTTAAATGTTGCTTTGAGATTACGCGCTTCATTAAATTAATAGCGCTGCCTGTACATGTTCCCCCACGCTTAAAACAGTGCATAGGGGTCTCAATTGTAGTGCGCTGTTTATACCACGTATCGTATTGCCTTGTTTTTCCTCACAGGTTTGAATGCGTGACACAGCACTGCGGGGTTTCCGCGCTCAACAGTCTATTTCATTGACGTTTTTTCGGTACTTCTCGGGCCGCTGGAGCACAGTCGAAGCGCCGCTCGCGGCCCCCCTTCTGAGCAGGCTTGGCGGTGCAGTGTGCGTCGGAGCGGCAGGACGGATCCTTGCCGCTCTATGCGGTGGGATCGGCGAGTTCAGTAACGGACCTCGCGTTTTTTCTTTCGACGTGAGATAGCAGCCTGCATCGGTCTAGAAACCTTGAAGCAGGTGGAAGCGGGTCCGCACTGATTCCAATTACCACAGCGTGACACCTGCACCACGCGGGTCGGTAACAGCGCAGCGAGGCGTTTTCTTCTTGTGCTTTTTTCCCCCCTTTTGCCTTGTAAATGCTACTTAGCTGTGGTGGGGGTGGGCCCAGACCAGAGTTGCCACCCAGTATAACGTCGGGTGAGTCACCCCCAGTCCGGACCTTTCCTGCCAGTTGCTCTGCGGCCCAAAATGTAGGTGATTTTTTCACTGCCAAATATCTGCCCTCTTTTCAGGCCTCTGCCTGCTAATGCATAGAGGGTTTCTTCTTTGCTATCAGGGGTCACACATAATTCGGTCCCAACCACCCACGTCCTACATATCCCTTCACAGTCATGGAGGTGGATTACGCAGAGGAGGAATCCCTGAAGGTCATTCCCTTTGATTTTTTTTGTTTAAATATCCTTTATTAGAGTCATAGGAGAATTAAACATGAATGTTACAATACATACATTACTACATCTCAGAGATGTCTGTCATGTTTACGGGGCATATCACCCAATGCATTAGTTCTCAGTTTCATACATCATGGCTATTTATTCCATCACAAATGTTTTAAACCATGTTAATGCTACAAAGGATATAACTTTCTGAGATAAACATTAAGGGAAGGAGGGGAGGAAAGAGAACAGGGGACATAAGGGGGAAAATGGGAAGGGTTGGGTATGGTCAACTGATGCAGAAGTGAGACGAGTGCGTCTGGTCATGGGTGTATCTATGTGTAGGGCGTGGGCGACGTTCAAAAGCGACTAATGGAGTGAGCATGGTGTGGGGGGGGGGCAACGTATCAGTCATGGCGAGTGTCCGGCGTGAGGGGAGCGACGGGGGGAGTGCTATCAGATCCGTCTGCATGGAACATCTGCAGGGGGCGTGTCGGCGGCATTGTTTGGGTGGGTGACATCAGTCGGGGTCCGTGTTAGAAAGGTCATTCCCTTTGATGACGATTTTTGCGACGTCAATTCATCAAGTGGCTATACAGGCAGAGAGACCCCAACATGCAGAGAAGCGCAAAAGCTCCCCGGCTGTTGAGGCGGGTGCGTTTGAACAGCTAAAAAGGGTCTTCCTAGCAGGACCAGTGTTATAAATATTACCTTTTGTAACATAGCTTCCTGTATAGCCCTTTCTTTGTGTTGTTATAGATTGTCTCTTCTAGAATGTATTCTAGATTCGAATGTCTGATCCCAGCCTAGATGATTCCAGACTTTACAGTTGAAGTCCGGTCAGCAGGCAAGGTGGACATTCAGTCTTTCTTCTCCAATAAAGCTGATATCTATCTTAATTGAAATGCTGCTTCTGTGATCCAGTTTTGTACTACATTTTTGGCGACGGAGCTTGAAGTGCTGACCTGACCGAGTGGCATAAGAAAATACCAACGCACATTTAAAAGAAATACAACGAAGAAAATTGGAGTAGTGACAGAGGACTGACGACATCTCAACAAAGGAAAATAACCTATGTGGTGTTGTGTAACCACGAAGAAAAGAAAAGCAAAAAAAAATCCAAGATTGAGAAAAGGTATATCGGCAGTTTGACGGTTACCTACGTCATTGAGCCAACGTGAGTGACATCCTGCTTTGCTGCTGCGAACCCCGAGACGTGATCTGCGCTATCTAGCAACCGCCGTTGCCAAGTATGTGTGCCTTGCATTGTTTGTGCATGGAGAATGACGTTGTTGCAGTACGTCTGTTTCCTAGCAACAGTGTGTTGAGGTGTTTGGCTATTACTGAAATAGCGCAGTAACGCAATTGAATTAAATTGGCGTTCACACGCATTACGCGGTGAGGTAGTCACGTGGCGGCCATCTTTAAAAAAAAGACAAAACTTTATTTATGTTTACACCGCAGCGAGTGGATTGTGTATTCATCGAGCGGTAATCGGAAAAGGAGTTTGCATAAAAAGAAAGCAGGCTGATTAGTAAACGTTGCGGAAGTCATTGTTTTAAGGATTATTTCGGCGAGCACGAATATTTTTCTTTACTCATTTTTAGCAATTAATATTTTGATGAGAGATACATCTCCAAATTTAATCTAAAGAATTTACAGTCTATATGGATATTCACATGCTTTGAAAGAGATTCGATTCTACAAGAACTATATTAAACATTGTTGAAAGGTAACATTGATCATCGCATCAGTAGTTCTAATTTCATTCAATACTTCAATACTTATAAAAAAAAAAAAAAAAAGAATATTGTCATCATCTTACTTAGTGTGTGAACTTATAGAGGATATACCTTAACTATTCGAATGGCTCAACAAGTCAACGTTACATTACCTCCACCTTTTCTCAGCTAACCTGGCACACCACCAATAACTTGGGAAGACGGGATTGTTATGTTCGAAAATTATATAGATGCATTAGATAGTCAAGACTTTTCTTCAAAAAGGAAAAAAGCATTACTTCTAACAGCCTTAGGGAAGGAAGGTCATTGTGTGTTTAAGTATCTCCCACAAGTATTTCAAAAAAGTGGACAGTCAGGTTTGGATGAATTCAAAGAAGCTGTTTTAAAATTAGAAATAAGGTTTGCCAAGGAAGAAAATCTAGTTATGAACAGATATAAGTTTTATAAGAACAAACAACGTCCAGAAGAGTCAATAGAAGACTTTGTAGCACGCTTACGTGAACTCTCTGTTAAATGTAACTTTGGTAAAATGACTGAAGAGTTAATCAGAGATCAATTAATTGTTCAGTGTAACAATAGGAAAATACAAGAGAGGTTATGGGCAGCCAAAAATCCACCATTGAAACTAGCTATAGATTTAGCCAAAGTTGTAGAAGAATCCGAAAAATGCATGAAAGAGTTAGAAATAAGAAGAGATGTGAATAAGATTTTAGTTATTGATGATGTAGATATCAACATTTGTGATGAAAAAAGGGAAAACAGACCTAAAGCAGATTTCAAAATTGATGGTCAACATATTACTCTTATGGTTGACACCGGTTTAAGGTGGACCATAATTCCACAATTCTTGTTCAAAAGTCTGTGGGGTAACAAATCGTTGTTAGACAGCGACATATGTCCGTCAGGATATCAAGGGTGAAAAATAGACATAATTGGATATTTTGAAAGTGAAATTTGTTTCATGCATAGGTCTACTAGAGGTAAGGTTTATGTTTAATCTGATGGACCAGCTATTCTAGGGTGGATTCATCAGTATGACTTGCCCATAGTCGTGAATCCAAGGGCCTCTGTACAAGTAATGGTTGTTGATGAATATACCATCAATTACATTTTGATGAATGCAAAAAATGTATTTAGAGAGGAGTTGGTTGAGTTACAAGGCTATGAACATAAGATCATTAAAAAAAAATGCTATTCCTGTACAGCACAGATTAAGAAGAGTACCACTTGCTGTCAGGGAAGAAGTAAAGGAAGTTATCAATGAGATGTTGCAAGGGGGTATAACTGAGCCTGTTGAAGCTTCAAGTTGGGTATCTCCGGTAGTTATTACCCAGAAACCTGATAAAAAAATAAGATTCTGTGTGGATTTGAGGTCCTTGAATAAGAATGTTGTAGCAGATGTTTATCCGCTTCCCAATATTGGTGAACTTGTTTCTATTCTTCAAGGTGTGAAGTTCTTCTCCAAACTCAACTTGAAGAGTGCATATCATCAGATACGTCTTCATGGGGAGTCAAAACAGCTTACAGCATTTATCACCACTGAGGGCACATTCCACTTTACAAGGTTACCTTTCGGTCTCATATCTGCTGCAAGTGTATTCCAACGCATGGTAAGTGAAATCTTTAAGGGCATTAAAAAAACAGTATACTTTCAGGATGACATATTAATCTTTGGAAATACTATTGCAGAACATAATGAGATCCTGAAAGAAGTATTACATAGATTGGATGTGGCAGGGCTAACTTTACGTAAGGAGAAATGTTCTTTTATGGAACTGGAAATAGAATACCTTGGATATGTAGCATCAGCTGATGGTGTCAGACCAAAGAAAAATCTGATTAAAGCTGTACAATTAGATCCTTGTCCCTCGGACAAGGATCAACTTAGATCCTTTATGGGTTTAATTGAATTTTATGCAAAATTTGTAAAGCATTTTTCAGAGAAAACAACTACCCTTAGAGCATTACTTTAAAAAGGAGCAAAGTTTTGCTGGTCTGAAAAACATACCAAGTGTTTCAATAATATCAAAAAAGAATTGTGTGAAGCGAAAGTTTTGACACCATTTGATATAAAATTACAGTTCATCCTAATAGTAGATGCGAGTAACAGTGGCTTAGGTGCTGTATTGTTGCAGAAGCATGAAGACGGTGAGAAAACCATTGCCTTTGCTTCTCGACCCCTAACCTCTTTGGAATGCCATTACTCAGTCATAGAAAAAGAGGCCTTAGCTGCTGCATGGGGTACTCATTACTTTAGAACTTACCTGTGGGCTACGAAGTTCCAAATCTGGTCTGACCACAAACCATTTGTTAATATTTTAGCTCCTGGGGGTTCTGGCAAAGGTTCTCCAAAATTGGCAAGACTAGCTTCAAAGTTACAGGAATACCAATGTGAGTTGTTTTATGTTCAAGGATGGCGTAATGTGCAAGCAGATTGCCTTTCTAGGTTACCAATCAAAGGTATTCGTTTACAAGATGACTGTAGTGGAGATCAAGAAGAAAGCACGATTGCTTTTATTCAAGATGTTGTAGCTCTGATTGATGGTACATTTTCAAAGGAAGAATGGTGTGCTGCCATGGGAAAAGATTTCGTTTAAAAAAAAAAAAAAGTAATGGATCTAATTAAGTTGGGTACCAGACGAGAAAGTTGTGTTGTAACTCTCAGTTCGGCCTTTTATAAAGGTTCTGGATGATTTGTCCGTTGTAAACACTACAATTTTAATGAAGGGTGACAAATATATTCCACCATTCTCTTTTAGGACAAAACTACTTAAAATTGCACATGAGGGACATTTAGGACAAACCCCTACGTAATGCAGAATATAAGAAAATTTTTGGTGGCCCTCAATTGATGCACAAGCAGCGCTTTGGGTTGAAAATTGTGAATTTTGCAAAAATAGTGAGAAAAGACTTAAAATAGCTTCTGTTTCTAATTCAGGCTTAAGTTTCACTACAGGTGTTGATCAACCTTGGCATAGCATATGCTTAGACTTTATTGGACCCATGGATGAATTGCCATTGAGTCATCGTTTTGCAATTGTTGTCATTGATGTATATTCTAAGTGGCTAACTGTAAAAATTGTAAAGGATATAACCACAGATTGTACAATTAACTTCCTTAAGGATGTATTTCAGGAAGAAGGTTTTCCTTCTGTTCTCATAACAGATAATGGTACACAACTAACTTCAATGAAAATGCAGGAGTTTCTATCAAACTGTGGTACAAAACATCATCGTACAACCCTCAAGGAAATGGTATTTGTGAGAGGGCAAATAGGTTAGTAAAAGGTATTATTCAGATGACTTTTTATCTGGTGGATTTTCAAATGAAGCTATTCAAAAAATGGTTTGGGCTTATCGCACAACAGCACACAAACAAGACACCAAATCTCCTTTTGAACTTATGCGTGGCAGAAGCCCTGGTACTAAACTAACTCCTTCTTGGCTAAAGAATTATAAGTGTGACATTTCTCCTCATCATAGTCAAGACAGTCTTTCGTGTTCAATTTCTGTTGGAGATTTGATAAAGGTTAAACCGGGTAGAGTGTCTCAAGGTCTCTCAAAATTCAAAGGTCCATTTTTAGTTAAATTTGTGTATCCACATTATGTGGTATTAGAAAATGGTGAAAAGTGGAATTATCGCAGAGTTGCATTGTATCACAAAAAATTCACAGAATAAGGGGAACATCAATAAGTTTAATCAAACTATGGATATCAGTGGTTATATGCTATCCGGTCAGGATGAACTAAGATCACCAACAACAACCAATATTAGAAGGGAAGTAGGTAATGGTGATGCTTCGCAGCATAGGACTTTGCATGTGTTTGACAACCAATGTCTCACATGGCCAGGATATTGTTTCTGCAGATGTTACAGGTCATGACAATTCAAGAAGTTTAAGATGTCGACGACCTCCTGTTTATTTGAATGACTACATTTGTTAATATGTTACTATTGTCAGCTCATTTTTCTTTTTTCAATTGAAGGGATGGAGATGTGTTGTAAATATTACCTTTCTTAACATATCTTACTGTATGGCCCTTTCTTTGTGATGTTATAGATTGTCTCTTCTAGAATGTATTCTTGATTCTAATGTCTGATCTCAGCCTAGTTGATTTCAGACGTTACAGTTGAAGTCCGGTCAGCAGGCGAGGTGGACGTTCTGTCTTTCTTCTCCAATAAAACTGATAACTATCTTAATTGAAATGCTGCTGCTGTGATCTAGTTTTGTACTACAACCAGCACCCATAGAGCAGGATCCTATCCCAGACCTCCTTGACAACCCAGACTGTGACCAAGATAAGGAGGAGGATTCGCTGGGGGAAAATCACCAGATGAGGCAGGCCCTTCTAGATGCTGGCATCCTACCGTGTCTCCCTCGGAAGCCGCTAGAGATACAGAGGTGACCTCAGACATGTTGGTCCCAGAGGACTTGGTTCATCGGCGGTCCTCGAAGTGGACCCATTCCCTGAAAGTCTTGGCGTTTGTTGCCGGAGGCTGAGGAAGCCCAGAGAAAAATAAGTCAGGGCTTGCCTGAGGGCAGAGTGCCCTCGCCCAGCACTTCCAGGTAAGGTGGCAACGACGCCGGAGGTCGACCCTAAGATGGCGACCTTCCTGGAGAAGTATATCAGGGACCCAAGTCAAGTTATAAGCTTTTATTCGATTTGAGAAATACAAATCATACAAGCAAAACAGCTAAAAACAATTCATTGCATGTATAATAATTCTAAAAATGACTCAAAATATACATATACACATATAGGGACCTATACTGACAAACACTGGACAACAGTATATAATAAAAAATTTAAAACATAGCTAAAAAGCTTATAAAAAGTCATGTAAGTACAGACAGGAATAAATATATTTATCGCACCAAGTGCTTTTCCTGGCAGCTGTACCTTAAAGCTAAAAATCAAATATGGCTCAGACAGATACGGGATAAATTTAAGAAAACGACCAAACGTTTGCATACTATGGGCATAATACGACATAAACAAGAACATTAGTGTACAGACAGGAATATGTAAAATTATAGCAACACTATGCTCTTCCTGGCAGCTGTACATTTCAGGATAAAAGTAGCAACAAAAAAACAAATATCCACATTCTCTAGAGAAGATAACAATACTAGAGCACTCTTTGTAGATCGGATATTATGTTTTAAAAAAATGGGTTTTAGATATTTTACCCTTAAAAAGTGGTAAAATTTACAAAAAAGTAAAAAATGACAGCAACTCTGACGTGAAGTGTTGTCGCACGGGCAGGGAGTTTCTGATCTTATTTTCTGGTTTGGAAAAGGTGGTGTACAATACCCAATCTAACTCGAGTTAGCACGAATTGATGGGAGGGACGAGACACATTCGCAAGATAGGTTTGAAGCCCCGGGGATAAGTTCAGTTCCTTATAGAACCTCACGGTGGCTAACTTGCCATACACCTTATCTCGCTCGATCTTTTTAAAGTTAATAAATGTTTGTTTAATTTCCTTTTTGGGGATTGCTACTGCCAGTTCAGGGTCTAAGAGAACATCAATTTCAAATAGAGTTTTATACCAGAATTGAATGTATTTCAACCACTGTATTCGTGATGAGTAATCCAGTCCTATACAATCAAGTATAATTTCTTGAGTGAATCGTGTCTCTGGCTTAGCCAAATAGAACGCCACAATAAGAGTGGCCGAACGGCTGCTAAGTCAGAGATATACACGATCCCTACCTCATCATGGATTAGTTGTACACAGGCAGAAGGGGGGACACATAACAGTTTCTTTAAAAACTTGTTTTCGTCTTTTTGGAGCGAAGGGCCTTCGATATGACCCCACACGCTCGCCCCATACAATGCTGAAGAAACACAACGAATGTTATATATATTAATCATATCTGGGATACTTCTCGAGCCAAGCTTGGATGCAAAACGGAATATACCATTGGTGGACCGCAGCATCTTCAGTCTAATATTTTCAAACTCGGATGACCATGACCCGTCATTAGTATATGTAATTCCCAAATAACAAAAAGATTTAACATGTGTCATTTTGTTGCTATCCAAATAAAAGTTATGCTTCGGTTTGTTTACAGCCTGCCCGCACGACATTACATAAGTCTTGGATTTATTCACACAGAGCCTCCTGTTTTGATTAAACAGCAAGAAGCTATCAATTAGTCGCTGTAACCCAAGCTGAGTGCGGGATAGGAGAACAGCGTCATCCGCATATAATAAGATTGGGACAGGTTTACCTCCTATCAGGGGAGCATCTGCTGGAATATCGGCCAGGATGCGATCAATACAATTAATAAAAAGGGAAAATAAAAGAGGAGCCAATACGCATCCTTGGCGAATTCCCCTGGAAACTTTGAGGAACGGTGTACATTCGCCTAGGGTACCATAGCGAACCTTACAGGAAAGTTTCTCGTAGAGCCTGGCCAAAAAATGAACGATTTCCTTCGGTGCCCCTGACTAACAAAACCTCCGAAAGAATGGCGTGATCAACTAAATCAAACGCGCTGCTCAGGTGAGCAAAACATAAAAAAAGGTTACCCTTTTTGACTACGGTATATTTGTTAAAAATGAGGTTCAAATTTACGCATTGCTCCAAAGTGCCCATGCCTTTCCTGAAGCCATATTGCACTTTTGTTAAAATATTAGAATCTGTTGCCCAAGTTTCGACCCAAAAAAGGGCATAGACAGGTCCCGCAAGTACTGCCAGGACAAACTCCTGGACATAACGGGACCACTCACCAAGATTCTTGAATTGGCAAAGGAGGCCAAGTTTGCAGGCACCCCGTTATCCCCAGAGCGAATTTCTAACTGTGCGCAACAGGCTATAGTCTTTTTAGGGAATACTAAATGCGCCCTTTCTACTGAAAGGCGGCACTCGTTCCTCCTCAAAGTGGATCCCAAACTTGAGAATCTGCCCTCTTCAGAGGCGGGCACCGTTACGCAGGGTGGACTTTCAAAGAATTAACAAAATTTGTCTCCACATTCACGTCCCTAGATAAGGACCAAACATCCATCAAAAAGGTCTTCCACCATAGGGTTTTTGTCAGCGCCGGTCGTCGAATAGGGCACTCAACCAGACGATTTTATACCAAAGGCCCTCAACGTGGCCGCAAAAAAGCCACAACGCCTGGCAAGCAAGAATTCTTCCAGTCTCCTCGAGAATACAGAGGCCGGGGAGGAAGAGGAGCAGCCAGAGGCAGGCCATTGCCCGCAACAGGTGAGCCTTTCCTCTTTTCAACACCTCAAGGTGGGGGGCAGGTTGGCGTTTTTCGAAGGCAATTGGAGAGCCATTACCACAGACTCCTGGGTTCTGCAAACCATCAGGGGTTTCCAAATAGAGTTTTACGGTACCCCAGTTCAAGACATTCGCCCCAAACCCCTGTTTTTCACACAAAACAAAGCCTCGCTCATCGACAAGGAGGTGAAGGATCTTCTGCGAAAAGGAGCAATAGTGCCCTCTCACCTGCACCTAAAAGGGTTTCTCAGCAACATCTTCCTCACAGACAAAAGGATGGGGGTCAACGTCCCGTAATAAATCTCAAAGAATTCAATCAGAGGCTGGTATACCGCCACTTCAAGATGGAGGGAATCCATCTCTTGCGGGACCTATTGCAACCCAACTACTGGATGGTCTGCCTGGACTTAAAGGACGCGTACCCATTTTTCCCCAGCACAGGCATTTCTTGCAGTTTGTGGAGAGACCAGGTCTAGGAGTTCGCAACCCTTCCGTTCGGGCTTTCGTCAGCCCCATGGTGTTTCACGAAGGTCCTCAAACTAGTGGTGGAAACACTGTGGGCCAAAGGTCTACGCCTCATCATCTACTTAGACGATATCCTGCTCCTAGAACAGTGTCCTCGGCATCTGGTAACCCTCCTGCAGGAGACAGTGGACCTACTCCAGAATTTGGGGTTTGTCATCAATGACAAAAAATCTTTGCTGACCCCCTCCAAACAGGTGACGTTTCTGGGGTTCATCATACATTCAGTGGCCCGAACTTTGAGCCTTCCTCCAAAGGAAATTACCAAGATACGCAGGGAACTGAGAAGAAGGTTAGCCCGTTCCTCCACCTCGCTCAGACAGGTAGCTCAGTTGGTGTGTCTCCGGGCCTCGTCAATTCAAGCAATCTCTCCGGGTCCGCTCCATTACTGAGCACTTCAACCCCTGAAGGCCTCTCATCTTCGCCAGGGCCTTCAGTATACAGACCAGGTACCTCTCACGGAGGAAGTCCGCATGTAGATGAGGTGGTGGCTCGACCATATGGAAGCCTGGAATGGCAGAGCCATATTCAGTTGTGATCTGGACTTAGTAAAAGAGTCGGACGCCAGCAAGTCGGGCTGGGGAGCTCGTTGTGGGGACTCCTTTACAGGAGGAAAGTGGTCTGTCGCAGAAGGCCAGCTCCACATCAATTGCCTGGAGTTGATGGCGGGCTCCTTCGCGATCCGGTGCTGGACCAAGGACAAAGCCTCCTGCAGCGTGCTGTTAAAGATGGACAATATCTCGGCGGTAAGTTACAGCAACCATCTAGGGGGTACGAAGCATTAGCGGACCTGGCCAAGGATCTGTCGACCTTCTGCCTCTCGCACTATATCTCGGTGAAGAAGGTGTACCTTCCGGGTGTTTTCAACGTGGTGGCGGATTGGTGCTCCCGGAGTTGATCGGACATGAGCCTGTGGCAGCTGCAGCACGGCTCTTCCAGAAACTACACGAGACGTGGGCCCTTTCTCAGTGGACCTTTTCGCATCCAGGTTGGATCACCAGCTTCCAAAATTTTACAGCTGGAAGCCGGACCCTCTTGCGGCCATGACAACGTATTTCTCCATAATTGGACCGTGAAAAACGGATTATGCCTTTCCTCCGTTCGCAATGATCATGAGGCTCACAACGCATATCTGCAGACAACAGGCTAGAGTGGTGTTGATAACACCGTATTGGAGGTCGCAAGTATGGTTTCCAGTTCTTCTGGAACTTTCCTGGGATTCTCCAATCCTTCTATTCTGCAATCCTATTCTCTGTATGGATCCTCAAGGTCAACCCCACCCCCTGCTCCAGCATGTGAGAATGCCGTTGGTGGCCTCGCGGATTTCAGGCATCGCTGGAGAGTCCATGGCCTTTCAACAGAAGCTCAGCAGCTTCTGGGTGCAGCGTGGGCAGACAGCACACACAAGCGCTATAGATCAGCTTGGTCTAGATGGGTCAGTTGGTGTGTTCGGAATGATCAGGATCCCATTGAGTGCGAAGTGGTAACAATCCTGAACTTCCTAGCATCCTTAGCATCTCAAGGTTTGAAGTACCGCACGATTAACTCCTATAGATCGGCGATTTTGGCGGGCCATACACCGATCCAAGGTCGCCCGACTGGGTAACACCCAATGGTCTGTAAGTTGTTGAGGGACCTACATATAACCCTCCCTCCAGAACCCAGGTATTCATCACTTTGGGACATTAATAAAGTGCTCCATCTGTTCCAATCTTGGCAGTCCAATAGATATCTATCCGGTAAAGACCTTTCAGCAAAATTGGCGATGCTCTTGTGTCTCATCTCCTGCTGCAGAGTGTCAGACGTTAGAGCACTACACATCTCAGGACGAGTTTACACCCCACAGGGCATTACCTTCCACATTGCCCGCAGAACCAAGTCGGACTCCAGACTGATTTCTTATCCGGCTTTTGATAACTCCCCCAAACTGTGTGTTTGGCCAATGCCTCAAAGAATAAGAAAGCATCATGGAAGAAACCCGCCCCCCCTGGGGAGGGCCAACTCTTGATTTCCTTATGGAAGGCCCTTCAAAAGGGTTGCGCCACCGACTATACCACGCTGGATCTTATGGGTTATGCAAGAAGCAGGCATACATGTCTCGCAATTCGGCGCCCACTCGGTAAGAGGAGCCATGGTTTCAAAAGCTTTCTCCCTGGGAGCCAGGTTGGAAGACATTTTGAATGCGGCCGACTGGTCATCAGACTCGATGTTCTAGAGATTCTACTTCAAACCAGTTGTAGACATGGCATCGCCAGTGGAGGATAAGCTTTGAACAAGCATAATCCTCGCCTCCTGTCCAGACATAGAATGACAAATTTCCTACTAAGCATGACAGAAAGTTTCAATTCTAATAAGGACGCGGAGGCAAGGAATATTTCCACCGAGGGCTCTGAAGATTACCTGTTTCCCGCCCGGTGTTGACAGGGATTGCACCCATTCGGGGGAGGAAGCATGCCGTATGGTATAAGTATGTTTCAAGTTGTTTCCATTCATGATTGTTAAGAACTGTGCTATCTTTCATTTTGACTTGTCTCACCTATGTTCGTCTGCAATGCTGCATTGACTTTTGACATTATGGAGTTCAGAGTCATGGGTTGTCTTTGATTTATTTCAGGTTCAGACTGTTCCAAAAATGGAAAACGATGCGTGGATCTACTGTCGCAGCCAAGAAATAGAAATTGCCAACGGAATCACACGCCCTCGAGGATAGCGGAGGCTGCCAATTGGTGGACTGTGCATGAACTGTGTGAAGCACTATGGGAGGGCTAGTTTTTGGTTAAAATTGTTTTTACAAAAAAGAAAATGTTAAAGTTAAACACTGCTGGCCGTAAGGAATAAAGAAAGTTACAGCATAATCCTCGCCTCCGCGTCCTTAATAGAATAGAAACTTTCCGGCATGCTTACTAGGAAAGTTTTCATTCCACTTTGGTTTAAAGGTACTGTTCCAGACGTAATGTGTTGCCGCTGTTTTTCAGTCTCTTCCTAGTAGTAGAACAGTGGCGGCTGGAACCATGAATAAAAGGTGAGGCAAGCACATCAGCTATTAGACCCACTGACCAGCAATGCCTTTAAGGTCAACAACAAAGTTCTGAGTCATGGCTCATTATAAACAGTGTTTATAACAAACCACGACAGAGCTCTTGCGTTGAGGCTGAAGGCAGTGGAGTTTCTTATAGTGGTTGTTATTGGGTCATAATGAAAATAAAATATGCACTTATCCACTGCTAGGCACTGTCTCGCCTACTTTGGTCCTCGTGCTTCCAGTCCATCAGAGCTGGTCCAACCAATTCCCCTAACCATTCCATGCACTTCTCTCATACTGCTTAAAATGTTAAGCAGCATGAAAGCAGCGCCAGGATTTGGTTGGAGCGAGCTGGCTCAATGCTCCCTCAGGCACTGGGGGCCTGCTCTCAACCCAGCTGTTTAAGACAGCTGAGTGGAGAGGTTTAAAGTAAATATCAGGCTGGATGTCACAAGACAGCGGGCCATGGTGACAGAATCATTCTAAACTGGAGTGATGCCCGTTAGAAGCAGTGGCACCACCCCCACCCCACCCTCAAACATTGCACAGGGTGGAAGCAGTGAAAAATAAAATGGCAACAAATTAATTTTTTTACCATGGAGGGGCCGCCACTGTAGAAGAATCAGGAACACTAACATTTACCAAACTAACAGAGGCCTGTTCATTCCTGGATGTAGTTTTGGGGCTCTTTCTTTTTTCCACAAACGTATTTTATTAATTTTCAAGAAAAGAAAAGACACTCACTGCGGTTCAACACAGGATATATCTTGCATTGTGACGTGTCATGAATAAGAAAGAAAACCTACATGTAACATTGCAAGGAACTACTGTTGCATCTGTACCTTTAATTTCACTTAGGTTCTGTTATGACATATTCTGTGTTCTACATTCTTTTACCAGTGTTGGCTGTCGTGTCATTCCGATCTGTACCTGGACACGACAGCATCTTATCTTCATACCTCTTCTTGTGGGACTTTTATGATATTGACTTTTATTAGGAATAAACACCTATCAATATCACTCCTGCCGCTTATGTTGTCTTTCATTACAACATAAATATGGCGACGAGGATGGGATTCGAACCCACGCGTGCATAGCACAATGGATGAATGGAAACGGAACTGGTCAAGCTACTTCGAGATTAGTGAGGATAATTTCAAAATTGCAGGAATATAATTTTGAAGTGAAGCACATCTCTGGAGGAGCAAATTTTAGGGCGGATTGTTTGTCTAGGATTCCCTTAGTGAATCAGAATGAAAATTTAGACTCAAATGAGGAAGAATGTGTGGTTGTTTCCGCTTTAGATGCTTGTGATAATACTTTGGGATGTTTTACAGAGAATGATTGGTTGGAGGGTTATAAAAAAGATTCCCTTCTGTTGAAAGTCAAGGAATACATTAGAAAAGGTTGGCCACCATTGAGAAATCTAAGTAAAGTTTTGATTCCTTTTCAACAGGTTTCTTCCGAGCTAAGTCTAGAGAATGAGTTCATCACTAGATGTGGGTTTTTTGTACCACCTGAAACTCTGAAAGAGGGTCTTGTGGATAGAGCACACTCTGGACATCCTGGCATGTCTGGAACCAAGAAAATTTAAAGAAAATTTTATTGGTGGCCGTGCATGGATTCTTTTGTTGATCAGTTTGTTAATCGTTGTCCGGAATGCCTTCTATCGGACAAGCATTGGAAGAGTAAAAAGGCAGTTACCTCCACCAATTTGTTGCCAGACCAAGCATGGGAAAAGTTGGCAATAGATTTTTCAGGACCTTATAATATTTTGGCAGAAGACATGAGATATTTAATAGTCTTGACTGATTATTATTCAAAATGGATATCCTATGATTTTGTGAGGTTCCCTAGTACAGAAGTTGTGATTGATTTTTTGGAGAAAGTTTTTTGTGTGGATGGGTTTCCCAAGAAATTAGTATCCGATAATGGCACACATTTTGTGTCAAAAAAGATGGTTGATTTTTTAAGTAAGCATAATATTAAGCATATTAAAAGTCCGTTGTATTTTCCAGCGGCTAATGGATTAGTTGAGAGAGCTAACACATTTTTCAAAGAAGGGATACAAACAGCTCTATCTTCTGGCATGGATGTAAGGAAACATATCAAAGAAAAAGTTTGGAGTTATTTGAACACTCCACATTCAGTAACAGGTTTCACACCTTTTTTCTTATTGAAAGGGAGAGATGCAAATGATATAAACAAACCTGTATTTCAAAAAGATATGACTGCTTTGAAAAAAATTGAGGGAGATACTTCTTTTAGTTCTATAGATGAGTGTGTAAAAAAAAACTTTGAAAAAAGGTACGGATTACAGAATGTGGTTTCTCCTCTGAATGACTTCAAAATTGAAACAGGTGATTGGGTGATCATCAGAAAACCGAAGAAAGTTATTAAAGGGGAATCTAGGTATTCTATGCCTCAACAGGTGGTCAGAGCGTCTAATTCATCAGTGATGATTAAGAACAAAGGCTGGTGGAACAAAAGTGCTGTTATTAGGATTGAACCTTTTCAAAAAGACATTATCCATAAAAAAATGGAAGAGAAAGGTTATTTGGATGATTCTTCCTTTTTGTGTTTTAAATATTTTTTAAATAAAGAACAATCTTTACTAGATTCAGGGTTGGAAAAGCAATTTTCCTTACAAGAGGGTGATGGTGTAGAACAGTCATCATTGGATTCACAAGTTTGTGAAACTGGTGATGAGTCTTATCACAATTTAGATAGAGGTGAAAATGGTAATTCAGTTTTGGAAAGAAGTGTGAATAATAATTCAGTTTTAAATGAAAACTTGAATTCTTCAAGTTGTGTTCCAGATAATTTAGAAGACAAAACTAGTCTTCTTCCTGAAATTGGTTCTGATTTGAATGAGACTTATGCTAGAAGAAATACTGTAATACCTACAAGGTTTAAGGATTATTATTTGTATTAATGTTATTTAATTGTGTTTTTATTTTTATTTTTGTTTATGGAAAGGAGATGTTGCATCTGTACCTTTAATTTCACTTAGGTTCTGTTATGACATATTCTGTGTTCTACATTCTTTTACCAGTGTTGGCTGTCGTGTCATTTCGATCTGTACCTGGACACGACAGCATCTTATCTTCATACCTCTTCTTGTGGGACTTTTATGATATTGACTTTTATTAGGAATAAACACCAATCAATATCACTCCTGCCGCTTATGTTGTCTTTCATTACAACAGATACCGATACAACATAACTCTAGAATCGGAATACAGTACATTGATATGAATGGCTTTACGTTCTGTGTGAATATAAATTATATAGTCTGAACTTGTGCCTAATTTGCTTGGATACACAAGCGGGGTAGACTGACTACTATCTATACTCTTGTGGGGAAGGCATCTTGGGCGTGCTAAGTGCTGCTGTGAGGAGCCACTGGTGCTGACCGAGAGGAGCATTTACTATGTCCCTTGTGGAACACAGATTAACATCATGCTGAAAGATAGTACTGTGACTGAAGTGAACGAACACAGAGGGGCATCTGTAATGCCTTTTCTCAGTAATGCTGTGGTTGAAAGTAGGTGTCAAAGGGTGGTTTGCAAGTAATCCACAATATTTCACCTCCTCCTCTCTGTTAAAGGATCACACTGTGGAAACTTTTTAGGGTTGCCGGTCCACAAAAAACAAGTTTTAAATGGGTTTACCAAAAACAATTTCTGTGTTTGAATTGTTAAATATTTTCAGAGCTGCCAAGTGAACCCAATTCTTGTTAAACACCTTCAATCATTCGTGGTAATTTAGCAAACAGCACATCAAATTTTGTGATGGGTAATTTCTCAATTAACACTATATGGATGAGCTCAAAACACCGCACGACATCTCCACAACACGGCCAGGGGGAATGATCGCTATACACATTACCCTTAGATGGGCAGGTGGGTCCGCATTATGTTTCACAACATTGGCTATATTGATTGATCCAACGCTACTGAGTGGAGCCATATTTATGGGACCACTGAGTGTGGCGAGCATGGCTGTGGCGGCTCTCGCCACATACAGCTGCCCTCATGAACATCTCCTGCCAGGAATGATAAGCTGCGTGAATGCTCATCCATTAACACACTTGTGACATTGTTTGTAAGACTGCAATTGCGCCTTACTGCCCCACATCCCCATGGGAAATGACACTTGCTGACATACTTACCAACTATATTCGCCCATGGGTGCGGGCTGTTATCGGGTTAATGACCACGGCGAACCACCGCCGTTACTCTACAAAAAGACAAAACCTCACAGACCTATTTACCCATTGAGATATGTGGTTTACTACCCTTTGAATGTTATACAAGAAATACTATGCGCCGCCGGACCTTAGGGTTGTCGGCCACACGGCTGTGTTCACCTGACAATGTTACGTATGGTTATTGCTCCATGCGGCTGGCCTCGAGAGGTTGTAAGCTGTGTAAGATGCATTTTGTACAATAAAGGTCTGTTAAAAAAAAATGGGAAAAAAAATGGATGAGCTCAAAACATTGAAACACGCAGAAGTGCTTTTGACTAAAAAGCCAGACTGGCTGGAGTTGCCACATAACACAAAGCCAATTGCAAGCTAGGTATGAAGAAAGAATATTGTCTTTTTTCTAAAATTTCTTTGATGGCTTCAACAGTACCTTACATCTTTTGTCACCTTTGCTTCCAGTATTTTCTTCAAATTCACCCATTGGATTTATTGTATTACAAAACGTAAGATAGAACATTACTTTTGGACAAGTTGAACCTTTTCCGTGCCATCTCACTTGAAATAATTGGATGACTTGCTAAGTTTTACCGTACACCTATGTACTCGCTAGTTTGTCACACCATTCATTCAATCAATAGAGTTTATCAAATCAATCAAGAAAGAAATTAAAGAACACAATCAAAGCTCGGTCTGTTCAACTTAATGACCTCCACCATCTAAGCATTCTCGGAGACCAACAAACTCTGTGTTCTCCCAGACCGTTGATCTTGGGAATGATGGTAGGTCTATAGGAAATAGATGGTGGAGGTTAATGACTTCCACCATCTATTTCCTATAGACTTACCATCATTACCAAGATCCACGGTCTGGGAGAACACAGTTTGTTGGTCTCCGGTATGTGACTGGTGAGAATTGTGCAAAGAAGTTTAAGAATTTTGTTAGAGGTTGGTACTGTACTTCTAGGTTTTCTGAGATGAAGACTGTTGGTGAAGAAACTAAACAAAAATTTAGAATTTCACTTAGAATACGCGAAAAGGGTAGGTGCTTGATGGTTTCCAGTGATTTTGGATAATCCGAAAGAGTTACCTGGGGCAGTCTAACATTTCACATGTAGTTATGGAGTAGGAATGATTTGGATAACATTATGCTATTTTTAGTGCATAATTCATTCAGGTACTGCAGGGATCTGCGTGTGTGCCTAGGCCAGTCCACCTGGAGGTCTCCATTTTTGGTTGAGTTGCTCAGAGAACAAAGGAATTCTGGGTCAGATGGATTCTCTTGAGCGTGGAGGAGTCAGTAATGTATTAAGTTTCTCATCATTTTGATCTAGAGTGGCATGGTGGGCGAAAAACAATGGACAGGAACGCCTCCGAGCGTTTGCTTATGGCTGAGATTAATTCAAGTATTCCATCCATCACCTTCTTGTTCAAATAATTTTTAGCTAAGCATTAATTGGTCAAGGAACGCATTCCAGAATTTTTGCTGACGGCTGCAGTGTTGCTTTCATTACATTTTGGAGGTTTCTAAAATAGTTTCTTGGCTGCAGATGCACTGGTCTGGTGTAAATGCAGCACTTTTGGTGAAAATGTAATTCCAGGGCAACTGGTGAACTCCGCTCTGCCAGCGGGTTTTGCTGAGTTTTGCCACCTCCGTGCTCTGCTGGGAGCGCGGAGTTTGGCAAAAGAAAAACCTCAGTTTCCGCTGTGTGGTGGAGTTTGCCCCTGCCACCCACTCCTGCATGGAAGGCGCACATGCCACGCCCCTGCCACTCCTGCAACATAAACATTAATTAACCCTTCGTTGCTGAGCCTCCTGCTCGCCAAGTCATGCGGGTACACAAGCCGTGCCCTTATCCGCTCCGTCCCAGAGTGGCTGTCAGTGGTTGGGTCCAGTGCACTGGGGTAGGGGTTCGGACAGTTTCAGGCCAGTCCACTCACGCCGCAGCACGGGGGCTGCCAGCCCTGTTCAGCTGCAGTAGTACTGCTCGCCTCCTCTCCACCAACGCTGCATGAGAGGGCTACCCAGTGCCTCCAGTCCAACACCCCAGCGGCTGGCTCCTCAGCCACCTTGAACCCTTGGTGGTCCTCTCTGCTAAATCCAGCCCCCACTGGGGCTGCTTTGTAAAAAGCAGGGTGCACAGTGTTGTTTTCTGCTCTTCTTGCCTTTTCCAGCCTTCTCTGCTCAGTGTTTGTCAGGGGCAGAGGAGATCATGACAGCCTTGCCAGCTCCTGTCTGCTCCTCCCAGCCTGGTCTGGAATGTAGAGAGGGCAATGCTGCTGTCCCCTGCAGGCTTCCTCGATCCCTGCCAGCACCCCTCTTCTCCATATGGCACTCTTGCTATGTCACTAGCTGAATCCAGAGAGTCAATGAGCCGAGCAACCTGTAAGAGCACATATTAGGCATCCTCCATTTCTTTCTGCTCTGACTCCGTGACCCCGCGATAGTCTAGATGATGTGTATTAATGCTGAGCAGCTAACAGACCTTTGGCATCAGTGTGGTGCAGAGCGCCGTTCAGCAGCACTGCACGGTCCTTTGTGAGCGGCAGCTGCCCGGGTAAGAACTATCCTTAAACAGTGAAGCAGAACACGTAGTGCTCCATCGTTGAGTCGAGCTCTCTTAAGTGCGCCAGCTATGAGATCTCCGTATTAACCCTTGCACCGCAAAAGCGTTAAACGGCTGCTGGGCTATATAATAGCAACCCACTCTGGATTATTTTTAGATCACACACAAACCTTTAAGATTTCATTTATGGTCCCTTGACTTCATATGATTAGTTGCCTCCTGTAAATTTAACAGTGTGCAGGTACTACATAAATGTAAAAAAAAAATTAAGTATATACACTGACCTTTGGTATAAATGTAGGATTAACACAATTTGTGAACGGATTTACACCAAATTGCAAAAGGGGCTATCTCTGGACAAAGAGCTAGCGTTCTGCCATATTTGGATTAATTCCGTCCAGCGGTTCAGGCTGTAGCCATGTCTATAATCCCTATGGGATATTTCATCTGGAAAACTTGTTTTGGGACCCACCTTTTACTCAGCCCCTGCTTGACAAAGCATCTCGAAACTTTCCAGAAAGCAACTGAAGTGAATGGCGTACTCGTTTTGAAAATGTTGTGAAGATTCGTCAAACTGCGCCAAAGTTAGTAGCAAAACAAAAAACGCCTCATCTATGGCAACAAGGTTTACATTATAACTACATACTAGCGACTGCCAGTAGATTATTTATATATTGCAAACATTACTATTTTTTATAATGAAAACAGTCAGTAATGTCTTCCACTCAGCGGTACTATAAACTAGCAGACAAAGGATGTGTGCCTACTTGTTCAGTGGACAAAATTAAATATGAAAATTGATTTTCCTTCACCCCAAATACTATGTGCTATACATCAGGCTACAGGAATTCCACACCCATGCTCCAATTTGTTCCCTTTAATTTTAGCTCACTATTTCCTACCCAGTCAGCAACCTACCATGGATGTGATACTATTAAAGTTTAACCTTAGGGACATTTTTGTGAAATACATTTACATGTAGGAATTTTAAAAAATCTGATCTAATAAGTATTAGCAAAAGCCTGTGTACCATTATATAAAAGGGGCAACAATGCCAAACCATGAGCCCATTATCGGAAAAGATCCTGACATAAACTAATCTTGACTTGTTCTCTTGTTCCCATGTCTTTTCATATGAAAAGAGATATGAAAGCTCTACTGTTGTAGAAGTTGTATAATATAATTTCACGGCTTAAATCTGTAAATTTATGAGGATAATAATGATCCCCAAACAAAGAAATATCCATAATTAAAGTTATTATAGCATTCCACTGAAATATATGTTTGACAATCACTGCTGGAAGAACATTCTATTCTAATCTGTGAAACTTGTAAAGTGCATGGCTACCTGGATCAGGCCTTCCAGCGCTGGAATAGTTCAGGCACAGTAAACTCAACCATGTTATACAAATAACAAAGTCTTCTGATGATTCCTGAAAGAATCTGAGCTCCTCTCCTGTTATCCACAGACTCATAGGCAGAGTTCTGGAGCTTATGAACAAGGTAAAAATAAGATTGCTCTCCACTCCTGGTTTTCTACACTATAGGAAATACAGCTAGTTAAGAAGTGGAGGATCTAGGTTCTTGTTTGATTGTATGCTCATATTAGGTGCTGCCAAATAATATGGCCTTTTTTATAGTAAGCTTGATAAGCAATGCAAATAGCTTTAAATGAAATCCACTGTAGTATGGGTAACCAGTGAAGGGTGACCAGGAATCCTGAAACAGATTGGTGTCTTGGCTTCCTCAATAGAAGATGCACAGCTGCATTTTGTACTACCTGCAATTTATTTAATACAAATCGTGGACAATGCAGATAAAGTGTGTTCCCACAGTCAAGACAAGAGGTAACGACAGCTTGGACAATGCTCCTCTCAGAGTGGAATTTGGTAGAATTTCTAATCTTTCTAAAGCATTTTCAAAATGCTAAAGCAGCCAGCTGCTAATTTATGTACCAATATCTCAAAAGAGTGCTGGTTATCCACCCTCATGCACCACATATATTTTTCCAGCGCTTTAAGGTGAGGCTGGATACCAAGAGACTCTGGTAAACAATCCAAGAACCAACTATTCAGATAATTATCAACCACGAGAACTTCTGTTTTTTTCTCCATCAAGTTTCAAACAGCATGAAACCATCCATTTTTCTACCTCTGTAAGACAAGGTTTCAGTGGAGATGATTTTGAGTGTTTTAGGAGCTAAAGAAATAATCTGTGTGTTATAGCCCCAGTTGGCTCCAGTGACACTGTGTGCAAGGGGCCCACTTCTGGGCATACCTGTCCCACTGAGTCAGGCATATTAAAGTGCACAAAAAGTGATGGATAGAATGCTTGTATGTATGTCAGCCACTGATAATTACTCTGTGCCACATCCCAATCCATAGTTCCGTTGTACACCATGCCACCTCTGTTTGGACGCAGCCATATGCCAATCCGTCTTAATCCTGCTCTAATACAAACAGTCTAATGCACACGTTCACTGGAACCAAGCTATACCTCACTGATGAGCCCTAACAAGGGCAAAAACAGCCCTGGGTTGCTTGTGTTCCGGTTCAGTGAGGACCTGGCCTGGCAGCTCAGTCTGGAGTGTTCCCATTGAAGCACAGTCAAGAGTGATTTGCATATGGCTGGGTCCAAACTGAGGTGGTCTGATGGTGTACAAAATAACGATGGATTGGGATGCGGCCCGATAATTACCAGTGGGTGAAATTAATTCAGGCATTTCATACATTAATTTTTGTATGCTTTACAATGAAAGTCCTCCAAATGAATATTCAAGTCTCCCAGCTGTGTAAAATTAGCTCTGTTCAGCACCTGACCTACCAATACCTTAGGTAAAGCTTGTATAAATGGTGCAGCAGAGCTAGGAGCAGAAAGAATACTGTGACTAAGTTTTAAAACCTAGACATTATTTTGGCCTGTTATGGTTAGCTACGGTACGTTTTACGCCCCATCCTGCATTAGGGAAATGCTCTGTACGCAACACCTCTAACCGTAATAACAGCTTGACATCTCCTGCAATAATTGTTGCAGTGTTGATACCAGAATTTACAAGACCTGATGCCCCCGATTTGCTGTGTGTATTTGATAGCCTGTGCTTTCCACTACCTTCATTATGTGTTGAAGATGGCTAGTAGGTCCCCTCAGTCCTAAGCACTCAGAGTATAGCAATCAATCAATCAAACAATTTGTATAGCGCACTACTCACCCGGAAGGGTCTCAAGGCGCTGGGAGGGAGGGGTCCGTTACTGCTCGAAAAGCCAGGTCTTGAGTTGCTTCCTGAAGGAGAGATGGTCGTGGGTCAGCCGTAGGTGGATGGGGAGGGAGTTCCATGTCTTGGCCGCCAGGTAGGAGAAGGATCTTCCTCCGGTGGTGGCTCTGCGAATGCGTGGTACTGTGGCGAGGGCGAGGCTGGTCGATCGCAGCTGGAGGGTGGGCTTGTAGAAAGTGAGGCGTTGTTGAGGTACTTGAGGCCCAGGTCGTGGAGAGCCTTGTGTGCAAGGGTGAGGAGTCTGAACGTGATCCTCTTGCTGACGGGGAGCCAGTGCAGGTCTCTCAGGTGGACGGAGATGTGGTTGTGGCGGGGGATGTCCAGGATGAGTCGTGCGGAGGCGTTCTGTATGCGCTGGAGTCTTTTCTGTAGTTTGGCAGTGGTTCCTGCGTAGAGGGTGTTCCCGTAGTCCAGTCGGCTGGTGACGAGTGCCTGGGTGACCGTCTTCCTGGTTTCGGTGGGGATCCATCGGAAGATCTTACGGAGCATGCGCAAGGTGTTGAAGCAGGATGACGAGACGGCGTTGACTTGTCTGGTCATCGAGAGGGATGAGTCCAGGATGAAGCCCAGGTTACGTGCGTGGTCCGTTGGCTTGGGGGTGGTGCCCAGGGCAGGGGGCCCCCCATGAGTCGTCCCAGGCGGAGGGGGATGATCCCAGGAGGAGGACTTCCGTCTTGTCTGAGTTCAGTTTCAGGCGGCTGTTCTTCATCCACTCGGCGACGTCTTTCATACCTTCGTGTAGGCTGGCTCTGGCGGTGACGGGGTCGTTGGTGAGGGAGAGGATCAGCTGGGTGTCGTCGGCGTAGGAGATGATGTTGAGGTTGTGTTGGCGTGCGATGGCTGTGAGGGGGCTCATGTAGACGTTGAAGAGGGTGGGGCTGAGCGAGGATCCTTGAGGTACGCCGCAGATGACTTCGGTGGCCTTGAATCTGAACGGGGGGAGGCGGACTCTCTGGGTTCTTCCGGCGAGAAATGAGATGATCCACTCCAGTGCCTTCTCTTGGATTCCGATGTTGCTGAGGCGCTGTATTAGGGTGCGGTGGCAGACAGTGTTGAACGCTGCAGAGAGGTCCAGGAGGATGAGGGCAGCTGTTTCCCCGCTGTCGAGCAGGGATCTGATGTCGTCGGTGGCTGCGATGAGGGCGGTCTCAGTGCTGTGGTTGGCTCGGAAACCGGACTGTGAGGGGTCGAGGGATCCGTTCGTCTCGAGGAAGGCCTCAGTGCTGCCAGAAAATGGTGGAGACGAAAACAAATGAAATTGAGAAACAAGTGAAAGGAGGCGAAAGTAAACATGAGAATTAGGCAAGGATAACCAGAGAAAGGGTGAAGGAAAGAAAGAGAACAATACATAGAGAAAACAGCAAGGGCGAGAAAGAGGGTTGTACGCTTTTGAAGCAGGATTACTATAGAGGCTGTCAGCTCACTGGCAGTAACCACAGGCTTTGAGTCCATGTGTCGGGGAGCAGACTGGTGGTAGGGAGCATGACGCCGAGCTGGCAACTTGCTACCACTGCTGTTAGCCTGACCAAATCTCCGGCTTTTTAGAACACATATTCAGAAAAGTGTTTACATGGTTTTTTATTTAAGGAGGCCAAGATGTGCTGTGTGAGGGAGGATCAGGGGAAAAGGCTTGGTGTGAGAACAGTGAAGCGAATAAAAGGCCTGTGGTGTGGAGGACGAGGTGTCAGGAAGGTCAGAAGGGAGAATGTCGCTGAAGGACTGTGGCGGAGGATGGAACACGGCTGAAGGGAGAATGATGGGACTGCATGACAAAATGGGCCGAAAGGGATGTTAGGTGGTTCCTTAAGGGAGAAAGACCTAAAGGGAGAAGGACAGGAGGTGAAGGGCTAATTAGGTTATATTATGATAAACAGATGAATGACTAAGGATAAGAGGGAGATTTAATGATGGATGCTATAGGGCAAGAAAATAAAACATGTAATCAGTAGAGTTAGGGATGAAGGAAAGAATGAATAATGAATGGCTGTATTTTACAGATGATGAAGAGGAGTAGGACAATAAAGAGTGCATATTTCTGCTGAGGTTTAACTATGAACGACTTTGTTTTATTGCCTGCTGCTGTGCACAAAGTGAACATGGGGCAATTTGAAGAAGAGACTCGACAGACGGAGAAACTCATAAAAACGTTAAAGTAAGGAATATGTTAATTTAGAGGTTTAAGCATTACACCAACATATAGACAGTGAGAATAATTATATGTTGACATAGTAAACGTCCAGGTATACTATTCAAGAAATACTATCATAAGCCTGAGAATGCAAAGCCTGCTTAGCAACGTCAAAACAGACTGTTCATGAATTTCCCACAAATAGTTACTTTTAGCTCCATGCCCTCTGCTGAACAGGGAAGGTGAGAGGGCGAGCTGGGCTTCTAGGACACCAGTGGGCATCCGTATTAAGATATGTCCAGTCTGAACAGTGGTTTTAGGGAGTGGGAAGAAGGGGTCCAGTTAAAAGAGGCTAGCTCTTCAAATGGAAAAACTCTAATTCAGTTAATTTACTGTTTTGAGAGCACTGCTTTATGTTCGGAAGAAACCGTATTCTACCTCCTAAAAATCAAATAAGGGGGGGCGTGGCTAGCAGCCGGCGATGGCGGCAGCCTAGAAGGAGAGCTCCGTGTTTGAAGCGGCTCCCAGATCAATCCGGACATTTATCCGTCGTCTAATATTCCCAGGCGGGAAGGCAACGAAGCCCAGGACCGGGCGGCGGCTAACCGAACCAGCGTGGCCTCAATCCGAGGTCGGGAACTACGGTTCTGACAATCCCCCGTGTGGGCCTATGTGAAGCATCCAGACCGGGGACCACAGTGAGCGGCACGCCTGGCAGGAAGTGGCCCGTCTCGGCATTGATTTACCGGAAGTGCCCGGCTACGAAGGGCGACGGCGGATGAAGCTGGGGCATCCAGACACCATCGCTGGACATCAGGAGCTCGAGACTTCCTGGCGAGGGGTCCCTCTGAGGTGAGAGGGATACAATCCTGCACGCCCGACGTGAGCAAAGACCGGCGCGCAGAGCGGACACACAGAGACCGGCAACCGCCATCTTAGACAGCAGTTACCGAAGCGCCGGGGAAGGCGCCGGAGGACCCACGCGGCTTCATAGACCGCACTGCGACTCCCCACTGCCGACCGAGGGCGCATTAAGCGGCGGAGAGCGCGGATACCAGCCGGGCCTCGGGACACCCCCGCCGGGGTTGGGTCCTGAGAGCTGGGAGACGTCCGCACGGAGTACTCCTCCTGCGCCCGCTGGGATCTGCCTGGCCTGTAACTCGGGCCCCCCCCACCAACGTCCAGGGGCCCAAGCAATAGACCCGACGGCCACGAATAAGGGGCGGCGCACGTGACGCTACAGGGGGGCGATAGGGAGCAGTCATCAGCTGCCTACCCCACGAATTAGTCCAAGAATTGACTGGCAGCCCCACGCCACCGCACCGCGGACGCCCTGTCCAGCCTGCTTTCGCTACGGGACGCAGCACCCAACCACCTCTCAAGAGTTGCACCCCACTCCGGTACACAGCGTGAGCCCCAAGACGACCCCCGGGGGGCTGAGTGTGGAGGATAGGGAGGTGCGGCGCCTACATAAAGTCCTGTCAGCCCGAGAGACGCTGAGATGGCCGGCAAGGGGACTAAAAACGTGGCGGCGCAATCGCGCCTGGACCGGTTCGCGTACGAGAAGCCCGGCTCTCCCTCGCAGGAAGCCAAATCACAATCGAGCAAGACGGCCGAAGTGACCAGTAGCAGGAAGGCGACCATTGACGACGTCATGCGAGCCCTCACACAGGTGCAGGCCACGGTGGGGTCAATCTCAGCCGAGATCACACTAATAAGGGCGGACTTTCACAAGATGACAGAGAAAGTGAATAATATGGAGGTGGTCACCAAATCCTTGGTTGAGGACGTGTCGGAGCTACAAATTAGCATGGAGCGCATCTCAAAAGAAAACAGGGAACTGCGCGACAAGCTCGATGACCAGGAAGGGCGCTCGAGACGGAACAACATCCGTATCATAGGTGTGCCAGAATCGGAAGACACAAGGGCGATGGACCTCTATGTTGAGAACCTAATCAAAGAGACTCTGAAACCCAAAGGCCTCTCCGCCTTCTTCACTGTGGAAAGGGCACACCGGGTGCCGGGCGGGCGCCCTAAGACTGGAGCTAACCCCAGACCGATAATAGCGAGACTCTTCAACTTCAGAGATCGGGACATCATCCTACAGGCAGCAAGGACCTCGCCTCCCATCAAGATCCAGAACGCGACGCTTGCATTCTTTCCTGATTACACGGCCGAGGTGGCACGGAGGAGGAGAACCTTCTTTGAAGTGAAAAAAGAACTGAGAGCCAGAGAAATCCCATACTCTATGCTCTTCCCAGCCAAACTCAGGGTCGTGGCTGACAACAAGACTTGGTTTTTTGATTCCCCGGAGGTGGCGCGGGACTGGCTGGAGGGATGGAGGACGGCGGGCCTCCCTCGTCGCTCCAACAGACAGAATAAACACCGTACTGCAGGCTCCCGACAGAGCTCGCAAATCAACGTCGAAGACACAGAGCTCCCATCCCCGTTGGCCGAACATCATGAGGACAGTGCGGACGGAGAACAATGAATCTCTGCAATTATTTGATTGAACCGATGGAGACGAAGACTGGCAAGGCCGCCATGGACACTGGGTGGACGGGCCTCCGCAGCGGAGGAAGGGGGCCGCTGACCACGGAGGAGCCTTCACCCCAGCGAGCAAGTACTATGTTATGGGTTGGGATCAGGCACTCTGCTGAGTTGGGGGGGCGGGCAGTTTGGAGTCCGTGGGGCAGGGAGGGGGGGAGTTGGGGGTAGGATGGGGTTTTGGTACTTAGTTTCTACACAGGGTCAAGATAGCTACGATGGGGCACACGAGCACAGAATGATAATGTTACGATACTGCACGCGGGGTCACCGCACGGGCCTCCTGGTCCTCCACGCGCGCATATCTTCCATCTACATACCCGACCATGATGGTGGAGGGCACTGATGTAGGGCAGGCGGCCCCGTTACACCTCATGTCTTGGAACGTGAGGGGTCTGGGTGATAAAATTAAACGAGGGCTGGTCCTGCAAAGTATAAAAAGATTAAACCCTGCCCTGGTCCTGCTACAAGAAACGCACCTCACCGGCACGGCCATAAAGGCCCTGGACAGGAAAGGCTACAGTATGATAGTTCACTCTGAGTTCACGAAGGGATCCCGGGGGACCGGGATATTAATTCACCGCTCTTCCAGGTTCATAACCCAATCAATAGCAGTAGACACACAGGGGCTCTTCGCAGCGGTACATGGGCAGTGGGAGGGGAAGCCGCTTAACGTGGTGTCGGTATATATCCCGCCGGCACTACACACCATAGCCTTCACGGAACTAGGGAGATTCTTATTAGACCTTCCAGAAGGGGATCTCGTCATGGGTGGGGACTTTAATGCAGTGGCACAGGACTCCCTAGACCGACACCCAGTGCGTACACAAACAACGGGACACTCCAAACTACATGACTTCATGGAAGCGCAGGGCTTAGTAGACATATGGAGGCGAGTCCACCCAGTTGACCGGCAGTACACATACTACTCGGCAGTCCACGACAGCCTATCGCGGATTGACTATTTTCTGACGTGGGGAGGGGGTCTCCTTACTTTCACTGACTCTCAGATTAGACCGCGAGGGGTTTCCGACCACTCCCCGCTGACACTGACACTGTCCAATCAGGAACGGACTTTCAGGCGAGTCTACCCTATATACCCGAGTTACCTCAGGGAACCAGGCATAGCCAAGGCTTTGAAAAGTGATACACGCTCCTACCTCACCGAGAATGTGGGATCGGTGGCGTCGCCTACAATCCTGTGGGAGGCCTATAAGACAGTACTCCGCGGACAGGCGATTTCAGTGATCACACAGCACAAACGCACACAGCGTCAGGAACTGATGGGCCTAGAGGACCAGCTTGACAAGGCGACGCAGGACCACGAGGGGAACCCGACTAGGGACACCCAGCATGCGCTCCAACTAGCCCAGCAGCGTCATACCGACTTTCTGCGCCATAGAGTGAGGGAAAATATGTCAGCAACTGCGAGCAGGGTGTATGACGTAGGTGATAAAGCAGGGAAGCTTCTGGCGTGGCTGGAGAGGGCGCGGGGAGGTCAGAGGGCCATACTCCAACTGAAGGACCCTAGTGGTGAGATACAAACCAGTCCGGCACGGATAGTGGAACTCCTGGCGGACCATTTCCACTCCGTGTACTCCCCTGACTATGAGGTCACACGAGAGAGGGCAGAGAGCTCTCTCATAGGAGTGCCGACCCGCACTCTCTCCCCAGACCAACGGGATGAGCTTGACTCCGACCTGACGGCGGAAGAAATACAGATGGCCGTAGCTGCACTACACCCGGGGAAGGCACTAGGCCCCAATGGTGTGCCGATAGAGTGGTACAAGCTCATGTCCGTAACGCTCTCCGCACCATTGCTCGATATGTTCCAGGAGTGTCGGGTGCAGGGGCGATTGCCTCCTGACCAGCGCACGGCCACAATAGTCGCGATACCTAAGCCCGGCAAACCCCCTGAAGAGTGCGGATCATACCGCCCGATCTCCCTCCTTAACGCCGAAAGTAAAATTCTTGCGAAAGTGTTGGCCACCAGGCTACTGTCCCATCTAGCACACCTGATACACCCAGACCAGTCGGGCTTCATGCCACACCGGAGCACGGCGCTGAACTTGAGACGGCTGCATGGGGTGCTGGCCCGAGCCCCGCAGCTGGAGGAACCGGCAGCGGTACTGTCACTAGATGCTAAAATGGCTTTTGACATGGTGGAGTGGCACTATCTTTTTGCGGTCCTGGAACGCATGGGTATTGGCCCGACGTTCATATCGTGGGTCAGACTACTGTACACCGATCCCGTGGCGCGGGTAACCGCGAACGGACATATTTCAAGGGAGTTTCCGCTGGCACGGGGCACGAGACAGGGATGCCCACTCTCGCCACTACTGTTCGCCCTAGTACTAGAACCCCTGGCCACGATTATCAGAACCACCCAGCTGCTGAAAGGCATACAGTGGGGAGGTGGCTGGGAGGATAGGGTATCCCTGTACGCCGACGACATGCTCGTCTACCTCATGGACCTCGTGAACAGTATCCCGGTCTTACTGGCACTGTGCGAACGCCACGGTGCGGCTTCCGGTTACAAACTTAACTGGTCCAAGTCCGTACTCTATATGGTGCAGGGTGACCTTCCAGCATTGCCTGAGGATTGCCAACTGCTCGTAGAACACATCTCCTTTAAGTACCTAGGGATACAGATTACAAGGGACCACTCAACCTTCCTTGAACTGAATCTTAAGCCCCAACTAGACAGACTCAAATCAGACGTGCGCCTCTGGAGGAATCTCCCCTTGACACTTCTAGGTAGAGCAGCGCTCTTCAAAATGATGGCGCTACCTCGCTTCCTCTATGTTCTGGAGAATACGCCGGCGATGGTCCCCGTATCCTTCTTCCGCCAAGTGTCGGCACAACTGTCCGGCCTTCTGTGGGGAGACAAACCGGCCAGGGTGGCGCAGTTGAAATTGACTAGGGACTGGTATAGTGGGGGGATAGCCCTCCCAAACCTTGAAATGTACTACTGGGCCGCGCACCTCAAGGTGATCAACCAGTGGGTCCACGCAGCACAGGACGACCCTGCATATGAGGCGGATAGACGCCAACTGGGCATATCCACCCTTCTGGCCCCACTCTACAACAAAGGTATGGCGAGGAAGCTGGAGGGGCCTACCAAACACACGGTAGCCATCTGGCACAAAGCGCAAAGACGGCTGGGATGGGAGGGAGTGATTACTAAACTCACGCCACTATGGGATACCAAAGCCCTCGGTAACCTGCGCAGTTTAAAAGGGTTTGATCAATGGGATACCATTGGGATCTCTACGGTGGGCGACCTGTGGACAAGGGACGGCGTGCTCTCCTTTGCGACCCTGAGGGAGCAATACCACCTTGAGGTGACCGAAACATACAGATACATACAAATTAGGCACGCACTCCTGTCAGTGTTAGAACCAGGCGTTACCCTTCCGGAGTCGGCTCCGTTAGAGGACCGACTGCTTACGGATTACATGGAGTCAAGTGCAACCTCCCTCACTTACCGCAAACTGTTAAACAACCTGCCGGATCCCCTCGGGAAACTGAAGGAATACTGGGAGGACGAGCTGGGGGACCTGGTCGAGGCGGACTGGAACGCAGCCCTGGCATCACCCAGGGAGGCAGGTATTTCCACCCGATTCAGGCTGGTCCAATTCAAGATACTGCACAGGGTCTACTACACCCGCACGACACTATATAAAATACACAGAGCAGACCACCCGTATTGCCTGAGAAACTGTGGGGAGGAGGGTACATTGTTCCACACTATATGGACCTGTCCAAATATACGGGATTACTGGAGGCGTGTAACACGCACGATCAGTCAAACCCTCCGGAACCCGTTCACCCCTGATCCCAGAATCTGCCTTCTAAATGTGTGGGGCCCAACAGACTTATCACTACATGCGAAGAGTTGGGTGGTCATTGGCGTAATGATGGCAAAGCGTGATATTGCCAAAAACTGGGGGGCACTTGAGGCACCCACTCTGGCGCAATGGTGCAGAAATATGGACGTGCTTATGGTGACAGAGAGGGCAGTGTATCAACAGAGACATAATCCGCGCAAATGGAATAGAATCTGGACACCATGGAACACATATAGGGGGGACATTTGTGAGCCTCTCCCTGAGGAGGAGGATGAAGACAGTTCAGGGGATGAGGAGGATCTGGAGTGGGGGGGGGGAGGGAGGGATGGGACCCAGGTATAGAGCCTGTCACAAGGATTTGGGAAATGTAAGTACAGGCGAGAGTGTTAATACCAGTAACTGCGTTCAGAGTGGCTAGAGGCCCATGGACACACCGATGTTGCATTGGACTACTGTGCCGGATCGTGAACTTTGACCCTTGAAGTAGCAAGTTTTAAGTTGGGGGGGAGTTAAATGCAAAAGTTGCTCTATTGATCGTAAGCAGCTGAATGTTGACGCTGCCCTGCTGATTGACTAACTGTCATTTAATACCATGTGATGGCAACGAGGAAAAATAAAATTTAAAAAAAAAAAAAAAAAAAATCAAATAAGGTTGTGTCTAGTATTATACAGCTATCTCTAATACCCTCTTTCCTGCCTGCTGCCAAACGCCAGACACTAGTATGCCTACAACTCAATCTTTTCTCATCCCTAGATTATTACCATTTGTCTAAAACATTTTTCTATTTATACTTTTTTAGCCTCTTCACTCTTGGTGGAAGCTAGTTCTCACTATTTAATATTATTTTTGGAAGTAATTTCTGATGTTGTGACTGAGCACTCCTCCTTTAAGTCCTATTTCAGAATGTTTTTGCCCCTTACAAGAATTCCACTCAAATGTACACATTACGCCATCTGTAAAATATATATAAATTCCATACACTTTAGTTATGGCTGCCACTAGCATCCATCGCTATTTTTAATGTTTGAGTATCCTTTACTGTCATGGAAGAGAAGTCACTAAAATGTTGGGGACAGAAGTAGTGACATCAGCAAGGATAGAGCAGTAACTTAAATGAGATATAATATTTCAATTTCTTTTTAAGAATTATGTCTAAATCTCTTGTAATAATTGTTTAAGCCCGGTTAGATTAGGAGCAATGCAACTGCCCAGAGTGCACCACTTGCCACTAATTATCTCCTAAACCAAAACTCAAGATTTTAAATGCTACTTCGGTAAGTGGTCAATGTGTATTAAAATGCACCATTTGCCACTGAAACTGTAACAATTCCCTGCACTAAAGCCCTTAATCTCAGTAAAGAATATTTAGCTGAAATGCAATGTCATTGCCGCAATATGTTTTAGAAATAAAGCAAGTACTGTTCAGAACAAGCATTTGCAATGCAATAGGTCTCGCATTATTAAAAGTTGGAGCTTCTGGCATTGTAAATGACACTGTTTTTAATTATATTTTTTGTTTGCAGTGGAGTGCTAATTTGACATATATGCAATTACACCACTGGAGGAGACAATCGGAAGAGCACATATGGAAGAACTACCTGAATATTATATGCACGCTAAAATTGAAAGCATTATGTTACAAGCACCTAACTAGGCAGGGTGCTGCGAAAGAGGCTTGATATGCAATAGTCAGCCAACCGAGAGCTCGTGCACTCAAAACACCAGGCCAGCACATGACCCTATGCAACACAGCGGAAGCGGCCTTCCAGCGATGTAAGCATCTGCACCCATAGACATGAGACTTGTGTGACCCTTAGGAAGGAGGTTTGTCATGGCGAAGGTTTGCTGTAGTTCAGCTTAACCGAGGCCAACACAAAGAAAAAATTCCAAGCTTGACCCAAGTGGTTATCTAAAAGTTAGTCACCATAAGGATTCTGCATATAATGCAGCACAAATGGTTGACACACTTATGGGACCGAATGAAATGCAGATCACTTTGCTATTAAAAGGTCATAATTAGTGCATCATGGGGAAATACAAAATATACACTTATGCTGCATTTATAAAAATAAACAAAGCATTAACAAAATAAAAAAATGGTTTCCTAAAAGCTCACACTAGTGGAATCATATTAGGAGCCAATCAGAGAAATGGCAGACTATGGTCTATGGGAGGGACAAACATAAGTTTGATCAGCTAAAACAAATATACCGAGCAAATAGAAAGCAAACAAATGTTAAGTGGCAAAACACAAAGCCAGTGGTAATCAAGGGAGGGAATGCATTCTTAGGAAAGCTTTCAACATGTCCCCAATATGCTCTTTGCAACCACACAGTTGCACTGTTTTGACCGAAAAAGGAAGCCACAGGAAGGAAAGGTGAAAAATAGGCACAAAATAACCAATTGGAGGGCGCGTGACAATCAGATGTACAGAGTGACAAGAATAGCTGGGGTCCCATATACAGCATGAGAAAGGAAGCCACACACTTATCAGGGCAAATACAGGTACATCATTGCAATAAACAAGCGGGTGACTATGTGGTGGAGTCAGAAACAAAATGTCACCGGCAGAACTTGAGGACCCAGATGCAACATACGACAAGGCGACAAGCAGATCTGGGCACATACAGGCACACAGTGAGCGTATATACGGCAAAACAACGAGAGCTAGAAATAAGAAAGGCTCAGACCTGGGGAAGGGGGCACATACGTAAAACAAGTCAGGAGGCCACAGGCAGGCCCGTGAAAATACAGGCATTTAAGCTTGACGACGAACTAGAAGTAACTTTAAGCACTACCCTGGGCACTATATTTAGAGCTCTTTGTTTATTTCGCGCCCTCGTGAGGTCTCAGATCTTTTACTGCCTTTTGTCCCCCAAATGTTTCAATCATCCTTGAAACAGGGCATCCACCTACTCATATTTGTGAGCCCCATAACATTAGCAGATTTCACTCACTCGCTGTCACTTAAAAAGAGTCTCAAGTCACAGGAGAGGATTTCTCGTACTTACAGGTCTCACTCATTCACAAGACAGAGGGTCTCATTTATATGTTTAAGTCTCACTCTTAAGAGAGACTCACATTTGATTTACCGCGCTTAAATTCCTGATTGACTCGAGGGAGAGGTTCTCGCTTAATAAGTCTCACTTCATTAACACTCTTTACAGCAAGAAAATGTATTGAGAATGAATCTTTTATAGGGTGAGACATGTCTTTGGACGCCTGTACTTTCTGGAAAGGGCCGAATGCAGACGAGGCAATTTTATATTAAACAAGGAACTGCCAAAAAGTATTGCCCAAGCCCATACCGGGGTGAACTGGAAGACTCTGGGGAAATTCCCACCTGCAAACGTGAAAGCTAAACACTGAAGGAAAGGGTTGTATGTTTTCGCAGCACAGAGGACTGGACGACATTTAACGGCACACCTATAGCCTGCAAACGGAAGGGCTCTATATGCATAGAAAGCAGGAGGGAAGATGGCACATCTATAGCCTGTAGGTCTGCATACATGCACTCTACAGGGAGAACTGCACACGAACAGCATGCAGTGCAGGAGGGACGTATACACTCCCATTGAATGCAGGGAAGAGGCTTGTAAACCTGCAGCATGCAGGACTGAAGTCTGCATTCTATAGCATACAGAAGGCAGGCTGGACGCTTAACTCTGTAAGAGAGGCATGAGATGCAGGAGCAAGGTCAGTACTCCCACTTAATGCAGGAGGGAGTCATGCACACCTACAGCTGGAGGGAGAAGGTTTTGCCTGCAGGACAAGTATTAAGAAGATCGGCGTAGGCCTGAACTGCACTCAAGAGTGCAGGAAAGATATACGATATGCCTCGAGCCCAATTCTTTAAATATTTACAGTTCCGTCACGCCCTGTCCCCCTCATTGATAGGCCTAGACTCGTTGCCTAAATTTAGTCCCCTTGAAGCCAAGGTGTTTATGGGAGAATTGAGAAATACGAAAATATCCACTATCTATCAAACCCTAGTCACGCACTGCTCTTCCCCACTAGATAAACTACGCACTGTGTGGTAGGGAGACATAGGTACCTTGGAGAAGGAAGACTGGAGGGAGGCCCTGGAGGCTCCGAGAGGGGCAGCAATTGCGGTGCGCCTGCGTTTCATTCAGTTTAAATACCTGCATCGAGCCTATTATACTAGAGATCGATTGTGGAGGGCTGGTCTGATTGTTTCCCCTGAGTGCCTGCGGTGCGGAAGCGCGGTGGGCACGTTTATACATACGGTGTGGTCGTGTGTGAAGCTGGCAAGGTTCTGGACTGATGTATGGAATTGCTTGTCTGAAGTGCCGAGTTGGGACCTCCCCCACTCGTCGAAGCTGGGCCTTCTTCATGTTATGGAGCAGATCGGGGGGGAACGTATACAAACGCCATCTGCTGCTCCTGGGCCTCACGGCGGCCAAGAGAGATGTGGCTCGGGCCTGGAAAGACCCTAGGGCTCCCTTGCTCGAGGTGTGGAAGAGGGGCTTAGACTTTTGTATGGGGCTGGAACGTCCGATCTTCGAAGCCAGGGGCTGCCCCCAAAAACATTTTAAAATATGGAAGCGATGGGCGGACTATAGAGGACTGTGGCTGGAGCCGCCAGCGCCACGGGATACTGATGTAGAACATTTGCACGTTGATCCTGGGTGAAGAGGGGCACACACTGATTGTGATTTGTTGAGCTTTTCCGTTTGGACCATGTAGACACTGTGCGGGGAGGGGGCGGGACCCGGGAGGGAAGGTACGGGGAGGGTGTGGGGGGTAGGGAGTTGGGGGGTATTCTTTCACCTCAAAATGTTGATTGCAATGCTAATATGTGATGACTATCGATTTGCTCACTGGTCCTCCGGTTCATGGGGGGCAGTGTTCTCTTTGTAATGCTTCATCGACATAATAAAATCTGTTCTGAAAAAAAAAAAGAGTGCAGGAAAGATGCCTGTGCACCTTTAGCATGCAGGAGGATGCACCCATTGCCTGCAGGAGAGACAGGTGCCACCGGGGGATACACGCACAATTATAAGCAAGACTCTTAGACACCTCCTGCTCGCAGGAAAGATGCGTGTGCACATTTAGCATGCAGAAAGATGCACCCGTTGCCGGCAGGGGAGACACGTGCCAGCAGGAGATAGCAGCACTGTTGTAAGCGAGACTCTTAGACACCTGTCGCTTGCAGGAAAGGTGCCTGCTCAGATTTAGCATGCAGGAGGATGCACCCATTTGCCAGCAGGAGAGACAGGTGCCAGCGGCAGATGCCAGAACTTTCAGGTGAGACGCTCAGACACATTGCTTGCAAGAAAGAGGCCTGCTCACATTTAGCATGCAAGAGGATGCAGCCGTTCCCAACAGGAGAGACAGGTGCCTGTGGTAGACACCAGCACATTTGTAAACGAGACTCTTAGACACCTATTACTTGCAGGAAAGAGACCTGTACACCTCCAGCATGCAGGAGGGAGAAATGAGTACCTGAAGCTCGATGGGGTGAGCGTGAGGCTGCATGTGGACACCACTGCACCTCTGCAAGAGGTGTACATGCCGGGTGTCTGCATGACACATTCGCACACATGCAGGAGAGTTTTACATCTGTAGCCTGCAGGAGAATGGGATAACAGTTGGAGACAGAAGAAATGCAGCCAACACAGCATGCACTTAAACCTTTACACACGTGGTACCTATACCTGAGGCCGAGGCACTGGGGGCTGCAAGGCTGATGCTTACATCTGCCACAGAGTGACCCGCACACCAGGAACATGCAGGAGAGGCATGCAAGACTGCACTATAGAGGATAGGCTTCAGTCAAACTATAAATAGCTCCAGTAAAGAGACCTGCCTGTCTGTCTGCAGGCTTGTGGACTGAGAGGGAGCGGTTGCAGTTTGGAGACCCGACACATGGGACATGCACGGAGAGGAGGGACATCTGTGTTAGAATGAACTCCAAACACGTGACCCCGCGTAAGGCCTGCACATCTTCAGCCTGGAGGTCAGATACTTGCACATCTGAGGACTGGTTAGAGACAAGAGACGAACAGAAGAGGCAGAAACATCTGGGGGCTATAGGAGAAAGCTCTCCACACTTGGGGTCTGAGGTGGAGTGGCCTGCACACCTCGGGTGTGAGGGAGAGAAACCTGCACCAGAGTCCGGAGCCTGCAGGGGAGGTCTGCTCTCATGCCCTGGTCCACTGGTCTGCTCTCGCGCCTGTGGTAACAGGCCTCCGACAAACCCTGCAGGAGGTCTGTACTCACCAGATCTGCATTCACGGGGCCTGCAGGGCTCGACGAGGTGTGAGTAACCAGCACTCACACCCAGTAGCCTGCACGCCTAGGCCCACTTGCGTCCTCCCACACACTGAGCTCAGTTTGTACTCTGGGGTCGGAGGCCATTTTTTTCCCCAAAGCATTCTGGGAAAGATGCCAACTAGAGCAAACTGCTAAAAAAAACACAGACTGTAGAGAGCCGAGAAAGAACGATGGCAGGCTTTGAGGAAGCGGAGGGCCACAGACAGCGATCATGTGGTGAGAAACAGGAGGGGCATAGGCAGAGATGGAAGGCGACGATCCACCGAGCAGGTCAAGCCGCGGAGAGGCACAGGCAGAAAGCAGGCAGAGCATGGGGAGAGGAGGGGCACAGAGAGCGTGAAGGGCAGAGGCAGCTAGATTGTAGGCGCTTTGAAAGAAGGAGACGAGTTCAGATATTGGGAGACTTTGGAGAGAGGCACTGGCACTGTTATGGGCAAAGACATGTATTTAAAAGGAGAGACTGGCAGAAAGAGGTGAAGCCCGGAAGAGACCAAGGACAGGTAGGGGAACGGGGACAGGAAGTGTGAACAAAGAGTGGGGAAGGGGACAAGAGGCACGGGCAGGGAGAAGAGTGGCAGAGGCGGTGAGAAAAGGGGAACAGGTAAGCGAAAGCCAAAAAAACAAGCGGCTGGGAAAGCGTTCGCTTTCACTTCCACTTGAACAACAAAGAAGCTCGCGAGTGGTGCACTCGCGCATGCACCACTGTAGCCATAGCCTATTGGTGTCTATTACGCGCACCAAGCGCGTAATAGACACCAATAGGCCATGGGAGGAGCACTGCGCCCGCCTCGGGCCAATTGCGTGTAGTCTTTTAGAATAAGACGCAGGCAAAGGCCAATGGGGTAGCTGAAAAGGAAACGCACACACACGAGCATGTGCGATTCCTAGGTCAGTTTAGATTCCCTGTTTTTCACCTACAAAATGCTGCACAGTGCACCACCAGGCGCAAGACCTAAAAATGACTCCCTATATCATGCAGACTACAAAAACAGTGAACTCCTCCATGTGAATTCTAAATAGGTGTATAAAAAGACAAATATCGAAATCCTCTTAGTGTCAACAAAATTCCACTTTGTATCTTCTAGGTGAGAAAACTGTGTAGGGTGCAGGTGGGTATCGACCACCAATCAAAGGTGTAAACTATGAATACAACCGAAATTGCGTTATCCTAGAACCAAACAACATCCACACTTTGCACTACAAAAGTATCTGTACAGAATATTCTCTTTTTTAATTTTGAAGCTAAAAAAAAAATAATCGCTAATCAATTCTTTTGATGTGAATGAGATGAGATATTTTGATATTGAAATATGGCACTTAACTACCATTATGAGGGGCAATGAGGTGATTACATACATAGGGAGCTTGTTACACCATTTAGGGCGAGTTGTTGGAAGGGTGTTGCCTTTGTGTTTTTTAATCTTATGTGGAAAGTATTTCCAGGTTGAACATGACCACAAAGGTGTGGTTATCGTAATATTGGACCCAGTGCTAAGCAGTATGATAGATCAAGAGGTGAACGAGCTAGGCACGCAGTTTGTGTTTTTTTTTTGTTTGGAAGCTGGCAGCTTTGAGTAAATATGCAAGTTCAGTGATGGTATTGCTTATATTCATGCTCCACTTAGCTGGTTACTGAACGGGGTTGTCCATTCAGAGTTATTTTGTATTAAGTTTATGTTCCTGAGCATGCATAGGTTGTTTACCTAGACAGCTTATTGAGCCATGCAGCTGAAGTTATGCTTATTAAATAGTAAGCAGACTTAGCATCATGTAATAGCTTCTGGTCAATGACACATTCACAGACGGTGACCACTGCATGAGGGGTTTCTGATCCACCCAGCCCATGCACAAACAACTGGGTGCTGTCTCGTGGAAATTGTTTTCTCAGAAAAGCAGGGCTTTAAGTGGGTCACGTCCCTCTTGGTTGCAAAACTGCCAGTAATTAAAAACTGATTTTTATTTATTTGTTTGAAGGTTTTCTATAGCGCGAAAAAGACCCTTGCGGTTATCAGAGCATTTTACATGGCACACGAAAGAAACAGGTACAGGCATAAAAATGTTTAATATAGGTGATTCCAATACAAGGTGCTCAATAATACAGACTAGTAATTATATTACAGTAATAGGTAAGTAAATCAAGTGAATTTAGCCATGAGAATCACTTTCACTTCTTTTTAGGTCTCGCCTACGCAACGAGCATGCGTTGCATAGGAGGGGATCTCATGTAATCGACTTGCTTTTTGGGCCAAAAACGTGCACGCGTTGCATTGCCTTCAATGGCAACGCGTGCACGTTTGGCTATTCCCTTGTGGGAGCGAGCTTTGGCAACATATGTTTGTAATTAACTTACAAGCACATGGTGCCCCTGGCTCGCTCTCGCGAGGGAATCGCACAGGCCCCCTCCTCTCTCACTCCCCCCTGCTGCCAGCACGAAATGTGCATGCTTGTTTTTTTGTCCGTACCCCTGGGGCACAAGCAGGCACCCACTTCTGTCTTTTTGCTGCCAGCTGTAATGACAGAAGTGGATGCCTGCTTGCGCCCCGGGGGAACTGCAGGACAGCCGAGAACCTGTCCCAAAACGGCGGACTATAAACCGATGCGATTCCACCATCCCTTTTATTGAAGCTACGGTCTGTCTGCACTATAGGTGCGGTGGACAGGTCACCACGACATAGCTGCCAAGGTTTAAAATTGCCATGTGTGACATTTTTATAATTTCGGTGCAAATATGAGTGACATTTTAACAACTGAGTGACACCAAACCTGAAAATTAGGTCAGTTGCCCAACCCCGCAGATAGCGGCACCAGCGATCACACCGGCTGTCACGGACATAGTGGTACTACACTAGGCTCATTTTCTGCTGATTTATGTGACATTGCTGTCGGCCGTGCTTAAAGTCATTTGTTTGATGGGCACCACCAGTCCACTGGCTAGCGCCAAAAAGAAAATTAAAACTCTACAATCAAAGTGAGAGTTCACTCATTCTGGCACTACTCACTTGCTTTGGCTGTTTAATGACAATTACAGGCCGCCTCGTCGTCACAGCTGCATGGCTCCTGAGACAAACGCCGGATTGCATAATTACGAGGCGCATCAGCAGGCCTGGATGCACAGGGCGTGATGTTTACTCAGAAGCTGGCTGGTGGTGAGGTGGGTCGGACGGTTCTGGTCGCCGCGGATGGGCTACTAATACTGCTGTGCAAGCAGTTACACGTGCTTGTTAAAATGTGAAAAAAGGCACGTGAACAGCTGGTGGATATAAATATACTCACTAGAAGGCGTGAAGGAAGAGAGTTACTGGTTTATCGGTTTGTTATCAGTCATAAAGCCCACACTGCTGCATATTAACTGTGTGTAAAGTCATAATGCATTATGGGTATGTCATGGTGATTGGGTAATTCAGGCCGGGCATGGCCAACAAACTGTACTGTCTGTAATGCTGCCCCTATTGCAATGTTGAATTGTTCTCTTTGTCTAAAAAACAAATGCCAATAAACAGAGTCGACAAAAAAAATAAAGCCCACACTGCAGTATTGACCAGTTTAAAATTAAATACCTGTAGAGGGGCGGCAATCTTCAGCCAGTCTCCTCTGTAATCAACTGGTCGCTCCAGTGCCAATCACCTGAACCCCACCCATCCCACTTTCAACCACAGTGCCCTGTTCCTTCTTCCATGCCCTGTTGCTACACACGCGTTTGCTGCCGCTGCAGGTGCGCTATTATGCGTGAGACGCTGCCTGCAGAACGAGAAGCTCTGAGCCCTACTCCTGGCTCTCCCCACTTAACCACGCTGTGTGATATTGGGCAAAGCCATTTATCTACACGTGATGCGGTTCTGTCACCTGTCAAAACGGAGAGCGCTTATAAAAAACAAACTGCTAATGATAAAGAAGAATTAGAGGTCGGGTGTACTTTTGTTCAAGTCACACAACACGATTGCTATTTACAAACAATTTTAGGGACCAGAAACTTATTTTACGAACCAATATATTTAGTAAAAGGTTGGTTCACAACATGAGCAACTACGGTGTGTCGCAGTCCGACCTATCTAATTATTATTAAAAAGGCTGGTCACAAATTGCAGCTCACTCCGATTGGTCAACATTCCTGGGATGGTGGACTGCAAGGGTAAATAGACCACCATGTCCATGACTGATTTCAAATAAAGCAAGCTTCTTTCTTTAAAGCAGGCCATTTTCCTTTGATGTTATAAGAAACCGTGTTTTAAACACATACTTGACAAATGAATGCATGCTTTGCCTTATTTATCTCTGCTGCTGAGTTTAGAGGGCCAGTGTCTACAGTATTAGATCCCAGAGTGCATGACTGATCAGATCCCACCCTGGGAAGCTCCACCGTCTCATGCGCAGAGCTAGAGTTCTATACGTTTTCAGTTCCATGTGTGAGTAGCATTGTGGTATTTGTACTACTAATTATAAGGGGAGCAGCAGGGCTACAATGCCTAAAATGTAAAGCACAAATCTGGAGAGGATGAGCTAGTCATGCACGAACAGTACAAACCTTTTTAATAAGACTTTTTATTGGGCTTTCAAAAGCGTATAAAAATTCATACAGACAGTAAAACATTAAACAATCATCATCTGGCACAGGACAGAGTCCAATCTACCAGCAGAAAAGTCATCAACTGGTACAGATGGAGCAATGGCCACCCGTCTCGCGGCATGTGAGCGGACAGAGAGGTGAAACAAAAAATACACAAACCATTCAGGTAATCTTTGTCAGTGATGTAGTTTCTGTTTACATTTCACATGTTTTACCTAATCTTGCATTCTTTAAGGGAGTTTGCTTTTTTTCTATAGGGTTTTTCATGCAGCATGTGACTGTTGTATCATTGTACTGCGGACGAAATTTAGGTGTCTTAAGGTTGTGCTTGGCCTTGAAATGACAGAGCCAGTTTCTCAGTGGATCATACAGGTGTTCGTTCAGAATATATGCTCATCCAATCCATAGCCCTTTTGCAGATCACACAGAGCAATATGCCTATAGAGATTCTATACTTAAGTGTTTGAAGAAAATACACTGCTGTCGAAATATTGACTGAGAGAAAGTCAAAGAAAATGCAGGGCTTAATTGTGTAAATCAACTCTATAATTATTCATAACCAAAGCACTATTGTTACTTAATTATCAGCTTGTACTGCAAACAAGCCAGACCTATTGACAAAGAATAGATCTGGCGTGTTTTGTACACCTCCATTTCTGTGCGATGTCTGGATGTCAAAGTAGAAAACTAACAGGCACCAAAATACTGGTCAGATGTCACACTTTACCAAGCGAGGGGTTTTACTTAATATGTTTTAAGACGCACCCTTAATTATATGGGCCACGCCTCTTGGGAAGAATTTCTAGCTTATGCTTCTTAGGGCTCGCTTTCGGCTAGCCACCTCCTTTTAATGTCACTTAAAGCACTGCTGAAACTGCGTGTCTAACTCTTGGAGCTGCAGATAGGCGTGCATGCACTTCCTCGGCCTCTTGCACACAGACTTGAGCACTAGTGGTAGGAAAGTGGGTGAAGAAAGCCCGTACCAGGATGCACTCTCAAAACTACGCCTGCGTAAACCACATTTGGACGTCCGCTGCTCAGTCTACAGCTCATCATACAAATGATATGATGCTTTCTCCCTTATGAGACACCTACCGTGCTAATTTGAGCGCCCATCGCGGCAAGAAGCAGGGGTCACTGTCTCTGAAGGAGATCCTCTGGCTTGCAGAAAAGTCTGTGATGAGCTCAGCTGCCACTCCCAAGGCTGTTGACACAAAGGAAGGACTAAGCTGTGACCGTTTTCCTAAACCAGAGCTCGGATAGGTCCGCGATGGTCTGTATAAGTGGTTGTTTCTAGCTCTTTGTCTGAAACTGAAACCTTGGAACTAGTTGTAGTTTACAGGTGGCGTACTTCTCTGATGAATCAAGGAAGGTGCTCAGCTCGCCTACAGCTCGTCCCAAAATCCAGCGTAACCTGGCGGCCATATTGGAACAGTATTTGTTCAATTAAATGTACAGCAAAGGGCCAAAGTACACGTAAATGTAATTAGTCATATTTTGTGAATGATACATAGCCCATTTTCTGCCATGAACGTCAGGGTCGAGAAATGTGTTACTAAAGATATGATGACATCATGTGAAGAAGATACCAGAATGCACAGACACTGTAGAGTAGAAGCGCCAATACCACCCCTGCACTAAACTTCTTTGTATCTGCGCCTTTCATACTCTGACGTTTCGGTACAAAAGGGGGTGGTGATGGACGGAGCATCTGAACCAATCAAACACTCACACTCAATCAAAAGATCTGGTTTTTCTGCTGCGTGGACAGTTCAAAATTTGCGAACATACGTGACAAGAATTTTCAATTCTATTAAGGACAAGGAGGCGAGGATTATGCTTTCTCATTTCTTTAATGAAATGCTCAGCAGCCAATAAAAACAACCCAAAAACTACATTTCCCATGAACACCAGGGAATGATCATAGAGACTACAGTATAAAGGGTCCCAACATTAGTCCTTCTTCCTCCTTCTTTGTTGTGGAAACAGTTCAAGGTCAAAATAAAATCCAATGTAGAATAATAAAAGCAACTCCAAACACGCCGCAGAAATCCAAAGTATCTGGAGGCAGGCAGTAGAAGAACTCTGGGTCCGAGAACCAGGAGAAAGATGAATCGCAGAAGGAAGGCGGCCAACTCTACTTCGGGTCTGAACCTGAAAGAGATATAGAGCCGTAACATCCAAATAATGCAAGAGAATCAAAAGCAATCCAGGGGGGGGAAAAAGAACAAGGAACATATTTCACAGTAGTAGCAAATAGATTGCAGAATATAACAATGCAAAGCAAAACAATGGGTGGGATAATCCTCGCCTCCTTGTCCTTAATAGAATTGAAAATTCTTGTCACGTATGTTCGCAAATTTTGAAATCAGGACAGGAGGCTCTGATTATGCTTGTTTAAAGCTGGTTCACCACCACAGAAGCAACACTATCAATTGGCGTATAATAAAAGGATTTGAAAACTGAATCAGAAGACCAATCTGCGGCCTTCATAATGTCAAACAGAGTGACCCCCATGGAAAAGGCTTTAGAGGCCATTGCTCCACGGGCAGAATGTGCACCAAACACAGATACATCAATGCCCGCTTCGGACATAAGCCAACGCACCCAGCGCGCCAAAGTAGCTGGAGCGACAGGGCGAAATGGTTTCTGTAATGCAATTAACAATTGACCCTGCATGTCTGAACGTAAAGAAGCAGTACTCACCTCATAATCTTTCAGGCACTGCACAACACAGAGATTGGGATGTGCGGGAAAAGACGGATAAGTAATGAGAGAAGTATTACACTTAGTTCGTCTGGAAAGGCGAAAAGAAACACCTTCAGGCGTGAAACTGCGACCCGCAAGATCTAAAGCGCAGACATCCGAAACACGCTTACAAGAAAGAAGACACAGCAACATGGTCAACTTAGCAGACAACTGTTTACGGGACAAAGACGAATTGGGAGGCCAGGCCTCCAAGAAACGCAGAACAATGGAAACATCCCATAGCGAGACATACTTAGAAGTGGGAGGTTTCGAGAGACGAATACCCTTAAGCAATTTAGAAACGAAGGGGTGTTCCCCAGCTGGTTTGCCATCAATTTGGACGTGGCCAGCTGAAATAGCGGAACGAAAATTGTTGACCGTCCTATAAGCCAGACCGGAAGAGGCCAGAGACGCCAAAAAATTAATGATCAAACAGACATCCGCTGAAACGGGATCAGCTTCCCGTTGAGCACACCAATCGCACCATCGCTTCCAAGCACCTTTGTATCGCTTGTGAGTATTGGGAGCCCAAGCTTCACTGATGAACTTGGAAGCGTCGTTCGAAATGCCCGAGATCGTCCAGCGATCCCCGAGATTCGGCACGCCAGCAACTGGAGAGAGCCTGATAGAATCAGGGGATGCGGATCTTCTAGAGGATCCAACAAAAGATTCCACTTCTGGGGAAGAAGGAGAGGTGGCTCGCAACACATCTCCAGGAGAACCGGGAACCACGCTTGAGCCCTCCAGAGCGGAGCTATCAGAATCAGTTCCGCACGAAACCGTTTGGTGTAAGCCAGAACCCTGGGAAGCATCATGAACGGGGGAAACGCATAGCACAGAGTCGACGGCCAATGCTAAAGAAAAGCATCCGTGGCTAGAGCTAGCGGATCCGGTCTCCAACTGTAAAACATCAGTAGTTGTGTGTTGAGGCGAGAGGCAAACAGGTCTATGCGACACTGACCCCAACGCCGAAGAATGGAACGGAACACTCGAGGATGTAGCCTCCAGTCGCTGAAGTCCCGAAGATGTCTGGAGTGCCAATCCGCAACTTGATTGTTGCAACCCGGAAGATACTCCGCAATAACAGTGATCCTCTGCTGCAGACAAAAATGCCAAAAGTCTTTGGCTATCTCCGCCAATACCTTGGACCGTGTCCTGCCCAGTTTGTTGACATATCGGACGGCGGACACGTTGTCCATCCGGAGAAGAATGCAGCAACTGGTTTGGCGTGGAGAGAAACACTTGATCGCAAATGAACCCGCTAGGAGTTCCAGACAGTTTATGTGGAGTGACAACTCCTGAGGAGACCAACGACCTCCCGTCGAGACAGGACCGCAACGGGCTCCCCAACCCCACTGACTGGCATCTGATTCCACTATCAGTTCCGGCGACTGTCCGAAAAGAGCTCGACCATTCCAGGCCTCCATGTGGTCCAGCCACCACTGCATCTCCCACTTCACGTCCTCCGACAGAGGAATCAGATCTGAGTACCTGAGGCCTTTCCGGAGATGCTGAATCTTCAGACGCTGCATCGCTCTGTAATGGAGGGGACCCGGAAAGATCGCCTGAATGGAAGAGGCTAACAGACCGACCACACGTGCCAACGATCTCAGTGACACATTCTGTCTGGAAATAATAGACGTCAATTCCCTCTTGATGTAACGAATCTTTTGTCTGGGCAAGAGGAGCTGGCAAGAGAGAGAGTCTATCTGGAAACCCAGGAAAACTATAGACTGAGCGGGAGTCAAAACTGATTTCGGAATATTGATCAGAAACCCGAGAGATTGCAAAAGACCGATGGACCATTGCAGGTGGAGCAGAAACTGATTCGGACAATCCGCCATAAGGAGGATATCGTCCAAATAAATAATCAGTCTGACCCCCCGAGCTCGCAAGTGCTCCACAACTGGCCTCAGCAGTTTCGTGAAGCACCATGGTGCTGACGAAAGGCCGAACGGGAGGACTTGATACTCGTACCAAACCCCTCGCCAATGAAACTGGAGAAACCGACGATGAGGCTTGAAGATTGGTATCGACAGATACGCATCCTTGAGATCCAAGCGCACCATCCAGTCCCCCTCGCGCAGGAGATCCCGCAAGAGATGAATGCCCTCCATTTTGAAGTGCCGGTAAACCACCCCACCGTTGAAGTCTTTCAGGTTGAGAAACAGACGAGATCCACCTCCCTTCTTCTCGACCAGAAAGACTGAGCTGGCAAACCCCGACGGATGACGGACGGTTGGAATAATCGCCCCTTTTTGGAGAAGCACATTTATCTCTTTGGAGAGACAAGCTTGATCTTGAAGGGAAAAATTTAAACATGGGGGAGGACGGGTCTGATGCACAGGGTGATAGAACTCTATCTTGAAACCTTGGACTGTTTCTAGCACCCATGCATCGTTGGAGAGCATGCGCCAGTTTTCTAGAAAACACTGTATCCGACCCCCCAACATCACATCGCAAGCATGAATCAGGCTCACCTGCTGAATTGGAGTCCTGGTAGTGTCCTTGTTGTCCTCCAGAGCGACCTTTTCCATACTGGCCCTTTCCCTTGCGGGAAGGATAGAAGTTGGCTCTCGTGGAGTAACCGGAATCCTGTGCTCCACCACGGTGAGGGGGGTTACCCCGGTTGGACTGTTGGGCGTGGCCACGGCCGAACGAGCGTCCACGTCCTCGTCCGGCCTTTGCAAAAACCGGACGCATAGCCCGGCGCAATGATGCTTGCGCTTTGTCAATGCCACTAAAAGTTGAAACAAATTTGGTTAGCTCCTTCAGGAAGGGCTGACCAAATAAGAGACCCTGCGCTTCGGGACCAGACTCCGATGATGCAAGCTCGGACAGCTTCGGATCCAACTTCAAAAGAATTGACCTGCGCCGTTCAGCAGATACAGCGCAATTGGCATTACCCAACTGGCAGATTACTCTTTGTGCCCATTCGATCAATTCGTCCGGGTTCACAAGAGCAGAGGCCTCCTTCGCCTGAAATCCGAGATCAAGGATCTTTGTTAGAGGGCCAAGCATGTCCAACATCTTGTCCTGACAAGATCGCCAGGAGCGGTCAAGACCCTTTTTCGGGTCTTTAGCATACTTTTTTAAATACGTGACCATCATAGGGTCGACCTCCGGTGTCTCAGCCAAATGGTCAGCGAGGTCGGGCCTTGGACATTCCGAGCGGAGTCGTGCCCGGACCGAAGCCTCAAAAGGCTGTCGAATATGTGCCTGGATGTAGGCTGCCACAGCAGGCGAAGGCAACCATGAAGAAGAATTTGGATGCAAAATATCCGCCGGTTCAAAAGTGAGCACCGAAGGACGTTCAAGTGCGTCCACAAAATGCTCCTTACGGACACGCTTTTTAGGCGGGGGTGAAGCATGGTCCGAAGACGTGGAAGAGTGGACATCGTCCGAATCAGGATCATGAGTAACAGAAGCACTGGAAGGCGCAGACGCCAACGTTTTGGCCAGTCTCTGGAAGTCTGCTTTATGGGGGTTAACAGGAGACTTTGCAGATTTTTTTGAAGGAGGTAGCCAGCCTTGTTGCTGGGCATACAAGGTCAAATGACGCTTCAGGGGATTAATGGCACGTACCAGTGCTTTATTAACCGACTGTTGGACACCCTTATCCAATTGTTCCACCAAATCGTGCTCCAATGAGCCTTCCTCTTCATCCCCATAATAGTAGTCATCATCAGCGTCAAAGTAATCAGCCATGCTACACAAAGGTAGTAAATAGCGCCCACAAGATGACTAACTGCAATATAGATAGTGCCAAAAACACAAGTAAGGGGGAGTGCGCGAACCCCAAAGCAGGCTTTGATAGAGAACAGGAACAAACCTGACTCCAATGAAATTTGAGCGTGGAGGGAGCAAAAAGCCTGCACAGACCAACACTCTAGGCAGAGCCTATGCCACAAGTATCAACCGAAGCCTTCCCAGACTCCAGTGTCACACGGGGTTAATTTCGGAAACAGGCTGTGGGCATGGGCGTAGAACGACCCCTTCACTCAACCGGCCTCTGAGGAGAAAGCCAGAAGCCGGAAACAAATGCAGCGCGCATGCGCGACCGCTGCCTGCCTCCAAATGCCGGCTCGAGAGCGCTCGCGCTCGCCGTGAAAGCCGGAACCCCAGCCCCCGCTCCACAAAGGGTCAAAGCAGCAAGCAAGCGCCCTGACAAACCGGAGGTGAACACACGCTCCGAGGCGAACACCGAACAAGCGGAGAAAACGAAGCGACCTCAGAACGAGCCGGAAGACAATGAGGCACGAACACAGCGCGCTACAATAATATGCTAATGAGCAATACGCTAAGAAGTATAAACCAGTAGCAACAAAAGCGCATTAAGCATTCAGCAAAACAGTAAGCACAAATAGAGAAATCACTTAACTGGCTGCGGAGCAGCAAAGAAAGAGGAAGAAGGACTAATGTTGGGACCCTTTATACTGTAGTCTCTATGGTCATTCCCTGGTGTTCATGGGAAATGTAGTTTTTGGGTTGTTTTTATTGGCTGCTGAGCATTTCATTAAAGAAATGAGAAAGCATAATCAGAGCCTCCTGTCCTGACATAGAATTAACAGCAGTTGCTGTAAACCTTACAAACTACAGTTAGACCTTTATGTGGAACTGATCCTGCAAGCCCTCAGACCCAGCAGTGGCTAAAAAAATACTTTGGAATGGATCCTATATTCATATCCTTAATTTTGCAAGCAAAAATACGAATCAGTTTTTTAAAATATCCCATGAGGCACAGGGTCAGACTGATTTGCATATGGCCATGTCTGAACTGGGGTGGCAGAGTGGGCTAAAGAACGGTGATGGACGCAGGGACGTACGCAAGGATTACATTGCCTCTCAACTTACGAAGGCAGGCAATGCCCCTAAGGTCCTGTACCAGATCCTTCAAACTTTCATTAAACCTACAGCCTGTGAGAGCCCCGATGTATCATCGCAACAATTATGTGATGACATTTCCCTTTATTTTACTAATAAGATAGACAGAATTTATGAAAAAATCTCGGCCTCTAGTCTATCCACGGGGCGGCCTTTGGTACCACCTCAGGAAAAGAGGGTAGACAATTTCACCGTGCTTACAAAGTTTCCGGCTGCTTCTGTGGATGAGGTGGAGGACCTTATTGGTCAAATTAAGAGTGGCTGTCCATCAGATCTCATTCCAGCTAGAATTATGCCAGTGGTTGGCAGGGTGCTCGGTCCTGTGATCCAGACCCTGGTCAACCTCTCGCTCTCCGAAGGCCGAGCGAGAGCAGGAATGGAAGAAGGCACTGGTGAGACCCATTCGAAAGAATTCCTCCATTCCCTGGACTGAGCTGTCCAACCTCATGCCAATATCTCTTCTTCCATACCTGAGTAAACTGACGGAAATTCACGTCAATACACATCTGTCGAGCTTTATCGAACGAACAGGGAGTCTGGACTATTCTCAGTCCGGCTTCAGGCCAAATCATAGCACTGAGTCCGCACTTCTGTCCGTCACAGACGATCTTCGTATGTCTCTGGATAAGGGACATTCAGTGGTGCTGGTGCTATTAGATTTATCGGCAGCGTTCAATACTATATCCCATGACATCCTACTCAGGCGTTTGGCAGAGGCTGGGCTCTGAGGGCTCGGCACTAGCCTGGTTGAGGAGCTTCTTATCTGGCCGCACACAGTGCGTTAATATGGGTGCATTTCGATCTGCCCCAGTAAAAATCACAAAGGGGGTGCCACAGGGCTCATGTTTGAGCCCTACACTCTTTAATATCTATGTGGCCCCCCTAGCCAGGATTATGAGAACTTTGGTTTCATCCCAGTGTCATATGCTGATGACACTCAGCTCCTCTTCCCTTTTAAATCACTCACCCCTGTGGTCAAACAGACCTTCTCTGAAGGCATAAAGGCGGTCTCAGAGTGGATGACCTCGAATTTCCTATAGTGCAATGTGGGAAAAATGGAGGTTATGCTCTTTGGGGAAGCCAAAATGCTGTGGACACCTGATTGGTGGCCTTCCGATCTAGGCTCTGCTCCTAGCCCTAAACAGGTGGTGAAGAACTTGGGGGGTGCGACTGGACCAAGTTCTATCTTTGAAGGACCATGCAAATTACACAATAGGGTCCTGCTTTCAAGTAATCGGATTACTCCGTAAAGTGTTCCCCCTACTTCCAGATACTACTAGAAAAACTTTGGTCCAGGCCGTGGTGCTCAGCCGCCTGGACTATTGTAACGGGCTGCTGGTATCGGCCAATGAGGGTGTACTTAGCAGGCTTCAAGTGGTACAAAACACTGCTGCAAGGTTGGTTCTAAATACCCCTCCCAGATCCCCCTCACGTCCCCTGCTAGAAAAATTGCATTGGTTACCAATCCGCCAAAGGGTCAAATTTAAGACCTGTTGTGTGGTCCATAAGGGCCTGCATGGGCTGGGTCCCTCGTATCTGGCTGAAAAATGTATTCCTTATAACCCAGCCCGCACCCTTCGTCCCGTTGGTAAAAAAGGCAAGACAGGGTGGTAAAGCCTTATCTTCCATTGGTCCAGCACTATGGAACAACCTCCCTATCTTTCTTAGGCAGTGTACGGACCACTTAATGTTCAGGAAAAAGCTGAAAACCCTTTTATTTCATTCTTAGTCTCTCACCTAGGTCTTAGCTCTCTAATTCCATCTTCACGGGCGTTGGGCGCAGAGATACTCCTTCGGGAGTCGATTCAAGCACGGTACAAACCCACAAATAAATAAATACATTAAACCCATATCTGTTGACTGGGTGTGAGTGGTTGATTGGTTCAGATGCTCCATCCATCACCACCCCCTTTTGTACCGCTTTGTTTGCCATAAGTTGGCAGGGTATGCTCAGATGTGAGTCCCTTGCTCACTTTGCCACTGGATTCAAGCAAGCCTGGCTGAAGAGGCTGAAATGCCAGAAACCGGTCCTAGGAAGCTTGTTTCCAGGTTAAGGATCTGTTGACTAGGTGTGAGTGTTTGATTGGTTCAGAAACTCGTTCTTTGATGTTTCCTCGGCATCAGGTGCACATACCAGTCAGACATACCCAAGCCCTGTCTATGCCCATGCTGTCTAGACATCATTTTCTCCAACTCAGCCACTAGTGCTGAACATGAAAAAACACATTGATTGACAATGCCAAGAATGTTAGTAATTATTGTAAGTGAAAGTTCTTCTTCTTTAACTGGCGAGTTTGTGTTGATGGAGGCAAGGCAGGGGTTCTAGGGAGAGGGGACAGGAGAGCCCACCCTCTTAAGAGAGCTAGGTCTCTGGCTCACCCAAATAAGTGAACAGCCATCAATTTGTGTTTTTGTTTAAGTTTTATATAGCACAATCTCGACCCGAAGGTACTGGAACGCTTTACATGAGCCGCAATTACATTACATAAGGACACAATGATTTTCTTTGGTACGGGAAGAGTAAGTGAATTGTCCCGAATCACAGGATGTTGAGCCGATGTTGAGATTATTTCCTGTGTGCCTGCAGGCCGGGCTTTTTTGCCTCACTTACTCAACTGCACGGAAACTAGCAATAACTGGATATAGGTAAGGACACATTTTCTAAATGAACAGTAATGTACAGCTGTAACCAAAATCACTTCACCACATTGTATCAAAGGCAAAAAACAGAACAGCACCACATCTAATAAGATATGGCGCTGTTTCTCAAACTCTCTGCCGGTGCTGGCGCACTTTTGGCTCCCTTGCACCACACACTCTTTGCACAGAGTGTAAGGGTGTGTGTGTGTGTGTGTAATGTCTACATACATGCCAACAGACCCGATTTTTTTACGCCAAAAATGACTGTATTTTAGCTGTTAAGGAAAGTCAGTTGTTTTTTGTGTGCAAAATCTCCCACTTTCCTGTTGCAAAATGTTGTCCCATATGGATGTGTAGCATATAGGTTTTGTACTGGTAAGGGTAACCTTCCAGTACAAAGTACTATACTAGGACATAGTTTAAAACTTTTTCTAGTTTGAATATCTGCTGTAAAGTACAGCATGCATGCAAAGTTGGAAAAGTTTGGAGAAAATAAAACTTTTATCCAAAGTTATGCCTACTGAGTGGAGGAAGATTTTTCTGATGCACATTTCTGTCTACCAATGTTAGTAGATTGGGATTTGCATCAATACTTGTGGATGGTTGCATGGGAACACCCAGGTACCACCTATGGAATGCTCCCTTGAAGCAAAGTAGGACATAGTGCTACTATGCATTCCCTTAGGGCTACTACTCAGCACAAAACTAATGAAGTCCACTGAGCACCAAATTGTGTCACTTTTGTGACCCCCACGAAAAACAGGCCTTTTCTGCTGCGTGGACAGTTAACAGCAGTTGCTGTAAACATTACAAACTACAGTTAGACCTTTATGTGGAACTGATCCTGCAAGCCCTCAGACCCAGCAGTGGCTAAAAACATACTTTGGAATGGATCCTATATTCATTTAAAAAAAACAAAAAATTAAACATTTTTTATTGCACACTTATGATACACAGGGTACATGCAGGTAGATAGCGTCCCCCTGTTACCAGCACCCCACGACATTCGTTGCCTATTAAACACAGCCTTTAAGCCCACAACCCGGAGGTCGGGCGGCGTCATACAACATAACTTTTATTGCAGTGGCGCATTGATAATTGCAACCCTTTCGCTGGGACTTTCCTCGTCCGCTTTTATTTTTCTCCCCTCTCAAAGCCCGCCCCCCTTCGTCTATTTAACTTCCCAACTCTCCCCCTCCCCTCCCATCCCCCCATTTGTCTCGCTTCCTACGCCCGAGATCGCTGTTAGCCTGCATGCATGAGTGTGGTCAGGAGTCAGTAAGTGTCTAAATGGTAGATGTATCCTGTGTGGTGTTGGGGGCTGTGGCATCTGCGTTGGGAGTACCCTCTCTGTCTAGGATTATGCTGTCGCGTAAGGCCTGCACGAGCGTTTCCCAAGCAGCTGCTGCCTCTAGCGCTTTGTCATCTGATTTTCTGCGAGCCTGTTGATATCGCAGTGTGCTCTCACAGGTTGCCCATTTCAGGAACTCAGTCACCCATCGCCTATATGTGGGGCCCGTTCTCGCTTTCCAGTTTCTCGTTATTTCCCGTTTAGCCAAGAGAAGGCCCATATCTACAAATTTACTGGTAATTTTATTTTTCGGTGTGTGAGGGAACCAGTGCAGTATACTAACGGCCTTATCATACTGTAGGTGTCTGTCTGTAACGTCGTTGAGTGTCTCACCAATTTCCTGCCAGTATTCTCGTAAGTGCGGACAGTCCCATAGCATGTGGCCCAGTTCCACTCGCTCCGCAGCGCATCTGGGGCATGCAGAGTCAGCCACTCCAAAATATCTCCCACTTTTACCAGGTGTTAAGTAAGCTCTATGGAGAATATAAAAGTGTATAAGCTGGAAGCGTGCATTTCTAGTGCTTTTCCGCGCTCGCCGCACTATCTGTGTCCAAGTCGTGTCGGGGATCTCCGTATCAAGGTCTGATTCCCATTTGGCTTTCAATTCTGACAGCGGTCGTAAGGACTCCCAGAGCATCCTAGAGTAGAGGCATGTCACTGCTTTATATGTGCCTGCTGCCATCATGGCATATTGGCAGGCCATGGATGTCGTGGGTTCCATGAGCCCTTCCCTCCAATGTGCCTGCATGGCCCTGGTCACCGCTGCGTGCAGCAAGTATCCCCCCCTCAGCAGGTCGAAACGGTCTTGTAGCGCCTGATACGGTAGTAGCACACCATCTTCGTTCAGGTCGCCAATCATTTGTAGCCCTGCGTCCTCCCAGGCCTGCAACCTCGACCAATCTCCGCCATGGGGGAGTGCTGTCCCCATTCCCAGTGGTATCTCAGGCGCGTACGGATGGTTCACTCCCGCTCGGCGCTGTGAACGGTTCCAGCAGAGCCTGAACATTTGCTCTTCTAGGGACAAATCTCCAAGGGCGAGCCTCTGCTGCAGTGTGATGTAAGCCAAGACATGGCGTGGGGTGCCCACATCCCTCTCTTGTTCTGGGCCCCGTAACACCCTCGCCACCTCCTGCATAAAGATCTGCAGCTGTGCGGCCAAATAGTAAAGCTCGAAGTCAGGGACCGCCAGTCCCCCCTCGTCTTTCGGGCGCGTGAGTGTAGCTAACGCTATCCTGCGTCTGCCCACCCCCCAAATAAACGATGTCACTTGCGATTTCAATTGTCTGAAGATGGAGCCGGGCACCCACACTGGGATCGTACCGAAGTAATAGAGAAGGTGCGGTAACACAATCATTTTCAATAGAGAAATGCGACCTGTAACTGACAGTGGTAGGGTGGCCCAGAAAGACATACTTCCCTTCAGAGCTCGGATACAGCGGCCCACGTTGCCCTCCAACATATCCGCTGCCGTATGGTACACGTGCACTACTAGGTATTTTAGGCAGGTGGGTTCCCACTTGAACATTGGGTAATTGTCGGGACGCGCCACTCCCTGTCTCAGAGGGAACAGGCAAGTCTTGGACCATTTGACTTTCAGCCCAGATAGCCTGCCAAAGAGCGAGAGAAGCCTCTCTGCGCCCTCTAACGCCTCCCCTGCATTTTCAAGGAATAGGAGAAGGTCATCTGCATATAGTGAGATGAACTGCGAACCCCTCCTGCTTAGTATGCCACTATAATGATTTCCCGTACTGGTTTCAGCCGCTAAGGGTTCTATTGCCAGGGCAAACAGCAGGGGGGATAGGGAGCAACTTTGTCGAGTGCCCCGGCCCACCGGGTATTGGTGCGATATAAGGGAGCCCACTCGCACCCTCGCCACCGCTGAGGTATACAGCACCCTCGTCCAGCGGATATAGCCATCGCCAATGCCGAATCGTTGCATGACCTTGTACAGGTACTCCCATTCCAAGCTATCGAATGTCTTCTCTATATCCACTGATAGCACCAAGGGCATGTGGGTTTCTGGAAGTGGATCATCCAGTAGGCGTATAAGTCTTTCGAATGTTTATGGTAGTATTGCGCGTGGGGATAAATCCGGATTGGTCGTTATGGACCAACCCAGTCATGTGCGGCAGCAGTCTGGTCGCTAGTATGGTACTTAGAATTTTATAATCGGTGGTCAGCATAGATAGTGGCCGATAAGAAGCCGGACTGCAACCCTCCCTCCCCGGTTTCAGCAAGGGGATTACCAGAGCCTCACACATGGACTGGGGCAACCGGCCATTGGCCTTGGCCTCGTTGTACACTGTTTGGAGGCGCGTAGCGAGTAGGTCCAGGTATTTACTGTAAAATTCTATGGGCAGGCCATCTAGGCCCGGGGTTTTATTGCGGGCCATTTTTTTCATAGCGCTCCTGATCTCCCCTATGTCAATATCCCTGCCCAAGGCATCGGCCTGCTCCTGCTCCAGTTGTGGCAATTGGAGCCCCCCAAGAAAGGCGTCAATATCACATTCCCGACCCTCCAAGGCACTGCTATATAGAATCTCATAGTAAGTGTGGAAACCGTTCAATATCTCCTTCTGGGTGTAGAGTGTACGTCCTCCCTCCCCATCTAGCGTTAGGATCGGGGCGCTGCGCTTGTCAGGGTTAGGTAACCATGCTAGGAGGGTCCCAGCCTTGTCCCCCTCCGCATTCGCTCGCAGCAGGTAGGCCTTGTGGTCGAAGCTACGGAGGCGTTCCACCTCGCCTGCAACTTTCTCCCTGGCCGCTCCAACAACCTCTTGAAGTTCCGGGTGACCCGGCCGTGCCACCTCCGCTTCGCGCAGCCGCTTCTCCGCTTTGTCAAGGTCATCTAATAGGGTCCTGCGTATCCCTGTGATTTTCCCTATGCATTGACCTCGAATTACTACTTTGAAGGCATTCCACTCCATCGCTCTGGATGCGGTGGTGCCCTCATTTTCGGCAAAATAATGCGTGATCCCCTCCTCGAGCGCCGCCTTGAGTAGTGGATCGTCGAGCGCGACCGGGCGCAGTTGCCAGGTAGGGACTCGCGGTATCTCAGTCATCCAGTCCAGCGTCAGCAGCATGGGGTTGTATGGATCCTATAATCATATACTTAATTTTGCAAGCAAAAATTCTAATCAGTTTTTAAAAATAATGACTGTGAAAACTGTTACGGAATTTGAGTTCAGCGATGGAGTCACTGTTTACATTTCACATGCTAGCCTTGTATAAGTGTATCTGGCATTCCAAGATGCTGTGTTTCTGTACAGTGTTTTTCATGCTACATATGAGTCCAAGGGGAACCAAGTCACCTATAGGTGTTTCGGGGAGATCAGGATGTACAAGGATGTTCTGTAAAAAAAGTTCAATCGGGTCGGGGACAATCGATATTTGCCCGGCGGTATTGCCTCTGTGACCCTCTAGTTATTTAAATCAATGAAGAGGCAGGCGCTGGAGACTGGAAAGCAGGAAACAAGGTTTTTTTATTCTCTCCGGAGGAGAACACAACGAAACGGACAGAAGGTATCGTTCTGAGGTGCTCTAACTGCATCCCGGAGGCCTGGCCTCTTATACACAAGTTTATCTCTTTATTATATGTAACACATTCTCGTTGATACTTTGATGTACGGAAAGACATCCTCAGAACTCCCCTTTGGGCCCGTTCCCACACACATTTACAGTCGAAGTCCCCACCCTAGTCACAACAGGTGATGAGCATCGCGCAGCTGGATAATCCGCCGATTCACGGAATGTGGGGAGTTTGATCGGATCTCATGGGGTGGGGGCTTTGATCAACCCGGGGATTCTTTGATGGGGGAAGCTTTCTATTGTACGGGGAGGGGCAAGGATGGTATCGGCAGAGCTGGGTGTCGGCTTGGGAACGGGGAGGACAAAACGGGCACACGGGGAAAAAAAGGGGTTTGCATCTAAGGGCCGGAGATCATGAAAGGAAAGCAGGGAGGCGTCGCGCTGGGAACAGGATGAGGGCCTGGGGCAGAGCAGCGCCGGAGAGGGGTTTATGACTCAAGGCAGGTGCAAGCAGGGGGTGGTCAGCGTGCGGGCTTAGCGAAGGCAAAGGGCTATGTCAGGGGCCAGCGGCATGCAAAAGGGTTTGTTCTGATCGGGGCATCTTAAAATGGCGGGCGCGCACGACAAAAGTGTGGCATCAGGGAAGAGGCAAGATGGCGCAGATAATGTTCACCAAAACGCACTAATTTTCCACAGTCCTCCCTTTAACATATTCAAGACATCTTGCTGGTTCATTTTCTATTCGGTTCTACTGTGGTGAGCATGAGAAAGAAAACGGTAGGAACCCTAGATGGAAAAGAGTTGTAAACAATACATTTTGAGGTTTCTAGTTTTTTTTTTAGGAGGTGCACCTATTTGATAAAGCAGGAAAGTCATAGGAATGAAATACAAAAACGGCGAGCAGCAAGTACATATCATAACGTGAACTGGCAGGTTAATACATGTTTCAGATTCGGATTGGAGCAGGATCAATACAATGGCGGCTGGGAGAGAAATGAGGCGTAGCAAAACGGTGGTTGAGGATGTCGAATGTTCGAAGTTTTATGAGTTCTCATTGTTCTTTGTGGTCTTTCGTTGGCGCTGTTGAGCACCGGCGGTGGAGCTACAAGTCCAGCTCTGTTCTAAGTTCTGCGTTGCAGGGCACGACCCTTTCCTCGCGTTTCTGGTCGGAAAGGTCCTTTTCGCCCTGTGTCCTTTGAGGTGATTGTCAGAAAGTTCCGATGGAAGAAGAGCGTTCAAAACAGTCCATAGGGTAGGTCAGAGGAAAAAGGGGGATGGAGCAAGGCCAAATTGGGAACAAACTAGGGGAACGAGAGACTTCAAATGGGCGGGCGTGCGACGGAATTCAGAGAGCGGGGACTTGTCGAAAGGCACTGGACGTCGAGCAGGGGCATCAGGTCGACCCTTTCTTTTCATGCTGTCGAAAACAGTGCCTCGTCCTGCAGCTCCTTTCAGTCGTGGTCTCGCCTTGGCTAATGTCGCAGGTGTCCCTTAGTCTGCAGTCGGGCCTCGTGCTCCCACATCCGGTCCTTCTCTCCTCCAACAGCAGTACCCTTAAACAAGTTTGAAAAGACAGTCTTTAGAAAATTTGCAGATGAAGATAATCAAAAAGTCTATTTCTCTCCCAGCTCCAGGCAAAGAATGAAAATGTCCGTTATATTTAACGTTCACAACTGGCATATGAATGACCGGTGGCGGACCTGTTGGATTTACTATGACTTTCCTTCATAATCATTTATTACAGGCATGACAGTTCATCTGATGGTAACCCACCTTCGGGAGACAAATCTGGCAAAGATATGCCGTTCTCTAGAGTTTCACATTTACAAAAGGGTACAGTGAGTCGTCAACATGGTACTACACAGGTATTTTGCTGAGAGACGAACATGGCTAAACATTTCCTTTCTATCGGTGCATCCTGTTTTTCAACTACTGCGGGGTTCATTTTGATGATTTCTTTACCTTGGTCTAGTCTGTTAACCTTGTAAAACATCATTCTGGGTCCTACGTAACCTTTTACAGCCCGGTTACTTAACTAGGGAGGACAGGGGTTTTATGGGAAACAACCAGGGACATAGACAGGGGAGGTAACGGGGGTGATCGTTTTTCTGGTTTGGGTATTGCGACGATTCGGGGAGGGGAGGGTCGCGTATTCTGAGGTCCTTGTTTTATACTATAGGAGCCGTTGACATGTAGTTCCCTTATTTCGGGCCAGATTAGGGAACCTCTGTCGTCTTACCTGTCCTTTCCCTTACGGCCCAACCTGGGTTCATTGACTTCTAGCGGAAAAGGAGAGGTAATGACGCGGCCTCAGGGTGATTGTATTAAAGACAAGCGTTTGTGCAAATACTGACGGTATTTGAAGCCAATTAGGTGGTGTGCTAGGGGTGGCAATCTGCCAATTTCGGGGCTAACCACTCGGAAGAGTGGTAGTGCAAAAATAGAGAGAGAGAGAGAGAGAGAGAGTGAGAGAGAGAGAGAGAGAGAGAGAGAGAGAGAGGGAGAGAGAGAGAGAGAGAGAGAGAGAGAGAGAGAGAGAGAGAGTGCAACGGCAGGCTAAATAGTACACGTGCAACAGAGAGGGCGGCAGTGCATTCAAGAAAGGCTATTTAGTGCATTACACAGTAAAGGGTATTCACGAGTCCGCGTTAGAATCTTGTAATCATGCAGTTTGAGCATTAGACAGGGTAGAGGGGACGTGCTTTGAGAAAAGGAAAGAAGAAAAAAGGAGGTACCACTTTGTCGCACTTTCTCGCATTCTCGGTCCTTTGACCAGTTGGGTCAACGCCTCAGTCACACACACACACATTCCCTCACAGTTTCGCATCATACGTGACATGGGTTCATTCGTCCGGTCTGGTTTAAGGGTGATCACTTTTTATCAGGTTGTGCTCATTTTTCGGGTTTGTTCGATACGTGAGTAGTTTGCAGGCGTGCTTAGACACCACCCTGCGGCGCTAGTCCGTTTCGTGTATTTAGACATGGCAAGGTCTCAGATCTTCGCCACACCTTGGCTGTAATCTCTGATGTAACCTGCAGAGGGAGGAAAAAAGGGGGGGGGGGGTGGGGGAGACAGCATTCGCGCGCATTCAAATACATGGATTCATAAGTCCTTTACTTACCTCTTACTCGTCTTTCCTCCTTGGGGCAGGGTCCCCGGGGATATAGTTTTCGGAGTCGAGGGGGGGGGGTAGTGTGTTCATGTAGGGCGTGTGCGGGGAAACATAAAAAGGAAACCAGAGGTGCCTAGTGCGAGGTATCTAGTCAAAGGATATATCTCACTATCGGGATCCTTAAACCTCTTTCAACGCCGTGGCGTTCTAAAGTTCTTTGGTTCTTGGGTCCCTGCTACTTTGGAACGTTGTACTTTACAATATTTACATTATTTCATTTCACCCTCCTTTTACATTCCCTCATTTACACCATTCGTTTTACCCATCCTTGGAAGTCACGGTCTTCCTCTACGCGAGAGTTCATGAGTCAGTCGCGTACTTTTAAGACGGAGTGTCGTGTTGTCGATCCGATCCGTCCTCCAGGGCTGGGCAACCATCTTCCTTTAACCTTAAAGAGAGAGCAGAGTAGGGTGCACAGAAAAAGAACTTTCCTACCCATCCCATATTGTTTTAAAATAAAGCATGCAATACCCGTCCATAGTTTCAAAGACTTTATTTTGCAAATTCATTTCAGCATATGGATTAGGAGGGTGTGGTCGTATTTGGTCGGTCGTGGCAATGGCTAAAGTGCGTACAGTGGGGGGTGTCGTTTGCAACAATAAAAACATCGGAAAGTTTTACTCATTCATTTGTAAGAGACTAAAACGTCTATTAATTGGCTGGGGGTTCGGGGGCATATATTTTCATAATTTAGAAACATAATCATAACAGTTGTAATCAGATTTCCTATATGCATACCGTACGTGTGCATCGTAAATGAGGTTTACATCAGTTATAAAAATATAATACATTGTACATTCGTAATCAACATTTGTAACGGGGATCTTTTCACACTATTCGTCGAGTGAGTTCTCTTCGTCTTTTCTAGCCAAGTGTACAAAGGATCATATAAAATCTCAGAACATCAAGTTTATATTAGTGCGAAGGAACACCACGAGGTGTTCGTAAGTTCCGATCGATACCAGCGCCATTTTGGGCGGGGCCGGCACAGTCCGGAAGCAGCATCAGGGGGAAATGTTTCCATTACTGGCAGTTTGGACCAGAGTCCTTTTCGGCAGTTCTAGAATTCACGCTAACAGAAGGTGTGGCAATGTCATGTTTGTTTCGTTGGCGATCAAGGCAGCCGTCCCTTACCGGAAACCTGCAAAGGCCGAAGGTTCCGCCGGGGACCTTTGTATGATCTTCAAGGCTGCGGAGATGCTGTCGGAGATGGGGGCTCGTGCTCCATGGGACAAATGTTCGAGTTGTATGGCTGGCCAAAGTTACTCTAGTGGCCGGGGCCCGCCTTCCAGCGGATCCAGACGCCATTTTGAGGCCCTACAGGGGCCACTCTCGTCGAGTTTGCAAGAATGGAAGAGACCCTTCGGAGTGAAAGGAAGAGGTCCCTGTTTTGTGAGAGCGGGACGTTCAGCTGGGGTGCAGCTGTGATGCCCCCACCTGGGGGGCGAGGGAGACTCGTTCACATCGTCTCCTTCTCCCGGTGCACTCCATGCCGCTCCTTTTCATCGCCCCGCATGAAGGCCTCTCCACATCCGGTGTTCCCCAAGCGCCACCATTGTACGTTCGGTGCTGCGCAAATACTGGGGTGCCACCATTGTACGTTCGGTGTTGCGCAAGTACTGGGGTACCACCATGGTGTGTTCGGTGCTGTGGAAGTATGGGCACCATCGCCTGACTGGGGATGTTCGGCGTCGGGCTGGGGGCTGGGAAACCTCCTACCGGTGGAGGTGGGAGAGGCTCGTCCGCGTCGCCTCTCCCTCCCAGCCCAACTTGGACAAATTGTTGTGGAGGTACGTGCAGGACATCCCGCCGTCCAGGACTGCTGCGGCTGTGACGGTAGAGAAAAGGAAGAGGTGCCTTGTTCTCCTCTTGGACATGTGGCGGGACTACCTTAGTCTTTCCAGGCCCGTTGCGGCCGGCCAAGGAGACATGTGGCGGGACTACCTGCAAATGCCCAGGCTGCGGGCTCCTGCCTCTCCTCCGGCTCCCCCATACGTTAAGATTTCCTGACCAAGAGTTGGCGGCGGGGCTCGCCTTATATGGGTTGCCGTTGGTTGGGCGTAGCCGTAACCCTGCCCTACTTTGGAAGGTTCCAGAATGGGGGGGGGGGGGCGAATGTTCTGTTTGACTTTCATTTTCTACAGTTTATCGTTATTATTCCTTGTTTGTTGTGTTAAATTAAAAGTTCAAGTTTATTAATGGTCTACGGATTTTGTTTTACCATTTCTTTCTTTCCAGGTTGCTTTGATGCTAGGTTTCTGCTAACAGAGGTCGAGTAACACGGAAACACGTGTAGAGGGATGACGCAGATTTGTACATTACATACACACAAACTCAGACGGGGGACAGTACAAGTACGACATACAAAGACCCAAGACAAATATAAAAACAGTTATTGGTCATAATTATCTCTTTCCGTCTGTGAATTTTAAACGAGGCTGGGTTCCCGTCTTGACATTGCCCGACCTAGGAGAACTTGATCATGCCGCTGAGATTTTCCTGGCGAAATCTGTGCCATCGGGCATAATCAAACGCGGTGGTTCTGTCTGGTCTGTCTATGTAAGTCGGGTTCTTCTCTGTCTCGCGCCTTTTCTCGTACTGTCGGTCTGTCGTTCTTGTCGGCCCTTTGCCTTTACTCACGCTCAGTAGAGTCGGGCATTGGGCTTTCCAGTGTCCGACATACCTACAAAAAGCGCATTGGTCTGACCCTAAGTCTGGTCGTCCTTTGCATAGTGTCAGGGGATAAGTTGTGGGTAGCGGTGTCCTGGGGTTGTCCTGTCGGTATATTTCCCTACTTGGTTTATCCTTGTCTTTTCTCTGTCGTTTCGTAGCCTCTCTGCGCCACATGCCGAGACTGTCGAGCATAATTGGCGTCGTCTTATTATTTCGAAAGGCTATTTCTAACGTTTCTATTTTATCAAGGTCAAAGGATCCTGCCAGTGGCCACTGTTTGTCTTGGCTATCTTCGGTATACCTGTGCCATAATTTATTATAAGCTATGGTGACTAACCCATAGTTTATGAACATGTCCTTATTAGGGGTGCCTTCTAGTGGAGCTATATGGTCCACCTCTAACACCCGGTCCGGGCTAAACAGGCTATTTATCAGTGGGGAGAAGACAGACATGACGGCTCGTAACGAGGGACTAAAAAGTCAGCACTGCCTATCTTATCACTAGGTGCAAAGACTAGACAGAATATTTCTATTCTACGTTGTTTGCAGGTAGTGAATACCTCATGGATCAAAAAAAAATATAAAACCAAACGACCAATAAATAACAATGGGGAGAATGAGTAGGTCCGCAAAGATCTGCGTTACCTACCCTTTTCACTATCTGCAAAAAGGGTGGTCTCTTCCCTGCTTGCAGACAGGGAATCTCCAGGAAACAATAGTTTTGTGAACAACAGTTCAGTTTCAAGCAATTATTGAGTGGGGGAGAAAAAAGAACAAGCACGGCTGCTACCCTACCTATCCTCCACTGCTTGCAAAGGGAGAGAGAGCCTGTTGTTTCTCCGTTTGCAGACAGTGAATCTCCAAATAAAAATAATCAGAGCAATACTAGTATTTTGAACAATCAAGCAATCAAAACAAATTTTTTTTTTTTGCAACTTGTCGTGGCAACACGACCTTACCCGGACCATGTGGACAGTTTCTTGTCTTCCGAATCCAGCGCCCGATCGTCCTCTTTTTCTCTTATTTCTCACGGCACTCCTGATGGTTCCCAGTCAGGACCGTAGATCACTCGAGAGAGGTCTGTTCGGAACTAGTGAAGTTCGGATGATCGGCTGCCAGACGAGGGTCTATTGGGCAAGAGCTCTCCCGATCGTTGCAGTCGTTCACTCTGTCGTCGGGACCTCTCCCACTGGATCCACGAGTCGCTGATGGGCCCCACGCTTGGGACGCCAATTGTAAAAAAAGTTCAATCGGGTCGGGGACAATCGATATTTGCCCGGCGGTATTGCCTCTGTGACCCTCTAGTTATTTAAATCAATGAAGAGGCAGGCGCTGGAGACTGGAAAGCAGGAAACAAGGTTTTTTTATTCTCTCCGGAGGAGAACACAACGAAACGGACAGAAGGTATCGTTCTGAGGTGCTCTAACTGCATCCCGGAGGCCTGGCCTCTTATACACAAGTTTATCTCTTTATTATATGTAACACATTCTCGTTGATACTTTGATGTACGGAAAGACATCCTCAGAACTCCCCTTTGGGCCCGTTCCCACACACATTTACAGTCGAAGTCCCCACCCTAGTCACAACAGGTGATGAGCATCGCGCAGCTGGATAATCCGCCGATTCACGGAATGTGGGGAGTTTGATCGGATCTCATGGGGTGGGGGCTTTGATCAACCCGGGGATTCTTTGATGGGGGAAGCTTTCTATTGTACGGGGAGGGGCAAGGATGGTATCGGCAGAGCTGGGTGTCGGCTTGGGAACGGGGAGGACAAAACGGGCACACGGGGAAAAAAAGGGGTTTGCATCTAAGGGCCGGAGATCATGAAAGGAAAGCAGGGAGGCGTCGCGCTGGGAACAGGATGAGGGCCTGGGGCAGAGCAGCGCCGGAGAGGGGTTTATGACTCAAGGCAGGTGCAAGCAGGGGGTGGTCAGCGTGCGGGCTTAGCGAAGGCAAAGGGCTATGTCAGGGGCCAGCGGCATGCAAAAGGGTTTGTTCTGATCGGGGCATCTTAAAATGGCGGGCGCGCACGACAAAAGTGTGGCATCAGGGAAGAGGCAAGATGGCGCAGATAATGTTCACCAAAACGCACTAATTTTCCACAGTTCATGACTGAGCATGATTGAGAGCTCTGGTGTTGAGGCTGAAGGCAGTACGAGTTTTTCACAATGCCTGTCAGAGGGTCATAAAGGTTTCCAGACTACATGCTCATCCAATCCTTTGCTTCTCTGCAAAGTGAAGACAGCAATGACTGCATATGTGCCAATTGTAATGATAATTTTATGTGAAAGTGTGTGAAAGAGAGGAACAGCTGTTTAAATACTGACAGTGCCAAGGAAAAGAAAATGCTGTATTGAAAGGTGAGTACAACAAGAGAGACTGCATGGCAAATGGGTGGTGACACAAGGAAGTATATGCAGAAGGACACAGTGAAAAGGTGGTGATAAAGAGAAAGGAGTTGTGTGATGTATGCAGATGGAGGATATTCGAAAAATATGTGGAGAAAGGGCATAGATGTCTAACAGATTAAGATTACAGAGGAAAGTGGAGTGAAGGGGAGAACAGGAGTGATTAAGACATTACAAAAGCGACAACCCATTCTCCAGACCAAAGTATTCTTTAATTTACAGTATCTTATTCTCAGAATTGAAACATTTTCAATCTCAACTATTCACATTATCGTTGTTGCTAGTCCTTTATCTCATGCTGCTAATAAATGTTTGACAAAACTAATAGGTTGGCTTGTTTTAATTGTTGTGTGATCTGTCTGATGCAATAGTGAAATACCTGAAGCTAAGCTGTATTTCACCACAATACGTAGTAATTATCCTACCCTGATTTAAATGTGCCTTCATGGTATTGGGCCTTCTACTGCTTCTGGGTGGCCGCAGAAAGTGATCTAGTGCTGATGTAAATACACCTCGCTGGCCGGGCTCCTATCGCTCATGAGTGGACTCCTAATAGCAATTTACTGGTGGTATAACACCAGTAAGTCCTTTGCGCTGCCCTGCCAGTAGCATACGCAGCACTGTACTGTTATTTGCCTGACTGTTGATTTTTAGCATTTTTATCAGTTTTAAAACTGTTTTACAGCTCGTGCTGCATTTGCGGGAAGTGTGGGAAGGGGGGGGGACTGCTCACTGATATTGACTCTACTCCTCATTCCACCAAGGGTACTCTCGCCCTGGTCCGCCGCAGCTAGTGCTGTTTGTTCGGAGGCGCTGCAACGTACCCTCAGATTATTGGCCATACTTCCGGCCTCTTCACTTCCCGCGCAGAGTGTGTAGTGCTGGTGGAGCGGTGTAGTGCTCCCAGCACACACACTATTTAGGCGCATACACAAGCGGGCGCACATCGAACACCAGTAAGTCCTTTGCGCTGCCCTGCCAGTAGCATACGCGGCACTGTACTGTTATTTGCCTGACTGTTGGTTTTTAGCATTTTTATCAGTTTTAAAACTGTTTTACAGCTCGTGCTGCATTCATGGGAAGTGTGGGAAGAAGGGGGCTGCTCACCGTTATTGACTCTGCTCCTCATTCCACCGAGGGTACTCTTGCGCTGGTCCGCCGCAGCTGGTGCCGTTTGGGAGGGAGGGGTGGGGGGGGTGAGCAGACCAAGAGACCAGGTAGAGTGTGAAAAAGGCCGCTTTAATGAAGCAGGTGCACATTTACACAACATAACCTCGGCAAATGCCTAACAATCTAAACCTTTACCAAATGATTGTATTGTTTTTCCAACCCCCAAAACACCCACCCCCGCCCCTCACCCTTCATCAAAACCCGCCCCCACCCGTACATACCCCATCACATATTAAAACCATACAACAGCCCCATTAAAACATTATAACTTCAACAGGCCCCAAAACCATATCTCAAAACCCCACTTACAGCCAAAGCCAGTCCAGATCCCCCAGCCTATGCCTCCAAACCCGAATTCCACCTGCACAACTTCCCCTGACAAAATCCAAGTTCCAAACTATCAACTCCCCTCATGCCCAAAACTGGCAAATCAAATTAATCCGCCACCCAGAAAGCAGTGGGGGAGGAACACCGAAACCCACCTTTCTGCCCCCCAACAACGCCTAAGACTTGGGGGGGTGGGGGTTGCCGCCACAGCAAAAACAGGCTGAAGGAAGAAAAAACTGCACTAACCTAAGAAACTCTGGACCTTCAAACAGCGGGAAAGAACCTCCCGCAGTTCCAAGAGATACAAGTCCATCCCCATCCGGGACAGATGAACCCCATCACTGTGAAAAAAGGCTACAGCATCATAACGGATGTCACTATGAACAACCCGACCAAACCCCAAATCTCTACAAAACCGAGACACTTCAAGATTAACCTTCCTGCGAGACTTGTCAATAGCTTTAGGTTTAACCGCATTCCGCCAACACCTCCTCGGGATCAATTCCGTCCAAAGGACGTGACACCCAGCCCACTGCTGATGCAACAAATAAAGATCCTTCTTCATGGTCCTAAGAAGAACAACACCTTTAACCGAACACAAATCATTCTCCCCAAGATGTAAAACCAAAACATCCGGACAAACCCCACCCACCAACCAAGAGTTAAGGGCTGGGATAAGATCCTTCCATAACATACCCCCCCTACCCTTCCAAACCACATTGAATAAACGGTCATTGAAGCCAAGCATAGCACCAAAATAACTCAAACGAGCTTGAAGTTGAGCTCTTTTAAATAAGAAGTGTCCCACAATCCATATAGTCAGGAAGGCGGAACGAGGACCAGCCACAGAACCTGCAAGAAAAAGAAGTATCAGATAGGCAAAACAGAAGAAGACGCAGGCGCATCCCCAACCTCACGTCTGACATAGCGCTGAAAACAGGTTGAAGTCCAGCGCCCCAAACGCATTATGTCCTCCCTCGACCAACCCCTGTTAAAAGCCTCTGTCGCAGCTCCAATTCTAAAAGAATGTGTGCCATAAAGTGACTCATCCAAGCCCAGCTGACGCAGCGCTTTCCGCAACACCATGCGCAATTGATATGGAGTAACCACAGAACCATCCAAGTGTTGAAAAACATTATGCTCCAAAACCCCACCCGAAAACTCCCACCAGCGTCGCGCCCAGCGCAATGGGCAAGTTTCCAATGAAGAAACAGCGTCCAACCAAATACCCTTGCCTTGGTGCCTCTGATCTGTCTTTGAATGAGAAAGCCAGATATGAACTCCTTTACCCGACAAACGAACATCCCCCCACAAAACTCCTTTGTTAGACCGGCCACCCAACAACTCGGACACCCTAAAAGCTCCAAAAAACATCCAAACCATCAAGGTGGCAAAAAGGCAAGCTTCCGACCTATCCCTGCAAACCACCGGCAAAATCGACACTACACTTGCCAACTTCTGCCACGACAAAGGAGACCTCACCGCCTGAACACCTCCCCGCCAGCGAGCCCACCCTTCCAACATTCTGCTACCCAACTCCCCCGCAGACGGCGAGTAACCCCAAAACAACTTACCCATAAATGAAACGCCCGCTAACTTCCCAGCAATAGTAACTCTGGACAAACCCCTATCCATTAAACACAAAATAAACTGAACCACATCCTCTGACCTTTGCCACTGCTGTTCTCTCTTCTTAGCTCCAGAAGACAAAAACTCTTTCCAAGCCAACTCATAAGCTGTTCTAGTAGAAGGTGCTAATGAACCTACCACCAGCTGAAAGACCCTGTGTTGCTCCGGCATGGGAGTCGGCGTCTCGTCTGCCTCCAAAGCTAGCCCACGGAATCTCTCCCACTGTGAACGAGACAAAGCATCCGCAATGTCATTGTCCACACCAGGAATGTGCAGGGCCCTAAAGCAAATGTCAAATCTAAGGCATCCCAACACAAAGACCCTGAGCAATTTCAGAACTTGCACATCCTTCGCAGATTGTCTATTGATTACCTGCACCACAGCCAGATTATCAATCCTGAAAAGAACCTTCTTGTGAGCCAAATCCCGGCCCCACAACGTAACTGCTACAACAACTGGAAACAGTTCCAAAAAGGCAATGCTCCGGCCACCATTCTTCCAAGTCTCAGGCCACTGTTGCGCACACCATTTCCCTTGCCAGTACAAGCCAAAACCCTCGCTACCAGCCGCATCAGAAAAGATCTGCACATCCCATATCCAATCAACCTCCCTGTATAGCGGAACACCATTGAAGGAATGCAAAAAGGTGACCTACATACGCAAATCCTCTTTGACTCCCGCAGACAAACGAACCCGGTGATGTGGCAAGTAACGACCAGACAGAGCCCTGCCCAGACGCCTACAGAAAGTCCTGCCCGCCCTGACCACCCTACATGCAAAATTAAGGTGACCCAGCAAGACTTGAACCTCCCGCACCATGACTTTCTCCTTAGGTAACATCTTCTCCACCAACTCCAACATGTTCATTTTCTTGTCAAGGGGTAAACGAGCTTGCATAGACTGTGAGTCAATTTCTATGCCCAAAAAAGACATGGTCGCGCAAGGACCCATGGTCTTCTCCGGAGCCAATGGTACACCCAAATGAACCATAAGTTTTTGAAACGTAACCAAAGCATTCTGGCAGTCCAAAGAATAAGCAGCACCCACAAGAAAGAAATCGTCCGGATAGTGTGTGACCAAAGTGTGACCAGATTTCTGCGTGAAGAACCATTGTAAAAACGTACTGAACGTTTCAAACAACGCACATGACATGGAGCAGCCCATTGGCAATGCTTTGTCCACGTACCACTTCCCAAGGAAATGGATACCCAGAAGAGGCCAATCTTCAGGATGAACTGGAAGCAATCTGAATGCGGATTTAATATCACATTTTGCCATTAACGCAGAAGGGCCCAGCTACTAACAATGACATGGCCACATCAACAGAAGAATAGGAAACAGAAGCCGCTTTGTCATCAATAAAGTCATTCACTGACCCACCCTCTGGCCACGACAAGTGTTGGATGAGCCTAAACTGCCCCGGTTCTTTTTTGGGGACCACTCCAATGGGTGAAATTATTAAGTTCTCCAAAGGCCAATCATCAAACGGACCTGCCATTCTGCCTTCACACACTTCCTTATTCAACTTCTCCTGGACGACAGCCTGATGCTCACCTGCTGATTTAAGGTTCTTCGACCACCGCCTCAAACGAGGCCCCACATAACCTAGATGAAAACCGTCTCTAAAACCGGACACCAAAAACTCTCGCAACTCAGCTGATCCATAACCTTGTAACGCTTCCGACAAATGACCTACATTAACCGGTGTATGAGCCTTTGGGCCCAGAACCTGATGAAGATTTCCCACCCCTGGGAACTTGAGGTGGCTGTGGTGTGGCGTGGTGTCCCGAACCCTGCTGCGACCACTGTTACCCACCTGGAGGCCTAAGCCCCCAACATCTGGACAAAGGATGGCTCTTCTTCCCACACTGCGAACATTCATGTCGGAACTTACAAAACTCTCTATTGCATGTCCCTCGATTGAAATCCCAGCAGGCCCCAACACTAGACTGTGCTGATGTAACTGTCCCCACCCCTCCCCGGGTGGGTCGCGCCTGAAAGGGGCGATAGAGTAAAGGAAAACCGCTGGCCGTAAAGATTGTTTTACCACTAGCTGAAGCACCCATAGTGTGTTGCCAAAGGTCTGTGTCCAATTCCCCCCATTTCGCCTCGGGATCCCAAGCCATACGCGCCCTAAACTCTTCATCATATTGCGCCCATGCAAAGTCATTCCTTGTGTATTGCGCTTTACGAATCACATCCATATACTTAAACAGTGAAACGCAGCGCTCAGGGAACTTCTCACAGTATACACTGGCATATATCAAAAAGGCCGCTGTCCAATTTTCGATGGTCAATGGAACTTTAGGGCGCTTAGCTAATTCGTACTCCTCCTCTTTGGAACGCTCTTTAGCACGCACCTCCCTATGTAATAACTTTAAGTGTTCAACATACTCACCATTCCATATTTTCTCCTTAGTGCTCAACATTAAATGAGCCCCCAATGGCTTAGTGACGCCCATATAGGGCAACTTTTAAATTTTCAGCTCTTTACTATGTAAAACCTTTCCCGTTTCCACTCCGACCGTAGAAGTCCCACTGTCAACCTTAGCAGCCACAACCGAATCCACCCCTTCAGTACCCACACCCTGGTCCTTAACATAGCGACCTTTGTATAACCTACCCTCAGACCCTGTAGAAACTAAATCCTCCCCAATCCCAACAGACACCATTTTAGCCCGAGGCTCCATATTCTCACCTGGACGTAACAAAGGAGGCTGACTCGGCTCCGCTCTCCACGCCACATGTGAAACGTCATCTGCCGTCCGAGGAGCCCTCACTGAGGGGCCGAGCTCTCGTGGTCTGGACAACGCCACTCTAGTATGCACCACCGGTGCCTGTGAAGAACTAAGAGATACATGAAAATGCCCCCCCCCAGACACAGTGTCACGCACTTCACCCTCTTCAGGGCTATCCTCATCATAATCCAGAATTAACGATTCATCCAACTGGGGAGGGGCAGGCAACACCACATCCTTCCGGACCCGTTCCAGGGTCTGCGAGCGAACACGGGCCTTACCAACCCTTAACTGTGAGCGAGGTGGGGAAGCCGACTGTACTCGCCGGTACACCCCACCACTATTACCACTCACAACACCCTTCTCCACTGGCAAATATTGAAGACCTTGCGGAACAAGAGAAGTCACGCCGGACCTGCTCCTGGAAACTGCGCTGTAATCCCTCGATGGAGCCAGCGAGGTCGCGCTTGACCTACTTACACCGACTGCGCTGACTTCCCTCGTTGGGGCCACCGAGGTCGCACTGAACCTGCTTTTACTGGCCACGACGGGCTTCCTCGGTGTTACGGGACGTGCCGCGCAAGGCTCCACCCTCTTTTCACCTTGGCGCAAATGGGCTGCCTTCCGCCCTACCAAGTCCGCTGCTCCAGACCGCTCCCTATCCTGAAAAGAAAAAGGCCGGACTGATGTGCCGGGTCCCTTACTACATAGATAACCAGAAGCTGAAGACACTTCTACTGCCGCCCTACCAAAACTCTGACCGCCCTCCTGAAAATCAACTGAATCAACAGGAACTTTTCCCTTAAGAACAGCGCTCAAACGAAGAGGAGGAGGGGATGGGGCACAAACCTCCTCATCACTACTGCCGTCCAACATTGCTTGAATTATAGCCGACGCCGGACCCTGCACCTGAGAACCCAGACCCACGCCCTCCTGATGTACCCCCGCCAAAGCACCTGACACCCTATTCCGCCCACCAACCTGTAAACCTGGAAAATGCACCACACCCGGTCTCGAAACCTCATCCCCCTGACCCTCACCTGTTTGAAACTGTGTGGCATCACTCAGCCCTTCAGCCCAAGAGGGAAAAATATCCAGACCCCCCCAAAACTGAACCCTAACCCCCGGGTGAGCCCCACCCAAATGTCCCACCACCGAAGAAGACCCCACCAACCCCTTGTCTGCTGCTCCAGAAAAAGAAGGAACCTGAGAAAAAAACAACGCCTCATCCCCTATACCTGACTGTAACAGGGAAGACCCATCATGCCCCCCTATCTGCGCCCACTCTCCCTCTCCCACAGAACCACTGCACACAGAAACAACTTCTCCCCTAACAGATACCGGAGGGGAAAACAATAAGGGGCTAAAAGGCACCCCAGCTGAACCAGTTTCAACCACTCCCCCCGAAGGAACAGCAACCTCCTGCCCAACTGGAAAAGAAACTCCATGGGAGCGAGAAGGAGTAATTAAAAACTCTCCCCCTGCCTCCCCAGGCGCCTGCAAAACAGCCTGTGGATAAATATCCTGACAAGAAACCACTACCTCATGCGCCTGTTCCACATGCCCGCTCTGTATCGGCATACCCACCAATGACTCGCGCTCAGAAAAGGCCTCCACCCCTCCCCCCACAGCGGCGTCACCAACCGCCACTGCGGAGGCCGAGGCAAAGCGCCGTTTACCCCCACGCTGCACAGAGGCACGACGACCTCGTTGTAAAGGAGCTGAAGCGGCTCGCTCTTGAAGGGCTGTCACCGTGACTTCAACCGGCGCAGCCCGCATGGTCTTCACACCCGCCGGCCCTCCCGCAGCACACACCCTTGAACCTACGGGCTCCGAGAGCCCCGAACCCCTCCCCCGCTGCGCCTTCACCGCCGGGGCCCCTCTCCTAGAACGAGAGCGGCCTCGCTCACTTACCGCCTCCTGACGACGACGCTTCGGCGATACACACGCCGCCACCACAGCCGACACTCCTGCCGACGCCAGACGCTGGGGCCGCAGGTGCTCGACCTGCCGTTCCCCAATCACCAAATCTAAGCGGCCCGCCTCACTAAGGAGGCGGATCGCTTCCAAAACGCGATAATCTTCAGCTGCCATCTTCACACAAAGCCCAATGAAGTAAACCTATCTATAAACCACCAAAACTGCTTGACAAAAACTAACTAGGATAACACCCGGCCACCAGGTCACCTAAGCCTAAAATGGTGGCCGGGAGGAGGAGCCCAAGACACTTATAGGTTGGGCTCCTCCAAAAACCAAAAGAAGCCCAAAACCAGCCCAAACGCCAGCCTGCTCTAAAATGGCCCCCACCCGCCCCTCCCAAACAGCCCGGGGGGGGGACCTCCCAGGGGTCGGCTGCCCCCCCCCAAGCCCCCCTTGTGCGGAGGGCTCTGTGATGTACCCTTAGATTATTGGCCATACCTCCGTATGAGTCAGTCTGCGAAATGGTTTTCAGAAGAACTGGCGCAATTGAAAACTGAATTTAAACGTCTTGAACACTAGTGGAGAGGGAATTACCTGTATGAAAATAGGCTGAAATACTTAGCAGTACTGAAGTCCTACCATCAACAGATTAGGAGGGTGCGCAGGGAATTTTATAAGGAGCAAATTGAATTAGCAAAAAATTCCACAAAGAATATTTTTAATGTGGTGAAACAACTGTCTTCTCTGGAACGTGTGACAGACGCATTACCTGCTTCTATTGATCATTGTAATAAGGTTGCAGATTTTTTTATGGGTAAGATAGAAAAAAATCTATGCTACCTTTCTGGAAAGTAGTCGGAATTATATCTCTGCTCCAGTCATGGAAGATTCCGGGACTGAGGATAGGTTTGTCTTTCGCCCTCCCATGGAGAGTGATGTCCTAAAACTCATGGAAGCTGTAAAATCAGGGTCGCCTTTGGATCCTATTCCCCCAAAATTTCTACTACAAGGGAAAGACATAATTGCACCGGTTCTCACCAAAACTATTGAACTTGTCCTTTAGCTCAGGGCGGGTTTCTAGCAACTGGAAGCATGCTATGGTGGTACCACTGCTAAAGAAACCTTCTTTAGACCCCGCTCTCCCGGAAAACCTGAGACCTATATCTCTGCTCCCCTACGCTGCAAAAATTGCGGAGAAACATTTAAACAGCCAACTGTCCATGTTCTTGGAAGAAAAACAGGTTCTCCATGAATCCCAGTCTGTTTTTTGGCCGCTTCATAGTACTGAGTCGGTCCTTCTCCTAGCATCGGAGGCCCTGAAAACCGCAGCTGATGAGGGAAGGACAACTGCACTGATCCTTTAGGATTTGAGTGCTGTGTTTGACACGGTCTCCCACGGCCTCCTGTTGGAAAGACTGAGGGGGGGGGGGGGCAGTGTTGGTGGCAGTACATGGGAGTGTGTTAAAAGTTTCCTGCAGAGCTGATTCTTCCAGGTCCTTTCAACATCCTTTTAAATCTAGAGTCTGCCCACTGTCTCAAGTGGTGCTACAGGGTTCGGCCCTTAAACCCTACCCGGTTTAACATTTATATGCGCCCCTTGGCAGACATTGTGCTGAGACATGGGGTAAATCTGGTGTCATATGCTGATGACACTCAGCTGATTGTTACCCTGGAGCAAAAGGGGTCTGGAACAGCATCTGACTTTAACGTCTGTTTGGGGGAGCTTGCTGACTGGATGAAGTTCAGCTGCCTCCAGCTGAATGCGGGAAAGACAGAGGTGTTGGTAGTTGGCAAGCAGCCTTCTTATGGTCACATTTATGGTGGCCGGAGGAGTTGGGACCTACTCCAACCCCGAAAGCCAAGGTCAAGAATTTGGGAGTATGGTTTGATGACAATCTGTCATATTCAGAGCAGATTTCGGCTGTGGCTGGTGCCTGCTTTGGCATTCTTAAGATGCTGCGAAAAATTCTGGACCTACTCCTACTCCACTCCAAAAGAACCATTTTACAGGCCCTTGCTACATCCTGCCTAGACTACTGCAACATTCTGTACCAAGTGGGCAAACAGCCATTACAACGTGGTTTTTACCACGGGTTGCTATTACATCGCATGTGTTACAACGCATGCGATGTTACAACGCGTGGTAAAAACCACGCATACCATTACATCGCATGGGCTTTTACAACGCATGCGATGTAATGTGTAATGGCGGTGGCTATCCAAGTCGTTATGAGGACATTTAGGCTGTTTCCTCACAACGGCGTGCACCAAGCAGGAAGGAGGAAGCAGATACCGTGAGCAGAGACGGCAACGCTGGAGAGGAGAGAGGTAAGGGGGTTTGAGCTTGGGGTGGGGGTCACTTTTGTAGGGTTTAGGGTAGTGTAAAAGTAGTGTTCTAACATTTGTGTGTTTTTTTAAAAACGTTTTAGTGTGTTTTTCTTTGTAGTGTAGTGTTGAGGTGTTTGTTTAGTGTAGTGTATTAGGGTGTAGGGTACTGTTGTAGTGATTTAGGTTTTAGGGTAGTGTAGTAGTGTTTGTGTAGTGATTTAGGTTTTAGGGTAGTGTAGTAGTGTTTGTGTAGTGTAGTGTTTTAGGGTTTAGGGTAGTGTAGTGTTTTAGGGGTTAGGGTAGTGTAGTAGTGTTTGTGTAGTGTAGTGTTTTAGGGCTTAGGATAGTGTAGTAGTGTTAGTGTAGTGTAGTGTTTTAGTATTTAGGGCAGTGTAGTAGTCTTTGTGTAGTGTAGTGTTTTAGGGTTTAGGGTAGTGTAGTGTTTTAGGGTTTAGGGTACTGTTGTAGGGATGTATGACGTTACAACGCATACTTTTACAACGCATACCGTTACAACGCATTTTTTACAACGCAAAAACTTTTACAACGCATACCATTACAACGCATGTTTTTACAACGCAAGTACTTTTACAACGCATGCCATTACAACGTAAGTATTGGTAAGTATATAATAATTTTTTTTTAATTAATTGTAATTAATAAAATTTAATTTAATTTAATTTATTTAATTTAATTTTTTTTACCCTGTACCCCTGTACCCCAAAAACCCAAATTAACCCAGAAACCTAAAAATACCCCTGTACCCAAAAACTGAAAACTGACCCTGAACCCTAAAAATACCCCTTTACCCAAAAACTGAAAACTGACCCTGAACCCTAAAAATACCCCTGTACCCAAAAACTGAAAACTGACCCTGAACCCTAAAAATACCCCTTTACCCAAAAACTGAAAACTGACCCTGAACCCTAAAAATACCCCTTTACACAAAAACTGAAAACTGACCCTGAACCCTAAAAATACCCCTTTATCCAAAAACTGAAAACTGACCCTAAACCCTAAAAATACCCCTTTACCCAAAAACTGAAAACTGACCCTGAACCCTAAAAATACCCCTTTACCCAAAAACTGAAAACAGACCCTAAACCCTAAAAATACCCCTTTACCCAAAAACTGAAAACTGACCCTGAACCCTAAAAATACCCCTTTACCCAAAAACTGAAAACTGACCCTAAACCCTAAAAATACCCCTTTACCCAAAAACTGAAAACTGACCCTGAACCCTAAAAATACCCCTTTACCCATAAACTGAAAACTGACCCTAAACCCTAAAAATACCCCTTTACCCAAAAACTGAAAACGTTAAAAAAAAAAAACATATAAAATATTAAATATAATTATATACTTACCAATATTTACGTTGTAATGGCATGCGTTGTAAAAGTACTTGCGTTGTAAAAACATGCGTTGTAATGGTATGCGTTGTAAAAGTTTTTGCGTTGTAAAAGTTTCGTTGTAATGGTAGTGCGTTGTAAAAATTGCGTTGTAAAGGTTGTTTACCCTGTTGTAGTCTTTGTGTAGTGTTTTAGGGTTTAGAGTAGTGTAGTGTTTGTGTAGTGTAGTGTTTTAGTGTTTAGGGCAGTGTAGTAGTGTTTGTGTAGTGTAGTGTTTTAGGGTTTAGGGTAGTGTTGTAGTGTTTGTGTAGTGTAGTGTTTTAGGGTTTAGGGTAGTGTAGTGTTTTAGGGTTTAGTGTAGTGTAGTAGTGTTTGTGTAATGTTTTAGGGTAGCGTAGTAGTGTTTATGTAGTGGTTTAGGGTAGGGTAGTAGTGTTTGTGTAGTGTAGTGTTTTAGTGTGTAGTGTAATATTGTAGTGTTTTAGGGTTTAGGGTTGTGTAGGGGTGGGAGTAGTGTGGGTAGTGTTGTAGTGTAGTAGTTGTTTAGGGTTTAGTGTAGGAGTGGGAGTAGTGTGGGTAGTGTTGTAGTGTGGTAGTGTTTTTGGGTTAGGGGCAGTGTAGGGGTAGGACTAGTGTGTTGTGTAGGTGTAGGGATGTCACTTACCTTGCAAACTTTTACTACGAGTATTGCTTTACCACGCATGCCTTTGCGTTGTAATGGCTTGCGTGGTAAAGGCATACCCGTGGTAAAAGTATGCGATGTAATGGCATGCGATGTCATTGACATCGCGTAGTAATACCCGCGTTGTAATGGCGCGCATGTTATTACTATGCAATGAAATGACATACATCCCCAAGGGTTGACTGCAAGGAATCTGAATATCTTGCAGAAGGTCCAGAATGCTGCAGCTCGGCTAATTCTGAATATTCCTAGGCGTGCTTCGGTGGTGGAGGCCCTGAGGACTTTAGACTGGCTCCCTATACAGGCTATAGTTACCTTTAAGGCCTTGTGTTGTGGCCACATGATCCTCAATGAGAAGGGGCCTAGATTCCTGCACCCCCTTCTCACTGCATATAGGCCTGCTTGGAACCTGAGGTCTTTGGGCACAGCTAAGATGACTGTGCCTAAGGTGAGGAAGGAATGGGCAGGAGGGAGCTCCATTGGCTGTCTTGCGGCTAAGGCATGGAATGACCTGCCTGTGGATTTAAGGACATGTACATCAGAGACTTTGTTTCGGAAAAAAATAAAAACCTGACTCTTCCAACACCTCCCAGATGGCCGAAAGTAGGCCGTTTATTAGGTCTCGCCTAGGCAGCGCGCATGTGCTGCTCTAGGAGGGCCTTTAGCCATCGGTCTTCACTTTTCAAGCAGTGCACTCGTGCTTGTGGCGGCATCCACCTTGCGGGAGTGAGCAGCGGCGCGGCCAGGTTAATGGACACTGCTCGCTCCCGCAAGGTGGATGCCGCCACAAGCACAAGTGCAGTGCTTGAAAAGTGAGGACCGCCGATCGCGATGCTGCTTGCGTGTGGCATCACTTGTTTCTTCTTCTCCTCCTCTTTTTCCTCAGCCCTGTCTCTCCTGACTTGTAGCTCCACGCGGTGGAATGTGGGTGGCGCTCTACATGTTGTGCGACTTACCCGCTTATTGTAGGTGTTCAACTTAGTGACTCTAGGACGTTTATCTACAGTGCTTTCCCACAGCTGCCATGTACATTGTTTTGTCTCTTCCTGAGTGATTTAAAATGTGTGAAATATAAAGATGGTTTTGATCACTTTGTACTGGAGACTGAACCAAGAGACTTTCCCGAGATAACCTAGCTCTCTCATGAGCTACAAGGAATGTAAAAATTCAGTCTCTCCTATAACTCCTCGTTTCCCTCGCCCCTTGACACCTACACCCTCCTCGTTTCTTTTCCAATCCCCTGCACACACCTCCCAGGCCTGTTACCCACCATACCAACATCTCACTATGTTCTCCTCTATCCTCAAGAGCAATCAGCGCCCCCTGTCTGTCTGTAGTGTGTACTTCTCACTTGTACAGAGCGGTGTTACTTTTTAGCTACATTTGCACTATAAAAGTCTTGTACATTTGTGAAAACCTAGGCCTCAACTGATGAATGCTATCCAAGCCCAGGGCTGACCACAGAGCTGTCTCACAGGCCTCAGTCAGCAGCGGCGATCTATTAGTTTAGACAGCTCTGATAGGCTGTAGGCAGCAGGGCTGTATCTAAGACTGCACAGACCTATCTGCTCTGGATTATGACATCAGGTCTATCCCCCAAGAGGCACATAACTCATTGACTATCCCTGAGGTTGCAGAGAGTATACAAGTGTTAGCTTTAGACAGCAGAGCTATCCCTCAGATTACACAGACGTTACACGCTCAGGCCTCACACTCCAGAGAGATCCATGAAAGAAAAGAGAATGTACATTATTTGGTACTAGACAGCAGAACTATCTCTCGGCTTATACTGATAGATCTTAGAGGTTATTTTAGGCAGCAGAGCTGTCCCTAACGTTATGCAGAACATTCAGATTCAGGCCTCAATTAGGCAAGAAATGTTGAGCTTGTGTGTTCACTACCTATTGCAGATGTCCTCAGTAGAAAACTCAATGCCCCACCCCAGTGAACAGACTAGCTCACATTGCAATTCAGCCAATGGTGAGATGCTCCTGTGGCAAATTACATTGAAGATGAAACTCCTGTGAATCAGGAAGCAGGTTTTGACCTTGTAAGCATGGATGTCAATTAACCGATATGTCAGGGGTATCGGGAGTGACATCACATACACACAAATTCACACATTTACACTCTCACACGTGAACACATTCTCACTGCAAGCACACACATTACATAAATTTAGAAACATTTTTACTTACCTCAGGTGCCATCTAAGGGCATATTCCAGCATATTGTATTCCATTAGTGAATAATATATTGTATTTATTTACTACTAGTATAATAAACAAGCATTGGCATAGCCAATAGATCGCGCCTTTGGGACCTAATAAGTGTTTAGTTATCCAGCACAATATCCTTGGTGCAACAACATCAACTGTTGCATGGCTAAATACTTATAAGATCCCAAAGGCAAGACCTATTGGATATGCCAATGTTTGTTGTTACTACTTGGGGTCTTGGTGTGAGGGAGGTAGCTTGATGCAGGTCAGTTGCTGTGGTTTGAATGGTGTTCTAGCGCGGGAACACTCTGTTGGAGTAACCAGGGGCTCTACAAGCTAAATAATAATAATAATAGCAGTGCTGCCAAAGGTTCGGCTCCTACCACAACTGGATACACCCCATAAATGATTTACTAATGGTGTAACAGGACTTCAAGCGGATGGGCTATTTTTGTACCAGAACAACTCCAACCATATGCAAGTGAGGGTGCACCATCTATACATATATTTTGTTGCTCAGTGCACGACTGAATCAGTCCTAGCTTGTCTTTACTCTCATAGATACCATAACATGCCAACTGACCTGATTCATGTGGTAGACTCCCAGTTTTTATGGAACAATTTTGTTTATTAAAGCCCAATCAGGACAATACACAGCTGTTCGTCTACAACAAAAGGCTGGCAGCAGTCAATAAAACAAACAGCGCTTGTATCACACCTTTTCTGCCTACAACCCTTGGGTATGCGGCATGGGTCAAACAATTTTAAGAAAACAAAAACCTATCAAACAACCCCTTCAGCACCCAATTCTCCGTAATACACCAATTATAAGGTCAATAATGTTGGTCTCACAGTTTGTTGTGGTGTAGGAAGGAGAGCTAGCAGGATTCCAAATAGCACCTAAGCCCCGGGGGAGGGGGGTCTTATAGGGAATTAAGCGGTGCAGCCGTAGATCGGTCGAGCATGTCAGTTCTCAAAAGTCTGAGGAAAGAATCTGAATAAAGGGTGCCTACCTGTCAGGATAAGAGAAGCAGCCTGGATCCACTGACAAGAACAGTTTCTCCATCCCCAGGATAAACCAAAGTTTATGTAGCCAGGAGGCGTGGTTGAGTGTCTTATCAGTACCCCAGAGTGGTAGAATCACATGCTGAGCCGCCCCTACAGCTAGGGCCAATTTCCTCCCTCGATTGGAGCGTAGGGGATAATTTAGGGGCTTTGGTGTTCCAAGAATAGTGTATGCTGGGAACCTTGGGGATGGAAGTGTTAAAGGCAGAGTTGATATCAGTCAGCACTTGATCGCAGTAACAGGTGAGTTTCGGACAATGCACAGAAGGTGCATGTGGGAGGGCGGGTCGAATATGCAGACGCGGAGGCTGGATGTATTTTCCAAGGGTGTTTATTTTTGTATCAGAAAGGAGAATTTTGGGTTTCACCACTGGGAGAGTCTCTGGTTTCCCTGATAGGGTTTCTTCGCTTCTGGCTATGGTAGTTGGTTGTTCCTGGATTGCCTCGTCTTCTTCTGAGCTTGTGCTCAACGGGGTTAATCTGGAGTCCTCCGCTGTGGTTGGTTCCTCCCGAAGGCTCAAAAAGAGAGGGGAAAAGGGGCCATGAGTGATAGGTACTTGTTGTTGCAACAGGCGTTATGCTACCCTTCACCGCACCAGTGTGAAATAAAGAGCATTTTTAAAAAACGAAGACACTTCTCTTAGTGTCGTATGTCCAAAGCTTGGTAACCACGTGGGTATTGTGACAAACGGTTTACTCTATTACTTATAACGAAATCCGACGTGAGGGTTAACGTGCATAGGAGGGATAGATCAGGAGATGCCAGGAGATACGTGCAGGGATTTAACGCAGGAACAATAGTGCAAGACCTAAGCCCGTGTTCCTCAGTGACCGACCGAATCCTCCCACTATTCAACCTCCTCCCTCCTCCCCGTTCCCGTCCCGAACTTCCCCCAGAACCCCATTACTCACCGCCCCTGCCGCAACTCTCCTGAGTTGCGGCTGCTTGACAGCCTCCTCCGGGGGACACAACCACTCTTCACTCCAGCTGTCTTCCGATCCTTCGGCTTCCCCAGCGTCTTTGTCGTAGTCCCGACCGGCGTCTTCTTCCCGGGTCCGTTCGGCATCTCTCCTGCTCTCCTCGTTTCCTGGACTTCTGATTCCCTTCCTGGTCAGCGACCCTCCTCCCTGGGTCGTGCTTCTTTTCACTGGTGCAGCCTCAATGGTTCCGGGGTCAGCCCCTCCTCCATCCGGTTTCTCGTCCTGCCGTGGGAAAATACGAGAGATGGGTGTAGCTGGCTGGCACGGTGTTTTCCCCTGCAGTTGAAGTCGGCATGTATGGAGCATTGCGGGCGTCCCCACAGGTACATTAGGGTTTTTATAAAGGGTCCGCAGTTCTACCCCCTTACAGTGCAACAGATTCCCAGTGTCCCCGCACCCCTGCCAGCATTCTTTCGAGCGCCCTGAATTCCATTTGTGGAGTCACGCTGCGGTCAGATACCAGTAAGATACAATTTTATAAGCAGTCTCAGTGCTGGCCATGTTATGTGCTGTGGGATGTACTCTGTAGACAATATCCTCCTACTCCTTGGAAGTAAGGGCTCTTCCCAGTTCTGCATGCCCTTTGGATTTCACAGGAGAAGACTCCTTGCTCAGCATGGCAAATAATTCAGTTATGAGGCGCTTGCCGTCAGTTTTAAGGAGTATCCATTTACCACAAAAGGAGTCATGGGTTGCACTGCCCCCTCTGTTCTCTGGACTTAACACACAATGCTGCAATTGTAAATATTGTATGCGGTCAGAATCTGCTATAGATGAATAATTTTTGAGCTGGTCAAAGGGAATAAGCCCTTGTAGAGCGATGAGGCATCGCATTCGTTTACAACCCCCTTCGTGCCATCGCCAGAACATTTCTGGCTCCAAATCCGGAGGAAAATCTGGGTTAGCTAAAATCATGGTCATCAGGGAGGGGAAGGTCATGAGACCTGATCTGAGCGCCACAGAGTCCCACACTTTGAGTGTGGAGTTCATCGCTGGCGAGGAGTAGGGGCCCCAAGCCCTATATTTATGTGGTAACCAGACTTCTTTCCATATGTTGGAACCAGCGACTCCTTGATCCATAAAGGGCCAATGTTTTTCAGAAAGCGAGCAGTTCCATTCCACCAGAAATCTGAGTTGTGAAGCTTGGTAGTAGGACAGGAACGGACAGCCCACTGCTGCGCTTCCAGTAATAAAGCAGATATCAATTAAGGCAGGGCTTTTTGCCATCCAACAGGAACTTGATGTCCAATTGCAGGGAGCAAAGGACTTTATGTGGAGGTCAGCAGTAGTATCTGGAATAGATAAAATATATGCGGTAGAATGGTCATTTTAACCACCGCTATCCTTCCCATCCAAGAGAGGCAGGGACGTCTTCATGCGAACAGTTCCCCACGTACCTGGGTGGTAAGAGTGTTATATTTCGAAGCCAAGGCCTTAAGGAGAGCCCAGGCCAGCTTAATACCCAAGTAGGGTATGAAGTCTGTTGTCCTTTCGAACTGAAACATGGAGCGCAAGATATTACCATGAGGGGGAGTGACCGAGAGGTTCAGAATCTGGGATTTCTGCACATTCACTTTAAATCCTGAGACCTCCATGAAGGTCTGGAGCACTACAACCAGAGCGAGAAGTGAGGACATTGGGTCAGTGATGGATAGAATGACATTGTTAGACCCGGGATCCCTGGTTGGCTGAGGTAGGTACCTTAGGCCAAATAGGGACCCTCGTTTCCACATCAGGGAAAGGAAGGACACCTTCTGAGATAGCCCCTGCTCTACCCCTTGGTAGTTTGGCACGAGCAGCCAGGCTTATCTTCAAGTCAAATGTGTAAATTATTTGCAACCATTCTCACAGCAACCCAATAATGACACCACAAGAGAGTTCTCATCACGAAGGCAGAAAAATCTGGACAGACCATCAGCACTGGCATGTTCTGTTCCAGGGTGGTGTTCCACCGTGAAGTCCATTCCCTGTAGGGAGATGGACCACCTCAACAGTTTTGGGTTCTCACCCCACATCTCCATCAACCATCTGAGGGGCCTGTGGTTGGTTTGAACCAGAAGGTGAGTCCCAAACAAGTAAGGCCTCAGCTTCTTAACGGCCCAGACCAAAGCAAAAGCTTCCCTTTCAATTGCACTCCACCTCTGTTCCCTGGGAAATAGCATCCTGTTAATGAAAGCTACGGGTTGGTCCAAGCCCTCGTCATTCAATTGTGAGAGTACCGCTCCCACACCATGCTCTGAAGCATCTGTCTGCACTACAAATTCCTTGGAGAAATCAGGCACCTTGAGCACCGGCGCCGTGCACATGACAGTTTTCAGGGCATCATAAGCGGTCTGGCAGGCATCAGTCCAGATCACCTTCTTGGGCTGTTTCTTTGACGTCTGTTCCGTCAAGGGGGCAACAATGGTGCCATGCCCCTTCACAAACCATCTGTAATACCCAGTGAGTCCTAGAAAGGCCTTCACTCCTGTTTGGGTCTTGGGGGGTTCCCAAGCCAGAATGGTATCAATCTTTGCCTGTAGGGGCGCCACCCGGCCACTCCCTACCTGGTATCCTAAGTACACCACAGAACCCTGCCCTATCTGGCACTTACTTGCCTTGATAGTCAGGCCTGCCCTCTGCAAGGTCTTCAATACTTCACAGGGGTGAAGCAAATGTTCCTCCCAACTGGAGCTGAACACAGCAATGTTGTCCAGGTAGGCGGCGCTGAATTCCTCCAGCCCACTCAGCACCAGGTTAACCAGTCTCTAGAAGGTGACAGGGCGTTCTTCAACCCAAAGGGCATAACTCTGAACTGGTAGTGCCCCTCCGGCGTTGAGAACCCTGACCTCACCTTGGCCCCCTTGGTCAAAGCAATGGTTTAACAGACGTCATCAGCGTAGAGGCTCACGAGGTGGTGATCACCCACAACAGAGATCCAAGCAATGGCATGATTGTCTCCCAGCTATTGTGCCAAAGGCTCCATGTATAGAGCAAAAAGGAGATGGGACATGGGGCACCCCTGATGTGTGCCCCATTGTATAGGAAAGGGAGGTGAAGGGAAGGGACGAGAGACCATTTACTCTCAGTATAGCTCTTGGGGCTCTATAGGCGCATCCAACCAATCTGCAAAACATCTCACCAAGGCCAACTTTCTGCAGTGTCTCAAAAAAGTGAGGCCTTCTCGACATTGATAGAGAGAAGCAGTGCCTCTTTCCGTGACCTAGGGATTTTTTCTTGGAGGTGCAGAAGGCTTTTGGTGTTATCAATGTACTGGTGCCCTGGTATGAATCCCGCCTGGTCAGGCTCTGTCAGGCATGACATGAGTGGGTTCAGGCTGTGTTAAGATACCGGTGAACAACTTTGCGTCTATGTTCAAGAAAGATATAGGTCTATATGGCTTCAGAATGACCGAACATAGCAACCTCTAACATGGAGTCAATGAGGGAGCCAGAGCCGGCAAAGGAGTTATAAAGATGGGTAAGCAGGGGGCTAGCTCATGGCAGAAAACTATGTAAAATTGTGCACTTAAACCATCGGCCCTTGGCAACGTCATTCATTTTAAGAGTGCAAATGCTGAAATCCCCTCTTTTATTCATATGGGTTGTTCCAGAGCCTCAGCCTCCATACCTGGAAGGGAGGTAAGAGCGACATCATGGAGTTAGCTGGAGGGGTCCTTGCTGGGGCCATCAGAGGTAGAGTACAGAAAACCATAAAAGACCTGGAAGGCTGATGCTTGCTCCGCGTCTGAGCTGACCTCTGTAGAAGGTCCGGTGCATATCGACTTCACAGTTCCAGAATGGATTTTACTACGGAGGCTATGCACCAGCATGTGCCCGCAGCAGTTACTCCCTAGGTAAAATTGATGTTTAAGGAGTATCATAGCGTACTCCAACCTATCAAGATCTAGGCGTTTAAGAAGGAGCTGCACTTTTTCAAGTTCCCACCATATTCTAAGGGCACCCGTCTGGTTCTGGATAGACTAGAAGTTCCACGACCGATTTCTCTAAGAACTGTAATTTGTCTCGGCGACAGCGGTTCTCTGACATGTAGACAGCTATAAGTTCCCCCCTCAGAACCAGTTCAAAGCTTCTCAGCCAGATGCCAGAGATGTCTCCTCAGTGTCGTTAGTTTAAAGGTAGTCTGTAATCACCTTTCGGAGGGAATAAATCATAGCTGGGGACTGTAGCAGGAAAGTCTCTAAGGCACTCCAAGAAATCTTGGTTGGGTGACCTCCAGTCTTAGAGCTAAGAAGGGGGGGGGGGGCGGTATGGTCAGAGAGCGGCTGAAGGGCACTATACGCTTCTGATGTAAGGGTCAGGGTCAAGGAGAAATTGTAAATACGTGCATACGTTTTGTGCACCATCGACTAAAATGTATAGCTCCTGGTAGAAGGGTGCTGCCATCGCCAGACATCCTGCAGTCCACAAACTTCAAGTCATTGTAGCAGCGCTGCAGAGAAGGCTATCGTTTGGTTGGAGCACTGATCCATATCAGTTTCCATAACCAAGTTCACATCCTCACCTAACAGGATAGTGGCATCAGGAGATCTAAGGACAGGGGCCAGGAAAATGGAAATAAAAGATTTTTGGTGCTCGCTAGTAGGCGTCCCTTAAATTCTGTGACTGTGGATAGTATTTCTCCTTTAAACCCCAGTGAAAAGAGAATGGACCCTTCCTTCTTAGTGGGATATGAAGACCAAAAATGGGGGTTCATTAGGATGGCGGATGGAGGAGCTACCGCGGCCCTGGAGTACGCGGAAAATGCCTTTTCCGTGTCCGCCTGCCGCGGACACTCCGTCCGCCATATCAGGATAGGAAACAGTGTCAAATTTCCGTCCGCGACGGAAAAGCACGCACCGCCGCCCAACTACACCCGACCACGCGGCGGACGGAACACATCCTGAGACTCCGCCGTACGTACTGACGTCTAAGACCGTCCCCCAAATCAAGATGGCGGAAATTACACATAAAACCGCAGCGGAAAAATAAGCTGTCTGAACACGGCGGATTCCCCACAGCGAAGAAAAGATACATAGCAGAGATACCCACCACAAGCTGCTCGCCACCATGGACCCAGCGCTACACGCTTTCCCGATGCTCTTCGCGATCCACCACGTCCTAGTCTTGGCCCACCATGGACGCCGACGCAGGTAAGGCACAAACCATTGGCTGCATGGAGGGGAATACCTGCAAGGGTCGTGACGTAGGGAGGGGGAGTGTCATGTTACCGAAACCACTGATGAGAAGCAAATAGAAATACACATTTGTAGTACGCAAGCATGAATGACAACGACAAACCACAAGACTTGATAGACTACCTTTATTGCACATAATAGGGGTATAATCACAGTGTATGCGTGAGCATGGGCAAAGTGGCCACCAGAGCATGAACATCAGAGGCAGCACGTGAGAGGGCAGAATGCAGTATCAGAACAGCTACAGGGCATTGTGGACAACAGAGCAGGTACATCATTGGCAGTAAACGAGAGGGCAGAATGCAGTATCAGAACAGCAACAGGGCATTGTGCCCAACAGAGCAGGTACATCATTGGCAGTAAACGAGAGGGCAGAATGCAGTATCAGAACAGCTACAGGGCATTGTGGACAACAGAGCAGGTACATCAGAGGCAGCACATCAGAGGGGCTAAGTGCATCAACAGTCCATAGCACTGAACATGTCCATCAGAGGCAGTACGTGAGAGGGGCTAAGTGCATCAACAGTCCATAGCACTGAACATGTCCATCAGAGGCAGCACGTGAGAGGGGCTAAGTGCATCAACAGTCCATAGCACTGAACATGTCCATCAGAGGCAGCACATCAGAGGGCAGAATGCAGTATCAGAACAGCAACAGGGCAATGTGGACTACAGAGCAGGTACATCAGAGGCAGCACATCAGAGGGCAGAATGCAGTATCAGAACAGCAACAGGGCATTGTGCTTAACAGAGCAGGTACATCAGAGGCAGTAAACGAGAGGGCAGAATGCAGTATCAGAATAGCAACAGGCCATTGTGGACAACAGAGCAGGTACATCAGAGGCAGTAAACGAGAGGGCAGAATGCAGTATCAGAACAGCAACAGGCCATTGTGGACAACAGAGCAGGTACATCATTGGCAGTAAACGAGAGGGCAGAATGCAGTATCAGAACAGCAACAGGGCATTGTGGACAACAGAGCAGGTACATCATTGGCAGTAAACGAGAGGGCAGAATGCAGTATCAGAACAGCAACAGGGCATTGTGCCCAACAGAGCAGGTACATCATTGGCAGTAAACGAGAGGGCAGAATGCAGTATCAGAACAGCAACAGGGCATTGTGGACAACAGAGCAGGTACATCATTGGCAGTAAACGAGAGGGCAGAATGCAGTATCAGAACAGCAACAGGCCATTGTGGACAACAGAGCAGGTACATCAGAGGCAGTAAACGAGAGGGCAGAATGCAGTATCAGAACAGCAACAGGGCATTGTGGACAACAGAGCAGGTACATCATTGGCAGTAAACGAGAGGGCAGAATGCAGTATCAGAACAGCAACAGGGCATTGTGGACAACAGAGCAGGTACATCATTGGCAGTAAACGAGAGGGCAGAATGCAGTATCAGAACAGCAACAGGGCATTGTGGACAACAGAGCAGGTACATCATTGGCAGTAAACGAGAGGGCAGAATGCAGTATCAGAACAGCAACAGGGCATTGTGGACAACAGAGCAGGTACATCAGAGGCAGCACATCAGAGGGCACACTGCAGTATCAGAACAGCAACAGGGCATTGTGCTTAACAGAGCAGGTACATCAGAGGCAGCACAAGTACGTGTCCCAACCAACCCGTCCCAGGGACCACAACAGTGCAAGGCTGTTCTCAATGGACAATGGACACACCATGTGAAATAACATGTGAGTGAAGTGATCAGCACCTCACATCACAGAATCAGGTGGACTGCGTGAACTACCTGCCTCGGACACACTGCCAGCACCAGAAACAGGAGTGTGAGACACAGCCCGAGTGACAGACACATGGGCCACATACCCAGACACACTGCCAGCACCAGAAACAGGAGTGTGAGACACAGCCACAGCCCGAGTGACAGACACATGGGCCACAGACCCAGACACACTGCCAGGACCAGAAACAGGAGTGTGAGACACAGCCACAGCCCGAGTGACAGACACATGGGCCACTGACCCAGACACACTGCCAGCACCAGCAACAGGAATGTGAGACACAGCCACAGATGTAGTGACTGACACGTGAGCCACTGACCCAGACAGACTGCCAGCACCAGAAACAGGAGTGTGCGACACAGCCACAGATCTACTCACTGACACATGAGCCATAGACCCAGATACACTGCCAGGACCTGCAACAGGAGAGGGCACAACTGAGACTGTGCTACTACATGATGCATGACCGCAAACAACAGACACAGTGGCACTATCTGATACATGAGAGTCAACTGCACCTGCGGCACTGGGGCCACTGAAATGATGAGCCACAGGGCTGTATGGGCCAGGAGGCAGGGTGGCCCTGGGAGCTGGGGATAGCTGACCTTGAGCTACATCGGGGTGGGCAGGTGTCAATGGTGTGTGTCTGCGTTTCTTAGGGATATGTGAGTGCACCCTGGACAGGACAGGACTGGCAAGTGGTGAAGACTCTAAACAAATATCACCCACCATAGGTGGAGCATCTGCAGCTGGGGATCGGGTGTCTGGGGACGTGCTGGAGCATGCTTGTCGTTTGCTGTGTGCCTGCCGCCTGGACTCAGATTCATGTGTAATGGGGGATGCAACAACAGGGGACTCCCTCCTCTGCTTCTGACTGGCCTGGATGGGAGTGGAGGTATGGGGGGACTCTGCCGCGGAGACATCTGTTTGGCGTTCATTCGAAAACATCAGCCGCAGTGCAGCCAGGGGTGATGTATGCCTGTCCTTGACTGCGCCATCGTCCATGGTAGAAGCCTTGTCCGTAGGAAGTGCCTTATCCGTAGGTGGAGTGTTGTCTCTGGATTTTGCCTGTGCCTTGGTCGGTGCCCTGTTCCTGCCAGCAGACTTGTCGTCTGTGGTGTACCTGTCTCCAGTAGACACCTGCTCTCTGTGTGTGTCCCTGCCCTTGGGAGATGGACCATGCTCTGTTGTGTGTCTGTCCTTGGGACTCTCCCTGCTCTTAGGAGGTGCCTTTGTCTTTTGACTGTCCCTGTCCCTGTCCTTGGGAGTGGCCCTTTCCTCTGTTGTGGGCCTGCCCTTGGGACTCTCCCTGGTCTTAGGAGGTGCCTTTGTCTTTTGACTGTCCTTGTCCCTGTCCTTGGGAGTGGCCCTTTCCTCTGTTGTGGGCCTGCCCTTGGGACTCTCCCTCCTCTTAGGAGGTGCCTTTGTCTTTTGACTGTCCATGTCCTTGGGAGTGGCCCTTTCCTCTGTTGTGGGCCTGCCCTTGGGACTCTCCCTCCTCTTAGGAGGTGCCTTTGTCATTTGACTGTCCATGTCCTTGGGAGTGGCCCTTTCCTCTGTTGTGGGCCTGCCCTTGGGACTCTCCCTGCTCTTAGGAGGTGCCTTTGTCTTTTGACTGTCCATGTCCTTGGCAGTGGCCCCTTCCTCTGTTGTGGGCCTGCCCTTGGACTCTCCCTGCTCTTAGGAGGTGCCTTTGTCTTTTGACTGTCCTTGTCCCTGTCCTTGGGAGTGGCCCTTTCCTCTGTTGTGGGCCTGCCCTTGGGACTTTCCCTGCTCTTTTGAGGTGCCTTTGTCTTTTGAGTGGCCTTGTCCAAGGGACTGTCCATGGACTTGTGAGTATCCCTTGCCTTGGGAGTACCTTTTGTGTTGAATGCCTGTGTAGCATGTGAAGGCATGTCCCCCAACAACACTTGTGGATCCTGTGTGTGTACTCCAGTGTATCTGACGTTGTCTTCGTGAACAGATTTTGTTGACCTAGGGGATGGTGTCTGTGGCCTCCGTGCCCTGACGTGCTGTCTGACGCTGCTTCTTGTGCAATAACCTGTATTAGAGTCCTGCTCTGAATAATCACTACCCCCTGAGACATCCAGTGGTGTAGATGGGGAAACAGAAGTAGCACCCTGTCTATGCGACTGTACTATTGCAGACGACACACTGCTTTCCAATGACTGCACTGTCCTGTGTAGACCAGCAAGATCGCCATGCATCCCTTCCATGAATGCCACCACCTGCCCCAACTTCCTATCATGGTCTTGGAAAGCATTTGTCATATTGGTCTGCCCCACACACAGCTGTCGCAGCAGATCAACGGCCTCAGCACACAGTGCATTTTGGCTCACCGTGGCAGGGGCAGCGGTGCCTGCACCGAACGCCACTCCGCTCCCCCTACTCCTGCGTGCACGAACAGTACATGGTGCAGTTGTCGGAAGTGTGGGCCCTGTGTGCTGTGTTCCGACAGAAGGTGTTGATTGCCCACTCCCAGTCTGTGACAACAGTGCTGGCTCACCAAGAGTTTCCGAAGATGAGGACGATGGTGTCTCCACATGCGAGTCCTCAGGGACGGTCCTGTCCCCCTCTCCGGCGCTGCCCTCCTCTGTGTCAGTCTGCGTGTGTGCGAAGTCTGACCCGGACTCATTGCCTCGACTAATCTCCTCCGTCTGTGGCTGAGTGTCCTCTGTCATAGCTGAAATGCACATAAAAGAGGTGTAAGTCATGGGCACACTCACGTACAGAAGGACAAGGATTCCCTAATTCCATAGCTGACAAAGTTCTTGTAGCCCCCATCCTGCACACGGCCCACCTCTACCAGTCATCCTCACATTACATAAGCGTTGGTGGCCGTGACACATGTACAGCATGCGGACAGGGCAGGAGCACGTACATCTGCACACATGTCTTGCCATGGGGCCACGGACCACTACGGCATGTGCTTCAACACTCAACTACTAAGCAAGTGGCGTGTCAACATGCCGGACCTGGATGTCAAATTACACCCACCCAATGGGACCAACATGGCATCGCAGTGATACATACGCACCACGGAACTCAATACTGTGTCTGTGCACCAATACCTGCATTGCACTCACAAGTTTCCTACACAGACAGTATGCTCACCGCTAGTTTGCTGTTGATCGACACTCAGCCGTTCGGACAGGTCAGGATGCGTCACAGCAATGATACGGTGCATGAGAGGGGTCATGGAGCGTCGGGCCAGACGTGGCGTCCTTGGAATCATCCCCAGTGTCACTTCCGCTACATTCTTGCTCAGCCTGGAAATGTCGTCCCAGCGTTTGTGGCAGTGTGTTTGTCGTCTGTTGCACACCCCCAATGCCCGTACTTCACGTGCAATGCTCCTCCACATGTCCTTGCGAAGGTGCAGCTTGACCTACCATGATGGGAGACAAAAGGGTGTAAGTCAGTGGACAGTTGGCCTGTCACACAGATAGGGGCAACACGTATCTGTCATCCGCCATGCACAAACCTGAAAATATGTCGAGCCCACACTACACAGCTAAGATTGCAGTAGCCAGGAGTCATTGGCCCCCTCATGCACACCAACATGTCCCACACTGCACTTACCACCTGTCCGGGTGCGCCGTAGAGCCGTCCATAGTTGCGGAGCACACCGTCCACGAGGACATCAAGCTCCGCGGCGGTGAAGGGACGGGACCGGATCTCTTTGCCTCTCGACATGGCAAGATCACGGAGTATGGCACTAGAGCAGCAGTCGGTGGTCAGCTCAGCAGCAGCAGCAGGTCGAGGTGATGGTCACAGGCAGCAGTCGGTGGTCAGCTCAGCAGCAGCAGCAGGTCGAGGTGATGGTCACAGGCAGCAGTCGGTGGTCAGCTCAGCAGCAGCAGAAGGTCGAGGTGATGGTCACAGGCAGCAGTCGGTGGTCAGCTCAACAGCAGCAGCAGGTCAAGGTGATGGTCACAGGCAGCAGTCGGTGGTCAGCTCAGCAGCAGCAGAAGGTCGAGGTGAACAGGCAGCACTGGTTCCCAGGGTAGGATGTGTGCTTTTGGACAACACACATATATAGGGCCCTCAGCACGTGTCAGTGGCATACGTCGCCAGCAATTGGTCAGCCCTGGATGCGTGTTCGTAAAAGGGCCAATGACTGGCCCTGGTGTTGCGGTGCACTGCTTCCGCTACTTTCGATTGGGCATACGCGGCCAGCGGCCCTCTTCCCATTGGCTGCATGTGCACGGACCGTCACACATCGGCAACCGCACGTGCAAGCTTCAGGCACGGATGCTTCAGTTGCAACAATGTTCTATCACTGGCGCCACCATGGCGGTGCACGTACTCAGCGGGGGAGGTGCAGGCCTATACACCCTTTAGATGTACTCAATGGACATGGCAGTTCATGTCCCCTCTTACAGTCACATTGCATCATCCACCGTACACCGGCCGGAGCGGCCGGGCCTAGGACAGCCGTGCCGGCCATGTCCACAACCGCAGTGCCAGGCCGGGCCTAGGTAGGCCGTGCCGGCCATGTCCACAACCGCCGTGCCAGGCCGGGCCTAGGACGGCCGTGCCGGCCATGTCCACAACCGCCGTGCCAGGCCGGGGCCTAGGACGGCCGTGACGGCCATGTCCACAACCGCCGTGCCAGCCATGTCCACAACCGCCGTGCCAGGCCGGGCCTAGGACGGCCGTGCCGGCCATGTCCACAACCGCCGTGCCAGCCATATCCACAACCGCCGTGCCAGGCCGGGCCTAGGACGGCCGTGCCGGCCATGTCCACAACCGCAGTGCCAGGCCGGGCCTAGGACGGCTGTGCCGGCCATGTCCACAACCGCCGTGCCAGGCCGGGCCTAGGACGGCCGTGCCGGCCATGTCCACAACCGCCGTGCCAGCCATGTCCACAACCGCCGGGCCAGGCCGGGCCTAGGACGGCCGTGCCGGCCATGTCCACAACCGCCGTGCCTGGCCCGGCTTGGCACGGCGGTTGTGGACATGGCTGGCACGGCGGGTGTGGACATGGCCGGCACGGCCGTCCTAGGCCCGGCCGCTCCGGCCGGTGTACGGTGGATGATGCAATGTGACTGTAAGAGGGGACATGAACTGTCATGTCCATTGAGTACATCTAAAGGGTGTATAGGCCTGCACCTCCCCCGCTGAGTACGTGCACCGCAATGGTGGCGCCAGTGATAGAACATTGTTGCAACTGAAGCTTCCGTGCAGGAAGCTTGCACGTGCGGTTGACGATGTGTGCCCGTGACGGTCGTGCACATGCATAATTAGAACAGACGAGAACACCCTGCCTAGGGATATAATGGCCCTTGCTAGAGGGTCCAAATGATATATGAACTGGGGTGATTAAACTAAAGGCTAACACAGTACACAGCAAGGAACATGGTCAATTCAAGTAGGCTCCACCAAAGATGTATTAGGAAAATATATGTTTTTATTTTTCTTGTAATTGATATCACACAATAATTTTTTTAAAATATAAAAAGATGAGAGGTAAATTATCCTTAGGTTTCACATGATATACTTTGGAGCATAAAAAACAGGTCCAGATCTGATAATAAAGTGCAAAAAAGGAATTAATCTCACTACATAGAGACCTACCCAGTAACGACCACACTGCAATCACACTTACACATTCACTCCTATGTTTTCTCACTCTATCTCATTCTATCATTCAACTTTTAATCTTCCATTCATTCTACTAATCCTAGCGTATGCAACACATCAATGTTCACTATGTTCCATGAGTCGGGGTGTTATTTCAGGCAGATGACTTTTACAGCGGTTCCAGAAGTTCTTAGGGCAAGGAACCGTGTTCCTGGGGACAAGCGCCGACGCGCGTTTCGGTGATAGGCCAATGAGGCCACACCTTCATCAGGGCTAGGGGCAGTGTACTGGGAGGGACACAGGCATAAACTCTGAAAGAAACATATAAAAGACAATATGGTCTCAGTTTTTCATACTGTATAAATACACACAATATTGATCAAACAAATACATATATCCAACATATACTTTTCCTTGTTTAAAATTCATTTTATCACTTGTAGTTCAGTCATTACGTATAGAGGCGATGTACATGATATTGACCCCTTGCTGCTGCGCAATGTCCAGCCTTGTAAAGACACTCCCATAGTTAGATTCCCTAATTAGTGGAATCTATAGAAGGCATAATGATAGCCTGAGCTAAATGAACCGTTGGTAATATTTTCACTGAACAAATCCTTCATCCATTTCTTTAAACTATACATACACTTTCACTCAAATGACCACCTAACCATATTTATAACATGGGATCTGAGATCCTAAGTGACCCTTTTTCTCATAATTATTATGTGATTCTCCCTCGGGAGTACCCTCTGCGCTCACCATTACATATACAGTAAATACAGGACAGTTATTGGCCTTGGCTAATAGATATACACACTAAGTTATTACCTGTAGGTTTATGTATTTTGCAGAAAACCACGAGACTATAATGGGGCTGCTGCACAAGGAGAGGAGTGTATGTCTTTTTATACTTCACAGGTCTCCACGGGTATTTGTCCTGGGGGGGAGATAAGGAAAAATTCCTTGTATTTTTAATTATAGATAATGGTGGAGATGGCATACAATCTCTATTTTCGCATTCAGGGCTTCTAAGTTCATTTCCCTTAATCCTAAAATAAGTTGTCAAATCCATACATTGACAGTACCTGTGAGTTCTTGAGACAAAAAGCGCCCGAATATTAAATGAGCGGTGGCAGGGTTTTGTAGTTCTGAGTGGTGATGTTTTTCAATCCGCCTCCTGTGAAAATGAATAACACACGTTTGTTCTAGATCCCTTTTTACTAGAAACACCTGTCGTCCATTGGGTCTATTACACAGTTTTCATTGGTGTACCTGGTATTTTTCAACACGATTCTTAATCGCAAAGTGGTTTGATATAAAAACTCTGTGTATCAGGTAGTTTTGCTCGGCACTCGGGTATACCTCACCGTTTCTGAATGAAAAGGGAAGTAATACAACCACATTGTGGTGTCGTGTCCTAGATCTCTTTGATAAAGTAGTCCACAGGGTTATGCAATATACATACCGGGACCATCAGTGTGCACCGCGATAACCCGATTCCTGTCAGATGGGATGACCCTCACTCTGGATCTTGCTAGCTGTTAGCTGAGGACAAAGGGGGGGGGGTTATGTTACCTATTTTCTGCCACCTAGTCCCATCAGAAACTTCCACATAGTGGTTTGGTGATAATTACCTTTCATACACGAATGGATGTATCTCGGGTGGGGTTCCTTCTCGATTTTACCCACTGCCTCGGGAAATGACCGGGCGTAAGGAATCCTATTGGTACAAAACAATAGACGGAACCTATTATGTCTATATGGAGGTAGGATCTAACTCCATCTAATCCCTCGGTAGCAGTTCTAAGGCCCTTACCTTAAAAGCGATGCTCGTTTCTTCAGGTGGGGTTCCGCTGACAACACCGGTCAGCCCACTGCCATGAGGACCGCCGGGGCAGACGAATTCCTGATGGTAGAAATGGCGAAAGGCAGGGCCTGTTATATCCTAAGACAGCTAATGTTCAATGAACTCTAATCTATTAGTAGCCATTACCACACCCTTACCTTCAAGACGGTGCTTGTATCCTTTGAATGGGGTTCCGCCGACTGGATCAATCGACCTATCCGTGGAGACGGGATTCTCGCCCGTTTCCATTCCGCCCTTGTTTAAATACAGAAAACGTTTGCGCCTCACGGAGAGTGTAGTCAGCTGTGTAGGCGGGTACGATCATAGAAGACGGACTAATTCCTTCTATCAGGACTCTAGTCGCCATCTTGTGTATACAACTATGTTTACATATGATGTCCAGGCGTACCTATCTAAGTGCAACCGACCGAAGAGATGACGGACTGATTCCTTCTGTCGGGACTCAGTGGCCATGTTGTGTAAACTTGCTCACTTTATTATTTAAGTATGAAGTAAACGCACACCCATCTTAGTGAGCCCGACCAGAGGGGTAGCCAAATATTAGCGTCGAGTTTTGCTGATTCTAATAAATATCCAGAGCCAAAGCTTTCCTGTGAGAATCCGTTAAGAGTACCACTCAAAATTTCACAGATCACACTGAAATATTTTCGGTGCCCTTAGATCTCTGTCATATGTGTCAAAAATGGGCAGGGGCTCCATTTATAAAAATACCTGGTGCCAAGGGCAATCTTCATTTAATCCTCCGTCCATGGCATTCAGAAAAAAGATCCAGAACACCTCCCGTTTTTTACGGAGGCATACTGGGTCAGTTCCTGGGCTTGCTTTTATCTTTTCTAAGATAAACCAGCGGAGTTCCAATTCTTTGTGGTCTTTCTCAAGCCAATGTGCTACCAGGGGGGCGGCTAACTTTTTATTCCTGATGTTAGACTTATGCTCTCCTATCCGTACCCTGCATTCCCTCCCAGTTTCACCAACATAAGGGAGATTGCATGGGCACAGTATGAGATACACGATGTTACTGGTGCGGCAATTGGTCATGGTGGTATTGTGTTTCACTGAAATCGTACGATTCTTGATGCTCACAGTCTCGCCCACAATGGCCAATGGGCAGGCCTGGCATGATCCGCATTTATGGTTGCCATATATTGGTTCCAACCCTGTTACAGCTGTTTGGTTATTTTGCTGGGTATCTTTTATTTTACCCCTAACCAGGTGGTTTCTCAGGTTCGGGTTTTTCCTGAATGCAAAAATTGGGCGCTTCAGATTCGGTTTATCCTTTTCCAAGTTCAGAATATGCCAACTCGAGTTGATGGCTTGTCGGATTCTGTGGTTTATTTCAGAATGACGGGTTACACATACTAGTTGATCAAGTTTGCCAGGCTCTTTTTCCATAAACATGGCTTCTCTGTTGGTATACCTTGCTCGCTTGAAGGACTCTTTGATCAACCTAGGAGGGTAACCTCGAACCCGGAGTTTTTCCTGGAGGATATCTGCTTGGTACAAGAAATCTGATAGGTCCGTACAGTTCCTTCTAATACGAAGGAACTGGCTGTAGGGGATACTATCCCTCTGGCTGCGCGGATGGAAGCTGGCATATTGGAGTAAGGTATTCCGAGCTGTAGGCTTGGTGTATAGAGATACCTTAATATGATGTTCCTGGTGTTCAATCCAAATATCAAGGAACTCGATTTTGGTAGTGCTGGTGTGACTAGTGAATCTCAAATTGGCGTCCGCCGCATTGAGCCAATCAATGAACTCACGAAGTTGGTCCTCTGATCCTCTCCAAATAAAAAAGATATCGTCAATGAACCGTTTCCAGTTCATGACGTTTTCAAAAAAGGGGGCCATTTCGTTAAACACGTTGGTTCTTTCAAACTCCCCCATGTATAGACAGGCTATGCTGGGGGCACAACTGGCTCCCATACTGACTCCGGATGCCTGCTTGTAGAGGATGTTGTCAAATTCAAAATAGTTCTCAAAAAGAACTATTTTGAGACATTGTAAAATGAATTCATTGTTTGTTATTTCAGGGTTCCTCGAGAGTACAGCTTCAACTGCCTCGTATGCCCCTCTCTGCGGGATGTTAGAATATAATGCTTCCACATCAAGGGTCACCATTATTTCCGAATTTTCATGGAATGGAATACCTTCCACTTGCTGGATAAAGTGTCCTGTATCTCGTACATATGACTCCAACTTCGTCACCAAGGGATTTAGAAATTTTTCAATATATTTTGACAATGGCTCGGTGGCAGAGCCAATTGTAGAGACGATCGGCCGCATCGGGGGGTCTCGGCTGTTCTTATGGGTCTTGGGTAGCCCATATATAATGGGTATTTTGGTGTGCGATGGTGTCAGGAATTCGGCTTCAGCCTCACAAATGTGGCTTTGGTTTACCGCTTTCTGTACCATAGTCAGTATACGTTTTTTTAGGGCGTTCTCTGGATTTCGACTAATCCGCATATAGTGGCCAGAAGAGGCAAGCAGTTCAGTCATTCTTCCTTTATAGTCGGTGGTGTCAAATACAGTAATCCCGCCTCCTTTATCACAAGGTTTAATTGTGATCTCTTTGTTTAGTTCAAGTTCCTTGAGGGCTCTGTTTTCTGCAATAGGCAGATTGGCTCTAGGTATGGGGACGTATTTGGTTGCTTTGTGTATCTTATGCATGACTGTCTTTTCAAAGATACTTATCTCTGGTCCCACCATTTCCAACGAGGGTGTAAATGAGGATGGTGGTTTGCACCCAGATCTATTATTGCCATTGTTTGTTGGTGAAGTTTCCAAGAAAAACTTTTGAAGGCGGACCTTCCTAAAGAATAACTGTAGGTCTCTGTTCAGTTCAAATTTGCTGAAATTGGTAGATGGCACAAATGATAGACCCCTTGACAAACGTTTGATGGCCATTGGGTCTATGGTGTCACTGGACAGATTAAACACAGGGAGCCCCCTTATGTTCGCCAATACTGCTGATGGCGGGTCTGCACATACATCTGTGGTTGACCGCGACCCTGATGGTAGCTCCTCGTTTGCGGGGCTCTCGACGGTGGGCGGTTGTTGCCCCGGCGATTCCCTAAAAAACGGGTCTGTTGGTAATTGCGGTCGTACCCTCCGTTTCTATTTCCTCTATTTCCTCTGTTGGAGTTGTGTCCTTGATTAGGATTATATCCTTGGTCATAGTTGGGGTCATATTCGTCGGGGGTATCCCCCTCGGAATCTGTTGTTTCGGAGAAGGTGGTAACTTTCCTTCCTTGGCCCCCTCTGGGTGCTTGTCCTCGAGGTGCATTCTCTTCCTCGGTGGTGTAAAAATTGGTACCCAGGTAGGGATAAGCCCTTTCCTGAGAGAACATTCGGATATCTTTTCTCAATTTTTCCGTTTTTCTTTTGAGTAAATATTCGGAAAAGGATTCCAGTTCAAATTGGATCTCCTCAAGTTTCTTTTTTCCTTCGTCCACTGCATCTCCCTCTTTGAGTTTGTCTTCCAATTCCCGAATTTCCTTCTCAAGGATATCCATAACAGCCCGAGCCGTTTCCACTATGAGCATCATCCAGTCCCTGGAGCAACGGTTGGAGATGAGAGCCCATCGCTCCAGGAACTGTCTGATTTCAATGAACATCCCAGGGATGTTGCGGACTCTAAGTCCGATGGGGATGGTACCGGCTCGTAGATAGTCGAGCATGAATTTGGCATGTAATTCCGTCCGTTTAGATTTTTTTCGAAGATTGAGTAGTTTATTCCAATCTCCGTTGAGCCCTTTGGCTACAGAGAAATCTTGGTTGCCATCCACTGGGAGGCCAAGCATTTTGGCGAAATCATCGTCGGTGAAGCCGAAAGTTTTAATAGTATCCATTATGGTATCTGTTTTAATGGAACTATATGTTGATAGACACGCTACTCGGAGGATCAAAAACCAGAAACTCTTTTTTCTATTTGGCTACAAGCTATAGGTTTTGGTCAGGTGTACTTCACATTCAAACAACCATTCATACTATCTAATACTCTTAACCATTTTATATCCTATCGGTTCATTTAGCTGGAGTACCCAAGCAACCCCCACAGCACCAGGCTGTGAGTCAATATACAAAAGAAGGGGGTTCCCCGTGGGATCCTTAGTGATATAGGCAGGCCATAGGGGGGAAAAAAACCATAATTAGAACAGACGAGAACACCCTGCCTAGGGATATAATGGCCCTTGCTAGAGGGTCCAAATGATATATGAACTGGGGTGATTAAACTAAAGGCTAACACAGTACACAGCAAGCAACATGGTCAATTCAAGTAGGCTCCACCAAAGATGTATTAGGAAAATTTATGTTTTTATTTTTCTTGTAATTGATATCACACAATAATTTTTTTAAAATATAAAAAGATGAGAGGTAAATTATCCTTAGGTTTCACATGATATACTTTGGAGCATAAAAAACAGGTCCAGATCTGATAATAAAGTGCAAAAAAGGAATTAATCTCACTACATAGAGACCTACCCAGTAACGACCACACTGCAATCACACTTACACATTCACTCCTATGTTTTCTCACTCTATCTCATTCTATCATTCAACTTTTAATCTTCCATTCATTCTACTAATCCTAGCGTATGCAACACATCAATGTTCACTATGTTCCATGAGTCGGGGTGTTATTTCAGGCAGATGACTTTTACAGCGGTTCCAGAAGTTCTTAGGGCAAGGAACCGTGTTCCTGGGGACAAGCGCCGACGCGCGTTTCGGTGATAGGCCAATGAGGCCACACCTTCATCAGGGCTAGGGGCAGTGTACTGGGAGGGACACAGGCATAAACTCTGAAAGAAACATATAAAAGACAACATGGTCTCAGTTTTTCATACTGTATAAATACACACAATATTGATCAAACAAATACATATATCCAACATATACTTTTCCTTGTTTAAAATTCATTTTATCACTTGTAGTTCAGTCATTACGTATAGAGGCGATGTACATGATATTGACCCCTTGCTGCTGCGCAATGTCCAGCCTTGTAAAGACACTCCCATAGTTAGATTCCCTAATTAGTGGAATCTATAGAAGGCATAATGATAGCCTGAGCTAAATGAACCGTTGGTAATATTTTCACTGAACAAATCCTTCATCCATTTCTTTAAACTATACATACACTTTCACTCAAATGACCACCTAACCATATTTATAACATGGGATCTGAGATCCTAAGTGACACTTTTTCTCATAATTATTATGTGATTCTCCCTCGGGAGTACCCTCTGCGCTCACCATTACATATACAGTAAATACAGGACAGTTATTGGCCTTGGCTAATAGATATACACACTAAGTTATTACCTGTAGGTTTATGTATTTTGCAGAAAACCACGAGACTATAATGGGGATGCTGCACAAGGAGAGGAGTGTATGTCTTTTTATACTTCACAGGTCTCCACGGGTATTTGTCCTGGGGGGGAGATAAGGAAAAATTCCTTGTATTTTTAATTATAGATAATGGTGGAGATGGCATACAATCTCTATTTTCGCATTCAGGGCTTCTAAGTTCATTTCCCTTAATCCTAAAATAAGTTGTCAAATCCATACATTGACAGTACCTGTGAGTTCTTGAGACAAAAAGCGCCCGAATATTAAATGAGCGGTGGCAGGGTTTTGTAGTTCTGAGTGGTGATGTTTTTCAATCCGCCTCCTGTGAAAATGAATAACACACGTTTGTTCTAGATCCCTTTTTACTAGAAACACCTGTCGTCCATTGGGTCTATTACACAGTTTTCATTGGTGTACCTGGTATTTTTCAACACGATTCTTAATCGCAAAGTGGTTTGATATAAAAACTCTGTGTATCAGGTAGTTTTGCTCGGCACTCGGGTATACCTCACCGTTTCTGAATGAAAAGGGAAGTAATACAACCACATTGTGGTGTCGTGTCCTAGATCTCTTTGATAAAGTAGTCCACAGGGTTATGCAATATACATACCGGGACCATCAGTGTGCACCGCGATAACCCGATTCCTGTCAGATGGGATGACCCTCACTCTGGATCTTGCTAGCTGTTAGCTGAGGACAAAGGGGGGGGGGGGGTTATGTTACCTATTTTCTGCCACCTAGTCCCATCAGAAACTTCCACATAGTGGTTTGGTGATAATTACCTTTCATACACGAATGGATGTATCTCGGGTGGGGTTCCTTCTCGATTTTACCCACTGCCTCGGGAAATGACCGGGCGTAAGGAATCCTATTGGTACAAAACAATAGACGGAACCTATTATGTCTATATGGAGGTAGGATCTAACTCCATCTAATCCCTCGGTAGCAGTTCTAAGGCCCTTACCTTAAAAGCGATGCTCGTTTCTTCAGGTGGGGTTCCGCTGACAACACCGGTCAGCCCACTGCCATGAGGACCGCCGGGGCAGACGAATTCCTGATGGTAGAAATGGCGAAAGGCAGGGCCTGTTATATCCTAAGACAGCTAATGTTCAATGAACTCTAATCTATTAGTAGCCATTACCACACCCTTACCTTCAAGACGGTGCTTGTATCCTTTGAATGGGGTTCCGCCGACTGGATCAATCGACCTATCCGTGGAGACGGGATTCTCGCCCGTTTCCATTCCGCCCTTGTTTAAATACAGAAAACGTTCGCGCCTCACGGAGAGTGTAGTCAGCTGTGTAGGCGGGTACGATCATAGAAGACGGACTAATTCCTTCTATCAGGACTCTAGTCGCCATCTTGTGTATACAACTATGTTTACATATGATGTCCAGGCGTACCTATCTAAGTGCAACCGACCGAAGAGATGACGGACTGATTCCTTCTGTCGGGACTCAGTGGCCATGTTGTGTAAACTTGCTCACTTTATTATTTAAGTATGAAGTAAACGCACACCCATCTTAGTGAGCCCGACCAGAGGGGTAGCCAAATATTAGCGTCGAGTTTTGCTGATTCTAATAAATATCCAGAGCCAAAGCTTTCCTGTGAGAATCCGTTAAGAGTACCACTCAAAATTTCACAGATCACACTGAAATATTTTCGGTGCCCTTAGATCTCTGTCATATGTGTCAAAAATGGGCAGGGGCTCCATTTATAAAAATACCTGGTGCCAAGGGCAATCTTCATTTAATCCTCCGTCCATGGCATTCAGAAAAAAGATCCAGAACACCTCCCGTTTTTTACGGAGGCATACTGGGTCAGTTCCTGGGCTTGCTTTTATCTTTTCTAAGATAAACCAGCGGAGTTCCAATTCTTTGTGGTCTTTCTCAAGCCAATGTGCTACCAGGGGGGCGGCTAACTTTTTATTCCTGATGTTAGACTTATGCTCTCCTATCCGTACCCTGCATTCCCTCCCAGTTTCACCAACATAAGGGAGATTGCATGGGCACAGTATGAGATACACGATGTTACTGGTGCGGCAATTGGTCATGGTGGTATTGTGTTTCACTGAAATCGTACGATTCTTGATGCTCACAGTCTCGCCCACAATGGCCAATGGGCAGGCCTGGCATGATCCGCATTTATGGTTGCCATATATTGGTTCCAACCCTGTTACAGCTGTTTGGTTATTTTGCTGGGTATCTTTTATTTTACCCCTAACCAGGTGGTTTCTCAGGTTCGGGTTTTTCCTGAATGCAAAAATTGGGCGCTTCAGATTCGGTTTATCCTTTTCCAAGTTCAGAATATGCCAACTCGAGTTGATGGCTTGTCGTGCACATGCAGCCAATGGGAAGAGGGACGCTGGCCGCGTATGGCCATGGGAAAGTAGCGGAAGCTGTGCACCGCCATGGCGGCGCCAATGATTTTATTTTGTCAGACGCTTCACCGTGATGTGTTGTCTGCAGTTGCGTCATGAGGGTTGTGAGCGTGATAGGGAAACTTCATATGTCATTCACTATTCCATGTGTGTCCATACTATGCCCATCGGTGGGCACACAATGTGCAACAGATGTGCATTTTGACGTGTTGACGTCGGGTGTAACCCTACAGACGTTATTACATCTTCACAACTACACAGTACATCACGGCTGTATGGCCAAATTATGAATCTGTTGTCAGTGTGTGGTTCTGGCGAGGTGACTACAATGGTGGTGGTACACATGCATTCAGTGTATGTGTCTTGGATGTTGTGTCACCATGCATGTAATTACCGTATGCTCAACATTATTGGTGTTGGCATTTGTGCATGATGACATGGTGTGTGTGTATCATTATCGTTTGTGTGCATGCACTTGCATGTGTGTCTGTGATGTGGCTTCTAAACATTAGGGTCAAGACACACGTATTGTCAGTAATGTTCACATGTGACTAAGTTGCGTTGTACGTGTTGACACACTTCCTGTTGCAAGTGGCTGCACATTGTTAAAGGGCCACTCCGTATTGTATTAACTATCAGAGATGTCACACATATGACCATTCTCCGAAACATTTTTGTTCTTGCTAATGTTGGCTTACATGTGATGGAGTTGCACACGTATGCGTCGTTTGTAAGTTGACTCAAGTTACATCTCTCTCCCACACAGGAGGGCTCCAAATGTGCATCAGCCATACACTGTGCTGGAGGATATGGTTGACGAGGAGGTGATTAGGAAATTCCGGCTGGATCGACGTCGGTTGATGGAGCTTGTTGCCCAATTGTCTCCTCATCTGCAGCCACGAAGGACGTATCCTGGTTCTATTACACCCACAGCAAAGGTTATGGCGGCACTACATTTCTTTGCTACTGGCATCTTTCAGTACACAGTTGGATATGCCGGGGGGATGTCACTGTCCATGTTCAGCACGGTACTTCGGGATGTTTTAAGAGCTATGATGCTGTACAAGAATGACTACATCCATTTCCCACGGCCGGAAGAGTTGCCAGCAGTCAAAGCAGACTTCTATGCACTGGGCCAGATACCACACGTAGTGGGTTCAATTGATGGCACACATATCGCTATCATTCCACCACGGGCACGTGAGCAGGTTTTTAGGAATCGCAAGCACTTCCATTCACTGAACGTGCAGGTGGTGTGCCTGGCAAACAACATCATCTCCCATGTGTGTGCAAGATTTCCAGGCTCCGCACATGACGCCCACATCATGCGGAGCAGCATTGTCCCCCAACTGATGGCAAATCTGCGACCCGATCAAGCGTGGCTTGTTGGTGAGTGTGCAGTGGGGACTTTTGTGATCTCTGTGTGGCATGGGGTACCCACCATATCTTGTTGTGATATTTGTGTCTGTCATCCCCCTACATAGGCGACTCGGCGTACCCAAACCGGCCCTGGCTCCTGAGTCCCCTACGTAATCCTACAACAGCGGGTGAAATGCGCTACAATGATGCACATGGAAAGACACGGAGAGTGATTGAACGTACCTTCGGACTGCTAAAGTCTAGGTTTCGGTGCCTGGATAAGACCGGAGGGGCCCTGCCTTACTCACCAGGAAAAGTATGCAGGATCGTGATTGCCTGCTGTATGCTCCACAACCTGGCCGTGTGCAATGACATTGAACTGCTCTTGGACCCTGAAGACGAAGAAGTTCCTCGGCCTCCCATCCCACCCATGTCGACTGTTGAGGATAGTGGTGAGGAGGAAGGTGTGGACCAGAGGCGCCAGCTCATTGATCGCTACTTCCCTTGAATGTGAGTAACTACCTCTTGTGCCGGTTGACAATGCCTTATGTATGTTTGCTGGTGTTGTGTGGATGTGGGGTGCATCAGCTGTGTGTTCTGGTTTGTGATGGTTGCATATGTGTGTCTTCATTTCTTTGGACATACAAGTCTCCATGATGTGTGTCCTCTCATCCCATGCTTTTGTGATGAGTGTAGTTTGTGGAATGTTGCTGTGCAGTGTGTTGTGATGTGTGTGAATCTGTTTCATGATGTGTGTTTGCTGTCTCTGATTTTCCCTAGGTCACTCCCGCAGCGCCATGATTATGTACGACTAGGATCCCTGCACCTGTTTACGTCTGTTTCTGAAGGCAATCTTGTGAATAAACATGGAGGCAACACATCATTGAGTGTGTAAGTGACATTTATTTACAGGTTGTGCATTTGTGCTGGTGATTATTTACAAGTAAGTGGGGGGGGAGTTGGAGTTGAAGGTAATGGCAGATGAAATGTCCGTGCTGACACCACATTGGGGGTTGTCAGGCTAGTCCAGCAGACCAGTGGCAATGATTGTCTATGTAGGACAGGATACTTTGCAGGGTGAATGTCTGGCACAGGCAGTGACAAAGTCATTGGCGGCCCCTCTTGGAGCGTGTGGATGGCGCTCCAACACTGCTCTCACCCACTTCCAGCCTCGGGCGGCCCCTCCGTCTTTGAGGTGGAACTGAGTCAGCTGGGGGTGCAGGTTGTTCATGGGCCACATCCGTCGCCAGGGGCACAGGTGGTGGTGGCGGTGGATGTGGAGGTGGAGGTGACGGTGGCGTTGGAGGTGTAGGTGACGGTGGCGCAACGACAATTGGTGGAGGGGGGTGGGGTTGTTCCGGGCAATCCATTCCCTCCACATTGTTGTCTGCTGGCACATGATGTGCACTATCTGGCCATGGTACCCCGAAATTTCACGCAACATGTTCGTGTTGTCCACCGAGTCCTGGTGTGCACGATCTGCATGTTCCTGGGAACGGTCGTATGACGCCTGGCACCTGGCTAGGGCTTGAAGGGACTCTGCCACAGGATGGGGTAGCTGTCCTTCCTCTGTACGGCGGAGTGTGGGCCGCCTGATTGCCTGATGTGCCGTCGCCTCTCTCCTTTGTGGCCCACTCACCCTGCTTGGGAGTGAGGCCGATGGACCTGCGTCGTGCGCTGGGTTAGGCAGGGTGGCACAGGCAGGAGTGGTGGTACTGGTGGTACTGGTGGTACTGGTGGTGGTGGTGGTGGTGGTGGTGGGGAGTCTGCAGATCACTGAGGCAGGTGTCGCTGGAGTCACACATGCGACGGTTGTCGGGCCCGGGAGTCCCTGTGGCCCTGGCTGTCTGCTTGGCCCCGCACCATCCTCCGCACCGGAGCTGCCTGTGTCATCGTCCCCAGAGAGTCCGGTATGTGTGGGAGGTGAGTCTTGCGGCCGGGTGCTGGTTTCCCCAGTCAGTTCACGATCACCTGAGGGACAAGATTGAGCTGGTCAGTAATGTGGACATTACATGTTCATATCGATTTGTAACATTTCTGTGTCCTGTCGCACACACCCCACACACCCTACCCTCCACCACCACCACCGCCCTCCCCGTTAACATGGGGGCCTTTTGGGAGTTGTAGTTCTGAGCTCTCACACACCCCACCCACCACCACCACCGCCCTCCCCGTGAACATGGGGGCCTGTTGGGAGTTGTAGTTGTGAGCTCTCACACACCCCACCCACCACCACCACCGCCCTCCCCGTGAACATGGGGGCCTGTTGGGAGTTGTAGTTGTGAGCTCTCACCCACCCCACCCACCACCACCACCGCCCTCCCCGTGAACATGGGGGCCTGTTGGGAGTTGTAGTTGTGAGCTCTCACACACCCCACCCACCACCACCACCGTCCTCCCTGTGAACATGGGGGCCTGTTGGGAGTTGTAGTTGTGAGCTCTCACACACCCCACCCACCACCACCACCGCCCTCCCTGTGAACATGGGGGCATGTTGGTAGCCATGTACATATTGGTGAGTATGTGTCCGACGTGCATGGGTTGGGGCGTAGGAGATGTGTCTTCTCAGTTTTGTGAGCCTGACCATGTCGTACTGATCGTGGTGCTTGGTTTGTACTTACCAGCCTCTTCTCCTTCATCAAGTCCGTCTAGGCTCTCTGGGTGAAGTATCACCAGCACCTTCTCCTCCCAATCGGTGTAGGGTATGGGCTCCGGGGGTGTTCCGCCACCAGTATTATTGGCTCTTGCATAGTTTTTGGCGCGGATGCCTTTGACCCTGGTCTTCAGGTCATGCCACCGCCTCTGAATTTCGTGCTTCGTCCTTGGCACGGTCCCTGACGCATTTACCCGACTGACGATTCTGTCCCACATGTGATTCTTTTGCGCCACGGAAGTCTGCTGGACTTGGGCCCCGAAGATGTGGGGCTCAACACGGATGATTTAATCTACCATTACCTTCAACTCCGTCTCCGTGAATTTTTTTTTTTTTTTGGGTGCCATGGTGTGTGGTGCTCAGTGTGTGTGTTGAGTGAGTTGGGGGGTGCAGGTGTGTGGTGTGTGATGTGTAGGAATGGTGTGGTGGGTGTTTGTGTGGTGGGTGTGGTAGGGTGGTGGTTGTGTGTCTTCTATTTGAGTAAGCTGTATATCGATTAGGGCCTCTTGCTAGCAGCAATGCTGTGATCCAAAGGATTGTGGTAGTGGGTGGGGGTCATTTTATAGTCGTGTCTCAATGGTTGTTGGCAGTCAGGTGGTAGGTGGGCGTGTTGACTAGTGTGCATTATTGGGTACTTGGGGGGTGTCATGGTGGCTTGTGCTTGGTGTTGGTGTACCAAGTGGGGGGGGGTTGTCAATTTTCGTGTGTTTGCTAATTACTTGCTGTACACTTTCTGACATTTGTTTGACGTTAGGGATGTTGTGCGTGTTGGCCTTCCGCAGTGATGCACTGTTTATCGTTACATTCTTTCCGCCGCGGACGTGGATGGCTGTGCGTACCGTGGTACAGGCGGATTTATCCTAATTGCGGACACGGAGTTTTCACAGGTATGGCGGTAAATGTGTATTTTTCCGCGGTCATTGCCGTCCGCGGCTGTTCATTAGGCTCCGTCCGCCGCGGACGGAGTTAGATGTGTTCCGTCCACCGCGGACGGTGTTTGTTATGATCCGTCCGCCGCGGTCGGAGTTTCGTGACATGAATATCCTAATCGCAGGCGCGGCCGGGAGTAAAAATTCTGAACATGGCGGACAGTCCCCGTGTCCGTCCGCCATCCTAATCGACCCCTTGGTGTGGGAACCAGAGGGTCTGCATTCTGGGGACATCTTTAGAGATTAGATGAGGTTCCTCCATAAGGCATGGGTCACTACCTGATTGTTCTAAAAGTGAGAGAACTGTGGATCGCTTAGTTGGATTGTTCATTCCTCGTACATTGAGGCTGGTGACATTAAGGTCTTGAAAAACAGGGTGGATAGGCAGAAAGCTGTGAAGACTCCCTCACCAGACTGTCAAGGCATGAAGCAATGAAATATCTCCACCAGAGGTTAACCCACAAAGGGCATATTGAAGCGCTAAAGATCAACCAGGTATGGAAAAGGAGTGAAAGCCCACAAAAAAAACCTAAAAACAAATTGGAATAATATAAACCCTAAAACCAATAACCATAGTAGGCCATCATGGAAGGGAGCAAGTCGTGGGGCATGGACCAGGCAGACAGGGATATTAGCAGCCAAAGAACTACGGATCTGGGACATGTTATAAAATCCTATTGCACCTGTCTCTGCCTCTCTCACACCCCAGTGCTGCAGGAAGTATTAGTGTTGCAAGAGTCTCCTTGGCTTTAAGGTGCATCAGCCTTGTCAGCATCGTTCTTCATATTTTTTAGCACCAATTGCCTCTCCAAAGCAATAGACGCTGGGTCAGGTTGCGTGCCAACAGGCATGCTTTTAGACTGTTGCCAGTGGGGACGCCTCGTGCTGAACGACTCTGGGGACTGGATTGTCATCCGTCTGCAGAAGGTTCAGCAATACCTAGCACTCCGCAGGCCTCTGTGAGAGATCGGATTTGGAGGCGCTTGCTCTTATATAGGAAGATGATCCAGAAAGGGTGGCCCCAGGAGTACTATATACCAGCGTTCCTTAGGTTAGTGATAGGGCGTAAATCTCGATGCTTCTGGAGGTTAATGTAAGCAATGTCTTGTTACAACACAATTGTGTGCCCTCTGAACTGAATCGGTGGGTCTCTCGTGCTTTCCACAGTGTACTCTCCTTCAGTTGAAAATCCGTGAACACACACTAGGATGTCTGCAAGAGAGGATTTCTCTGGTTTCGGTATCCCCAACCGATGAACTCGGTGTAGAGTTATGTCTTTGTCTGCCGAGGCCCCCAGGACGTGCCGATAGAGTGCCCCAACATATTCTCCTAGGTTGTCACCTTCTGCATTTGTCAGGACCCTCGTGGTGCATACTTTGTGAGCAATTCACTAAGTCTTCGCATGGGCCTGTTGGTCAAGTTGTTGTTCCCTGAGTCGGAGCATTTCTAGCTGCAGCCACTCAACTTCTTCAACACGCTCGAACTCTTGTTCCTCCAGAGAGCCGACCCTGTCTCCAACCTCCTCTAGATCCCAGCTGATTTCACACAGATCCACCGAAAGCTCCTTTTAAACTGCTTGTACGTGATTTTGCAGTGACGTGAATGAGGCCTCCATGAAGGACCGAGTCACCGGCCCCTCCATGTCATCAGTCTCTGAGTGATAATCCACACCAGCCGCAGACATTTTGTCACCCGAAGGCCCTCCAGCAGGCTTAGTCAACGTGTCCTGCAAGAAGCAATCTATCTTTGTCTTGTCTGGTGGCAGTAGTATCACTTTGTAATGGAGAAGTCAGAGATAGTCGTCTGGTCAGCGATGACCTATCAGAAGGGGAACGTGGATCAGGCACTTCCACCAGGACTTCAGGTCTGGCCAGCACTAGGTCCAGCAGGGCAAGCGTCTCTTCTTCTCCCCTCGGAGACTCCACTGAAGTGGGGCACCCACAGAAGACGACCCGGACGCGGGCACAGTAGGCGGACTGTAGACAGCTCCAGCTATACCGTACCAGTAGTAGGAGTAAAACACACCCACTACTAAGATTATTCCAATTAACAGAAGTAAAGGGAGATTTCACCTTGTTATAAGGACAGGCACATTGTTTTGAGAAGTTGAGTGAGTGGGGGGCAGCCTGTACCTAGTCCGAATCCCCCTTGGGTCCCTTGTTGTTCAGAGCTCCAGCTATACCCCCATAATATCAGGGTTTGCTGCCAAAGGGGGGACTTTCTGGATAAGTTGGTGGTTGCCCCCCTGGAGGGCAGAGCCCAGGAGCTATAAAGGGACAGACCAGGTCCCTGACTAGGCAAGGGGCTGAGAAGCAAATGACACCATAATGAGGGAGAGCCGAGGGCCCACGTTCCACCCCACTTAGGAGACCCAAGGCTAGGCGCCTTACAGCCACGTCGTTCCCTCTGATCCGGCACCCTGCGTGGCCGTTTCTGATGTAGGCAGACCCCTGCTCTAGATTTAGGAAACTTCAGCTTACCAAATTGGGAGACATCCTCCCTGAATGGAATTTTAATGAGCTGCATCTGATGCGGGAGGGTGGGGACCTGACTACACTGGAACAGATGAATTATTACCAGTTGCGACCCACATTGTGTGCCTGTCTCCCTTCCTTCCCAGCTGCTCTGCCCATGTTCCACACACTTGAGCGTTTTCTGGGGAATCCCTCACCATGCAAGTTGATCACACGATTATACTCGATATGCAGCGCTCAGCGCCCCTATGCACCCCGCGGGCGTGGGAGACCTCGCGTGGCATCCCGATCACTCAGAAGAAGTGGATATTTTGCTGCACGCAGGCGTGGGCCCTTCCCCTAACTACCGGCTCCGTCTCATCAATTTCGAATTTCTACATAGACTATACAGAACACCCGCATGGCTCCACAAAACAGGACTGACTGGTGAGGCGCGCTGCCAGCGAAGCTGCTTCCCTGCGCGTCCTTCCTCCACCTGGCCTGGGACTGCCCCAGTATCCAACATTACTGGGAGTCTATTTTTGGTGCAGTGGATGAGATGCTTGACCTGCGCATGCGCGTTCCCCCACTAACTGCGCTGCTCGGGTACGTGAAAGGCCTGCCAACGGAAGGCTGAAAACTTGCAGCCATGCTCCTTTTTCTGGCAAAGCTGACCATTGCGATGAACTGGGGTAGAAGCCAGGCGCCACATAGAGTGGAGTGGCTCAGGGATGTGTCATTTTGTCAGGAGCAGCTCTTAGCTTATAGGGACCTTTGGCCCCTCAAACCCAGCCTGGAGATATATGGGGACCCCTGCAACTATATTTGCGATCACGCGCAGAGAATGGGGGGCTCCACAATCCCTCTCACCGGGTGAAGAGTACCTTGGAGTTCACTGTCCAAACAAATCTACTGTTTTCATAAGTATGTTTACTGTGGCAAAATACTTACTCAGACACGCATGTTGTATTGTACAATGACATTTCCATGTTGCATGGTGAGATGTGCTCTTAAAATACCGTTTCAGGTCCATTACTCAGTACATGTCCAAACAAACTTTCCTTCCCTTTACAGTTTGCATTGGGCATGGTCGTCGGAGGTTGGGGATGGATCAACGTTTAATTTTCTGGGCGTGCTGTGCTTAGTGGCTAGCATTTTACCAATCCATCAGGGTGGGGTAACGTTTCTGAGTGCATGAAGTGGTAATTGTTTTATGTGGGCGTATTCAATATCACTGCATCAGGACATCATCTAGCGAGTTGGTTGCTTTCAATAACATGAAAGGTGCAGATTATTGAATGTTAGTTTTTCCACATGATGCATTCTGTAGATGCTGAGACACACAAAAGATGAATGCTTTTCTTTCCTTTCTGACCAACATCTTAGAACCCCTTTTGGCATTTAGGAGACTGAGATACTGCTGCGTTCTTTGGTGATTTCTTTTCCTGTATTACAGGATGTATATTGGCATCGTGGCTGTCCTAATATTCAGTTGCCATTTTATTCTGATAGCTTTTATATATTCAGACTGACAGACACTAGCACAGTTAATTTTCACTGCATTAATGGCCACTACAGTAAAAAGTAAGGGCTTTCAGAGTGTTATTGCAGTCTTCAAGATTATTGTAGTTTAACTTGTTTAGGAATACATCACTCAAATGCATGTCCATTGACTTGAATGTCAGAGGCAGAATTTTATTTTGTTTTTTTTTTGGTAAAAATATGTTATTGGTTTCCTATCAGCAGTTCTCTGCAATATAACAGTATCTGCAATGAAAGTGTCCAACCCCTGCTCACGAGTAGTGCAGACTGCAATGATTAGAGATGGTGACGTGGATTAATAGCATCTCAGTTAGATAATGAGCTATCGCTGGAGTGGTACAGCAGTGGATGGTGATAAATGATAACCAGATTCACATTGCATTAGTAGCTCGGCACAAGAGGGGCTAACACCCCAAATTCTCGTGGTGTCAAGAGCTGTGTCAAATGGTATTATCGGGAGCCTCAGCGCGGGCGGTAGTGTGTCAGTTTAGTCAAATGCCAGTTGGCCTGTTCTGGTAGAAACATTGAGACCCTCATGGGTAAGTAGTGCGCTCTTTAAATCCCTGATTGATTGATTGATTTACATTACTCTATGTGTGTGCCCTATGCAACAGAGGAGCTGGCAGCCAGGGGCAACGGGGTTCTTAATCTCCTCTTCCCCAATGTTTCTTAATAGTTGCTATCACCGGGCCATGGAGGAGGAGCTGTCCTAGTGGGACGTGGTGTTCCTCCCTTAATTCCTCAAAAGAGAGCAATTCACCACTCTGGAACCGGGAGTCAACGGCTTCAATCTCCAAGTTCACCCACCCGAAGCTCCCTCCAATTGCCGCCAAGCAGGAGTGCAGCTCAGAATTGAAGGAGTGTTCATGAGTATGAAGTGACCATCCGTGTCATCTGCATGGTTCAAATCCAGCAGTGTCGTACCACCCTCATAGTGCCGTTTCCTCCCATAGTGGTTAATTTTTGGTCAAATAGAAGGGTACTCAGAAGGCCATGTGTCGGCACACCAGGGTTATCATCCCCCGTCTTGGCCATCCCTCTCCGCAGCCATTGCAGGAACAACTGCAACTGGGCCGTCAAATAATATGTCTCAAAGTCTGGGCCCCCGGCTGTCATCAGTTACCGGGTTTTGCAGTTTAGACAGTGCCACAGGTCATCTGCTGCAAGCCCGCCACCCCCAAATCAGATCCACCAGAATAGAGTTTTGGGCTCGAAACTTGCTTCTAGGGACAGTGTCGTAAAATAATTAAGTAGGTGCGGTAAGGCCACCATTTTAGTGATCGCTACCTTAGCCATGCTAAAAGAGGGAGGGTTTGCCAAAAGGTCACACTAGTCCACTGAGCCACAATGGCCAAGTCAATATTCCATTCAAGAATGTCAGAGCCTTTTCTGTAAATGCAAACTCCCTGATATTTTATATATTCGGCTCCTAACTCATACCATGTGTTTTGGGGACAGCCTCAGTAGAGGCCCGGATAGGGCACAGGCTGGTTTTGAGTCTGTTACTGTGCAACTTGGAGGAGTCTCCGAATACCGAATGCGTTAAGCAGTCACACCTCTCTCTCGGGGTCCGCTCCCTTGTAGTAATCAAAAATCCACTTCTCAGGGGTTCCACTGATACTTAGTCCATTTAAACCAACCAAGAAGAAATTGGCATAGAAGCTGAAATGTAACAGAGAGTTTTATTAACCTCAAATGAGGTGAGACTACGTCACCCAGAAGCCTTAGCAACTGAATGAGGCAGTCTAAAGAGTACAGAAAACTGGGGCTTTATATATGCTTTAGAGTTACATAGTAAGCATAAATGCAAGGGGCAGTCCTGGTTCATGTAAGCATACAAAATGACTAAGATGGGCATGCAGAATCTACTTGCTCAACAAAGTGGGAGGACAGTTACTTCTCCATACAGCAGCAAAAATAGCCTGACAGTTATACTAGAGAGGCAGGTGCATTCTACTAGCCAGGCCATTCTGGGCATGTGCAAAATGGAGAATGCTGAATATAGTTTGTCTCTAGGCAGACTACAAGAGCAGTTAACAGAAAGGTAGGACAGAGCACATGGCAGACAAAATGGCCGCCAGAAATACAAAATGGCTTTCAGCTCATGCTAACAAATCTGTCCAATATTTAACAGATGGTCCTTTTAGCATGAGCTAAAGACATTCCTATGATCCAGTAGGAACATAGAAAATATTTGTACATTCATTTTTAATAAATTTATTAATATCCTAATTCATTGCTAGTGGGCATTTTCCATTCTAAACATTTCATTAAGCTTGTATGAGCAGGAATCCAAAGAGAACAAAGCATTGGGTCATCATTAACATTCAGATAGCAGAATAAAGTAATGACCACTATAGAATCATATTTTTTCTTGTCCTAAGCAAAAGCAAATCCTAAAATCATCTGGTAAATATTTTCAAGTCTCCTATGTATTTCATTGACTTATATACTCAGGTGAGAAAGTGGCAATCCTTATCAATGCTCTCAGGGGAAATGGGAATACCCTTCATCAGAGTAGAGACAGAACACTACTTTAAAACGATGCCAGCAGAACAGTAAGAATAGTCACACAAATTCACTTCTGGTGGACCATGTTGGATGCTAAGGGCAGAGCCACTGGAGGCTATTCCTCTTCCATGGCAATTCAGTCAAATGGGAACATCCCACACCCACTTTTATACAGTGGCACTGGAAACAATGGTGCAACTTATGCCAAAGTCCGTTCTAAGCCTCTTTGGTAGGCTTCTATCGTCCATCAAATCTGCTTCCGTTGTCTTCTTCCGCGTTGGGCCTCTTGATCCAGGCCTTACATGAAAATAATGCTTCTCAGTATCTGTTGGAGTGCCCTCCTAGCAAACACTCACAGCTCACTCAAAAGTCTCAATGTCTCAATGCAGTGCACCAGTGTCTCTCCTCTACGGCAGGCACTACAGATATTGTGCTCTTTGTTGGTCATAGGCACAGATCATCTCGTTCAGACCCAGGTACTGCTTAAACAGAAAAAGCAATAAAATGTCATCTTCAGCTACATTCTCAGGCTCCAACACTCATTATTCAGTGTCAGAGGACGCTCGGGCTGCTCTTTCATTTTATTTTTCCTTTCAACATGGGTACCACAATGTAGTGCCTTTTGCCAATCTTGGATACTCCGGTGCACTGCCCTTCCGTTGGAGCAAAGAAAAGGGGTGGCAAAAACTCAGACCAAGGGGCTCAAGGGACTGCACACTGTCAGAGGTTACCAGCACATGACAGGTAGAAAACTAAAGCCTCAAACCAACCCTGCCATCAACAACATGGATCCTTCACTTTCGCTCTTTTGCACTGAAACTCTGGTTCTGTGGCAAACAGGGAACCAGCTCCTCCTTCTTGTCTGATGTCCAACGCCGTCTTATGGAGCAAGCACAATGCTTTGGAGATATCATTGATGGCGCGCTGGCGATCGCTGTCCAGCCTTGCTACTTTCTGGGTGCTGGGACTGTAGGTCCAAGACGTCTGCCCTTCATCTGTAGCTGTCACTGATGGGAATTAGGACTCGTCTTTATCTTTGTTCTGCAGGTTATTATGACTCTTCCTTTTACTCTGGAAGATCTCGCAGAACCTAGTGACATAGGAAATGTGACACAGTTGTTAGTTTCCTTCAAATTAGCGCAAAACAGTTCATTGTATTTAACAATGGGACTGCAAGCAGGTGGCCTGCAATCTTCTTTTTTTTATTTTATTTTATTTTTATTACAAGCCGTAGGTAGACAAAATACATTGGTACATTAATTTCTTCATAATTAGACATACATTAGACAAAAATTTACAAAATCCAAGAGACAACCCTAGACAATAAAATGCCTCAGCGATAATAGAAAAACTGCAATAATGTACAACTGTCGATATAAAAGTATTAGTTAAAAAATAACTAATATTATGCTTCAAAATTTAAACCTATCGATATAATACAATAATAATATACAAAAAAATATCATTACCGTACTTAAAATATTTGTTCCAAAACATATTAGACTACCCAATATATAAACAACTGGTAATAAGCAGCATCAAGATTATTATTATTATGCCGTTCATAAAGTGCTAATGCAAAAGTAGAAAGACCGACGCTTGAAAGTGCTATTGTTATTACGTGCAAAATTTGGCCTATATAAAGTGACTAATGCAATAAAGTGCCGATGTATAGTAACACAAATAGTAATACATTTCATGAAGTGCAAATAAAATAACGTACAAAAATTTATATAATAAAAGTGCTTAGCAATTTGATATAGCACAGCAGATGAATACTTGTATTTCCTCACATGTAAATGTAATACCATCTTACAATTAGCTAAAATATAACAGTCACCTTCCTTTTAATAGTTCAAGCTTGTTAAAATGTTTCCAATTCCTTTCAAATCTTGCAATCGCACCCACTCTACCTGCATAGGCTCTCTCAAAATTATATGTTCTTCTCATTTTATTAACCCACTTAACATGGCATGGACTCACCGTAGATTTCCAATTTTGCAAAATCAGGGACCGTGCCACGGCAGTGGAAATAAAAATAAACACTTCTTCTGATTCATTGAACCTATTCCTGTCTTTACCGATGCCAAAAAGGGCCACTTCCACTTCTGGAAGAAGAATTTTCCCAGTTGCCATCTCCAAATCTGCGAAAATCTCCTTCCAGAAGGGTTCTAACTTTGGGCATGAGAAAAAAATATGATACCAACCACCCTGTCCCCTGGTTTTGCATCTAAAACATTTATTCTCACATTCAGGGAACATTCTCTGTAGGGCCTCCGGGGTATAATATGCCAGCCAGCGAGAAAGAAAAGACATTCTCTTATAATTAGCTGCTCGAAGTGCTCTGTTTCCTAAATAACATATTGTCTCCCAGTCTTTATCTGACAATATACACTGTAATGTGAGACTTATTTTCTCCAAATGGTTAATTATTATAGTAGATGATCCAGAAGGGGGTAACTTTTTATACCAGAATCCAATACCCTTATGTTTCTCCTCATATAACGCTGTTAACAAAGCATTGGGTGTTGTATCTAGACTTCCTACTTCTTTTCTTATAAAATAGCTCAGTTGCAAATATTGAAAAAACATGAGCCGCCTCGGATGCGTTCTATCTCTAACCATTTGCCAGCTAATTATCGTATTTTGAGTGAGAAGGTGCCTTATTTCACAGAATCCGGCCGATTCCCATTCTGTCAGATGACTTGAAGAAATCCTAAGACCCATTTTAGCACATTCTGACAGTTTCAAATAAATAGATCCATCTGAAACATGTTTTTCAAATAGAAGCCGTAATCTTGATGAATACCCCATCAGTGTCTTATATCGTGTTCTCTTTGGAAGCTTTGCAGTTTTTAAGAAGATAAAAATTTTGGAGCCTGATTCCTCAAGCATTCTATTTAAAAAAAAGTTATCTCTTGTCTGTCTAGCCTTTAATAATCCTGCCATTATATCGAAAAAAGCTGCTTCGTAATATGTATTAAAATGGGGAAGAGCAAACCCGCCTTGGTTAACAGGAAGTTGTATTACCGCGAGTTTGACTCTATTGGCCTTTTTGTTCCAAATAAATCTTCTCATCATGGATTCTAGTTCGTTAAAAAAGGCCATATTGACTTTGATTGGAATATTACTAAACAAAAATAAAAGCAGAGGTAATATGTTCATCTTTATCAATGCCACTCTGCCAATCAATGATAGGGGCAGTATATCCCATTGTTCAATCTTCAAAGGAGTGGCCAGAAGCCATGGGACAACTCTGGTCTAGAATGCACTGTCACTCTCAAATGATACAAAGGCAGTATGTCTAGTCTCTTCAATTGGGTACTTCTCATATCCTCACTAACTTCAATGTGAGAGCATTATCCTTTGCCATCTAAGGGTAGATAGCTACATGGGAATTCTATCTAAATGTGTGTCCTCACACATAGTGGCATTATCTAATGGGGTAAATTCCTTATCTAGAAAACCTCAAAAGGGAAATCACATGATACAGATTATCAGACACATGTAGATACCTCCCCTTAATAATTGTGCATCAGGTGCACTATGCAATACACAGGCTAATAATCAAAATGTGGAAACAAAAGACAAGAACTAGAGAGTCCTGGTATTTCCATGATTAGAACACATCTGATCCCACCAAAAATTAAAGCAGCAGGAACAAAAGGGAAAAGAAAACCAAATTAAAATAGGCATTGAATTTGTCATGTTCAAAAAAATAAAATAAACGTAAGGTATCTCCTATTGAGGTGGAAAACTTGTCTTACTATAGTATTGAGTCAGTTAACCAGTCCATCACTACCCTGAAAGTCAGACTGGAAAACATCAAAGTGGGCCTAAAGAAAATTCTTAAAAACCAGTCTGGTCATACAAAAGGGAATTATACATAAGATGGGGGTCCCTGGTACATAACTACAGTCTGGAAGTGTGAAGTTGAACAATACACCAACAATAATAAAAGGGCTGACTGGTTAAAGGAATACGGAAAAAGGGAAATGGGACTAGGACACAGCTAAAATCCCCATTAACTAGGCACAATGCGACATTGATCAGGGGAGAAGCGGCAAAAGAAAAATCTATAGGAAGAACAATAAATTACTTGGGTGATAGTCAGGCATGTGACACAACACCAAGAGTACGGGTGATACACAAAAGACCAAAGTAGTACACAAATTTAACTCTACCACGGGCCGCTACACCATATACTGTAATCTCAGCTACTGTTCCAGTTCCTTTGATGAACAAAACCATACACTACCTAGGAAGCAGAACATGATTAACTAATGCAATATCATGAGGAAGGTTCAGGTCACCTTTAGCAAGAGCCACAAATGTATAGTCCTCCTTAGGGTCCAATCAAGGAACATAATCAAGGGCCTCCTGTTCCTTAAGGGAAGGGGCAGTAATGTGACTAACTGCAGGTGACACGCTTTTAATCCTGAATAACTCTTTTTCTTTTCTTCAATGCCATTAGGGCCAAATAGACATGCACTGATGAAGTGTTGTCTCTCATGTTCACAGCATGAAATATCATATCTGTGGAATTTAGTAACCAGAACAAGTCCAACCAACTGTTGCGTAGCGATGGGCATCGTCATGACCATCCCCTCACAACACAGAGGAGCTTTTAATAGTATCAAAAGTAAATTATCAAAATAACGCAAAAAGAAAAAACACACATAAAATAAAAACTCACATGTCAAGCCATCAGGTATACTTGCTGTATACCAAGCACAGAAAGCATAGACAAATTACAGTAGCACATACAAACGAGCGGTGACACACAACACTATGACATGCACTTTATGCATAGTGAACCTGCAGCCCAAAACCCAATATTCTGGCCTGCTTAATTTGTCAGGTTTAAAATCAAAATTAAATTTTCTTTTACTTTCCTCACCCTCCTTTTGACAGCAGGTCACCTTAGTGGTGATCGGCTGTCAAATACAACTTACTGTGTTGCTTCTGACACACAGAACCAGCAGGAACAACATGTAAGCATGTTAAGCCACCTTAATTTTGACTGTCCTAAAGTAAAACTGTTTCACAGACACTCTGTGTGTCCCTTGCGCCACAATTTTTCCTGTGAAAAATAAATTTTAATTTGCTAATCATTTTTAGCTAGGCATGTTCTTATTTTCTATCTAAAACTAATGCAACATTTTATTTTCTGTTAAATTAAGGCAACTACGTGGACATTATTTTTCAAGAGCAGAAGCAGTGTGTAATATACTCTAACAATCCAGAAGTCAGCTATTTGTATTAACTAAATGTATGCAGTTACTGAAGCCTAAGGCACTTTAAAGCTACTGTAAATGGCAAGAATGCTGTTTAAATAGTCTATTTTACCCAATTTCGACTTTGATATTTGGGGCACTTAAAAATAAAGATCCTATAATTGTGTTACATATTAATCATCCTCAGAATGTTCTTTACAGATTGCAGAGATTGGACATTAGACATATCTCATGTAAATCCTTAGAAAAATGAGTTTTTTACGCCTGCGCCACGGGAAATTCCATATGCAAATGTCCTCATTATGCAGTACAACACAACTTAAATTAAATTGTAATGCTATGAGGTCACAGTATGAGTATTAAGCTTTATAAATATTAAAACAACGATTTTAAAAGCACTTATTTTTGTAAAAATAATTTGTCATAATTAATAATTATTTTTGATAAAACCAATCATTTTTGATAATTCCACATATAAAAGCAAGCTGCATCCCTTGCCTATCATATTTAGACACATTCATTCACAAGCCTAAGCACAGAAGCCTAACTTAGAACATGACAAATTTTTGTGCCACTTTTTTTTAAAACAACAATTATTTTAACATTAGAACCAAGAATGGTTAAAGAGAGGAAAACCGTAATTGAAATGTTTTCCTGTAATGCACATATTGAACCTTTTTTTAAAAGAGCATTCTGAAATGCAAAGTTTCACCTGTGTTTAACTGAGGAAGTCCTGGCTGAGTAAACATTCCTGTCTATTTGTGGCCTACAAAAATGACAGCTGCTTGCTTAGCGGCAATAAAAGCTTGTCTCTCAGTTTTTGAAACGTGAGCACGGTGGCTGTCTTATTTAAAACAGACATTTCAAGTTTTAAAATGCATGCGCAATACAGCAAAATCCAATTTATTCAGATGATGTGTTTGCCTGTTAATATCTAATACAATGTATGTAGGTAAAAATGCTATAAGTTTATTTTTCTACAAAACACACAATTTAGTTTTTGAGGCCTTTTATTCATATTCTTAGTGAATGTGGATTTTAATTTTATCTTTTAAGCAGTTAACAGTTTGTACATGTGGATAATTGCTTACTCTATAAATTAAATAGCAACATATAGCTATTATAGCATATCATATGGTTCTTTTCTGAATTTTTATTTAATTTCTAATTAATATTGATTAACTAACAGTTTGCATAACAGACTGAAGACAACAAGAAATACCACAAGCACATATTGAGCACATTTCAGACATATACAGAAAGGCGTCAAAACACTCAGGACACACAGTACAGCGCGCTTAATAGCCATCATTTCATAAATAGCGCCATCGCTATTTACTTACAGAAGTTGCACTAATAGGAAAACCACATAGACATTTAAACACACATTTAACCCACAGATCAACACTTAGGACAGAAACAAAGGACAGGCCACAGACTTTACTTAAATCAAACCATTTGTAAATACTAGTTGTAAGTCATATTTACAAGAAGCGCTTCTCAATAGTATTCCAAAAGACTGCAAAAACAGCCCAACAAACTGTTTTATTTCCAAGAAGCCAAAATACACTCAATTCACTAGCTTTGGCTGGCAGACACCAAAAATCGCTCTGCATATCTCCATTCCTACCTAGCAAAAGTCCTTGAGACTCATGTTACGACCACTCTGAGTGCCCACGTAGAGGCAAATCATTGCCTCTCCCCCTGTCAAGCTGGGTTTAGGCCCCTGCACTCTACGGAGAAGGTGGTGATCTCGGTAATGGACAGGCTACGGGAGGGTATTGATACTAATGTACCACAAGCCCTGATACTTTTAGACCTGTCCGCCGCTTTTGACACGGTGGACCACTCCATCCTCCTCAGCCGTGTCAGGGCGGCGGGCATAGAGGGCCTGGCCTTCTCGTGGCTTGAGTCCTTCCTAGCCGGGAGAACTCAAGCGGTCCATTTGGCTGGCTTTGCCGCGGCCTCTCGCAAGGTAGAGTGCGGGGTCCCTCAGGGCTCGTCACTTTCCCCCCTCTTATTTAATTTATACATCTTCCCCCCTTATTTTTATGTTACAGCAGCTGGAGGTCACGGTGTTTAATTACGCGGATGACCTCCAGCTAATCTTCAACCTCTCCCACTCTCCCTCATCTGCCCAGAATGTCCAGTCAGTCATGACGTTTATCCACGATTGGATGAACTGCAACCACCTCAAACTCAATCCAGACAAGACCGAGCTGGTCTTGACCGGAGGTGGTTGCAGTCCGTGGTCCCCTTCCTTTTGGCCCCCTTCACTTGGTGCCCCTCCACTCCCTGTGTCTAAAGTTAAAACCCTTGGGATTTTCTTAGACTCACAACTTTCTATCCATTCACAAATTGGTTCAGTTGTCTCCTCTTGTTTCTTTTCCCTAAGAATAATTAGGAAAGTCTCTCGTTTTTTTTCCCTCCCTGCTCTAAAAATTATTGTGTTGGCCATGGTACTGTCTCGTATCGATTACGGTAACGTAATTTACAATGGGGCCCCCGCCTACGCGATCCACCGTCTGCAGCTGGTACAGAACCAGGCTGCTCGCCTGATCCATGGCCTTCCTAAATATCATCGGGCCAGTCCATTACTTAAAGCACTACACTGGCTGCCGGTGCGAGAGCGCGCCCTTTTTAAACTCGGCTGCCTCACCTTTCAGGCTAGGTCAGGCACTGCCCCTAAATTCATATGTTCTGCTGTCATGCCCTATCTCCCAGGCAGAGAGCTACGCTCCTCTCATATGGCCCTCCTAGCTACCCCCCGATTTAAAAAACAGAGGGCGGGTGGAGCGAGGTTCGCTGTCCTGGCTCCAGTATTCTGGAACTCCCTTCCTGTTGCCCTTCGTACATCGTCCTCCTACCCTCAGTTCCGGAAGGATCTTAAAACCTTCCTATACACACAAGCCTACTCTGTCTAACCTCCTCCTACTGCTGCCGCCCACTGCAACACAAATAGCGCCATGAAACCGCTGGGTAAAAGTGCGCTGTACAAATGTTTTTAAATTCAAATTCAAATTCATAAAATTGCACAGAAAAAGGATCCTTGTATGTATTTTGTCATATTTTAATTCCCTGGGGATGCAGAATCACCAAGGAAGAAATATGTTGTTATACCTAAACCTATCTAGGTATTCCCCCAAGGGAGCCGGCCAATTCAATTCATATCTCACTATGGTACCTTTCAAAAAGCAACACATTCTTCTATGTGTGCTTGAAACAGGCATGCCAAAAATAGTGCAAAATATGCACTATTATAAATAAGTAGTTCTTAAAGTACTCTTCATACGTTGAACCGTTCAAATTTCATAGGAGTAGAGAAACATCTCCTCATTACCTGCCTATATGTGTTGCATCATATACATGTACATATTCATATTCATAGGACTAACTCAATATTTGGCCAATTTCAAATTCATATCATATTCATATTCAAAATCAAGCTCCCGGGTAAGTGTACCTAAACTAAGCTTACCAATCGGGTCCGGGGTAAGTGTTCTTAGACTACCTTACCAATCGGGTATCAAACCTATACAAGTGCCGCAAAACGGCTATTATCAAACAAATGGTTGTCCAAATTCTAACTGCCAAGTTCGAAATGCCCTAACGGTCTTTTTTTTTTAAAATACTCATGCCAAAAAGGTTCTCAGTCAGGGGTGACATCATGTGGAGGAGCAAAATCAGGAAGATCAGAAATATACTGGGCTGCAGAGACAGAGAATCCCCAGAATATCTATGCACAGGGTACCTCTCTAGTAGAATCCTGTCCTGTCCTGTCCTCCTCCGTAGATTTCTGTCTCCTGACAAGATCACTCCCTCAGATAGTCACTTCTGATGAGGTCCACGTTGGCGCGCCAAACTATAGTAATCAAAAATCCACTTCTCAGGGGTTCCACTGATACTTAGTCCATTTAAACTAACAAAGAAGAAATTGGCATAGAAGCTGAAATATAACAGAGAGTTTTATTAACCTCAAATGAGGTGAGACTATGTCACACAGAAGCATTAGCAACTGAATGAGGCAGTCTAAAGAGTACAGAAAACTGGGGCTTTATATATGCTTTAGAGTTACATAGTAAGCATAAATGCAAGGGGCAGTCCTGGTTCATGTAAGCATACAAAATGACTAAGATGGGCATGCAGAATCTACTTGCTCAACAAAGTGGGAGGAGAGTTACTTCTCCATACAGCATCAGAAATAGCCTGACAGTTATACTAGAGAGGCAGGTGCATTCTACTAGCTAGGCCCTTTTGGGCATGTGCGAAGTGGAGGATGCTGAATATAGTTTGTCTCTAGGCAGACTACAAGAGCAGTTAACAGAAAGGTAGGACAGAGCACATGGCAGACAAAATGGCCACCAGAAATACAAAATGGCTTTCAGCTCATGCTAACAAATCTGTCCAATATTTAACACCCTTGTAAGTAAGAAAGAGTACTATGTCTTCGGTGTACAGGAAGATGTAATGTGTGATACGGCAGGTGCTTATACCTGTACAGTGGGCCCCCTACTAAGCCCTACACGCCAGCGGCTCAACCACTGGAGCGAACCTCAACGGTGATGGGGCGCACCTCTGTGTAGTGACCCTCTCCACCAGGCACTGTACAGAGATCACTCGCCCTGTCCAAACTCTTGTGGTGGGAGTCATGTATAGCAGCCATGCCATTCAAATGAACCCTGGTCCCAGTCCCAGTCAGCATAAAAGAAGTCCCAATCAAAGTTGTCAAAAGCTTTTTCGATGTCTCTGGACATCATCAAGGCCTCCGCGTTAACAGGTGGGACATCGGCCAAGATAGCCACTGCTTGCAAATCTTCATTGCCGTATTACGGCCCATAATGAACCCGGACTGATCAGGGTGAATGAATCTCTACATAAGGGGCAGGAGTGTCTCGTTTCCAGGATAGCACTGAGTATCATGTATTCAACGTTCAACATCGAAAGTGGACGGCATGTCGTCACATCTGTGGGGGGTTTCCCGGGTTTAAGTAGGGCAATTATCAGTGCTTCTGTCATCAATCGTAGGAGGTGCCACTCATTTTGTGTCACTCTGTAAAGGCAGGTGGGAGGGGGTTCAATTGTCTCTATTAACACTGCAAAAAAGTAGACCAGTAGTCTATCGGTTCCTGGCACCATTCCAGGGGCCATTCTTTTCACCTCTGTGCTCATTGCTCCCTTTTTTCACAGCACCTAGGTAATCTGCTTCTTCGGCTGTAAGGCCACTAGATACTGCTGAGCGGGTGCCCTCTATATCCACCTGTGCTGGTATACAACTGGGTGTAGTACCTGATAAAGGCCTTATTGATCTCATCCTATTTGGGAACCCTGTCCCCTCGATCTGTTTCTATTACCAGGATTTGGGAACTTCGCTATGCAGGATTAGCCAACCATGACAAAAGAGTTCTAGCCTTATCCTGTTCCGTGTGAGCATATATCATGTACTACTTATAATCAAAACAGCGGAGGCGTTCAATGTGTTCTGCCAATTCTTCTTTGACATATAATAGCGCTTGTTGCATCTCTGACTTTAGGACCCTGTTGAGTTCAAGTCTACAAAGTGTCCTCTCTTGTGAGGCTATCTCCATCAACAACGTTCAGCGGACTTCGAGCGATTCTGCTATACAATGCCCCTGTATAAAACGCTTCCCATTCAGATAGTACAGACGAGACGGTGGCGTAATTGTTAAGGAAATAGTACCGAACCCTTTTCCCTATGATCTCCTGAACAGTGGGCTCGTCCAAGCGATCTATTTTCAATGTTCAATTGGGTTCAGTGTCTGAGTCTTATCCCAGGACACGGTCATGAGTATCAGGATATGGTCAGAGACGGTCTTCAACAGATATTCCATGTCCAGCATGGAGTCCATTATGTCAGGTGTGCATAAGAATGTATCCAGTCCGACATGGAGCTCATGCACTGTGGAAAAATGTGAATGGTCTTGATCGCACAGGTGGGGCAATCTCCACACATCTCTGAGGTCCAGTCTGGCATGGAGCTCACTCAGTGTGGCGAAATGTGAATAGTCTTGGTCGCCCAGGTGAGACAGTCTCCACACATCTCTGAGGTCCCATCTGTCTTGCAAATCACTGAACTGCCTTGCTAGACGAGTGGCAGGAGATTCCTGCAGTAGGGGGTGCCATCCTGCAGGCCCATAAAGACATGTCAAGAATCCATGGAAACCAAGATTGGGTAGGGGTGAGTGGATATGGCCCTCATCCACCAGGACCTTTCTAATGCAACCGCTTGCATCACAGAAGCAGAATTCCACCTTTCAGAGGTTGAAGATGATGTCTCCGCCTTAAAGATGCTAGTCAAACAGCTTCTATCCCACACGACCGACCGCCATAAATGGGTCAAGGATGCAGAAAACCAATCATGCCCAAAACAATCTCTACCTGGTGGGCCTTCCTGAGGGGATGGAACCATCACGAATGACCACCTTAATCGAAGACCCCCAGAGCATCTTCCCTTCACACCGGTACACACAGTTAGCGAACCCCATGGCCGCTTTGTGAGGCTCACAGGTACCCTCAGGACCTACTATTAATCTGATGTCAATAAACGCCTCTCTGGCAAACTTTGAGTGCACTCTCCGAGCCGCGGTAGAGACCAAAGCTTTCCTCCCCTAGGGTCTGACAGTGATTGGGAGAGACTTCAACGCTGTCCCAGATCCCACCAGAGATGCCAAAGGCACACCATCCTACCATAGATAGGTGCCAAACGACTTGGAGATTGGGCTTCCAAATTGGGCCTTTGCGATATCTGGCGCACCTGGCACCCTAGATCTCTACAGTATACACACACATATGCTGCACACCACACTCACTCCCGTATTGATCTTGTCTTCATGCCTGCCCCGGATTGTAGGATAGTTACTGAGTTCCAAATCGGGTGCCACAGCATATCAGACCACTCCCCCCTCCTCCTACAGTTAGGGGCTCCATGGGAGCTCCACGCCCTATTTGGAGGTTACATGCCTGGTTCCTTCAGGATCAAGAATACTGGCAGTGGATCGAGGATGAACTGAAACACTACTTTCACATTAACGAGGGCACTGTCCAACTCCATAGTACGCTGTGGGAGGTGGGTAAAGTCACGATTCATGGTACGCCAAGGGGTTCCTTAAACGCAGATGGCAGGCCCAAGATCACCACCTCTCCCAGCTTGAAGCCAAGGCCCTCCGCCTGGAAATGGCGGCAGCCACAGCAGGTGGGGAAGCGGAACGCCGGCAGCTCCACCTAATACATATGAAATCAAGACCTTATCTCTCAAATCTGCTAAACTGATTTGGAGGTTATCAGTGGCCCGGGGTTATGGCTGGGGAGATAAGAATGGAAAATTGCTTCACTGGCTTGCCACTCATCCCCTGGCCAACCGATAGTTCCGGAAATTCAAGACACGCAAGGGCAAGTCATCCGCACCTCTGCCGAAATCACGCAGATCATTGCGAACTACAATGCGGCACTCTACTCAGCAGACCGCTCGTCCACTCCAATCACCTGCTCCCTCTTCTTGCATGGCATCCCCCTTCTGCAGCTCCCAGAGAGGGAAGTCATGGCCATGGACGAGCCCATTACGAAATCGGTGAAGCTATCTCGTCTTTTGCTACCTGCAAAACTCCAGGTCCGAATGGCTTCCCCGCAGCATACTATGCGGCATATCGCGATATCTCGATCTCACAACTCTATGCCCTGTTTGAGGAGGTCCTAGAACATGGCACCATCTCCCAGACACAGATACAGCCACAGTCGTGGTTATACCCAAAGCGGACCCTCCCTCAGCCTCATGTTCCAACTATCACCAGATCTTGCTGATTGACACTGATATAAAAATGTATGTAACGATTCTTCCCAACCATTTGAAGCGTGTGATCCACACCCTCATACACCCGGACCAATGTGGCTTCATGCATTGTCTGAGGTACCTCCATGTGACCATTGCCCACCGACACCTCCTATCTCCGTACTTAGCTCTATTACTGCTCGACGTCTAATAGGCTTTCGATACAGTTGACTTGCACTTCCTGAGAAGTGTATTAGAGAGAGAGGGCTTCAGCCCCAACTATCGGAAACTGGTGGGAGTTTGTACTCTAACCCATCAGCCAGAGTCCTCATAAATGGAGCATTATCGGAAGCCTTCCCTGTCAGAAGGGGAACCCGGCAGGGGTGCCCGCTCTCCCTTCTCCGGTTCACCCTAGAAATAGAGCCCTTGGCTTGTCTCATTCGGGCCGACGAGCAGGTACAGGGGTTGGCTGAGACATGGCTCCCATGAAGACTGGATCGCCCTATACGCGGACTGCATCCTGCTCTTTCTGGCTGACCCAGCCCAATCCGGGCTGCAATCCCTCCAGATTCTCCAATCCTTTAAGAGAGCGTCGTGCCTATGCCTTAGCCCAACCAAATCCACTGTAATGCCCCTCCACGCCTCAAGAGAATGTGTGGACTGGCAGACGACTATTCCCCTGCGACGACTTTCATTCAAATATCTTGGTATCTGGGTGTCTATCTGGGTGGCAATCCTACCTGAGCTAACCTGATCCCTCAATGTCAACCCACTGCTCAAACGCACAAAAGACGACCTCTGCCGTTGGCAATCCCTTCCCCTTAATGCCCTCGGTAGGATTGCCCTCTTCAAAATGATGGCACTGCCCCGGCTCTTATATGTACTCCAGACCCTTCCAATCCACCTCCCTCGCACTTGGTTCCGTGGACTGTATGGGGTGGCCACGACCTTCCTCTGTGGTGGCTTGAGACCTCATCTGGCCCTCCCACACTGCCAACGGGTCCTATATGATGGGGTAATGGGGATGACAAACCCCTTCTTGTACTATCTTGCTATCCGTATCCTGGTGATCCATGATTGTTTCAATGGCGGATGGTCGGATCTGGCCTACCGGTTGGAGCTCGAAAACCTTCTTTTCTCCCGAATCCAGGCCATGCTCTATGGTGCTCCTATTCCCCACACTCTACCAGCAGTTACCCGCATGACCATTCTCGTGTGGCGCTCTGTGCTGTGACACACCCAATGGGATGCTAAAATTACTCTACAGACCCCCCTTTGGCATAGCACCTGGCTACAAGAGGTTGGGGCATCCAGAAGTTGGACCGGATACTACCTCCACTCTACTCAATTCTACAAATACCTCCAACTGCGACATGCTCTCACCCTCCACAACCCTGACCTCACAGCTGTCCCAGAATTTAGTCCGCTAGAGACCAAGCTCCTCATGGGTAACCTGGGGAAGAGGGGAATATCCCAAATCTATTGATCCCTTATAAACAATACCCCGTCCACGTTAGATGCATTCAGGACCCGCTGGGAACACTGGATTGGCCCTTTGGAGGAGGAAGACAGGAAGGATGCATTGATTGCCCCCAGGGTGCTCACTATATTGGCTAGACTCCGCCTCATCCAAATTTACTATCTCCATTGCACATATCTTACTCCTGTACGGTTACACAAAGCGGGCTTCCTCCCGACCCAAAAATGCCCACGCAGTGAGGCAGAGTCAGCCGACTTTGATCACATGGTTTGGTCCTGTACCACCATCTACAAATATTGGGTGTTGATTGTGGCTGTTTTAAGCAACATACAGGGCTGGACACTCCCCCTTACTCCTCTTGCCCTTCTCCTGGGGGGGATGGAGGGGTTGGATGGTTCCCGTACTGACAGGGTGTTCTTGGGAATAGCCATCTTGGTCGCTAAAAGAGACATCGCAGCAGCATGGAAGGGCTCAACATCTCCATCCATTACAAAGTGGTGTAAAGGCGTGGACTAGTGTGCCATCCAAGAAAAATCTGTATATGTGGCAAGAGGCTGTCCGGCCAAACACAAATGAATATGGGGCAGGTGACTGGGCTTGATAGGTTCAAGTTCCATCAACGATAATTAGTAGGCTTAAAGGGACAACACAGATCTTTCTATTATATGGCCCTGCGGGGAAAATCCTGAAAATTTATTCAATTGTCTCATATGTCATAGTGGCGCACTGTCTACTTTGTTGCTCAGAAAACCAATAAAATTGTCTATCAAAAAACAATACCTGCATATTGTGAGTGGGAATATTAGGGGTCAAATCTGCTTGTCTTAAACCCCGGTGTGGAATTAAAAAAACGAGCATGACAACCATTTGTGTCCACAGGCCACACTATCCACCCATGTGGACCTGAAAGTGTTGAAATAAATGTACCATTCTGCAACATACTATTTGGCTGTTGTTCAGTATGATTTGTTAAGTGTTGCCAATTATCAAAAAGGCTAATGAGGGCATGTTTAGTGCATTCATGTCTTTAATTGCGCCAGTCCTGGTCTGTTGAACTGTGTCATTTAGAAAAATCATTTGTGTTGGAATTAAACAGGCTCGGAACAAGGTTTCCACACCCTGAACTTGCCATGGTCTGTTACCCCAAATGGACTTCATGTCAATTGTATCTTTCCAATAATCATCGCCTGTGACAGCTAATTGGTCGAGAAATTAATCTGTGTATAGCTTTGTTTGTGTAAGCATATATTTCTTTGGTAGGGTAGGAACTAATTTAAAATAATATGATATCGGGTCTGATGGATCATATTAAGAAAAATATGTGAATTCATCCCTATATGTTTTGGAGCTCCCTTGTGAGGGCGTGAGGTAATGTTCCCATTGTGTGTAATTAAGAATTGTGCATTGAACACTAGCTCAGTGTAAATAATGATGTCCATAATAGTGATAACAGAACATATCATCATAAATAGCAGAATTTAATTACAGATCCTCAGATTCTAAAACAGTTTAGTATTCAATCTCCGAGGGCATGCAGTTTACAGTTTCAGCATCCCAATCATCAGAATGTAACCCAAGCACAATTACTTCACCCATGGAAACCCTAAATACATATGGTACCTGCCCAATCTAAGTAGGACTGAATACATAGAACAGAACTGTATCCCAGACAATTAGTGGAACAGCCGAAATGCTCACAAGTGACAAGTCTCTTTTTAGCTTATGTGAAGAAGAGTGAGGCGTCTACACCATTTAGACCAGTTCTGTAGCAGAGCATTTTGGTAGATATTCGCCATTAATCAGCAAGTAAAATACAGTAATAAATCCAATCCCCAGGAATATAAAAAACAAGGAAAATATTATCCCAACATATTTCCAAGGTGTGACCAGATAAGTGCATTTCAGCCATGAAATGAAAACACAGATCAGTGCAGGAGGAGAGTCTAAAACAGAAGAATCATCAAAAGAATCGAAAGAAAAATCATCTTGACCCACATAATACCCAGAAGCAGTTGGTCGAAAAACTGGTGCCTCGGGTACCGCAACATGACAGGAAAAATCCAAAAGAGGGGGGTCTGTTTAAACGACATCAGCTGCAGAAGAAGCAGTAGTAAAAACAGTACTCACTTCAGTCATTTTGCTGGAAGTTGTAGCAGATGCAGGAATTCACTGTAGTGCATTCTCCACCCCGTCCCCCACCCCAAGATGGGGAGAAACAGATTCAGTGGTGCTCACTAGCTGTAGAAGAATTTCCTATACGATAGTAGAGGAGTTAGGGAACTACCAAGAACTCCTTAGGGCCTACTGTTGAGAATCAGCCATATGATGTGACTTGATGTGATCAATAGATACACAAGATTACAGTTCTTGTACCTTGAATGTCAAGGACTGGCACCAGTGCATAGCATGATGGGTCAAACTCTTATTTCAACCCCACCTTCTCTCGCACAAGATCCTAATACTCTAGGTGTTAAGGACTGCTTTACGTCACAGAACTGCCCTGTGCCGATAAGCAGAAGAAAAATGCACCTGTATACCCAGGGAAGCCGAAGCGAAACTCGGCCCTGGTTGGAGTGGAATGTACTGCATGCATGCATCCCGATAAACACTGGCAGGTCTTTAATAACAGTGCTAGCGTCAGAGGAACCTGGAGCAAGAATTAACTGCAACTAGGATAAATTTAATCACAGTATCTGAAATCATTGGACCACAGTGGTCCAGATAAATGCAGCCAAAAGGATTATTGGAAATTAAGTGGTGTGTCTGTGGTGGACGAGCCACAGTAGAAGCTTTAATTTGTTGACAAATGTCACAACATAGAACATATTTCTTGGCCTGTTGATATAAGCCGTGCCACCAATAACGTTGATGAAGCAGTGAAATTGTGGCAGCAACACCAGCATGTGCAAAAGCGACACCTTCAAGTGCTGCTGTCACAAAAGCTAGTCTTCGGTCTTGGTTGGGAATCAAATGATCACCTATTCCTAGAATAGTTACAAAAGGAATATTTTGTTCACTTATGTGAGAAGTATATTTAGAGGGAAAGCCCTTAGATAAAGTGGTGCCTTTTTTATTAGCATCAACAGCAGCCAGGTGGCAGAATCTTATCGAGTTTTATAACAAGTAATTGCAGCAACAGTAGAAGTAGCAACTGCAGGCTTGGCCACTTCATCAGCCAAACAATTCCCTAGCATGTGTGCTCCCACACACCAATGACTCAAAGTATGAATAACATGAGCCTGTGGCACCCTGTCTTTGAGGTCTGCCAGTTTAACCCAAAACTTTTAATGCTTGATTGTGTTGCCTTTAGATTCTTCATTCTGCGAGCAATAATGTACATTATCAATAAAGCATTGTACACAATAATATGAAAAACACACAATAGGTGTGGGAAATTCACGATCCATATGTTCGAGTGCAAGAAGCAACACTTTCAGTTTAGCCAACTGCTCAATGCAGTCCCCTAAGGACTGGGTGCGAGTTTTTTGTGGTTGGAAGTTTCCGTCCAACATAACACCAACAATGGTAGGGCATGCTGCTGAATATTGCTGTTTAGAACCTATAGCTGGCTGGGCTGAACCATTAATGCAAACAATATATTTACACTGTTCAAGAGATAAAACAGAAGTGGGCATGTGGTAGACATGCGCATACTGAAGTAAGTCTTGTGTCTGTAAAGACGGGTCAAAGATGAAGTCTACAGCAACAGCTGTTAAGTATGTTGCCTACTGTAACCATCTAAGATGGAAGGCTTTAGCGTTAGGAACGCTAGCCTTTGTGACTGCCTCTAAGGCTGGCACGGGAGTAACAACAATGATGCGTTTCCCTTGTACAAAAGGTCGCTCTCTAAGAATTTTCTTCTGCACTGTAGTCAGTATTTTTTCAGTGGAAGCAAAACACATATCTGCACTGGAATATAAATGTGATTTATGTGCCATCGGCACTGTGTCACGTTTCAGTGCACATAGCAAGGGAGACACACTAACTGCACTCGCTAGGCATGAAATGGGGGAGAATGGAGTGTGCATGCCTAGGGACTACAACTCCCATAATGCTGCAGAAGAGGTGTAGTCCTACCTCTCTCACACTATTTAAGCACCTCTCTCAGACAGACGGGTGCTTGTCAATCGAACTCAGTTTTAACTCGACGAGTCAACATCCCGTGATCTTTGTTTCCGCTGTGTTCCGTTCTTAACCATTCTGAAGACTCTGAACAGTATTTTGCCACTCGCCTTGGAGTGCAAGAAGATAAACCAGTCGCCGGAGTTTAAGTAGGAGCACACGACCGCTATATTGGTGAGCGACCACTTCCTGGTTCACCACGCTGAAGCGTGGATTGTAGCAGCAACATGCTCCGGGCTTTCTCCTCCAGTGTTAGTAGCGGAACACTTTGTCAGCTGCGTGGGTACATGTCTCCTTCCTGGCGCACTGCAGCTCTGCCGGGTATCCCTGCGCTGGAGCGCCTGGGTAACCTGTACTGCGAGTAGAAGCTCGTGTTAGTCACTTGTGCGGCCAGTAGGTCAGAAGCCCCGCATCACAGAGCCAGTGAGAAGCTCGAAGAGGATTTACCCATTGTGTGGCCAGAAGGTCGTATTTCCACGCTTCACAGAGCTGGGGAGAGGCTCAAGGAGTCAGCTGGACTTCATAGACATTCGTTGATTCCTGCAAGCAGAAAGGGATTATTCGCTGTGGCTTGGGACCAACTACATCAAGCTAAGTACTGCTAAGCCAACAAATATTATTTTTGGCATTGCTTTATTAATCATAGGATGAATGCAGCATGATCAGCTGTAAGTAACTTCACATAACTTTACGTTTCTTGGTGGTGACTGAGTTTGGTGTTCGTATATGCACGCTGTGCTTGTGTCTCACTCTGGTAACCAGCGGCTAGTCAGCAGGTGTGACGTCTTCAACTTCAGGGCCATGTTCCATTGAGGATTTTGCAGCTGCATCTTTTTTGTTTCCTTTGTCCCTTTTTCCCTTTCCCCTAACACGGTGTTTCCTGTTGGAGTGATTGCTCCCTCCCCACAGGTGATGCCATTGAGGGGATAGGGTTACTTGGCATCTTCCATCATTCACGCTGTATCTGGCTTTTAAGGTCAGTGGTTATCTAACCCGTACATGACACACTGTTTCACTTATGTTAAATGTGATATAGGTATATCCAAGTGCGCCCGGTAAGACCAAGATGACTAGGTTGATGGTATTTACACATGTATGTAAGTGATGTTTTGCAAGCAAGTCAGATTGTAAAGATTTTACGGGCACATGCATCAATGTTAGAAATTGCGATTTCTAACTTTGAAAAAAAAAAGAAATTGCGATTCCTTATTTGCGATTTTTAAGGAATCGCAAATAAGGAATCGCAATTTTGAATGCATCATTTTTTTGCAATTTATTTGCCATTTGGTAAAAATCGCAATTTTTACCGAATCGCATTAATTTTGCGATTTCCTAATTGCGAATTCGCATTTTGCGAATTCACAATTTGCGAAAATACACACATGCTGAATTTCTTTTTTTTTTTTTTTTTTTTTTTATTGGCAAATTCATATTTAATACAGAAACTCAAAAAGAACAGGATATAAGTATGGCAGATGATTGCATAACTTAATTAACAAAACAACTTATACTGTATCAGGTGGCATAATTACAGCATACTGAAGAAAGAATATAGCCAACTAAAAAGATCCAGAATCTGAAAAAGATGTACATTAATCATTGGCAGAATCTAAATGGCGCACCTCATTTGTATACCATCTAGAAATGGGGTCCCAAATCTGTGCTCCTACTGCTCTCATTTTTCTACCCCTAGTAGCATATATTGCAATTTCTTGTTTATAGATTGAAAGAAATCGGCTTAGCCACATACGAAAAGTAGGGGGTTCCGGGTCTTTCCAGCGAGCTGCCAAAATGATACGAAGTACGGCATACCCCAGGAAGACTACCGCTTGTTCCTCTTTATTATGACCCAGTGAGTCATCATGGCCTAGTATATACAGAGTTAATGAATCTCTTATCTGATGTCCAAAGACCTGGGCCCAAAACTCCAGTATCATGGTCTTTAACCTTATCAGTTCAGAGCATTCTGAGAACATATGTAGCAGATTGGCAAGTGGTTGTTTGCATCTTGGGCAGTTGTCGTCGGCCCGAAGACCCCAAGCAAGTAATTTTGCCGGTGTATAGTATAGATTGTATATTATTCTATAATATTGTGCTTTTAGATTGGAGGCTATAAAGTATTTTGCCGAGAGAGCAAGTGAGAGATTAATATCGACATTAGGATTTGCCAATTTTACAGCCCAGGATTGTTCTGTTCGTTCGATATCATCAGGGGATTTATCCATTAACATCTGATACAGAGCCCCTATTCTTGTAGTTTTCTTACCAATAGCTTCCAGAAGTGGGAATTTATCTCGTACTATTATTGGTATAACATTGCGGATACTCAACAGTATTTGAAAGTATTTAAGAAAGTCGTGCGTAGGAACAGAGTATTTTTCTTGAAAAGATTCAAAAGATATAGGGATATTATGTCCTAGTATGTCACCAACTGTATTGATACCTAGATGTTCCCACCTCTGCGAGGTAGTATCATTAAGAGATGAGCGGATGATCTTACTATGCCACAAGGGGGTATATCTTGTAAAAGTGGGAATAGATAGGTATTTAGAGATTGCTTTCCACCCAACCCATGCGTCTAAAACTGTCTTCAGTTTAATTTTTTTATAATACGAAGGCTCTACCTGCCTTAATAGAAGCCCTTTGCACTTATCACCAAGGCTAAGTTCGTAAATCGAAGGAATATATAGATCTGGGGGCGTAGAGGTATTAATTTTTTTATCAGTAAGCAGGGGATCCATAGATTGTATCAATGTTGCCCATAAATATAATTTTAGATTAGGGATAGCTAGTCCTCCTCTATCCTGTGGAAGCGACATTAAGCGGAGGGATCTTCTTATCTTTCCGTAGCTCCATATAAATTTAGATATAGCAGACTCAATGGTCTTAATGAAGTTAGCTCCCGCTAACAACGGGATCGCTCTAAAAAGGTAGAGAACCCTTGGAAAAATATTCATTTTAATATAGTTTGCCCTTCCAATTATAGATAAATGTAGGTTGTCTATTCTTTTAAGGCCTTTTTTAATTTTATCAATGAGGGGAGTATAGTTCAGATGGTTAATTTTATCCACTTTAGTAGTGAGGCATACTCCTAAGTATGTAGCCTCTTTAACTTTAAGAGCGCTTTCATATTGAATATTATCAGTAGCTAACACCATGGTTTTCTCCTTATTTAAAGAATATCCTGAGTATGTACCAAAGGCCTGAGTAATTGATTAAATTTCCTGGATTGCATCCGTAGGATTGTTAGTTATAACGGCAACGTCATCAGCATATGCCATGACTTTAGTGAAGTATGGCCCTACTTTGACTGGTTGAATTAAGGGAGTCAAAAGGAGTTTCTGAATAAGGGGATCTATGTATAGTGCAAATAAAATCGGGGAGCATGGGCATCCCTGTCTTGTACCTCTGTGCACCTCAATAAGCTCTGACTCATTGCCACATATAGAGATTTTTGCCCTAGGATTGATATATAAGGCTTTAATGGCTCTAATGAAGTTGTTTCCAAAGTTCTTTCATTCCAAGATGTTCCATAGAAACTGCCATGATACTCGATCAAAAGCCTTTTCGGCATTGAGGAGAATCATCGCCATCTCGCCCCCGTGGTGCCCATGATATCAAAAAGGGTAATGGCTCTCCAGGTATGATCTGTAGTGCCCTTTCCGGGAATAAAGCCATGTTGCCAGGGGGATACGAGATGTTTGATAACCCCACTCAACCGGTTGGCTAGTATTTTGGAATAGAGCTTTGAGTCAGAGTTTATCAGGGATATCGGTCTGTATGATGAGGGAAGATGAGATGGTTTTCCTTTTTTGTGGAAGATTATTATATTCGTTTGTTTCCAGGAGTCCGGTGGAACTGAGTGGTACTGCACTCCGAGAAACAAATCTAATAATAGTGGAATTATTTGATTACCTAGGATTTTATATAAATCTAGGGGGATTTTGTCGGGGCCTGCCGCTTTACCGTTGGAGAGTTCAGATAAGGCAATCTCTACCTCGGTATACGTGATTTCTCTATCCAGAATTATTTTGATCCTATCATCAATCCTAGTATTTAAGTCTTGATCTGGGAGCCAGTTATTCAGAAATGTTGTAATATCCACATCAGAATATGTCAGATCACTGTGATACAGTTTCTTATAATATTTTTGAAATATGTTTAAAATATCCTGCTTGGATGTGTATTCCTTGGCTTCATATTCAATCATCTTTATACTACTTTGTGATTGTTTTTGGCGTGTTCGTAATGCTAGGTGCTTACCAACATTCTCCCCTGATTCGTATAACTTGGTTTTATTTGCTTGATAGGTCTCGGCTGCTTTTTGGATTAAGATGTTATTAATTTCATTTTTTTAAATCAGTAGTTTTTTTAGAGGTTTCTGATGTTGAATCACCCTGGCCTATCTGAGTGGCATGATGTGTCTCAAGATCAGAAAGTTCTTGCATGAGCTGTGTATTAATATTGTCCTCACTCTTCTTTTTATTGGCTACAAATGAGATAGTTTCTCCCCTTATTGCGGCTTTAAAGCAGTCCCAAACCATTACTCGTGACGCACTAAACCGATTACAATCGAAAAAGCCTTGAGCCCAATTTTTCATATGCATTATATATTCCTGATTGACCAAGAGTCTTCTGTCAAAGGTCCAGTTAGACCTTGGTTTTACCAATTCGGGAATATCGAAAACAAAGGTAAGCGCATTATTGTCCGAAATCGTTTTAGGGGACTTGATCATATCAATTATTACCAAGCCCTCTAAAGATGACATAACATAATCGATTCGAGAATATTTATTGTGGGGGTGAGAAAAGAATGTGTAACCATCAGTATTTTTGCCTGACAAGTCCCACATATCACGTAAGTTATGACTTTCCATTAGCTGCCTAAGTGCGCTAAATACTTTTGGTTTGCGTCCTTTATAGTTCAAAGATAAGCAGTTATCGACGAGTACTCCTACATCAATGTTAAAATCTCCACAAAAAATTAGTGAGCCTGTCCAGGAGGCCAGTTCAATCTCTAACTCTTGGAAAATAGTAGGATCATCCATGTTTGAGCCATAGATTGCACATATCGTAAGACCACATTTTAGTTGAACTATGGCCCATCTGCCATTTTTATCCGCTGATCTACGAGTCGGGAGACCTATAATAGGTTTAGCTAAAATAGCTATTCCTCTAGTTTTGGATGATTGGGTTGTGGCTACCAAAAGGTTATATCCCGGTAATTTAAGTAATTCTCTGTCAGCAGCTACAATGTGAGTTTCTTGCAGGCAAAGTATGTCTGACGTGTTAGTTGAAATAGTTGGGCCCTTTTACTTCTGTCGTTGAGGCCTGCCACATTCCATGTACATAGACTCACTCTCCCCATTTAACACGATATAAGTTCAACCCGGTTTTAATATATTGATCAGATGAGTAGCAGCTAACGTTATAGTTTATATTGATTCTTGTTTCTCTGCCATATTTGTTGCAATCCACATATAATATTTGCATATATTTTACTTTTCGAATGAATTTGTACATTTTTTTACATTTTTCCAACCCCCCTCTCCTCCCCCTCTCACCCCTTTCCTGCCCTCCCCATCCCCCCCACAATCCACCCAATGAGGCATTTAGACTCTAGCAAGAGTCCGTTGTGATGGAGAGACATCCCTACCCAGTGCCACACATATAAAACTTATGTCTTATAATAACCCTTTACCGGGCTAAATAAAAATAGGAGAAAAATATAGGGTGAGAAAAAAAAAAAGAGAAACACAGTGAGAGAAGTATAACTAAAAGTGTGACCCATTATAGGACTTTATATAAAATACTAGAAGACCCTATCTGGGAAGATCAGTATAAATCAATACTGTATACGTATTGGTTATCTTTGGGTTAGGAGGGTTATGTAGCCCTAGAGCCGGTTAGCTAGAAATATCAATTTATTGGAGTTTTTTAAGGATATTTAGTAGCTATTTCCCAAATCACTATGATATTCAGAACCTTAACTAGGTTTGTATGTAGATTCCATCTGGTTCCCACTCATTTAAAGCAATAGGACCCAGTGTCATAGTGAAAAAATATATCTCTAGCTCATGCTGTCTAGGAAGTCCTTTGCTTTAATTTCTGAGGTGAAAAACTTAGCTTGGCCCTTATATATGACTTTAAGGGTTGCCGGGTTATTCAGGTAAACCTGGGCCTTTTTCTCAAGGAAAGGCTTAATCAGTTGTCGAAGCCGCCACCTCCGCTCCACCGTGGTATGGCAAAAGTCGGGTCTTACAAAGTAGGAAATTTCACCTCTTGTCCGATGAGCATCTGGTCTTGCTTTCTCCGCAATAGCTTGACGGAGAAGGAAATTTCCAAAGTATACTAAAATAGCCCTTGGATATTTACCCTGCGACTTTGTGGCCCTTATTGTAAATGGGGTTCTGTGGACGCGTTGAACCTCTAGCTCCCAGTTCCAGGTGGACAGTTCAGGGAGCGTATCCTTGAGGAGCTGGATTACGAAAGTACGCACATTTTCACCCTCAATTTTTTCCGGAATACCTAGTATTCTGAGGTTGTTGCGTCGCATACGGTTTTCCATTTCCTCCAGTTTCCACCTGACGTCTTTTAGTTCTGCATCCTGAGCGTCTACTTGCTCTTTTACGGCAGTGGCTTCAGCTTCATTTACTACTATGCGGTCCTCCATATCAGTCATTCTTGCATTTGATGCTGCAACTGATTTAGAAAGTTTGCACACTACACCCTGGACCTTGTGTAGTGCTTGTTGCGCCCTACGCCCATCTTTTGAAGTCTGCTCCCTATGGGAGGCTATCGCCTGAAGCACCGTGTCCATGACAGATGTCAAGGTGGCATTTTGTTGTTCAAAAAAGGGGGAACTATCGATCTGGGCTCTGGAGGAGGGGTCCTGCGTATTAGTTGGTGGAGATTGGTCCCAAGGGTGACCACCAGCGCTGCGGTGGCCTTTTTTCTTTCTTAGTACTGTGTGCCTCCTGTCTCTGGATTCGCCCATGGCTGCGTCGGGATCACTTTCTTGTGAGCTCACGTTAGAGTCCGTATGGATATCTGAGTCAGATTGGGAATAAGAATAAGAGTCTGAGTCAATATCTTGGTCTTGAGGTAATATAGGATCCTCAGCACCTTCAGAGATGGTGAAAAACTCTGATGGTTCCTTGTCTGTGTCCGACGCTATGCCCGTCCCTATTCTGAAATCAGTTGTAGGGGCTTCTGGACCCTGCTCATCGCTTAGATGCTGCCGAGCACTGGCAATCTCATTAATCAAGCTGGGAGTAACAGTCTCGGGGGGCATGGTATTCGCCTGGGGGTGCACTGGAGCTGGTTCTAGAGTGCTGGGCTTCACAGAAGATATATCACTATGGAGGGTGTGTGCGGCCTGTACTAGTTGTAATACAGGTGTAGGTGCAGGCGCAGGCCTTACCTCCTTTTGGATCAGTTCCAAACCTTGCTGTGGGGATCCCAGCTCCGCTGATGCTGGTGCTGATTGCATTGTTGGCTTTGCGGGTATTGCTTCTGTGCCAGGCACCCCAAGCGTGCCCACTGGTCCCCCATCCACTTGGATATGCGTAGTAAACTGTAGCTGTGTGGTGGGATCAGCAGCTTCTCTAGCTTCAGTCGCTTCAGTAGCTTCTGGAACCTCAGGAACTTCTATGGGAGCAGCTGCTCCGGACTCCAAGGCTGACTCTGCCGAGGGAGAGGACAGCGAATCAGGACCGGCGAGGACCGCGGGAGCAGCGGGAGCAGCAGCAATCACCGCTCCGCTTGTTGCGTGGTGAGCGAGGGAGGAAGAAACAGCCGCTCCGGGAACGCAGCCGACAGGCATTTTCCGCAGTAAATCTACCACTGAGGGACCCGGCCCCGGTGTGATAGGAGTTTTTGCCAGCTTCGATTGCCCTCGATGTCTCTGGTGTGTTTGCAGGTCGGGCCCGGTACCTTCCTCCGACACAGATCCCCCAGCGCCAGCGTGTCTTGCCGCAAGTTTTTGTTCACGGATGGCTTGTTTGGCCGCTCGGGTTTTCGAAGCGGCAACCGATGCAGCATTTTTAGGGGCCATCTTCGCAGGTTGACAGGCGACGTCCGTCTCCACCCCAATGGGAAGTTTCTTCTGTGCCCTACTGCCTTCGCTCAGAGCGCTCGGAGCGTTCAGAAGGTGATGCCAGGAAAGAAGTCTCAGCACTGCATAGCCGAGAACCGAGGCCACCAGATGAAGAGATGGACGGGGCCGCTCTGTTGATGATGGTGGATCAGCTGCCGGGTAAGCACCATGCATATTATTTCATCTCCACCGACGTGTAGGAGGTCCTAGATTATAACTTCATATTCCCCACACGGATAGGTACCATTCTCTAAGAGACAGATCATAGCCCTTAGATTTTTCGAGACACTGGACAGAGGGTGTCTCACAGCGGTCTAGAGAGCCGCCGCCATCTTGCCTCTCCACCCACAGGTGATGCCATTGAGGGGATAGGGTTACTTGGCATCTTCCATCATTCACGCTGTATCTGGCTTTTAAGGTCAGTGGTTATCTAACCCGTACATGACACACTGTTTCACTTATGTTAAATGTGATATAGGTATATCCAAGTGCGCCCGGTAAGACCAAGATGACTAGGTTGATGGTATTTACACATGTATGTAAGTGATGTTTTGCAAGCAAGTCAGATTGTAAAGATTTTACGGGCACATGCATCAATGTTAGAAATTGCGATTTCTAACTTTGAAAAAAAAAAGAAATTGCGATTCCTTATTTGCGATTTTTAAGGAATCGCAAATAAGGAATCGCAATTTTGAATGCATCATTTTTTTGCATTTTTTTTGCGATTTGGTAAAAATCGCAATTTTTACCGAATCGCATTAATTTTGCGATTTCCTAATTGCGAATTCGCATTTTGCGAATTCACAATTTGCGAAAATACACACATGCTGAATTTCAATGAGATTACAGCCAGGAAAGCAGGAGAGTAATTGGACACAGCTGCTTCCAGGTTTGAAGGGGAGGTTTGGCAGTTGGAAGTTGGAGCTCAGCCTGGAGGACCTGCTGCAGTGTGTGTGTCTGATTTTTTTTTGTAAAAATGGCTAATGTAAATGCTGATGCAGAAATCCAATCCAGGAAAAGAAAAATTTAATTCAGTGACCAGGCGTTGGAAATACTTATTGAGGAGGTCACTGTGAGGCAGGAACAACTGTTTGGTAAACAGTCTTTGAAGGTGGCTGAAGCTGTTAAAAGGAATCTCTGGCTTGCTGTCCAAGCAAAGGTGAATGCTGTGGGTGTTGCACATCGTGATATAAACAACTTACAGAAACGCTGGTATGACCTGCGCAGTCGTGCCAAGGAAAGAATAGCAACTAGGATGAAGGCTGCCAAAAGGACTGGTGGAGGTCCCCCCCAGGGATAGGCCCAATACCCCCCTCAAAGACATGGTTGAAGGAACACTTTTACCTGAAGCTGTTGTTGGAGTAATTGACATTGATACCTCAGACCTTGTTGGACATTCCAAAGGTAAGACTTATTAAAATTGTGTTTCTAAATGTACAAATGGATTGGAAGTGGCATTAAAATGATTTAGTTGATGTTCAATTTGCATTTCTCTCTTGCATTAGTTCTCTAACAGTTTCAAAAACAAATAATAACTCATTTTAAGTCATGTAGCAGTGCATTATGGGAGTTGTAGCCTGTTAAGAAATTGCATATGCCAAAGTTAAGCAAAGTTATTAAAAAAATGAAGTATATTATGTTAGGAGACCAAAGTAGGCATGTAGCATGATATTTTTTAAAGTTAATTTATTTTGAAAAGCAAAACAAAAAGTGCAAATTTTAAAGTAACACACTGTTTGCACTATTTCATTCATAGATACACAACAAGAAATTAATGAGAATTATTTGACAGAGTTCAATACTCAAGATGGACAAGACACAGGTGACTCAAATGCAGCAACCTCATCTTCCTTTAATGTTGAAACAAGGCAAAGACACAGACTGCGCCAACTGCAGCAGTCTGATAGTAATGACACTCAAAATGTTAATGTCCCAGAAATGCAGACTGTTGAAACACCAGCAAACTCTAATCCAATTCAGAGCAGGCGTAATAGACTTGTACAGTTTTATAGGCGCAGGTCACATGCAACACAAAGAGGAGGAGCTGTAGAGGAGAGCATCACCGGCAGTGCTGTTGATGATAACATTTTGAAAATTCAGCGCCTACAAGGCAACGATATTAGAGTCATGAAGGGAAAACTTGGTCACATTGATAAAGAGATTGGTGCAATGCACAACAGTATTAAAAACATGACAAATGTTATTGAGACAGGGCATAGAACAACATCAGATAACCTGCAACGCATTGCAAATTCTTTGGAAAAACTATGCACAGTAATACAGACACAGCAAGGGGAAAGTGCTAAGAGGCATCTATGAGCAATGGCCTGCATGCAGGGTCACACCAGGGGAATGGCTCGACTTTCAAGCAGTACTGCTCAACTCTGTAAGCAGACAGTTGCCATGCAATTTGCAATGAAACAAATTTGTGGAGAGATTGCCAGGGGAATGGGACACTCCATAATCTGGTAGAAAGAACACAAAGTGATGATGCACCTGCAAACCAGTCAGCAATTGGGATTAGTGATGTTGCCAGAAATGTCAGTGGCATGCTTGTCCCAGTGTTACCTGAGGCACGCCGTAGTAACAGAAAAAAATACATTCCCTGTGACATGGCCATGGGAGATTTCAAAAGTAGTGGCAAAGCATTAGGTGTGCGTGGACGTAAAAAATTGTATGGTACCTTTGATGTTACATTTTTTGTAAAAAAGAAGACCTTATCATTTGAAAAACATTGCTTTCTTCTTTGAAGTAAAGGCAAAGTAATTTACAGTCTGATCTAAAGCCATTTACTTTTGCATAGAAAAATGCATATAATTTGTTTTCTGTACAATAAATAGTTTACAAACAAGCACATGATTGCATTGTGTGGTTCTTACCTTTTTTTAAAGTAATGTTGTGTTATCTCTGCTCTTCTCCTTCTACCCTCTGCTGCTTCAGGTCCATGTAATCTTGCATGGGGTTGATGAGGCTGATTATCATTTTGAGGTAGTACATCGTCCAAATCCAGTTCTATGCCTCTCCTAGTGGCTAAGTTGTGCAACATTGCACATGCAGCAACTATTTTACAGCAAATTTCAGGGCGATATTGTAAAGCTCCTCCTGTTTTATGAAGTATGCGAAAGCGAGATTTCAGCACACCAAAGGTTCTTTCAATCACATTGCGGGGTTGATATGTGAGCTTGGTTGTACTGCTGCTCTTTTCTGGTTACTGGATTAAGATAGGGTGTCAGTATGTATGACCTCACTGCATAGGCACTGTCACCTAAGAAGTAATAACAGATACAATGCATGAGCAACATGGGTCTAGAAGGCACAGGAGTATTTTAAAATAATGATATTTATATTTACCAAGCAAATATCCTTCTCCAAATTCACCAGCAAGCAGTCTTGTGTGGATGGCACTGTGTCTAAAAATATAGGAGTCATGGGCACTTCCTGGGTAACTTGCAACTAAATCTGTGATGATGGTTTGAGAATTGCAAATTGCTTGTATGTTGAGAGAATGGTAACTTTTCCTGTTGCGCAAAATATACTCATTTTCTGAAGGTGGGCAAATGGGAACATGTGTGCCATCTACACAGCCAATGACATGTGGGAAATGTGCCATGTTGTAGAAATCTAACTTGGTTTTTAACAAATCCTGTGGTGTACTTGGAAATTTAATGTGATGCCTTATCCTTTGTAACATGGCATTTAGAAAAGCATTAAACAATCTAGAAAGGGAACTCTGGGAGACACCACCAGCAATGGCTATTACACCCTGAAATGACCGAGAGGCAAGAAGGTGTAGTGAACACAATACCTGAACATGGGTTGGTATTGCTTGTGTCCTGCATGTTTGTCTCTGCAAGATTGGGTTCAATTCTGCAATTAAATCTAAGATTAAATTAGCATTTAGCCTATACTTATCATAGATTTCTGCTTCTGTCTGCCCTAGTAAGGTGATGCACACTCTGAAAATTCTCTCTTGAATAATCCTTCCCCTCCATCCTGCTGCAGCTGTTAACCTCTGCCTCCGTGCCAAAAAAAAGAGTGCTGCCATTGTGAAAAAATGTTTGAAGCATTCTGGGGCACCTTATATGCACTCTTGATGGATTTCACCTGCATTGTCCAATTTTGAAAAAATTACCACCAGGTTTGACTTCTTCTAAATTTAAGAAGTCTTATTTGCGATTTCTTAAGTAATCGCAAATAGCGAATTTTCATGCATACAATTTTTTCGCAAAAAAATGCGATTCGCAAAATTTGCGACTTTTTTAAGGAATCGCAAAACAAATTGCAATTCCTAAAATAGCGAAAATGCACTTTAAAGATGATGCATCCCAAAGCAATGAATTGCATTCGCAAACGGCCGATTTTTGCGATTCGCACCGTTTGCGAATGCAATTCAGTTTGATGCATGTGGGCATATGTGTATCTGTGTGTTCTCATTTCCAATGTGAAATGGAAAAAACAGAATGAATTGATGCATCAGGTGGTTTAATGGTAAAACTTAATGAATATTAACAAGGATTGTAGTTTCTTTAAAGTATTTGGAGGATGCAATTGTGCACACTTCTCCAAAACATGTGTTAGTTCATATCCCAAGAAAAGGACACTTAAAAATGCGATATGAGATTTTTGATGTTTAATTAATAGCCACATGCAGTGAATCCTAAAATTATGCGATCCACCTTGGCCAAGTGTGTGTTTAATTCATCATCCATGAGGTAGATTTCATGTATGTAGGCGGAATCGTCTGTGTCAATATCATGTAGAATTGACACTATGCGGGCAGCAAGCAGTCCTGGACTGTTCGTATAGCCCACTGCTAAACGGGTGAAGCGATGCTGAAATCTGAGGGCCGAAAAGGCTGTTCATCTCCGATTTCTGGTTGCTAGATTCTGGCTGAAAATTGTTTGGGAAATATCCAAAGTCGTTTTGTGTTTTTTTTTTACTATATCGTTAATCAAAGCCATACTGTGTGTATTTTGTATAGCAAGTGTGTGTATGACTATTGAGATTTCTGAAGTCTAAGACTATGCAATATGAATGATCCGGTTTCAAAACAGGGAAAACAGTATTATTCATCTGAGATACACAGAGTTCAATTACTCCCTGGTACTCTAATTGTTATGTTATGTTATGGGTTTTGTAAAGCATGCAGCAGCCCCAGTTAAGGGGCGTCCCAGCGCTGGCAACTGCAGCTGTTGAAGAGGCGACTGAGCGAGAGAGAACACCGGGCCTATACTGTCAGAAAGAGATGAGTTTCAATTGCTTTACGGAATGCAGTGTGATTGTTGATACTTCTGATACAGACAGGAAGAGAGTTCCAGAGTTTTGCAGCGAGGACATGAAAAGAGCGCCCTCCTGCACACACTTAATTGGGGAATTATTTCTTGAACATGTGCCATAGCATCACATTTAATAGAGTATTGTTGTTGCATCTTCTGGCATGTATTACATTATAAGGAGAGTCCTTAACCCAGCTGATATGATTGCAGAATAAAGTTGAGGTTTGTGCAACAGCCTATTCTGTTGCATAAGCTTGTTTGACTTCATCAGGGACAAGAGTAGAAAATGAAGGCAGTATTACATCCTCACACTGGGAGGGTGTTTGCACAAAGAGTGGGGGCCAATCAACCTCTGCTAAAAGGATGTCATAAGACAAAGTTAAATTTTCCCAGAATATTGTTTTAATGGTTACTGTATGTCATCCTCACCTTATATATTCAAGTCATATAACCTATCTGGAGGGGCTGCATTTCTATCTGGGGTTTCCACTGTAACATAGGTATCAGTTGCTCTTGCTGCCAGGAACTCCTGGTGATTCTGGCACTGTATGGTGACTATAGAGAGGAGAGTCACCGCCCAACTCCTGTTTTGAAGGAGGGTTCTCAGTGTTTGTGGCATATTTGGTGGTTATAGCCACAACTTTCTTTTTCTGAGAAGGGGCTTCATACTGATGATATTTATCCTGCTTTTTTACCTTCACATCAGATGAGTGTTGTGTCTCCCTTTTCGGTTTCACATGCTCTTCTTGACTGCGCTCAGATTGCCCTCCTCTCTCTTAGAGCGATGAGACCTACGAGGAGAATATGTATTAGGAATCTGACACATGTCTAGAGCCTTCTTTTTAGTTCGTTTACGAAAATCGTAGTGCTTCTGAGAGGGCTCCAGGGGTGGTGTTTACCTTGTGGTGTGTGTTTAGATTTATCCTATAGCTTTTTAACTAACTCGGATATCTGCTTGGCTTTCTTGTCAGTACTAGGTTTGCCAAGAGATGGTCTAGTAGGTCTGGTTCCCAAATTATTGCATCTTAAAGATGTGTACACATCAGCAATATTAATAGGCAGCTTGCATTCACGGTCAGCTTGTGCAACTGTTGTGAGTTGCTGGCGTATAGCCTCAGATGTTGCTTTGCCTTTAATGTTAGATTGTAGAGACCACTGGAACATTTCCCATTAGTTTAATCCCCAAATCCAGGGCAGCAGCTGCCCCGTGTTCCTTCTGTATTTGTTTTAACACGTCAGGCAAGACTGCCATGGACGGAGTGCTATGATTGATGGTATATGCAAAAGAAACAATTGAAGGACGGAATGTTGGACAATGCAAACATTCACCCCAGTCACAAGGATCTGGGTTTAAACCATATTCTTTTGCTTTGATTGATGGTATAGACATGGGCAAAGACTGTTCCCCGAGTGTTGCAGTTTTCTAAAGTGGGAACCATTCTGTGGGGTAAGCACATAGTCAACATCCAGTGCTTGTCTTGTTTTCCCGTAATTGGCAACACAGCTTCGATTAGAGGGAATATGCCCATAACTGCAGGCAACTGGGCTTTCCCTGGCAGGCCAACACTTGCTGGTTGTGCCAACAGGATGCACAATACATATTGAGTAAAGCATCTCTGTACTGTAACTAGAGCAATGCAGAAGGTTCATGTTTGCAAAAGGTTAAGATACCCAATGTCAGGTTATGGCGTATATCCAGCCAATTCTGGCCAGATCGCCCATTCTTTACAAAGGGGACAAAAGCGTACAGGTGTGGGTACATGTGGGAGGGTGCCTGTTAACCAAGTTTGATGTTCCCAATAATATAAAGGTATATCCCTGAGTACATATGCTAAGTAGTGTGCAGGAGTTGTATATGTATGAAATGTGTTTGAGTTAGCATCCACAGACGAAAAATCGAACAAGAGTAAAAAAAATCAAAGCACTAAGCATCGCTGCTTCCACTATGAAGATAAAAAGCACCATATGCATTAGTAAGTCCATGATGCGTTACATGTGCATGGATAGCAGGTCTGCAATTAAGAGGATTAGCAATAGATGCTGGCACTTATAAGAGAAAACAGAAACGGAACAAAGTGCAGCACAAAATTTGTGTTCTTCTTTTAAACTTTCAAAATTGAAAAACCAACAGAATTAGGTGCTTCCTAAACACTGTAGAGGATTAATCCCCGACACCATGGATGTCTCCGGGGATAGGTATAAGGGTATTATGGACAGGCAGTACCTCTACTCAGGAAACCTGTGAATAAGTACCAGACTAAATGTTGGAGGTGCCATGTTGCAGTGACTCTGTTTTGAAAACAGAACTATGCCTGGGATCACAGAATGTCAGTATGTAGGGGCTGAGTCACCATACCACATCAGTACCCTTTGGCCCGAATACTGACTAGCTCATAGTGCCTTACCTGCCCTCCTAATGTTCCCAGAGAAACAGGAAATTTCGCAGCCCAGAACATAAAACTCTAGTCCTCTCAAGAAACCACGGTAACAGGTCATCACCTTTCGTTCTGTCACTCATACATGTCCATAATAAACAACTAAAAGAAAGTTTACAAAATTTATTGAAACTATCGTACTCTCTCATGTAATAACTCTGCTGCAATTAGAAAACATATGCAACTAAGTAGAGTGATTAGCATTATCGGTAGACTGCACACAATGAAAAACCCTACCATGGCAAATGATATATTTGCCTATGCCTGACCTCACTACGTGAGCACTATGATATATCACAGATTAGAGCTGGGTCCCGTACCTGGCTTTGGGCGTTAGCTTATCTGCATCTTAGAATGGCAAAGGCTAGTGCCTTCATCCCACGGTCTTTCTCGGCAAGAAATTCTCCTCTCTATTTTCAAAACTGCAAGTCTCAGCTTATATGATAGGAAATGCTGTTCTAGAAAACAGGATTTGGGTCCCTTTGTTATGTCTTTGTGTTAGGTGCGTTAGTGACCGACCACAAGGAAATATAACAAGGCACAGAGAAGATGATGTGGCACAAAAACAAATGTGTTACTTTGCAACATGTGCAAAGCAAAAGCGGCCTACAACCAACAGTTAGGCTAACATAGGGGAGCACTACAGTGGGCCCTATAGAACTCACAACAGTCTAACACAGCATTGGCCACCCAGTTAAAGTCTCTCCCAGTGTTTAGCGACAGGATATAAATTGGGCTATTGTGTGGGAGACTGCGTCAAGGAAGCCACCTTGATCTGTGTTAGGTGCATAGAGGTTGATAATCGAAATGTCTCATCCTGCCAGACAGCCACGAAGGACATTGTATCGCCCCTCTTTGTTGATTGTTTTGCTGAGTACCTGGAAGGGTACACTGGGTTTCAACCAGATTAGAGTCTCTCTTGTGAATGCGGAGTGTTCTGTAAATATTTTGTGTCCGCATCAGGGTTTCTGTAAGGTCAACCCTTCAAGTCTGTTAGATTATTCTTCTTGATGCTCTTTATTGCCATGTATAAGTTAGCATTCGCTAGGCCATTTTTTTTCCAGGTGCCTTTTAGTGTACTGTTTGAAACTAATCCTGTTTGATTCCTTGCTAAGTTTCATTTCTGTAACGAGGAACTGTTCATGCCAGTGCATAGCCTTTTCTCGATAAAGAACCTCTCCCACTTACCTGGCAGTTTGATTGCAGCCCAGAGTGGAACGTCCTTGAAAGTGTTCTGAGCTATGCAAGATACGAGAGTAGAAATATTTTTTGTCTTTACACTGTTCACCCACATCTGTTGGGAAAATTCCACTGTGTTATTAGTTGACCATGCAATCCATATAATATATCCTTATGCTTACTGTTCCTCAGTTCCCTCTGTAGTACTCTCTTGAGACTGTGCAGACGGAGCCTCGCTCTGATGTGGAAAAGTCAGCCCATAACGCACCTGATGCCCAGGCTGCTGGCGCAGGACGCCTCTTAGTTCCCATCTTGAACAATTACCAAATAAAGAGACGGGCGCTGGAAGCAGGAAAACAAGAACAGAGTTTTATTTCTCATGAGGAGAGCCTGTCATTTCGGACACTCGCATAGTGTCTTCAGGAGGTGCTCTCTCCTCCCACACTCCAGTTTCTCTGAGGCTTCGTCTTTTATACACACGTTTATGATGCACAAACATTCCTTATTACAATAAAGACACTTTGAAGTAGGAAAAAACATGCTTGGAATCCCAGCTTCAGGCCTATTCCCATACCAGTCGCTCAGATGTCATCCTCCCCTCCTGAATGTAACAAGAGATTGTGATCTCTCAGCCGGACATTCCTACAGGACACGAGGGCAGGAGGGGATGATCAGATCAAAGGTTGGGCAGGCGATAAGATCGTGCACTTCGGCTGGTGTATCACGGTTTTGTTATGCTGGGCAGGAAAAGGGGGGGTGTACATTCACGAGGCTTGGTCTTAGGACTTGGGACCGGGTCGAGAGGCCAAGTGCAGCCGGGGGGGGGGGGTCGTCAGCTGAGGGGAAGGGTGTTCTTGGGAGGAAATGGGGGGTGTGGGTCAAGCAGGAGTGCTACTTCTAGAGCAGGGTCACGCAGAGGGAGAGGGTCTTGTGGCCGATGCATGAGCAGTGCGCGCGGGGAGGGGTGCCGGGAACAAACGGGCAGAGAGGCCATGGTGCCTAAAATGGCTATCGTGTACGTGTGTGCATGGGTCTATGCTCAGTCGGGCTCAAAAGGGATGGGGACTTCAGGCACGAGTGGGTCAGCAAATTGAGGGCTTCAAGGCAGCCCCTCATTCCTTCATCTGCCGAGTTTGAGAGTGGTGCCTCGTCCCGCATCTCGTTGCTTTGCGACTCCACCTTTTGGTCGCGGTCACACGTGCTTCATGATCTGTGGCCAGGCTGTGCATCACGTCCAGCTCCTCTCCTCCGGTAATTGTATCTTTGAATGGGTAAAAAACAAGTTTTAGAAAAACTGGCAGGAGAAGACATTTATGCATCTCAATTCCGTCCCCACTCCTAAGTAGGTGGGGGATAGGTTCATTGGTCACAGTCAGAAGTCATCACTTATGGAATATGTAGGAGGGCATTTCCACTTAATTCGTAAGCCTATTTGGCGTTCATTCGTGACGTACGTGGAGAGAAATCGGACTTCTATCGACAGTGTATTATATCAAACTCGAAATCGAGTCCTTAGGTAGAGACTCGCCCTTTTTTCTAACCCAAGTACTGACAATCTTACATTTCCCTTCGGGGTCGGCTAACTCTTGCAAGCAGGGGGGTTATCATCATGAGAGGTGGGCAGAGGTTAAACATGCTCTTCTTGGGGAGCGACGGTTAATCAAGGTCATCAATTACGCTTCGGGAATAGCTGATATGGAGCTGGCGTCAATCGGGGAAGCGAGGACGCTTTGGACAGGGAGCTGGGGTCAATCGGGAGAAGCGAGGACGCTTTGGACAGGGAGCTGGGGTCAATCGGGAGAAGCGAGGACGCTTTGGACATTCGCACTTAAGTGCAGAGGGGTGAGGCAATCTGGGCATTGGGAATTGCATTTCTAATGAACTGAAAAACAGAAGACCATTGACATTATAGTCCCCCTATAAAAGGCCAGATTAGGGGACATCAGTCGTCTTACCTGTCCTTTCTTTCGTTACCAACTCGGGTTCTATCATTTTGCAGAAAGGAGAGGTAGTAATATGGTAAGTTACAATCGTTTTAGTTTCTGTCAATTTTGCCGAACACCTTTGTGTTCGAAGAGACCCAATTAGGTTTGTGCCGGTGGGGCACAACGTTACCATACAAGGGAGGAGGGAACAGGGGGACCCTCAGAGAGAGAGAGAGAGTGAGAGAGAGAGAGAGAGAGAGAGAGAGAGTCGTCCGCACTCTAAACGAACCATTCGGTACACGCATGACATGGAGAGAGAGAGAGAGAGAGAGAGAGTGGGAGAGAGAGAGAGAGAGAGAGAGAGAGAGAGAGAGAGAGAGAGAGAGAAAGAGAAACGTGTACAATAATGGGCCATTCAGTGCGCACACAACACAGAACAGCAGGGGTCAAGTAATACGGAAACACAGGCAGAGGGACGACGTAGATCCATACATTACGTACACACAAACTCAGGCGGGGGAGACAGTACATGTATTATTTACAAAAATCCAAGACAAAACATAGAACAGTTATTGGCCAAAATGATCTCTTCCTGTATGCTGCGCATCCTTAGCATCCTAAGCTCTTTTTACCTTTTTCTTCTCTTTTTATCGTCGGCTGCCTTAACTGGTGGCTTTTGTTGCGCAAACTTACGCTTTTGGCAATTGGTCAAGAATGACCCTGGTCGGGCTAATGCTCACGGTGGGCTGAGGCAACAGTGGGTGTCAGTTGGGAGAACAATAGGGCAGCTTTGAGTTTCATGTCTATGAGGGTGCGAAAAGGAGGTAGTAGATTTTTAAACACTGGCAACATTCCTAGTCCTCCAAGAGGAGGGTACTCGGGTAAACCTCACCTCGGAATATTCCTTATCTTTCCCTATTTAGTTAAACGTAGGAATTTATTCATTAGTGCATGTCATTCTTGGTTGTATTATTTGGGGTGCCAAGCGAAGTCATATTTTGTAGTTTCCGCTTCAGGCTGTCCTCCCAAGCGCTAAGTTCAGGGAGAGAAATAGTCATTGTTCGCTCGTAGTGTGTAGGCGCCATAATCGAGTCCCTTTTTCCCATCTCTTTGTCCGCTAGATCATCATTTTCTTCCGATGTGACCTGCAGAAAGACGGAAAAAGAAGGGGGGCGGGGGCAGCATTTTAAAAACACATCAGCGCGCATAAATTCGAAAAGGCTTTTACTTACTACATACTCGGCCTATCTCCACGGGATACAGTCCTTGCCAACTTGGCGTTTGAGCCCAGGTGGACCGTTTAGTGTGGGAGAGATGATTATCGGAAGCCTGTGGATAGCATAGGTATTCGAAACTTACCAATTTACGCGTGACAACTACGTTTGCTTTTTCCAAAAATCTTTAATAAAAATGCCGGTGCATAAATACGGGCCTACAACCCAGTGGGCCGGCCAGAATTGTACATGTGGGGATACTTACTAGTGGAAAACCTAATGGAGTCGGTGGTCGTTGATTTCATAATAAAAAGTGCGACAAGTGCAATAAAATCATATCGGAATTTCAGTGTGAGCGAGTATCATAAGTGTTGAAATTCGAACTTTCAATAATCATGGTGCGCCAAAACTTAACAACAATTCATTATCCGAATGCTCAATCAGTACCCATCTCATGTCAATTCATTGTCCGAACACATAATCAGTACCCATCCCATATCAATTCATTGTGTTTAAAAACTGCATACATATTTCATGACACCAAGGCTGAGCAATCGGGGTACAACAAGGAGTTGAAAGTTTCATTTGTACCAGCGCCATTTTGGGTGCAGCCAGGCAGATCCAGGCATAGTCAAAATCTCCACCTACTCGTGGTTGGCCCAGAGCCTCTTTCGGCAGTCCAAAAAGTTCCGTTAAAGGGCATCTGAAAGGATCGGCGGTATGAACCATCAGTCAAAGGGGGAGGGAGGCAACAATTGTTTCCTACCGGGTCATACTGGGTTTTCACCGGAACTGATCCGAACTGTAGTCTGCAGGATTTTAGTCATTCAAACTGAGGCTGGCGCCAGCATGGGAGCGCCGACGTCTCGCGGCTACATTTTCATCGTTCCGCGGGCAATCATGGCAGTCATTCCCCATCGGGGGTGTCTGCGGGGGTCGGGGGCTCCCGTGGCTCTTATAGAATCTTCAAAGTCGAGGAGAACACTTATGATGGTGGGACTCATTTCTTAATCAACAAGCAGCCGGGCCATCTCTTCACGCCGGGCCCGCTCCAGCAGGATCGACCGCCATTTTACGAGTGGGCGAACCCTCGTCGAGTGAGTGGAGCGTTGGGGGTGCCACTGGGGGCCTCCACCTGGGGAGGTGGGAGAGGCTCGTTCGCGCCGCCTCTCCCTCCCAGCGCACCCCACGCCGTTTTTCTCGGCGCTAATATTCATGATGGCCGGACCAGGCGATGAGAGGGGGGGAGGGGGTCGGAGGCATAGGCAAGACATCCCCCCCCGGTGGCCTGCAAGGCGCCGCTTCAGGGCCGAACGGGGAGCTTCTACCAAGCCGTGGCTGGACCAGGAGATGCGAGGGGGGGGGGTCGGTGGCATGAGCAAGACATCCCCCCGTGTTGTCGCAGCCATTATTGAAGAAAGAAGAGGGGACGCCCGGATCCCGTCGGCCTCGGCTCCTCTTTTGGCCCACCTTACTCGACGACCTCCGGCCGACGGCTGGCAGCAGGACCCGCCCTACACGTGCCGAAGATCTCGTCTTCCGGATGGGCGTAGCCGCGAACCTGTTGCACTCGGGAGTTCTCCAGAAAGGGGGTAGGTATCTGCTGATCTGTATCTATCTCATTTTACCGTTATTGGGGCGTGGCAGGCGGTGGGACAGACATGTTTGGAGCAGTGAGGGGTGGCGAAGCCTGGTTGCCTCGTGGCTGCCGTGATGTCAAGCTTGGCTTCTCTCACCATTTTCATGTTTCTTATTACGGACTTATTTCTTAACGTTTCTTATTTCTAGCGAAATCATGTGTTTTATCGTGAGCTATTTCTAGCGTTTTCTTATTTGTAGCGAAATCAAAAACTCATCAGTGGCCTACTGATTTTGCTTTCTTATTTCTTTCTTCCCTTTCTTTCCTAGCGTGTTTCATGCTAAAGTTTCTGTTAACAGGATACGGTGATTACTTCGTTATTGTTGCATATGTCCTTTTTATTAGGGGTGCCCTCTGGTCGAGCCAGATGACCTACCTCTAATAAATGGTCCGGGTGGAACTAGTTTACCAATCAGTGGGGAGTAGATAGGCCCGAGAGATTACAACGGGGGACAAAGGTCCGCATTACCTACCCTTCACTACTTGTAAAGATTAGACAGAATATTTCTTTTCTACGTTATTTGCAAACAGAGGATACCTTAAAAGGACTATTCTTTGAACAATAAATGTCCAGACAATCAATCAATCAATGGGGAGAAAAACAGGCATGACGGATTACAACGGGGACAAAAATCTGCATTACCTATCCTTCACTATCTGCAAAGGGGGCAGAATATTTCTATTCTTCCCTGTTTGTAGACAGAGAATATCTCAAAGAGCAATAATCGATAAAAATCGATAATAAACAATCAGTGGGGAGAAAAATAGGCATGACGGATTACAATGGGGCACAAACGTCTGCATTACCTATCCTTCACTATTCGCAAAGAGAGAGGAACGTTCCTATTCATCGCTGTTTGCAAATAGAGAATGTCTCAAAGAGAACCAATACTTCAAGTACAATCAATCAATCAATCAGATGGATAAAGCCATCCTACCAATCGAACGTAAAGACGTCCTACTTAACCTTACCCGGACCGGACCGTGTGGGCAATTCTTCGCCTTCCCTTTTCCAGCGCCCAATCGTTCTCTTTCTCCATGTTTTTACCGCAGCATTCCTGTGGGATTCCAGTCAGGACAGTAGGTCACTTGAGAGAGGTCCGTTCGGAATCGGTGAAGTTTATTCAATCGGCAGCCGGACGAGGGCCCTCTCAAGGCAGGTATACTCCAATCGTTTAGATGTTCACCCCATCGTCTGGACCTCTCTTACCGGACCTTATGTCGCTAATGGACCCCGCGTTGGGACGCCAATTGTGGAAAAGTCAGCCCATAACGCACCTGATGCCCAGGCTGCTGGCGCAGGACGCCTCTTAGTTCCCATCTTGAACAATTACCAAATAAAGAGACGGGCGCTGGAAGCAGGAAAACAAGAACAGAGTTTTATTTCTCATGAGGAGAGCCTGTCATTTCGGACACTCGCATAGTGTCTTCAGGAGGTGCTCTCTCCTCCCACACTCCAGTTTCTCTGAGGCTTCGTCTTTTATACACATGTTTATGATGCACAAACATTCCTTATTACAATAAAGACACTTTGAAGTAGGAAAAAACATGCTTGGAATCCCAGCTTCAGGCCTATTCCCATACCAGTCGCTCAGATGTCATCCTCCCCTCCTGAATGTAACAAGAGATTGTGATCTCTCAGCCGGACATTCCTACAGGACACGAGGGCAGGAGGGGATGATCAGATCAAAGGTTGGGCAGGCGATAAGATCGTGCACTTCGGCTGGTGTATCACGGTTTTGTTATGCTGGGCAGGAAAAGGGGGGGGGTGTACATTCACGAGGCTTGGTCTTAGGACTTGGGACCGGGTCGAGAGGCCAAGTGCAGCCGGGGGGGGGGGGGTCGTCAGCTGAGGGGAAGGGTGTTCTTGGGAGGAAATGGGGGGTGTGGGTCAAGCAGGAGTGCTACTTCTAGAGCAGGGTCACGCAGAGGGAGAGGGTCTTGTGGCCGATGCATGAGCAGTGCGCACGGGGAGGGGTGCCGGGAACAAACGGGCAGAGAGGCCATGGTGCCTAAAATGGCTATCGTGTACGTGTGTGCATGGGTCTATGCTGGCGGGATAACACAGTCAGTGGTTAGCGATATCTGTTCTGCTTACAACAAGGGGTACAGTGAACACAAATGAACGCCGCTTATGTGCATATACATTGCCATTTTCAACACTGAGCGTATATAATAAATGATTATTGGTGTATATTCTCCACTGTTTCTCTGACTTTTCATTTAGCATGGAAGGCTGAGAGGTGGTCCGAGTTGACCTGGGTAGCCCTAAGTGGGTCTCTTCCTTCATGTCTGCTGGGGTCGGTTTCTTGCAATAGAGCAAAGTTTACTCCCCTCTGTTTAAGATAAGTCTGGACCTTGTAGTGTTTAGTCATAAAATGTAGCCCCCTGATGTTCTAGGATACAATCCTGAACCTAGAGTATCCGACAGCCACTTAAGTAATATACTAGTTCAGCTCACCCTCAAATCTGGGCAATGGCCAGTGTGATCACCCATTCCTCACTATCCCAGCAGAGTGGAAAGAGTAGTGACAACCACAATAAACAAAACCTGAAAACCTCATGACAGAAAGGTAATACCACCCATCCAAACATTAGAAGTTCAATGAGTAGAAGCGCCCAAGTGTGGTGGGGTAAGGGGCGATTCACGCCAGCAGAGCTGTCGGGCCCTGCCACTCACCATCTGGCCATAGCAAGTACTTGCTGTATCCATCCATTAGGCAGCCACTAGCCCCCCAGAGGTGTAAGAGACGTTTGCTGCCATCGCATATCAGGGCCCACTCCTGCTTCTGCATGTTCCCCCTAAAAACCTGATGAAGATGAAAGGTCTCAGCTGAGGTTATCTGTCATCTGAGGGGTGATATGGGGTAGAGAGCGGAGTCAGTGTCAGGCCCAGAGTCGGTGTGCATAGGCACACTAGCCGGCGAGGCTGGAGCCTTTTCAGAGTCCGTAGCGGCTCCTCCGCTGAGGCGGAAGAGCATAACCCCACTGCTTTTCAGCAGTGAAAAATTAAAAATAAAATGATAATATCAGAGGTTATTATCATTTTACTTTTAGTCACTTACTTCCTGCAGATGAGCTGAGGATGAGGCGGGGCCATCCATTCTGACACGACACAGCTGCAGGAAGGAGGAGGCAGTGATGTCAGTCCTTCAAGTGCGCATGACAGTTTGGGTGGCTGTCTAAGGCCGGCTAAACCATCATGCGCACTTCGATTTCTCCACCCGAGCTGTGCTGTTCAGCTGGGTAGAGAGCAAGCACAGGGTCGTAGTCCCTTAGTGAGCGTCTAACTAAGGTGCTCACACCAATCACAGCGATACTTTCATGCTGGTAATACCAGCATGAGACCAGCATCTGGATTGGCGTAGGGGAGCCTGTGGTATGCTGGGAGTCGAGGAGCAAAGGCCAGAAGAGCACAGACACTGCAGATAGCAGGTAAGCATTTTTAAAATTATTTTACCCATGCTGCCCCCTCCTGTGCTGCCTCCCCCGCATTGCCCCACCAATTTAATGCCCCTGCAGCTGTCACAGTTCATAATCAGGGATTGTCAGTTTCGCCGTGGTCTCCGAGGCAATTTGTTGGTCATGTTGGGATTGAGCCACAGATGGGAAGGCACCTCAAGTGAGCCAAGTTTGCGGGGCAGGTGCATCCAGCAGACTGTGGCTGAATGTCCTGTGGGCCCCCAGAGTGTGGCTGTGTAGGAAGCTGGGTTTTTGTTGCAGTAAACCCCCCCACCACCACTTTTTGCTAGATTTCTGATGCACTTTGACTTGATGTGCCCTGGGTCCCTGGAAACAAATGTGGGATCACACTGCTTCACCTCCCAGTGGGTCCCAGTCAATCATGTTTCCAGCGCCTGTGTTCTTGACCACAACTGTACATTGGTACTCCCAATTAGCAACTCTCTGGCCACATGAAAGTCCCTTGTCAAAGGTACCATGGGTACCAAGGGCACTGTAACCAGGGAAGGCCTCCAAGGACTGCAGCACATATTGTGCCACCCTTAGAGGTCCTGTACCTTAACACACACACACACACACACACACACACACACACACACACACTGCCATTGCAGGCTGCGTGTTTTGGTGCAGAGAAAACTGAAGAGCAAATATACTTGTGTGCAATGCCTGCAAACCACTGCCTATGGTATAGGTAAGACACCCCTCTAGCTGGGTGCACTATAAACTGGTGAGGGTACAGTTGCATGAGCACTGTACACCCTACAGTGTCTAAGTCCATTCTTAGACTTTGTAAGTGCAGTCAAACCATAAAAGAGTATATGGTCTGGGAGTTTGTCATCACGAACTCCACAGCACCATAATGGCCTTACTGAATTTTGGGACGTTTGGTAGCAAACTTCTCAGCATAATAAACCCACACTGATGTCAGTGTGGGATTTATTATACAATACATATATTACAGATGTCCCCTGAAAAACGACTAGACTCTGGTGGGTTCCCTGGCTGGAAAACACCAGCCTGCCACCACAATATATATTTCTGGACTCCTGGGGTGGGAGCCTTTGCCCCCTGGGCCCAGAAACAAAGCTTTTCCTGGGCGGAGGTAGGGCAATCTGTGTCAGGAGAGCTTCACAGGCCTTGCATGCCTTTGTAACATGACCCCCAGACGACTCCCCTGCTATCAGGAGCAGACCCCCTCCATGTCTCAACCCCTTTTTGGTGGGAAGACAAGTGGGAAAAATTAGAGCAGCACAGAAGGTGTGCCGACCTCTACCAAACCAACTGCTCAAGTGGGGGAGGCACGGTGAAGCCCACTCTTCCGTGCCCACCATCTTGCTGATGGCAGGCACTCTGCAATCAGGATTAGGGATAGTGCCCTCTCCCCCACGTGGGGTGAGCACACCAATGGTGTAGTCACCCTAAGGTCAGTAGCCAATTAGCTACTGACCTTGAGACCCCAAAAAAGCCCCTAAATACAGTATTTAGGGGGCAGTCCTGAACCAAGAAGACAGATGACCACAACCTATGAAGAAGAAGGACGAAGAAGACAGCCAGCAGAGGAGACTGCAGAGAAGAACTGACTTGGCCCCAGTCCTACCGGCCCATCTTCAGTTTCCAGAGATCCTGCGCCAAAAAACCGCCTTGTCTCCAGAACCCCTAGGAGAACTGACTGCCTTCAACAAAGACCAGATCTCCTGTGAACAGCAACTCTGTTTAAAAGAATCAACAAAGAAAGACTCCAAGCCTGCTGAGTACAAAGAAACCTGACACCTAGAACAACCACTGCACCCAACGCCTACGGCCGAGTCCAAGTGGCCCACTGGTCCCAGCAAGGTCCTCCAGCACTCCAGAGTCCTGAGTCTACTGTGGGTTGACCCCTCCAGGACTCCCCAATGTCGCCTGAAGCCTCTGCACAGAGACCCCCCCACCGCGAGTTACATGGTAAGGTGAAATCGGACCTCGGAAGACCTGAGGTGCACGTACGTCTCCGAGCCCTCCAACTTACCTGCCCAGCTGTTGGTTGCTCCCGGAAGACTTCCTGGACCAAGCCTGCAGCAAAAATCTAAAACCGGCAACTCCCATTGAAAACAACAGACGCCAAAACAGCACCCTGCACCCTGCCACCCCTGTGCCGCTGTTGGTGCACTTTGTGTGCAAACCTGAACTCCCCTTTGCCCTGAGCTTAATTCCAGGAGCTTTGCTCCCTCAACCTTGTGGCCTGCTCGTGATCTCTATTGGATAACATTGGGCATCAGCACTCTGCACCCGGTCGCCCTAGTGCCGCTCGCTAAGGGTGCTCTTCGAGTGCCTCCTCGACCCTGGGGGAACCATTGTTCTAACTCCAGAAACTCCATCCTAAAGACCGTTTACTTACCTGCAAAACGATAACCCTATTTTCCTCCATATAATTGCATTGACTGTTTGCCTCTGAAAAACTTCTACGTGTGGAGGGTGTTTTGTACGGAAACTTAAGAAACTGAGTTTTGACAAAAACTGTTTTACTCACCTTTTTTCAAGTTACGTCCCAGTGTGATATCTAGGCATATCACACCGAGTAGAAAAATGTATCTGAAAAGTAAAATTAATCACAAAGTAATTGCAAAGTAACTAAAAAATAATTTCTACTGTTTCTGAACATTTGACCTACCTTTTACCTGCATTCAAATGTATTACATGAGAAAAGTATTATTTTACCCACCTAAACAAGGTCTGGCTTGGTTCTAAAAATAAATTACAACAAAGAAATATTTTTATACAAAACAATTGGTCAGAGTTCAGTCTTTGAGTGTGTGAAATCATTTCTTGCCTGAGTGTGTACAATAAATGCTTAAAACTACCCTCTGATAAAGCCTTACTGCTCGCCCACACTACCACAAATAGCGAGTAAGGTATTATCCTCTTTAACCTCTGTAAGCCTTTGGGATCCACTGTACTCTGTACACACTATATCTTACTTTGGTATAGTATATACAGAGCCAGCTGCCTACAGGCTGTGACTATATCCAGTCCCACACCTCATGTGCATCAGAGAAAAATGTACTGCCCTGATCAGTGATCAAACTTAGGGGGTCATTAGGATCGCGGATTTCCCGCATCCTCCGGGCCGGCGGAAGCCACCGCCGGCCTGGAGGATGCGGGAAATCCGCCGCGGATGAATGAAAGACCCACCGCCCAAATTAGGATGGCTGGTGGGTCTTTGAATCTGTCCGCCGCTTTTCCGCCGTGGTCGCCTTCCGACCGCGGCGGAAAAGCATTAACATGGCTGGCGGTGTCTATCAGACACCGCCAGCCATATTATGATGGAGTAGGAAGTATGCTTTTCCACGGTGGCTTTTCTGCCGTGGAAAAGCATACGGACCTTCACTGCGGGGGCCCGTTGCGGGCCCCCTGGGTGAAGGGGGGGTGGGGTGTGCACATGGGGGTACCTATGGTACCCCCCTGCATTTGCGTGGACAAAGCGGCAGGCACCGCGCAGTGCCTGCTGCTTTGTGCACGCAAATGCTGTGCATGCATTTTTAACATTGCGGCGGGTGCAGCTTGAAGCTGCAACCCCCGCAATGTTAAAAATAGCGGATGTGACCGCCACCCTGGCGGTCACATCCTAATCTGCATGGAGGGACCTCCGCTGCCCCTGCGGACGGGCCCTCCTACTCTATGGTGGCAGACGGACTCAGGTCCGTCCGCCATCATAATCGGCCCCATAGTTTTGCTGGAAACAACATTGTATTGTTAGACTTGGCCCTTTTTGCAGAGTCATCCCAGAACTTTTGCCTTCCTCCTCTATTTTTTTCTGACCAGTTGTTGGTGGTTTTAGGACTCTGGGCACTTTACCACCGCTGTTCAGGGTTAAAGTGCATGTGCTCTCTATGGCAAACTTGGTAACACCTGTTTGACGTATTTAATTTACCTATCAGTCCCTTGTAAAGTGGTATCTCATATATCCAGGGCCAGTAAATTAAATGCTACTGGTGGACTTGCCGCGCTGCTTGCACCACCCACCAAAGTAGCCTTTCAAACCTGTCTCAGGCCTCTGCCATTGCAGGGCCTGCGTGCACAGTTTACTGCCGCTGTGACGTGGCACATAAAGTGGTTGCCACGTCTGTGACTCCCCTTTTACCACATATCAGTTACCATTAAGGTAGGCCCTAGTTAGCCCTATGGGCAGGGTGCGGTGTAGGTAAAAGGTTGGACATGTGCCTTAACTGTGTGGCATGTCCTGGTAGTGACAAACAGCCTATTTGGTTTCTCACTGCTGTGAGACTACCCTCTCTTAGGAATACATTGGAGATTCCCTGATTTGTGCTTCAGTGGTAATTCCTGATATGAGACGAGTGGCGTGATCAAGTTTGGTATGTTTGGAATAGTGGCAATAAATGCTGCGTAATGGTTTTCGCAGATTTATTGTCACTATTTTAGACATGCCAAGTGGGCATTTTTGTGTACTATGTGTCTTTGTGCCTGCCTGTTGTGTATTGCATGTCTGGCCTGGGGAGGTGCAGTGGCTACGGAGGGCATGGGTGAGTCAGCGCTAGGCTGAATAGGCCTGATCTGCATTTGGAGTAGTGGGAGGAGTAGCACCTGAACCTGAATAGGGCGGTACCTGTCTTCCACAATACTGGCTCCGCCCCCGTGTGGTGTGTCTGGGGCCAGAGCCTACACTAACAATGGGGACTATTGTGCACTTGTCAAGTGCCCCCCAGGAATCACTGGCAAAATATCGAAGGTCACAATATCGACCTACAAAAATATTGCAGCAAAAATATCGAAGTCAAGAATATCAACATCTTATTTACATCATGGTAAGTTCAAAAATATCGCAAAATGGGGAGGAGCCAAGCTCGCGTCCGAGATGGCCGCGTTTTAGCTCGGCTCCGATCACTCTCCTGTCTGCAACAAATATCCTGTACTTTATCCTGCCCCGGGAAGTATTCCACGATGTGCAGTGGAACGACGATAACTCACAAGCACTTACCGTTTGCTCCGGCGATTCCTGGGTGTCACGGATCCTGAGTTACGCCCCTGTCTGCTTCGGGGCCTCCAGAGCGGCCGGGCCTGGCACTCCTTGGCGGCGCCCGGGCTGGACGGGGCGCGGTGGCCGGCCCTTGGTGGTGGTGTGGAGTCGGTCGGAGGGGCCGATGTGCTAATAGACCGATTGCGGCCTCCCGGGCCTGGTCCGGCGGTCCTGTGGCCTGGTGTTGGGGAGCTGACTTCCATGGACGGGGTTGACCGTACATCTGGCTTGTCTCCCCTTTGTTCTCCGGCCCGGCCATTTTAAGTTCCTCCGCCCGGACTCGGAGAACGGTGCCGGCGGCGTGTGGGGTGCCGGCGCATCGCCTTCTTCTGGTGGCTCCCCTTCCGGCCCTGGTGGCACCTCCGCTGGTGGTTGCCGGTATCCTGTTTTGCCCCGCTGATATCCGGGCGGGGGTCGGTGTTCGCAGCGGCCCCGCCGGGCTTCTAAGATGGCGGCCGGCCCCATGATTCTCGGCCTTGCGGGGACCGGCGATGCGAGTCCGCCGCGCGGCACGTTTGCTGAATACTGTAAAGGTGAGCCTACGCTCCGCGACATCCTCGCCGCCCTGCGCTCCTGGGGGGCACCCATGACCGCACCGTCCGCTATCCTGGAGGGGGGTCCCTTTGTTGGGCCTGCCGGACCCCCCTCGGTTTGTGCGGCTTCATCTCTGTTGTGTGCTGCTGGAACTTTCCTTGGGGTCGTGGACCTGGAAGCGGCTGATGGTGTGGATGTGCGGGGATCCGCTGCCCGTCTTCGTCCTGTGCCTCCTTCTGTTCCGGAGGTTCCCCTGCTGGATCCCGTCTGCGCCGACCTCGATGGGTCTCCTTTTCCTCTTTTGCCTCACATGGCCGTACGAAGATCCTGCGACGGTGCCGCTGGACCGGCTTTCTCCGTATTCTCATCGAAACTTTGCCTGTTTTGCCTGAAGTGGTTACTGTACTTTCTGGATCATCCGGGTCACGATCGCTACAACTTGAGTGTATTTTGGATTCGACTCCCTGTTATTCACCTCCTGTTTTATGTGGTCTGGTTCCTGGTGCGCTGGACGATTACAGTTTGCGAAAAACGAGAACAGGGTTGAGCTGATCTTGCTTCTGTGGACTGTTATTTTTGGTATGGTTGGGTGATCTGTTCATAATTGTATGATTATGTTTGATACGTCGTTACGTTCCTGGAGCTTATCCGTGTGCTTATTATCTTCCCGTGGGCACTGAGTATTTTCGGGCGGGGGGGTGGGAGCTGAAGGGGTTTTGATTATGTGGCTCCTCTCCCGTTGTTTTTTCCCTGTTTCCCCTTCTCCCCCCTTTTTAATCTACGTGATTCTTTCTTTCTTATATTTCTCTATATTTCGGGTTCTAATTAGGGCGACAGGCACGCTGCTGGGGGGTAGGCCATAGCCTTCTGCAGGGGTGCAGGGTGGGCTGTGCGGGGTGGTGGGGGGGTCTGTTTATTGTATTTTTCCCTGTTCCTCTTTTTGGTTCTATGGCTCTTATGTATCCCCTAATTTCGTGGCGCGGTGTCGGCACGTAGCCCCCCGGGGTGTTTGTGCTGGCATGGCCCTTTTGGTATGTCTGCTGTCACGGTTTACTACGCATTCATTTCTCCTGTTGCCACTAGTTCCATGTGCCGAATTAGTATTGGGTGCTTTGTTAGCCGTGGGGGGCGTGCATTGACGCTGCGCCCTCACTTTCCCCCTCCCCTTTTTTGATGTCCTCTTCCTCCCCTTTTTTTCCTTTTCCCCACCCCATTTTCTTTTCCTCTCTTGGGTTGTTGTAACGGAGGGCTTTTAGTTTTGTAAACGTATTTTTCGCTGTTTTATTATTATGTGCCCTGATAGTGGTGGGTGGGTGCTGAGCAGCGATTGTGATTGTTCTTGATGTGGGACTCACGTTCTGCCTTTGCCAAAATGTAATGTTTTGTTGTCTTTTCCTGTATTCAAGACTTCGGCTTGCTCACGGCCCGCCACGGCCCTCCGGACTTTACAGATTGACATTATCCTGTGACACCCCTTGTCTATTATAAAATTAACCTACTTTTATCCTGTCCGTGATGGCGACTCAAAGACTTGTTGCCTTTGCCTTTCATATGAGCTATTTAGAAATCCTGTTGTCTCTCCTGTATTGCCTCGTATGTTTCTTTATTGTGGTGGCCGGCCCGGTGGGTTGTAGGCCCGTATCTGTGCGCGCCTTCTGTACAATAAAGGTTTAAAAAAAAAAAAATATATATATATATATATATATATATATATATATCGCAAAAAAATATCGATGTAAAAAATATCATTGTTAAAAATATAGTTTTCTATTTAAGTTAAAAAAATAATGTAAAATAAAGTAAATAATACATAAAATTAAAAGAAACATAGTTAAAAATATTTTTAAATGCTTAAAAAATATAAGTAATATATATAATTTAAAATACATTAAACATATACATATAATATATAATATATATGTATGTATTAATATGTTTTAATATTTGTTTTAATAACTTATAAATTGTTTATTTATTTTATGAATTATAAATACATCTATACACATAAAACAATAATATAATTAAACATTAAATAAATATATGTAACAAATAAAAAATAAAAAATTATTTTTAATCTTTGTATAATTAATTATACAGTACATAAGCTAAAATAATAAAAAAATATTAGATAGCGGATGAAATAAAATTACTATTCCAACTCGAGTGACTGCAACACTATGGTAAGTGTTGGATAGCGGAGGGGTAAAAATTACTATTCCCACTCCACTAAGTGCAACAGTAGGGAAAGTGTTGGATAGCGGAGGGGTAAAAATGACTATTCGCACTCCGGTGAGTGCAACAGTAGGGAAAGTGTTGGATAGCCTAGGGGTAAAAATGACTATTCCCACACCAGTGAGTGCAACAGTAGGGAAAGTGTTGGATAGCGGAGGGGTAAAAAATACTATTCCAACTCCAGTGAGTGCAACAGTAGGGGAAGTGTTGGATAGCCGAGGGGTAAAAATGACTATTCCCACTCCAGTGAGTGCAACAGTAGGGAAAGTGTTAGATAGCGTAGGGGTTAAAATTACTATTCCCATTCCAGTGAATGCAACAGTAGGGGAAGTGTTGGATAGCGAAGGGGCAAAAATTACCATTCCCACTCCAGTGAGTGCAACAGTAGGGAAAATGTAGGATAGCGTAGGAGTTAAATTAACATACTTATAAATATTTTTTTTCTTCTCATAAATAACATAATATTTATTTAACAACCAAAAATATTAATAAATACCTATTGAATTAAATTAATATTTACTTAAATAACATTAAATTACTTCCCATCCTATTCCCCTATAAACACACAAGGTGCTACACATAAAAAATACCACCATTATTGTAATTATCAATTAACCAATTAACAAAAATTAATTACCAATTAATAATTAATCAACAATAAATTAATTAGGAATAACAATAAATAAAAAGTAATAATAAATCAATTATACATAATATCATTTTAAATTAACCAATTAATAAATATGAATTACCAATAAATTAATTGACAATAACAATAAATAAAAAATTAACAATACATTAATCATAATTAATATAGTTTTTAACTATTGAATACAAATAATTACCAATTAATAATTAATTAACAATAAATTAATCAATAACAATAAATAAAAACATATTCATTAATTAATTATAATTAAATTACTTCCCACCCTATTCCCCTCTAAACCCGCTACACATCAAAAATAACATAATTAATTTAATTATCAATTAATAAAAATTAACTACCAATTAAACATTAATTCACAATAAATTAATTAACAATACCAATAAAACAAATTAATAATAAATTAATTATATTTAATATAATTATAAATTACCAATTAATATAAATTAATTACCAATTAATAATTGATTAACAATAAATTATCAATCAACAACAATAAATAAACACATTAATTAATTAATTATAATTAAATTACTTCCAACCCTATTCCCCTTTAAACCCACAACCCGCTCTGATAGTAAAACACAATATTTACTTAAAATAATTACTATTTTCTAAACATTTAATATCTATTAAAAAAACATTAAAAGAAATGTTAAACATACATATAAAATATATACTAAAATACATAACACTAAAAAAATTCGATATTATTTATAACTATATTTTTGCTAACGATATTATTACTTACTTTGATATTAAAAAAATAGATATTACTTACCTTAAAGTCGATATTCTGGTCAACGATATTCTTGACTTCGATATTCTGTCCCTACGATATTGAAAACTCAATATTAGTGTAGGTCGATATAAAAAATTCAATTTTGTGACTGCGCACCGCCCCCCAGACCTGGTTTGGACTGGGTCCAAGGCCCTGTGCCAGGACAGAACAAAGACTTGAGGGAAATAAATATTGGGGCTGTGAACCCATGTACTGTTGTGCTTACTGAACTGGTGCTTGCTGAAGGACTACTGTGCGCCAGAAGCATTCACCACAAAGGACTTCCCCTCTGCTAGAGGGCCTTGTAAGCTGGCCTGCCTGGGCCCAGCCCTGCCCTTTGCCAGTCTTGTGAGAGGGGCGCTGTCTGCCCCTGGTTTTGTCTTGCCATGGGAGACACAGAGCGCTCTACTTTTTCTTGTACCCTTTCACTTCCCCAAGGGGAGGAGCGTTCTTGTGGCTCCACTCCTTGCTAGAGGTGTGGGGAGCACTGTGCCTGGAAGCCAATTGTCCTCAGAGGCGCAGGAGCGGCGCTGTTTTCCGACCGAGGGTAATACTTAAACGAAGCCAGCGTGAGGAGAGGCCCTTAAGGGAGAAGCTACCGTAGCAAACTGGTTTGTGGGTGGGGCTCCCCTGTTGCTGAGGAGAGGGCAGCATGCTGCCTGAGCCTGCTTGTGGGCAGGGCCAGTAGCAGGAACGAGTCGGAGCCTCATGGGATCCTAGTGCAGTCCAGAGGAGGTTCCACCCTCCCGCGAGAGAACAAGGAGACCCCGTTGAGGAGTGATCCAGCGCCCCTATAGAAAATATGTCATAGCAACGCTACCCAACTCCACAATATTCACCATTAGTCATAAAACATTTACAAGGCCCATAAACTAACGTGACATATTTTGAGCAACTGAATCATGTGACCTAATTTATAAAATCTATTCACAAATTATATACACATTTATATACAACCGCAGTATAATGATTTCACCATGGTTTTTGTAAAGCTTTGCATTTAATTAAGTCACTTAGGCAAATGGATCTGCTGATGGTAATGACTATGAAATAAAAAGACCAGCTTGTCTTTTCAAAAAATCTTATTTATTAACCACATCGATGCTCGATGAGTTCCAGCCCTGTGCTGGAATATGCAAAAACCCATTATTCATGACGAGCTGGGCTCGTCATGAGCGTGCTGGGAGGCTACTGCATGACGAGCCCAGCTCGTCATGAGTGTGGAAGGGGTTAATTATTTATTCAAGAAAAGTGCATTTTATTAGAGGAATAGTAAATTAGTCTGAAAGTTCCAAGCAGAATCAAATAACATGTTAAATGAAGAATAAATAGTTTTCCATCACCTAAGCCCTAATTTCCCTGTCTAAAATTCACTTTGTCTAAAGGAATAAAGGTAAAGTAATTTAACCCTATTGATCCTTACGTGCTCCAAAGTGTCCGTCAGCACGTCATGCCTAACAGGAATCGGGAGAAGATGAGCAGCAAGAGCCCACTCCCTCCCATGGGGACAGTTTTTATACCTTTTCTAGCTAACTAAAGTGTCTTTACCGCACATTTTTTCTGAAAATCCAAACTTCCAATTGGCTGAACCATGTCAGTCCACTATTAGGTCATGCTCTCCTGACCAAGTCCGGGGCCTCATCATAGCCCTTATTGTTCTTAGTTTCACCATCCTTTTTGCTGATGTTCTTAAATCTTTGGCCAATAACAATGAAATCAAGTGCATCAAAGCCGATAAGGGAGGAGCCCTCGTGATCCTAGATACTTCCATGTACACCCAACGGTTAAAAGAACACACACGTGACACCACCTTGTACTTACAACTTGAGGGCAACCCAACAAGGGAATTTTACAACATACTTCAAGACATCGTCATGAGAGCCCTTCGTGACGACGTGATTCAAGAACGAACAAAGAATTTTCTATTACCACAACATCCGAGGAGCCCCACCATCCACATGAGTCCCAAGATACACAAAGATCTAAACAATCCACCATTTCGGCCCATTGTGTCGACTAAAGGTTCAATACATGAATCTTCAGGTAAACTCATTGACCGATACTTGCAACCTATTGTCACCAAAGCTTCCAGCTACATCAAGGACACGACCGAATTTTTGACAAAATTGGCTGAAATTCAAATAGATGATCATCAACATCATTTCTTATGCACCGCCCACGTTGCTTCTTTATACACATCCATCCCCCACCAGGGTGGGATTGAAGCTATCGAAGCCGCTCTACTCAACAGTGATATTGATGCAACCATGCAAGCTTTCCTATTGGAATTAATGGTGTACACTTTATACCATAGTTATTTCCAGGTCAACGATGAGTGGTTTTTGCAGCTTTCGGGAATGGCGATGGGAAATTGTGCTGCCCCTTCATATGCCAATCTTTACATGGAGAATTTTGAAAGAGCACATATATACAGTGACTCCAACCAATTAACGAAGATAAAAATGTACGTTAGATATATTGACGATCTGTTTTTCATCTGGACTGACACCAAAGAATCTCTAGAACTATTCCTACATCAGCTCAACTCCAAGGATGATCGAATTCAATTAACCTGGCAAATCAGTGATTCTGAAATTTCATTTTTGGATGTACTCATTAAAATCACCCCTAGTGGGTTTAAGACTGATCTTTACAGAAAGAGTACCGATCGCAACAACACCTTACATTACCACAGCCATCATCATGAATCCTTAAAAAAACATTTGCCCTTTTCTCAACTCTTAAGAGTAAAACGCATTGTTTCAGACCAAGACACCATGAAGGTCCGCATGGATGAGATGCAGAATCGATTTCTAGATAGATGTTATCCCACTCACATTTTGACTGAGGCACAATCCCGTGTGGCACTTACAACCAGACAAGATACTCTCACGAAGAAACCGTCCGCTGAACAACAACGTATCGTTCTGGTTTCCAAATACTCTACAGCCAGTAACATCTACAAGAAAATAATACTCAAGCACTGGCCGATTCTTCAAATTGAACCAGATTTTGAAGATATGTTCAAATTGCCACCTTTGTTCGCACACATCAGAAGTAAAAACATCAAGGAGATACTGTCTAGTTCTACCATTCCAGCAGGACGACATAAAGGGACACAACCATGCTTAAATTGTAGTCATTGCAACTCAGTCATCAAAGGAAAATCTATCTGTCATCCCATGAAAGGTAACATCATCAAACTCCACGTCAATGCTACGTGCGATTCTAGCAACCTAATATATGCGTTGAAATGCCCATGTGGGAAACTATATGTGGGCAAAACTGAGAGAAAAATAAAGGTTCGCTTGAACGAGCATAAATCAAACATTCGTCTCAAAAATGCAAAATCCAACATTGCACAACATTTTTCAGAAGCTCGCCATTTCATTGCACAATTACAATTCATCATCCTTGAGACTGTTAACAAAAGAGAAGGAGTTGACAACAACAAATATCTCCTTAAAAGAGAACTGGAATGGATATACCGTTTGCAAACTTACAAACCTTTTGGTCTTAATGATCGTTTTGAATACAGTTGTTATTTGTAATCTTACTGTATTTCCTGTTACATTGCTTCTCATCATGTGTGCTGGTTTTCCATTCACTCCCAGCGTTAACTTTCCTTTTATCTTTTTACGTTTTTCTACCTTCCATTTTTATCCCTTTTATCCCTTTTGTCTTATCCTTTTCTTTAACCTTTTTATACATTCGGTTTATCTTTTTATTTAAATCCTATGCATGCTTGTCCCCCATTCGCTATTCGTTCATTTCACCATGCTAACATGGCGCTCACACTGATGTACTCCGGTTTACCTTTTAGTCCCTTTTTTATCTTTATACCTTTCCCCTTATCACACGACATGGCCGACACTCCATTGCAGCGTTCTTCGAATGCCTCAGAGCTTGTTCGTGACGCGGCGCGTCACATTGTACTTTCAAGTAAGTCTTTGCACTCGCTTTGCTTGCTAAGTTAACTTCATGCGCTTAGTCTGCGTTTTTTCCGCTTTTTGTTCTAATCATCACGCACCCTTCGGTGAGAGCATTGGTTTTGGTCACCGTTTCAGCCATTAATGATTTCACAGTACCTCTTACTATCACCTATTGATCGGCACGTTAACTTTTTAGCAAATTGACTTCATGTCAGTCCATGTTTTACTCACTCTCGTTTTTTTTAACGAACACCACCCCCGTTTTTTTACATGATAACCGCGTTTTCACCTTCCTTATCTTACCCTTACCTTATCTCGTCTTCTCTACAGAACTCCTTGAAAAAGGGCTCCGCCCGAAATGCATTGGAGTTACCAATTTGATTGTTCCTCATTTGGAAATTATATGTATGCTTTGATATGAAGACAATATCAAACCTGTTTTGAACAACAACTTTATTGAACCATAAAAACGAATTGGATCTACAATTTGAAACTTTGTTTCATTAGGAGTGCCTCATGTGGGGATGTATCAGCATAGTTTATGCATACACGACTGAGTTTCAGTTTATGAAATAAAAAGACCAGCTTGTCTTTTCAAAAAAATCTTATTTATTAATTATTTATTCAAGAAAAGTGCATTTTATTAGAGGAATAGTAAATTAGTCTGAAAGTTCCAAGCAGAATCAAATAACATGTTAAATGAAGAATAAATAGTTTTCCATCACCTAAGCCCTAATTTCCCTGTCTAAAATTCACTTTGTCTAAAGGAATAAAGGTAAAGTAATTTAACCCTATTGATCCTTACGTGCTCCAAAGTGTCCGTCAGCACGTCATGCCTAACAGGAATCGGTAGAAGATGAGCAGCAAGAGCCCCCTCCCTCCCATGGGGACAGTTTTTATACCTTTTCTAACTAACTAAAGTGTCTTTACCGCACATTTTTTCTGAAAATCCAAACTTCCAATTGGCTGAACCATGTCAGTCCACTATTAGGTCATGCTCTCCTGACCAAGTCCGGGGCCTCATCATAGCCCTTATTGTTCTTAGTTTCACCATCCTTTTTGCTTCCTCAAAAAGATACTTTTCCCGGGGAGAAACTTTACACTTCCTAATCTTGGCAGGCCATTCAGCATCCTGTCATTGGCTATGACTCCAAGAAAACATCCGACTCAACCTTAATTATTTCTGCACAAAACGTTGTCAGCTCAGCAAAATACTCTTTCGTCTGCGCATGAGTGAAGGCTTCACTCTGGTCAAGTTTCATAAACTGCAGCACTGCCAGCCGTTTTCTTTAGGCCCATTCGTAAAACTAATGTATAAACAAACACAAAACATCGATTAATGAAAGAAATAGAGTTTGTTCTGTTACCCACCCACCTTTGCTAATTATTAACCCATTAATCTATGTTACCTAGCCGAAGCAAATAAAACAACAAACAGAATTGTGCAACATAAAGACGAAAAGACATAACATGAGCACACAAAATAAGCACATGCCATTAATAAAACAGCCGCATTTTAATTTTGACAAAAACAATAGACAAGATTATTTTATTACAAGCATTTGCAACATAAAGCACATATATGATCACACATATTAGTCCCTTATGTAATGTTTTGCAATGTAATCTAGGTTGGTTTAGTAATATTCACTCCATTCACGTTAATATAATTATTTTGTTATAGAAGTTTAACTTTGCGAGTCAAAAACAAATTTATTTTAAAATCTCGCTCCATCAGGAGCCCTGCTGCCTTCATTTGACCGGAGCCTCCCGGGCTCCATTTTACAACTTCCCATCTGGTAGAGGGAGAGGCCCCGGTAAGTAGGTCCTCCAAGTCACACTGTTTTTGCCTGCATTGTCACACCTGCGCCGCAGGATTGCGGGCCGCTGCAACATCTGAGGCATTCTCCACAGAGGAGACAAGTGTGAGTTGCACCACGCCCCCCTTCCCCCAATTGCATTTCAGGCCTGTTGAGTGCATTGTTTTGGCTGCATCTGCAGCTAGGGGGCTAGTTGAAAGCCTCATGTCCACAGAAGGGACACGCAGTTTGGAGAGCCCTTACTTTCAAAAGGGGCATTGCGGGGAAGCTCAGGACGGGCCACCGAGGATGAGACTGCCTAATGTTCGCCCCTATGTTTTGGTAGGACATGATGCAATTAGGTGATGTGTGCCCCTAATAAGTGATTACTATACACTGTTGATGAGGCATAGGCCTAAGGTAGGCCTGATGTGATTACGTTCTAGTGGTGTTTTATGGATAATAAAAAGGCTATTTGTACATAACCTAGTGTGGAGTTTCTTTATGGTGTGCCTAGTGTGAGTGTGTTGCGCAAACGCTTTACACATTGCCTCTGGGATAAGCCGGACTGCTCTGCCAAGCTACCAAGGGGGTGAGCAGGGTTATCTTCAATGTGTAATTTCCTTTCCCTAACTAGAGTGGTGGTTTCGGCCTGGCAAAGGCGCATGCCCTAGACATCCAGAAATCCCATTTCTAACATGTATACTTTGCATCTATCACACAGAGCTGCGTCTTGGCCTCTAAGAATGACGCTGCATTTTCAGTGTAAAGTCAGGAAATATCATAACTTTGCAATTTTTTAAACTGGGATCACCAAGATCCTTGCCCATCACAGCATGTAGTCTCAGTCTCCCAAGTCCATCACCACTGTGTCCATTTTAAATTCAAGGGCCTCTCTGGAATCTGATGGCCTGTAGGATGGAGTCAAACCTTTTGACAGGCATTGGGGGTGGTTCCTGCTGGGGTCCAGATTCTCTGCCGAGCCCTCCGTCTCCGGGACTGTCTCTTCCTGGGTGCCAGAGGTCGTATCTCTCCAACTTGAGTGCTGCCCATGAGAGGGGAGGAATCTAATCCTCAATCAAGATTTTGGTCGCAGTAGCAGGAAGGGTTGGGGGTACTTTCAGGCTTGTAGGCCTGGATCCCCCCTGAACCAGGCTTGGGGTGTCCATCTGCTCGCCCTGAAGCTCCAAGGGTCGTAGGTACTTTTCCAGAGTCTCTGCTACCGGGCTTCATTCTCTGCACTCTGCTGAATCTCTGGGCTCACCTTAGCACCTCCTAAGGTGAAGCAGTGATGGGCACCCTGTAAAAAGGGGCATCCAAGCTCCGCCTCACAGCAGCTTGCTGTCTGGCTAGCCTACCACTATGCAAGTGCACCCTCTGCAGGAAGAGAATCCCCACTATGCCAGTGCACCCTCTGCAGGAAGAGAATGCCAGTGACTACTAGAGCTGACCTGAGGTTCCACTCCATTGCAGTGATTACCAGGATGGAGTTGGTGATGTGGCCCACCAGGGGCTGCACATATCTGACGCTAACCCAGCGAGTCATCGAGTGTGCCTGTTGTTACGCCAGCCACTGATTACCCACCAGTTGTGCATCCATACGCTGGTCTGCCTATCTAAGGCAGGGAAATACTCCGTATGTGATGCTTCCCTTGAACTTTCCACCTGTGGGTGCACCCGATGATTTTGTGATCTACGGGGAAGTGACCCGAGCGGGGCGTTGCTGTGTTGAAGCCAGAATCCACTGTCTACACTTACCTCAAATCCGACAGGGCAACAGCAAAAGGCAAGGGCAAACATTCAGTGTATGACATGCTCACCCGCTCTACCCCATCGGCCTCTAAGGATTCTGTGCCGGGCTCGCAATGACCTCCCCAGGCAGACCCGTAGGAGGATCCCGACCAGCATCTGACGCCAGTGACCCGGGCATTTCTGGCATCTTTGTTCGATTCCATCAAGGTAGATATTTAAGACCCTGAGTGGGACCTCTCCCAAGAGCTGCATGATGTGAAACAGGACCTGAATTCCGTGGGAGAGCGGGTGTCCTCCCTGGAAGACAATGAACTGGCAAGGGGCGAGGAGGTTGAGATGCTGCGGCAAGAAGTTTTCTTCTTGCACGAACAACACAACAAGCTTTGGGCCCAGGCATAGGGCCTGGAGAATCGATCCTGCCACAACAACGTCCGTCTCTGGGGTGTGCCAGTGAGCTCCGAGGGTTCTGACATCCCGGGGATTGCAGGACCGATGTGAGACCTTCCACAATAAAGTCCTCCTGGTGGTCGTTAAATGCAGATAGGTAGACAAGCGTGATGTGGATGTGGCCCACTTGAAGCCGATAGGCATGCAATCATCCTTTAATCTCCCCCACTTTAGTCAAGACCTCTCCCCTGGAAGCCTTAGAGTGAAGGTTTGCCACCCCACCCCACCTTTTTTTGCAGCCCCTCAGGACCAATACTGGTGCTGGTACCAGCAGGATTTCATCATATTCTCATCCTTAGCCAGAAGGTGGGTCTCTGAAGGAGGCAGATACCGCCCGCAAAATGTATTAAAAAAAACAAAACCATGGCATTCACCCTCTCTTAATTGGCTCTGTGCTGCTGCTGAGCCTGTAAAGTGAGGCTAAACAACAGGCCATCAGACAGCAGAGGTGTTAACTTCCTCTGTTGCCTACCTTTGAATGCAGAACCTGCTCCTGTGCAATTGGCCTGCAGCCGCCTCATACGTTTGTGTGCCCCTTGCAGACTCTGCAGACCATTGAAAGGGTCTCCTACCCCCCACTCTACACTGCACTCCTCTCCCTCATCCCCCTCTTGTCTCCTATTAAACCCTACACAATCAATATGGAGCATAGAAGGAAAAAGGACCCTGGTCGCCCTCCACTCAAAGAGTAATAAACCACAAAAAGACCAGGATCCTGGAACTACAGATATCCTAATCTGTCGTATCTCCTATTGTAGTCCACATGAAGACTTGTAGTTTTCTACATAACCTTCATTATACTCTAATCAGTAGTATGTGTATGTATATAACATAAAACCCTTTCCAACACTTTGTTGACAGTTTTTAAGATATCAGGGACTCATAAGAATGACACTTTCAACTGTTTCAGTCCCATTCACACACTAATTTGTGTAAAAAATGTGAAAAGGGCGAAATGACCCCTCACTGGCTTACCACCAAGCGGGCCACTGGTAGGTACTCACCGATAGAAACTCTCTCTTACTTTATTATTTGTACCACCCCAGAGCATTATGGGACAATTTACCTGTGGGACAGTTCCTGAGGTACCGCAGGAACTGTTCTTCAACTGAGGGGTACATGGAACAATCTCAGCAGTTAGAAAAGAAGTTGCAGGAGATACACTACCCAAGTAAGATTATAAAGAATGCTAGAAAAAGGGCACTAAACACTCCAAGAAGTGTCCAAAAGGAAGAAAAAGACAGTTGACTATACAGTTCTGCACCTCGTGCCAGTTCTGAAATCAAATGTCCCTCGCAATCAGCCCTGGCATCAACCGTCTATTGTTGCCACTGTGCGCCAGATCCTCCAAATTCTAGTTATTTGGGCGTGCGTCGGGAAAAGAAGTCCAAAAGATCACCACATGTATTTTCATAGAAAATCTTTTATTTCATTTTCAGAATTGAAAGTTCTTTTACAATCCAACCAACGTGTTTCGTTGTCTTTCTGAGAACTTCATCAGGGCTGAAAGTACATAAGCAATTGAATAAGAAAACATATTTCTCACATAAATCAAAGAAAACGAACAACTTAATCTTAGTAACACAAATTATAATGAAGAAAACAAAAGAGGTACAAAGGCATAATCACAAAAGGGGGAGGATTTTAGAGTAATCACCCCAATTCCTGGACCAGATGGTTTTTGGGAGAGAGGTCCAAGAATAAAACAGGAGAAATATCAACACAATACATTTGAACAATGAAACGAAAATAAATTGTTACAAGAAAAACGAACAATACAGCCATCAAATAACCAAACATAAAACATAATGGAACTTGTTTTTGCTGATTAAAATAGACAAGCGTATATATGTGTATAGTATGTACAGGAAAAGAAAAAGGCTAACCATTTTGAATATTTTTGAGAGAAACAAGTGAAAAACAAACCTCATCGAGTAAATTCACACGTTTGGTAGCCAGCAAAAGTTACAAAGTGGAACTCAAAGTTACTCTAACCTATATATGATCGAATTCCCTACATAAATGTATAGGGAAGAGGCAAAGAACCTGAAGATCACAAACAATAGTGTCCCCAACGAAGAGGAACAGGTATAGATTCTGTTAAAATTTACCATATTATCATAAATAAAATGTCAAAAAGAAAATTACTATATATCAAATAAACCCTGGTTTGGCTTCCTGACTCCATCAAAGTCTAGTTATTATAGGGACTTGATCTCACCTTAAAAATGTTGAAAAACGTCGTTGCGTACATTGCGTATTCTGCAATCCATACAGCGAATATGATTGTTCTTAAGAGAATTCGGTCGATTCCAAATACAAATTCTATATTTTAAATGAGATTTAAAGACATATGTATAATATTCCATGAGTTCTACAAATACATATCTAAGTATTGGCACATATATCTAATACACTGAACGCTCGCCACCGAGAAAACTTTTTACAATAAATAATTAAGACCAAAGTGAACTCCTAATGTGGACACCATATACAACTAGAAATAAAAGCCCAATAAGAAAAGGCTCATAATGACTTGCTTGAGATAATATAGGTATTATAAACCTATGTTATATACATACACATACTACTGATTAGAGTATAATGAAGGTTATGTAGAAAACTACAAGTCTTCATGTGGACTACAATAGGAGATACGACAGATTAGGGTCTCTGTAGTTCCAGGATCCTGGTCTTTTTGTGGTTTATTATTCCTATTAAACCCTAACCTTCCTCCCATGTCTCTTTTTTATATACCCTCAACACCCGCTGCCGCCCCCCCACACCTCCTGCCCTGCACACACAGGTTGTCTGATGCCAAAAAGAGAAGGTTGTCTCATATTGTATTCTATTCTCTTTAGCATCAGACACCCTCCGGTTCCACGCACCATTCTTCTGGAGACTCTGCAACATTATAGACTGTGAGATAACCACAGTGTCCAGCAATGACAGAGAACAGGCGATCAGTATTTTTGCCCACTGCAAAAATCTGCAAATGTTGAGGGTTTGGGCCACAAATTTAGGTGTTTTGGGTCACATATGTTGCCACCCAAAGCTGCAAGATCCTGGGGTGTCTGTCCATTCGTCCATCTCACTGGAGGTTTTAGGATAGCCACTTGCAGTCGGAATCCCCAGTTGCCACGATCCGAGAAGTAATCTCTGACTTCCTCCGAATGACACCTGGGAGATGTCAGTGGCCTCACTTTGGGAGACCTTGAAGCTGGTAATCAGGGGGGAACTGATAGCTATCTCTGCATCAGATAAACGGGCAGGAAAGAAAAGTGGCAGGGTCTCTAGCAAAAGGTTCTTGAGCTAGAAGCCATCCACAAATGCACGGGAGCCCTGACAGTTTGAAGGGAGTTGGAAAAGAGTGCCTACAACTTAAACATATGGATCTTGACAAGGCGGAACACGCGCTGACCCATCTGGTGTATACATTTTACCTTGAGAGTAGCCATTGCAGCCAAATGCTGGCCCACCAGCTCAGGGCTAAAAGGCATAGGGATACTGTCAAAATGATATACAATAATCAAGGATCGGAGGTTCGGGGAGTTACGCAAATCGCAGACCTCTTTCGAGACTCCTACAGAACACTACACACAGCAGATGACTGCCCTGTTAATAAAATCTCCTCTTATCTAGAGGCAACATCGATCACTCCCTCACACCTTATGACTCTCAAAACTTGGAGAAACCTATCCTGATAGAAGAGTGATATTGGCTAGTGCGTGCTTGAAGCCGCTGAAAGCTCCTGGACCCAATAGCTACCCCTGTCAGTGGAAATTGTTTTGTCATGCTTTGGCCGCCTTGCTTACCCGGCCTCTTAACTCCTTTGCCGACATGGCGATCATTCCAGACACTATGCTTGAAGCATCGATCTCAGTCATCCCTAAACCTGGCAAAGAAAGTGCACCTTGCGTGTCCTATCAATCTATTTCCCTTCTTAATGTCGATGCCAAGCTGTTTACCAGTATCCTCATCTAGTCCCTTAACCCTCTCCTGCCTGGTCTGTTTGACCCTGACCAGGCCGGGTTTATCCCCAGTCGCCGATGCGTATCCTCCACCTTATGGACAAGATCCACAGGTCTCAGAGGAAGTCTCTCCTCCTTTCATTCGACTCCGAAAAGGCATTTGACAGGGTACATTGGTCCTATCTCTTCACGACTTTGCAACAATTTGGTTTTGGAGGGAGATTCCTAAGATGGGTCCGGAGCATCTACAGCTCGCCACGGAATTAAATGTGAGAGTCAATGGAGTTTTGTCTCAACCCCTCCCAAGCCAAAGGAGTACTCAGCAAGTGAGTCCGCTCTCCCTCCTGCTTTTTGCTTTATAGATGGAACCCCTAGCTCAGTGGGTGAGGGTGAACCCAACCATCACAGTGATCCCCGTTGGAGGCGATCATCATATCATTAAACTCTACGCTGATGACGTTATTTTTTCTCTCTCTGATCCAATGTCATCCCTTCCTGCCCTGGTGAAGGAACGTTCCTCAATCGGGGACATTTCCGGATTCAAGATTAATGTACAAAAGTCCCAAATGCGGAGCCTGTCACTTTCAATGCAGAGAGAAGCATGTCTCCACTTTGTGCTTAGGTTTGTATGGGCGGTTCCAGGTGTCCTGGCTAGGATGGACAGCAGTTGTCAAAATAACAGCACTCCAGTGGATTATTTACCTCTTCTAAGCCCTGTCTCTTACACCACCAAAACACACCTTCACAACCTTACAGCTGGGGACCGAAACATTTATTTGGGTTGGGAAGAAATCCTGGCTTCACAGGCACCTTCTTTCCCACACAACCCTGAAAGGGGGGGGGGGGGGAAATTAGTCGTCCTCTTGATAGCCAGATATTTCCAAGCCTCCCAACTTCGCTTCCTGGTGGAGTGGAGTCACCCTGTCTCCAGGAAACACTAGTGGTTTATGAACCAGGCGGTATCGGGGTCCCATATCTGGAAGGAACCATGGCTACCCCTCAGACATAGAGCGTGGGGTCTATACTTGTCATCTGTGACCAGCTCCACCTTCAGGGTTTTGGATACTTAGTCTGTGGGGCAGCAGGCTGGATTTGCTTCTTTCCCCTCCCCCATGACTCATACTAGCTAACCCTGACTCCCCACCAGGCATGCAACAGGTGAGGTTTAAACTTTAGTGGGAGGGAGGTTGCAAGTGCATACGGTGCATGTTCGGCACCAAAGTGATCATCCCATTTGACTGCCTAAAAACAGACTATGGCTTATAGGAGGCCGACCGCCTCCAATACTTACAAATTCGGCATTGAGTGATGCAGCCGGACACCTGGCAGTACGGGGAGCGTCACCGCTCCCCGGATGTCCTTTAAGAGATGGGCCTTCCTCAAGAGGGATGACAGACCTCTGATCATGGAACTCTACGCACTCTTGGGGAGGGCAACAACACTAAGCAAGACACCAGGTCACAGACGTTAGGAGGCAGGATTGGGCAGGGCATTAACTTTTGAGCCTGACACACTTCACATAACATGGCGAGCATGGAGACAGCATACAAAATAGTTTCCTACTGGTAACATACTCCTGCATGTCTTTAAACATGGTCCTCAGGGCATCCGAAAGAATGCTGGAGGGGTTGCGTTGGTACAGGCACCTTAGCATACCTCCTCTGGCACTGCTGAAGCTGGTCCGTTACTGAGAACGAATCCTAGATGATGTAGATGAGGCCTTCCATGCTACTATCCCAAGGTTCCCTACTTGCAGTATCCTGGGGCTCCCTAACCCTCTGACATATCCATTACACTACAGGAGGGGAAGACAAATGGTCCTGACCCTAGGGGCTGCTCACCAGGTCATATTTTCTGCCTGGGGTACCGACAGATTACCCGATTACACAGCGTGGCTACACAAATTGTTGTATATCCTCAGGATGGAAAAGTTGTCCCTAGAGGTACATCCAAAGCACGACTCCCACCCTTAACTGTGGGCCCCGTTTATCGCTACCCTATCCACCGAATTCAAGGAACTTACTTGCCTGAACTACCTTAAAATAAAACGCCTGCTCACCGCGGAGCAGACGCCCACTGAAACAGTCTTGCCCTAAACGTGGGGTGCTTGCCCACGCACACACAGGTCTGCATCCCACACTTACTTACCTCCAATTATCCATATTCCGGTTTTTAGCACCCCCAGACCCTTCCGCTCCCCGCCCCGCCTTCCTGTCCCACCGGAACTCCCTCCACGGGCCGTGGCTGCTCATCACCCCTTCCCCTGCCTCTTCCCTCTCTCACTCTTTCTACTTCCCCTATTCCTTTCCTCGTTCCTCTGAATTTCTCTCCCCTTGCATGCTTTTTCCCTATGCCTAAGCCATGCTTCTGTAACTCATAAATATATATATATATATGTAAATATGTAATATATAATTGTCCAAGCCTAATCGCCGTTAAAATGTAATCTTGAGTGAATTACTATTTGTATATATAGAACTCTAACCACTAGTATATGTAGTAGACCTTTGTACTTACTACCATTCCTATGTGATTTTAGAGTTCATCTGTTTGTATCTCTTCCTTGAGTGACTTTACAACATGTACATGTGCAATTTTTTCCTGTTTATATCTCTTCCTTGAGTGACTTTACCCCTTGTACATTTGCAATTTGTTTCTGTTTGTATCTCTTATGTAGCTCATGTAATCCAAAGTCCTTATGTAACGCAACTGGTTCTTTTGTAAAGCGCTCTGACACCTTCGGGTAATGTTTGCGCTGTATAAAATCGCATTAAATGAATAAATAAATGTAAGCGCCCATGTGACCATCTTGCCTATGCTGTTTTCTAGTCATTGTCATAATGTAGCTAAAAAAAATGGAAATGTTAAATATCCGTTTTTTGTTGTTACAGTCTTAGCAAGTATGCTAAAATATTGTGGGAATTTTAGCCATTTGTTTCAATTAGCCAATTGGACAAAACCTTTGAAAACAATTATTTGCAAAATAGGACGCTGGCCGGCGTTTAGAATATTATGACTATGATAACTCAGAATCAATTGGGAACCTTACCCACGTACAATCTAGTACCCAGTCCGGCTTTCTGTATTCTGTCAATTTGTCTCTGACAGCAAACAGCGCCTCCATTTTTAGGTTGAGCGTCAGCGAAAGACCTATTGTCAGCCGTATTTGGGAATGTAGACACGAGAGGGGCACGAGCGCAGAGCGCAGATTTCACCTCGTGGGCGCGCACGGCGCCGTGCCCCTCTCGTGCTTCATTCCCATGCGCAAACACACTCACACAGCCACACTCACGCATGCGCACATACACAGCCACACGCATACACAGGCACACACACACTGCATACACACACGCAGACCCACGCGCACACAGACAGACACACGCACAGACACATTCGAACACACACAGACACACGCGCGTACACCCCCCCCTCCCACTCACCGGGCTATTTCGGCGTGTTCCGTGTCTCCTCCGCAGCGCTGGTCTTCACCCGGGCCCCAGTTCCGTGTCTGCTCCGCAGCGCGGGTCTTCACCCGGGCCCCAGTTCCGTGTCTCATCCGCAGCGCTGGTCTTCACCCGGGCCCCAGTTCCGTGTCTCCTCCGCAGCGCTGGTCTTCACCCGGCCCCCCTCCCGGGACCCGGGACTTCAGATGCCGCACTCCGCTTTGGCGCCGGGGCTCGGAGCGCGCATGCGTGGGCAGCCCCCGCCCTCTCACAACGAGCAGCTGACTTTTCCCAGAGAAGCTTGTGTTTTACATCTCATTGATAACTTCAGACTAACGCTTTTTTTCAGGTTTACATAACAGGAACTCGATCCGAAGGTATTGGAGCGCTTTACATGAGCGCAAGTTACGTTACCCAAGGCACATTTACTTTTTGTTAAACAGGGAGAGATTAAGTGATTTGCCCAGAATCACAGGATGTTGAGCTGACGCTGAGGGTCGAACCTGTTTACCCTGCTCCTAAATCGGCAGCTCTGGCCATTAGGCTACATACTCGCTACTCTCCTGCCATTAAATATCAATTTCTTACCAGTGTCTTGGTTACCATGCCCCCAGCTACTTTTTGAATCAGAGGTGAAAGGCACACGCTGAAACAATCTCTAAATGTATTTTGACGACTTTCAATCCGTGTATTCCCTTTGCTTTGCTACTGCGGAATAAGCCTCCTGCTATGAACTGACAAGGCCAATAAGCAGATGTAAATTATCGCAATGGAGAATAAAGCCTATGAAAACCAATCTAGACAAGGCATCTTCATTTTATTGACCATTAAAAGGTCATTTGTGTGACCTCTAGCCACTCACGGAGTGGAGCTCGGCATCTACGTCACCACGCCGCTGCCCGGGTCACGGGAGATCAAGTACAGGGGAGGCAGCACAGCGTGCATGCAGCCCTATAGTAAAACTAGCGGCTTTGAACCTGGAACTCTAGAGCCTCTCAGGTTTCACTTTTATGTGCAAGACCACAAAGGTGTGCTGCCAGCAAGAAAGCTGAACTGATTAGCCTTCCCCTTGATCAATGGTATGGCTAATGTTCAGAGCCACCTCCACTGCTGCTTGGGAAATGATCACCTTGGAGCAAAACACGCGCTCATTAAAAGTAAAAGTAAAGGTTAGTATTATAATGTAATGGAGCCGGCTGGACCCCAAAACCCACTCTCCATCCGGAGGTAGTAGGGGAAAAATACAGATTTACCGAACTCACCTTGGAAAGGAGATATTTTTATTTTAACCGTGAAGTTGTCAAATTAATTTGTGCAGTTGCATTTAATTAAAAATATATAATTTTTGAAGTGATGAAAATCTGCAACTTTGTTAACAGGAGGGAATACAAATGCACTCATTTCTTCGCGTGTTTTTTGAGCAAATGCTAAAGGAAATTGGGATTGCATTTTGGAGTATAAAATGCATTTCGTTACATTGTTTTATTGTGAATAGAAAACTAGCACACTTCGTTTTTGGCAATCTATTTAATTTCGGTACAGAAGATCAACCTTGCCCTAGGCGTGGCATGGAGACAGCTTTAAATGACTCGCCAGCCTTGTGTAAAACAAAAACACCAAAACTGCATACATTTATAGATACATACATAGAACGATTTTGGATCAACAGTCTCCATCCATTGATCTGTTTCACCACCATTCCCTTCATTTTTATTTGCACGTTCAATGCCAGAACAGAATGAGTTTGAGCTATTGGCATTGTAAATGGCAATACCTTTCATTTATGTTTTAAAAACCAATACGTAAATAAAAGGCATTGTCATTTACAATGCCAACAGCTCAAACTCTCACAAATGCGAGACCTATTGCATTGCAAATGCTTGTTTTAGTCACATGAGAGCCATAAAACAATAGTTCCCTTCATCGTTAACTATACGTCCGGAGATGCTTAGAGAATACATAGCTACAGTGTTCTTTGACTGTTCTGTTATATAGAGATCTCGCGAGAACAACGATGCAGACTCTGCATGTTCTTTCACTTCGAAAAGTGATATAACGGAGTCCAGCTGGCATACGCGCCTGGTGATTGGCCAATGGAACTCCTATGAAAATGGAAACACTTCACTACAAAGATGCAAACAAATGAGCTGGCACACCCACAGCGCCCCGCCCACTGTTAAAAGTGTCAAGTTTACATTGTGCATCCTGTTCAGCAGTGAGTCGAACAGAGGGTTACAGTCTTTGGTAGCAGCATGTCCTCCAGGTAAGCCGCTTATTATTCAGCAGTCTTCAAAAGTTGCATGCATAGTTGTATGAGAGGTTTCGTTTTATCGAGCTTGAACATTGTTGCCCGCACACAGTTAATGCGTGCACCCGCGAGCACTGGGTAAACAGATGCTACGCTGACGGGCACGCGCTCTATGAGCGCTGTCGTGAGTTGGTAGATTCAGTGCAGCAGGCGAGGTTTCCCCTGATTAAACCTTGTGGGGTGGTCGGGGGCATGGGGGGTTCTTGCAGGGCGGAGTATTAGGTCAGCCCTCTTCTCTCGCTCCGTCCAGTAAAGGTGCCCCCGCGTAAATTAGCAGCTCCCCTCACCATGTGATATCCACAGCCAGGGCAGACACCTTATAAGTTCATACTCGACCTCAATTATTAGTGTCGGGAGCCGTATAGACTATAGAGACGTGAATGTAAAACCAGGATTTACATTCCGGAACTAAATCTCGCGCTCATACATAGTTGTTGTCTTCGATATCGCTGAGCAGAGGGCCATACGGGTGTGTGGCTGCTACACAGAGTAACACGCACATCAGTCAAACAACCCCATCAGGGCTTTGTAAATGTATTTTAGCGCTATTGGGTAGTACTTTTTTTGCACACCATCTACAACGTGTGTGCGAACTTCTCTTGTAATGTCACGTGCACTTGAATAGGGAGAGCGTGCAGATTAATTGTGTTTGCCTATTTTATGTTGGCAAATGAATACCCGATTAAGGAGTCTTTTGACATTTAAAAGTCCTACGTTTTGTTGCTCCTAGAGAGCATAATGGCAGATGTTTGTCGTGTGCACTATGATGATGCTATTCTGTCTGTAAGGAATTGTGTGACATGGAGTGGATTTGTGTAATGGAATTGTGGCATGGTTTACAGTCAAATTATGTGGATAGTAATTATGTGGTATTGAATCTACTGGAATTATGTGTAGTGGGATTGTGTCGCATCGAGTGTAATTATGTGGAATGGTATTTTGTGTTGCCGAGTGGTATATAGTGGAGTTATGCTGATTGGAAATATGTGGCGTGGTTTGGAATATATATATGCCGCTTGTTGCTTTGTGACACAGAGTGGTTTTATATGGGGTGTATTTATGTGGTATTGAGTAGAGTATAATGAAAAAAATTAAGAGCTAGCTCTTGCCTAAAACAAACAGGTTAGCTGCCCCATGTTATTATGGCTCGTGAGATATGGTAAATTTATTTGGAACTCCTAATCTTTTATTATAATTTTTTTTAACTAAACAAGGCATTTTTCAATATGAATTAAACCCAAAGATTGTGAGGTGGCGAGATGAAACCTAAGTGTCTGATTTTACAGGATAAAGTCTTCTTCTCTGCTCATCTTGCTGTCTCTGAAAAGCCCCCCCCTCCCGAAATTGACTTAACCATCATGTGCAATTGAATTTCGGAGACGCTGCCAGAGTGGTTTGCACTCCTTTTAGGAGAGACTCTTCTTTGTATCAGTCAGTCCACCCCCGCTGGTAGGGGAAGGAGAGAAGTGCTGCTGCTTCTGAGAACGCTTTCCCATCTTTTACCTTGTTACAAATGAGTTCTCCTAGGTAGCCTTAAAAAGAGAACCCTTTGTTTTAGGAAACTTTAAAAATCTTCATCGCTTTACTCATATATGCAGTCTAAGATAATGACAGACTTTAAACACATAGTTTAAATAAGAGGAACCAGGAGCTCCTGGTTCCTCTTATTTAAACTATTCGTATGCACAGCGGGTCGGCCGTGGGACCTATAATTGTTAATCGGAGATAGTCAGTTGACTCCTCCAGCGGCTTTAGTGATCAACAACACTTCAGCTAGATCATCTCCCTCCCCGCACCCCAACCCAACCCCCCCTTGGGTGCCCCACCTGGCACCATGGAGAATAAACAAGGTCTACGTTTCGATGACGACCTGGTAACAGAAATCCTGAGAACACTATCAATCCTGGACACAGATGGCTTGACAGCAGTCAAGAGTAATGCAGGAGATTGGAATTCCATCCTATCCATGAAAAAACAGCTGGTAAAGATCTTAATACACGGAGCAATTATGACCGAATACCTTAAGGCAAATATAGCTCCAATGGGACTGATTATGACCAGTGTCCCCCCACATCTTCCTGGAAGATACACAATTCAAGGAAGAATGGTTCCTGGTGGCGTGGAAATGCACCAGGGACTGGTTAATCTTAATAATCAAGATGGCCAAATGACTAGTAGATGATCTAGCAATAATGATTACTGTTGCATAGAGTACATTGAAAACCAGCATTATGATTTCAACCTTTAAAAGTAGGTTGGCTGAAATAAATAACGAAACATCGGAAAACATGGAGTACCTTATGAAACAAAAGATAACACAACTACAAAAAGATATAAAGAAGTTCAGTAAGGAGAAAGTTTATGCTTATCAGAAAGAGGACTTCCAACCTTCAAACGAAGATCCATGGGGAGATGGCAGAGATTGAAGATGTCAATTTCCCAGTGACATCAACTTTAAAATCCTAGTTTTTGACTGAATTTACAAGATAACGACAAATTCTCAAATATTTGGCCAAACTTAAAATCCTAGAGGTCCTCACAAATACCAACCTTCATTACGTCTGTTTTATATGGATTTAACTTCAGCCAATTGCTGCCCTTTCACATCCAGCAGCAGTTTTCTAACAGGGCAGTCCTGGCTAGTTAACAATTCAACAAGATATAATCTAAAGAATTGGTGGTGGTGAGGTAGTGTTTTAAGAAAAGCAAATGCTTTTTGGTCTAAACGGGATTTCGAATCTACAACTGAAAAAGCTCTTAGATATATGTACCATTACAATTCTTTACATTCGTTATAGAAACTGAGTTTATCACAAAGAAATAATGATCTTGAATGCTCACTTTCACAAACACATGACTTGCTTGATGCTCATAGCGTCTTTAGCCGATTTTTTTTACATTTTATTACTGCAACATCATGTGAGTGAACTTTAGAGAGCCTATTGTTAGGACTGACTGACCAGTCATTATCTATTATGATTTTTACAGACGCATCTCCCCATGCTAATGGACTGCAGCTTGCTTTATGGCATGACCAGATTGAAGTTAATTATTCAAGAGCTTTTATAGTTTCTTGGTAGTTTTGGGATGAATAATGATAAGGCCAGTTTTTCCAGTAAAAAATAGATTGTTTATTTAAGCATTGTTGCAAAACAATTGTTGTCAGTTTCATGGTCATTAAATAAAATTCTAACAAGAATGGTTCTGCACAGGTACATAGAATGTAGAGTAGGGGGTACGTGTTTTTTTTCACAGGACATATAGCCTTTTGTTGCATTTTGTCCCTTTAACAAGTAAAATCGTTTTAAAAAAATGCCACACTCCTGTACCTCAAGTAAAATAGTTATAAAACAAAAATCCACACTCCTGTTCCTTCAGGTTTATGTAGGGTTTATACAATGTATAATTAATTGACTCATTATCTTTTGCTATGTTGTTCCAGGGGAGTATCCAAACCAGATACCACTGGTTTGGTCAAATATACACTCACATTTAACATGGGAACCAGCCAACAGTACCACATGCGTACACAAATTCACCCTGGGTGTCATTTCATGGTCTTGGCATTACATTCAAGTGGAACTTCACATAAGTGACGCTAGTACGCACCATGCTCTTCCTAAACACGAAAACTTTGTGGTATGCTGCCACCACTGCTTCCGGATAGAGACAGCATTCTCCTGTCAGCTCAATGGTATGCTTGGTGAGCCACTCAAGTCAACAGAACCATGCTCTGGGTCTCAACTTACGGGATAACCTAGGCGCTAGCATGCACATATGATGTTCCTAGATGCTGGGCCAAAAAAAGTATATCAGAAAAGGATACCAGATATCAGATGCTGGTTGCATGTCTGTGTTACCATGCAGTGGATATTCTTGTCCCAACAGCTTCTCAAAGGTCAAACTTTTTGCTTAAAACTTAGAAACTAGGAAATAAAATATTCCTGCTTCACATCTTATTTGGATTCCTGGGCACCTCTCAGCAATGGTCACTATAGGCAATGTATTATGTACCATATATTTAGAGACGGACCTGTTACTCCCCCGCCTCAGATGTTCACTCAAACGGGCCTTCTTAGATAACCCATTGCTTAAAACATTCTGTGTAAGCATGATGATAGTATCCCACCGCTTCCGTCTGCCCATTTAAGAATATGGGTCCTTCAATCCTGATTCTTACATAACAAAATCTAATTGAGCTACTGCAGCACCAAGTTAGTTGAGGCTTTGGGTGTTAAGATCTCTAATCAAATCCCTGCCTTAGATCCCCTCATCCTAATGGCTTTATGTGCAAACGGTGCCGGCGTTTACGTTTAGGGATTCCCAATGTTGATGTTTTTTTAAATCCTATCCTTAGTCAATCTGGGTCATAGTTATTACATATCCTCCTTTTATTGTTTCTATATTTATTAGTGATTTCTTGAAAAGGGAACTCTACCTTTTTGTTTATATATGAGTGTTGCATGGGTAAGGGACCAGCACAGACACCAAGTTGGGGCAAAGAGGTTTTTATTGCTTTTAACAAAGTTTTCTGTCTTGTTGTCAGACTTTCTGGGGAATGTCTTACAAAGTCCGCCTTGTGGTAAGGGCTCGGTTCTCTCCCGGTTTCTCTTCTCACTTGTTCCCTTCTGGACTGGCGGCGGCTTCCCACAGACTCCGGGTCCATGCGGCAGGAACCATAAAGAAAGGGAGACAAATGTAAGTTTCCTTGTCCCTCTGTTTAAAGTGAAAGGGAGGGTAGTGAGGGGACACCCAAACACACGTGATACATTTGTAATCCGGTTCCGTTAGGCGACATGCTCAAGTGTATGTGCACAAAAACAAAGCAAGCAAAAAGAAAAGAAATAAAAAAAAAAGTTAGTCGAGGACACGGCTTCCAGAACTACGGGGGTGCTCTGTCCCGCCTCCCCACACAGCCCGCGAAGCGTTTGCGTACCTGCACAAGCCACGCTCCTCCAGGAGCGTGGCTGGGCGGCTTGTGGGGTCGTTTGCCTCCTGGCTCCTCCAGACGTCCTCGGTTCCCGGTCTCCGCGTCTTCTTCTTTCTTCTCGGGTCTGACGTCTCCAAACAGCTCCACTGTCTCGCCTTCCGTCACATCTCCCTTTTCGGTGTTGGGTTACACCTCCTTCCGGGATTCCCTCTGAGTTAAGGACGTGTAGGAGTGGACATCGAGGGGCGGAGTCACGTCCTTCGGGATTCCCCATTCGTAGATGTTTCCCTCCAGCGAGTCGTCTAGGCAGGACGGGCTTCTGGTCTCGGTTGTCCATGGGTCCTGTCGGGGAGAAATGAAAGCTACAGAGGGAGATTTAGCGATCCACCAGTCCTCGTTGTCTGTGCCTTTCGTCTTAGGTAAGCCTGTCATGTCACAATGAGGCCATGGACCAAGGTATAAATATTGCATGGCCTTAAATATTTAACCATTATATATAGATGCCAATTAGAAATGTTTTTGGGAAACAGTTGGAACCAGTGGTTAAATAAGGAGATTGGCTATCTGAACAGGCAGCAATGTGAGTGAGTGACGAGATTCTATGAAGTGCAACTCAATTTTTGCAAGTCTAGCATTGATTTCTACAGAATGGATCCTCACCAAAACTGTTTAGATGGTTTATCGTAGAGGTCCATGGAAGCTGAGATTTCTAGTACCTTGTTGGCCTGACAATTGTCGACTGGTCACTGGTTTAGGATGGCCACTGTCTTGCTCCATTATGGTGGATTCCAGTATAAGGGTGCAGTAGGGCGCATCTAATCTCCTCAACCAATGAAGGACTAGCAGTCACTAACTATACTGCCAATATCAAAAGCACAGAAAGGAGTATAGGCCTCCCTGGAGAGATAATCTAAATGAAGATTTAAGTTACTATCCTGTAGATCTTTTTCATGGGGATACCAGTCTTGATTTCTCGTTCGCAAAATACAGCAGGTGAGCGAGGAACGAATGAAAGCTTCTGTTAAAAGAATTTTTTTTTTGTCAAATTTATTTTAATTCGCATTTTATGTACATTTAGTAGCAACTTTTATAGAGTATAGTCAACTAAGCCAAATTGAGGTTGAGCTTTCACATATAACAGAACCCAGGGCGTTTCCTTGTTTGGTATATAGAAATACAGGTACAGTTTCACATAGTGTAATGGCGATGAGTATAGTGTGTAAAGGAAACGTACACATTCAACCCGTCTCTTCTTTTGCGACGAGTTTCACATTAAACCCTTCCAATGTGGAAGGTACCCTGCAAATGAATGAACAACTTTCCCCCCCACCCCCGCCAACAAAGAAAGTAAATGGTGGTGGTGATAGGTGTTTAGTGCATTTTACATTCTTGTCCTGCGGAAGATTTGTCACATGATCTTGCTTGTGTAGTGCCGACCCTCTCTAGGAGTCCCTACAGGAGTGTCTCTGTGGATTTTATCTTGTGTTCATTTATCCATGATCTAGAACTGGAAGAGATGCATGTCTCTGACTGAGGGTGGGCAAACTGCCAGAGGGAGCCCCTGTGTAAGATAGGAGACTTGTGGCCCCCATTTGTACTCAACATTTTTATAATCGTCATTGAAGATATCTGTCATTCTCTCTAGACATGGTATTTTCCAGAGTCGAGACTGCCCCTTAGAAAGGGTGGGGGCCGCTTTCTTCTTCCAGGCCGCCGCGATTGCGGTTTTGGCCAACCCTAGACATGATCACAAAATGGGCTTGTCCTTTCTGGTTTGATGTTCCAGGGGGGGTCCCTAATGCCCAGGAGCACTCCCTCTATAGAGGTTGGTATGGGGTATCCCAGCATGTTTTTGATGTGTGCGAGTATCTCTTCCCAGAAGGGTTTGATTGCGGGACAGGCCCACCATATATGTTGAAAGTCGCAGAGGAAACCACAGCCTCTCCAGCACATATCTGAGGTATTCGGAAATATCCTTTTAAGTTTGGTCGGGTGAAGATACCAATTCAGTAGAGTTTTTCAGTGAGCTTCTTGTAAGTCTAGGGAATGGTTAAATTCAGCAGTATCTGACAATCCGGCCCATTCCTTTTCAGATATGTCTCTCTATACTATTCCCTCCCACATAGCCATATATCTAGGTCTCGGGGAACGCGTTGTGGCAAGTAAGGAGCTATATAAAAAAAGAGATTACCCCCCTCATGGAGCAAACCTTTTGCACAAATGTTTCGGATCTAGTTCTCTCTTGTGTGGCAGCATCTCGGATCTGAGGGGTGAGAGCCCAGTGTTTGAGCTGCAGATAGTGGAAATGTTCGTCTGGGTCTGGGTGGAACTCCCTCCAGCAATTCTCAAATGTTAAAATATTGTAGTTGTGTAAGAGATCTGACGGCATGAGGCATCCACCCTATTTCTATGAGTTGAAGGGGCCTTCGCCGAGTGCTAGGAGAAAGGCCGGGTTGAAGTGTATCTGTGTGTATGGTGAGAGGAACGTGGTCCATTCCTCTCCCCAGTTATTGAGTCCCATACCTTCAGGGTAGTGCATGTGGGGGTGCTAATGTATGTGTTGGCTGGTCTATCCTCTTTGGGCTTCCATATAAGGTCCCAGACCGTCCTCCCTGCAATAGCCCTATCCATATGCTGCCAATGTTTCTCCGATTCCCTTTTGGACCATTCCACTACTATGCTGAGTTGCGCTGCCTTGTAATATAGGCCAAAATCAGGTAGCCCTACCCCTCCCGCATCTCTCTGTCGTCTTAAAATGTGAAACGGTAGACGTTCCCTTCCGCCTTGCTAGACAAAGTGAGTGGTTAGTGATCTGATTTTAGGAAGGAGGTCACTAAAAGTGGGTGTATTCCCGTAGTCTACCTGCCTCAGCCTCTGGGATCGTGAGATTAAGAATAAAGGATTTATCCAGGTTAATTTTAAAGCCGCCACTTTCTCAACTCTGGCTAATTCTGCTTGTAGTGCAGGTAGTGAGAGCGAAGGCTCAGTGAGAGATAAGAGGATATCATCCACAAAAAGTGATATTTTGTGGTTATCTCTCCCAAAGGGAATCCCCTTTATCTCCTGGTTGTCCTGGATATACATCGCCAGTGGTTCAATGCTTAGAGTAGACAGGGGTGACAATAGTCACCCCTTCTTGCCCCTCTGGTAAGGGGAAAAGGAGCAGACAACGTCCCATTAACCTGTACTCTAGCTCGGGGTTTAGTATAATTAGCCCTGATCATATTGATGAATTTATCTGCGAAGCCAAAGTGTTTAAGCGTATTAAACAGGAATGCCCGATCCACCCTATCAAAAGCCTTTTTGGCATCCAGCCCCACGAGAACCGCCGGTATCTTGCACTTGGTCGCCTTCTCGATCAGATGTATTGTCTGTCGAATGTTGTTGTGGGTGTGCCTGCCTTTTATGAAGCCTGACTGATCAGGGTGGATTAGTTTTGGGTTCAGTTTATTCAGCCGTTCTGCCAATATAGCCGAGTAGAGGTTCGCACCTAAATTCAAAAGCGCAATAGGTCGGTAGGAGGCGCGGAGGTGTGCCTTTTTCCCCAGTTTTGGGATCCCTGCTATTACTGCCTCAGCCATCGAAGGGGTCACCCATACATCTTCTGCCATTTTGTTGAAGAGTTGGGTAAGGTGTGGGATGATCTCAGCTGCGAAGGTCTTATAAAAATGCACTGTTAGACCATAAGGACCTGGCGCTTTGTTAGGTTTGAGTAAATTAAATGCTGTACACACCTTCCTGTGATATGGACCTGAGGATTTTGTTGTGGACCCGACAGGCCTTAGGGAAATTCAGAGTCTGGAGGTGTCTCTTTTGTGTTTCAGTATCCCGTGTCTCCCCCGTGTATAAATGTTCGTAAAATGCCCCGAATAATTCTGCCTTTCCTGTGTCTACGGACACTAACCTGCCCTCTCTGTCCTGTATACTTCCGATGTATTCCTTTTCCCTTTTTTCCTTTAATTGTCTCGCCATGTGCCTGCCTATTTTGTTTCCCTGCTTGTAGGATATCTTACACAGCCACAATAAGGTGTATTATGCTCTATTGTTGTATATCGCTTTAAGTTTTCCTCTATGCACGGTAAGTTTGCGTTGTGATACCCTGGTTGGTGTGGCCTTATGTGCTTTCTTTCTCCGTCCGCTCCATTTCCGCCTCTGGGCTTACTCTCTCTTTGGTTCTCTGCCTGTTGAGGGTGGCATTGAGCTCTAGACAGTTACCGCTTGTGACCGATTTGAATGTGTCCCAATTATTGAAGGCAGAAGTGTCCTGGGGTAGGGGAAGCCAGGAAGTACCATCTAGATGACTTGGGTCTGACGTTGCTCCAGCTAAGACAAATTGAGACCAGACATTTATCAGAGATCAAAAGCTGAATTTTTTTTGCCTCCTGAAGTGAGTCCAGCAGGCTCTGGCTAATAAAAACGTAGTCAAGCCTGGAGTTTGTGCGGTGGACATGTGGGAAAAAAAGTGTAATCTCTGGTTGTGGGGTAGAATGTGAGCCAGGCATCTCTGAGACCAAGATCATGTATTGTCTGTTGTGGGGAAGGAGCGCGTCAGTGTTCTGTGAGGGTGTGTACTATTTAGTTCAGCTTGCCAGGTGAGGTTGAAATCACCTAAGAGGATTGTTGGTCTCTCCGCAAACTCTCCCACCTGGTTTAAGAGTGTAGTCAAAAAGGCGGGCTGGCCCACGTTGGGTGCATAAGCTGCTACAAAGGTGCAGAGTTTCCCCCTTAGTATGCCCTTCACCATGATCATCCGGCCCTCCTTATCTGATTGAACAACCTCTGGCTGGAATTTAGTCGAGCTAAGAAAAAGTAGCGCCACCCCGCGTTGCTCGGTAAATGCTGAAGATCTAGAGATAAGGGGATATTGTTTATGACGAAGTCTCAGCTCTTCAGCCCTTTTTAAGTGTCTCCTGAAGAGCTACAATGTCGAAATGGTGATCTGTAATGTATTTCCAAATTTTTTTGACGCTTCAGTGGAAAATGCAACCCCTTAATTTTCCAAGAAGCTGCGGTGATCACCATGGCCTCATGTTCCTCTCCCTCCCCATTCTCCCAAATCTGGGCATTGCACATGCATTCCCATGTCTCTGATTGCTCTCCCCTGGCTCGTCCCACCCATAGGATTCCCATAGCCTTGAATGTGCACCTGAAAGATGTAACTTGTTAGCCACCCCCATCCCCCGAATCCTCCCCAACACCCAACAAAAACGTAAAGAAAAACCCCAACAATACCAACACTGATGGTTGTCGAATGGCTGCTAAAACTCCTCCTGTGGGAGTTGTCACCCGTCTGGGCATGTTGGTGGATGACTCGGCCGGAGTCCCTATCCATGACCGTCCCAGCTGCCCCAAATGTTCGCCAACTGATGATCAGATACGAGTAGTCCGAGACCTCCTCCGACGTGTGTAGTAGTGATGGCCTCCGTTCCCCTGAAGTTCATTGTCCTTACAAGTTAGACCTCTATAGTGGGATTGTTGCTCCTCTGGCATCTGTTGTTTTCTGGAGCACGTCTCTTTGTAATGTTCGATCATTTATGGGCTGCTCTCGTGCTTGTGTTCCATTGTGGGATTTTTCGTGCTGCCTTGTTCCATCCTCTTTAACTCCTCTTGAGAGTTCCCTGCCTCGATAGGGGGTAAGCCCAACAGTCTTCTTCTAGTTCAGTGACGTGCCGCGTCTTATTATCCACCTGTCTTTGACATGGTCTTCACGTACCTTTGAAGTAATGGATCTAAATTGTTGCCGCCTCGCCAGAATTGCAGGCACCAGATCTTGGTAGAAGTTGCACTTAAACCCCTGGAAGGAAATGTCATTCTTTTTCCGGGCCTCCTGCAGGACAGCTTCCTTTACTTTAAAGGAGTGGAACTTCGCCAGGATATCTCTTGTCCGTCGTCGTTCACCAGTTGCCGGCCCCCCTACCCGGTGCGTGCTCTCCAATTTAATCCTGAGTTGCTGTGGGCTGAGGATTTCCGCGAAGAGACCCTCCGGGAAGGCCTCCAGATCAGGCCATTTTGCCCCTTCCTCTAGTCCTGGACCCGAATGTTATCTCTCCGTGCTCTGTTTTCGAAGTCTTCTGATTTCAGATGCACTAGCTGTAATTGGCACTGGAGATCTTGCATCTTGTCGTGTGCATCCACCGTCTGTTTGTCGAGCTCTTGAGACTGAGATTAGAGATCCAGTACTCTCCTGCCCTTTGAGTCCAAATCTTGCTGAAGCGTGGCTATGCGCGTATTTAAGCCTGTTTTGAGTTGCTCCATGGAGGCTTTGATGTCCTGATTGAGCTGGGCGCGCAGTTCCGTCTTGAATTCTCGCAGAGACGCCTTGAAGTCTTTTTTTAGTGAAGGCCATGTTGTCCGCGGCCTTGTTGTGGTGTCTGTCTTTTCTCCACCGGGGTGAAGAAGTTGGATACCTTATTCGTCACCTTCTTAGGCAGCATAGGTACGGACCCAGTATCTTTCTGGCGACTGCGTTTGGCGTGATGATCGTGGAGTGTGTTTGCTGTCCTCCTCCCCAGAATGCCCAGTGCCTGTAGTTGTTAAAATATTTTACCTGCTAGAGGAGAAAATTCTAAAAAACACCCAGAGGTGAGTAGCGTACTTTAGGAAGAAGGGCTGGTCTGTCAACTTCCTTTGATCTGCAGGGATACAGTGGTGAATGAAACTTACATTGAGTTTGTACATCCCTGTATTGTTACATCCCACCAAAGAGGGCAATATTGCCCATTGCAAACCACTCCAGCACTTTGGGCCTCGAACAAGGGAACTCAAGTATTATGATCACACCCCTTAGGGGCTTGAAACTCCCTGTGGCTCTGAGCAACCCCCTTCTCCTGCAGCTCCCATAGTCAGTGAATGACAGCTGTGGCCAGAGTTGTGCAGCTGATTTGAATGATTCCTGCAGCAACTGTCACTCAGTGAGAGCAGTAACTACACAAGGTGGGAGAGCAAAACCTCCACAGTCCCTTTCTCTCTCTTTGCCCAGCCAAACTTCTTAGCCCCTTCAATTTGGCAGGCTAACAATAGAGGCAGGGGCTGCAGAAGCCTCCTACTGCATAACAGTAATGATGAAAACCAAGGCACGTGGGAGGAGGTTTTTCCCTCCCTTCACATTACCGCAATCTCCATTTCTCCAACTCCGCTGTAAAACTCCACAGATGCTGAGAAGAGGGAGAAACGGATATTCTAGTTCATGCATTGGAGTGTGGACAACAGGAGTATATACTAGAGTTTATAGTTTGCCAAGGGGACCATTGTTTTTAGGAGTGCCCAGTAGTCCGATGTTACACTTCAATTCAACAGAAACTATAAGATTCTTAATTCAGCGTGGCCAAGGAAGTCCGATCCTTCATATTTAGAGCTCTAATCTGTAGACAACACAACACGGGAGGTTAGTGCATCTCCTGAGACAGATCAATGTCACTCTTGTATTTTACAGTCCGATTCTCTGCTTCACAGAATAACAGTGTGCTTCAAACCTATCGCAACCAGACTTCTTTTGAACGTGTTGGGTATCAATTTGTATAGCTGAGGTGTTTGGGCTTGCAAAATATTGGGGTCGTTTGTGTAATACATCCCAATATAATTTTTGCAGACTTCAACGGATCATTTCTGCTGTATGGTATACCCAACAATCTCAGACATGACGTAAGTATTAACTTATGAGATTGTAATTTCAATGCATCTTCCTTCCCATGTCAGAGGCTGAAATAAGTGTTCACTCCATAGGGGCTGAACAGGACATCCTCGTTCTTCACTTCTCATCCATACTTCTCACCCCTGCGAGTTAGTGCATCTCAGTGAAATATCGTAAGCTTTTCCAGACCCACCACCGTGCTGTAGCCCATTCACCTAATGCCATAAACAGAGAAGTCTGAAATGACAGCACATCCTTGGGAGCAGGACACCGCATAAGAAAGCCAGCCAGACGCATAAGCTGCATGTCCTTGAGTACACAAAACGTGCAGTGCATGATAGTGGGAAGTGTTTTTAATTGCTGCTTAGAACACAACAAATAAATTTCCCTCCTAGATCGTACTTATTCACTCATGATATACTTCATTTTCCTTATTTTGCACTGCATCTCAAAAGTACATTAGTGACATAAAGAAGGGAGTCCTATCTCCAACATCAGATTCACGAAAAGGCTGCAGAGTCTAAGTGCAGGGTAGCACCTTCTGGCCCAGCCGAAATTAAATGGCCTATCAAATGTGATAACACGAACGTTTTCAATTTCTCCTAAGAGGTAGTATTCATAAAAACAACAACATACTGGAAGATGAATCCCATAAGCTTTTACTTAATGGTCAAATGTTATAAATCCTCTTCGACTAATCGGTACGGAGTCTGATGCTCTTTTTCAGATAAAAAATGCTTTTTCAGCCGCTCGAGTGTATAAGGTTCATAAGTAGTGCCCGGCCCACTAGCTAACAACTGCAAAACGTCAAATATATCCAGCCTTTAATTGCTGCTTAAACACCAAACAAAAAAAGTTACTTTTTAATTGACCGCGTAAAGGATCAATTTTGTAAAACCATTTACTTGAGTAATTGGAAATTTCCAATAAGTCTCTGAAATCCTGACCTGAATTTAGAGGGTCAAGATTGTTCTCTAGCTTTCTTCAAAACAATTTGTCTGCGTATTCAGGTATGAATAATAATTCCTTACTTATCTCCCCGTGTTGTTGATACACACTAGGAATCCAGGGAAAAGGCCCTGTAGGGGAGACCGTACTACTTCCCGTCTGAATATAAACTCACTGGAAGTATGGCTCAAAATGGCGAAGAAGGGGGAAGAAATTAAAATCCCCGGATGTGATGTAGTGAAGGTACCGGGCACAGAGTATGTTCTGTTCATGGGAGAAGACCTCTTTTAGGACAAGAACCCTCACTCACCCAAAGGTGACATGCTTCATCATAGGGTTCCCTCCTCACACCAGGGCCGCAAGGTCACTGATGTGGGCTACAACTCTTCTGTGCTTGAAGAGGAGCTGAGGTGTTTTAAGGAAGGGACCTTAGATAGTGGTGGTGAGGGGCAGAGTGCAAATGAAGAAAGTTAAAACTGTTTACGGATGCCAGATATCTTGTATTCAGCTGTCTGCTTTCCTGGGACAAGATTAAAAAGAGAGAGGACTAGGGGATATCAGCAAATATACCCCTACAGTAGGTCAACATGTTTCTGCCCTTAAGCAACGCCAGCAAGGGGTCAGGGGCATTCTTCAGGACCAGATAAGTCACTGCATCAAAATCATATACATCAGTGTGTAAGTAAATATACTAACCATCACGTTTCGGTAGCCTGTACTAATGAGTGATGGCCCAGGAATTGCAAGCGAATGGGGTCCACCATCTAGTCTAATGGGCGATGTTTAATACCTCTATCCTTTACTACATCACATCTGAGGATTTTTCTTTCTTCCCCCTCCTTACCCATTTTGAGGCGTACTTTAAGTGGGTTTGTATTATCTCCCTGTGAGGAAGGCACGACATTTTGAACTGAGGCAACCTACTGCACCTATTATCTCACATAACCTCATTGGCAGACATAAAGACGATAGACCCGGACTCAATAGAATTCATTAACTGCCGGGAATTTAAGGCAGATGGAAAAACAAGAGCAACAGGGTCCTCTTCAACAATAGCATATAAAATCAGGGGTGTGGAATTTATTAAAATATCTAATTGTCCATGGGGCAAGTTGCTTCATCAAATCAAATCAAATCAAAGCATTTATATAGCGCACTACTCACCCGGAGGGTCTCAAGGCGCTTGGGGTGGGGGGGGGGGGGGTCTGCTACTGCTCGAACAGCCAGGTCTTGAGCTGCTTCCTGAAGGCGAGGTGGTCCTGGGTCAGTCGGAGGTGGGTAGGGAGGGAGTTCCAGGTCTTGGCGGCCAGGTAGGAGAAGGACCTTCCTCCAGTGGTGGCTCTTCGGATGCGGGGGAGTTGTTGGTCGATCGGAGCTGGCGTGTGGGGGTGTAGAAGTTGAGGCGGCTGTTGAGGTATCTCGGGCCTTGGTTGTGTAGGGCTTTGTGTGCGTGGGTGAGGAGTCGGAACGTTATTCTCTTGTTGACCGGGAGCCAGTGCAGGTCTCTCAGGTGTCCGGAGATGTGGCTGTGTCGGGGGATGTCGAGGATGAGTCTTGCTGAGGCGTTCTGGATCCGCTGGAGTCTCCTCTGGAGTTTGGCGGTGGTTCCGGCGTAGAGGGAGTTGCCGTAGTCCAGGCGGCTGGTGACGAGGGCCTGGGTGACCGTCTTCCTGGTCTCGGTGGGGATCCACCGGAAGATCTTACGTAGCATGCGCAGGATGTTGAAGCACGACGAGGAGACGGCGTTGACTTGTCTGGTCATGGAGAGGGAGGAGTCCAGGATGAAGCCCAGGTTGCGTGCGTCATGAATCTACTTGTCCTGTAACAAAATCCACTTGTCCCTTTGGTGCCATGTGGTTCGGCGACAAATTATGGCAGCAATCTCATTACATTAGAGCTCTTATGTAGCCTTTCTCATTATGCCAGGGCTCATACCATAGTAATTTTTGTATACTAGCAATCCCTTTATGTTGTCGCGTTTCTGCGGATCTACATACTGGGACTGAAGGTAGTGGTAAGCAATAGTTCCAGGGTTGGAATTCCCTTCTATAAATTCTTGTAAATTCACGAAAGCCATATAGCTGCACTTAATGCAAGGACATATACCAAGGGTGCACTTTTGAGACTTTCTTTAAGAATAGGGCCGCTAATTTGGTCTGGCATTAGACCACAACCTTTTGTGTTTATTAAAATTCTCTCTCCCTCTCTCTGTATCGGTTGGCTTCACTGTGAGTGAAGGCATTAAGCTCTTTCACAAGGAGTATATTGGCACACAAAGTAGTTTTGTTCAGTGGCAGTAACTAATGTGGCAGTGTGTGCTTTTTTTAAACCATTTTTTTTGCTTTTGCCAATGTTTGTTATATTGGTGAGGGCCCGGCAGCTCTCACATCAAGAAGGCTTTACAAAAACCATGCCAAAACAAGTCACGTATTGGCAAAACTAAAAAGCTGACCACTAATTTCAGACCTACTGGCTTTGCCAATGCTTGTTTATTTTTATGTTTCTCATCCTATTGAAACTGGTTACACTGATTTTCCAATATGAATATTTTTGCGAAATACTAGCATGCATCAACACATTTTACTAAATGATGGTGCAAAGAAACGGTACCTGAAATTTCACAGTAGTTTAGCAAAATGTTTTTCTACTTTCATTTTTTTAGGAACATTTTATATTGAAAGCCAAGAGTCATTAATCTTGCACTCAAGCTTCTGCAAATATTTGCATCTAATCATAGAGCATTCTGGGAGAATTATGCATAGCATAATATTGCTAAACTTTGAAACCGTGAGTACACATTTTTATACCTTAACCACTGTCAGTAGTGCAGTCAGAACTTACATTTACTTAGAGCGCTCACCCTTATAATAAAGGTTTTCAAGTTTGAACAGCATTAACATAGGTACACAAATGATAACTTAACTTCAGGTAGTGCCCTTCCCTGGCCCTCAATGTGCTACTGCAAACTGGCAGCCAAAGGGTTTGTGCTGAAGGGGGTTGGGCCTACTTGTCCCAAGGACAAAATACACATTAAAACTTGTTGCCCTTGACCCTAAACAGTATGTCCTGGGCGTCGGGCTATAGGATTTCCACATCCCTGAAAATACTTTAAGAAAGTGACATTCTAAAATCTTGGGGGATAACCATCACCCCGTACTTTAAACCAGGATATCCAGATCTGTTAATCCCAGAACCCCTGAGGGCCCTTGAGACAGCCGATGGCAAACCAATTAAATCAGTGCTGAGAGGAGCCATAGGGTACTGTAATTTTCAACGAGACACCAACCTGAGGAACTAAGAAGCCGCAATGACCTCTTCACACCACAAAGCCCGGGACGAAGACACAAGATGGTTCGCGAGAACCATAAATAACACAAGAGATTGACAAGAGGCTCACCCATTGAACACAGCTAACACATTAAGGACAGTACGCATCTGTTCCTGGAATGTGAATGGGCTTGCCAAAAAACTAGCGGACTTGGACTTTGTCACCTATGTCAGGGCCTTCGATATAGTGGCACTACAAGAAACGTGGGTGACAGGACCCGCCTCACCTTCAAGGATTTCTGCGTTTCTTTGGAAATGCCATCAGGGGAGCAAAATATGGTCATCTACAAGGACGTTTGGTCACATATGTCACCAATTCAGTTGCCCATTCTGCTCGCATCTTCGGCTCCCCAATACAGTCATCTCTAGCAGTCATTATCTCCTTCTCATCACAATCATCAAATAAAAAGGATTCTAATATCATGTTACTAAATGTGTACATTCAACCAAAAAATAAAATCAAATTAATTAAGGAAATGTGCAACTTTGTGGAAACATGTATAAGCGAGGGACCCACAACTGACCTTATCTTAACTGGGGACTTAAATCACAATTTAATGGGATCCTCTGCGGACGAAGAAGTGCTTGCGCAAAACGCAATTTGGAAAATCCCGCAGCAAGGAAAACCTCACGCTTGCAGACAAACCAAAATAGGACAAACGACCGTGGAGGTTCTGGAACATCTTAATCTAAGGGCATTAAACGGTAGATCACCGAGCTCTGCAAAAACAAGTTCGATTCTGGACTATACTTTCATCTCTTGGTCTTTCCCAACAAATTGCATCATTCGAGCTGGGTAATAAAGGAGACAGTGATCATCGGCCCCAAGAAATATCACTGAGCACAGTCATTCCAACATTTGAACGCTGCCGGGAGCCCCAAGGATCAACTGTTACTATCAACTTCAGAAGAATTAAATTTAAGATAGCCGCAGGTAGCGAGAGGCTGGTAACTGCAAAAAAACATTATGCTGCGAGGGTCGGAGAGGGTGAAGGGGAGAAATGGAGAAACTTCCTACTAGAAATGGAGGCATATGCGACTAAGATCAAACCACTAAAACTCCAACGATTCAGCGGCACCAAACCAATATCTTATAGCGCTAAGCAAGAAATGAAGCTTGCAAAAAAAGGATCCAACAATTATTGACACCTTCGACACAAGCCCAGCGATGAACCACACTTACAAGAACTAAGGAAACCGAGGGCAGTTCTCAAAAAATTTAAACGGGATGCGGATAGAGCTATGGAGGAGGATTTATGGGCTAAACTGCATGACTATGACAAGCATAACAATAGCACCAGATTCTGGGCCACCATAAACCAGTTCATTTACCATAATCATGATGGTGTCTACAAACATCACAGAAGAAGTCTGGGTAAAATTTCTTGGGTCTCACTTTCAACAAGGCACTGAACGTAGCGAGAAGCCCCAAGCCTGTCAAATTGAACCTGACTTCCAACGACACTCAAGGACAGGGTCAAAATCAATCACGTCGACCCTTGGAAATCTGGGCCAGATCAACCAAATAACGGCCAGCAAATGACGCAAATCGACGCTATCAAAAAGGCAGATAGGAAAGGGGAGACGAGAAGGTGCTCCTGGCCCAAATTGAATTCCACCAGTACTTTATAAACAGGAGGCAACCTTCTGGTCAGAAGCACTGGACCCACTTTTCGGAGAAATCAGATTGCTGAACATCCTGCCCAGCTCATGGAATGGATCAGTCATTTCCCCGATCAATAAATCTGAAGACACGCTGGAACCTCATAATCATCGTTTAGTAGCTCTACTAGACAACAAAGCAAAATATTTTTCTGGCTTGTTATTGGAGGACCTTCAGGCTTGAGTGAAGGAAAAATCAGTAATACCTCTTCAACAGACTGGCTTCACAAAATCAGTAGGGACAATAACCAACATATTAAGCATGGCAATGCTTATGGACAAGGCAACAGCATCACGATTGTCACTTTACCTCTGCTTTATTGACTACAAGGCTGCTTTTGATCATGTTAACCACACCAGACTTTGGTCTAAAATAGAGCACTGGGGACTTCCTCAGCCCCTACTCAACCTGATCATAAACCTGCATACCGACACGTGGCTACAGGTAAAGTTGGGTAATGGAACCTTTCTATCAAAATGCATTCCCACCGACAAAGGCCTGAAACAAGGCTGTGTTTTGGCATCCACTCTCTTTAACCTGTATACAGCCGATCTAATTCCGCTGCCAATCGGCTGCAACTCACATGCCCCGAAACTAGGAGACATGGCACTTCCCTGTCTCCTCTATGCAGATGATATAGTCCTGATTAGCAAAACAACAGTAGGGTTACAACATCTCCTAAATACAATATGGGACTATTCACAAGCAAATGATTTAACGATCAACCCAGACAAAACAAGAACAATGGTCATCGGGAACAAAAGGCGACAAACCGCAGCCTGGTTTTGGGGAGAGACCAGATTAGAAGGTACAACAGAGTACAAATATCTCGGCGTGAAATTGGATTCCGGCGGCCACTTCCTGGCGCCGAAGAACAGTATAAGGCAAAAATGTTTAATAGTAGCAACTTCCCTAAAAACCTTAAATTCTAAATTATCTGGACCATCTATTCTGTCACTCGCAGAGGTGGTTCGTGCAAAACTCCTACCAACAATCACCTATGGTAGCGAGGTACAGAAAGGCAAGGACACGGAAATACTTGACGCCACTATTACAACTGCATACAGGGTCATTTTTGTGCTGCCGAAATATACTTCACCTGCACAAATTTGACTCAAGTTCGGCGTTTTAAAATAAACAATCGCCAGACAAGGGGTCTTTGTCACTGCATGGGATAAAGTGCGAAAAACCCCTAGGGCACGTTGAACGAACAGCTGTGGAAAGCACTACAAACGCACACTTCACTGCCAGCGGCCAAATATCTTTACAGCAGCTTAGAAAAAGTGGGGCTAAACCAACTTTGGGAAACATCGATAACCACCGTAATTTTTAAAATAACAGTGTGGAAGACGGTAAAACTACTGTCATGGCTGGAGGACAAGGCCGCACTTTCACAGGGAGCACATGGATGGATGACTTTGAATGCATACATAAAGCTGGGTGCTCAAGCTTATATTAATCTGGGTTACAATAAAAACATAAAAATTACATTCATGAAATATAGACTCGGTCTGCTCCCCTGCACCCAGCATCTTCCACCTTGGCTATGGAATAAAGCAGGCTCAGTGTGCCGATTATGTGGAACAGCTCAGGAAGATCTGCTGCATTTACTATGCTCCTGTAAAGAACTCCTCAAAGAACAAAAGAAACTGCTGAAACAATTGTTTAATCAACGTGGGATTCGAACAAGGAGGCAAGCTCTTTTGGCATACTTCGCACCTAGGGATCCACAATTGAACTGCAGAGCAGTAAAGTTTCTGAGACTGTGAGGAAGTAAAATGCCAGAAATGGAAACATCAAGAAGCCAGCCAGAAAAAGTACAAGCCAATGTGTAAGGCATCTTTAAAGATATTATTAACCTATAAACCAGGAGACAAAAAACTGGCAAGGTTTCATGCTGCAATAGTTGTTTAAAATTAGCAAGTTTATTAACATGGTTTTAAAGACATAAGCATTATGAAGGAACAAGTTTATGTATGTACATGACAGTTTTTTCTTAATGTATATATATATATATATATTTTGTATTGCAACGGTTTTAATTAACTATGCAAATAAAATGTACTTACTTACTTAGTCCCTGTGTGTCAAGTATTATGATTTATTTCAGAATTCCTTGTTAATTCAAGTTGCATTTTACTAGATTCTGTCACCTTAATGATTTTACAAAGGGACCAATTTTCGCGTATGATGCCCTGCTTTTATGTGAAGTTTTTTATTTGTAGAATGTATTTTATACATCAGTTTACAGTAGCGAGGAAACGAAGAGAGCAGCAAGAAGACAAACGTAACACACCTGGATCTTATCCGAAAGGCAGACATTGGGGGACATATAGAGTTTCTTTACAAATCTGAGAGGAGACGTTTAATTAATGAAAGTAAATTCATGTTTTTGTATTTCTAACGGTAGTCATGACAGTGCAGAAGTGAAGAACGATGATGCAGGAATAACTGCAATGTTGTCAATCCATGTTTGTGAGCTGAAAGTATTTTCATGGGTTTCTGCTGGAATGTCACTTTTGCGCAATAAAATTGGGTAAAAAGGGAAAAGCTTTCATGGCGCATATTAAGCATAGTACAGAACTAACGTGCACTGTGCACCTCTGGTTTGAGCACTACATGTTATTGTGTATACATGGGAATTGCGTGGTTTTGTTGGGGAGTGTATAAAACACATTTATTTGCCTTACTGAATGTTTTTACAGGAACAACCTGCAGATAATTGGTTACAGACACGAACATCATGGTGAATGTATGACATTGTTCTGCATTCTGTCCATCAATAGTTCTTTTTGCATTTGTCACCCCGAGTGGGACGGGTATGCTTAGACCGGAGTCCCGTGCTCTCCATGCCGCTGGAATCAAGCCATCCTGGCTGAAGAGGGTTGAAACCCCTAAACTGGTCCTAGGATGCTTGTTTCCAGTCCAGGGAGGACCTGGCCTGGCAGTTCGGGCTGGACTGTTGCCATTGGGCGCAGGTTCAAGACTGATTTGCATATGGCTGGGTCCAAACTAAACTGGCACGGTGAGCTACAAAACGATAGATTTAGGCCCAGATCACTGTACTGGGGTGAATGTATGACATTGTTCTGCATTTTGTCCATCAATATTCCTTTTTGCATCGAGTACCATGGTATGGCATGTACCTGGAGAGTCTCTGTGGCCCCCACCCCTGCATCCCAGCCGGAGTGGAAGTATAAGCGCATATTCTTTCCCATTTAACACAGACTGTAACTAGGACAACTCGCTATCTATAATTTTATTTAAGATTCTGATAGCGTCTCTACTTCTTTGCCGTTAGAACATTGAATATATTCTGTTAGTCCATCGAGTGCCACTTGATATCACCCAACTCTTTTCTCTGGAACAGCAAACGGCTTCATCATGTATTATTAATTCTTTGTAGATACGTTTTTGGAGTTATGTCTTCTTCATGGTCAGAAGTTTCGCGTGAAAGAGAAAAAACGAATGCACCGCCCTTCATGGTGTTATTTCTGCACAATGAATACTGAAGTCATTTAACTAGAAATGAGTGCTATATTTAGGAAGTGAAACCGAGGCCTACACGCAGCTGTCTGATATAAAAAAAAAACGCATGAAGTGAGACTGCACCAAGCGAAGCAGCTGCCCTTGTGAGCAGGAGGTTGTACGCCATTTCTGGTATCCTTAAACACTTCAGCAGCCGAGTACAAAGCACCATGATTGCCCAAACTGATTGGCAGTCTGTTCCCAATTCCATTGCCTCTTTAGCAATGCCTAAAACGCAAAATAAAAGCAGCACCTCTTCTATGAAAATTGGTCACTTTGTAAAATTACTGCAATAACATAACTAGTACAGTTGTGCTACTTTTGGTGTTGGTGAGGTATAACTAAAATTCAAAGTCTGTCCTATTTAATATTCATTCCACAGTATATGTCTTGCGAAAAGTTGGTTGCTTTCCTTCCTCAGAGACGTCCTTGAGCAGAGACGCATTGTTTAAGAACTTTTTGTTGATATTTTGGTCCTTCCACAAGCCACCTAAATTATATTTAGTATAGAAATTATACATTTAGTCCCTACCAAAATAGAATTTAAGGTTATACCAACCAGAGATTTTGTAGCCTTTTGAGGGATAAGGGTATTTAAGACAGGTAACTAATGTTTTGACAGATGCTGCTATCGGTACCAACTTAAGGTGATTAACTTCCTAAATTGTGTTATTACGAATATTAAAAATATATTACTATTTAAAAAAAAAAGTAATAATAATAATTAATGTAAGTTAAAAAAATATATATATATTACTAACTTGTCCTCACTTATGTTCAAAGTAACATTACAGACCTCTCCAATCTCTAGAATATCTCTGCGCTGTAACATAATGTTTTTCATAAGTCTTCGAAAAAACGTCAAGACTGATGCAGGTGATACATCTCCCTGAGCGGGATCAAACTTCTTAATGCCCCTACCGCCTGAAAAAGATCTGAGACATCTTTGTTTAAAATTTTGCATTAGCAATATCCAGCTTAATTTATTGTCGATAGTGCTTTCCAAGTAATCCTACCGTGATTGATGATCAATTGTGCAACCTGCAGTGCGTATGCTGAATTCATTTTTAACCTTAACAAACATCATGATTTTAATTTTACTGAGGTGTACAGTCCTAAAATGAGTTTGTTCAAACACATCTAGTTTATTCAAAAAGTGTTGATGCTGTATAGAAGTAGAATACAAAAAATCACTAGATAGGTGCTACAAGCTAACCTTTGTATACGCATTCTACACCGCTGAGGTGGGAAAAGGTTGAGATGTATCCTAAATAATAGGGATGTCACTCATGTATAGACTGAGTAAGCAAGGGGGCACAGTACAGCCTTGCCATTGGACAATACCTGTTGTAATTCCTTCTGTGTAAGACCCATCATGACCAAGCTGTTCCCTTATCCAAGCAGCGCAAAGTGGCTGTCCGTCTTCAATACTCAAGTTACGAAGTTTCTTTCATGAGATGCCTCTGCTTATCTTATCAAAGGTATGAAACAGCACCTAAGATATAAGCTTGACAAGTGCCTTTATGTTGTCAGTTGTACGCATGCCTGGGAGCGACAACTGGACTTAGATCAGTGCAATATTCGGTTTTCCTTTATACAGTAATACAGATTTGCTAAAGGCAATGAGGGATTTGGTGTAAGTGTAAAATTCAAAACTGTTTCCAGTGAAGTGCCCACAAAGTCACATTGTGAACAGTTAGTGGTGGCCAAAACGTTGTAAAATAATAATTTTTCATTGATGCTCGGTTCTATTTGTGTTAGAAACTCTCTTAGACACATTTAGATTTGCCTATAATAGCCCACAACCCTTTGTTTACGCCTACAAGTTTTAATAAGTTTGCCCATTCTCTTTCACAGTACTGCTGCTTCGCTTGTATCATTGTTTTATGAGCTTTCAGAGCTTCACAAAGATTCTTGTCAATAAAAAAAATTGGTGAACAATCTGTATATACTATTGGCAAGCATTTATTGAATACCTTCGTCCTACAAGCACTAGTAAACCATGATTGGCAAACTGTACTGTAAAGGTTCTTCTTATGATTGAACAAATTGTATTTTGTTAAGTAGGAGAAACAAACTGCTAAAGAAGAAATAAAAGAGGGCATTCCAGGGTGCCAATTGAGCAGCTTCCCTTAACATTGGAGGATTATTATCACACTAAAGGTTTTGGAGTCAGATTAGTAACTGTCCAACTGTTTGTCTCCCAGGTAGTCCTTAACGACTTTAGTTTACAGACATATCTTCCCCCTCCCCCATTGATGTTTTCTACTGCCATTAACGACGAGGACAGCAGATTTATTTATACCATTTGTGGCAAGTGTTCACTTGGTAGAAAATGTAGAGCTTTTACATAATCCACAAAATAGAAGGATGAACTATTAATCCATGAATACTCATTAACCAAATTATGAACTTTAGACAAATAATTGGTCACCAGGAAAACTGCAGTTCAAAAACCTATATTCCAGATAGCATTTTATTATGAGGCCAAATTAGACAAACTATCAACAGGTCTGTACTTTAGTAGTGCTCATATATATGAGTACACTACCTTTTCCTCTCTTGAGTGTTATGGACTGCCTTGATTTCATAGTCTTTTTTATAGGTTTACAGAAGTGGTAATTTATCCTTTTCAGCTAAACATCTTTTCAAGTGAGCAATACTCTAGTGAAGTATTGCTAGCATCATACTTTGGCCTTTGGACTGGCTTCACTTTTGGCGGTCTTTCTACCAAGAAGGAGCATTTACCTGAATAGTATATATATATTTTTTTTCTTTTTGAGAAAATCACTAACCCAGCTCTAAATTTCCTACTATTTTTATTAAGTTTCACCCGCTCAGCGCTTGGCAAATTTATTGTATTTAATATAAGTAGGGGCTTACATCCCGCCTTGACTTTTAATTGATTTGTGTGCCGCCACTTAACTTTTTCTCCATTTCTATTGGCTGTAGCATACTATTTACTGTTCTTATCAGCGTCTCAACTACTGTTTTCATCTGCTTTGTGCATTTTTTTCTTTCTTTTTAGCTTTTGCCTGCACAGAGCTTTCCCTGTGCTTTTTTTGTTTGCCTTCTACCCTTTACCTAATCTCCCTGCAGCATTTCACGAACAAGCATGTTTCCCAACCTTCTCCTGCTGTTCGTTCTTTTATTTGATCAATTTAAGATAGTGCAAAGATATTGAAGCGCTTTACACGAGCACCAGTTGAATTAAGTAATTTGCCCAGAATAAGAGGATGTTGAGCCTACCACCGAGACTGGAGCCCTGTTCCCCAGCTTCAAGGTCGATGCTCTTGCCCTTACGCTACATTCTCTGCCCGAATCGAGAAGATAAGCATATAAGGTAGCTGGCACTTCTATGGGACGCCCACTTAAAATGCATTCCCATTATACGTTCCAAAGCCGCTGCAACCATCTTCTATTTTTTTTCTTTCTTTTTTTGTATCACGCTTGTTTTATATCTGGTCACCCTGCCTCTGCTCAACCAGGCACCGGCACCTTAGTAAGCTATGCTTGTGGTTATTTCAATTGCACATGTTTGAAGTAAGCTGTTACAACCAAATGCTTCCACTCTATACTGGTTTTCAGCAACTTTGTTTATTAGTAGTTTGTTCTGCATAACAAAGCAATGAAGACCATAAATCACCTTCCCGGTCCTTTGCTAGTTAAGCAACTGCCTGCTGTTGAACCATGCCAACTCTCCACACACTTCAAACCTCTCTCGTGCCAATACAGTCTCATGGTCATGCTACATTAATACATAGCTGCCAAGGTTTCAGATTGCTTATGTGTGACATTATTATAATTTCAGTGTAATTATGAGTGACATTCAACGACTGAGTGACACTTTTTCATGAGTAAAATCTAGCAATGATGACGAGGGAAACATATAAATATCAAAAATTACATCCATTTGAGCAACGAGAAGCTCTAAGAAGATCTTAAAACTGCTGCAGAGCACCAGAAATGGAATGGTGCAGTAGGACCCGACTACCAGATGGGATGTGAGAGCCCCAGTGCGGATAATCTCAGCTGTATGCTAATAAATTATGATAGTTACTTAGTCACAATAGCCGACTCACAGTGCTGCCAAGTTTTCAGACTGCATATGTGTTTCAGTGGACTTGTGAGTGACATTAAACAACCAAATATGTGGTGACACTTAGAGTAGCACTTTTTCTCATGTAAACCCAAGCAATGATAAGTTAGATAAATAACAGAAATGATATCCCGTTGAGCAATGAGAAGCTCTAAAAACATTTTGAAACCGCTGCAAAAACGCAGAAATGTAAAGTCACTAACGTACTGCCCCTTTCAAGAATGACAGACCTGAGAAACAATTGTGGCCCCATGATATTAAACAATAAGTCTCTGAAGGCAATACAAATACACAAGTCAGTATTACCTTGTTTCTCTTTGTGACACACACTCGGACGTCTGCAGTGATAGCATTAACCTATGAGGCTTCATAATGTTATAGCGCATTTCCCATTGATTACTATACTTGCATTTATCTTTCATTATAATATGCAAGCAGCGTTAGTTTACATGCAGTTAGCTGAATGTGAAAGAGCAACTTTTTCAGACATGTCTTTCCTCAACCCTCCCCATCTACCCCCACGCTCTCATATTGACTTTATTGTACTACGGTGTGCTCGGTCGGGCAGGACTGGGGGACACCCACTCCCCCCCCTTACCGCATCAGGCACGTGGCTTCACAGATGTTAGACCAGGTCAAGCAGCACTGAGGGGTCTGGCATGGACGAGATTGGTGCCCCTTGTCTGCTCTGTCAGTGGCAGGCACAGCAAAGATAAACAAAGCTGTCGCCCGCGGTTCTGTGACTGCCTGAGACCCCCAATAAACCAATAAAACTACCCTGATGTGTCTTGAACTCATATATCATGCATATGAAACCCTCTATTTCCAGCTGCTTTGTTGCACAGAAATGTTAAGTTTTATGAATCCAGCTCGATCACATCTACTTTATGGACCTCTGAAAGATCACATGCTGAGTCAGCCCGCACAGATTCAGGCTTTATTTGCATGTTCCACCAAATGAGCTGCAAAACTGACCATTTGCACAAAACATAAACTGAATTGCCACTAGGCGCCTAAATATTACTTGGAACTGTGCCAATTTGTCGCTAGTTTATTTGTATGGCCATAGATGCACTCAATTGAGCAAGCTTGCACCGGGGAACATGACCTAAGCCACTATGTGCTTTAAGCGCTAAAATGCTGCCAGGGCACAAAAACGGTGCTTAAACATGACAGACAACACAGCCCCCTGAAATAGCAGTCTGTGCCCGGACACGGAAGCGTGAGCCTTTCCAACTGTGAGGGGTTCACTTGACGGGCAGCCCTTGCATGAGTTATCGCGCCAGTCAGCCAAGCAAGATACACAAATAAAACTGCACAACTATAAGGAAACACATGCACAAGTTTAGCTAAACTTGCTGCCTAATGCGCTGCGAGTGCTGAGACACTTAGAGGCCAGCTGAGTTTGCTCAATTGCTTGATTGAAGTGAGCCCCTGTCTGAGCGGCGCCGTACGTGTTAAACTGCAAGCCGGGCCGACGACGCCTGAAATGGCAGAAACCGGTCCCCGGAAGCTTGTTTCCTTCCCAGTACAAGAATTGGCTTGGTAGTTTGGTTTGCCCTGTTCCCATCATGCACTGGGACAGGAACAGACTAATTTGCATATAGCCAAGTTCTGAGCTGGGATGGTGCAGTGAGCTAAAAAACGGTGATGGATCAAGCCCTGATCTTTGGACTGGGTAAGAGTGGTCTGCTTAATTCAGGCACTCTGTTCATCACCACCCCCTTTTCTGAATCATTTTGTCCACCATAAGCGTGGAAGGGTATACTCAGATGTGAGTCCCTTGCTCATTGCACCATCAGGATTCAAGCAAGCCGGGCCGACGACGCCTGAAATGGCAGAAACCGGTCCCCGGAAGCTTGTTTCCTTCCCAGTACAAGAATTGGCTTGGTAGTTTGGTTTGCCCTGTTCCCATCATGCACTGGGACAGGAACAGACTAATTTGCATATAGCCAAGTTCTGAGCTGTGATGGTGCAGTGAGCTAAAAAACGGTGATGGATCAAGCCCTGATCTTTGGACTGGGTAAGAGTGGTCTGCTTAATTCAGGCACTCTGTTCATCACCACCCCCTTTTCTGAATCATTTTGTCCACCATTAGCGTGGAAGGGTATACTCAGATGTGAGTCCCTTGCTCATTGCACCATCAGGATTCAAGCAAGCCGGGCCGACGACGCCTGAAATGGCAGAAACCGGTCCCCGGAAGCTTGTTTCCTTCCCAGTACAAGAATTGGCTTGGTAGTTTGGTTTGCCCTGTTCCCATCATGCACTGGGACAGGAACAGACTAATTTGCATATAGCCAAGTTCTGAGCTGGGATGGTGCAGTGAGCTAAAAAACGGTGATGGATCAAGCCCTGATCTTTGGACTGGGTAAGAGTGGTCTGCTTAATTCAGGCACTCTGTTCATCACCACCCCCTTTTCTGAATCATTTTGTCCACCATAAGCGTGGAAGGGTATACTCAGATGTGAGTCCCTTGCTCATTGCACCATCAGGATTCAAGCAAGCCGGGCCGACGACGCCTGAAATGGCAGAAACCGGTCCCCGGAAGCTTGTTTCCTTCCCAGTACAAGAATTGGCTTGGTAGTTTGGTTTGCCCTGTTCCCATCATGCACTGGGACAGGAACAGACTAATTTGCATATAGCCAAGTTCTGAGCTGGGATGGTGCAGTGAGCTAAAAAACGGTGATGGATCAAGCCCTGATCTTTGGACTGGGTAAGAGTGGTCTGCTTAATTCAGGCACTCTGTTCATCACCACCCCCTTTTCTGAATCGTACGTGTTAAACTAGCGCTGATAATGAACCACTCTCTAAAACAACAGAGACGCTACTGGTCATATCACACCGTAAGCTGTTCTCTGTATGTTTTTATTTTATTTAAAAAGGCGAGTACAGACCTCACTCATGGCCAATACTTTTTACAACAATAAAAAGTCACTTTTACAGAATAGGGTTTTTAATGGGAAGTTCCTCGCTGCCTGCGTTGTGATTTTGACACTGTTACTGGACTCTGTACAGTCAGTCAGATGGTTCGTGTGTCTGTGTGTGGCGGGGCGGGAGGTGGGTGTGGGGGAGGCGGGAGAGGGGACGGGGTCCACATGATACTGGGTGAAAACAGTCACTCTTGCTTAGCCCCATCTGCATCACACCAACTAATCATCGCTCTCTTACAGAGGCCTAGTTTTTTCTTGACGGAAAAGCCACTCAATCAGTGCCGTCATCCAAGCTGCTGAACCCTTGTGCAACACAGGTGTGGAAAAGGCACTAACACGGTCATGCTATTAATACAATTTAAAAGCGCATGATTTTGCAGAGATACCTCACGAGGCACAACTTACTTAGTTTGCGACGCAACTGTTTATACGGACCACCTCTTGCTGCAAGGTCACCCGCCGCAACAAACACCTGCCCGGGCATGATTGTGTGGCTCAGCAGCAGCTACATGGCGGGGCTTGTGCCGGAGTCCCGTAACTAGAGCAGCGGCGTCAGTAAACTTTAAGGGGCTCACTTGCAAATTAAATGGAGAGGCCTCCTTGACTCCTTGGTGCCAAGCCGGTGATTGACAGCAGCACTATCGTCTGCTGAGAGGGCAGCCCCTCCCTCCCCCTGTAGTGTGTGTGAGATGAGAAAGCACGTGCCGCCGGCGCCGTATTTATTGGTTTCCAGGGCAACGAACACAGCAGGCAGCCCTGGGCAGAGAATGGTTCAGATACATTGTAGCGCTCTCAGCCACTCCACAGAGGCTGAGAACAGATCAGTTATTAACTATTTAGGAACTCGGGCCGGGGCTCAGCAAGCAGCAGGAGTCGAGCAGCAGAGAGCCCGGGCACAGGAGCCACTGGTGGCGCGCCTGGCACGGGTGGCAAAAATGCGTGACAATGCATTTCAGTGCGGTGATGCGGATCACCGAACTGAAATGCGTGAGTGTCACACCTGTTGCGTTATGCTTGGCAGGACTGCAAAATAAACATCATATGGCATAAATGAAACACACCAGCTGCTAGAGAAGTAGCAGCGCGGATGCTTTTGTGTGTGAAAATAACCCTTTCAGGCAGTGGGAGGCTCTGGAAGATTTTAGCTCCCAGCAGTGAAATGGATGACCAGAAAGTATTTTTAAGCTTCGTCATATTCTTTCATTCGATCTAGTAAAACCGAATAATGACCTCACCTTGACGGGAGGTACTCCTTTCATTTAATTTTTATCTTCGAGACCGAAATTTTTTATGTTGGATTTGGACCACAGTCGCACCAACAACATGTAAAAGATGGTTTGCTTTCAGTTGGATTTTATAAAAATAGGCATTCTTGTGAGATAAGAAAACCTTTTTTGTCTTGAAGAAGGTGGTTATTGATTGTAATTACCCACTGAAACGCACCAACACTTATGCTGTGCTAAGATACAGACCAGCACATTAGAAAAGGACTTGTCCATTATCATGTGCTGCTGAGGTTGATTCCGACAACTTAGCACTATTCAATTAGTTTAAAGAAAATTAAAAAGCGGGTATTTGTGAGGGCTGGAGGAACAATGTGGAGCTAGTGGATCTACAACATTGTGCAGCTGCCCAGCCCTATGCAAAAATAAGAAAACAAAGTGCAGGGAGGGCTGTGAGAACAACAGTGAGACGTAATCAGCATAGCAGCAGTGCGTGCCCTCATGAATAATGCATTGAAAAAAAGAGTACAGATAAAGCGGGAGGCATAGGGGCGAAACAGTGAGAGGAAGTGAGGTTGTAAAAAGCAGAAAATGTACACTGAGCAAGGAAAGACATGTACTCCCGTGAAGTGCTAAAGAGAAATTAAAAAAGTAATTCCCTGATGTCCATAGTAGAAGTATACATATCATCAATCAAATGGATGATCAATAAGGAGTGCTATATAGGCATGACAAAAGAATAGTGAGGAAAACTAACAAATCCAAAGCCTAGAAGTGAGAAATGCAATAAATTCATCCAGTCATGAGCCAGTATTAATACGATTCCTGAAATTCTGCACCCCCCCGAAAAAGGTAGTTGGCATACTTGATGCAGTATACAAATCCTCCAGTTGAGGCATATCGAGTACCATCTTTGAGGTCATATTTTCAGGCCTTTACATGTTTAATTACACAGGCGGATTATTGAATTTGCACTCTTTACATTTACTGATACAGTAGATCTAGAGATTGAAAATCCTTCGCAAATTATTTTTTCTCTCTTGTTTTTAATCTTACACAGAGCAAAGTCAGTAAATACCTGATTGGTTGACTACCAGGTAATCTTATTCCACACTAAAAACAGTTTGGATCCCAGTTATGTTTTCCTTAAAAATATTTTTTTCCGTCTGAGGAAAAAAATGCCCTGCACAAGTGCTTCGATGAGTAGGAGCCTATTCTGATAGGTATGATGCCTGATCTGAATGAGAGAACCGAATGATAAAGCATGCCACCTTTGGCGGGTGAGGGTTCTATGTCCGAAATAAGCACCCTCTTGGAGTAGATTCGACTTTCTTCAATCTTCATCCACACCAACCACACAAGATGGATTCACCTTAATTTTTTCTTTTGTAAACCCGAAACTCTTCCATAAGTTCCTGAGTGTTTCACCCATAATTTAATTGTTAGCATAGTTTAGACCCCTTTTACAAATCAAGAATGACTTCCTAAACGCTGTTAGTGTGATCAACCTACATTTTAACAAGATCGATTTATTTAGCTGGATCAAAACATCCCCTTAATGTAGTGTATTGGATTTAAAGATACCTTGACACTATCGCAACACATGATCTATCGATCTCTCTATCTCTACGGAAGCCCATAAAACACAGCAGCACAGCTTCGGTGACTTGCCTGATCTCTTTATATTTATTTATTTCATCCTGAAAGACAGGACAACAACTGATTGAGTTTTGGTCGTAGCCTTCAACTGGTATATATTATTGCATGTTATTTAACCTAGAATGGGTTATGTAGAGCTCTTACATAGCACACAGTTGCATTCAGTTTAGAATGTGCTTTAGATTTAGGACTTGCTCACCTATACCAAACACTGTATCCCAGTTGACTCCATACTGCAGCGCACACAGCCCACTAAACTGCAAGTGTTCAACACCTCGACTTCACATTCTCTCTGCGGAAGTCTGACTCTGCCTAGGAATAAATATGATTGGCCCCTTCTTCCTGTCCGCTAGTCAGAAGCCCTAGTACTGAACCGATTACATGAAGCCCCCTGGGGCTCACGCTCAGTTCCTGTTCCATGACCTGATGTCTCGTTCTTGCTGTTGCAGTCTCTGTTGTCCGTTGTTCTTTCAGGCCAATGGCAGCATTCTCTTATTTCCTCTAACTTCACTGCCTTAATTTGAAACGGGTAGTTGTAAAAAAATAAAAGCAGCCATCTTAGAACAGACAGTGGGGTGAAAGTACATTGCAAGAAACTCGTGCTTTCTCTCATTGCATTATTTTTCAATTGGCACCTTGATTGCCATTATTTACAAGCATAACATTGAATTTTAATATCATAAATGTTAACAGGAGCTGCTGCGCAATGTTTTTTGAGTTCATAAACAATAGCAGATAGAAAAACGTAAAACTTTATTGACAAAGTGGAAGATAAAGAAACCTATTATTTATTGCCCTGTTTATGCGGACACTCTACTAATTGGCTGAAGAAGACTTGGATACTGTGCCTGAAATTACAGAAGGTCCGCCCACTGAGGCAGTGCAAACAAGCATTGACACTTGCTCATATTTTGGCTTTGACAATGTTGCATTTCAACAAGCATTGGCAAAGCAAAAACAAGCAATTCAGTGCCAGAGCTTGCAGCGGTGGGGTTGCGATGAGACCTCATTCTGCAGTAGGGAGGTGCGTGAATTGAGAGCTCACTTTGAAATAAACAAATAAATACATTTTGAAAGATTAATTAAAGCCAAAGGTGAATGCACTAATTTTTTCAAGTGTTCACTTCTACAAAATACAGTGGTTTCATACCACTGATGATGGACAGTTCTGTTAGCCAGTGCCGAAAGCCAGCTGAACGACTTTAGCCAATGTCATGAAGGGTCGTCCAAAGCTCCTTTTGTATATGTATGCATAAACGTGTATGTTGTCTGTGTGTGAAATTACATGAGCTTTAGCCAGACAACAGAAGCTGTCTGTAGGCAAGACCTAAAAATGATCGGTTTCTGTTATATTTTAAATGTTGCATATAAATTCTAGATGCCCATTCTATTTCTTTCTTCTTCTTTTGCTTCTCTGTTCTTGTATTGGAAGGTGGGTGGTCGGAAAGAAGGAAAAGGTCCAGTTGTTTGTTTGTGTTTCTATAATGCATTGATCCTGGCTTGATGTCACATGGAGCCTATTTTCCTTCCCCGCCTCCATCTTTCTGGCTGCTTCTTTACGACTAACACGTTCGATGCGCCTACTCCCTGTCACCTAATGTGGGCCAATGTACCTTAGTTTACTACGTCACCTACTGTATTTGGCTACATCTCATCAACATAAGAGTACACCTGTGCCCCTTACCACTACAATCAGAGTTCATGTCATGTTCCGGCTTCACACTGCTTATTCTGCTGCTTCTCCTATGTGCTTCATTCCACCTGTGCCTCACTTCTGCATGTTGGATATATTTCTTCCATTTTCCATTCTCACACGGTGTAGCAGATCAAAGACCGGGTGAGGTTGGGGCACTATAGCACTCTTCAGACCTCCATGCTTCTGTTGTGCTTTGAAGGAAGGATGTTTTGTTAACATTTTATTTTTTGATTGAGGTGTTGGGTGTGGTCACAAGGAAATGAAGCATAAAGAAAGGGATCGCACTCCCCCCCCCCTCTCCCACCACCAGCTCCCTTTCCAATTCTCCAAATTGTACCAGAATCTTCTTATAGCATAACTTTGTGCAAATCAGCTGGCAGCCACCTAAGATTTCTACCCCTAGCCCTTGGTGGATGGAGGGACCCTTGAAAACGTACAACAACACTCTGCTCCGCAGGTCTTCTACTCACCCACATCCACAGAACCCGATCTAGACGACAGGCGTTAAATTACATTGCTTTTAAAACGTGGACTGGCCATATCGAAGTCTCCTCCTCTCTTCTTGAATTCCGTAAGAAGCTGAGGACCTGACTTTTCAATTGCCCAACCTTTCAGAGGCTGGGCCAGGCACACACAATGCTCCGCTCCAAAGTACCCTGGTGGGTGATAATGTGCTTTACAAATACACAGAATATAGTACCATCATTGTAGCACAATAAATGACACTGACATTATTTGTGCATAAAATATGTTGCAGGTTTATTGATTACACAGGTTGGGGTACCTTATGGGCTAAACATGTGTTGGTGGGTAATTCATTGAACAGCTACACCATTCCTAAGAAAGCTAGAGCTGTCCTATTGGTGGCCTCATCACCAATTCTTTACAGCTCATTCACTTAACCCCTTGTGTGCGGGGCAAATTCCCCCGCTGTGCTGGGGAGCAGGGGGGCGCGTACAGCGCCCCCATGCTCATGACGAGGTCAGCTCGTTATGAGCCACGGCGCTCGTGTGCTCATGACGAGCTGAGCTCGTCATGGCCACACCCGTTCCAATGGAACGTTCAGCGTAGCAGGGGAATTAGCCCAGCATGCTAGCGTTCCACGGAACGGACGCGGTCATAAAGAGTTCAGCTCGTCATGAGCATACGAGCGCCGTGGCTCATGACGAGCGGACTAGTCATGAGCATGCAAGGGGTTAAAGTAGGCTGCCACTCTGCTTTTTAAGTAGAGCCTAGACAGCATGCTGTAATCGCTGGATGGCCTTTCATCCCGCCTATTGGCTTTTTATTGAATACTTGCATTGCCCTTTAGAAAGCTGTGCTTTGTATGGGATAATATTTCATTTTTGTCCCTCCTTTGGGTGCTTGGGTCTCTCCCATCGGATTTCACGCTTTGTTGGCCATCTCAACACGTTCACATCAATGTATGGGCTTTCATCCCGCCTATTGGCTTTTTATTGGTTACTTGCATTGTCCTTTAGAAAGCTTTGCTTTCTATTGGATAATCTTTAATTTTTGCTCTGCAAGCAAGACAGACCCTGCTTTGTGTCTCACATCGGCTGTGAGATTTACTGTGTACCAATAAGGAAACGCTGTCTGCCCTGCTGAGATAACATGTTTAGGGCACTTAAAACATTGCTGCTTCTTGTTTGTTTTTACGAGATTTTCATACAGATATTCTTTCATTTATAGCGCAGTAGTGATGAACTGTTTGGAACTATTACGCTGCAGTTCTGTGTTGTTGTATCACAGGGCGTACTGTAGGAGTTCTGGCTCGTTTTGCATCGTACTTAGAAAAACATTGCTGTAGTTAATGATGTGCCCATGTTCCGCCTTTTCTCAGGAAGTTCCCCCTAGAGTGATTTGGGACAATATATGGGAATAGGTGTAGATTATGTATAATGGCCGATCACACACAACTACCACAAATGTTAGCTTGTAGGTCAGTTAAATATTCTTTAGGCCCATCACGTTCGATTAGCGCTGTAGCTGTAAACTTCCTTTCTGTTCCTATTATGCTAGTATCTAATTTTGTGCAAGCAGTGATTCATGTTAAAATGTGTTCAATCAGTGGTGTGATTCTTTATTGGAGACGTAGGATGCTGGCTTTGTGACTCCATGAACCACAGAGGTTTAACAGTGTGGTTTGTCATTTTCAAATGTAATATTCTTGCTGCCCTTCAGACAATATTTGTACCAAGTCCTGGCTCTCACAGTGTGTTGCAATGGTGCTGGCCGCAAACAGGAGTATCCAAAACAAGGGCACAGTAGAATGTGCAATCACTGCACCCAGCTGTCTTGCGCCTTACTAAAGCAGTAATCAAGGACAGAAAGAAGAGCAGGCCTGCCTAGAAATGTCCTCACCTTGAACCATCAAAGCTGCAGTCCTACCTTTCACCCCTACCATCTACTAAGAGTTCAGGAGGAACAATCAGCGGCCTCATAATAACAAAGCCCTGATTGAATTTTAAAGGCTGCACTGTCTCCATTCTCGGTCACGTCAGTGAATGGATCTCCAGCTACAGGAATGCAACCAATGCTCCGTCTGGGATATCTGTATTCATTCTTGGTCTTGTTCAGTGCTAAACCAAGAGCCATCCGAGATGGCTCACACAGGTCCCAGTGCTCAGACTCTCACGAAGCACCATCCTACGTACATACACTTGACTTGAATAACTCCACCACTGCGTTATGAGATGTACCCAGGGCATGGGCACTTGGCCTGTACCCACTATGAAGCGTTTTGGAACCAGTCCTGGATCTTGAATTACGAAGGACGGGCTTAGGTCTCTGTGTGCATGATTAAAGTGACATCAGGCAAAGGAAAAAGCCAGGATACCCATTTTAAATGCACTAGGGAACTCCGAGCAGGGGCACTTGCCCGTTCACCTAGCAGGGGCATTCCTGTCCCAACACGTTTACTGTTTGTTTTCAGATAAGACTAATGGAATGTAAAAGAAAACCCAGTTATCTCCCTATAATTATAGCTTCCGTCATGGGCAGACGTCATCCCAAGAATAAATCTACAAAGGCGATTTAAGATGCAGCTATCTTTTTTATTTCACTTTTACAAAACATGTAATTACTTTAGTGCCTGAACCTCTGGCAAATTCTTCAGTTAATTATTCATCATTTCCTGAGGAAAAGTAGGGGTACCGATAACCATCACAGAAGGTAATATAATATGTATGAAGTGAGCCCTCTCTATGAATACTTCACAGTGGCATGTTACAAGGGTCATGGGAAACTCGAGCTTTTCCCAACATAAACTGAACCAATAAGCCCAAGCTCAACAAAGTAACAGAAAGGACACAGAAGCTGGTGGAGGGGAGGCCTGAACTCGTTACTGTAGTATAGGAAACGTAAACATGTTATATGACTGGATTTACGAGCCTCATGCAGTTTAAAACAGAGGCGTGTTTCCCCGGAAGAGAAGGCAATAAATAAACTACAGGTCAGACACTGACATTCAAAGGTATAAGAAAATGAAAAAAAAAATAACAGTTGAGGCACACCGGAATAGTGACAATGAAAAGAGTTAAAAACTTAGTGAAAGTAAATATTGTTTAGGGAAAAGAAAAACCTGAAAACGAATTGAAACTCACAAGTAGTTTGAGTATAACATTCACCAGGGTAAGTGCAGACATAATGCAACAGCACCTATTCAGCAAATATTCAGAAATAAAGGTCTCAGACTAAAGTAAAAGTATGTAATATTTGCAAGATCCACTAACTGTATGATGCTGATGGGAAAAGTGTCTTTTCAAGATGGGTTCATCAAATGCTGCAACCATGCACTTTATATTTTCCAACGAAACACTCACTTGGAGCCAATGTATTATGCACAGTAGCCATTATCATGATATTGAGAAATACTCTTGTGGGCTGATCCAGGATATAATTGACGCTGCCTCAAAGCAGTAGCTGAAGGCAGCTGATCAGAATCAAGCAAGGCTTAAGTTGGGGAGGGGGGGGGCAGGGAATGGAAGTTCACCCAAAGCCCATTCTCTGTACATAATGGGTTAGTTTCATCCCACATAAATAAAAATTGGCAAACCTCATAAGTATTGTCTTTCAGTAAAGTTTCCTAACTATTTGGCTCGGTTAGTGCGTTTGGACTATGGTGTTTTACACCTAAAAATCTTTGTTGCCAAAGTCAAATGCCATGGTTAAAAAACAAATAAGTAATGGCCGTTGCAGCATTTTGATATATACATGTGCTTATGTTAGCAGATATGCGTGATGACACTGCATCCATTCAAATGTAAATGTACATTTATCATGCCAAGATGACAGATGCTAATTTTGTGACTAAAGATAATAAAATATCTATCTATCACATCCTGGTAGCAAACTGGAGCTCTGGGTCCCTCCCCAAAAAAGAAAACCAAAATAAATGTAAACAGAAAAATGGGAATAGGTGGGGGATGCAGTGGTGTATGGTAGTCAACTTCGCTGAGCGACTGAGCGACTGTAGCAATAGGAAGTGGAGAGGGTGCTTGATCAACAACGGAGCTGGGGTTTGGGTGTCTAGAAGATTCTGTAAAAGTCAGTCTCTCTCCCCCATCCAGCTTCGGGACCACTCGTGCAAGAAATCAAAATGGGTCTCTCCAAGTATTGCACATACAACAATAATTATCCATGTGACATCCACACTTCACATGGAAGGATCGAAGGACTTTGTTGTAGGGCACTGACACGTTTAAAATTGAAGAGGCCGATGGACGACACTGCCTGATAGGCAAAAAGTAAAAAGGCTTGTGTAGGAAAGTGCCCCTTTTTGCATGGTTACCCCCACTTTTTGCCTGACAATTGATGCACTATGACTTGATGTGCCCTAGGTCCTTGCCAATCCAGTTCCCAGGGCCTATGTTCTTACCCACAACTGTACCTTTGTAACCATAATTGGCACAACTCTTGCCACAGGTAAGCCCCTTGTGAAAAGTACCATGGGTACCAAGGGCACTGTGACCAGGGATGGCCTCTAAGGGCTGCAGGACCTATTGTGCCACCCATAGTGACCCTGCACCTTAACACCCATTCATTGCCATTGCAGGCGCGTGCTTTGGTGCAGAGAAAAGTGAAGAGTCCATATGGCACACCTCTCTGTGTGCCATGCCTGCAACCCACTTCCTGGGGCCTAGGTAAGTCACCCACTAGCAGGGTGCCCTAGCCCACAGGTGATGGTAGTTGCATGAGCACTGTACCCCCACAGTGTAAGTTCATTAGACTTTGTAAGTGCAGTAAAGCCATAAAGATGATCTGGTTCGGGAGTTGGTCATTATGGATTCCCTAGCTCCATAAATGCTTTACTGAAAACTGGGAAGATTGGTAGAAAACTTCTCAGCACATTAATCTCACACGGATGCCAATGTGGGATTTAATGTACAATGCACTCAGAAGACAGCTTAGAGATGCCCCCTAACAAATGACCAGTCTGGTGTGGATCCTGAATGGCTGTCCACCATTTGCCACCACCAGACAGGTTTCTGGACCCCTGGGTAGAAGGCCTCCGCTCTCTGGATCAGAAGCAAAGCCCATCCTGGGCAGAGGTGTCATGCCTCCTCCCCCAGGATGGGATGAGTCCACGAAGGGGAACCTTCAAGGGCCGGCCACCTTTGTAAACTGTCCCTGCCTTTTGCTGCCCCCAGCAACTGGCTCCCACCGGTTCTGACCCCCCACTTTTGGTGGGAGAATCAGAGGAAAACCAAGTTAGGAGGAGAGATGTGCCCACCTTTGCCAACCCCTCTCATTCCTTCCGCCCGCTGGAGGGTGGCATAAGGTGGGGCACCCACCCCAAGGAAGGGACCTATTGTTCCCAACCTGCACCCCCTTTTAAACAACCCTAATGTAGTATTTAGGGGAGACCCTGAACCTTGCCTCCTAAGATATGAGGCAGTAAGTAGAAGGACCGAAGAGCCGTGCTGGCCCAGGAAGAGGACACCAACTGCTTTGGCCCCAGTCATACCGGCCTGTCCTGACTCTGACCTGCCTACAGCGGAAAGCCTGGTGTGTCCAGCAGCCCTAAAAACCCATAGGATCTGCCTTGCAGTTACATCAAAGACTCATGAGTGGAGCAAATCCAGTGCTCACAGGACACAAGACTCCCAACACAGAACCTGGATCCCGGCAGCTCCGTGGTTCTGCATCACTCTACACCCGATACCCACAATCCGAGTTTGGGAGGCCCAACACCACGAGGTGGTCCCCCCAGTGATCCTGACCTGGAACCTGGTGATCTCCAGCCTACCCGAGCTTCAAGCCGATGCCTGCAGCCTTAACCTGAGGGGTTTCCCCAACCGGAACTAGAGCTGGTCAGAAGATCCAATGTCACAAGACACCCCTGCACCTGATGCCCCACGGCTTTGGGTGGTCCAACCGACAGTGTCAAGGCATCCCCCAAGAACCCAACTTAGCTTTTCTGCTGGTGGTCTCCCTCAGGAACCCTCCTTGATCAAGCCTGCAGCCTTTTCTTCAAACCGAAGATCTTCATTGCAAACCACTGGGCTCCCGATGTCTTCTTGGCACTCTGCATCCGGCCGCCTCCGTGCTGCTGGTGTTGCAGCTCCTATGCTGAATGTTGACCCCTGCAGTGCTGATCCTAACCCCAAAAGCTGCTCTCCCACACCAGAGTGGCCTGCTTGTAAGCAGACCCTGACCAAAGGCCCCCTGATATTGAGAAATACTCTTGTGGGCTGATCCAGGATATAATTGACGCTGCCTCAAAGCAGTAGCTGAAGGCGGCTGATCAAAATCAAGCAAGGCTTAAGTTGAGGGGGGCAGGGAATGGCCCCCTTAGCCCCTTTGGCTAACATTGGGCCCCTTCACACTGCACCCGGCTGCCCCAGTGCAGCTGGCAGTGCAATTTGAGTTCCTAACTTAACCTCGGGGTACCTTGGTTCTAACCCCCAAAAAGTATTCTTGAAGGTCATTTACTTACCTGCAAAACGATCACATTAGTTACTATGTGAGAAAAGAAGGTTATGATTTTTGTTCCAAAATTGTTGTATTGAACTGACCTTTTGTATGAAAACCTAAGTAATCATAAAGTGCCTTACTTACCTTTGTATTGTAGGATCCACTGTGTGATATCTAGACATATTACCCTGAGTAGTCGATGTATTCCAAAAGCAAATGCAAAAGTAATCAAAAGTAATTTCCACGTTTTTGAAACTGTTTTAAAAGCAAATACAAACCTGTAACGATTGCAGTACCAACCACAACTGTATTTTCTTGTAACGTTTTGCATTTGAAAGCATATCCTCCTTACTTGTGCCAAGTCCTGCTTGGTTTTAGAAATAAAACATAAGTATTGTTTTTTATTGAGTAAATACAATAAATGCTTAATACACCCTCCTAATAAGCCTACCTACATGACCATACTCCCACAAAGAGCTGTTAGTGATTATCCAATTTAGCCCTTGCTATATGTTTGGGGATCCACTAGACTCTGTGCACACAATACCTTACTTTGGTATAGTATATTCAGAGCCAGCTTCCTACAGCCTCCCCTTTCACTGTTATCCGTTGCTGCCATTACTGTATGTCCTCGTCAACCTGTGAGCTGATGGTAATCCTCGTCAGTATAAGATGGGGGGCACATGGTGTGTCTTTCCATAAAGTGTCTGTGCTAGATCGTAATCAATGTCTCAGTTGGCCCTCCGCTCATATACGCTATTTTCACATCTCAAAAAAATCCAACAACCAACATTCTTTCCATGGGAAACGCAGGACAGATACTTGCTCTCCAGAGCCATACAAGGGATGTTTTCAGTCCCAGCAAACACTAGAATAATAAAGCTACAAAAATGTATCTGTTTAGCCAGACTATTTGTGGTCGTTTTTTCCTTGCTGAAAACCTCTGGATTAGATGAGTGAAATTAATCCGAATATTCTAGTTTGGATTTAACTGGTTTTATGTAGCCAAGCAGAGGTTGAGGTCTTAAACCTGCGGATCTGCACTATAGAAATGAACATGTCGGGAAAGGCAAGGGCTGTTGCAGGAGGGACCTGAAAGCACTGAAAAAGGAGGACAGCCATCAAAGAACGTAGACTCCAAGGCTTCTGCAGACTAATCTGGAGGCCTTTTGGACCAGACTACCTTCAACTCCTGATTGTTATAGTTTTACAGCAGCAGCAAACACATGGAAGGGGAAGACCATGATGGATTAGTAAATATCTTCCCAAGAGCACGGTTCAACCCCCATTTTAGCAAGGTAATCTCTGGGACCAAGGATGATCACCTGGCTTCTGAGAATGATCAAAGTGAGATCACAGGAATGCCCTACACGCACGGACACTAGACCTATTTTTTATCAGCTGTGGAACTCCTTAAAAGATAAATGGGAACTTTAGTACATCTGTGCGATCTGATTTCATGCACGCAGATTCTCTGATTATTTTATGGACGAGATCTGCATTGGCAACCAAATCTTGTCCGTGTTTATCAAGACCACAATGGCCTACATGTACCATGTGGGCAAGAAACGACTGTTCCCTCATCTACGACATCAAACTGGCATTCTATATTCCATCACACAAAACTCACTAACACAAACCATATCACACCAGCAAACTGCTCAAAGATCCCAAAATTTATTTATTTATTTATTTATTTAAAGAGTTTTATATAGCACTGGCTAGACACGAAGGTATCAGGATCGCTACATTAAACAATGCATTATTTCCTTTTCTTAAACTTAGATTTCAGCAGTCCCACTTGTTATCTTGTTTTACATGAGCTTATCCATTTATCTACGTATTTCACATTTTGTCTCCTCAGACCAAAAATATGTTGGATAGCAATGCTAGTTCGAAACCCCTTTAACAACAGACTCCATAAAAAATCAGTAATGTAAATGTTTTTAATAATGAATGCATAATGGACATTCACACATCTAAAAATTGAACGTATTCTATACTCTTTCTTTCATAAACTTTATTTGGATGTATTAAAAAAATACAACCATAAAAGTACACAGCTAAAATCACGCATTTCATATAAACATACAAAGATGAATCCAATATATATATGACATATATATATATATATATATATATATATGACATGCTGGCGATTTTCATGCACGAAATAAAGCACTGAAATAATTGCACCACACCTGGGTTTTGCTCATCGTCATTTGTTTTTCCGGAGGTGAATGCTGGGAAATGTTTGGGCGTGTGGCGAGGAGTCTTTGGATATAGATATATATATATATATATATATATATATATATATATATATATATATATATATACATATACTTCAACAACAGTCATCTTCCCAGTGAACCAGACAACACGCTGAGGACCTAATACGCTCCTTACTGAGATTTATTAACAAAATCAACCCGACGCGTTTCGCAGCGTCCGCTGCTTGTTCACGAATATGGGTGTGTTACAACATCATTAAAGTTATACCACAACAAAACATCACGTGACATTCCTTTCACCAGTAGTGAAAAAAGACTTATACAACTCATTTTGCGATCATTCGGCAGTCAAATTTATTTCTTATTCGATACAGAGCAAGTAAATACATTCTTTTCATGTAGATGCCAGCATAATACTAGCGCTCTTTGTAAACATATTATTTCTAAAAAAAACATAGCTTCCAATTTGAACCGGCATTGCGTTTCAATTACCGGACCACACTTCCCATGATTCCCAATCGGAAACCATAGCAACCCGGTTACACATTACAACGAGAACCTCCTGTTTATACTAATATTGGTAAAATACCAGGTTTCTACCAGCCATCTGCTCTGTATTTATTTGTACTTTTACCCACTGGGGTTACATTTAATTTTATAGCTTGTCACTATTAATGGTCAACATTTATGCATATAGAGATATGCTTGCCCACAGGGGCATGATGGCTGGTAGAAACCTGGTATTTTACCAATATTAGTATAAACGGGAGGTTCTCGTTGTAATGCGTAACCGGGTTGCTATGGTTTCCGATTGGGAATCAAGGTGATCAAGGATACCTCGGTATTCGAAACGCGTCTGACCATGGCTGAATAAAATCAAGACCTGCTACAACCACACTATGGGGCTCATTAGGATGGCGGACGGACCTGTGTCCGTCCGCCACCCTAGAGGAGGAGGGACCGTCCGCAGGGGCAGCGGCGGTCCCTCCAGTGCAATTAGGATGTGACCGCCAGCCTGGCGGTCACATCCGCAATATTTAACATTGCGGCGGGTGCTGCTTGAAGCAGCACCCGCCGCAAGGTTAAATATGCATGCTTAGCATTTGCATGCACAAAGCGGCAGGCACCGCGCGATGCCTGCCGCTTCGTGCACGCAAATGCAGGGGGGTACCTACATGTGCACCCCCCACTCACCCTGGGGGCCCGCAACAGGCCCCCAAAGAATTCACCGTATGCCTTTCCACGGCGGAGAATCCGCCGCGGAAAGGCATCTGTTTTTCGCCATCCTAATATGGCTGGCGGTGTCTGATAGACACCGCCAGCCATGTTAGAGCATTTCCGCAGCGGTCGGAAGGCGACCGCGGCGGAAAAGCTGCGGACCGATTTTGAGACCCACCGCCATCCTAATTTGGGGGTGGGTCTTTTGTGCCTCCCCAGCGGTTTTCCCGCATCCTCCGGGCAGGCGGTGGCTTCCGCCGGCCCGGAGGATGTGGGAAAACCGCGATCCTAATTGGCCCCTATATTTGGTGTCCGTTTCCAGTTTCTCGGAGCATTACCGGCTGGAGTGCGAGAGATAGTTGGGCGAGTGCGAGTTGGTTATTATCCCACGGAAACTGGTTGATTCCGCATACAGACCCCCTACCCCGGAAGAGGCAACCACTTGCAACCTCGCTTTGGACTGTTTTCCTGGGGAAAAAAAAATATATATATATATATATATATATATATATATATATATATATATATATATATATATTAAATGAGACAAGTGTTTAAAACATAATTAAAATAATATGTACAGATATGATGGTGGGGTACTTCAATCGATAATGTGAGTATTCTATACTCAAAACAAATGTCATTGTTTATTTTTAATTAAAAAGAGTGGAAGGGAAACCACCCTTTGGTGGGGTTTTAATTCATTGTGCAGACCAGGTAAGTGTTATCTTTACCCATAAAATAACTGTGAATAAAAAGCATATACCTCTCAAATAACATGTTTCAGTTGTATAGATTTTTAAAATAATGCACATCAAGATGTAACACTAAAGTTGGTAACAGGAAAAAATTCACTGAGATGTTTAAATGTATGTATTACTATTGTCGTCATTCAGGGTTCTTTTGAAAGTTAGTTCTTGCATCATCTACAGTAAAAGCACAAAACAAAAATCCATAGTAAGACAATCTAAATTACCAACATTGGCCAAAATACTGGGCAGTGTACCGCAGTTCTCTGTACAAGGCGGTAAGCCTATAAACTTCCGCTCCCAAAATTACTGTACCACTCCCAAACCTCTCTGCAACTCCTCTACGTTCATTTACTCCTTGATGCATGCATTTTGTCACTGGATTGCCGTCTTCCCTTAACAACCCCCACTCCCTTCTACACCTGACCAACATTCCGTAGTTGCCTCCCTTCTCCAACCCCAAACACCCCAATGTTGCATGCACTGCAGGCATTTACATAGCTCCTGCTCCGTAATGAATGTCTGATGTAACTATAACTGGAAATGTCTAAATTATCACCCTCTTGACCAAGTTTTTGTGGTGGTTTCAACCCACAGTTAAACATATGTTTTAGAGGTGTAACCTTTCCATTGAAACTAGTAAAAAAAGTAAGAATCTACTTGCAAACACTCCTTATTGATGAGCTCCTAATTTAATGGTAATTACATTCCTTTCCTGCATAGGCAGAATTTAAATCATGAACTATCAAAACTTTTCAATAAGCTTTGGGATGCTGATGTCAATCGATTTACACCAGGAAAAGATTACAGGATCTCGCTACAGGTAATTTCTTTTCTGTTCTGTAGTATGGAATGGATGACACTGGTGGAAATGTATGTTTTATTAAAGGATTCAGTATTAGACTTGCGGAGCTGTTTAGGGATTTTTATAATTTTTTGTGTTTTTGTTTTTTTGTTTTTGTTTTCCTTTTAATTGAGCAATATATTGTGCTTTCATTGTGAATCAAACTATGCTTTATTTGTGTGGAAATGATCCTAGAAAATATTGTTTTGAACAAGTATTCTAATGCTCTTATATTTGAACCTTTACCGTCTCAATGAAATAGTTAAATATCACACAATTACCATAGTGCAGCCTAACTGATTTGAGAAATCCGTAATTGCCTCTCATATTCCATGCTACAATCTTCAATAAGCTCACTGAGTAAAACCGGCAGCCATTAATCACAAGGCCTATGTAATAAGATTTTATTTTGTTAACTTTATTTTAAAAACCAATTTTATTTCCTTTAATAACATAACCAACGTTTACATCACATCATTTCAGATTACATGTTGACATGCAGCCTCTCCATTACATTGCAAGTAGCACCCATGCCATTACGGCAATATCAGTAGGAGTTCCTGGTTCAGCCTGTTTAACTGGCATAATACTAAAAGGAAACCCATTCAAACCAACAAAACCATGCGGTGACAGGTCCTCAGTCGGTAATGGCAAATTGTAGCTATAACGTACTGCAACCTTTCCATTGCATATCAAGGGGGGGTCCCCCGAGGAGTGCGATAAGACAATTTAGGCAACTAAGCATGACTTGATAAGGTAACACAGCACCTGCAGAGCAATTACTGGCGTTTGTAGCATAGGCCCAATAGACATATATGCAGAAGCAACAGTACTGCAGAACAGTTTACATGGAGGCGCAGGTACCTGAAGCAAGTGTAAGTGCTAGGAGGAAATCCCAAATGCCTCAAGTGTGCCAGGAGAAGTCCACATTGAGCGAAACAGTAGTGACAGTCAGCCAGATCCTTGCTGTATTATGTAAATATGTCAGTAGTGTTTCCCAGTCTCCTGCAATAGGATGTTTGCGCAGCCTACGAGCCTCTTCTCGCCTGAGGACCACCACCTCTGCACGCCCCTATTTAAGCATCGCCTTACGCTAGTGTAGTAGCCCTGGCAGTGTCTGTGTTTTCTAGTGCATGGCAATGAGCCTGCGAGTGATCAGTAGTGCCAAATCAATGAAGGTGGCAGTTGCCTTTGCACCCTAAGGATGTTTAAATAGACCTAGCAGAGCACCCTCCAGTGAGCAGATATCTGAGCAACCAGTCGCCTCCTCCAGTGCTCCAGACACCCGTCCCCACAGTGTCACCGCCTCAGGGCTGTTCTAGAACATGTGCAGCATATCCGCACTCAGCTGTGAACATCTGGGGCATTTAGAAGAGGATCCAAATATGCTGTGGAAGCCAGCCGGAGTAAGATAGGCCCTATGGATGATAATATGCTGAATATATTGGAACTGTGCATTCCTCAATACTTTCACTGGGTAGCGTAAGACTTTCTCCCACTCCTTTTTGTGTTAACGCTCTGCCCACGTCTGCCTCCCGGCACCTCCGAATCACAGCTAGAGGATCCTGTGTGGTGAAATGGAGTGCTCGAACCAGCCATGTAATAAGTTTATGACCGCTATCCTTTACGTATAATGTATGTATGTATCAGATGGTTTTGGACAGGTTCAGTGGCTATGATGTCCCAGTGTCTCTCCAATGATGGCAGAAATCTACTATAAGCTAGGAAGTGCCCCGCCAAGAGGTTGTACTCCACACACAACTGCTCATAGTGCACCATCTGGAAAGAGTGCCCCTAGGGTGCTTGCTCCTGTTGCCTCCTAGGCCTCCACTCCAGCCATACCCAGCATGTTCCAAAGGGCTCAAGTGCACTCACTGGACTCTTAAGGGAGTAACAGGGTATACGTGTCAAGAGTTGCAAACTGCAGCGTAGACTTGTATACACTATCTGAAACAAACTGTTCGCATGTGGTAGGCATTTGGCATTAGGTAGAAAGGTGTGATTAACTATTTGCCACACCTGTGTAATGTCAGGTAGGCTCAGTTCCCCTGTAAGGCAGCCAACCAGCCTGTAGGCCAATGCAAATGCGCTTGCAGATAATAATTTTCAAAGTTAGGGGCATCCAAACCCCCACACCCAGCTCCACAGGCAATTGCACTTTGCATAGGTCAATGCGCCTCCTTCCTTTGTTCCAGATAAAGCTGTTCAACAGTGTAGTGTGCGAAAGGTGGAATAAGGGATGTGAACTGGGAGGTTATGAAAAAAGTATAGCAGCCTTGGCAGCATCATCAATTTTGGCAAGAAGACTCGGCCCTGCACTGTGAGTGGTAGCGTATCTCAGAACGCCCTGTGAGGCCGTAGCGAGTCTCTAGCTCTTGTGAAATTGCAATTGATTATGTCTTTGTCTCATAGTATATGTTGATCCTGAGGTAGCGGAATATACAGTATTCCCAACGCACCAGATAAGGTTCAATCAACCACATAATACCGTCGGGGGGAATCCGGATGTAAGGGGCACAAATAAGACTTAGCCCAATTTACAGCTAGTCCTGAGCAGCTCGAAATTCCCGCAGCACAGCCTGTACTCCTTCTATGCCTCCTTAAATATCCCATTTGTAGACTGATCAGATAGTGGTCAGATCCGAATGGATTCCCCATCACCGCAGGACTGTCTCATAGCCATTGTGCTAAGGACTCCACATACAGAGCGAAGAGAAGCGGCGATAATGGGCAACCCTGACAAGTACCCTGACCCAAATAAAAATGGCAGGACTTAGCTCCTTTAACCTTAACTGGGGCTCGGGTGCGTTCTAAATATACTATGAATCCATTTCTAGAAACTCACCAAAGCCGAACAGCTTCAGCGTATCAAAGGTAGGGCCAATGTCCCCAGTTGAACGCCTTTTCTCCGTCTATTGCTACCAGTAAGTCTTCTCCGCATGACTGGTGTCCTTTGTCTATAAAGTGGTATATATGCTTAGTGTTCTCCCCACACTGGCGAGAGGGAATGAAACACGATTGATAGGGGTCAATAAGACCTGGCATGAGGGACTGACACGGTATGCTGAAACACTTGCAAAGAGTTTCTCGTCCATGTTTAACAATATGGGCCGGTACGACCCACATGGGTCGGATCATTGCCGGGCTTGGGCATTACCGATATGGAGACTTCCAGCATAGAATGTGTTAGAGAGCTCGTCTCCGTGATAGTTGAAGAGTAGAGGAACCAGGTCTGAGCAAAAGGTTTTATAGAACAGAGCCCTGAAACCATCCGGATCGGGGACTTAAGAGGTTTCAGGAGTGCAATCGCAGAGATCACTTCCTCTATGCGGATAGGCTGATCGAAAATGTGCGCCTCTTCTGGAGGTAGAGTAGTGAAGCCAATATTCCCTAGATATCCCGCTGGTTCTATAGCCGAGCCCACCGCTGGCGAATATAGCAAGCATAATATTTCTGAAAAGTCCCGCCAGTGCCTTCGGCATCTCCCGCCTCAATGTTGAAGTCCATGTAGATGTTTTTCACTGAACCAGCACACACTTTGCTACGAAGCCTATGAGCTAACATCCGGCCCCTACATTTTACCCGCTCAAGATCTAACCTTTTGAGCTGCAACCTGGCCTTTTCCAGTTCCCTCCAAATCCTGGTCGCACCACTCTGGTGTGGATAGCCTCCATTTCCCAGACCTCCATCTCAAGGTCCGCACACTTATCTCAATGCCTATGAGCGAACGATAAGCTCTCCTCAGACTACCAGTTTTAGGGTTTCCCATATGGAGGAGAAGGCAGAGTCCACATTGTCATATAAGGATAGGTAATCCACAAGTACCGCCCTAACCTATCTACCATGGGCTGGACTTCAGCATGGTATTGCGGAGTTGCCAGTGCGGGCTCTATGCGGGTGATGCGGTTATCTGCATTGTCATAGTAATGGTTACGTGATCTGAAAGAGAGCATCGTTCAATGGTGGCATTAGTGACGCAATACAGCAGAGGAGGGGTAGCTAAAAAGTGGCCAATACATGCATCTTATATGCAGCAGAGAAAAATGTGTAATCCCTGACATGGGGTTGCCACGTATTGTGCAGTCTGCGAGCCACCACAGGACGTGCGATGAAAAGGCCCCAGTCTGAACAGATCGCTGTCCACAATGATCTAATATCTTAAGCTATTCCAGCCCTATAATATTTGAGGGCACTTTTACTTGCGGTTTGAGTTGGTGGAATCTGGCATCCATAGTCCTTTCAGCAACACACTAAATACAGTTGGGGTGAGCGGTGCCATGGTGCCATTGCGCCCAGTGCGCCGGTCATCTGATACAACTTAGGGGGAATTTTGTAAGAAGTTCGCTAATGTAGAGTGATAAAGATACACAGTCAAAGTTCTAATCATTATATTCTAGGGAACTCCCTCGTGTATCCGCCTCCATCCCCGTCGTACCATCCTGCTTCAACTCCTGTCTCGCCTTCTTGAGTAAGTCTTTCAGTGACTTTTGCAGTGATTTCAGTTCTGTGAAGATACGTGTAGTGCCATTCATGTTAACCCTCAACTTAGCCGAATAGAACATAGCGTACGTAATGTTGTGGTCTCGGTGTTGCCGTTTTTAGGGGATTGAATTGGTGACGGGCTTCCTGTACTCCTTCCGTAAAGTCTGGGTAGATAGAGATTGCAGATCCCTCATACTGGAGTTCGCCTAGCTCTCTGGCGTGTCTCAAAGCAGAGTCCCGGTAATTCAAGAGTTTAGCAATTATCGGCCACGTTGGGGCACCCTGGGCAGGTCTCGGCACCAAAGATCGGTGAGCTCTTTCTACCACAAAAATGTCTGAGAAGTACTCACTGCCCAGCAAAGAGGTCAGAAGCTTTTCGATGAATTGCTCTACAGTACCCATCTAGGTCGATTCCGGAAGTCCCGTTATGCATAAATTGCTACGGCGTGAACGGGCCTCTAAATCGTTGGTCTTATCTTGTAGCTCCATGATGGTTTTGGCCATTTGCCGAAGTGCCTGGTCCGTTTCAGTTTGTGCTTCTTCAACCCCGTGATCCGCCTCTCCGCCATGTCTGTGTACTCCGCTTGTTTGTCGAGCCTCTCCGTCATCCTGTACATACGATAGAGCAGGGAGTCGATTTTCCCATCCATCGTCATCAGGCTTTTTTGTATAGTGGCAAACATTTGCTTCACGTCTCCGATCTCCTCCTCCGGGGCATCCGCCCTGGTGTCTGCGGATCAAGCCCGATCCGTTTCCTTATGCCTGGTGGCTTTAGCGTCAAATGGCAGTTTAGTTTGCGTTTTGTCCACCCTGCCCATGTCGCTGGATGAAGCTCCCGCAAGGCGACGAATTGCAGCTCAGGTCGTGGGGTAGTAGCAGTTACACTGCTGGTGAAGTCCCAATCACGCCCTAACTGTTAGTAAAAAGGCCAGCTATGATACCTTCCCCCCCGCGTGCAGTGTTTACCGAGTGCTCAAGGCCTCCCCACTATCAAAGTCCTGGGCCCAGAGGTGGTAGTGTGAGTGTCAGAAGTGTGGACCCCGGTCGTGCACCCTGGGCAGGTCTCGGCACCAAAGATCGGTGAGCTCTTTCTACCACAAAAATGTCTGAGAAGTACTCACTGCCCAGCAAAGAGGTCAGAAGCTTTTCGATGAATTGCTCTACAGTACCCATCTAGGTCGATTCCGGAAGTCCCGTTATGCATAAATTGCTACGGCGTGAACGGGCCTCTAAATCTTTGGTCTTATCTTGTAGCTCCATGATGGTTTTGGCCATTTGCCGAAGTGCCTGGTCCGTTTCAGTTTGTGCTTCTTCAACCCCCGTGATCCGCCTCTCCACCATGTCTGTGTACTCCGCTTGTTTGTCGAGCCTCTCCGTCATCCTGTACATACGATAGAGCAGGGAGTCTATTTTCCCATCCATCGTCATCAGGCTTTTTTGTATAGTGGCAAACATTTGCTTCACGTCTCCGATCTCCTCCTCCGGGGCATCCGCCCTGGTGTCTGCGGATCAAGCCCGATCCGTTTCCTTATGCCTGGTGGCTTTAGCGTCAAATGGCAGTTTAGTTTGCGTTTTGTCCACCCTGCCCATGTCGCTGGATGAAGCTCCCGCAAGGCGACGAATTGCAGCTCAGGTCGTGGGGTAGTAGCAGTTACACTGCTGGTGAAGTCCCAATCAAGCCCTATCTGTTAGTAAAAAGGCCAGCTATGATACCTTCCCCCCCCGCGTGCAGTGTTTACCGAGTGCTCAAGGCCTCCCCACTATCAAAGTCCTGGGCCCAGAGGTGGTAGTGTGAGTGTCAGAAGTGTGGACCCCGGTCGTTCTTCATATGACCCCCCTGGTCGCGTGCCCGACTCCCAAATCTTCTCCCATCCGCAGGCAGGCGCCAAACAATGAGCTGAAAAGAGCGGGGGCTCGCCGCTACCTCCACGTCAGGGGAGCAGTCCCAGCACTCCAGAAGGATGTCTTCCCCAGCGCTTCCCACTAGACGTTTTCTTAAGCGGAGATATGACAGTCCCACCGCCGCAGAGGAATGCTCCACTTCGTCCCCAGGGGGCACACAGCCGGCAGAAAGGTCGAGCACCAGGCGTCAAGTCAGCCCAGCAGGCGGACGTCAGAGGGCACTGCGCACAGCTCTACCCGAGGCAGCGGCACCACGCCCTAGGGCCTCCTCCGCAACATATGTCCTCAGGAGAGCCCAGAGTCTACAGCTGTCCAAAGAGCACTCGCGCCGAGAGCCGCGTACGTGGGAGTCAGGCTGCGTGCCGTGAGAGGGGATGAGGCCGCAATCCGTCCGCTCTATGCTGTATTGCACCACCCCAGCGTGCGGGGGCCAGGCTCCAGCAGCTCCTCAGCACCTACCCCACAGCAGGTCTCAGCTTCGACCAGTTGCGCCCATCGCTCCTCGATTCCAAACCAGGTGCAACGCTATTTTCAGGCAGGCGGCCCGGTCTCGAGCCCCAGGGCGCAGTCAAGTCCTTAATGAGGGGCCGCGAGGCGCGCGATCGCCGTCATTCACTCCATTCCACAGGTCTCACTTCTCGTTTCCAGCGGGCGCAAGCTGCACTCACTATGTTCCGTTGTGCCACCACTGCGTGCGAGGTCCAGGCCCAGCCAGCATCAAAGCACTTACCCTGCAGCGGGTCTCAACGTTAAGCAGGTGCGTCGGTCGTTCCTCAATTTCGATCCAGGTGCAGCGCTGTTTCCGGGCAGGCAGCCAGATCTCGAGCTCAGGGCTATAGGCAGGTCTTCAGCACTGTGCCGCGAGGCACAAGACTGCCGCCACCCTCTTCACTCTCGTTTCCGCCCGTGCAGCCGCCTCAATCACGGAGATCGGCAGTGTGGTCACCGAGGAGCAATTCCCCTCTATTGCAGTCTAATATTGCGGGTTAGTTAATATGATATCTCTTATATGGCGCCGATGGCTCACGGAGCTTCTCTCCTACGCTGCCATCTTGCTTTGCGGCAAGCTCTGCCCCCTGCAGCAATCGCTCTTCAGTGGGGAGATCGACCTGATGGCAAACAAGCCGGCCAATAATTCTAGACAATTGATGTGTAACTTTAACTCTACAGGTGACCACCGGTCACCTGTGGCAAAGTCTCCTCATCTTGCTCCCCAGCTCCATCGGCTGGCATCTGATTCGATGAGAACATCGGGAGAAGCTCTGAAAATGGCTTTTCTATTCCAGGCCTCAATATGAATTAACCACCATTGCAATCCTTCTCGAACGTCTTGAGACAAATCAATCAAGTGATCGTACGAGAGCTTTTGTTACAGATAATGGATCTTGAGATGTTGTAACGCTCTGTATGGAGAGGTCCGAGATCGAGTAAGGCAGAAGAACCACAATCCGCGCCAGGGCCCTCAAAGAAACCATCCGACTCGACTGAGTCATTCGAATCTCTCTTTTTATGGATCTGATCTTGGTCGCAGGGAAGAGCAACGGGGCATTCACTGAGTCAATTTAGAAACCTAAGAAATCCAATTGTTGGGACTGTGTAGTCATGAATTTTTTTAGGTTGATAACAAACCCCAACTCTTGCAATAGAGAGATTGTCCATTGTAAATGAATGCACAACTGTGTCTGATCTTGGCTTAGCAGAAGCATGTGATCGAGATAAATGATCATGCGGACTCCCATTTCTCTTAGACCAGTGACTACTGGCTTCAGCAGTTTGGTGAAAACCCAAGGGGTTGATGAGAGGCCGAAGGGGAGAGTTTGGCTTCGAAACCACTGAACCCTCCTTTGAAATTGGAAATATTTCTGGTGGGAGGGGCTAATTGGCACTGTTAGGTAAGCATCTTTTAGGTCCAAACAAACCATCCAATCCTTTTCTAGTAACAGGTTTCTTAGAAGACGGAGTCCCTCCATCTTGAAATGTCTGTAGACAATGAAGGGGTTCAAATCTCTGAGATTTAACACTAATCTCCTTTCCTCCTTCCTCCATCAAAGGCGGCAGAGAGTAAAGCTGGGCAACTTTTTGTCTCCCTCCCACTCAGTGCAATGTGGGGTTCCGCAGGGCTCTGCGTTGAGCCCGCTCCTGTTTAACATCTACGTAACCCCACTGGCCAAAACTGTGCGATCTTTTGGGTACCAGGTACTGTCGTATGCTGACGACACCCAGATTATCGTTTCCACCACTCAGCCGATAAAAGATTCTGCCCTCAGATTCCAAGCGTGTATGGAGACAGTCTCGCAGTGGATGATATGCAACCACCTAAAATTGAATGGGGAAAAGACGAAGGTCTTGGTCTTCGGAGGGAGCCAGGATTTATGGTCGGGAGACTGGTGGCCTTCCTCCTTAGGAGAGTGTCCCCTTCCTACCCACTGGGCTAGGAATTTGGGCGTACTCATAGACCCAGCCCTCTCCTTTGACCTCAAGGTCAATAGAACGGTGGCCACCTTCTGCGCTATCATTTGGACGCTGAAAAAGATTGCCCCATATCTGTCGCCTGAGGCCCGCAAACAGTCAACAGTCGCCCTGGTCTCCTCCAGGCTAGACTATTGTAATGCGCTCTATGGTGGCATTAATAAGAAATCGCTTCAGCGTCTACAGGTAGTCCAAAATGCTGCAGCCAGGATGGTCCTGAACCTCCCTAGGCGGGCATCCGCAACCCTGGCCAGGAAAGATCTCCACTGGCTACCTATTCAAGCCAGGATATCTTTCAAACTCCTCTGCCTGGCCCATAGGGCAGTCTTTGGATCAGGTTCCGAAGGGATAAGATCCCTTGTTAGTCTCTATACCCCGAGCAGAGTCCTTCGCTCGGCCTCTAGAAATATGCTCGTCGTCCCCAGAATTAAAAAGGCTAAGTGGGGAGGAAGAGACTTTTCCACCTTGGCCCCCAAACTATGGAACTCGCTCCCCCCTGAACTTACCAGCCAACCCTCACTTATGATCTTCCGTAAACTCCTGAAGACCTGGCTCTTCTCCCAGGCGTTTTAATTTCTGTGGTATCTGCTTTTTGTTTTTTGTCTGTATGTTCCCTGTGCCTTGATGCCCTCCTGGGTTAAGTTTGCGCATTACAAGACACCCATTCATTCATTCATTCCTCCTTTCTTTTGTACTAAGAAGACGTTGCTTCAAAAGCCTTCGGGAATTAAGGGTCCCACCTCAATAGCCTACTTTGTCAAAGGTTCTCGAAGTTCTGAGTCTATAAGACTGTTCTTGTAGGGAAAATGGATAGGAACAGGAGGAGCTCATTGAATGGGAACACAGATTAACTCTATTTGATACCCTTGAACAGTGTTCATAATCCACGCATCTGAGGTGATTTTTGCCCAATTGAACACAAAATGCATCAGTCTGCCCCCCTGAGGAATTAAAGGAAGCAAGTGGATTGTTACCCGAGGATTGGGCGTCATTGTTCCTGAAGCCTCTGTTGATCCCTCTGTTATACCGACCACGGAAACCCCGGGATCTAGTGGGGTAAAATCCGGCCTGGTCCGGTTGCTGGGTATAACCCCAACGTCTAGGGGCGAATCCACGTTGAGGACTTTGTTGACTGTATGGGCCGGTCGAGCGCCCTCTACCACGACTGGCCCTGCCAGAGAGGGGATGGAATACTCTCTTGAGAGAGGATTGTGACTTGTCCAGGGATGTGAATGTGTTAACAAACTTTGCAGTGTCTTTCACGAACGTTCGCCAAAAAGCTGGCCCTCAGCCAGAGGACCTGGTTCGGCGGATGCCAATTCCACAAGTTGCTGGTCAATTCGTAGGAGGACCGGCTTGCGTCTCTCCGAAGAAAGGGCACAGTTCGCATTTCCGAGGAGACAGAGCACACTTTGTCCATCCAGCTAGGACCTTCGGGTGAATAGCATCATCCGTCTTGTGCGCTCCAAAATCTTTGCCAATGGGCCAGAGATTTCCAATAGCTTGTCTTGACAGGCCCCTGGAGCCGTATCTATGCCCTTCTTGTGTTTTTTGTTGTTGTATTTCTTTAGAAAAGTCTGCATGGACATATCTATCGCAGGGGTCAAGGCAGTTTTATTCGGAAGGTCAGGTCGATGGCACTCTGAACTTAAGTGTGCCGAAACTTCTTTATTCATGTATTCTAGTCAGAGTACCTAGAGGGAAGCTAATTTTACAACCCAGACCCTATAATGAGCCAGGGCACCGAATGGGAGCCAATGCGGGAACAGTAAGGCCACAGAAGGCACCAAAAATCCTTGTGAGTCAGGACTAATGGAGGATAGTTAGCCTTTCCTGCCTAAATTAATCAGGGGATTTTCCAAAAATGACTAAACTGCAGGCAGAATCAATGAAGGGTTAATGTGGTCCCAAAAGCTCAAAAAGGGTACTCAAAAATCTGATCGGAGGCCTGTTACCGGCACAACACTGCTTTGCTGCTTCCCCCGAGGGATTCTGCAGGCGCATGCACAGACACATGCAGGCTCCCGAGGCACATGCAAGCAGCACGATCGGGCTCCTCAACGTGACCTCGCTCGCATGGGGGGCATAAGACCCGGCCATAGCGCGAGGAGTCTGCATACACACGGCCGCAATACTCGCAGATGCGAGTTAAATCTTTATTTAAAATCGCTATAACGAAGAGCAACAAAAGGCTAAGAAACGAACAGCGCAACACACGCTGGGGGGATAATAAAAGCAATCATGTCTCATGCTGAAGGCAGCGCGACAGCGCAAAGCAACAAACATTTCAATAAACCACCATAAAGCGTGAAACAGGTATAATGAATACAGATAATATAATGGTGAGTAAAATAACGAGGCACCTATCTTAACTGCGGAGCAGAAAAGAAAGAGGCAGTCAAGATGGTGCCTCACTATTTTGTATAATATGGACCTTGTGGTTTGGTTGATGAAGGAGGCGTGGTTCAAAGCCTCATGGGACATGTAGTGTCTTATATGTGTTTTAATGTTTTTTCATTGGATGCTATTTTGAGTAGTAAAGTATTGGGAAGCATAATCTGAACCTTCGATCCTGCCATAGAATACAGCATAGCTGGCGTAGGTCGGAGCCAGTACATGTACCTACCTATCAATCAGGAACACAAACAATAATTTCTTTACAAGACGACAGCTCTGGGCCCCACAAGAACATAACTGGCATTGCCGCTGTAATGGGTTGCTTAAAACCGTCCTCTCTCTCTCTCGCCATCTTGTTTTCCAAACTGTAGCCAGCATACAGCATATGGCAGCTGGACTACCGTGGTCTCTTTTAATTACTAATTGGAATTACGTTCACGGCGTCTGCAGCGATTAGCTAACTTTCAAACTGTTAGGGCTAGAATTTGTTTTCGGGAGATGTGCAATTTTTGCTGCAGTTGGAGATTTAAGTGCCATATATGGCAAATTCATAATTAAACAAAAAGTGTCAGAAGAATCTCACAACTCCAGTGGCCTAGCTGCACTACAGAAACTCTACAAGCCTCTAGGACTGGTGCTATGTGAGTTAGTTTGTATCGGCCCAGTCCAGGAAGGGGGTACGGATGCCGTGGTCCTGCTATGATACAGTGGTTGTTCAGCTGTTTCGAAGTGCTTTCTCAAGGGGCTTAGTCTGCACAGAGAAATACAGTAATTTGCCCAGGGTCATAAAACGTGTTTGAAGAGAGAAGCTCGCAAAGAGGAGAGTATTCAAGCCCACATTTAGCAAGTAAATCGAGTGGGAGTAGAGTGCGGGTGCAAACTGCTTAACGAGGCTGCAATCCGCTCCGGTACTATTGTGTTACCATGCCAGGGTACCAGAACAGCTTCAGCAGCTTCGCGCCATTTTATTTTATTTTATTTTATTTGATTTATTGAATGCATTTTTATAAAGCGCGGACTTTACCCGAAGGTGTCAGAGCACTGTACAATAGAACCAGTTATGTTACATGAGAGAACCTCCTACGCCTTTGCTGCCGTTTTTGCTGCCGCCCGTAAATCATTGCATGCTGTGCACCAAGCCTCCTCTGATCACCTGAGCCAGCGCGGACCCGCCCGCCCCTCTCCCGCTGCCCGGCTGCTCTTTAACATCCTGAGCAGGGGCCGCCGAGCGGAGACCGGTGAGGGGCGGACTTCAATGTCCAGAGGCCCTTGCGGCGAACCGCGTCACTGGGGAGCGCCAGGAGGCGCTTAAATTCACCATCAGCCCCATTGAGGGGTGGGAACCTCCTACGCCTTTGCTGCCGTTTTTGCTGCCGCCTGTAAATCATTGCATGCTGTGCACCAAGCCTCCTCTGATCACCTGAGCCAGCGCGGACCCGCCCGCCCGTCTCCCGCTGCCCGGCTGCTCTTTAACATCCTGAGCAGGGGCCGCCGAGCGGAGACCGGTGAGGGGCGGACTTCAATGTCCAGAGGCCCTTGCGGCGAACCGCGTCACTGGGGAGCTCCAGGAGGCGCTTAAATTCACCATCAGCCCCGTCTCGCGGGAAGCGAGCAGGACGCCGGGCGAAGCCCGGGCCAAGGGCGGGCCCGTCCTATCCCGTCACAGACCGAAATAGACTGGGCTGGGCCCCCCCTCTAACACCTACTACTACCCACAGATGCGGGATGCTCAACTATCTGGTCTGTATATAGATATGTAAGGTGTATTTACATTTTTAGCTGTGACCGTAATTACCACCATGTCACCTAGAGGTAGTCGTAGTAAAACAAAGCAACGTATAGCAGAGTTTACAGGTCCTATCGACCAGTTTATTATTAAAGCTAACGAAGTCATAGATCAGGGGATAATATTGCTGGACAGAAGAGTCTCACAGGATTTAGCTCAGGCAAGACGATCTTCACTTGGGTCCCTGGCAATGGCGCAGACTTCCGTCAATCAACCTGAGAAGGCTGTTATGACGGAGGTGGACGCCGATGTCCATGGCATCCCTAGGTTAATTGATCTCTCTGCCACATTATCAATGTCGGACTTACAAACCGCTGAGTCCCTTGAAAAAACCCCTGATATTTTTGCGACACAATTGCAAACTGACAAGGCTCAGGCTCAAGCTGTACAAAGGGGAATTAAAGAGGGCGCTATTCCAAAGCAGAATAAGTCACACAACAAGAGAAAGAAAACAGCAGACTCAAACCCAGGAAACACCCGACATAAATCACGACTCAACATCCAGGGGAAGGGTAATGTTACACTAGGACTAAAGATGCACAATCTCAAATCACCTATCCCAGGTGATGACAGCGTAGATCTCCATCCCACGACTGTGGATCTCAGCATAACAGACAGCATTATAGACGATCATATTAACACCGCTATTCCGGGCGATCAAACGAGGGGTGGCAATCATACATGTGGCGCCGATCAATCCCTGCTAGCCCAAATTAGAGAACTAATAAAAACGCAACTACAGCCGTTCCAATTGAGTCTAGCAATTATTGAGAAACAGCTAGCAGTCCTAACGTTAACTCTGAAGACATCTACCCATCAGAAGAACCTGGGGTTGACCAATGTAGGAGGGTCGAAAACCAAGGATACTAATCTCAAAAAACCGGAAGGCACAAAGAAAACTGTCTTGGGCCCTGCTACCCCAAAAACTAACGCTCAAAAAGAAAACGCCAAAAACGCCCCTGTACAACAGAAAAAGATACCCCCTGTAATTACAACCTCTGTAATCCCAACTCCCGCTCCTATTCCTTCTAAACCAGCTCAGGTAAACACTGTTCAACGTGACCCTCCACCAAGACATAGCCACCCGGGAGAAAGGCCTAGGGGAGGGGGATGTCAATCAGCAAATATTCCCCCCGAAGCAACTCCCTACGTAGTAGTTATGACAGGGGTCCCCGAATTGACTCATAATAGTGAAGAGCCAAACTGGTCTTTAAAAAACATGGTTCATCATTGGTTAAACAATAATAGACCACTCCCGCAAAATTATACCGGTAGGATTATTGCAGTGCGCAGAGTCCCCTGGATAGGCCATCAACCAAAAAAAATCTCCGGTGACTGCATTATAGTCAACTTCGATGACCCTCATACAGCGGGTCTCATCTGCTCATGGGGTTCGACAAGCAAACCTGATGGGATATCAACTAAACGATTGTCCTATTTTTATCCACCAGCACCCCGCTATAATGAAGGGCCATATTGGCCCTGGCATGAACCAGTAAACCACCAATGGGGTTGGGGCTCAGAACACACTAGGCAGGGGAGGAACGACTGGGCATTATGGACAGGTAGGGACAGGAGAAATCCACCATATAGGGACACCTGGGGAGGTATACCAACATTTAATAGATACAGCGGCCTGGAAATGGTCGATTGACCACTATTAGATACTGAATATGGTAGTACAGGCCCAATGCACTCAATCAAGCCAACACCACACATAGCGAAAGTAACCGCAGGCCTTATTGATAACTATTATACCACAGATGCCCCAGAGAACTGTTCCATTACTCCTGTACCTGCAAAGGATAGTCCCACCATCATAGACTGTACCTTGAAATCAACTAATGAGATACGGGGTTAAACTCACCAACGATATTGACTAGCGAGGTGCGTCAGACGCAACCTAGATTGCCTACATTGGCAACCTATGATAAACAAATCACCTTTCTCTTTTGGAATATAGCAGGTTTAGCTTCGAAGCATACGGAAACCAGCTATCTGCAGACTGCCAACTCAAAAAATATCATCTGCCTACAAGAAACATGGCTTAACGAACCGATACATCTTTTAGGTTATAAGACCTACTTCTCTCCAGCAAAAAGATCTACTGCTGGTAGGAGTAAGGGGGGGCTAATTACTTATGTTTCAAACCTTTTGCCCATCTATGATATCAACCCCGTGAAATTAGAGCCTAACTATCAACTGCTTGTCCTTCAAAGATCTACACAGGAAGTGTATTTCCTAATTAACTTTTATAATAATCTGAACCCACCTGATCTCATACTATTGGTAACTGAGATCTTCGAACTGCTCCAGGCCTTGCGCTTAAAACACGCAAGTAAGACATACACTTTAATCTGGGGAGGGGATTTCAACTTGCACCTGTGCACAAAAAGTAATACCACTAATTGTGGGTTCATTGATGAACAAGAGAATGGGCTTACGCACTTTACACACACACCCGAGGGAATAAAAATGTCTGAGACAATGGTGGAATTAGAGATGGGTTTTGTCAAGAATTAAACACCCCAACAGTTGCATTTGCCCCAACATTTAATGGAAGAGGTGCACAAACCCTGATCGATTACATCTTAGTCTCTACTAGCAAAGCCCCTCACATTAAGACATTTTAAACTATTAATAATGCTCTTAGTGATCACTTTCCTTTAAGTGTGACCCTTCACATTGGTAATAGTCACAACGAAGGTCCACTGCAGTTAAATCTGCTGGATCAGCAAGAATTGGTATTGAACCGCTTGAACGGTTACACTTTAAAATGGGGTAAATTAGACCAGTTGGCTGTAGCGGCAAAAATAGTTGCTGCAAGTAATACTCATATAATGAACTGTCTTGACCCTCTGGCCACCCCGGTCCAAATTCTGGCCAGCTATGCCTTGATCGTTGAAGCCATAAGGAAAGAATTAACCAAAGTCTGCAAACATAAGAAGAAGCCTAGAAAGGGATGGTTCAGCCCTACATGCACCAAAGCATATACATTACTAAGAAAGGCTCTAGCAAAGGAAATGAGAGACAGAGATGAGATTATTAGATTATGGAAAGCTTACTCTCTAGCTATAAAAAATAGAAAAAAAGAGATTAAAGATGATTTGTGGGACCAATTACAGAAGAGCAGCGCCCTGAAGGATGGTGCTGCCTTTTGGCAAGTAGTGAGATCTCCTTTTCTGCTCCCCCAGGCAGACATGCCAACTTTGGACGTTGCTATTGATGCTAGAGAATGGGTCGTGCATTTTTCGGAGGTTTTCCGCAGGGAGAACCCCCACGAGAAGGCCTCAGTTGAAGCTCTCCACCATGTCAAATATCCATTAACTCTCAGTTTTGACCACAAAGAGGTATTAAACGCAATAAAATCATCCAAAGGGGGAAAGGCACCAGGCCCAGATACGGTCCCAGTAGATCTGTTCAAACAAAATCCAGACCTGTGGACTCCGATCCTCACAAACGTATTAAACGCTGCCAAGGAGGTTGGTCTGGTAAAATCTTGGTCCACCTCGATACTGGTCCCCATTTACAAAAAGGGTGACAGAAACAGTCCATCCTGTTATAGACCCATCTCACTCCTGGACTCGCTCGGGAAGATGGCTGGACGCATTCTCCTCGAGCGACTCCAGGAGTGGACAAACCAACAAAATGTGATCTCTGATTTGCAATATGGGTTTAGGGAGGGACTGGGTACAGTGGACCAGGCCCTGAATTTGACGCTCCTGGCTGAGAAATACGTGCATGCTAAGGGTGCCTCTCTCCACATGGTGTATGTTGATTTGTCTGCAGCCTTTGACTGTGTCATCCATTCGAGGCTGTGGACAATCTTACTTCAGATGGGCATTGATCCACCGATTATCGATTTTATGCGAGAGCTGTATACGGGGGCCACAGGGAGAGTAAGATATGGAACCAATGGCCAGTTAACGGATAGCTTTCGGGTGGAGAAGGGGGTCAGACAAGGGTGTGTACTGGCCCCCTTCCTTTTCACCCTGTACACGAATGGACTAGAGGCCGCTCTACTTGAGGGTACGGATGATCTTCCAGCTGTTGGTCGTCGGCATATTCCAGCGTTATTATATGCCGACGACGCGCTACTTCTTGCCCGAACCCCAGTACAGCTTCAACGGGTTCTGGACAAGTACTGTTCATTCATGGCTAGTTTGAACTTAAAAATAAACATAAAAAAAACCTATGTGATGCATGCTGACCCAAAACACAGAAACCTGAAGACAATCTGTGTCAACAAAGTGCCCCTTTTTAAAGTACCTGCTGTCGTTACCGAGAAGTACGACCACATATGGATGCCATAACGAACTGGGATTGGACTACCTCTCGGATATAATAAAAATCCAACCAGTTATGTTGTGGCGGCGAATTTGGGTTACGGAGCAGTGCCACCTGACCAGGGCAATTGTGCAGGACTGCCTAAAGCTTGACAATATGAGGAGGATCAAATGGTTGGCCTATGTTAAGACATTTCTTACGGACATGGGCTTTGAGAAATATTTTGATGATCCCCCCGCAATAGTGGACATAACAAAAATTGAATTAAGAACAGCTTGCTTGTCGCACTTGACTGAATTGCGTTTCTCGAACGAGGCTGGGAAAACATCAGTACAACATTGTCTGTTAATTCAAACTGTGCCCACAATCCAGCCGTACCTAAACTATAGCATAAGTCAATATGGGAATTTTTTGCTGACTCGCTTTAGATTCAATTTGCTTCATCGTTTGCTTTCCTTTCCTCTTCAAAATGACTGGTCCCCAAACCTATTCCCTTGTCCCTGTGATTCTACCTCCCCACAATCTACCATTCATGTGGTCTTTTTCTGTAAGTTTTATATGGTCCCCCGCAGGAGGTGGGTTGTCCCTATTCTGAGGGTAATAGGGCTGCGGCAGTGCCGCCCAGCATATCTGGCTCTCCAGCATTTGGAACATGAATTGATTGCTAAATCGTTGGTTTACTTTTTTAAATTCTGCGTTAGATATCGCCGTAATCTATGATCCCTGTCTGCTCATAGACCTTTGCGATGACACTAGTATGTGCTGAGTACAGGGTGAAGAAGTATTTTTATATAATGCACAATATTTTAAACTTTCACCAGCATATCTATATACAGTTAAAAAAGTGTCTAACTAATTTTTAAAAGTCGGGTAAAACTTAAATTGCCTTTTATCATTTTATCTATTTATGTAAACGCTGTAATGTATTTTATGTACTTTTATGGAATTTCAATAATCATGGAAATCCGAATAAAGACAATTTGATTTGAGAGAACTGTTGCAGGAATAGAACAAACAAAAATAGCATGCCATAGCATCGAAGCGACGCAGGCAAAAGGCACTCAATCTCAAGCATAGCATGAACAGACTGTACAGGCAAAAATACGAATAAATATAACAAATTTTACAATGACTAAAGAACTTCCTGGCGAAAAATAGCAGGCCATAAAATCCAAACAACGCAGGCAAAAGGAACACAATATCAAACGTAGCAAGCACAGGATGTACAAACAAAAATATAAATATATGTGACAAACAATGGCTAAAGAACTAACTGGCAGGGTCTGAGAAGGAGGGAATTAGTTCTGAAAGTGTCTATGAAATAAAAGAGATTTGAGGTCCGCTTTGAAGATCTGGATGGAGGTGATGGCATGGAGTGAAGGAGGAAGCGAGTTCCAGATTCTCACCGCATTACCTGAGCGATTGTGCCAACAATTTTTCCCTTTTGGAGACTCTTTCCAATATTTGTACTTCAAGCAGCTGCCTGAGATGAGTGTGCCTGCAATACTTCAGCCTGCATTCATTCAGCTCTGACCTTGCGCATATATGTGGCTCTGTGTCACCGCAGTGACTCCCGAGGGTGTCTAGCAGCACCAAGTGGGCGAAATGAAGTCCATCACCAATATTTAAACATCAGTCTGAACAAATGATTTGCTAATATATATGGCATATAAATGCAAATCCATTTCAGATTGAAAATGCCTATCAACAAGACCATAACATTTTATTTAAGGCAAGTAAGTCACAGTAAGCAACATTTATTTGATAGTAAATTGTTGTGTTGCAGCATTTATATAGTGCTTTACACTCTTGTTGAGGTTGTGAAGCACTTTGGTGAAGTCTGGCTAACTGTAAAGACCTTTGGAATTGCCTCGTTGGAAGGGTGTGGCCTGGGTGGGAAGTGCTGGGTGTAGCAGGTGAGGGTCACAGACATGCGTCAACGGTTTGTAGCCCAGTGTAAGCACATGTTGAAAGGTCTGAGAAATGGTACGGTCATCCTAACTGTTTCAAATCCTTCTCATAGGCGTTGGCCTTCTCATAAGATTCATGTGATTGAAAAATGTCAGGATTTTAGAACCCTCCATGACATAGATCCTGGCTTATGTCTAGCCTAGAGAGAAACACGTTTTACCTGCCTGGCCATCCACATGCATTCTCTAAAAATCATTAAAAGAAATGCATACAAAAATATTTAAACTAGGTTTAGATCGACCTCTGGTCTGTGACATTGTCAATCACATTTTGCTTCCGCATACCTCTGCATAAAGCATTGAGCAACGGGTCAGCCTGCTTCAACCATTGGCTAGCCTGCACCATGATTCACAGCATTTTACTAGATTACAAGTGAGAGAGTGCACTACAGTATCAGGACTTTAGGGCAAATCTCTGGTTTAATTCCTTTTTACTATTTTTGTTTTTACGATTTTTATTTTCTTTTACAAACCTTTGCAAAATATGCATGTTTGCTAATGCTTTTTTTAACCTACTCCTTTAAAACATGACATGTTCTAAACACAGGGTATTCTTTTGTCAGAGAACTTTATCTAATACATGCAAAAGGATACAATTTGTGAGAGTTAAAGCCAAGTTATTCTTCAGGAGTTCTAATTGAGTCCTTTTGGACTACTTCACACAACCCCTGTGAGCAAACCAACTTGATGGCTAGTTTTTCAAAAACCTATTTAAATTGTCTTTTATTCTTTTAGTTGGTGGGTTGTAAGAGTTGTGTGTGATTTTATAGAATAAGGATTTCATGGAGTATCATTTATTGAGAAACACCAACTGTTTAATGGAAATTTGCAGGATGAATGACATTAACCATTTCATAGAAACGAATTCATAATGTGTTTCCTCCCCCAAAATTGACTTTTGCATGCTTATTTTTATTGCGTGAATACAACAGTTGCATGCCTTACTGACTTTTTTGTTGGAGGTATTTATTTCAGTGCTTTACTTCAGGGTACATTACTTCGTATTTATATTTTTTGCGTTGTCAAACAATTACTCCGGTGCTTTTAATTTGCTGATCTCATTACCACCACTAAACAGCATTGATCCCGGACTCCTTCACAACCTTTGAACACCTGCATCCCTACAGCAGTGGTCTTCAAACGTCTTAATGCTGCTTCCCCCCTGTAAAGAAAAAAAATAGATAAAAAAGAAAACCCTCGCCACTCCCTTCAATTGTTTCACAATTTTGCTAAGTTGGCAATGTATAGCTTTTCAATCCCTGGTTAGATTTCACAACGGAGTATTGTATAGGGGAAAATCAACCCTATGTTAACACTGTTTTCATGAAGTTCTGTGTCTTTTTTGAAATTTAATATGGTATAATGTGCATTTTTTTTCTACATGATCACTCCACTGTAAAAAAAATAACCTAAGTGACAAACATTGTTATTAATAATGCCAATAGCTCTAACTTTCACAAATGCGAGACCGATTGCATTGCAAATGCTTGTTTAATGTTCTTTGACTGCTGCTTTGCACGAAACATGAGCTATCTCCAACGTGGTATTAAAAATGCAATCAAGGCAAATTGCTTCCTGTTGAATAGCTCACGGTATTAACATATCTCACTACAAAGATATGCGGATAGCCACAATTCCTGGTATGTGTTCACAGACTTTAATCATTCTGAAATAAATAAAATGAGGTCCCTTGATTTGATTAACACCTGTTATGTACATTAACAGGAAAACACAATTTGCAAATTGTTATCTAAACAATAAGGTGTACCTGTGCTTAAATAGAGAATAGGTTATACATAACGAGTAAATCAGTTCTCCCAAATGTGAGACATACACACCATTGATGCTGCACTATAAATCCAGACCTATTGGCTTTGACAATACTTATTCTGTGCTTTTGTGAAATTTAGAAAGACTTGGCTTGTTTGTGTGTGTATGCAGGGCTTTAAGTGGGCCGGGTCTCACCGGTGCTGAGCAACGGCAGTTTTCTAAAGGGGGCCTCGAAACAGGTATCTATCGGGCTCCGTTTTGTGCCCTGGCAGAGGGGGACTGCAGTGACAGGCACATCGATGTGCGCATGCTCACACTGCTCACTTCTCACTAGTGAAGTTACGGCATGAGGTCATGCCAGGTAAGCGTTGTAGGGGAAGGGAAATCTTTTAGAGGAAGTCCTTTTCTCTCTGGATTTCCCTTCTCTTTTTGAAACTTAGGAACAGCACATTGTTGTGGTGTCACCAAGACTTTAAGTGGAAGCTTTTTCAATATTATATACAAGCCATAGTTGCTGCTTATTTATCTTAAGCAACTAACAACCATTGACAAAGCCAATAGTCCTGACTTGTAGGTATGATGTGTGTCATATATCTGTATGCAGTGACCAAAACAACAAAATACAAGTCTGGCGGTACACTATGCTAAGCACAGATTTTTAGCTTATGTGTTTTAAGCCACGCCCTTAATTACATTGGCCACGCCCCTTTGAGAGACCCCGCCCCCCAGTTTTTTCATCCCATTTAAAGCCATGTGCACGAATATATATATTTATTTATTTGTATATATATATATATATATATATATATATGTGTGCATATGTATATATATATCCGTTCCAAAGTTCCTACTAATCGGCTCTGGATGCCGAAACAGCAAACGTAGGTACAGACCACAAAAAGCACTAGAGTAGATTCAAAGGTGGTTTATTCGCTCCTCTGTCACCAGCATGACGCGTTTCGGCTACGTCACGGTAGCCTTGATGTATATATATATATATATATATATGTGTGTGTGTGTGTGTGTACACACACACCTGCCATGTTGTGGCTGATGTCATCGATGGTACCTTAACAATTTGTCAATCATATTTGTTTTTTAGAGCAACATATATTTTGACTCCCTGAATGAACATCTTTATTTCAATATTGCTGTCTGCTTTATTTTTAGTTGTTGAGTTGAATCTTGAAGTTACGGTTTTCTAAGTACCTTTTTCTTATGTCTTTTTCCGTAGGGGAAAGCAGGCTATGTACCAACTGGAACCAATCATGCTAAAGACAGTGCATCGCACCCACTGTTTGTCTATGTAAATGAAGAACGTCTTCACAGTGTTAAGACATTTGCAGGTAGGGTCACTATCCCAAGCTCTGTCGCCAATCTGCGAGGTTTAGTAGTGTTGTATGTGCTCGTTAGTTGCTGCTAGGAAGGAGTGTGCACCACATACTATGCCTGTCAGGCAGGGGTTGGGTGAGACCAAAAGCCTTCCTACAAGGGCCTAATGAAAGCACATCATAATTAACAAATACAAAAACGGGTAATGAAGCTCTTTAAAAATGCTGCTGCATATGTAGCACCTCCCCTGCAAGTACAAGAATTTGATGATGCAGAAGGTTTTTTGTTTCATATGTATACGTTGGAGTTATCCACTAAGATTCTGTGCAGTGCCTTTTATCTCTAGACATATTGGTAGTCACTAGACAGTATGGAATAATATTCAAATGAATTTTTTTACGTGGTATTTGGAGTAGTATCAGGTCGTGGGAATTCTATTGTTGGCTTGACCTCCCTTTAATACCCTGGCACAGATGTCTTGGTTAATGATCATATTCGTAGCTTTCTGAACCGATCAACAGTCATTTTATTTCCTGGACACTGGTGGTGTAGAGCAACTCATTATTTTAATCCTCCCAACTACTGCCAATCGCCCGAAGTGGCATTCCACCCTATCATTTTGTACCCACTGTAGACGAAAAACCACTTTGTGCAAATCAGTACTGACCCGGCTCCTCATAGGAACAGTCCATCAATACCCACCAGGCGAGGACATCTGCAGAAGGAAATCGGCGATTGGCAGTGTTTTCAGGCTTTCTTCCCATCACCTTTTGTGTGATTGGAGCAACTCATTATTTCATAGTACCTCTACTGTACTGTGAGTCATGTTGGATTCCTTTTCTCTTTCTGTTCTAATATTGGCACATTACACACTTCACCTTCTAGATTTTTTCAGGTGTTGGCATTCACATTTTGTTACTTTTGATATTTTTTTTTTTTTTTTTTTGAAAACCTTTATTGATATCAAAAGAAGACAAATCGAGGCCCACAACCAAGCCGGCCGTGGCACATTACACACTTCACCTTCTAGATTTTTTCAGGTGTTGGCATTCACATTTTGTTACTTTTGATATTTTTTTTTTTGAAAACCTTTATTGATATCAAAAGAAGACAAATCGAGGCCCACAACCAAGCCGGCCGGCCGCAGTGTATAAAACAGTCAGGAGTCATCAGGCAAATAGTACATATTCAATCAATACAAAGCAGAGGCCGTACAATCGCAATAGGGGAGAAGAAATACAGAAACTAAAGGGCCAAAACACAGGAGTAAATAAGGCTTAATTTTACAATAAGGGGAGAGGACATATGACAGGCACACTTGCAATACGGAGGCATCCGACATCCCGTAATCAACCTCAACAGTAAGAAGGGGGCATGGGGCAAAATATCAGGGGGACAACACAATGCAATCAAGAAATCAGGATATGTGAGATACAGTCAGCCCCTGAGCATTATCCTCGTAATACGCCCGCCACCCGGGACACTACCAAGCCAGAACAGAGGGATCGGAAGACAATGCATGAAAACCCGCCCGTCACAGTACCCTCTGGGAGGCAGGAAGGAAAAAGGGAAGGGGGACTAGGTAGGGGGGGAAGAGGAAGGGAAAGGAAAATGGAGGGAAGAAAAACCAAACAATAAAAGGGGATAAAGAAATATGAAAAAAGAAGGTAAAAGACATGCCGACACGGCTCCCCGTGGTGGGAGGACAGGAGACAAAAGGATTAGCGGTCCAAGTGGGGCATGGCAATCGGATGGAAGGACAGCCGAAATGTAGCAGGAGGAGTAACGATGCCATACCCCCACCCGAAACACACCATAGGAGGTCGGGACAGACGCGGCCTCACGAAAAAGAGATACAAAAGGGCCATAGAACCAGAAGACAAACAAAAAATAGAACCCAACCCACCCGTCCCACCCTGCACCCCTGTAGAAGGCTACGGCCTACCCTTCAAACAGCGTGCCTGTCGCCCTAAACCAGAACCCGAAATATAGCAAGAAGAAAGAAAGAAAAACGAGACAAAAAGGCCACAAAGGCGGAGAAAGAAAACAGGAGGGAGGAGCAGAATAACTATAATACAAACGGTAGGCCGCAGCCCTCCGCCCAACCAGACAAGTACAATCAAAAAACCGACCAGGACGACACCCCATCACACGCCACAAAATATTAGGAGAAGGGGACCTCCCACCCCTCTACGATCAGAGACAATCATGCAACGAAATCGCATACCGGGAATCAAGCAGAAGTCGTACATTTCACCCCCAGCCCTTCCGAGCGACAAACCCCACCCACCACATGGCAATGTACAACCACATACTATATATACATACTAAATATGAAGTCAGCATATAATCGAGTGGAATGGTGACTAGCATAGTTACGTGGGGGGTAGATAGATCGACAAGTGAGCAGTAGTCCAAATTGAAAGTATCGATGCATCAACAATCGAAGCACGAGCCATGAGAAACAGGAGTTCAATTGCGCCACTGGAGCGGGCGAGGTGGTCCCAATTTTAAACACAGGCAAAGTCATCGAAGCAGGCGCAGGAGGAAGTTCGTCCATAATTCCAGGCAACCATGTCGAACAGGGTCGCAGTACAGCATCCGAGTCCCCGGGGTCCGAACCTTGAAAAGCAGGGTGCCCCAAAGTCACCAGCACACTACACGATCTTCGATCAGTGGTGGAGACACTCAGGTCAATCGAGGGGGGTGAGGCAATGGAGGCATCGAAAACAGAAGGCGACAAGAAGAAACGGCCGCCCAAAATGGCGGCGGATCGTGGCGGACCCACCGAGACGCCCAGGGCGAGGGAAGCGTGCAGGGATCTGAGGGCTTCCAGGATATCTCTGACCGTCGGCTCACGCCCACCAGATCCGATCCCCACACAATCAGGCAACTCGGGCCCGCCGCCACAGGGTGACTCTCGTTCCAGAGGGCCGGCCGCCATTTCGTGAATCAGCCCAATCGCCGCCCACGAGGACCCCCGGAAATAACAGTTCTCAAATGTAGGACTGTACAAGCGCCGGGGGTCCCAGCAAGGGCGGCTTCGATGCCAAAAGGATGTCCGCCCAAAACGGGTCTCCGCCCGCACCAGCACCGGTGCCCCAAACAAGCGGAGTCCGGGCCCCGAGGACCAGGGCCGCCGGACAAAGCAGCGGCGGGGGGACCCCCTCTCAGAATCCGGTCCTGGGGCTTCTCACCCACGTCGGCCACGCGACCACCAGGGCAGGTCCGGGTCAGGATCGCCGGGATCTTCGCGCATCGGCTCCCAACACTGGTTCTCGCTCTCGGCCGGGGCCGAGAGCCGTCGGATCCCACCGGCCAGGTCCCGGTCCAAGTCTCGCAGAGGCCCCGATCTCTCGGAGGCCAGAACCCCGGAGCCACTGCACGTCGGGACCCCGGGGTCAGATGGTAAGTACAAACAAGCCGTAATGTTTCCAATTCCCCAAAAGTGTGCCGTCCCGGGACAGGATAAAAGACAGGATAGGCAGTCAGGATGGAGGGCTGCGGGAGCCGAACTAAAGGGCGACCATCACGGCCGCGAGCTAGGCTCCTCCCTCCTACTTTTGATTTTTAATTTGATTTCACTCTTTATTTATTTTTAACCAGTCTGCATAGATGAAATATTACTGGGGCGTCCCATTTAGCCCCTCCTGCATTTCTGAAGAGGCAAATATAGGCAATGTTTCAGCTGCCACAAGTTCAGTGTACTTGTAGAGTGAGGCCAAACTTATGTCACAAAATGTTAGACGTGATAAACTGATGCTTGCCATCTTGCCTGTCAGTCACAGGTTACTGATTACTTACTCTTGCGCTATAAGAAGGTTGACTCTACACAGCTCTCGCTGGTGGACACAGACATGGGACCCCTGCCTGCATCACAGAGGGCTATCACTCAGGGTCCCCTCCCTCCCCCTGCCGACGCGGCTCAGGAATGACACCACTACCCAGTCTGCCATGACCCCTATACCCAGGTGGAGACAAACTCTACTGACCCTTGTCACCTCTACTAAGTGATTGCAGGAATCCAAATTGGCAAGGGCCTCTACCCCCAGTTCACCCCTCTACTGGGGCAACTCCTTGCATTAGGACCAATTTGTAAATGAAGTGTTGAGTCCTTATCAATATTAGGATACAGTCACTGTTAGTGTGCTGCTACGCGGCTCCTCGTCCAATTTGCATTGACCACCTCTTTTGATACAGTGCCACTTTGCACCATTTTCCATCACCACAGCATGACTTAGAGCACAATCACTTTAAATGGCCTTTTGAACTTTGACAGACCACAACCACTTCTACCAACTCTCTACCATAGCCTCTTATCTGCTTCCCTGTCTTTTCAATCTTTTATCCTGGTTCGAACCAATTTTGTGCCCAGTAAACTACCACGCATTAACTCAAATGGTGTCTTGCCTGTCACTCCATGTGCCCATACCATTTCTGAAACCATACCACAAACATCTCATCTCCACGCCTCCGCCATGAATGGTACCTTCAACCATCCAGTTGGCCCTCATCAGTACCATTTCCCTGGGGGTTGTAAAGCGAGGTGCAGTTGTGCTTAACACCAGAGGCTGTTATACACAACAAGGGAAAAACCCAAAAGGAATAACACTAGGGTCCTTGGGCAGTAGTCTATTTCACAAAACAGAGGACCCTAGTATATTAGGATCATGTAAATGATAGATATACACTAAATAGTATGTATGTCCTTTGTCCCGCCGGACAGGTATTTATTAATTTGAATATTTTATACTGGTTCATATAATAAACATTTATACACAAGTGGGCACAACCTGTGACCCACAGAGAACAAGACAAAACAAGTGAAAGCGAATTATGTAAGGGCGCACAAGGCGGTCTGTACTAGTATTCAGTTTTACAGACTTGGATTCATTTTAGCAAACCATTGTAAAAGACGTTTTGTGACTTTGTAAAAAACATATGGTGCTTTTAGGTCGACGACGTTTCGATGCAATTAGAAATGCAAGCATCATCATCAGGACAAAAGTTATTATATCATGTTTGTCTTGAGAAAATTTTCATAGTAACACAGCCTTTTGTATCGTGAAGTCCAGGGTCGCTAGCACGATGCTCCGGCGTATAAAGTTTCAATGTTGTCTTGCTCGATGGCAGGACGGATGGGGTTCTGGCGGTGATCACCAAAATGAAGCGCCCCCCCCCCCCAACGACCAAAGGAAGGCCAGGAGAAGCGCGCGCGACCCAACGGAGAAAGGGGCCAGGAAAGGGCAACCAACCCGCGAGAAACCCCCAAGGGCGAAGCCCCCGGAACCAGGCCCCACCAGGCCGCCAAACAACCAGAGACCAATAGGCCAACCCAGCCCAAAGGACAAGGGCAGAAAGAACAGCCCGCACAGGGCGGAGAAGCCGAAGGACCCGGAAGGAACAAAGCAGAAGGACGACCCCCACACAGCAGGGGAAGCCTCCAGCAGAACCGAAAGAGGGCAGCAACAAGGAACCACAGAGGAACCAGGCCACAGGGCAGGGCCGACCAAAGGCCAACCTCAGCAGAACCAACCCGGCGAAGAACCCGGAGCCCCAGAAACGACCAAGACCAGGGCAAACCCCCAAAGCAGGAGGCACCAGGACAAAAAACCAGCAACCACCACAACAGAGGGCAGGGAGAGCATAAAGCCCAACCAAAAACAGACCCGGCAAAACCCAGGGCACAACCAAGAAAGACAATAAAGGCCCACACGGAACCAGGGAAACCAAAACCCCAGAACCGGAAAAGGAGGGACCGACCCCCATGAGGAAAAAGGGGGACACCACGGAACCACCGAAGGTGAAACCCTAAAAGCAGAGGACCAACAACCAGGCCCACAGCCCAACCCTAAGAAACCAGCCGCATAAGAGGCAGGCCAGCCAGCCAGGAGGCACACAACATCGGACCACCAGGACCCAGAAGGAGAGCCAAAAAGGAACCTCCAACCAGGAAGGAGCCCAGGAAAAGCACAACAGCCAACCAGAGCCAGACCGCTCCAGAAAGCAGAACCAGAGGGAGGGAGCCCAGAGCCCACAAAACGGACCCAGCACCAAAGCCAACCGAAGGGAGCGGACCCGGAAAGGACCGAAGACCATCCCAGGACCGCGAGAAAGCCCAAGAGAAGGAGCAGCCAGGAAAGGACCCCAAGCAAAGAAGGGCCATACAGCACAAATCGCAACACCACCATGGGAGAGCACCACCGACCCAACCGCAAAGCGAACGGGACGCCAAAACGGAGACCGGGAGGCAAAACCATAGAGGCAGAGCCCCAGCCCCCAGAGCACACGGGGGAAAAACCCCGGCACCCGAAAGCAAAGGAGAGTAGCCCCAAGACGCCCAAGGCGCACCACGCAAGAAGGGAGCACGAAGGAACACCCAGCACCAACAAGAGAGCAAAGGCCGAAAACAGCCCACGCGGCACAAGGCCAAACGCCAGGCCCACAAAGCCCCAGACCAGAAGCAAAAAACTCACCGCAATCCAAGGCAGAGCGAGAGGGGCGGGAAGCAGAAACCCGGCCACACACCAGGAAAGGCAGACACCCAACCCCACAAGCAGGGAAAAGGCACGGCCAACAGGGCAGGGCACAAGAGCCGAACAACCCAAGAACAAGAGGCCACCCAAAGCAAAAGCCAAGGACGACCAACAAATCTCAGCCACCACCGGAGGGAAACAGGACGGCAGGCGAGGAGAACCCCAGCCAACACCACCAAAAAGGCCAAGGCCCACCAGCACAGAGGAAGGGCCCGACAAACCCACCCCCCCCTCCCAGAAACCGGGGGGGGGGGAGGAGGGCACCACCAGAAGGCAGACACCCCGAGCACAGGGCAAGCAAAAGCACCCGAAGGGAGCAAGAAGCGCCCCACAGCAAAAAAACTGCAGGCAGGCCGGCACCCAGACAGGCACACACCCCGGATGAACCAACAGAAGGGCAGGAACCAAGGGGCGAAAGGAAGAAGCAGAGAGGCCAAACACCCGGGGAGACCGACACCCAAAAACCCACCAGCAGGGAAAGGGCACAGCCCAGCCAGGACCGGCAAACAGGGTGGGGCACAGGAGCCAGGCACAAGAAGAACAAGCGCCCATCCAAGGCAGAGCCACGACCCAGCCACCACCGGAGGCAAGAGCGGCCAGCCAAGCAAAGCCCCAAAGCACAAACCAGCCAGAGAGACAAGAGGGGAGAAGGAAACCACAACAGGAAACCAAACCCCACCAGGCAGAAGGAGAGAAGCAAATCCCCCAACAACAGGACCCAACAGGAGCCCAACCCGTCCGGCCCGGAGCCAACAGCCGAACAAGGACAAGGCGCCACCAGGACAGAGGAAGGGCCCAACAGCTCCCCGACAAGGAAACAAGGGGAGGACACAGGAACCCGCCGAAAGCCAGAAGCCCTGAGCAGAGCCCAAGCAAGGCATCCCAGAGGGAGCAAGAAGCGACCAGCAGCGGAAAAACACAGGAACCTGACAGGCACGCACCAGGACCGAACCCAAAGGAACGCCAGGAACCAAAGGGCAGCAGGCCGCAGAAAGCGAGCCACGGCCCCGCAGGAAGACACCCCACCAGGGATGGCCAGGCAGCAGGAGGACCAGAAGCCAAAGCCACAGGGCAACACAGCCGCAGAGTACAAGCGGCAAACGACCAACACCAAGGGAAAAGCACCAGCATGCCAGACAGAAACAGCAAAGCAGAGCAGCAAGAACCCCGGAACCAGAAAGCACAGGGAACCGCAGCAGCAGGCGAAGGCCAGAAACAGGAGCCCGACAAGGGCCAACCCGAACCCCCAAAACAGCACGCAGGCCAGGGGAACAGGAAGAAAAAAACACAATCCACGCCGCAAGGGCAAGCCAACAAAAGAGGCACGCCAACGGCACGCAGGAGAAAACAGAGGCGACCCAGGAACACAGAGGACCAGGGCGCAGGCAGGAAGGAAGAACCGTCCAACCCCAAAGAAAAAAGGGGGAATGGCCACCACACCAAGGGCACAAGCGCACCCCACTAGGGGCAGAACAACCGCAGAGCAGAGGGGCCCAAGCAACAGGGGACCCCCCCCCCGGCAAGAAAGACGGGCCGGAGAACCCCCGAGAGAGCCAAAAGGAGGAGGCCCACCCGAACCCAGGGCCACTCCAAAGCCGAAACTCCAGAGGAGGAGAAAGGACCTCAAGGAGGCAGGAAGAACGCACCCCCAGCCCACCGCCTCAACCAACAGAACTCAACCAGCCGAGGAGGCACGGGGAAGGCAAACCAAGGCAGGAAGCACGTAACAGCAACCCCAGCAGCAGAAGAGCAAGGGCAGCACAGGAGACCATAGTATGGAGGAAACTGAGGAAAACAGCACACACCCCACACGACCGGCAGAGAGACGCCCAAAGAACGACTCCCACCAGCAACAGTCATGGACAATAGGCCAAAAGACGGAACCAAGCCCATCAAGGCCAACCCGCCCATACACAGCCCAACCGCCAAACAGCAAAGAAGGACAGCGAACAGGAAGGAAACAGGGACGTACCATACAGGGCACTCACCAGGGGGGCAGGAAGAGGGCCCCAAAAGCACCCCCCGCCCCACCCCCAAGAGACAGGCCAGGCGCCCACCAGAAACCCAGCGCCGGGCAGAGAAGTCCCCCCCCCCCCCCCCGCAGAGGCCACAGCAAGAACCACACCGGCCTCAGGGAGGGAGCCCAGGCCTAGGAGGAACCTGCAAAAGAAAGACAGCAGGAAACACGGGACACAGCAAAAAAGAAACAGGAACCGCTACGCGGTACTCACCAGGAGGGCAGGAGGATCGTCCCAACAGCCCACCGCCCTCCAAGAGACCACCCAGGCGCCCTCCAGGACATCAGCGCCAGGCAGAGCAGACCACACCTCAGAGGAAGGCCGGAAAGAGACTGCAAAGGCTCCACAGCACGAGGGAATCGCAGCACAGTGGAACGGCATAGCACATCCAGAATCCAGGGAGCCAGCTAGCCACACGTCCAAGCAGCACCAACACAGCAAGAAATGTGCGGGCGGCAGGCACTGCAAGCATAGCCAAACAACGATGGAAGCCAACAGTACCAGTGAGACCTCCAGGCGGGCCCCCATCCAGCCGCAGGACAAAGCAGCATGCCCGGTGTTGGACCTAAAGTTGTCAGGTCACCTAGGGTAGCCTGGCCTAGGGTAAGACAGTCACATGTGTAAATGTTGCTCACCACCCAGCAGTAAATAAATGCACAACCACACAAAAATGACGCTACACCATTCTTTTGTGGAAAAATACGAATTGTTTTATAAAAATTATTTTCTCTTCTTGGTTTCCAATTCCCACTATCATATGTATCAAGTTCACAATATCTCCTTTCTTCTCTATATGTTACAGGTAAATCTTTACATTCTCGAACAGATCATGTGCAATAGTATAGTACTCCAATTAACACTGTTTAAACCTCCTTTTGAATTTAGACTCTTGTCAGTTAATTAAATCCTTCCCACAGACATTTCATTTCAGGGAAACAGACTGGCATAACCATTCTCCAGTTCAGGTTACTGACTTTTTAGGCAATCCCCTTTCCAGTACTAGCTGAGGATTGTTCCATACACCAGTGGCTGAGAGAGAAGGTGCAATTTAACTTACATAGGCTTCTGACACCTCCAACCCCCCCTAGCAGAAGGAGAATATAAGTTATCTCAGCTGGCTTATCAAGAAACTACTACCCAGCAGGCCCCCTATTCCCCTTTTGAATGCGGAAACCAGCCAGGGCTGCACTGTTTCTTGGCTAATAGGCCCGGCAGGATGATGTGCTGCCCAGTCCTCCTTTACCGACAGGCGTTGGGTTTGTCCTGATTCTCCCTCCCCTCACCCTTCCCAGCTTACTTGGCGGTGAAGTACTTAGTTCTTGGTTACCGGCCGCCCCCTTCCACTTCGGGTGAGTTCTCAGTTGAAGTAAGGGCTTCCCTGCTCCCTCTCCTGTCAGGAGAGCAGGCGCCCTCCAGGGTGTGGCCCACGGCGCTCTCGCAGACTGGCAGACGCTCTACAGAGCCGCTCCTCCGGGATCTCCCCTCAGGCTGTCTTCGACGATTTTCCCCGCGGTGGCGCTACCGCGCATGTGCGGGAGAGAAGCGGTCCAGGAGCGGAGTCTGCCCTGTACGTCTGACGCTGGCAGTGGCTCTCCAGCGGACCTGCTCGATCCTAGGCCCCTCCTGTCAGGGAGAACAGTACTGGCTGGGCATATGCGCAGTAGCACACGACTTCAGGCTCGACCAGCCCCTTCCTTCTCAGACCAGTCGCGCTGCCATGACAGCGCTATCGATTCCCCAGGTGTCCCGCCCACGGCGGACTCAGAACAAACACAGCCACCAGAGCCCCGACTCTCCTCTCCTCGTCCTCACGAGTGGGGGGGTGTATTCACTGGCTGCACTTCCAGTCACAGGTGAGAGGCCACAGTTTCACGAGGGCAGTAGTCTGCTTCGCCGCCCTAGAGAAGGGGGTTAGAGGTGAAGTCTCTCACTTTTGAGCCCCAATCCTCTATGCTCAGCAAGAACACGCTAACCCTCCATACTGGACAAGAGAAGGCGAAGGGGGGGATTCTCACTTCCGTTCCCCACAGCAGGGATCTCCGCAGCTCCACCGTTAACTGGGATTAACCCCTTCACCTGACTTGAGGTAACTCCCTGTCCAGGGTCAGCAGGATGGGACTAACTTGGTTAGGTCAATAGGAATGGGGGGTCGTGATCCCAATTAGGAGGCAACCCTTGAAAAGTAGTCCACCCTGTGAGGACCCTACCCCTTCCAGACCTCAGCCTTCACTCTAGCTGAACCTCTCTGACAAGACAAAATGGCTTCCTGACCTCTGCCCTTATATAGCCTGTCCACACAGGATCCAGTAGGGTCCAGAAGGCTCTAATGTTAACCTATGGGGCATTCTAGGGAATGGCAGATGTGACAGTTGAAAGCCACCATTTTGTATATCTGGGTGAATTCTTGTCAGGAAAAGGCACCTAGGCCCGAGGTGAAAAACTATGAGGGCAAAAGAGCATCTATCCCCCAAGACAACACCTATAAAAATCTAGTGGACACAAAAAAATAGAAAGGGAATGAGGGGCAGAAAGGAGACAAAATAAATAATAAATTGGAGGGACTACCCAAAGGCAGACAGGTCTAACACCCGGTATCCCCCCAAGCAATTCCTGCAAACATCCGGAGAAACACGCTTGGGGAACGAAGGAAGGCTGCAAAAGCCACGGAGACCGGAAAACCGAGGAGCAAAGCCCGGCAGAGCCCCCCAGGAACCAGCAACACTCCAGAAGCAGCGCGTCTCCCACCACCGGCCAAGCCTCAGGGAGACGCGCAAAGCAACCTGGAAGTGGACCGGCAGAACCAGCGCCCCAGCCGCAAAGGGCCGGGCGGCATCCAACGCGGCTCCCGGCAAGCCCGGCAGGCCAGGAGACCGCGGAACAGGACGTCGAGAAGCCCAGCAGCCCGACGCGTCCCACAGAGAGGAGGACTTCAGGGACGGAGAGACAGCCCAGCAGCCCGACGAGACGACCCTGAAGCCACCGCAGGTAAGAGAACAGCAAAACTCCATCCATTCTGTCGGAAGACAGAAAAAAGAACAGGCTGCATGCTGGGTTGGTACTGCTTAAGTACTCCCAGTGGGAGGGAGCAGGTAGGGTATCCCAGCATGCTCCTTTTCTTTTTTCTGTCGTGGAGATGGTCATCTCCATATTTTAAGGAATGGGACGAGGTCAGGAGGGACCTGGGGGTAATGAATTGTTCTCCTTTCTTAACCACAACATCTTTACACACCGACAATTCATCCAGGAGGTTGAGATAAGGCCTGATTGGGAGAGACACTGTACTCTCGTCTACTTCTCTGCAAAACCGAACTCTTCACTTTTTTCAGTGTAATATCCGACTCCATCTCCTTGATCCTTTCTTTTCTTGTGATGGCATGTGCCCCCAACAAACTCAAAATATCCTGGAGTGAAGCTACGGCCCCCTCACCCTCCTTTGCCGAAACAGCTTGGGCATACTGTCTGCAATTCCAAAGACCATCTTGACAGACAATCCACTTGAGTGTTTCTCCATCCCTTAATATGCTCCACCATATAACAAAACTCTTGTAAACGGGTTGCTAATCTCGCTGAGCACTTGCCCATTCCATCCGTTAACATCACTTTCACCAGGGGTTTGTACTGTAAGAAACTTGGAGGCCATAAGTAGGATTCTAAAATACTCACAAGCCCAAGCCACAGCTAAGGCCTCGCCTTCGATGATGGAGTAATATCTTTCAGAGGTGGTCAATGTACTGGATGCAAACACCATAGTTCTCTCCTGTTTACCATGAACTTCTGCCAGTAGAACTCTATACCCGTGGAGTTATCATCCACCGTTAGAATAGATTTTAACTTTGTATTAAAGGTGTGAGATTTACCGCCTCACAAACTTCCCTCTTTCTCTGGTCAAAACATTAAAATAGTTCTCCTTATACAAAACTAAACATCTTTTTTTTAAAGCGCACCTTTCCACACAATTGGAAATAATATTCTATGAGGCCTAAGAAAGAACTTAGATTTTCTTTATCTTCCGGCGAGGGAGCCAGTCTTATAGGATCCTAGAGGTTCTCCTTGGGCCGAACTCCTTCAGCTGATATGTTGTACCCCAAATACTCCACCTGGTCAACCAGGAATTCACACTTCTCTCGTCTAAGTGAAAACGCAACTTCTTTTATCTTATGTATGACTTGCCTAAGGATCAAGTTGTGGTGTTCAACAGTATTTCCAAATACAAAAATGTAATCTTGAAAATACAGAATTTTAGTCATATCTTTGAATAATTCACTCAAAATGGGATCGCTGCTGAACATAGACCAACTGCATCCTAGTACTTTGAAAAATACCTGCCATAGTAATGAAAGCCATAAGTGGTTTGGACTCTTCATGGACCTTTATTTGATGATATGCATTCTTAAAGTCCACTTTGGAGAAATACCTCCCACCACTCAAAGCTAAAATCAGTTCATTTATGTTAGGCAGTGGGTATGTGTCAACTACTAAATTCTGATTGAGTGACCTCCACTCTTTGCAAAATCTGAGCTTACCATCAGACTTGACAGTAATAACAATAGAAGACACCCACATGGATCTCTCCACTGGTTCAGATACACCTGATGAGACCATTTCTATAAGCATTAACTTAACCGGCTGCACAAGCCACCAACTTGTTCTGCACAGGGGCTGCATCTGGTTTTTATTACACATTTATGAACATACCCCTCTAAAACTCCTAATTCCTCTTTGAAAACTTCACTACCTTCGTCTGTCCTTCAAACTGATGTCATCGACTACCATCACCTGTCAGAGCTCCGAAATTAACAACAATGTTAAAGGTCGTATTGATGCATTCAGCCTAATTTGGGTGGCCCATCCACTGCCACATAAACCTTTGCTTGTATCACTCTCCCACCAAATTCTACAGTCGCTTCCATGTACCCTAACAGATCAGTGATCTCTCCTTGATGCCCTCCTGGGTTGATATCCATAGGTGACCAGCTCATCTTTGGCCACTGTTTTTCAAACCCAAATTTAGGTACAATTATGTAATAGAACCAGAGTCTGTCATACGTTGGACAACTTTCCTGTAAACAATAAACTCTGCTTTGGCCCTGTTCTTCAACATCACCTACACTTAAAATTCTATCTTCCTGTTCCGCCATAGTATTATCGTCCTCTAAAGTAGCCACTCTGGGTTTACCTATCTGCCTGTATACCACTGCAAAGTGTCCACCTACAGCCACATCTACAGTTTCTATCTACAGCTACACATTTGTGAAAGTCTGCAGAGTGGAAACTACTGCCACACCTATAACAAGATTTGGCAGACTGCTTCAATCTTGATACATTGAAGCCAGAGTTTAGTACTGCAACTTCAGAGTCCTCCCTGACAATTGTAGAAATGTTACTACCATTATTCTCTCCTTTGTCCTCGCATACAGTGTTGTGATTGCTCAACAATTTTAGCAATGTCTATAGCAGGGGTCTCCAACAAGTGGCTCGCGAGCTAACAGTAGCTCTCGGATACCTTCACAGTAGCTCACAGCTTTGAGTTAATTTTTAAATAAGCACAAGGTAAAAAAATTCATTTGAAGTTAAGGGAAGTCTGTTTATTTTACATTATCATCAGGCTGCAGATAGCAGGGCCTGATAATGAGCAGTGCTCAGTCAGATTTATTACCTAGGCTGGGTCACAGATGTGAACAAATGAAGCACTATTTAAAAATGAACTCAAAGCTGTGAACTACTCTGAAGGTGTCTGGGAGCTACTGGTAGCTTTCGAGCCACTGTATGGAGACACCAGATCTAATGCTTCCAAGCAAGTCTCGAACATAGCCAACAAATCTTCCCAATCAATAGAAAATGGACCTGGTGAAGCCAGAAACATTGGAGGAGAGACAACGGCACGATGAGACTGCATGGCTAGGAAAAAAGAGCTGATGTATTTCACAAGAGGTGTGTGAATCACCGAAGGACACTCTTGCTCTTAACAGAATTAAAATTAATAATGTAGATGGTGTGTGAAGCACCCAAAATAAAGGTGAAATGACTCCCACTGCTGTAATCTTGATAAAGCAACAGTAACTAGTACTGAAACACAGGTGTGCGAGTCACCGAGTATGAAGAAGTGTCAGGTTAACAGGGATGTGGAATTCCTATAGCCCGACGCCCAGGACATATTGTTTGGGGTCAAGGGCAACAAGTTTTAATGTGTATTTTGTCCTTGGGACAAGTAGGCCCAACCCCCTGCAGCACAAACCATTTGGCTGCCAGTTTGCAGCTCCACATTAAGGGTCAGGGAAGGGCAGTGCCTGCAGTTAACTTAATTTTGTGTGTATTTGTTAATGCTGTTCAAACTTGTATTTATGGTTTGCACAGACTCAAAAGGGCATTCCAACCCTGGAACTATTGCTTACCATTACCTTCAGTCCCAGTATGTAGATCTGCCGAAATGTGGCAACATAAAGGGATTGCTAGTATTCAAACACTACTATAGTATGAGAACTGGCATAATCCAAGAGGCTATATAAGAGCTCTTATATAATGAGATTGCTGCCATAATTTGTCACCGAACTACATGGCACCAAAGGGACAAGTGGATTTTGTTACAGGACAAGTAGATTTATGAAGCAACCTGCCCCATGGACAAATAGATATTTTAATAAATTCCACACCCCTGGGTTAAAATTAACTTGCGAAGGAAGGTAAGTATGTGAGTCACTGTAATGTAAATCCTAGGTATCTCAAGAAACCATGGTGGAAGACTTTATTGATGTGGGTCTCGACATTGGGAAGCACTAAAGATGGCTTCCGACGTTGCACAGCACAACGTAACATCCAAGGGGAATAGGGATTGTTCCACAAATGTATGAATGCCCAGATGCACGTGATGTCACTGGGAGGAGCAGAGAGCGCATGTTCAGTTTCTTGCAGTTTAGTAGTGCTCGCGCTGCACTCATAGAGTAAAAATACCAGTGGTTGGTGATTCCCAATTTTCTCCTGGTTCTCTGGTGCCTGCGGTATCCTTCCTCACAGGGCACTGCTGCTCATGGAGGATCTGCAGCTACTGGATCGTCGCAGGTGTCAGCTGGCCAACTTGTCAACATATTCTTGTGGCATAAGAAGGTTGACTCCACACATGGTAAGACACAAAGCAGGACTTTATTGAAATAACAACCTGTGACAAGCGAGTAGCTGACCCTCTGGCAACCGGTCTCCAACTGACTTTGTTGGAACATAACTTTCACAGCTGGAATGTGGAACATGAGACAGATCGTGTTGTATATTCCTTAAGTGAGACAGAGAAACGGCTATGCAAAGATATAACAATTACTTACACTGATTTTCCTCAAAAGTGTATTTTAGATGAGAATGGCAATTTGCTCCCATAGAAATAAAAAGATGATAATCAGCGTGCATGTGAGTGCTGATGGGCAAGTCCTAGATTTCCATTCCCTTAGGTCAAAGACATCTTGCAAAGGAAGCCATTTTGTCATCATGTTTATTATATTCTGTCTCACAAATCTTAATGCAAAGGGAACAGCCTTTTTTATTCATCTGAGAGTATGCTCTCTATTTGCCATTACAAATAATCTCCTATTGCTCCCCCAGCTACTCTCTTCAGACTGCATTGTTTGGCTTTGAATACTGTGGTGATCCTTTGATACTGTGCCTATTATTGAGGGAGAACTCTGGACTGATCTGGTTACACTCTAATAATTACATCATTATCATTCAGCAGAGGGATATGAATTGCCTGAGTGGAACCCTAACATTGAGAAGGAACTCCTGGTGGGAGCAGATCTAGGTACCTTCTGAGATGACTAGAGGTCATTTTCATTCCACCCCTCCCCTGAAGAGCTTGTGAATGTTGTTTTGTCTTTGGATTTATCAAAATAACACACATTTTCCCATTTCTCTTCATAATAGTATTTTATCAATCAGGGAAAGGTTATTTTTCTTTACAGTTCTGACCTCACCAGATTTACCCTTATTAGGTGTGTAGGAGATCTGGGTGCCTGTAGTAATTTTCCTAGTGAGATGAGATGAGTTATTCATTCTTTTGTTTCAGAGCTACCTCTCGGCTCCACACTTGACAGCAGACAACTTTTTTTTTTATAAAACCGTGTGTTCATTCTTGTGTCATCACTCTATTTTCCACAGGTTAACCCTTTCGCTGCTAGACGCCCCCCCCCCCCCCCCCCACCACCACCACCCTGTGCAAAGCCTATTTTTTGGCTATTTGGGGTAGTTCGCACTTAGGCCCCTGCAACGTTTTGTCCACATAAGGTATCCACGCGAAATTTGCGCCCTTTTCTTCCAACATCATAGGGATTTTAAAGGTACCCGGGGTTAGTGGATTCCCTTGGAGAGGACCCAGAAATAAGCCGAAATACAGCTAAATTTTGGAGTTTTGGGGAAAAATTGGGAAAAAGTGCTGCAGAAGAAAGTGTCTGGTTTTTCCCCTGCATATGGTATCAACAAAGGGTTTATCGTGCTGCAATCAGCATTGTCCCAGCTTTCAGGGACAAGCAGACTTTTGTCAGAAAACCAAACTTTTTGTACCCATTTTTGGCATTTTAATGGGACATAGACTAGTGTTGCTACTTTTGTACTTTCAACCTTCTTTCAGTTAGTGGTAGAAATGGGTGTGACAGCAATAATGAATCACGGAAAGCTATGCATTTCTATAAAATGGACACAATTCTGATTTGAGCACGGGCTCATTTATGTAGATCCTGCAAGAATTGTTTTATAAAAACTAACAGTTGAAAGTAAAATATATTGATAATGTTTTGAAAAAAACAGCCAACATTTTCACCTGCACCTTCTTCTAAGTATGACATCTTTTTTAAAGCAATATACGTTTACATCTGCTGGACCCTTCTGGTTGTGGGGATATATAGGACTTGTAGGTTCACCAAGAATCTGAGGAACCCAGAGCCAATAACTGAGCTGCGTCTTGCAATAGTTTTTCATTGTGTACCGGGTATATTTCAATTCATTTGGTAAAATGGGTAGGAAAACATTGAGGGGTCCATGCAAGCCATACTTCCCTCAACTCCCCTAGGTGTCTAGATTTCAGTAATGTGTGGGTTTGGTAGGTTTCCCCAGATGGCCGCTGAGCCCGCGCCAACAACCCAGGTGACCCCTTTTGCGAAACCAGGTCGTTTTGTGATAGGTAATTGTGATGTCTCCATAATACATTTTGGGCCCTTGCCTGTCGCGGGTACTTGGCACGCCCATGCAAGTGAGGTACCATTTTTATCAGGAGACCTGGGGGAACGCTAGGTGGTAGGAATTTTGTGTCAGCATGGTGATCCCACAACTTCCCAGGGTGTCTAGTTTTCAGAAATGTGTGGGTTTGGAAGGGTTCCCTAGATGGCCGCTGAGCCTAGGACCAAAAATGCAGGGGACCCCCTTGAAAAACCAGGTCGTTTTTTGCTCCATAGGTGGGCACCTGTGTTTTTGGTACTGGGTTTGCAGATATCATGGGCAACCTAAAAAACCCAGACATTTCTAAAAACAAGACACCCGTGGGAGCCCAGGGAGGTGTGGCTTGTGTTGATCCCCCAACATTTTCCTTCCTAAAACTCACTGCAAACCTCAAATATAGCTAAAAATCAAATTTCCCACTAATGTCTGTGTGGGAAAGTTGTGGGATCACTGCACGGCACAAATTTCCTACTACCCAGCATTCCCCTCAGTCTCCTGATAAAAATCATACCTCACCTGTGGGACTGGGCAAAGTGAAAGTGTCTTTGACAGGAAGGGCCAAAAACGTTTAAAAATAGAGGGGGGCTGGTGCAGGTCTGAAAGGGCAGTTTGTTTATATGTTTTTCAGCTGATGCTACTTTGGGCATCCACACACGTGAGGTATCATTTTTCTCGGGAGACAAAGGGGATTACTGGGTAGTACGAAATTTGTGCCTACACGGTGATCCTACAATTTACCCACACAGAAATGTGAGGAAAATTTGATTTTGTAGGTAAATTTGAGAAAACGCTGGGGGATCTATGCAAGCCACACCACCAGCCAAGAGTCAGTACACGCACAGAACCATCCACGCACACCACCAGCCAAGCGCCATCCACGCACACCGTCAGCCAAGCGCCCCTACGTATAAATAAAACCACGCAATCCCTGGCTCCTAGACGGCTTTCTGCACCCCGTGGGGGGTAGATTAAGGACTATTGCCTCCTGGGGGAAGGCAGAACGGCTGTGGCAATTCTTTTGGGGGTGGGGGGTGGAGGCATTGGCATGCCATATCTGGTGGCCCGACCCCTAAATTCAATGAAAAAAAAATCCCTGCCGTCAAGTGAGCTTCCCTCCCCTGCCCCCCCCAGGGAGGTAGATTGGGGCCTGCGGCCTCCATCTGCCCCTCCGGGTGGGCAGAAAGACTGTACTTTGGAGGGGGGGGGTCGATGGGGGCATTGGTATGCCCATCTTGGGCAGCCCTTACCCCTAATTGCAGCGGAAAAAATCTCTGGTATCTAGTGGGCTTTCTGCCCTCCCGGGGGGAAGGGGGAGCAGAAACACTGTCATTTAGTGGGGGTGGGTGGAGGCATTGGTATGCCCATCTTGGGCAGCCCCCACATCTAATTGCAGTGGAAAGAAATCTCTGGTATCTAGTGGGCTTTCTGTCCTGTCCCCCCCGCCCCCTCTCCCTCACCCAGGAAGGTAGATTGGGGCCTTCGGCCCCCATCTGCCCTCCCGGGGGGGCCAGAAACAATGTCATTTTGTGGGGTGGTGGGTGGAGGCATTGTCATGCCCATCTTGTGCAGCCCCCACCCCTAATTGCAGTGGGAAAAACATCCCTGGTATCTAGTTGGCTTTTTGGCCCCCGGGAGGGGCAAAGAGACTGGACTTTTGTGGGGGGGAGGGGTTGGGGCATTGGTATGCCCATCTTGGGCAGCCCCCACCCCTAATTGCAGTGGGAAAAACATCCCTGGTATATAGTTGGCTTTTTGCCCCCTGGGAGGGGCAGAAAGACTGGACTTTTGTGTGGGGGGGAGGGGTTGGGGCATTGGTATGCCCATCTTGGGCAGCCCCCACCCCTAAATCCAACTTGGAAAAAAACTGGCATCGAGTGGGCTTTCTGCTCCCCAAGGGGTGGAAAGAAAAATTACATTCACCCAAAGAAATATGTGGGGATCCACTAGGGAGGGGTACCATTGGAAAGGGGAGATGCTCCCTTTTCCAACAATACCTCTCCTGACTTTCTAAGTGCTCAGGGGGCTGAGATAGCCCCCTGAGCACGTAGAAAGCGAAACCTCAGTTTCACTTTCACTGAAATGAAGTCAGTGCGACGTGCGCGCTGATCATCATTTTAGATAAACCACAGAGATTTCCTCGGGAGCTGGGAGCGCTAGAGGCTGTGGGGAGCGGAAGGGGGGGAAAATCAATCTGGCGCCCGCACCAGAGGGATTTCAAATGCCATGTGCAAGGGCGGCCAGAGGCCGTCTTGCGCACATGAGCACTGGTGTGTCGGACGGCCCAGCCGTCCGACGCCCCAAAGGGGTTAAAGTGTCAAAACCTTTCCAAGCAACAGCTCACTCCAGCAATAATATGACAAACAACAAAATGTCAGATCTGTACTAGCTGAACTTATATGTAGCTTTAAGGTTAAAATACATGTATAACTCCATTTTTTTCTTGGAAAGATATGACCGAAAGATACCACATAATGCAACGTAATTGGGTTTAAAAACTACAAGTGTATTTTCAAAAAGCGGGAGCGATTAAAACATCAACTATCTGTAGATAAAGAGAACCTGCATTCATGAAAGCAGTGAGCATGCTAGAGTTGTTTTCTAAATAAATTTCCAACTAAATTGTATTAAAACAAAACCCGATTAGACATACACAAGTAACAAGGGAATGCATTACAGCTCTCCAACATCTAAAGGCCCCCCAGTTCGCTCATTCCTAATATAAATAACCTGTTTATTTTCTGAGAGAACATTTTTACAATGTAGTAATTTATGTTGATGGCAAGGATATAATAATGGCATTTGTTGTTGGAAAGCATTGGATAACGGGGATTCTCCTAATTACCATGCCATGAGAATCTGAATTTCACTAAAGACACGTAGGCTAAAATTATGCATTAATCTTTTAATGCCAACTCCACACAGACACTTTGAAGCACTTCATCATAATAAAGATTTTTCTAGAACATAATACAGCTAGGCTATAATAGTCATATATTAGGACGGACTTACGGACGAAGTGAAGGTCTCCTTTTCCAATGGCATGAAGGCAGTAGCCAAATGGATGTCATCAAACTGCCTTCAATGCAACGTAGGGAAGACAGAGGTCCTGCTCCTTGGAGAAGCTAAGATCCTGTGGACCCCGGATTGGAGGCCGCAAGACCTTATGCCAGTGCCTGAACCCAAACTGATCGTGAAAACCCTGGGGGTACGCCTGGATCGAGATCTTTCTCTGAAGCAGCATGGCAACTCAGTGGTGGGCACTTGTTTTCATGTGATTGGCCTGTTTCGAAAAGTTTTCCCCTTGCTACCATATGCCACCAGGAAAACCTTGGTGCAGGCTCTGGTTCTCAGTCGATTAGACTATTGCAATGGGCTCTTGCTGTCAGCCAACGAAGGAGTTAAAGCCAAACTCCAAGTTGTGCAGAATACAGCAGCAAGGCTGGTACTAAATGCCCCCCCAAGAACGCCATCCAAACCACTCTTGGATAAGCTACACTGGCTCCCTGTTCGGAAAAGGGTGATATTCAAGAACTGTTGCCTTATCCATAAGAGTCTAAATGGATTAGGGCCAACATACTGGATAGACAAATTTGTACCTTATACTCCGGTGCGATCTCTCAGGTCCAGTAACAAGCTGCTCCTAACAGTGCCAGCTGCCAAGAAAGTAAGGCAGGGTGGTAGGGCTTTGTCCATAGCCGGTCCCGCCCTGTGGAATGGATTACCCCTGCAACTTAGGAAATGCACAGAACACTTGAGTTTTAGGAAACAACTTAAGACCTTTTTGTTTCAGTCATAATCTTTCCCCTTAGGACTTGCTGACAGCGCTCTCTAGGTCACAGGCGCAGAGATACTCCTCCGGGAGTCGATTCGAGCGCGTTACAAACCTACAAATAAAAAATAAATAAATAAATACACACAGTAAAATCTGCCTTTTTGAAATGCGGGATAAACTTCATCACTTATTACGAAAGCTTTGGATACAGCATGATAATACAGGAAAACTGAAGATCCTTGGAAGCGACAAAACTGCGCTGTAGGACACAGGAATCTGAGCACCCCGTTTGTGAGGTTTTCCATTCGATGTAGGGAGAAATATCCTGACTGCTGAGAATTGTATGAAATAAAAGATGGATATTAGAACATCCTCTACAGAAATAAGTGTAAGGGATCTCACAGTAAAGCCTTTAAGAATGCATGTAACAGAACTTGAAATCTTATTAAAGCATTACGTGCTATTCTCTTGTTTTAATATGTACATATAACTCTACTTTGTTTCCCCCTTTTTTTTTTAAATTTTTTTTTTATGTTCTTTATTCATTACAGGGGTGGGTGCATGGGATAATTTTAGCCTTCATGTCTTTGATGAAATTCAGATTCTCTTTGGCATGGTAATTAAGAGAATCACTATTTCATTACAAGACTGTAGGCTACCATTATGCATGTTGGTAGCTCTGTAGAACTACATTTGACATGTGTTCTATTGGTTTACAGTAATGCTTGCAAATGTAGTGGAGTTTGACCAATCAGCGGCTCTAAGGATGCCCTCTAGTCTGCCACCTTTCCAAAAGGATTGTCTAGCCATAGTGCCCCTCATGAAAAGTGCTTGAAATCTCTTGAGGTCGACACCAGTTAACTGCATAGTTCCTTTAACCCATAGAGCTATTGTTGCACAAGTCACTGCTTTAAAAGTTTTAAGAAAAGAAATGACACCGTCTGAGCGATGTTCATTCATTCTATAATATTATTCTTTCATATAATCAACAACACATTTTTTGCATAAGTCGAACTTAGAATAAAAAACAGAGTCAGACATTATTTTAGTTCTTCTAACCATCTCAAACTTCACTCCAAAAGCACCTTAAATTCTATTGCTTACCTCTAAAGCTCTCTCATCCGACATGTGTCGGCAGGAAATGAGGCACAGTAAGAAGGCTAACCTAAGTGAAAGCATTTTTTTGCTTGTAAACCTATTCCTTGGCCATTAATTGAATGCATTTAGAACCAGATTTACATCCCAGAGAGACTTGTATGTAGGCTTTGGTGGTCTTCTCAGTTGGATACTTTTAAGGATTCTACGCACCATAACATTTTTCCCAACACTTCTTCCATTTACTAAAGCTTGACTAACGAGACTGCCGACCTATAGCAGTTAAACATTCTGTTGCTAAGACCCTTGTCAAACTGTTTTACTAGAAGGTTATTTACTTGAACTATTGTTGCCTCCATGGGACCCAGATCCCTTTCCAGGTACCAACAAACCAATTTTTTCCATATTGCGTTGTATCTCTTGTGGGTTCCTGGAGCCCATGACTCCCTAAGGAGCTCCTCGGCTCTCCTGAAAGCCTGACATCTCTTTGGATCTCCTGATATGCTCCAGGCAACAAGGTTCAAAGTCCCTGTCAAGATCAGAGGGTGTTCCTCTCCATCTATGTTTTTTAGCAGTCCTTCCGCGGAAGGGTAAAGTGTATGTCATAGGCAAGTTCCAAGATCATTGGAAACCATGCTTGACAGCAGGTATGCCAGGGAGCATACCTGCTGTCTGCCTTTCTGAAGAGCTGTCTGGTTCATTGCAAACTGGGGAATGCTTAAGCCTGAGTTCCTTTTAAGGGTTGCAGGAAGGTGTTCAGTGCTTGGGCACCCAGGTCTGGCATCCATCTTTTCAGTTGTAAGGTGAGTCTGTTTGCAAACCAATCCCATCTCAGTGGACTGCATAGATGGTATAGTTTTCTGAAGACTGATACGTTCAGCTTCCAGTCAATGTAGTCACTCAGAAATCTGGAATTCCAGTCGGCTGAAACATTGGCTTCCCCAGGCAAGTATTCTGCTTTGGGGGGGTTTGTGATCAGACCGAACATCCAAAGTTTCTTGATCCGGTCTGATAGATCTGTGGATTTCGTGCCACCTAGACGGTTTATATAAGCTACTGCTGAAACATTGGCCATTTTCAGCAGTTCTGATCTGCTCTGTAAGGAATGCTTGAACTCATCAGAGCATAAAGGCCTGCGGTTAACTACAGAAAGTTTATATGGTGTGAAGTGAATGTGTGGGACCTCAGTCCCACGGTATTCTTGGTTCCCAGACGAGTGCCCCACCCAAGGAGGCTCCCATCGGATTCAAGAATGTAATCCGGACATGACCCAAAGATTGCACGTCTGTTCCAGGCATCCAAGTTATTCAACCACCAACACAGTTCTGATCTTGCCTCCTGCACCAAGGAGATTTTGTCCCCATACCACAAACTTGCATGAAGAGCTCTTGCTTTTATTCTCTGAAGTACTTGATATCAACAGGGGCAACCCACCAACCTGAACCAGGGGTAGTCAATGATTATTCCTAACAATAGTTCAGGAAGCACGTAACAAATCACAATTTTAGAAAGAACCAGTGCCTTTCTTCTTCTTAGTAGTAAGAGATAGGGAAAAGAAAAGAAAAGAAAAAGTGGGGGAAAGTGGAGGGTTGTGAGGATGGAGTACAAGAATTTGTCTAGAAAATTGTAAAAATCAAAAAAACTATCATTCGTCAAATTTGGAAAAATATCACAACATTTATTATAAAATAGTGAGCTCAACAAATATTTGCTGGTTTATAAAATTGCAAACCACATATACAAAAAACCAGACAAGTGGCAAACAGATTTTGTGTTCTAAAAAGAAGGGATACAACATATACAATGATTATGTGCCCTCTAAAGTTCATCAGCCACAGAAGCGTCGACGGCGTTTCAACCGCTGTCTGAAGTTGCGGTCATCATCAGGACAGAAACAATTGAAATGAGCGTTACAAAATCTATGTAGGAGATGCTGAGCCAAATATGCCCACAGGCTCTTGATGTAATCACAAATCAATTCCGGTAGTTAATTAGGAGTCAATAGCGTTAACAAGAAAATAGCGTTAGGACTTCTTGTCAACCAAACATCTAATGGGAAGGAGATTCAATCGTCCCTCCAAGTTGCACTAGAACAGCGTAGATAATAATAAGTCTGTGAGCCCGCATGTGTTGCATCCAAACGTCGCAGAGGTCCAGGATACGAAAGACCTCTGCGGCGTTTGGATGCAACACATCTCCTTCCCATTAGATGTTTGGTTGACAAGAAGTCCTAACGCTATTTTCTTGTTCACACTTTAGTAGTTTTAGAAAATAAGGGGTATTCTACTTGTAAATAAATGCAGTATGAATGCAGTATTAGTAAATGGGTGGTATTTCTCGTATTTACTATTAAATTAGATCTACCAGTTTAAGTATTAAGGGTTACTTTCCCTGTAAAATATTAATACATTTAAGAAAAAAACTCTATTTTTAAATTACTGCCGGAGAGATGATCAGCTGTTCACCCAACATTCAGCAACTGACAGGGTTGCTCGAGCGAACAGCTGAATCTGTGACAGAGGCAAGCGTGCCGTTTCCCGCTTCATTACTCTAATTTCTCCCAACACGCTTCTATGATGTTGGGTATCAGGAGAGATGCGGTTTCAACAGGAGGATATAGGGAAACCGCACGGTTGAGAAGGGGGAAGAACAACACTTGACAAGAAATGTTGGCGAGGATGCTCTGTGTCTAAAGGTACGCAGCGGGCTGAACGCCGTGTCTAGCACCAGCGATTTCCAAGATCAACAACTTGGAAGCTTTGGCAACCACAGTGCGTGTTTGCTCTTCGCACGTGGGGCTCTGAGAAGGGAGCATTCGTGTGCTGAAATAGATAGGTGATATTGCCGGAGGTGGGGGAGGCGTTAAGGTTGTGTGTAACGCATAAATTGGAAGCCTGATTCAGGAGAAAAGCCACAAACCCAGGTCCTAAAACATGCATACAATAGTTATAAATGGTTGTAAATAAGAGCTTTGTAGCTGTAGGGTATATACAGTTGTAAATAAGAGTAAGGTCAAAGACAGATATAGAAATGAACCAAGTCATAGACCGTTACAGTTAAAGCAAGCAAGTCAAAGATATGGGAGCAACATTTAAAAGACAGATTGTACTGTGTGCATTCTTATTATAGCCTAGTTGTATTAGGTTCTAAAACAATCTTTTTTGTGATCGAATACTTCACATTGGCTGTGTGGAGTTGGCATTATAAGATTATTGCATAATGGTAGCCTCCCGTCTTGTAATGAAAATTACATTTTCTGTACTTGCAGTATAGAAGGTCTATCTTATATTGATGTAGAAGCTTAAAGATCTGTCCACACACTGTCTCATTGACAAGCTGCTGTGTGCTTTTCCATTACAAAGTATTTAGAGAAGTGAGTGATGAAACTTAGATTTTCAGATCTCCATTAGTAGTGACCTGTCAGTGTGCATGTGCACGAATAGCCAGACACATTTTACAATTTTATTTTTAAAAAAGAAGTGAAACAATTGCTTGATTATGTCCTCAGTGCCGATGCCATCGTCCTCAAGTTCTCCTAGTCCTGCGTTAAGTTCTAGATTGCATAAGAAGCTTAGGTCTTGCTCGTCCTCTTTGGAGTATGCAGAGCCCTCGGCTAGGGGTTTCCATCATCCCTAGGCTTGGAAGGTGACATCCAGCCTCCTTGGCAGCGTAAAGTTCAATCTACACCAATGCAGAAAGAACAATTGATGGGCAGAAGGCTGAAACATGTCATACCTTCACCACAATATGGAGATCTGGGCCTAAATTAATTTTCTTGCTCTCCTTACCATTCCAGTTAAGACCCAGCCATATGCAAATCAGTCTTGACCCTGTTCCCCATGGGAACAGTCAAGCCTGAACTGTCAAGCATGGTCCTCTCGGGACTGGAATCAAGCATCCTAGGACCGGTTTCCGGGTTTCACCTCAACAGCCAGGCTAGCTTGACTCCAGTGGCATGGAGAGCACCTGACCCACATCTGGGTATACCCGTCCAACAAATCCAAAAAGAACAATTGATGGACAGAATGCTGAACAATGCCATACATTCACCCCCGTACAGAGATCTGGGCCTAAATCCATAGTTTTTTTGCTCCCCGTGCCATTCAACTTTAAACCCAGCCATGTGCAAATCAGTCTTGACCCTGTTAATCTACATCAGCAGCAATGCAACCACCAGTATATGCACCCAACCTTCTGTTGCCTGCTCCTCCCAAATCTGCTTCATCGACAAATATGAGTGGTGACTAGCATAAGCACAGGTACAAAAAGCCAGCATAAGAGGAAGAAACCCTTCTAGGAGAAACCCCGCCATAAGGAAAATCACAGGCTGGCAGTTCCAATAAATTAGGAGTGCTAACAGTACTGATCTAGAAATGATCAGCCAATTCGTCCCCATTTGGAGCATGAGCAACTAGCAAAGGGTCCTCTGTTTTACTGCACGGAAAGGTTAAGATATCTTCCCCTCCACGTCACATCAGTAATGGAAGATGGTAATGCTGATGAGCGTAGATTGCTGTACTTAGTCTCTGAGGTCTGGTGACTTTTCATGAAGGTACGAACAGCAGGAATATAGATTCTCTGGGTAGGAGAGATTGTCAAATGTTGTCCACTTATTTGAGAGCAGCTAGTTCTTCAGCTCACATGGGGAACATCTAACGCCAAAAGTGTGCTATTGCTGAGTTTTTTTCCTAGTGATTCCCAGGAAGATTCCATGAGAATAGTAAGGAAGAAATGCTTACTTGAGATCAGAGTGATTCGGGCCCAAAGCCTTTTATCAAAATCTGACCTTAAGGAGATTTTGCTCAGCATAGCTGAAGCTGTTTGATCACATCTGGCCCAGCAGATATGTTTGGCTATCTGGTTTGCGGGTTTTTATCTTTTTTATCCTCCTGTGGACAGTTGGATCCAGTAGTTGAGGAAAATGGTGAAGACTCTGATGACTGAGGGTAATAAGAAACAAAAACGGTTTCCTAATGTGCAGTCTAGAGGCCTGCTGCATACCCCCGCATTTCCCATTGGAAATTTAAGAATTGTCAACATTCCCAAAAACAATAGCAGCACTTTGTTTTCTGTAGCACAAAAAAACGCTAGAGGAGGTGTCCCCAACAGCGTTTTACTGTAGCAAGAAATGTGCCCCTGTCAAAGTAGCACCTCTTCACTCTGTCACCACTGCTCAACAACCGGGTAGGTTGGAATATTACCGACTGTCTCCCTTTGGGGCAGAGAATAATCCTAAAACTGGGTGAGCAATCTTGATGAGAAGCAGCTTTGCACATTTTCACCTCTTTAGCACCAAGGGTGTTTTCAAACCCATTCGTGGGGTAGTGTGGGCACATGAGTTGCAGGGGCTAGTGTGCCCGCACTCTGGTGGTTGAAGCTCTTTGCCAGTGGTATCCGTCACGCTATGGCTCTGCCAACTGGTCTTAGTACAACACTTTTTGCACATGATTCTCAGGGTAGTGAGGGTGAACAGTCGTGGGTATTTTGCTAATTTATGCGGTTGGGGTAAGAACTCAGAACTAAACATTCTGATATATCTTAATGTTCAGCCCCGTGTTTATCTTGTAGTAAAAGCAAGTACTTTTGACTCTCACTAGAGAACTAAATACTAAACTGTGAAATTATGGTATGCAAATACAGGCTTTGATCCCTGGTTGCTTTCAGAAGCCGCTACACCCTCCTACTCCAGAACCATCTCCCCACCTGGTAATCCTAGGAGCTAGAGTCCCCAGTATCTAGTAGTGGAGGCATGAATTAAATCACTGTTAACCCAGTGGGGCTTAGTGATTCCTTGGGCACTTTTTTACCCTCTTTTTTTATTATGGGTAGAAACTCAACTTCTTGGAAGGCATCTTCAGTATTTTGCTCTGTTCGTGAGTGAAGCCTTGGGATTCCTGAATGCAGGTTCTTGCACACTGGAATGGAAATAATGAGTGCAAGAATATCGTTGTCGTTGTCAAGAATATAGATTTACAGTTAGGTAATATGGAGTTTATGGAGTTAAAAAATATAGAAGGCAGTAATATTGTTTGTAAATTAGTATATATTTCAAATGTATGACATTTTTGTTTAATTATTGTTTGTATTTCTTACTATATTACATTTTTAGTTATGAAATGTATTTAAATGTTTTTTTTTAGTTCTGTGGCGTGTTATGGATTTATAGGGGTATAGGGTGGGAAGTAATTTAATTATAATGAGAGATTATTTTGTATTAATATGTATTTAATTTTGTTAATTGTTACACATTTTTATTATGTTAATGTTTTTGCGGGTTGTGGTATTAATAGTGGTAAATGGTGGTAAGTAATTTATTTTTTATCTATTAATTTGTTGCTAATATTTAATTAATTGATAATTGTGTTAATTGTGTAATTTTTTTTTTAAGGTGTGGGTTGTGAAGTCATTGATGGACTGGAAATGGGCAAGGCACACAAATCAGAGGCCAGGTCAGATTGGCTGAGATGCCATCACTGGCTCAGAAGGAGGAGAAGGTGGGCAAGGATAGGTTAGATCCTCTAGAATACTTTGAGACTCAAACAGAGGAGGGTTTCAATACATTAGCCTTGAGTGTCTCATCAGGGTCCCCAATGGATCCTCTTCCGCACAGGGTGTGGAAGGAATTAAAGGAGTAGCTTTTTCCGCAACTCCGAGAAAGATCTGCTGCAAATCTGAGTAGTGGGGCAGTACCAGCATGTTCGAAACAGGCAATAGTGACACCACTTTTGAAGAAAGCTATGCTAGACCCCTTGTGCCCTAATAACTACAGACTTATCTTTCTGTTACCCTATCCTGTGAAAAATATAGAACGACTGGTTAGTAAAACACTTTCACAATTTCTAGAATCTAACTATAGGCTAGAAGATGCGCAATTTGGTTTTCGACCTGGTCATGGAACAGAGACTGCCTTATTGACAGTCATGAACTTAGAAATTGAGCTGACTGAGGACAATCTGTTGTATTGATCCTATTGGATATGTCTGCCGCATTCGATACGGTCAGCCACAGACTCCTTTTGAAAAGGCTCACAGAAATTGGGGTAAATTGCATGGCAATGAAGTGGTTTCAGTCATATTTGTTGGATAGATCACCGGCAGTGGCCCTACCTCCCTTTCAATCTAAGTTTGGAAACATTCAGCATGGCGTCCCCCAAGGATCAACAATTAGTCCCATATTGTTCAACATCTATATGAGTCCACTGATTTCAATCATTAAATCATATAAAGTCAATCTGTTGAACTATGCGGATGACACACAACTTATCCTGTCACTGAAGGGGAGTCAATCAGTATCACTTGACAGTTTCCACAAGTGCATGCAAAAGACTACAAGATGGCTTAAAGATAACTCCCTGCAGTTCAACGGCGATAAAACAGAGATTCTGTTTGGCAAAGAAAGTTCCCCTCTCTCACCCGGCCCACTTCTGGCCTATCCTTACAGATAAGCCACTGATACCCTTTGAGGCAGTGCGCAATCTGGGGATATTATTTGATAACAATCTGAGTCTAGAAACCCAAGTGAAGAAAATGATTGGGATCTGTTTTTCCCTTATCAGAGCACTACGACAAATTCTTCCAATGCTTCCTACAGAGCACTAATAGTGAGAAGTGTCATCCTGAGCCGATTGGATTATTGTAATGCTCTGCTACTAGGGGCCACAAATCTTCTGATTAAGAGACTTTTGAGAATCCAGACAATAGCTGCAAAACTAGCTCACGTAGATCATCAGCATCCTTGTCTCTAAAAGAGCTTCACTGGCTTCCAATGACTCAGAGGATACAGTTTAAATTGCTCTGTATTGTATTTATGGCACTACATGGACTCAGGGCCCATACCACTGCAGACCAAATTTAAATGGTATGTCCCGACCAGAAGCCTTCGTTCATCATCCACCAACTTGGTAAGCAGGCCCAGGTTCAGAACAACAAGATCTGGAGTAGGAGCTTTTAGCTCTGCAGCAGCACGACTCTGGAATGAGCCCCCGTCTAATTTAAGACAGATAGAAATTCGTTTACAGTTTAGGAAGAGGCTTAAAACATGGCGTTTTCCAAATCAGTAACTCAGATCACCTGATAATACCCAGCAACTGAAATCTTTATAGAAACATGTGCTAACCGCAGAACTAACGTAATTCAGCGCCAAGATACCCGTCGGGTGATAGTGCGCTTTATAAGTTTGGTATAACATAACTATCACACTGACTGGAGTGGAAATAATACATTTTACCCCTACGCAATCCAGCACTTTCCCTACTATTGCACTGACTGGAGTGGGAATAGTACATTTTAGCCCTCTGCAATCCAACACTTTGCCTACTGTTGCACTGACTGGAGTGGGAATAGTAAATTTCACCTCTTTGCAATCCAACACTTTCCCTACTGTTGCACTGACTGGATCAGGAATATTACCTTTTTTCCCTCCTCAATCCAACACTTTCCCTACAGTTGCACTGCCTGGAGTGGTAATATTACATTTTTCCCCTCCGCAAGCCAACACTTTCCCTATTGTTTCGATGACTGGAGTGGAAATAGTACATTTTACTCCTCCGCAATTCAACATTTTCCCTACTGTTGCACTGACTGGAATGAGAATAGTAAATTTTACCCCTCTGCAATCCATCATTTTCCCTACAGTTGCAGTGACTGGAGTTGGAATATTATTATTATTTTTTGTTGTTAATTATAATATTCATTGTTGTGTTAATTGTACTGGGCATAGTAAATTGTAGTATTTTCCAATGTTATGTTTTGATTCATTTTATATTTAGAGTAGTTAGAGTAGTAAATCTTATTTTTGTGTGATGTAAAGATTTTTTTATGGTTGTGTTGCTGTCGGGCCTTTGGCTAGCTTATTCTCCTATCTGTTGGCCCTTCTACTAGTGGTGCCCTAGCTGCGGTTTTTGGTCCTGAGGCCCTACTTTCCTGTGGCCACTCCATTCAGCCTGGTTAATTACCTGGTGACGCAATTCTGATATGGCAGGCAGAGGGGACCGAGAGACTCGGAAGACCAAGACGCCCCTGCGTGGGGGCCCGGTCCAGTCTAACGTGATGGACCGCTACACCCATTCCAAGGGGTCCCCCGGAGCCGCCCTGCCCGGAGCCAGTAATGCTGATCTCACTGTGGACGCGTCAACGGAGCCTTCTTTGCAGGACATCATGGGCGCCATTTCTGCTATGAAGGAGTCGATAGGCCAACAATATGAAGCTTTGGCCCACAAAATCGACACCGTGGCCATCGAGGTCAACTTGATTCGTGCTGACCTGTCGAAAACCAATGAGAAGGTGAAGTCACTGGATCTTAAGTCATCCAGTCTCACGGAGGACGTTTCGGAGATGCAGACGGAGGTCGGCAACCTTCGCAGGGTGAACGACTTCATGGCCCGGCGCTTGGAGGACTTTGAGAACAGGGCACGTCGCTGTAATGTACGAGTGGTCGGAGTTCCGGAGAATCCAGAACCTCACTCTGTTGATCTCCTTGTTGAGGATTTGATCCAGAACCACCTCTCTCCGTCTGGTCTGACGAAGTTTTTCGCTGTGGAACGTGCCCATCGTGTTCCGGGGGGCAAGGGTAAACCAGGTGCCCCGCCGAGGCCTATTGTTGCGAAACTCTTCCATTATAGGGATCGGGACGCTATCCTGCAAGCATCGCGTGTGAAGGGCCCGGTGGCCTTTGAGAACGGCACGGTGAACTTCTATCCGGACTTTTCTCAACAGGTCCAGAGACAGCGTATGGGCTTCCGTGATGTTAAGAAACGTCTCCGAGACATGGGGCTTCGCTACGCCATGCTTTTTCCGACCAGGCTGCGCGTTGAGTACAACGACAGAACCTTCTTCTTTGATCGGCCTGATTCTGTAAATGACTGGATGGACTCTCTGCCTGATCGATCTCCTGAGACTGAGTCCGCTGCCCACCCGGGTGGTGCTGAGGGTGGTGTGGAGAGCTGAACAATCCGCCTACGCCTGGGCCCTCGACTAGAGTAAACTCTTCAGGGATTTGATGCCTCAGTGCCTCTGCTGTTTGTGTATTCTCCTCATTATCTGTCTTACTCGGGGTGGCGGGTGGGCCGGAGCCTTTCCTCCTCCGGGGTTCTTTTTGTAGAATGGGGGTTCCTGGGCGACAGGCACACTGCATGTTGGGGTGGCTATTTAGCATTTTGCAGGGGTGCAGGGTGGGGGGTGTTTTCTTGATTGTTGGGGGGTGGGTGGTTGGGATGTTCGATGTTTTTGTGTTATGTTTTCAAGGCGAATCAATCTGGCTTCTGCTCCTTTTTATGTCATGCTCATTGCGGGGGGGTTTCGGGGTTGCTGTGTGGGATGGGGGGTAGCGGGTTGAGGCTTGTTTCGTGGAATGTTAATGGTCTGGGAGATCGCATTAAGCGGAGTGTGGTGTTAAAATGTCTACGCCGTTTATCTCCCGATATTGTTTTCTTGCAGGAAACTCATTTGGTGGGCAATACTTGTCGTGCGATGAATAGGTGGGGGTATCGCCTTGCTGCACATTCGGGGTTTACCACGGGTTCCAGGGGGGTGGGTATCCTTGTTCGGGCTTCCCTCCCCCTAGCTATTGATGATGTGATCCTTGATGATCGGGGGCGTTATGCTGTCCTCGTGGGTCGCTATGAAGGTCGTACCCTCTCCTTGTTTACTGTTTATGTGCCCCCCGGCCTACAGACTTCTACCTTTGCCGATTTGGGCCGTGTGTTGTTGGACCTTCCTGATAGTACTCTTTTTCTTGCAGGCGATTTTAATTCTGTGATCTCCGGTCTGCAAGATCGCTACCCCCCTAGGGATACTCCTTTAGCCCAACAGTGGTTAGGTGGGTTTTTGGATACGTTTGGTTTGGCGGATTGCTGGAGGCTCCTGCATCCTACCCAGCTTCAATACACTTTCCATTCGGGGGCCCACGGGAGTCTGTCTAGACTGGATTATTTCCTGATGCCCGCGGCGCAGACGCTGGCGGTGCGTGAGATCAGACACCTCCCCCGGGGCATCTCCGATCATTCTCCGCTCTGGCTTTGTTTTGAGTTGGGGGTGGAGGCGGTGGGCCGAGTGGCTCCAATTAACCCCTGTTATATTGCCTCCCCTGAGACCCGGAACCTTTTGACTAAGTCTTTAGATGCCTACTTTTTGGACAATGAGGGGTCGGTTTCCTCGGCGGTATCCCTGTGGGAGGCCTTTAAAACAGTGATTCGTGGGCAGGCCCTTTCTCTAATTGCTGAATCCAAGAAGGCTAGGAATCGGGAGGTGGTGGACCTTGAGATAGAGATTGCTGAGAGGGAGGCCGACTTAGAGTCTGAGATCACCCCTGATAAACTCCACGCCCTGGGTCTGAAACAATTTGCTTATAAATCCTTGGTCACGGATGCGGCTCGACTGATGTTCCGGGAACAGCAGGGTCGTCTGTATGATGTGGGGGACAAAGCGGGTAAATTGATGGCATGGTTGGATAAGAAAGAGAGAGCGAATCGTGTGGTGCCTGTGATTCAGTCGTCGAATGGTGTCGGAGTGACAGACCCGGTTGGAATAGTTGAATGTTTTGCTGAGTATTTTCGTGTGGTGTATACCCCTGTGTCTGGACGAGATGTGGCGCACTCTCGCCTTTTGTTGCGCGATATAGCTTTGCCCAGTGTTTCCGATCTGGACCGTGTCTCGTTGGAGTCCCCTTTTACTACGGATGAATTAGCGACTGCCATTCGTTCGCTCCGTTCGGGCAAGGCATTGGGCCCGAATGGGTTGCCAATTGAGCTGTACAAGCTACGCCCTGACAAGGTAGCGCCCTATCTTCGTGCCATGTTTTTGGAGTCCCGGGAACGGGGTATTCTCCCGTATGACCAGCGTCTTGCCACGATAGTCGTTATTCCCAAGGACGGGAAACCGCGGGACCTCTGTTCGTCTTATAGGCCCATTTCCCTGTTAAATGTTGAGCCTAAGGTCCTGGCTAAGCTCCTGGCAACCCGCCTGCTGACGGTCATTAGCGACTTGGTTCATCCGGATCAGTCCGGATTTATCCCGCATCGCAATACGGCTCTTAACCTACGTCGTCTTCACGGCGCTGTTGCGAGGGCGGGGCTTCTGACGGAGCCGGCCATTTTGGCCTCGTTGGACGCCTCGATGGCTTTTGACACAGTTGAGGGGCCCTATCTTTGGGCAGCTCTCGAAAAATTTGGTTTTGGACCTGAATTTATTGGATGGGTGAAGTTGTTGTATGTGGAACCCTTAGCGCAAGTGGTGGTGAATGGTAGAGTTTCTGTCCCCTTTAGCCTTGGTAGAGGGACCCGTCAGGGTTGCCCCCTGTCTCCATTGCTTTTCGCGCTGGCCTTGGAACCGTTAGCTGCGTGGCTTCGATGGGAACCCTCCCTCAAAGGGATCCGTTGGTCACCGGACTTTGAAGACCGCGTCTCTCTTTACGCGGACGACATTCTTCTTTATTTGACATCCCCGCGTAAATCTTTGAACGTCTTATTTGATGTTCTTACTTCGTTCGGTGCTAACTCGGGCCTTGTTATTAATTGGGCTAAGTCCTGTGTGTATGTTCTTTCGGTGTTTTGCCCTCTTTGCCGGCCAGATTCCCTATCCAGGTGGTCCAGTCTGGCTTCAAGTATTTAGGGATTTTTATTACCCGGGATTCCTCCCTCCGGTTTGAGCGTAATCTCCTCCCCCCGCTTCTTAGATTGCGACTGGATGTGGCCCATTGGCGTAAGCTGCCCCTGTCTCCTCTGGGTAGGGCTGCTCTCTTTAAAATGATGTATTTGCCGCGGTTCCTCTACGCCCTTCAGAATTCTTTCGACGATGTTCCTGCTACTTATTTCAGAGAAATCGAGAGTCTGCAGAGACAATTGATTTGGGATGGGCGTCCACGTATAGCCCTTGCGAAACTTACTATCCCTTGGTACGACGGGGGCATGGCACTCCCCGACATCAAGAGGTACTACTGGGCAGCCCAGCTATCGGCCATTAACCATGCGATGTACTCGCCAGGTCGCGATCCGGCGTTTGAGATGGTAAAGCTCCAGTTGCCGGGAGGGGACTTTAATAGAGCGCTATACTCCAGATCGGCCGGGCGCCATCTTGTGGGCCCGACCAGGGCAGCGGTCAACGTGTGGCGCGCAGCGAATGTGAGTTTGGGATGGGAGAATCGGCTGACGCTGGCGACTCCGCTTTATGCTTCTGAACGTTTGGGATGTCTCTGGTCTTCTAAGGGCTTTGACCGCTGGGATGTGATCGGGATTTGTAAAGTGGGTGACGTTTGTGTGAATGGTCGCGTGAAATCATTCCAGGCCCTTAAGGCGGAATACGACTTGAGTGATAGAGAGTTTTTCCGGTATCTGCAAGTCCGACATGCCTTGGCCTCGGTTCTGACTCCTGATGTGGCCCTGCCCGAGTCTTCCCCCCTTGAAGATCGTATACTAGATGGACACTTGCCCGACAGCACCATCTCTCTCATCTACAAGAAGCTGATTCATAATCGCGCTGATTTGTTGGTCCGACTCCGAGAAATGTGGGTAGGTGATGGCTTGGAACTAGATGACGAGGACTGGCAGTCGGCACTCTCCTCCCCGAAGGAGGTCGCCATTCCCGCCCGTCTTCGTTTGGTGCAACTTAAGATCCTCCACCGGGTGTATGTGACTGGTCCGCGTCTGGTCGTGATGGGTTTTTCCCCGGATGGATTGTGTAAGCGTGGCTGTGGGATGAGCGCTACCTTTATGCACATACTTTGGGAGTGTCCTGTGGTGGCAGCTTATTGGGTGGATGTGCTTGCGTTGATGACTGAGGTGACTGGTGTTGACCTGCGGCCTGAGGCCCGTCGATGTCTGCTGAATGTGTGGGAACCCTCCGATTACTCTGTGGCCCAGACTAGATGGGCGACCCTGGGTTACATGGTCGCAAAGCGTGACATTGCGCAACTCTGGGGCGCATCCCGACCTCCTGATGTTTCAGTGTGGGAGGACAACATGGACTGGTCCATGTTCCGTGAGAAGACAGTCTACATGGCTAGGGGCAGGCCGGGGGCGTGGACGAAAATTTGGGGTCAATGGAATGCATACCGTGGAGAAATTTGTACCCCTCCCTTGGTTGCCACCTCCGATGTTACCCTGTCTCCTTAGGCTGACGTTCCCGAAATTTTTCGCTCTGTTCTAGGATTTTCCTGTCCTCCCTGCTTCCCCCACCCTCACGGCCTTCCCGACTCTCATTGATGTATTTTTGTTCTCCTGTTTCGTGACCTCCCCCTCTGCTATTTGGGCTGACTTGATTATTGCACTCGCCTTATGTTTGTGTTGAGTATTTTCATGTTTTATATAGAAAATTGTTGTATCCTGTTCTATGTCTGTAGCAATTTCGTTCTACGATTTGGCCTGCCCTAGGAAATGATTGTTTATTTCATGTGTCGTACTATGCGACTTAGCGGCCAGCCCGTGTGGTTGTGGGCCCATCTATGTAGTTTTACGTGATTGCTCAATAAAAGTTTTTAACCAAAAAAAAAAAAAAAAATATATATATTTTTATTTAATGTATTGGGAAATTTATATGTATTTATTTTAATATTTTATCATTTATTTTATGTTGTAATTTACATAATTATGTGTTTGATTTATTATAATATTTAAAAATGAAAATATTTTTTGTATGTAAATTATTCATTAGTACATTTAACCACATGGCTGCTGGAGTCATTCCTCTGCTGTGCTGGACAGTAATAAAAACGGGTGTGGTCATGACGAGCTGAGCTCGTCATGAGCACCGAAGGGGTTAAAAAACTGTGTTTACTTTCTATTTTAAATACATTTGTTTTCTATTTAAATATTTTATGTTTTTGGTATATTTAAATATGTATACATTTTTATATATTTTATTTGCAATTTAAAAAAAAATTATATTATTTAAAATATTAGTTTATATATGTATGTTTGTGAGTGTATATATTTAATACCTAAAGTCCATAATGATATGGTATCCCCTCCTGGCAGGCCAATAATATTGCCCATTGGAAGCCTGTTTGATACCTCATCTAGGTATTTAGTCCACTTCCTACAAGACTTTGTAAAAACCATGCCATCCAATATCCAGGACACAGGGGACTTTTTGAGGAAATTGCATAACAAGAAGAAGATTTGTTAATAACTCTGGACGTAGCCTCGTTATACATGAGCATCGCACACAAAGATTGCCTAAGGGTTTCTTAGGCATTTTCTAGGCACCAGACCTTTACATGTATATCAGCACTCTGAAATGTTAATGCATATGGCAGAACTGTGTTTAGAAAATAATGTTTTCCTCTTTGGCAATGACACCTCAAGACAGCTTAGGGGTACGTCAAAGGGCACTTGCTTTGCCTCCAGCTATTCAAATCTTCACATGGGCTGGTGGGAGGAGCGGGTGCTCAAGGTCGTACATGAAAAAGAGTGGAATGAGAATATCAAGGTCTGGTGCAGATTCATAGATAACCTATTCATCATATGGAGGGGGTCGGTAGAAAGGGCCAATATGTTTTTAACAGCCCTCAATGACAACACACTAAATCTGACTTTTATGTGTACTATTAGTGATTCAAATGTGCATTTTTTTAGATCTGGAAATTTTTATCAAAGATGGCAGCCTGCACACTTGCACTTTTAGGAAACATATTGCTGGAAACTGTATATCACACTCTAGCAGTTTCCATCCACAAAAACTAAAACTGAGTATCCTGTATGCTGAACAGCTCTGCATGAAGAGAAATTGTAGTGAGATAAGCTCACTGATCCAAGCACAAACTCATCTGACAGAAAGATTCAAAGAGAGGGGATACAGTCAGAAAGTTTAAAACAAGCAGTAGAGAAATTAGATAGACTTTCGAGAGAAGAAATTTTATTCGACAAAAAGAGAATAAAAGTACCAATGATTCTAAACAAGATATTAGAATGATAACTGGGTACAATGCCTATCATGCAAGGGTGAGACACTGCATGAATTGGCATTGGCACCTGGTTAGAGGAGATCCTATATTGAATAGCCTAGTTTCACGCAAACAACAATTGGTGAATAGCAGCCCTGCAGAAATTGAAAGCTGGCTGAGGGCCAATCCTGGTTTTAATAAGTGCCTGAATTGCAAGACTTGTACACATGGTGTGATTAAGAAAGAGATACAGCTGCCCCTAATGAATAAACCATGGCAGATTCCTCGCTTTTTTAATTGTAAAAGTGATCATGTAGTGTATGTGCTTCAGTGCACTTGTCCCATGGTATATGTGGGCAGCATAATTCACATAGTCCATGTCAGGATTCTTCAGCACCTCAGGGCAGTGAAAAATAAGGACCAGTCATACCCAGTGGCTCGACATATTAATGATCTCCATAGAGACAAGGTTGAGGAACTAAAATAGTTTCTAGTTGATTCTATTCCCAAAAAAGAAGGTGTGGGAATCGCGAAGAAAAGTTGAGGCAACTGGAGTCTCGATACATATTAATGTTTTTTTTTAAACAGGCTTTATTTTGTATGCTGAGTTGTACACAGCCCTTTATGCCACATCCCGGAGGTCGGCGGCGTGTGCGGAATTATGTATTGTCATACAGCTGTATTGGCCTACAACCCTTTGGGCAGGCAGCGCTAACACATCCAGTTGGCATATCTATTAGCAAAAGAACTCAGCAATACGAGCAATATTAACTATACTGTAATAATGACAATAAATTAGGTAGAGAAGCCATCCCCTCCCCCCAACCACCATCCAGTTAGAAATAGTCAACTCAAAACATCCTCTCCTGCTATAATGTTACGAGCTATGTCAGTAGAATATGTGTAATCGGCACATTGTGGCATCAGATCTGAATATACATCATTTGCGCAGCAACTCTGTTCCCAACGTCAACCGAACAAACTGTGATCCTCACATGTCTTGCCTCACGTGTGCTCCCCATTCATAAGTCCCCCTCGCCTGCCCTCAGCCAACTTGTGAATGGCTCCCAAATGTCAGGCGGACGGGCCACTAGATTACAATTCCCTTTCGGGATGTCCCTAACATATCCCAGTAGTACTACCAATGGTGTTTCTGGCATAACTATTTGCGCTATATTGCCTATGTCCTTAACTATGTCAGTCCAGTATGTTGCTATTGTCCCACAGGCCCATGCAAGATAAACAAATGTAGCGTCCTGCGCCCCACATCTCCAACAATTGGAATCTAGCTGCAGCCCCATGCTGTGTAGCTGTGTCGGTGTGCGGTACAATCTGTGTAGAAAATTAAAATGAATCAAACGTAGCCTATAGTTCGACGATAGCTGTTCCATCTGAGAACAACAGAATTGCCATTGTTCCTCAGTTATAGTCAGGTCAGCTTCTCTTTCCCAGTCCTCCCTAGACGATGTTTTCACTATGGGGTAGTCCCTCTGTGTCATGCTATATATGCGTGTAATTAATTTACGGGCCGACGGGTTATCTAAGACATTCTCCAAGGCTGACAAGGCGGGGGGTTCAGCATGGAACCCAAGAAATCTGCCCCTACACGCTGCTCTGATCTGATAATTTAACAACCTATCAGAGGCAGTGGGCGGCTGTTCTCCACACATTTGTGCCAAAGATAGAAATTATTCATTTTGGTATAGATCGCTTCCTAGTTTGTGTGTTCGCGCTCTCAGACGAATAGCTTTGTCCATTAAGGGCCCTATAAATGGGTTACCTCCTATGGGCATAGACGGTGCGTATAGTACATCTAGATGTGCTCTTTTAGCTATACCTCTCCACACCCACCTCATTGTCTCCACTGTGTCTATTTCTTCACAAGGCCGTTTGTATGGAGCATACACCGCCGTATTCAGTGGTAAGGGTGCTGTCCTATCTATTTCTATCGCCACATGGGGCTAAAATGGCGTGGGGTGATGCCAAAAATGAAGAAATTGCGCTTGAGCACTATTGGCGTATAATTAAAAATCCGGAGCGCCTAGCCCTCCCTGTAAAAAATGGTAATGTCAGTACCTTCCAAGACATCCTGCGTTGTTTTCCTGCCCATAGTAATTCTAGCACTGCAGATTTTAATAATTTAAAAAATTGCGTGGTGAGTGGCATGGGTATATTTACAAATAAATAAAGTAATTTGGGTAGTATGACCATTTTTGCGATAGCTATTCGCCCCATCAATGAGAGCTGCAGGCCTTTCCATCTTTGTACCTTGCCCTCCAACCAGTCCATTACTCGGCCATAATTTGCTAGCCACAATTCCTGCGTGGATCTGCTTATCCAGATCCCCAAATATCTCGTCGCCTCTTCCGCCCATTGAATCGGAAATTCCGTGTCAAAAGGAATAGTCTCATTAGTTAGTGGCACGAGTACAGACTTAGACCAATTTATCTGTATCCCAGCTAGACCCCCATATCTCACCAGTTCCCTCATTACCACATCAAAGTTGTCTCCAGGATTAATCATGTACATCGTCATATCATCTACGTACATTGAAACTAAAAGTCCCCTTGTCGTAAACCCTATGCTCCGCTGCGTATGGTGCTGCCGAAGCTTAGCTGCCAACGGCTCAGTGGCTATGGCAAACAACAACGGCGACAGCGGGCAGCCCTGCCTTGTCCCTCTCGTGATAGTAAAAGGATCTGATATTTGGCCGTTTACTCTAATCCGTGCCATCGGGTTTGCATATAGTATTTGGATCTGCCTAATGAAGATAGGGCTGACACCCATGCGGTGTAGGATAGTGAAATTTCCATTCCAATAATTCAAACACTTTCGTGGTGTCAAGCAGGGCCGCTACGGCCTGCACATAGGGGGCTAGATAGTGCAGTGTGCCAAACAGCGTTCTCAGGTTATGTGCAGTAGATCGTCCGGTATAAAGCCCGATTGGTGATGAAGCGCTGTCTGAGGTAACATGGGTTAAAGTCTGTTTGCTATGAGTTTGGCATATATTTTAGCGTCTAAATTTATTAATGACAGTGGACTCTACGAATCAGGATTAGTCGGGTCGTTGCCCGGTTTCAGTATGGTGATGATCGTGGCCTCACGTAATGTCTGGGGGAGGAAGCCAGTTTCCATTGCCTCGCTAAATACCGGCAATAGCCTGGACGCCACGGTCGCAGCATATTCTTTATAAAAGGCTGCCGTTAGACCGTCCGCTCCTGGAGCCTTGTCTGCTGGCATACTATGTATTACTTTTCGTATATCATCTATTGGTTTTGGCAGTTCCATGTACTGCCTGGCGCCGTCATTTAACCACGCCAGAGCCACATCCGCTAAATATGCCTCTATGTCAGCTCGGGCCGGGTCTGTATGTGAGGTGTATAAGTTATCACAGAAGCGTGCCATTTCACGCAGAATGTCCGGTGGTGCTCTTACCCTGTCACCATCTTCTAAGCGTAGTTCAGTTATATATTCTGCTCCTCTGGGCAATCTTAGTAGGTCAGCCAGCGTTTTCCCTTGTCAGTCACTTTCCCCATACCTCCTAGCTAAAGTATATTTAGTGATGTACTTTGTCTCCCTTTCTGCTTCCTCCTGGAATGCCGTCAACTTGGTCCGTATCTGTGCTATGGTTTCCGGGGTCGGGTTTACATTCTGTAAATTTTTTAAGTCCCCTATCTCTCATTCTAGTCTCTGCAATGTGTTTCGTATGTCCTTTAGCACTCCTGATTTCAGCGCAATACAATGGCCAGGAATAACCACCTTGAACGCCTCCCATAGAACTCCTGGTGAGTCTACCGAGCCCTCATTTAGCTCACAGTATTCCTCAACCTTCATTCTTAGCTCCTCGCGAAAAACCGAGTCCAGTAACGCGGCCGATGGAAATCTCCACGTGTAAGGCCGGGCATACGCTGGACGGATATTAAGTCTCACCTGCGCAGGTGCGTGGTCAGAAAAAGTTCGGGGCAGATGCGTGGCGTCTAATAACCAGGCATGTATATCTTTGGAGACCAGCTAAAAGTCTAGTCGCGACCACGCGTTGCGATGGTGGGTCACGCATGTCCCCACTCTTGCCAAAGGGTGTAGTGATCTCCAGGAGTCAATCAGCTGGAGGTCGTCTATTACAGAGTTTGGCATCGCCGCCGCCTGTGGATGATGCACCCGGGACGTACCCTGCCTATCTGCATGCGACGAAAGTACAACATTAAAGTCACCCCTCCCCCCCACATAATTGCCACGTGGCCTAATGCCTGTAATTGCTGTCCCATATGGCGAAATTATTCTGGGCTGTCTGTGTTCGGTCCATATGTGTTCACTAAGGCCACAGGTGTGTGACATAGTGTGCCTTGCAGGATAATATATCTACCTTCTGTGTCTTTTATCGTGTGGTGTGTTTGCCAGTGTAGTCCCCTGCGGATCAAGACCGCCACTCCCCTTGAATAACTAGAATAACCAGCCTCTATCACCTCTCCCCACTTTCTATGTTTTAACACTCCGCTCAGAGCCTCATTCAAGTGCATCTCCTGCATGAAACATGCATCAACCTCGTGTCTTATGAGATAAGAGTGTATTAGCCTCATTTTCCTCCGGTCATTTAGGCCCCTGACATTCCACGTAAAGCATTTTATGTTAGTCAAACCAGGTGCAGAAGACATCGGTACATAGCAGCATAGCCGGTATTTGAAAGCACGCTTTCAGAGATCCTCCCAACATTCCTCACCAAGTCCACATAGTGCCCCACATTATATCTACCCCGATCCCGTAAAAACGTACACATGACTCTCAATACAATAATCAATGTTTCAATCTGGATGGTACAACAACTAACATCCCCCCTCCTCCCACACCAACCCCCCAATCAGGTTGTGAATACCCCCCCCCCAGAACAATAAACTAGCTACATATTGTAGCAGTGAAAAGGGATTCATCCCATGGGGTGCGCGGAGCCGCCAGCGAACTGCCCTGCACTTTTGGCAGGGTGGCCGGGCGCACAATATCACGTCCACCTACCAGGTTCCAACTATTCATACCTCACATCCGATTAACAGGGAAAGCCCATATCAGTTCCACTTACATATAAAGTGTTTCGCTTAGGGAGAACTGTATCCCTACCAGAGGTCATCGATATTGGGAGCATCAAACACCAATCACTACACACCCCGCAGCTTACCCACCACCAATGTAGTGTTTTAGTTGTTATCAATCAGTCTCGTCTGTCTGTTCCTCGTTTGTCGCCGTCTGCTTCTTATGGTCCTTCGCTAGTTGTTTTGCGTAGGTTAGTGCGGCCTTAGCATCGGTGAAAAAAGTGGGTTTTCCAGTACCTTGTATTCGCTGTTTGGCCGGGTATATCCGTGCATATTTTGTTCCAATTTGTTGGAAGATGTTTTTTGCAGGGATGAATTCCCTGCGGGCCGCCTGCACCTGGAACGTGAAATCGGGATACAACACAATGTGATTGCCATTGTATTGTATAGTTCCTTTGTCCCTCGCCATCCGAAGTATAGTATCTCGGTCTCTATAATTGAGTATCCTTGCTATAACAGGTGGCGCCGGCACTCCTGGTCGCGGTTGCGGGCCCAGCGACCTGTGTGCCCTTTCCACAAGGAACATCGCTGATAAATCCCTCCCAAAAAGTTCTCGCATCATGGTCTCAATGTATTTCTCCATATTTTGGATGTTTGTTGTTTCCGCAATTCCTGTGATGCGCACGTTATTCCTCCGCGACCTGGCCTCTAAATCCTCATTTTTTTGTTGGATCACCTCCAGCACCTTGTCCATACCTCGCAGCTTCTTCTCCACCTCTGTCTGCCCGTCTTCAGTTTCCGTCACTCTGGTTTCGCGTACGCTTAGGCGCCCCTCCTGCTTTTCGACTCTTTGAGTTATTCTGTCCATGCGCTCCGCAAGGGTATCCATTTTGGAGTCAATGCCTTGGAGGCTTGTTTTCAAGTCCTTGAACATGGACCGTATATCCTCCTCCGGAAGCTGGGCCGAATCAGCCTCGTCCACAGTATCTTGAGACCCAGCATGCGTCTACGTCTGCTTGTTAGACTTCTTATCAAAATTAATTTTCGGTTGCCTTGTATCTGGCTAACCCATGTTTGCGCACTAAGCAGTGCCAAGGTCTGCTCCCTGTACCCACTCCTTCTTCCCGCGACACGGGAGTATTTATATCAACCCAGATTAGAGCATCGCCTTTCCACAAAGAATCATGTTACACCACAGTCTGCAAACCTTTGCCTTCCACTGAATGCATTCTGTATAGGCCTCTCAAGTATTCAGTCCGCTAGGCACACTCTGTCCGCCTCATATGTCACCTCACCAGGCGACTCGTAATGGGCATACAGTCGATACGCAGCAGCGCATATTGATATGCCAGAAGCTGGTAGGGGGCCGTCGTCCACTTCGTTATGGGATCCGCTCCTCTACCTCACGACACCTCTTGAGTTTCACGTCCAGCCGCTCTTTAGGGGCAGCACCCCACTAGCCCCAGGGCCAGGACCTAGCCACCGCACCTGCCACATCAGAAAGGCTCCCCCAACTCAGGCCCTGCACACTCTCCAACAGGCGTCGCAGCGAAGATCCACTAAGGGTCAGGAGAGTCCACAAATGTCCTCCAGTACAGCATTAGTAGGCTGAAGCAGCACGTGTCTGGGCTGACTCACAACTTGCCCTCTCCCCGGGCGTTGGGCAGTGTGCAGAGCTGCTCTCCGCCGCTTCCTCCCTCTGCTATCCTTCTTAGGTCTCCCTTCTACACTTGTTGGGCAGCACACACAGTCATAGGCCCGGTCCTCAGCTCCCCTAATGGTCAAAATGGTTGCGTGTCTGCCGGCCCGTATCTTAGTCACAGATCGGCGCCAGCCACGTCCAATTAACGCATATTCAAGTGCCCCATACCATTGGGACCAATGTGTGCGGTCCCCAGTCCCGCCAGCCGCTGCGATTTCTCTTCGCTCTCGCCCGCCTTCCGATATGTAAATGGCGGCGGCGGAGTCTCCCAAAGCACGTCACCTATCTGATGCGCCGCGTCACTTTCAGCGCACCATCAGCCGCTCCCCTCCTATGCAAGGGCCCCCACCACCACGCCAGTCTCCTTACTGGGGAACGGGGGTGGGGTCGCAACTCTTAGCGACGCTCCTTCGCGATCCGTCACAGCAGCGCCCAGGGGTCTCCGCTGCCCGACAGCGGCCACTCGAAGTCCCGGCTTCAGGCGCCACACAGGCCTCTCTGTCATCATACGGCTGCCTGCGTGCTCCACAGTCTCCGCAGGACACTCCAGCCGCCGCTGGTCACCGCTCGGCCCCGGACCAGTCGCACTGCTTTTCCCACCAGTTGTGGCCCTGTGGTGGACTAATAGACGGATTAATTCCGGATTTTAGTAGCCCAGCCAGCGGAGCTGCATTAATATGCGGCCATCACGCTGCCAAGCGTAGCCACGCCCCCATACATATTAATGGTAAGATTCCACACAGTCTGTATTTTGACGAAGACCTACATGTCCATCTCGATTAAACGATAAAATGATGTGCATTAAAAATTATCCATCCTCCTGATAAAAGGCAACAAGCGAAAACTAAATCCAAAAAGATATTAGGACAATTCTGTCTGTATTTCACTTTTTATGGCTTTTAGATTTTTGCACATTATAAACAGACATTTTTACATGAACTAATTAGTTGGAAGACCATGCCCTGGGGTGTTAATCATTAAAGGGTAAATGCCTTAAAGAGTTTATCAATGAATCTGGCTTAGAAATATACTTTTAACAATTTCTATATAAGCTACTACACTTTGGGCCATATGTATGAATACATTTTCCCATAGACACAGAATGGGTAAAACCCTTTGATACATCTGGCCCTTAATGTTGTGACCTTAACAATCTTTCTAAATCTTGCCTAGAGATAGCAATAAAATAGTTTGCCCTGGAGCACATGCACTTTACTTTGTCTAAAAGTTGAAATATGTTTTGCCTAAGAATCTATTAGGTACATATTTATGGCAGTTGATACTGTTATTTTAAGAATATCTTCTAACAATGCATTGGCACTTTATAAAAGTAATATGCACTGAGGCACTAGCACTTTTTGTGGAAATGTTTAAAGTTTACGAGTAGGCCATAACAAAAATAAGAAAGGTGTGTAAAACATGAAACCTGTTATTACTCTCGACATTTACAAACTCTTAGCACTTGCACTTTTTTTCTCTTTCTTTTTTTTAAGAATAGCAATGCGTGACATAGACCCCTCTGGGAGAATACGCAAACAATTGCAGAACAGCACTAGGGCTGTATACAGCAAGTATCTCATCTCGCACTTGTGAGTGACCTCAATATACAGAAGACTTACAACATACAAAAATTGCAAAAACCCCGCCGCCCCCCACCCACCACCCACTCCAACCTCCCAATCAGGTCGAGACCAGCCTCCCCCACACCCACCTTACAACAGCCATGCGGGTAATACCCTCTAGGGGAAGAAGCCCAGCAGCGTGTACGCGCACCGAAGTGCGGCCGCCGGAACTATTTCCATCTTACAACAGAAAGCCACTGGAGGATAATTACACAGCCCCATCCGGGATCCCCAGGAGAGCGACAATTATGAGAGCCCCACCCACCCCGACACAACAAACCACTTGGAACAACAGTGCTCTGCCCAGATCGAAAAAAGGCACATCAGTACAATAAGGGGACAGTAACCAACTAGAATAATATATTGTCTATCAATCTGCTTCATCCAATTTGGACACCGTCTACTCGTCATCTGTCAGTTGCCTCCGTGGCTTTGCCTTGCAGATATGTTTTGTAAACTTCAATGTAGATTTTGCGTCCGTGAAGAAATGAGACTGCTCCTCATGAGTAATTTTCAGCTTCGCTGGGTAGAGCATTGCCTAGGGCACCGCTGCCTCCCTCAGCAGCTTTTTCACTGGGACAAACTCCCGACGTGCAGACTGAACTGCCGGGGTATAGTCAGGGAAGAAGGATAGTGTGTCACCCTTGTACACCACCGGTTCCTTTGCCCTCGCCTCTCTGAGGATAGAGTACCTGTCAGCATAATTGAGTAGTCGGGCGATGATCGGTCGTGGCGGCGCACCCGGCTTAGGTCTGGGCCCTAATGACCTATGAGCCCTCTCCACAATCATCACACTGGACAGAGCAGTCCTGAAAAGTTCGTGCAGCATGCAATCAATAAACTGTTCCATCTTGGATATAGGCGTAGTCTCCGATAGGCCAAGAATTCTCACATTATTGCGCCTGGAGCGCGCCTCTAAATCCTCATTTTTTGCGCTGATCACCTCCAGGATCTTTTCAATTTGGAGGAGCTGCGTGCGGGTCTCGGTCTGCGTATCATGACCATGGGACACCCGGTTCTCCAGCACATCCAACCGGTGCTCATGCTTTTCTACCTTTTTTTTTACTACGTCAAGGCCGGTCGCCAAGGCATCTATCTTGCTGTCAATGGACTTCATCCCCGCACGCAACTCAAGGAGTATCGTGCGGTTATCATCTTCGGCATCATCAGGCGTAGACGATGCACCTCTGGCATCGCCCTGTCGAGCCTTCCATTGCCCGTGTCGGCCGTTTGTTTTCGAAGGCCAGTTTGGCTTGCCTGGGCTCAGATTTGCCCATGACGCCACACAGCGTGACCCAGCAACCCGATTATCCCTGGTAGCCGGTGAATAGCAAGCAGCATAAAAGTCCCGCCCTGAGATCCTCACAGACTCCAGCCGCGCCTTCACACTTTAGCCAGGCGTCCTCACCCCACCATGCAACTGGGGCCGCCGGGAGTACCAGTGACACTAGACACGTGCCTGCGCGGCACAGTCCAAGAAGATGCCACTTTTCGCCGTCAGTCCGCCGCCATTAACATCTGCAGCAGATGCTTGCGGCACCACACAGGCCCTCCACCGCCCACGGTCCCCGCAAGTCCCCCCCCGCAGCCACTCACTCGCCTGTGGCTCAGACTGGCCTAGGAACGTAGCAATGCAGCCAACAGGTAGCGCCCCACCGGTCCCGCAGTCAGCACAGTACCCAGCTAGGCACCGCGAGCGGCGCTGCCTCGACCACAGCCCCCAGTAGCCCGGCCGCACAAGACCCGCAAGGTGCCGCCGCCGATCACAGGCAGCACGCCTCGCCAGCCCCACGCCGCCCGGCCCACTCACCAGCACCTCCCTCGTGGCAGACCGCTCTGCGTCCTCCACTCCACAGTTGCCGGGACTCAGTAGAAATCAGCCGTATCTGTACCTCCCGCCGTCCGCATCAGCAGGTCGCCAACTCCAGTGCAAGCATCACAGGCTGGGGACTGCCAGGGATCTGCATACAGTCTCCGGTCGGGCACGGTCCGTCCCACCGATCGACACTCCACGGCTCTCCAAACTGCAGCAAAATCACCATTAGCCAGATTCAAGCAGCAGAAACGCTCTCTGTATCCCAGCGCCGGCCACACAAATCTGCCACGCTGTACAGACAGGCCGCCAGGACGCGCTCACAACTCCGAGCGCAGCGCCGCCATTTTATCAGTCACCCCGCGGTCCACAGCTCACAAAAGTTCAGGGTGATAGCCCGGGGCTTATATGTGCTGCACCGTCTCAAAATGCGCCACCGCTCTCACAGGATCCCCAGCCACGCCTATATTCGGTGCTCAGCAGGGTTAAGGATTGTATTTGCCCGGAAAGCCAATGAAAAAAACTGTAAACATACAAAAACATACAAATTTAAATAATTATTAGACTTTGATATATGAACTATGAGAAAATTAACTTTTCTATACTGTGAAGTATGTTTTTTTATGTCTGTTATCACATGATGGTGACAGTACGTTTAAAAACAAAGTTGGTATCGAGGCTCGGTATGTGACCAAGGCAGGAGATCCTGCCGAAACGTGCCATAGCCCGGAATAAATTAAATAAAGAAATTATCTAAAAGCTTGGGACTGCGGTGTCGTTTCCTGGCAAGAAGAGTTGGTGTGCCGGTGCTGTATGTATGTATGTATGTATGTATGTGTGTGTGTGTAGGTTTTGGGAACGGCTGGGGTCCACCCTTTGACTCGGCTGTGATTGCGGCAGTTTTGGAGTCACTGCATTCCATGCTGGGCAGACTGGATTTCCGTTTGGCCCCTGCCAAATGGACTGCTGGGACATTGAGGTTGGTGTGGTTTGGGGAGCGGAGGAGGAACTGACTTTGCCATATCCTGGTGTTATCTGCCCGCAAATACCGTACATCTACCCCCGGTGCTGTGTGGGGACATCATGCAGCATTCTGGGTCATGTAGTATTGACGCACTGGGCGTCCTGCATGACCGGACTTAGAGCGAATTACAACCTGTGCTGACGTCCTGGGGGGGCGGAGATTGCTTGCACCTGGCAGGGCGGGGTCTAAAAGAATGTATTTACACCGTGAAATTTCCCGCTTCCTGCTTAAACCACTTTGGCGCTGAGGAAGGCTACACTATAGCCGAAATGAATTCGCCTGGAAAGTTTGGTTTTTGGCATTAAAGGATCCTCCTGTGTTTCCCCTGTGTGGCTTCTCTTTCTTACCTGTGGAGAAAGTTTGCTGGATATTATTAGCGCGATTGCCAGGATGCGCTCTAAGAAGCCCCCGCACCGCAAAGCTGGCCCCGGTCATACTGGCATCTTCCGTTGGAGTTACTTGCACCCAAGGTTTTGGGAACGGCTGGGGTCCACCCTTTGACTCGGCTGTGATTGCGGCAGTTTTGGAGTCACTGCATTCCATGCTGGGCAGACTGGATTTCCGTTTTGCCCCTGCCAAATGGACTGCTGGGACATTGAGGTTGGTGTGGTTTGGGGAGCGGAGGAGGAACTGACTTTGCCATATCCTGGTGTTATCTGCCCGCAAATACTGTACATCTACCCCCGGTGCTGTGTGGGGACATCATGCAGCATTCTGGGTCATGTAGTATTGACGCACTGGGCATCCTGCATGACCGGACTTACAGCGAATTACAACCTGTGCTGACGTCCTGGGGGGGCGGAGCTTGCTTGCACCTGGCAGGGCGGGGTCTAAAAGAATGTATGTACACCGTGAAATTTCCCGCTTCCTGCTTAAACCACTTTGGCGCTGAGGAAGGCTACACTATAGCCGAAATGCATTCGCCTGGAAAGTTTGGTTTTTGGCATTAAAGGATCCTCCTGTGTTCCCCTGTGTGGCTTCTCTTTCTTACCTGTGGAGAAAGTTTGCTGGATATATATATGGCGAATAAAGAAATCTAAAGCCGTAACTCTGGTCCGTGCTTTGTATATCTGCGCCGACAGGGATTGCTACGCGCGGAAAATACTTTGGTTTTGAATATATATATTTATATATATATATATATATATATATATATATATATATATATATATATATATATATATATATTGAAAGTGAAGCTGAAATGCGTAAGGAGTTAAGGGCGAGTGCTCGGAATGGACTGCCAGCCTGCCTCGAAGTTTAAATAAATGTTTTTTTTATCCAACCTACCTGGAGTCGTCGCATTTCTGGTTAGAAATGGGTTGTGGATAATTTGACAGGATTCTCCGTTCATGCCTGACGAAGCTGCCCTGCTGTGGTCAAAGGCTGCGTTAATGGAGAAGCTTTGTTTGGATTTATGGATGTGGAGCCAGACCCACCTGACCTCTTCACCAAATTAAACAGGACTGTGCCCAGATGAAATTGTTAAGGAAAGTCGGGCAAGGGATGCAAGCAGAGTATCCTACTCTGCTTGCTGGTTTGGAAGGATTTTTAAACAAACCCTTGAGGCTGAAATGCAGAAGGCAAGTCCAGTGCACTTTTTATTTTTCACACGTTCACATGAGATGAATTGAACTGCTTTTTTTTAATTGTTTTATCAGCAACAGTTGAAAGAAACCTTTTCTTCGAATTTGAATGTGTGTGCATTTAAACACGGACACTTGAGTGGTCAGACCTTCGCCAATAGAATGGTCTGATGAGCTACATAAGCACGTGATCCTTGTACTAGTTTTATGCAAATGCCCTACTGTGACCAAGGCTGAAAGTGAAGCTGAAATGCGTAAGGAGTTAAGGGGGGGTGCTTGGAATGGACTACCAGCCTGCCTCGAAGTTGAAATAAATGTTTTTTTATCCAACCTACCTGGAGTCGTCACATTTCTGGTTAGAAATGAGTTGTGGATAATTTGACAGATTTCTCCGTTCCTGTCTGACGAAGCAGCCCTGCTGTGGTCAAAGGCTGCGTTTAATGGAGAAGCTTTGTTTGGAGATATATATATATTCACTGAAAAAAACATAGGTTATAGACCATATATAGTTAGGAATTAGCATTTATAAAACCTTATTTTACTCACACAGAACCATTGAAATTCGCATATATAGTTAGTTGCACCAACTATATATTTCGCGCACCCACAATCCACTGCTGATGACGTCACATATTACATCATTCATGACATGGTCAGTGACATCACTGATGACATCACTGATGACATCTCAAATGACATTACTGATGACATCACTGATAACAACATCCAGTGACTGTATGTTTCTGTAAAGTTTAAATATGTCTTACATATTGAAGAATGAGTGGATGTATAAGTGTCTGGATGAAGGATTTAGTAGGTGCATGAAGACTGTATGAGTGAGTGATTAAATGTGTCTCACTGAGTGCATGGGTTAGTGACTAAACTGTCTTAATTTGTGCATCATTATGTCTGTTCTGTAAACTGCTGCATGTGTTGATCAGTAGCTATATGAGTAACTATATGAGTTATTGATTGGTTGCCCAAGTATTTGTATGGGAGACTGAGTGTGTGTGTGGGTGGTTGGGAGGTGTATGACTCTGTGCATAGATGTGTGAGCAGTTGATTCACTAGATGTATGGGTTCAAAAGTGCATGTGGAAACAGCTGTATTGGCGGTTAACTGTGTGCATGAGTGTATTGGTGAGTGAATGGATATCTCAGTGCTACATGTCAAAGTAAGAACATATGTAAAACACAGTATATGTGAGAGTTGACATATATAAATAACTGTGCATAAGAGCCAGTGAATGTGTGAGTGGCTGTATGGATCATTCTGAAATTGTATCAGGGATTGTATTAGAGAGTAAATATGTGTTAGTATCTGTTTGAATAAGTAAGGTGTGTATAACTGTATAGTTGAGGAAATGGAGGTGTGATTGATTCTTTGCATGACTGACTAGGTGTGTGAGTAACTCCATGGATGAGTGACAGTCTGTGAGTGTCTGTTTACACTGAGTGTATATAAGGTTATATTAGAGTCTGAAGAAGTTCATCGTATTATCACATGAATGATGTCATCAGTGATGTGATCAGTCATGTCAAATGAGATGTCATCAGTGATGTCATTTGAGATGTCATCAGTGATGTCACTGACCATGTCATGAATGATGTAATATGTGACGTCATCAGCAGTGGATTGCGGGTGCACGAAATATATAGTTAGTGCAACTAACTATATATGCGAATTTCAATGGTTTTGTGTGAGTAAAATAAGGTTTTATGAATGCTAATTCCTAACTATATATGGTCTATAACCTATGGTTTTTTCAGTGAATTTTCAAGGTTTTGTAAATGCTAATTCCTAACTATATATGGTCTATAACCTATGGTTTTTTCAGTGAATTTCAATGTTTTTTTAATAGCAAATATTAAAAGCTGTTAAATGTATTCTTCTTTTAAAGGAAAAATATATTTTATATGTATTTAATATAATTTTTTTATGTATATAATTTATTTATTTATTTTTTTTAGTTTCGCTACCGGTCCGCGCACCGGGTAGCTTCCCGTTAGCTAAATTTTATGCCGCAACCCAGTCCGCGCACCGGGAAACGTTCCGTTTGCACAACTGCCGCGTTCGAGAACAACATCGTGACGCGTCGCGTAAGTGCGACGTATCGCGTTGCCGCGGAATGCGTCTTATGACGCGCCGCGTTAGCGCACTCGGAAGTGCTCCGGTGTGCGAACGAGGCGTGAAGCGCAGCACACCGGAAGCGCTCCGGACGCGGAACGGGACGCGTAACGTAAGCGTAACAGTGTCAAGCTATCCACGTCGTCCCTTACCTTGCTTGAACAGAAGCCCTCTAGGATGACGCAGATGATTCCGCAGAGACGCAAGGGACCAACTTCCCTGATTACTAACTAACACTTACTGATTCTAAAATTACAGCAAGACATTAACTAGAAATTAGGGAGGAGGGCCGGTACTGGACGTTGCAGTGAAGACTCTTAATTCTTGCTGTCGACCTGCGAGGCAACAAGCACAGAAGACTTTACTATTCAAGTCCTGTAGTTTCCTCCTATTCTAATCTAAATCTTTAAACTACTCTAGTTAATGTACTTAAGACTCTAACTGGATTTCTAGTCGTTCTCCTACCTGCGATCAGTAAGGAGTGGGCCTTCGTCCAGTATTTCTTTATGGAGGTGAAGACGGTGTTGTCAAGAGTCCTCTGGGATAGTGGTCAGCTTGTAGGCTTGAAGGCTCTAGTTGAATTAGGCTGGAAATGAAAGAGAAGGATTACTTAACATTCTTTGCAAGGCTTTCGCGAATCCTTCCTAACACTTTTACCACTTACTTGCAATAAACGTCTTGCCTCCTAGACTCAGGGTTCTTAATAATCTTCCTCTAATTTCGGAAAGACAAGCAAATACACAAAATCCTATACCTTAACATCAATAAGCGATGACTGTAATCGTCATCGAAATATGACTCTAAATAACACACATGTATGACTCTAAATAACACACATGAAAAACCTAAACAAGTCCTTCTGAAGAAAACTGAAGTACAAGAAACAGTATAGTCCAAAGTCTTTCCTTGCGTTTTCCTCAGTGAAGCAAAGTTCCAAAAATTGTCTTTGACCTTTCTTGCGAAGGGCGCCTTTAATCAAAAAATGAAAGTACTTAGCTTTCTGACTCTTTGTCTTCTAGGGTCTTCATCGCTGTAGCAGATAACGATCAGCCTTTGAAGAGCTATGAAGATGTCCTGCCGGTACGATGAATACGCGACCTTCTCCACAGGAAGTCTGAAGGCAAAGCGCCTTCCAGAAGGCTGGGTGCGGTTTAAATACTGGGCCGCACCCAGCTCCACCCAGTTACGCACACGGACGGTGCGCGAGACAGAAGCTTCCTGAAAGCCCTCGGAGGCGCACCAAAAAGGCGCGTGCAAAGGATGCGATGAGACGCTCTCAGAGCGAAGGTCTGATTTCAGCGAGCGCTCAAAGCGGAGGCTTGGTCTTCCGTCTGTGCTTGCTCCTAAACCTAAATTAAACCGCATAAGGACACAGAAACCTGCACAAATGTGGAAATAAACACAATAGGCCACAAGTCATGACATAAGGCAGCAAATACAATAATACAGTAGCACCAAACACACTGACTTGAAGCGTGCGGGCGCACGGGACAGGGGTGGGTTTCTAAAAAGGGAAATAAAACAGTAGCCTAAAGGGGATGTGTGGACTTTAAGGATGAGCAAGTGTGGAATCATGACAGTACTCCCTCCTCAAGATCCCCCCAAGAACGGTGGAAATGGGTCTAGGTTTATCCGGGAATCGCAAATGAAAGTTCCGAATCAATCTGGGAGCATTTTTAAGGTGTTCTAGAGGCTCCCAAGACCTTTCCTCAGGACCATACCCTTTCCAATCGATGAGGTAATATAACCTTCCTCTAACTCTCTTGGAATCCAGGATTGTTCTTACTTCAAATTCTGAATTGCCTTCAACAATGATGGGAGGAGGGGACTTGGGAATACGAGTTTGAGGATGAAAAGGCTTGATTAAAGAGACATGGAAGACTGGATGTATCAAGTACTTACTAGGGAGGGTCAATCTAACACAAACTGGATTTAGTATTTTCTCAATGGGAAAGGGACCAATGAATTTTGGATTGAATTTTCTGTTCCCTCTTAATTTCAAATTTTTAGTACTCAACCATACTTTATCTCCTATCTCATAAAGAGGTTGTTCAGATCGATGTTTATCCTTGGCTTCCTTCTGAGATTCTTTCGCTTTGGCCAAGTTGAACTTGGCATCCTCCTAAATGGAGAATACCTGGGACACATAGTCATAAACTGTGGGTACGGAATCATTGAGGTTATTGTTGGAGTTTTCAGGAATACTTTTTGGATGAAAACCAAAGTTACAAAAGAACGGGGACATTTTAATAGAAGAATGCTCAGAGTTGTTGTAGGCGAACTCCAAAGGACTTAGCAGATCGGACCATTCTTCGGAAACATTAGGTAACATACAACGAAGATATTGTTCAATAGTCTGGTTAGTCCTCTCGGTTAAACCATCAGTTTGAGGATGATAACTGGAGGATAA